>NC_143198.1:18338333-19750000 GCF_051530095.1 Phoenix dactylifera | reverse complement strand
CAATCTGAAGAGGTATTTTGGTTGTTAAAGCTAATGAGAAGTTTAAACAGCAAGTTGGATCAGATAACCTTAAATATGATATTAAGTGCTTGTGCTGACTTGGGTTATCTAGAAATGGGAAATCAGGTTCATGCCTATGCCTTGAAGGTTGGATTGGAGGCTGATGCCATGGTGAGGAATGGTCTAATTGACACTTATGCAAAATGTGGAAGCTTACATGATGCAAGAAAATTATTTGACTGGATGGGCAATAACTGTGATGTGTTCTCGTGGAGCAGTTTGATTGTCGGGTATGCTCAGTTTGGATATGCAAAAGAATCTCTTGAGCTGTTTGCATGTATGCAAAGTATGGGAATTAGGCCAAATCATGTTACCTTTGTTGGGGTTCTTACAGCCTGTAGCCGTGTTGGATTGGTAGATGAAGGGTGTTATTACTACAGTATAATGGAAGATGAACATGGCATCGTACCAACAAGAGAGCATTGCTCATGTGTGGTGGATTTACTTGCCCGTGCTGGCAGATTGAGTGAGGCTGAAAGATTTATTGATCAGATGCCATTTGAACCTGATGTTGTAATGTGGAAAACTTTGCTGGCTGCATGCAGAGTGTACAATAATGTCGAGATTGGAAAGAGAGCAGCAGAAGGTATATTAAAGATCGATCCTTCAAATTCTGCAGCTTATGTTTTGTTATGCAACATTTATGCTTCCTCAGGCCATTGGGATGACTTTGCAAGGCTACGGAAGTTGATGAAAAGAAGTGGTGTGAGGAAGTCTCCTGGAAAAAGCTGGATTAAGGTAAGGGGAGAGGTCAGTGTCTTCATAGTAGAAGACAAGTCTCACCCAGCTTCTGAAGCTATATATGTAATGCTAGGATTGTTGGGCTTTGAGATGAGGGAATCTGGCTATGCACCAAAAGCATCAAGATGGCACGAATGACCTGAAGCATGCTAGAGTCAATGCTTCTCACCAAAACTATCTATCTGCAGCAAGACTTTAATGAAGCAGAGGCTTTTGCTTTCAGATATTTCAAGGAGCAGGAATCATCAACTGAGTTCTTCAAGAACATGAACCTTGATAAATATCACCTTTGCTCACATTTGTTCATGTCATCCATACTGCCATTAATATGCTAGACTGACCACTAAGAGAACACCTGTGAAAGCGTTGAACTACTTGCTGGTAACACTACACCATTTATGTTTTCATTTTCTCAGTTGTTACTTTGTTGTAACACAATCATTCTTTGTTAATCAAAAACAGGAAGTGGCACTTCCTGATTATTTGTACAAAAAATTATTTTATTTTTTAACTTATACATATTTTTCATGGAGGACTTGTGTATATGTCTGAAGGGATCCAATAAAATAAAGCAAAGAGAATATTTTTGTAAATTTTTGGTGTCAATTCACCTTTAGTGCCCTTACATACTTTAGTTATTCTTTTTGAGAAATAATCTTTCTTACCCCTCTTTTCATTCAATACGGTCTTTTCTTGCCAACAAATAAATAGGAAGCAGCACCTTCAAACATCTGTACGTCAATATTATTTCTATCATAAACTCATGTTTCTTCATGCAGGATTTGTTTGTTTCTGAAGGTTCTCAATCCAGTAACTTTAACATTCTGTTTTTTTCTGATTGTAGTGGCTTTTATAATTCCTGCAGGATCAGTGGATTTGAATGCGTTTGACTTGTGCTCTTATATGTTTCCAAGTCTGACTTGTGCTCTATACATCTGGCTGTTTGGTCCTATCAGAAGTCACCACGAAAGCAGTATTTATTTATAACCATGATTATCATCAAGCAGGAGGTCACACAAAATATTTGCGGAATTTTCAAGACTCAACTGGTGGAAAGAATGTAAATGTTCAGTACCACAGGAGTTGGTAGCTGAGAGGTTATATTTCTGCATGCAGGTTCGTACTGATTGATGCACAATTGCCTTTTCTTTTATAGCTTTTATAACAGATTAATTATAGCTTTTATAGCTTTTATATTTCTTGATCTCATATGTTTCCAGGTTCATATTGATTAATGCTTTTATAATTCTGTTTTTTTCTGATTGTAGTAGCTTTTATAATTCCTGCAGGATCAATGGATTTGAATGCTATTGCTTATGTTTATCCATTTTCAAGTGCGTTATTCTTTTTTCTTAGAAAAATTATTGTGTTTTTTATACATTTCTGGATATAGTTTGGTGTTGAAATTGCCACCTTTGGTAACTGCATTGTGTTTGACGGTCATTTTATAGGGTTCATTAGGTAATGAGTTATAAGACAACTCATCCATACATTTTAGGGAATAGAGCCCTTACTACTAATAATCATGCAAAATAGAGCTTGCAGATTGAAATTTTATGGATTATATAAGAGATCTAGGATGTGGAAAGTCTAGTTACAATTTTCGATTTCTAAGTATATTTAATTAGCAAAAATGGAAACACAGGGTAGAATGTCTTTTATGATAGTTAAGGGTTCTATCATTACACCGAGTGGAAGATGCACACCATAAACCGAGCATGTTATGCTGCAAAGAGCGTTTGTCACGTCTGATGGACAAGTATAGATGTGACTTCTGTATTCCTAATATATTCACTAAATTAATATTCAATTTAGAGCTTGTGGATGAGTACACTGGTCCTGAATCCATTATATGTTTATACATGTTATTTTCTGGTCCGTTGTTTGTACCTAAAAGTTTAATGGTAACATAATGGAAAGAGAATAGGTAGTTGATAAACTTGTGCCTCGTTACACCTAGGAAGTTACCAAGAGGTCAGCAAGGAAATGTACATTCTTCTATTTCCGGTCCATAACAGAAATAACATTAAGAAATTCAGAAAGAATAATATAGAGCAATAAATCAGTTTTAAAATATTACTGCTATATCAGGGAGAATTCTTGATTTAACGAAAAAGAAAATTTTGCACAACTCGCAATGAAAGTATTTATTTACAAATAATTTTTGTTATAACCACTGGCAGTCAATCACTGCTTGCTTTTGAAAATGCTCCTATGATTCATACTCAAATGGTGGGGATGGATTGCAGGGAGCCTATGTGGTTGACCATAGGCTAGATGCCTCAACGCACAGGAGAGTAGTATTGCCGGAACAGGGCTCACTAGGAAAGGGCACGATGTTTAACATGGTTTCTCCAGCAAAGGAGGCAAGGAGGTGTCTTCAGTTTTGCCTTCTTGTCGGTTTTTCCCTCGTAGTTCTCTTTTCTTTTTAATGCCTCTCATTTCTCCTATTTATATCTGTTGTGTTGTTTATGCCAATCCTGTAGCCAGGTTAGATTTTTGACAGATGCTCATTAGCATAAATGGTTTGATGTCTTTACTGCATTCTGTTTTTGACAACAATAATAGATTATTTGGGGGCTGTTTTGATGCTTTGCTTCCACCGTTCGACGGTCCGATAGGAAGTGAGTGGGCATGAAAGAAGAGGCGTAGAGAAAATAATTGATAAATGGCATGCTGATATCCTTCAACCTTAAACTTCTGGAATAATACCCAATGAATTTGAAGTTCTCCATTTTTTCTCTGTACGTAAGTGAAAAATAAAGGAATATAGGCAGTTGTTTTCAAGCATGCTGTTAAATCTTTTTTGTGAATGGATTTACCATTCCTTTGTTCATAACTGACAGAGAAATTGGAGTCATAAACAAAGAGGTTTGCAGTCAGCTTGCTTCCTTCTCTTTGTACAAGATACCAGCTCAGATGCATTTTCTATGTTAGTTGGTTGTTGAAGAATTCTTGCTGTCTGTATGATTGCGTACAATGAATCTATTGATTGAGTATTGTTTAATATAATTTATGAAGATATACAATTATTTGGTCAGAGAATTTGTTTGTTTTTTGTTTGCAAACCTGAATCTTGGGAAAACATGTTTATTAAACATGAAAATAGACATTTACTGTCACTAGCCTTAGTCTCTACCCCCTATGATGGAAAACAATTCAGGCGGGAACGGCTGTATGCATGTTTGTAATCATGATGATCTTCTTTCTTACCATATAAATTATTGAAAAACTAATGGGGCAGAAGATGTGAAGCTATGGCTGTAAAAATTAGTTGTTTCTTGGCTAAATAGTTCTTTCTTTTTTTAAAAAAAACATTTATTCAGGAGGTTGGCAGACTACTGTTAAAATAGTGAGGCTGGGGATCCTCCGATGCCTAAGTCAAAATAGTGAGGCAACAGTATGAAAAAAGACATTTTTGTTGAGTAGGGAGTCTCTGAATGAGCTTACTTGAGGACCCCGGGGCCACTTCTTTATATAGGATAGCATACCAATCTGTTATCTGATTTGGCGCAATGTGCATTAATTGCAAGGTAAACGGTTAGTTGCAGATATACAATATGAAAACCGCCCCGCGTGAAAAGCACGTGGCAGTAATTATGCCGGTCGTGCATTGACCACAGTGTAACCATAATTGCCAGTCTTTGTTAGCAAGTGCGTAGCTCTCTATCCGAGAAAAATTTAGCAGAGCGATGGAAGGTAAAGTTGATGTAGAAGTCGAGATCTACCTCCTCAAGATTTTTAGCTTTTTACCACTAGAGATGTCTATTTTGGAAAAAAAAGTTCTACTAGGATTAGAAAGAGGAATCCGACCCAAATTATATTAAGGCGGACCTCGCATTACAAATAAAGGCTATGTACCTCATTTTTTTGAATCATTAATGAAAGAAAAAGAAACTTAAAGATCAACTTTCGAGATTCCTCCATCTTTTTATAGTTATCTTCTGAGAGATTCAAGTTGAGCGAGTTGAAGAAAATCTTTCCGATCAGATCAAGATAGTATTAGATCTCTGGTCCTCTATATCTGTGGGGCTTCTATTTATGGTCCAGACGCGTGAGCAATAAAGCAATTAGGAGAAGGACTATTCGTGCTTCAAGTATGTCGAACAACAAAGGCGAGTATGGCTGCTAGTTCGTTTTCGATAGATGATGATGAGATAAAGGAATGTCTCATACGACTAGTGGAGAAGATTGCCCAACTCTCCGAAATCATCTCGAAATTGGCGATAACTTCAACAGAAGCACCAACAACTCCTATTACAAAGCTGTCTCCTATGGCTCAAAATGAAGAACCACCATCCAGCGAGGAGGATGAGGACGAGCGACCTTGGGGTATAAAAAATCTATCTCTTCAATCGTTTAAAGTTGAGGCTCAAATTAAGATTCCTATATATGATGGTGTTGATGATGTGAAAAAGATAGATAACTAGCTAGACCAGTTCGAGACATATTTTACTATCTATGAATACTCTAGTATTCAAAAGGTAGCTTTTGCCCATCTCAAGCTTTCTAGCCATGCTCTTACCTGGTGGAATTCGTACATGAGGAACAACGATGTTTCAAATCTGACATGAAATAAATTCAAGAGCCTAATTAAGAAACAGTTCTATCCAATCGGCCACAAGGAGAATCATTGGATCAAGTGGTAGTACCTACAGTAAAAGTATGATTAGTCTGTCCAGAACTACACCACCGAGTTCCACAAGCAAGCAATCTTTCTCAGAATCTCCATCAACGATCATGCAGTTTTTATGAAATACATCAGAAGTCTCCACAAGAGCATCCAAATGAGCTGAAACTCTTCAAAGTTAAAGACATTAGGGAAACCAGTGTGAAGGCCATGGCAATTGAGGAGAAGAATCATCCTAGAGAAGGTAAAAAGGGCGACAAGTTCAAAAAAAAAATAGCAGAAATCTATGTTAAGAGAGGAAGAAAAGAAAGAAGCACACCCACATGACTCGAAAAATTTATTAAGATCATCGTAACCTCTATGGACACACCAAGGAGAGGTGTTGGAAACTTCACGCCAAGCTGCGAACGAAGAGGAAGACACAAGAAGAAGAGGATTCTAAGAAGGAAAAAGTGGTTCTCAATGCTATAAAAGTTGAAGAGTTGTCTGAGCTTGAGCTAGCAGATTCTAAATTAAGTCTGATGGCGAGAAAACCGACAGCTATTGAAGTAGATTTAGAGGTGCGAGAGGAACTGTTCCGCTTGAAGATTCTACTAAAGCAGAGTATCATTGAGGCTATTGTAGGTCCTGCAAGCTAGAAGAACCTCATCTCTGAAAATCTGATTCATAAGTTAGGGTTGCAGACTAAGCCTCATCTACATCCCTATCCTCTTGGTTGGATTTAGAAGGACGTTGAATTAAAGATCACGAAGTAGTGTACCTTCAAATTTGCTATAACTGAGAGGTTTATCGACGAGGTAACTTGTGAAGCAATTTTTTTGGATATTTACCAGGTTATCCTTGGGAGCTCATACCTTTGGGATCGAGATGCAATCTTCTACCGACATCTGAAGAAGAATTAGCTCGTGAAGGACGGAAAGGAGTTTATGATCAATGCCTCCAAAACACAAGAAAACGTAGACCTTGCAATTGCTAATGCCTACAACAAGTTTGTGATGATGGTACAAACATATGATACTACTTATGAGTGGTTAAGCTCTCATTTTTTTGGTTCTATTGACTGATATACGGAAATCAAGATTAAGGAGTCGTTGTAGTCATCATCGACGAGGAAGGATAACAAGGAGCATCCCTACCACGAAGTTCCAATGTAGGAACAGAGCAAGTGGTTCGCTGAGACTCAAGAAAAGCCAGGCCAAAAAACCATCTCTAAGCAAAGCTAGATGGTTCAATCGCGAGATGGGGAAGTAGGCATTTTCCACCTCCAGTTTTGATTTAGTAAGAGCTAAATCTCTTAAACAAGAGGAGCCTTGATTCAGAAGGATCACTAGATTTGATGTGGACCATTTTAGTCGCTACGAGCAGGGTTGGATGAGGAGTGAGATCCGCCACATCGGGAAGCCGAGTCGAATGCCAAACTTTTGGAGGCCATAACTTAGCCATTCGATGTTCGATTGAGATGATCTTTTCTTTTAAAATTGGATATCTTTCCGAGACCTACAACTAGAAGGTTAAATTGGGATAAAATTCCACTGTTAGATCCAAAAACGGGCTGGTCAAACCAAAAGTTTTCTTTTCGGATAAGTCTTTGATCGAGCGTAGCTCTCTATCTGAAAAGAATTTGGTGAAGCAACAAAAGGCAAAGTTAATGTAAAAGTTGAAATCTACCTTCTCAAAATTTTTAGCTTCTTTCTACTAGAGATGTCTATTTTGAAAAAAAAGAATTCTACTAGGATTAGAAAGAGGAATCCGACCCAAATTATGTTAGGACGGACCTCACATTATAAATAGAGGCTATGTACCTCATTTTTTTAATCATTACTAAAAGAAAAGAGGACTTAAAGTCCTACTTTCGAGATTCCTCAATCTTCTTCTAGTTATCTTTAGAGAGATTCGAGTTAAGCGAGTTGAAGGAAATCTTCCTTCTTAATTGGATCACTGAAAAAACTAATCATAAGTTTTTGATACTGCTCTGGAGTTGAAGGCTCTGATCAACTTAATTAATACTGTTAGCCTTCAATTGAGAGAGACGAAAAGATTAAAGCGAAGAGAGAGAAGCTCGATCTGGATTTCATTTTGAGTCTGATCGCAGGCTCGGTCTATGTGGTCTAGGTTGACTATCAGAGGGAGGTCTAAATCTAAACATAATGTGGACTCGATCAAGAGATGAGTGTCTTTCTTTTTTTTTAGAAAATATTAAATATGTAAAATATGGGAAGAAAAGGGAAGAATTTAGAAGAAAAGAAGGGAAAGGAAGAGAGTGAAGAAAAAAAAAGAAGAGGAGAGACCAGGCAAGGGTTTGATGGCAGCCAGCTATGATGGTAGCAGCGACGGTGCTTAACGAGTGGTCGCCGGCGATGGTGACAACTGGCGGAGATGGAATGACCGAGAAGATCTTGGCTTGGACCAAAATAGGAGGTTGGGCTTGGGCTTGGGTCCACCTGGAGGAGTTGAGAAGAGGGAGAGGGAGGTCAGGGCGGCACAACCTATGGTGAGGCAGCTGTAGCCTCAACGTGCAGCAATGCTCCGCCCGCACACAGAGCTGAGCAAGGGGAGAGGAGAGGGGAAGCGCCCCAATCTGCCTTGATGGCATCTTCCTCGGCCACAGAGCTTGGAGATGGTGAGGGACTCATCGTGGGCAGCAATGATGATGGATCTCGGCCGACGGTGATGGATTCTGGTGAGATTTGTAGCGGCAAAGCCCAAACAAGGTAAAACAGAGCACAAAAGGAGGGATCACTACAAGAAAGATTATTTAGGATGTGCTTCGGGGAAAGAATCCTAAACTTGAAGGAGGAGCGCGTACAAAAATGAGAAAGAAGAGGTTTTGAGTGGGGCGTCGAGGAGGGGTGGAGCTTGGCTGTGGCTAAGGCTGCAAATGGGTCGGGTCGACCCGAGACTCGACCCGACCCGACCCGCGTAGACCCGATCTGATCCGAATTTTAGGACCCGCAGGTTCGGGTCGGGTCTTAAAATTGGACCCGAATCATTTTTGGGTCGGGTCTGGGATTACCGAACGGACCCGACCCGACCCGAATGGACCTGAAAAGAGAGAGAGAGAGAGAGAGGGGGGGGGGGAAGCAAAAGGGAGTTTTTTTTTTTTGGTGGGTTATAGTACTATTAGTCCATCAGGATTCTCTCTCGATCTATTACACTGTTGATACCTCTGGTGTCTAGGTAGCTGGCTTTTTTTTTTTTCCTTCTGTTTTTTGGGTTCTATTTTTTTTAGCTCTTGCAGGGAGGAAGTGAGGGAACACTGAACTGAATATGGGTCATGTGCCAGTTTTCTGCAATGGAATTGGATTTTGGAAGAAGGTCTAGGATATTTTTTTGTCCTCGTGAGAGGGGAGCTGGGAGACACCAAGTTCCGTCTAATCAGTCATATGGACAAAAAATAGTGTGATATGAAATTTGGCTTGTAGACCGACTTAGTTAGTAGTCATGGGTCATCTTTTCTGACTGGAGGTCAATTGCAAGTCTTTCAAGTCATGGGTCACCCAGCACCTCATAAATATGATATGACCAAATTAGATTTGCCCAAATTTCTTCCTAAAAGTACAAAAAATTTGGATCTGATTCAGATCCGAACCCGACCCGGACCCAACCCAGATCCGACCCGACCCGACCCTCGACCAAGTCAGATTTAGGTCCAAAATTAGGACTTGAACAAAAAACCGGATCGCATCGGAGTTACCCAGGATCCGATCCGACCTGACCCATTTGCACCTCTAGCTGTGGCGGCTCGGTGGCCACCAGAGATAAGGAAGAAAAAGGGAGAGGGGGGGCTCGGCGGTGATCATTCGTAGGAAAAAAGGGAATTTAAAAGTAGGTTTTCCGAAAAATAAACTCGCTTAAAATGGGCCATTCGCCGGTTGCAGCAGCTCTAGCAGCCGCTGGTCGTTCGCATTGGCCACGGCTTCATGTTATTATTCCTAATGGTGGATGTTTAGGTAGGGATCATAATCTCCCTTTAATTTGTTTGTTTGTTTTTTTTTAGAATTTTTGAATCAAATTTAACTCGCTCTGACTTTGATCCAAAACAGGCCTGTTTTGGCCCTTGATTACATCAAAAAGTAGACTTCCTCGCCTAATGAGCCTTTTGCCCGTGGAGATGATGGTGATGGCACGACAAGGACATTACAGACTGACCAATTGCCCTTGAAACTGGTGGATCCGTTTGCCAAAAAATAGTCTGTCAGCTCAGGTAAAAAGGTATTTTTTCATGACATGATAGATAATTTAGATCGATATTAACAGTTGATGTAATTGGCACGGTACCAGACGATAGATGATTTGCATCATCATTGTGAGACACAAACCGTGCAGGTGCCTCGATGTTCAGGGATTCATTCGCTCTTTCATCTAGTGTACCTCTATTATCTTCTCGATATTAGACTTCTGAGGTAAAACTAATTGATTATTTAGAAATTGCCACGGATTGAGCCCAACAGTCCTGATGATCGGTCAAGGAAGCAGTAGAAATTTGCCCCATTGAGCAATGAATCTGTAAAATAAGCAGATCAATATGCTTAAATAGAATACAATTCATGTATTTTAACTAAAAAAGTGGTACTTTGGAAGGAGAAGATGAACCGATTTGTTTTCCAAGTATGGAAGCTAATGAAACCAAACTAGTGTTGTCATCATCTTTCTTATGTTCAATGGTATTGATTAAGTTTTTTATATAATAGGCACTGACTTGGGTGGTTTCTTGAACCTTTTAAGAAATTAATTGATGCTGATCAGGAACAGCTTGCCTCAGTTGATTGGCCATGATAGGTTCAGCACTTTGTGCCTATAGAGAATTTCCAATACCTTTGTTGAGTTTGATTTCAAGAGCTGCTCATTACTCTTTCCCTTCTTCGTATAGAGTAAAATTTCTATCAGCATTGCTTCTTGTTTCTCTCCTTTCTGAGAACAATCAAATGGTAATATGCTACTTTTAAGATGTGGAGATCTGAATACATTAGCATGCACCCAGATTATGGCAGCAGTGACTACAGCAACCATTGACCATCAAACTATTCAAGCATGATGACATTTGCTTAGCAGGATACCACCAAAAAACTACTGTATTACTCGTATTACAGTGAAATAGTTGTTAGTCCTTAATATTGCAGATTTAATGCTGTGCGCCATATCAAACGTATGGATTGAAATCAGCTTGCCAACTTTTCAGCAAAGTTGAACAAGGTGTCATGCTTTTAAGTAGGAACTGGGAGCCACAATTTTCCATGTAGAATTGCTAAGCTTTTGTTTATCTATTTATTTATTTTTCGGCAAAGTGATGATAGAGACTGTGACCTTCATGGTCATTGGGAATATATTTACCAGCCTACTACTGCCTATCAGGAAACTGATCTAGTAAGTAGATTCAATTCCATTTCCTCAAAATGAGGCAACTGGCTGGAAACAAACAAGCAACTGCACAGGCACACACTTCTAACCAGTTTCTTAGCCATTTCCTTTCTGGCTCCTACTCTTTTGATTGCCCCCAAAAGTAAATGACAGGTAAAAACAAATATATCGCAATAAAAAAAATTATTGAGGACATGATATGACAAAATGAATAACGAGGACGATGTTCGTAAATCATGAGCTTTTACAAAATTGATGAAGAGAATGCACACACTTCTTTGTTGCCTGCCATCAAGTCCAGAAGTTGGAGGTGGAGAAAGTAACCACCACCAGCATGCTCATGACCATGGAAAGAATGTGGAAGCTCAGATCCCATCTTTTTCTTGGTCTCAATCTGGTGTATCCCTCAGCCTTACTTGTCTGAGTTGCATTGATTCCTGCCTTGGTGATGTTCCTCTCTTGCTGGCTGCCCAAAAAAAAAAACAAATAGAAAGGCCCACCATAATTTAGATTTTTGTTGAAGCTACCACAAAAAAATTATGCCCAAGGATAAATTTTAACTCCACGATGCATCTTACAGAAGTACCACATCAAATGTGAAAATATTCTTCAGGAATATCCAGGAATTCAAAACATTTAGACGATACTTTTTCCCCACCAATGTTAAATGGGCTCATCATGGCTTAGGCTTTAATTAAATGATTGCCAATCATTGAGGAATAAGATTTAACCTAGAAATTATGGAGTCTGAGGAACAACTATTGAGACAGCACTCACAGCAGAGTGCTCAACTTTAAACATAATCTTTAATTTTTTGAGAAAAGGCAGGAAGGTTAGGAGGGTTCTCACCTTCCAGGAAAGATGCAATCCCCATGGCCTGCAACACAACCACAACTTTGTTTCTCAGCAACCAATGTACCAGGACAGCCAGAAAAATAATATTAGTAGCAACAATGATGATAAAATATAAAAACTTTGAACAATATTAATACCTAAAAAGCTAGAGCCAAATTATGAATCCTCGAGTATGCAATAGTCACATAATGATACCTTAGATGCAAAGCAAAAGATTTTGATTAAATGGCGCTGATGGTGTCATGCGCAATTGGTGATAACAAGCAGGACCATCTCAGGATCCATGAAAACTGGTTGTCAGCAATTAAGTTGGCTAATTAATGGGTATAAAAGCTGTTCGATTTGGTGGGGACTCTATAGATACATTGCAATGATAAATTATTGAGCTACCCAACAACAATCTGGTTTTAGGGCCAAAGATGGCATCACCTCAGAAAAACTTTCAAAGAAAAAAGATTAAAAAAAAACAAATACCTCTTCAAAGATTCCTGTTAGTGATGTATTCCTATAGTAAGAATTTGCTGTTCTATTTATTGCAGCTACAGATCCACAATATTGTCGGTTATGGGCTTGTGGCTGTCCAAACAATGACGTCGCTGTTATGTCTCTGACTTGGGAATTGGAACACAGCTTTTTGTTGCAAAGCCAGCTTACCTTTCTGATTAGAAAGTCATTTTAAGCATATTAGTACTCGAAATCTTCTCAACAAATTTGCATATAAACCCTCTAATTCTTTAATGTTCCATATAAAACGCTCATTTTGCGAAACTGATAATTTCTTCGGTTGGCTGTTAAGGGTTTACTGCTAATGCCAAATGATCGATATTATGAGAGGCTTCAACAGAGAATGGAAGAAAAGATGGCTTTGACAGGGAAGAGGCTCTCCTAGCAGCATAAGATGGGTCAATAGGAAGAATAAGGCTAGAATGGTCAATGACAAATTGTAATTGCAAAGTCTGCCAACAATTCTCCTTGTTAACTTCAAGAAAGAATATTCCAGGCATACTCATTCTAGCTACAGCTAGTAAAAAGCCAAAGCCCACCATGTCGCATGCTCACATGATCAAATGGACTTATATGCTATATTAAAGATTCAGTGTGTTCATGTGCATACAAAAAAATTTGAATTGCTTAGCAGCAAACTAATGTATACTGAAAAATTGCATATGACTGTTGTATACATTACTTTCCATTGAGATTTCTCATACATACAGAGAGGTGGTGACATCTTATATGGCTGATTACATCATAACTATGTTATGGGATTCCACAACAAATTTTTCTAGTCTATTATAAAATATTTTATTTGCTGGTCTTTACGGATGTATTTACACTCATCCAGTTTAATTTATCTGATTTACCCGCAAAAAAAAAAAAGAAGTAAAGTTTAGTAGCCCATTAATTAAACCCAAAAGCTTTCTTATCGGTGTTCAGAAACCAGCATTAAAAATCCAAAACCTGGCTCTTTCAGAGGTCTATGCGTGGATTCCAACCAAAAATCGTGACGATTTCCTACGGACAGAGGCGAGTAACAAACAAAATTTACAGCAGGATCCAGCCCACACTCCTCAGCTCGTACTCTGCTTTCCCTCTGGCTTCCATATCGCTCCCCGAAGCGGGCCAACCCTCAG
Organism: Phoenix dactylifera; assembly: GCF_051530095.1. Taxonomy (NCBI): domain Eukaryota; kingdom Viridiplantae; phylum Streptophyta; class Magnoliopsida; order Arecales; family Arecaceae; genus Phoenix; species Phoenix dactylifera. Next base: position 19,736,725 of record NC_143198.1, on the reverse strand, counting down.
CGCCATCTCCTTTCACATCCCACTCTCTTCTGCCCCCCAAAGGACTCCATTTCTACCAACCCATTTCCTCTCCGAGCCCCACCGCCCCCGCGCGCAGAAACGAAGATCCCTTTTCAGTGCTCACGAACGATAACAAGCAACAACAGTAACAACAACCCTAAATCATTCAAACTAATGCACTACAGCATAGAATTATAGACTACGGACTGCCGGAGTAAAGAGGTCGGCAAACTTACTGGGATCGGTGGTGGTGACCATGGCCACCCCCTGGAAGTGGCACGAGCCGGCCAGCTTCCCCTCCTTCTGGTAGTAGCTATCGAAAGCATACGATGCGTGGCTCCTCACGTTGTTGGGATCGTAGCAGCTCTCCCCGGGCTGTATCTCCGAGCAATTCGCTCGCCCCGGCCCGCACGCCCAGTCCAGCGCCGCCTGCAGCGCCTTCCCCTCAGCCCCCTCCGCTGCTACGCAGTACGTCCTGTTCGTCGTGTCGTTCGCCAGGAACCCGCCGCTCCCCGACACATGAAGCACGTACACCGGTGTCCCGTTCCCATAGAAGAGCCCCCAATTCCCCTCCGACACCGGCCCCGGCCTCAAATCCTCATTGAACAGCTCGTAGATGTAGGCGCTCGAAGTGACCTCGGGGTGGAGCGGCGTCCCGGAGCGGTCGAGGACGTGCTTGATGAGATTGGAGTTGTAGGTGTCGGCGTTGTCCTTGGTGGCGAAGGGCTCGTCCTTGCGGGAGCCGTTGGAGGGCCAGCCCGTCTCGGTGATGAGAACGGAGACATTGCTGACGTTGACGTTTTTCATCGAGAAGTGGGCGGCGTCGATCATGGCGTCGAGCACGTTGGTGTAGTGGAGGAGGGTGTTGGGATCGACCTCCTCGAGCGATGGTGTGAGGGGTTTGAAGAGAGCATTGTCGATGGGGATGACGCGGCGGCTCTGCATGAAGGCGTAGTAGGGGTAGAGGTTGAGCATGAGAGGGGAATCGGTGTCGGAGAGGAATTGGAGGAGGGGGAGGAGGAAGGAGGAGACGAGGGTCTGGTTGAAGAAGGCTTGGGAGGGGGGGAAGGGATCGAGGATGACGGAGAAGGGGAGAGGGGTGGAGAGCTTGATGGGAGGGGCGGAGGAGGAGAGGTTGGAGGAGGAGAGGGCGGAGGAGAGGGAGCGGAGGGCGGGGAGGAGGAGGGGGAGGACGGAAGGGAAGGAGGTGGGGACCTCGTCGCCGACGGCGACGGCGGAGATGATGGTGGAGGGGTGGAAGGGAAGGATGTAGCGGGCGACCCAGGCGGCGGCGGTGGCGTTGGAAGAGCCCAGGGCCAGGAGCTGGTTGTTGGGCACGCCGAGGACCACGCGGATGCCGGTGCCGGAGAGGGCGGCGAGGAGGGCCGCGTCGGGGTCGTAGAGCCGGATGTGGGTGATCTGCTGGAACTTCAAGAAGGCCGCCAGATCCTCCGGCGGGAAGAGGTTGGAGACGTCGGTGCCGATGCTGACGCCGACGAACGGCGCCTCCTCTCCTTCTGATTGATTCGCCGCTGCTGCAAAGATACGATGGAGGAATTATTTATGGGCGAATGATGATGAGAGTCGAGAAGAGGAGGAGAAGTTGAGATTTGGAGGGCAGTCTTACCGGCTAATAAGGGGGAGAAGGAGAGGGAAAGGAGGAGGAAGTGGAAGATGGAAAGCATGGGAGTCATTCCCATGGGTGTCTCTTTTTCGAGTGGAGTTGGTCTTTGCTTTTACTATTCCCAGGGGAAGAGGGAAGCATTATTCCGGAAGGGAAGGTGGGGAGAAGGTGGGTAGAATACTGGAATAACTCTCTGTGTTTAAGTTTTACAGCCTCCCTTTCTCTCTTACTGTTCCCTCCTCCCCCTCCGTCTTTATCCTGGTGTCTGGAATATGTGATTCTGAGACTTGTGACTAGTGGGACTTGTGAATGATGAAATAATAGAGGAGGTTGGGGGCTGGGAATTGTCAGGAGGACGCGGACAAGATGAGCGGGACAATCTCAGGGGTTTTGTTCAGCCTAAGAAATGTTTGTTTGAAGGGAAGTTGCTTCATGTTTGCGCTACATGCCGTGTTCTTCTGGTTTCATAAATGGGATTAGATCTCGTGTTCACTGTTTGGCATAATGGAGCTGTCAAAAAGACCAAAGAGGCCACCCGCCTGCTAGATTTTTTTCAAATGGGAATGGGATGACGCGCTCTCCATGGCATAGGATTTAAGAATTAATTTTTCAGTACGTCTGAGCTCGACAGCGAGTCCGTTCTCGCCGACACCGAGCTGCGCACACGCGGCATGCATCCTTCTGGTTCCGGGTTCCAGCCGTTTTGGCGCCTATAAAAAAGAGTTCCACGTGATTCTAGTATCTAGCACATGCTGGAGCACGTGTGAGATGGCTTTGCCTAATGTAGCAAAGCATGTCTGCAGGGAAATTAATAAAGCAACTGATGGAGTGACATTTCTTGTTATTGATTACAGTGGGTCCGAGGTATTTAGACATCTCTGTTTAGTGTAGCTAAATATGCCTCTCTTTCTCTCTTTCTTTCCTTCTTTTTTTTTTTAATATATATATATATATATATATATATATTAAAAACGGCATACATATAGTTTTCACGTAAGTACAGCCTGCCAAATTAAAAGAAAAAAAATAATATAGAGCGTGAGGTATATCTCCGATCCTAGTCTAAATTACTCCATCCAAATGCCGGGCCAAAAAGAAGGCAATCTAATTTGCCGCACTGTTTGTCTCCCGAGTTCCAATAAACATGTGCTATCTGGAAGAAATCTGTCTTTCTGACCAGACCGCAGATCTTGCAAAGCAGTGGATGCTCGTCTCCATCTGAATCCCATCTCCGTATCCAATCAACTACCATGACGGAGTTCCCCTTTAGAAATATCCTCTAAATATGCGGGGCTAATAAAATAGCTAACTAGGTGGCATTCTTTTGTTACCAATTATAGTGAATCCGATCTTTCGGAATCCTCATTAACATTATCCAGTTATTTTCGAGATGTGTTAATGACTGTTACGAGTGGCTATCCTTATTGTAGGGCTGTGTAAAGTTACCAGTTCAAGGGAAAAAAAAACTCTTTGACTTGTACAAGAAATCTCGATGGGCAAACATGTCTGTCCATTACCATCTTAGTCTCCACTCTCTACCAGCAGAACATAGTTTAGAGAAATTTTTAAAACATGAAGTATGTTTATTAAAAGGAGGTTTCACTCTGCATCGGGTTTAAAGTAGAGACAATTTTGGAAACAGTAGAGACAATTTGCAATAAACTAAGCATCAAAAGCAGCTCACAATGTATTTAAATTTTTCGGCGCCTAACCACAAACTTTGTCCAGCCATAGCACCAATCATTTATCTTGATCAAATCAGATGTTCTTCCGATAATATATATTAAACTTTCATTTTCACGAGCATCAGCTCGGAACGCTGCTTTTCCCACTTTGATGAATTAATGCTTTGAATCATCACCACTTGTGTCATTCAGTGCTTGTTAACCTATCCCTTTCAAGCTATAACATCAATGACACATCTTGAACAGTAGCTGATTCCTGAAATAAAGATCCTTCTTCGTTTTCCCCAACGTTCTGCTTAGGAAATTTATATGCATTACTTCCTCCTAGATGTAAGCATGAGAAGAGACATTTCCCTGCAAGCTTTTTGGATATCCATATGATTGTGAATCCGCCGGACCCAAGCTTATAGTAAATATAATAAGTCTCCATGGCACCAAAATTTAGTTCTTTCTGTGGCATAGATCACCATCTGCCATGGTTCGGTATGTGATAATATTCACACCCAGGATAGCTGCCCCATGGAGATACATTAATGCGAAGTGCAGGCGAGGCAGGCACTGGCAAATAGGCAACTGCTGCACCCTGAAGACCCATCCGGTTTCATATTTAGATATGATTTGCGCCAAATACATGTCCTGCATATCAAATGAGACACTCAAAATACGGCTAAGAGGAAAAGAACCAATATCACATCCATCTTTCCACTTCAAATTCGGTTGGAACCGAGGTATTTGTTGAATCTGCTGCCTGGGTCACAAACATCCATCTGCTTGATCATTCATGCGTGTACTGCCATGTTTGCAAAAAGCTCATAACCTGCTTGCTGAATGCGCTCAAAATTTATGAAATGGCTTCAACAATCAGTCCAATAAAAACATCCATTCGGAGGTTCAGATTTCCAGAAACGAATATAGTTATTACTACATAAAATCATATAAGATCAGAGACTACAAAAAAAATACCTCTACAAAATTTTACATTGAACTTCTAAGTGGGTTTGCTCACATTAGCTTTCTAAGAATGAAATTAGATTTGCAAAATTTTAGATTGCTAGACGCAGGAAACCAGTGAGGAATATCCACGGACCTCAGTACTTCGTCAAAACCTCTGCACCAGTCCTTGTAATCAATATTGTATGCTCAAACTGTGCAGCCCGGCCGCCATCAGCCGTAACTGTTGTCCAGCCATCATCCCACGTAACACACTCAATGCTTCCCATTGTGAGAATGGGCTCTGCAAAGCAACTCAATTAATAACAATTAAAGGGAAACAACAAAAAAAAAAAGCGGGCTCATAATGAATATAAGTTCTCAACAGTCCATTCTACACCATGTCAGATATAAGAGAACATGATAGATGAGGTTTCAAAAAGAACAGTATATGCATATGTATATAAGAGCGTGGGGTTATCAGTGCAGAGTTGGCCTGCTTCCCACCAAAGGAGGGTACCAGATCTCAGTTGGAAAGCTGAGCAAGGGACCCTGTAATGTATGAACATTGTTTCTCCTTGTGTGAACTGCCATTTATCTCATCCCCCATAAACATGTTTTGGAAAAGTTTGCAGCTTTGCTATTGTTTTCAAAGGAAAATAATGTAAAACCCTGATCCTGTAGCCAAGGCCGGCCCGAGCCCTAGGCGACCGCCTCGGTCGCCTAGGGCCTCGGGCCAATGGAAGGCCCCCGGGAGGCTGACCAAATGGAAGCAAAGGCCCCATATAAAACGGGATCTGGAGCTGGCTACGAGTCTTCCCCCTTGATGGAAGGGAGGTGGAGAGTTTCCTGGCCTGCAGAGGGGTAATTTGGGAAGTTGGGGACAGTAGTTTTGTTTTGGGTGGGGAGAGGGAGAGAGAGAGGAGGGATTTGGTTGGCTTGATAGACGCCTGAAGCCACTCTTTATCTTTCATCCCTTCTCTTTTTTGGTTTTGGTCTTGGTTTTCCTTCCCTCACATTACTCCTGATCCAGCTGGGCCATCCGGAAGAAAGATAGGGGGATTGGAGATGGACTTCTTGGAGGGTGGAGATTTTTTTAGTTTTCTCCTCTCGGTTTCTTCTCCCTTCTTGGGTGGTAGAGAGAGAAAAGGAGGGAGGGGGTTGAATGGCTGCTGTGCTGTGATGTTGCAGTTGCCGCTTGGGTACTTACTTGAAGGGGAGATGATGGGATGGGGTGAATTTCCCATAATGACCCTACTTTCTCTTATAGAGAGGTTCCTTTATGGACAAATTCTTTTCTCTACCTTGACCATGAAGTGCCATGGGATGACCTTTTCACGGTAAACAGTATTGCCAAGCATTATCTCAGTTATTTAATCAGTTTCATGGCCCTTCATTTAGAGTAATTACTTTTATGTGGTTCCATTCAAGAATTATATTAAATTGAAAAAGCTTCTTGTCTATCTTTGTTAGATTCATGTATCTTTGTTGAAATAATGTACTTGATAGCTATCTATTTTTATATATTTTTTTAAGTATTTTATATTTATTAAAAAAATTATTATTAAAAAAAAGAGGCTCCGTTCATTGGATTCGCCTTAAGCCCCAGAATGTATTGAGCCGCCCCTGCCTGTAGCTCATGATACTTCTAATTCTCTCTAACAACCGATAGGAGTGGAATTGTGATGAAAAATATGACCACGGTTTGCTATACCATACCGAACCAGACAGTACGGGCTGAACAGGATAGTATGGAGATGCCGTACCAGTTCGGTAGTGGTACACGGTATGGAGGATATATCGATACTCAGTACACCAAACCAGCCCCATACTGTACTGTACTGACATAGTGATAGTGTAGCACCAGTATGGACGATAACGGTACACGGTACAGGAGGCATACCAATACTTAGTACACCAAACCGGCCTCATACCATGCTATACTGACATAATGATAGTGTGGCACCGATATGGAGCCCAATACCGAGACGGCGTACCTTGGGTATGACATTGCTTAGCCTTTGAAAGGCAAGGTGAAGTGCAAAGTATACTCAAAACAGGTCAATGACAATGTGCACAAGAGGTCGCTGTTCTAGCTCCTTATCTTCTTTAACATGTTTCTTTCTCCCAAAAGACATTTTTATAGGTTGAGAAATGAGGAGGAAATAAGAGTACAAATAGTAGATATGGTTAATGTACAGAAGCAATCCACTTAGCAACTAATTCTATATCTTGTAAATCGACCAAAAAAAGGACATAGAAGGAAAACTAGTAGATAGGAATTAGCTAATGGTATCCTGATGAAATCTCCAGGATGCTCTCAATACCATTCTTTTGATTACAAACTAGGAGTGAGACACGCATATGTCCTAGCATGAAGAGGAGTGTTGATAAGAAATCTATGGATTTAAATGAGGCCAGGTGTTTTTTTTTCATGTTTTGGCCTTCAATTATAATGTCTTTGGGCTAGATTGTTTCGCCAAATTTTACACAAAAGCCATAATCGGGAATTCTTTCGATGTACGGAGCTATTGCTAATAATTCCATGTTTTGGTCATCACTTACATGTATTTGGGCCTGATTATAATGACAAAATTTACATAATAACCCCACTTGGGGATATTTTGTTCTTTTAACATCAAAGAAGTAGACCTAGGAAAATATTACAAAGTGGACATAGAGCAAAATTTCAGTCTTGCATCCCTCCTCATTCCCCTATCTACATTTTGTTACTCTCTTCCATCACTTATTTCACTTCTTCTTTTTGCTCTTTTTTGTCCTTGTTTCCTAATTTAGGAACTTCTTCCTTTATGTTATTCTTTTTGGTATCAACTTTAAGCCACTATTTTCAATTGCATATTATGCACTGAGCCACTACATTTGCTTTATTTGGTCATTATTTGACCACACTACATATATCAAACCATTTCAGAGAAACAAAAGACACCCCTTCCGAACAACTTTCCAACAATTTAAGAGCTTGTTTGAATACATTTCAAATATCATGCTATGCTTACTAGATCATACAAGAAAGAATTCAAAAATGAACAACTAAAGAATTTGGAGAAATCTCTGATATCTTTTGTATAGACAAACATGCATATGTTATGTCCTAGAGAACAAAACTGCCTCATGACTCAACAAAGTTATCCTAGAATCAAGCTCAAATCATAAAACTTAAGTCAAGTTGTATTCACATCCTTTTAATCTAACTATACAATAATATTTATTTGAGAAAAAGATTCTATAATAATATAGAGAATATAATATTTCAGGATAATATTTAATGATACCAACCACAGATGAGAAATATAAAATATCGAATACATACCAATGGTAAAAGTTTGACCTTCAACCATACACCCAGATTTATCATTACCTACAAAATAAATACTTGTCATCAAGATGAGAAAATAAATCAAGGTTATATAGAAAAAAAACATTAGAAGCACAAGCTATCCATTTTTGGTGTATAGACACAATCCAGAAGCTAGAAAGTTGCAGTGTAGCTCTATGAAGTCAGGTCAATTTTTGACACCATTACCATTCTGCAAACAAAATTTCTTATAGAAAGTATAGTTGAAAAACCTGATAGAAGACAACCCATTTTATAGTTTATGATAAGATGAGAAAGCAGAATATAGCCTTAACATGATGTCTGAGCAATTTCGGTCCATGTGTCCTGAGATGTGTGGTTCATAGTTAATGGTCTATGTTTTTCATTTGTATGACCTACCATGCATGTTGAAAAACATAGATATTATAATATATACATTTTTTTCCACTGTGATGCATAGGAAAGAAACAGCCAGAACAACTTAACTCATTTTGTATTTTTGGGCAAGTTAAAAATCAGATCATTATTAATAATGTGAATTGTCAATTTTGATGGATAACTATCATGCATTTTGCATATAGAATTCGAGCTTGATTTCCCTTGGTAAGATTATAGCTCCACTTTGTAGAATGAAAAGAGAGATGAAGAAAATGGGGAATAGATATTAAAAAAAAAGAAAAGGAAATGAACAATGTGGATGAGGAAGAAGAGAAGTTGAAATGAAGGGGTTTAAATACTAAATCCAAAGAAGGTAAAACAAACCAAGAGGAGGAAGAGGAGACTCTATGAGTTTGGCAGTTCTTTTTCACTATTGTTTAATCTATATAATATTCTTTATCTTGCCACTCTCGGTCTCCCTCTAATTTAAAGCATCAATTTTTGATATACCATATATAATAGCAAGTATCATGCTAGCAAAGACGTGAAACCTTAATATATATAGGTTGTAGTGCTATAAATAAAAATAGTAATTCTTCCATAAATAAGACCAAATTAACTGAAGCTAAAATCATTCCCAGTCATTTTTAACCTTAAGCCAATCATGTAATTTTGTCCCTAAGCATGTACTTGCCATTCAAACTCCTCAAGATAGTACTCATTAATAACAACTAACCACTACCAATAAATCTTGGTAGAAGAGTGCAGATCCACACTATATGGTGTCTTGTACTTGCCATTACTCTTATGGGATGATCTACAAATATGGCGAACAAGTCAGTTAAGAATCCTAAAACAAGACTCAAGATGAGTGAGTGCCATAATTGACAAAATGAGTGTTTTACTGAAAAATATCACATCCAGAGTTCAAACGCTCACAGTGTTGTCTCCACCATAGCGAGCGAGCGAGAGAGAGACAAACACACACAGAGAGAGAGAGAGAGAGAGAGAGAGAGAGAATAATTTATTCTTCATTTTGCTTTTCTAAATATATAGCACCTTATAAGAGGCCAATAAGTCTACTTCGCATACAAAGCCATATTCATTTTAATGATCAAGTGTTATCTATATAACTCATTTTTATCTTGCAACTAAGCTTAACCAGTAATTTATTTCAAATTGATATGTGTAATGACTTTATTAATGGTTAACCCCATAGAGCATACATGGAATAGCCAATTGGCTTTGCTAAGAATGTGTTTTTTCATTTATGTGTAAATTCCACAAAAGCCACATATGGGTTTGCACAAGCTACCAAGGCATGGCATATTCAAATTTGATGCCTATCTTTATGTTAGATACAAAAAAATATCTTACTATTTTGATCATCCCAAGATTCGACAAAGCATAGGTCTTCTTCCTTCCTCATCGCCCCAAGGGATGCAAATGAGTTGGGTCAACCCGTCACCCAACTCGATTAGACCTAACCTGATCCATATTTGAAGACCCGTGGGTTGGGGTCGGATTCAAAAATTGGACCGAATCTAAATTCCAGGTCGAGTCTGGGTCCTGTATTTTTCAACCCAACCGATCTAGCCTGTAAATCATCCGAATCTAATTTGAGTCACCAAAAGATGGCCTCAATCTGATCTAAACTCAATCCAACCCGACTCAAAAATTCGAATCATATAAACCTTCTTCTCCTTCACTCTAAATATCTTTCCCAATTAATTAAATGAACTCTCATTTAATCTAATTCCTCCTTTTCATCTCAATAGTAACATCTCCTCTCATCTATTTCGACTTAATTATATTTAAACATTCATGATTCATTATTTGTTATAGAGTCTTATTTATAATGCCCCCAAGAATATTGATATATATTTTAAAAAATTGTAGTCTGTAAACTTAAGAATGATAATTAGTGATTTTAAGTTAGCTCTTTTTCATTTTATATAAATTTTTGAATGAAATTTCAAGTTTAAGGTAGCTCTTTTTCATTTTATATAATTTTTTTAGTGATTTTATATTTAATTATCAATTATTAGATTTTAGCTATAACAGAATAACTAGAAGTTTGACTCAAACTACAAACCCGAGCTGACCCAATCTCAACACGAACTTGAACATTTTAGGTTTGGTCCGGGTCCAAAATCATAACAAAAATATAAACCTAGGTTGGGTCCCAGTCCGACCCAACCCATTTGCAGCCCTATTCAAAACCATGTTTCATCAAGTCTTCAATATGAAATACCTTTCATTATAACATCATTTGCCGTTGAATTCATTTTTCCTGGCAACAATATGAGTTACAATCAATAAATTATGAAAGTCAGAAAATTTCATGCAGGTCAATCAAGGTAATGGTGATTCCATATTCTGTACAACATATGTATGAGCAAGACGAGATTTGTTAGCATTTGGTGATGTGTCAAAAGCCATATATCAGGTACAACAGTCAACAATTAAATAAACTTAGCAATTGAAAGCAACAATCTGTAAGATCATGTTCACGATAAATTGCAAAGCCAAGAGATAAAAAGTTTAATATATCATTATCAAGAAAATTGTGCATAAATCAGCTGTAGCTTTATAAATATTCACCGGAAAAGAAATCATCTAAATGGTTCAAAAATCTGGAATCATCTTCTCTTAATAAAATATGGATTCTTTCTGAATACAAGAATGCATCTTCCAGCAGTCTCCAACTAAACGTATTTTTAGGCATCCTTTGCATACTACAAATTTTCATATATATTTGTTATAAAATTTACCAGAGTGAATCAGAAAGATGATTTGAGAGATGACTCACGATGATGCAAGATAAGTGGCTCAGCATGAAATACAGTGCCAATACCATGCCCAACAAAACGTTCCACCACGCCATAACCATATCTTTCAGCAAACTCACTAGAACAATTTAAAGCGATTTTTAGAAAATAAATGATTAATAGAACTAACTACAACTACACAGAAAGAAAAGTAATAATATTTTTAACAGTAAGTTGTATATTATTGTAAACAGAAGAAACCTAAACAGAAACTGAGTCATTTCACATATAATTCTGCATATCATAAATGGGCATAGAGCAACCTAGAGTGTAATGTGAATCTACAATATTAAGTAGAACTGCAAAACCATATTTCTGAGTTTTGGATGATGGATATTTTTGGCTGTCAAGGAGAAAAGATGTATATTGAAGAGGCAATTGAACCTCCTCTTTTTTCTGATTGGTAAGACAATTCTTGCACTCTTGCTTAGTTTAAATAAATCCATTCTGATATTAGAAGACGTAACCCTTTTTCTCTGTAGATGTGTTCAATTTATTACAGCTTCTATCTTATATGTCAGTGATCAGATCATCTATCAAATCCTCCATGACTTCAATGCCACAGTTCCCAAACAGTTTGGGAAACCCATAGATAAATCCATTGCTGGATACTTGCACGATTTTCTTTTAAGATTTATATTTTCTCTCAAGGCACCTTCCTCAAAAGGTCAATGCCCTCACAGGTGCCAGCAGAACTAAGCACCAAAACAACATTATATTTTCTAAAATACTAGTGTGCTTTAATCTCATCTTCCATGCTTTAACAGTTTTATCCTAAAACCATCTTCATGAAACAACAACCACTCTGTTCTTTCCGGGGTGCTTGCCCTTGAAGTGACTCTGTTTATCTCCTCCTATCATGTGCATCTTCATATTTTAAGCTGTAACTGCTTTTTCTGCTACATCATGCCATATACATCAAGTACTCGACTTCTTCTCATAAGTGCTTTTTGCTTCAGTTGATACCAATGCATCTCTCAGTATACTGCATTCTTAGAGCGAGAGTTCAGTAACGTATGGTCTCCTCCACCCAAAACCCCTTTCTGTATGTGTTTTTTAACCCTAATTTCCATTATAAGATGCTCTTGTGACCCTTTGTGATTTACAAGGTCTCTCTCTCATGCAGAATGTCCATGTTTTTGCAGCAAAACTACACCTATGTTTTTTTTGTGTCTCTCAGATATGTCTCAAAATATTAATTTGCCAATGGAATTCCACTGAATATCCATCATGTCTGATGTAAGCCACTAAAGATCTTACGGAACAATGTTAGTTAGTGGGCACAATGGTCTATTCACTCTCCCATCCCAGCACTGTGCATGTTTGAATAGTGCACTGGTTTTCTCAGAACTCCCTACATTCACCAGTCAATCATCCATGCTTTCTTCATTACCATCACAGCCCAATATCTCACCCATAGTTACTCCATATTGTTTCCTCCAAAACATTCCTTCATTAACCCAATTAACTTCATGTCACTATTAACCAATAATTTACCACTATTGGCTTCTATAACTTGCTTAACAACCACCACAATCCCACAAAAAAAAGGAAAAAAGAAAGGAGCAAGTATATTTAATGGCTTAAACCATGTGGTCCATATCTGAAACTGATTAAATCTACCACCCATGGAATTAGAAAAAAAAAATGGAAAGTCTATATGCATATAGCTATAAAAACTAAAGAGCAAGATCAATCTTACCAACCTATCCAGCCCATACCAATCATACCATAAAGTACGGATAATATACCGGTACAGTACCAAGGTTCAGTTCGGTATATGAGCCAAACTAGTTCATACCAATCCCAACTAAGCAGAAGCAATCAGTACCACCCGGTACCAACCTGTACTACCCAGTTTGGGGCAATACTATGATTGGGGGTGAGAAAATATATTAAGACCCTGTCTTAATACGGGAAGTGTACTATACTATACCGAATCAATAACATACCGGTACAGTTTTTGGTACTGATTTTGCGGAACTTGCTAAATAGTGTACAATAATTCCCTAACTGCATTAGTTTCATAGTATACAATATAGCATGGATTATTTGCCCAGCATTAGAGGGTTGCTTGTCCTTCCAGCATTTTTTTGAAATGCATACTCCAAACCTGGAGTCTTCATATGCATAAACAGATGCTTCTAATAGTAAATGACAGGTTTAGCATAATTACAGCATTTGTCATCATTAATTAAGACAATTAGAGAATAAATCAGACATAAACTCCAGAAGTGGCATGAAATGTTTAAATTTCTTCAAAACCTCATAAATTGTAGCAAGAACTCCTGCATTCTTCGCACTGGATTTTACATTGTGATAGCATCAACATACCTTATTTTCTTGCCAATCTTCTTAAAGCTAGCACCATCTTTGCAGGCAGATATGCCCCTTTCTAAGCATTCTTCAGTTACCTGATAAGGAATAAATAGTCATATAAGAAATAACATATTTTCTCTTTGCTTTATATTTGAGGTATGCCTTTTCAGTCCACAATGCAAAGTTAAGCTAATCGGAACAATTTGACAAGGTGTGAAGAAGTTGATGCAATTATGTATTTACCAAGTATTTTAAATGTTCCATCATCGACTACTTCAAAATTCAAATTGTCAATATTGAGATCTAGCCACTAACTATAAACTTCTTGATAATCGACTTGAAAAGAAACCGGTAAAGGATAAATTCCTTTAGTTTCAAACCTGACAAGGAGACTCGTAAAGAAGAGAAAAAAAGAGGATGCAAGATTGAACAAGAGATAGTAGGCCAAGATGGAGAAGGAAAATGAAATAAGGGGAAATAGAGAGGTGAAAGTGGCAGGAATGTGGACAGGTGGTTGCTCAACATATTTAACTGAACACCCTTACTCTCATATTATTAAGCTAGATGTGTCCATAAAGATGCAACCTCTATTTTAGCCAACCACAAAATGTTTTCTTCAATACCAGTTATGGATCCAAATCAAGATTTAACACGATTTATAAGCCAAATACAAAATCAAATGGATCCATGTATGCACTATAAAATGAATAATTTTTACACACCCTGTCAGAGCTAATCCTAAAACTTTTCATGCAAATTTCTCATGCCTAGCTTAGAGCACAAGGCAAAAGCTATTCAAGAGCCTTCATAGAAATGTTACCCAATTGCTTTGACTTTTGATGGTGCCAAATCTTTCTTACCCAAAATATCATGAAATGAAGTTACATATAACTCCTACAAGTTTTCTAACTGGGTCGTTAGGTCAATGATGACAAAACTTGCATCTCGGTTATCATGGAACATTTCAATAGGCTTACTTGCAATAAAACTTAGCACTTGTTTACAATTCACATTTAAATTAAGCATGGCTTAATTTTGTATTTCTTGATCTACAAAGTACATTGTCTTTTTTTATTTCTCAAAGAAACAAGATTATCTCTAATATGTGAAACATCCTTTAGCATAATTTTCATTAGTTAAACACCAGCCTAATCAGTATTAAGTAAGTAGCCAGCTATAAGCTAGGAAGCATGTATACTTGAAATCACATGCTGTGTTTGCATTGGAAATGTATTAGATAATGATACTCATCAGATACTTCCCCGATACATGTCCGATGCTTTGTAAAGTATCCTATTTTTCAAAATTAAAAAGAACACACTAATTTCTCGGATAAACTCGAGATACTTCCCGATACCTCATAAAATGATGGGAAGGGCACTTTCTTTCTTTTTTTTATGTTAAACTTTTAATGATGAGTGATCAATTTTGTAGTCTATGATGTCAATATTTAAATAAATGTAGATTGGGGCTAGGATTTAAATTATGTCTAAATGATGAACTAGCAAAAGTTGATGCTATCTTGTAAAATACAGATTGCATTATTTTGATAGGCTACTGTGCTTTATGGATGTTTTTTTACACACATAAACATGTGAATATACTTGTAGATAATATGTATGCATATATGAATGTACAAATACATAAATTCATCAACATATCCTATCCCTACATATCCTAATTTTCAAGATCTATCGTGTCGTGTTGTATCCATATCCCATATCCATGTCCATGCTTCATAGGCTATAAGATCTTTTTATGGACAATAGCTGTTACTACTCCTCTAGGTAACTCGTTTTTGGAGGTCCTTTGGTTCTATGTTAGTATTTCTAACTCATTAAGAGGAGGAAGTAATTTGCTAGGAATCCAGTGATCAAAGTATGTATATTTTACAACTTCAAATAAATTACCTTTTATTGGCATACAATACTACCAATAACTTGAAACACAAAGATATGAACGAGCAGGATTGCAACAAGAATAATATAGATAATGCTCCTATAAGAAGACAGTAATACAATACCTTTACAAGGCGTTTTGTAGGTTCATTAACATTTCCGCATAGAAATGTTTTGGAAGTGTCCCCATGGTAGCCCTAGAACACAAATCATAAGCTGTTTACTTCATACCAAGTAGACATAAGTCAGGAAAATTTTTATGCCAGATAACTATAACTTTGCATGTATTTTTTTAAAAAAAAAGACTTCTTTCAATAATTAATAGGTTATAATAGAAGAACTACAGGAGATAATTTTCCTGAGAATTCGACTTAAATTTAATGCCTATATTAATGCATGAGAAGCATAACCAACAAATTCCATTATCAATCTCCTGTCAAGGGCTGAATCCATAATTGAAATCAACCTTTTTCAATAGTCCTCTTTTATCTTTCACAAGTTGCTTGGGTATTCACTTCTTGTTTATGCCTCTACCAATTTCCTTTGCACATTAACACACATTGTCCTCCATATGTAGTAGTCAAAATCCTATATAACTTAAATTTAATAGTTGCCACATGGTTTTGTCGATTGCCCACTTAAGAAATTCAACTTTTCTATTTCCCTTCATATAGAACAATATTCTAACTAATAAAAAGAAAGATGGGATTACTATTGTGTCATAAAATCTTTATTTGAACTCTCATAAGGCACAACATGACACGACTTTTGAGGCAGATATCCACTTTAACAACCTTATAGTTGGAAATGCCTTTGAACTCGCAATCCTTTTTAAAACACAATAATAAATTATCAGAGTCTATCTCTAACAATCTTGCATGTTTATCTCTAAAGGACGCCTCATTCTCCTCTTCACTACCACAACAATAAACTTCAACACTATTCAGGTTTTATGATTTAATTTCAGTCCCCTTGCTACATATAATTTATTCATATATGGGCTTCTCTGGCCTTCATTTTATGAAGAACTCTAGAAGGAAAAAAATATCACAAAGACAAGCATGTTTAGTGCAATGTAAAAGAATAGAATGAGTATAAAGATTAGTAATTGGTGAATTTGATGATTACAATAACATACACATATTTAATCATCAGTTTTGTTCATTTCTACAGAATTATGCAAAACTTGAACGCAGCAGCATGTAAAGCAGCGATAAACATCTTCTATATATCATTATTTGTATGTTCAACGAGAAAGTACATCTACTTAGGGGTGAAAGTGGACCAGATAATATCCATCTGAATCTATTTTCCTATCCAAATTTCTCCGGATACAGATAAAAATTTGAGCCACCAACTAATAGTCGTATCCGTATCCATATTCATCAAAGAAAAAAGGATACAAATATGGGTAGATGACTATTTGACCAGTATCTAGTTCTGTTTGCAATCCTATTTGATCTTAAATAGTACTAATGAAGTTTTACAAAAAATAAATGACCATATTAACATGTTACTAACTTAAGTTACCTTCTATTTAGTGATAGCTTTGATTTTATGGTCAAAAAAGTTTAACTATCTGATTTATATCAATATCTACATACATACTTTCAGTATTCAATATGTGTCCATAGTCGTTTGTAACAAATATGGATATGTATTTTTGCACCCGACTAAAATCCGTATCCACATCTATATTCACCAAGTATAAGCATATACAAATATGGATATACTGATATCCGATCTGCATTGATCCATTTTCAGCCCTACTTCCACTTCACCTAATAATTACACCTCTATGTCACTATATGGTAACAATAACTAAATGAAATTTTACAAGCTGTATAAATATTGAGCAAGAATGTCTTAGATGCAACAGTGTCCTCCCTCCGTGACTAATTATGTTGATGCAGTCAAAACCTAGGGTTCCTAGAGCAGATTGAACATTTAAAATTGTCGTATGGGTAAGGTTATCAATACGCTAGCAAAGCTTTTTCTTTAGTTTTTAAGATTCATGGATTTAGTTTTGGGTCAAAATTAGGGTTTTGTAAGTTTGTCTTTGATGTTCGAATGTAATATACTTTAATTTATTATATTTCATACATTTTTAATTAATAACAATTTTTTTTAATTTTTATTAAACAATAATTAATTCAAAAAAATATAAATTAAAATTTATTCTTGGCTTATGTAGCCTCTGATAGGAGGCAGCACATATATTTTTCCATCCCATATTAAACACCAATTGCCTAACTATTCTAGAAATTACTTTAATTTGGGCTTTTATTTATAAGAAGTTAATATGCCAAAAATAATCAATTATTGTCAACAAATATAGCTGACCGCATGCTAGACCCCAAGCATGATACTAATTTCTGGAATCTAACATCTCCTTTAGCTTTTATTAAATTTTATCCAAAAATATCTATTTTATTAAAAAATCAAAAATTTATACCAATGCGAAGATCTCACTAAGATATAAAGTATATCACGAAATCATGCCAAAATACAAAATTTTAGCATAATTTGCCCTTAATTCTTTTTGGATATAACAAAAAGTAGGGAGTGGGAAACTACCATGCCGAATGTTGGATCTACCCTCCCCACTCACCCTTCCACTCTCTCCCTTTCTCCTCTCTTACACTGTTTGCAGGTGAAATAGAGGGAGAAAGGCTGTGCTGACTTTTCTCATACAATTATTGAGGAGCTCATTGAGTGGGTACCACCCACTTACCAGGCCAAACTGGATGGAATTGAGCGGTTTCAAGCAGTTCAGCCTAACAAAGACCGGTTTGCACAAGTTTAGGCTCACCATCATGTCGAGACTACGAAGCATTTCAGTTCGTGATCGATACGGTATGACACCAGTACAACAAAGAAATACAACATATTCTTGCCCTGCTTCACAAGGTGATCTAAAAGCTATAATGCAGTGATAGAAACCAAAATAAGTTTTACCTCTCAAGAGTTCCATGAGCCTAACAAAGAGAAATTAAGTTGCGGATTACAATCAGTTAAAAAGATATATAAGTGATCTTCAAAAGAAATTATGTATCATAAGTGAAAAACCTGACATGGTAAAAGCAATAAGCAGAAAAGTCAAAATTTTGATGGACGGTTGAATTTTTAATACAACAGAAAAATCAAATTGTTCTTTATGAACACAAACAAACTAAAAATATAATAGAAGAAAAAAAGAGCATACATTCAAATAAACAGTCACATCGATGTTTATGATGTCTCCATTCTGCACAATGATGGAACAAGTGTTAGTGCAAGGCATTTTCAGTCTCACTGGTCTTATAGAAAGACACTCATACAAACAGTGAAGAAAATGTCATCTCAAAAAACCTGTAGCTGGCGGGAATCAGGTATTCCATGGCACATGCACTCATTGACTGATGTGCAGACACTTTTTGGAAATCCTCCATAACCAAGTGGGGAAGGATAAGCGCCTGCATCGATAATCATCTTGTGCACTGCTTTATCAATTTCATTTGTTGTTACAGATGGCTGATAGAAATATGCATCTTTGCAAATGTTATTATTTACATCAAAGAAAATAACATAATGACATAAAGGAAGTAAGAAAGAAGTAAACAAAAAACTGATGAAAGGTACCTATTGAAAATATTTCTCTGGGTATTTGATACAAGAAAAAGTTTTGCTAACAAAGAATGCATGAGAAGAATGTCAATATATCCCACTTAAAGGTCCAATCTTAAGCAGTAGAGTCCAAGCCTTTGTCTCATAGCATAACATTATGCACAATGCAAGTCAAAATAGTGAATACTTACTCTACCAAAACATGTTTTCTAATTTTTTTGGCATTTTCATATTTAAGATATATGTGTGAATCATGCGACATGATTCACTGCATTATACATGCTTATAAAGAATCAAGCAAATTTTTAAAGGATGAAGTTTCTCCAATCATCATCAAAAATCTATTTAAAATGGTAACTGTAACGGAAAAAGTTAGTCTTTTTACTGCATTTTTGTGTCAGTACATCAACGTGGCATTGCGCTACTGTCAAGCTCAGGTTCAATTTAGATCCCTATGTGAATTATTGATGATCGATGAACATGCGTCTTGTAAAACTGTGTTTTAGTCTTATTTATCAGAGGGGTACAAAGAATTTTTACTGTTAATGAGTATTGATCAGACATATCTAGCCACTGGCATTTTTAAAATTGATGCACATGCTGCCGCCTGAAGAAGTTTTGCAGACCTGGGTTCCCTTCTGATATAGAGGAACTACTCTTATCCCCCCCCCTTTCAAATGTGGCAAAAATTTTCGTGCATAATGATTGCATTTGTGGCTATATATATATATATATATATATATATATATATATATATATATATATATAGCTTGGCTTTTCTGGTCAGCACCATGCATCATAAAAAACAGCATCCTTGATTTATTGCGCATGACACACTTGTAGCATAGACCACCTGTCACCACAAAATGACCCTAAAACATGGTTACAGGATGAGGTATATCGAAAAGAAAGGGCACATTTTCTGATTTGGTTTGGATCAATTCTTCAACAGCAATACTTCATAGACAGCTATGGTTTGCTTATAATAGCTACAGAATACTGGGGAGCAATTTAGTTAATAGATCTGAATGGCAGTTAGTAGGATTAGACTGGCAAATTTACTACCCCAAAAAGGATTTTACAATTCTATGTGAAGTGGACAGATAGCCCTGATCAACTTATGGACAGTTATGACCTTCCAACCACATTTTTATAGCAGGATTTGTAACCATGGTTAGAACCAATACTATTAATATGTGCATCAACTTTTTAAGCTTGGGCTCATTGATCCTCAATTACCAAATACTTAATCTTTGTAAGAGCTACCTTTGATGTCATTGAAGGTTTTTCCAAATCCTTTATCATAAAAATTCCATCCATGTCAGCTTAAGCCTTACCCCTAATATTTTTAGGCCCTTCAATACATAATTAGGATCTTGTTTACCAAAACCTCCTCCAGTTTCCAATGCGAATGCCCCTACCTTCCATCACCCCAACAATCTTGTATCTTCTATGTTCATCTTCCTTTCTTGAGCCCGCTTTCTTTCACAGAAGCATATGACACTGCAGGCACTATTACCAATTTATGTAACTTCCCTATCATGAAATCAGTATGCAGTCAAGTCATGCTTATGTGGTACCATTTCAATTAGCAATAAAAAAGTGCATTTTCCTCCACGATTTGTTAGTTCGTAAGATGCACCTATGGTGAAACTGCAACCAGATTAATTTATCAAAATACAACCACTAAGGCAATGATGTAAAAGGTAGTTCAACTGAAAAGCTATGGGCCTATACAAATAACAAAAAAAGAAAAATTTCAAATGAAAAAAAAATACTCGGATTCTTTACTAACATTTCTGTCAAAGCCAGTACTATTATATGTCCATAGACTTTGAGAAAACTGAATCCTAAAAGAATAGGACGATTCCTTACCCTAACCAGTGTTCCTGCAAAATCCAGAACACGTGCAGCAAGCTCACAGGCAGCTTTCATGCGAGCAATACCATCATCATCATGTACTTGACATTCATTAGAGAGTTCTGGCAACGTGTTTGAACCCACATAAGGAGGTCTGGCTATATGTTCTGGAACGGGAAGCCGCGCAGAGACCTTTCCACGCCTTAATGGTGGTCTCTTTCTTATTTTTACTGAGCTTTGAAGCTCCCGTGACCTTCAGGTGATTGATACAATTAGTTAACAATATTGTCCAAGCAGCACTATAATATGACCATATGGCCTTGAAAGGTAAAATGCTGTGCCTGATCACAGATTTCATGACTTAGTTGTGAAAGAATGTATTAGAATAATGGATCAGAAAACAACAGAAAAAGGAAACCAAACTATGCATGAATTGAGTCACAGTTTCAAGTTCAATAATGCACTCTGTGATGCATTAATCATGCATACATCATTGTTATTTATAACTTTAGTTGTTATATTGTAACTATGGATCGGCAAAAAAGAGAAAAAGGAAACTAAACTAGGCAGTAGTTAAGTTACAGTTTCATGTTAAAAAATGCGCTCGAGTCTCCATCCTCAAACAAAGCAATGTCATGCATTAAGCATGCATACATCATTGTTATGCATTATTTTGGTTGTCATATACTTGAAACTATGGTGATGAATACAAGCTTCACTTCAAGCAAAGTTACAAGCAAGGTTTTAAAAACGTGTTTTGGTTTCAACTTTGGCAATTTCGCTCTGAGTTTCATAGTTTTGATCAAAAAAAGGAAAATTTAAAAAAATAAATAAAAATATGAAAAATAAAATAAACCAAGACAAGTTATTTCAGAGTATTTTATTTCATTTTAAGTCGGCTAAAGAATTTATATTATTTGAATAGTTTTGAGCTGAAATTAAATTTTCATTAAAGCTTAATGCATTAATCATATAGCATGAATGTACTAATATATAGAGTAAAATACCAAATATCACTCAATCATATCCAAACTAAACATGAGTATTCAAGAACATAAATTAAGTATATATCTCACTCTCCAAAATAACATCAAAGCTCCTAGACATGCACAAACATCTATATTTCTACATATTGTAATATTTTTTGTAACTTAAAAATGCACTTTAAGATTGCAACCTACCCACTTCAATAAAAAATTTTAGACAAAAATAACATGGATTAGATCATTAGAGCTTTAAATAAATGTGTGATCAAATTATATTGATGAATCAATAAAAAGCATTATGTATTTACTTGGGAAACTCGAAAATAGAAAAAAAAAATCAGTCAGTTTGCAGAAACTGGTCGAAATGCTGAAAGCGGCCAAAACTGATTGAAACTGAGCAAAACTGGCCAAAACAAGCCAAAACTGACCAAAACCAAAAATTTTGATCAGTTTCAGGTCAGTTTTGGATGGAACTTCAAAACTTGGTTACAACACCATTTAGTGGACGATGTGTCTTTTCTTCACTCCTGCCTATGGATCAAGTAACATGCTTCCAAAACTCTTTCCAAGAGCTTGGACTACTAAAGCTCAAAACACCCATAGCAAATCTTCATCATGGGTTTTCAAACTTCTACCATCCCTTTTCTGTGACTGTGTCAAAGCTTCATAGCATGAAATTATTTTGGACTATACTCCTATTTAGTGCATGATTCTTCGCAAGATCTCAGCACTATAGGAGCTCTAAACATCCATAGCACATTTCCAGCTTGGATTTGAAAATAGTGTTCCTTTTTGGGGCTGTGCAATTGTTAATAATTCAAAAGTGGTGGCCAGCAAAAAGTTTGTAAAATTGGACAAAATCATGGTGCTTCAAATTGGTGTTCCAAGGTGATCAAGGGCTTAAATGTAAGTTGCGGACACTATGCTATCAATAATAAGTTCTCTATTGATCAAAATAATGGTCAAAGTTTAAAAACTTTGATACCATCAGCTATCAATCTATTACAGCCCTTCCATAAAGTTATCTTATCCCTCACAAGCAAAGGACTTTTTGTCTACTTTTACAACTTCAATCTCCTTTACACATTCTTAAAGGAAGCCTATACATTGTTTAGCTCCAACATTGAAGTCCTCCAATAACCCTCTGATTGACTAATCATACAGCATCCATGTTTCTTCATTAACCTGAGCCACTCACTGAACACAGTTCTTCACCTAAGAAACTCATTTAAATACGAGCCTTTCAGTAGCAGAAGCCTTACGCTCCTGTTAATTTTGTATCTGAAACAATTGGCAGTGTGAGACGAGCCCCAAATACTGTCACCAGAATTGCCAACCAAAGGCTAATATCAAAAAAGGATGAAGAAGATGAAATGGAAGGACAATACCCTTACTTCCATGATACCTTCTAAACCAAGAGGAAAAACGTTCAGTGCCATGCTGCTGTTCACAATGGATCTTCTGAAGGTATTATTACCGACCATTCTTGAAGGTCAGAGCATGTTGCAGCCTTTCTAACACTACATCACCTAAATGTTTCCACGGGCACATGCCACTTCAGAAAACAAGTTGAAAACTAGGTACAACATTTTAATGAATGGATTGTCAATTGGCTTGCTTCTCGTCCTACTACTTTTTTTTTTAAACTATCAGATGTTTCCACATAATAGTTTTATGCATATACTGATATACAAGAACATGTATATGCATATTATTTTTCATAAAAAGGACAAAATGATATTGCTTCAGAAATAACCCTAAAGAGAATATCAGAATGGGTTTTTCTAAAAGTAAAAAGTTGCATTAGAAGTTTAGAACTACAGATACAAGTGGAAGACAGCAAAATAAGGACATAATCTCATGCAGACTTGCCAGTTGCCATGGCAAACGTACTTCCAAACATCAAACTACAATTAGATACCTCTGAATTCGCATGGCCTCCTCCAACCCAGATAACCTTCTTGATATAATAACACAACGCTTTTGTATAGCTTCTTTTCCTTGATCAAAAGAAATCAAAAATAACATAATTAATGAGGATAGTTTTGCAAAACAAGATAGTTTTGAAAGAAGAAAATTATGTATACAATTTATAAGACAATCCATGCATCAAGCAACACCCAAACATAGACCTCATACACATCATATCATTGACTACAGAACCTTCAGAAAATGCATAATAGCAATCTCTAGCATTGCACTTTTTAACCCAAAATTACCAAAAAATAACCCAAAACCAATTCTGGGACAAAATTCCAGCAGCCACAAGCCTAAATAGCACTGAAAAATAATGTTCGTATGACCAGCAGCATCTTTTTGAAAGAAAAGGTCATCATTATCTCGTCTAGAACCTAATTTGCATAAAATCTTGTGCATCAATAATCTTCTTTAGAGAGCATCTAATGGTTTTACTTTCATCCTGAAATCGGATTCATACTTTCTTGGTAAATCAATAGTCTAGCTGTAGCAATTAAAGAACAGATTGTGCCCTGGTTCTTGGTTCTACGAAAGATTCAGAAAGCTCAACTCGCCGATGTTCAAGGGTGGAGCTAATCCTCTGACCGCAGAGACCTAGATTCGGGAGATGGAGAAGATGTTCGATGCACTACAGTATTCCGAGGACGTAAAGGTTAGGGTGGCCATACCAATGCTGAGGGAACATGCCGAGTTTTGGTGGACTGCTATAAGAGCTGCTAATGGGAATGAGAACGTGGGAGGAGTTTAAGAAAATATTTTATGATCAATACTTTCCCGATGAAGTAAAATCAGCAAAAGAGAATGAGTTCTTGGCCTTGGGACAAAAGGATGACATGATAGTATTGGAGTATGCAAACAAATTTAACGAGTTAGGCCGATTTTGCCCCCAACTTATAGAGTCCGAAAGAAGCAAGGCTAACAGATTTGAACAAGGTCTGAGATATCCGATCCGGTCTCGTTTTTCATCTCACCTCTTCAGTAGTTATAAAGATGTGCTGAAAAAGCCCTAATGGTCGAATTAGATTTGAAGAGATCAAAGAAGGAAAGGGGTGACAAGAAAAAGCCCAGACCAGCAGGAACTCAAAATGACCAGCGCGAAAACTTAGAAAACAACTCTAACAAAGAGAAGGGATTGGACACTTGCAGGTACTGTGGCAAGAATCATCATGGACCTTGTCTTAAGAAGCTGGGAGCATGTTTTTCATGCAGCAAGGTGGGACATATGGCATGAGATTGGCCTATCAAGAAAAAGGATAATCTAAAACCTACCAAACCAGCCGATCAAATACAAAAAGAAAATGTACGAGTGTCCGCTTTGACCCAACAGAATGCTAGTGCAAGTGATCAAGTAGTAACAGGTATCATTCTAGACAACTCCATAAATGTCCATGCACTATTTGATTGTGATTCTTCTATTTCTTTGCATCTTCTAAGTTTCTATCTCTTTGAAATGCATAGCCGAAGAATTGATTCAGCCATTATGTGTTGTCATATCTCTTAAGAAAGTTATTCTAATAGATGTTTTGTTTAAGAACTTTATCACTTAGATGAGGAAGTTAAGGTTCATACATATCGGTCTAGAGTTTTGAGCCTTAGAATAGTTGGTTTTGTTAAGAGTTGCACAGTGAAAGTACAGTGGAGTAGAAGTGGACTAAGTATCCTTATTTGTTAAAAAATGAAGGTAGATTAAGTTTCAAGGATGAAACTCTTTTAACGGAGAAAGAATGTGAAGGCTCGATCTGGGCGTGATCAACTCTATCGGCCCGACCTGAGCCCTAGCCCATAGAGTGGCCAAGCGCAGAAGACTCTTCTTCTCCTTCGGCGACTACAACTAGGAGTCAAAGTCCTAGAGTCGCCAGGACCCTAGGACTCCTCTATAAAGGGAGAGCTCTCTCCCTCCAAAGTTCTCCATCCCGAGCAATCCTCCTCTTTCCCTCTCCTCCTTCCTCTTTTTTCCCGTTGAGTTCGCGTCTGCCCGTTATTATGCTTGCCGAAAATCGGGGCTGTCGGACGCCGCCGAAGCCGAGGTAACGCCCTGTCCTTCCTCCCCTTCCCTCTTTCTTCTTCTCACGATCCGGAATCCCAGCTGCCAGCCGAGAAATCGGCCAAAAATCGATCGACAAAAGGGAACCCTATTTTTACCGGTCCTTCTTTCCCCTTTTCCAACCATCACCGATGTCAACACTCGTCGCCGAAACTCTCGACCTCTCCCCTGTGTCGGCCTCTAACCGATGTCGGAGCCCCAGCCGCCGGTAAGCAAACAGAGACACAAATCCACCGATCCAAGACCACCTTTATTCTACCCCTATTTTTGATCATCCTCTCTTTTCTAGTCGCCACCACCTGCAGTCAAATATCCAACTGCATTGCCGGCACTCCGGCGTTGACCCCCACCATGACCGTAGCCACCAATCCACTCTCTTTCTCCCCTGTTCACCAACAAAGAAAAGAAGAAGAGGAGAGACAGCCCATCCCTCTCTTTCTCTCTCTTATTTTCTCTCTCTAGGAGTCCTATGGATCTCGATACAGGATTGTGTCAATCTGATCTATGAACCCGAGTTGATTCCTAAAAAGAGGCCCTAAACTACCTTGGTGCCCGGGACGCCTACTGGACCAATCATTCCAGCCCTATTAAGTGCTTATGAAACCCACTATTAAAGAACCCTATTGAATAGGCTTGGCCCTAATCGAGTCTGTGCCCCATGATTCATTAACCGAGTTACTTAAACCTAACCCGTCTGGTGTCGCCATACTCTATCATCCGACCAACCGTCTCCTTTTTATATTATTTTAATTAGATTAAAATCATCAAACGAAAATTAATTTTGCTTTTAATATTTTTAAATAGGGTTAATTGAAGTTTGATGATATGGGGCTAAAGAGGTAAGTAGATCTTACCCTCATTATTCTTCAAATGATCATATTTTTCGTGCATAAAATTTGCTTGTAGAAATATCATGCTCTTCTTAAAATTATGGATTAGCATATGTGTTATAAAAATCATACTTTATTATAAATATAGTTTTATGAATGTTTTGATGAAAATGGTTTTGTTATAAAATATGAATCTGATCATGCCATTTAGTGTTTTTCATCTATTTATATGTATATTTTTAAAAAAAGATATAAATTTTTTAAAGGCTCTCAGATAGATGTGTATTATTCCTAAAATTAAAAAAATCAACACTCGGAGCCAGCATCCATATGAACACAGGCCCTGCCAGCGGATATAAAGTTGGCATACGAAACATGAATCTATGTCGATTACGAATATGGGCCCTATCACGGATATAAAGTGACTGTAGCACAAATATCTGTGAGCAATATTTTGAACTATAATATAACTAAATGGCAAAAGAATAATTGATGTATTTATTTACAAAACGAACTTGGAACTATGTTTATGAAAGATGGATGATTTGTTCATGCATGATTTGCTTTATGACTTGTTTTAATATATTATATTATGAAATACTTTATTTTGTAATATTTGTTATTTTTCTGAAATGATGCATTGACATGGAAAAACTTATGCTTGATCCGATAAGATAATGTAAGCTTTACTGACTGAGTTGTGTCGCTCATATATCTCTATTTTTATTTTTCTCTCACTAGACGAATATGGTTGATAGAAACGAAGGATGGCTCAGGCTTGTAGTTCGCACAGCAAACTTGGCCAGTATTGGTTGCATTTAATGGATAATAAAATTGAACTTTTACTTATTATATTTTGTTTAAGATGAATTTGAAAGTTAAAATGTAATGTTTGGCTTCGTGTTATCGTGGGTTGTACCCCTCAGTAGCACAGCCATGTCATACTCCGAATCTAGGGCGTGACAACATTGATAACAAAATTAGGTAACGAAAGACTAGAAACGAGTGAACTAGAGGTACTCTAGGGACTCATTTGGTTTGCAGAAAGAATTTTTTCTAACTGAAATATTTTTTCATAAAGCTAATGCCCCAGTATATGATGTCTAAAAAAAGATTTTTGCATGTTTGATTGATCATTAGAAAGTGGCACATTTCTGAGTGGCTTATATTTGGTTGAGCATCTATTTTCTTGAAAAAGTTGTATAAAATATCTCCATGCCCTTAATAAAAAGAAAGATCTTACCTCATTCTATCTAAAAGCTTAAGAGCACTTTTGAAAAAAAAATTAACTCAATTTCTAGCTGGTGGGAATTGGACTTTCCCATAACCCACATTAGTTTTTCTTTGCCATGAAATATGGGAAGCTTATTTCATGGAAAAGCTACTTTTCTATCTCTCATTCTTCGAAAACTCCAAACAAACATGAGGTATTTCTCCATTTTCCGGTTGACCTTACTTTTCCCCTCCCCTCCTCTTCCCACAAACCAAACGAGTCCTAGGAGTTGCAGGAGGATAAACTAGTTGCAGCCAACTACAACGGTATGACTAAGATTCATACGGCCAAACCCTAATAATAGTTGATTAAGTTTGCCGGTAATGGGCACAGCTACGCTTATAAACCATACGTTGCTTCCCTAGTTTAGAACATTAAGACACGGCCCGATCTTCATTTTAACAAAATAATTCAAAACCGTTATCATAAAGCAAGAATAAACGAGACAAGAACCGATACTTCAGACAAATTTCAAACCTGAGATATTAGGAGACGAGTGCCTGAGGGGTTGGCCCATGAGGAAAAGCCGATCGGAAGGGGCTTCCATGAAAGAAGACGGCGGTGCTGCCATGATGAAGCTGTTAAGAACGCCCTTCGCCGCCATTCCAAGCCGAAGAAATCGAACGTCTCTGATCTTTATTGGGCGAGCAAGGGGGCGGGGCGTCGGCGGAAGGGAAGGAGGGGAGCGGATGAAGTATGAGAATGGACTCCAAAGAGTCGATGAGGAAAAGTCCCAGAAGGTGGTGTGAAAAATCCAGCAGAGAAGGATTACATACGGTTGTCTCGCTTTACGCTTTCGCCCATCCCAACCGTCCAAGTGGTTGGTCCCCTAGCCTATTGATAGAATCTTTTGTGCTAGCATGTACCTCGATTCTCTCCGCGGCTGAGCCCATCGGAAATTACTCTCTGAGGGCCATCCGATAAATATTATGAAAAAGTTGGTCATCTGACCAAATTACTCATATTCTCGTACTTTCTATATAAATTAATTAATTTTTTTTATAAATAATATTTTGCTATAAACGAAAAAAAAAAAATTATCCATTTTGAAGATGGATAAATCATTTCCTCGTCAGCAGATCAATAATTTTTTATTATAATATTATATTATATTATATTAATATATAATATATATTATATTAGATTATAAGAGTATTGCAACGAGTCCCTCCTATTTGATTGCTCTACGTTTTTATGTTTCTTTTCTTTTTGTTGTTATCACCATCATGTGGAAGTCAATTGATTCTACAGATTTATTATATGCCCCCTCCATCACAAAATCTAAATCATAAATCCCATTTCATTATATGCCCCTCCATCACAAAATCTTTAAATAAATTAAAAAAAAATTTATAAACATCCTTCTAAGTATCAAATTTTGCATGAATATCCTTTCAAATTAATATTTGCATGCATACCTTCGTAAAATACTTATTTTACTATTTTATCTTTTTTTATTCTTATTTTTGAATATATATCCATGCCATCTAACGCCGTTAAAAAAATTAATGATTTCAAATCAAAATGACTAAAATACCCGTAATGGATAGATGTGCAAAAAAAATATTTATAAGACAATCAAAATGGAGAACAAAAAAATAATTTCAAATTTTTTTTTATTTTTAATTAAAATAAATATGGTTTTTATTAACGGTGTTAGAAGAACCGTTATGTTAGAGGTATTCGAACAAAAATACAAAATAAATATAAATTTAAAAAATAAATATTTATACAAATTTAAATTTTTAGAAGAATATTCATAAAAAAATAATAAATTATTATATGCCCCATCCACCACATGAATTCTAGATTTCAGCTTGCCAAAATCTCCATCACTGCCCTCAAAAGCTCTCCCTGCAACACACAAGATCAAATCCTACATGCAACCTACAAATCTACTCAGAAGCATCTCCGCCCCAAAGATCTATTCTCCATACACCCAAAAAAATCAATGTAGATACCCCATTCCAAACCCAAACTACGACATCCCTCATATGCCATGCATCCATGAATCTCTCTTCTGGGTTCTGTGACCCGTCTCAAAATTGATGTTATTATATATATTTAATCTCAATAGAAGGGAGAAAGCTCTACCTCTCCAAAAATTCATAAGAATCTTAAAAATATATTTTTAAAATCAAGCATGCTAATTGGGCTCTTCTTAATAGATTATTTCTATTAAAAATTATTTCCTTTTATCAAAATAAAAGAAGGAAGGAATCAGGTTTTTTTTTGCTTTTTCTTGGATGGAAGCTTTTTGCAACAACAGAAATATGAGATCGGGAGGATGTTTAGAGGGGAAAACTTCGGGAAGGTAAAATACGTGCACGACGTGGAGATCAGGGAGACCGTCGATATGAAAATCTTTAATCAGAAGTGCATCCAATCCCTCAAGATTGATGACCACTGCATGAAGCCCTTTTTAGAAAGATTTTCTTCTCATTTCTCTAACAGGCTCTTCCTCCATCAGGGACTTTTTAGAAAGAATAGAGAAGAGAGCCTTTGAAGAATCAATATGAATGGGCATTCTTTGATATTTCCTGCAGATAAAGAGGGAGTTTGAGATGCTGAAGCAGTTAAAGCATTTGAAGGTCGTCCAATCATATGAGGTTCACTTCCATTCTCAAGCCCATTTTACAGAATTAATGATTAGGGAAGAGAGAGAGTAATATGAAGGGAGAAATGACATGATGAAAGAAATGATGGGAGAGCATTAGATTAGAGTCTAGGGAAACATGGTTAGGAGGATTCCATTTTTTATAGTTAGTGATTGGATAGATTTTTTGGATTATTTTGGGAATAAGGACAGTATACTTTATTTAAATCTTTACAATTTTAAGTTTATTTTGTAAGTTATTAAGGGAGACTATATTGTTTCTAACGAGACCATATTATATTTTTTCCTCACAAATACTAAACTATTTATCGCATTGATAAAATATATTATTTTTAATTTAAAGTTTAAACCATACTTTTTAAAATATTTTTATGTTTATTTATTTTTATCTTCTTGTGTATAAATACAAGAATGATAGCCGTGCAATACATGGGAAGATAATGAAAATGGAAATATAGTTTTAGGTAATAAAAGAATAATAAAAACATGAAAATACAATAACAATATATTATAAGTGGAATGTACTTAATATTTATTGATCATTTTGCTTTCAATATCTCACTAATAAAAAGATTAGCACAAATGGAAAAGATAAATTGTTTGACAGAACAATTGAGCGTTAATAGTAAGATTAATAAATGTATGCTTATGTCAAGACATCGAGTCCTTTTTAACTTCATGCAACATATTCTGATTTTTTTTCTTTTCAACCTAAGCAATTGTTTTCATTGTGGTTAGAGTATTCATCTTGTGATTGTTTCAACCTATGCAAAAATAAAGAAGAGAAAATCAATAAAATTTACATGCTTTAAATGATTAAATATAGAATTTGTATAGTTAAAATTTTGCAATAAGTTATAAAAGGGAATGACTTTTTTCAATAGGATCTATTTGAAATATGCGACATAAAGTCCAATTAGACCTTATAGAAGAGTAGGTGTTGTTTGTTGTAAATTTAAAATGAAGATATAGTATTTTTATATTATTTTTTTAACAAATCCTTCTAGATTTATTGGACTGCCTTCTATAATATAGACGCAAAACACTATATTAATATATTTATTATTAGGAAACACTGCTCTATTAAAAGATGTCATAGTTCTACTATTTCTAAGATTGTATAATTCATTAACATATTTTTCTATGAGGATTTTAGCATTTATATCAAAAACAGTTAAAACAACTTCTCTTGTATGATCATGTATTTTAACATGCATGTGATACCTAGAATTGAAAAATAAAATGATTAGCAATAGATTTGCCAGCAATTATAGCATGTGCTAAGGGCTATCATAAAAAGAGGGTAAAACATATCATCTTTTGATGGCATATTGTAGATCTTGGTAAAATTCGACATGAAGTTTTGTTTGTTTGAATCACACCCATTGCAATGTAATTATCGACCATATATTGTTGGAAGAGCTTGTCATCATGCAAAAGTATTTTTTTTTAGATGCACGAAACTATATTATGTAAGCATAGAATTTTCTCATCGAAATATACACATTATTTCCCAACCTACTTGAAATTAATCTATACGGAATATTAATGCCCAACCATCCTTTCTATAAGAAAATAATAACATATATTGTAATGGCATATAGCCTAGATTTGTTTCACTTATATACTGCAATGGTCCAAATCTTATATATAGAAGAATATCTTGCTTATCAATACTTTCAGAGTCATCACCAACAATTAAAGCTACTTCTTCATTAGATGTCGAATTAATATATTGTTGTCCAATCCTACTCTTAATGATTTATGTGCATAAATCTATATTTTGATGAGCATTTAACATTTCGCCAACAGATTTAAATACCAAAATATATAGATTTATTTCATTAAGCATTGTTTTCATCATCCTCATAATAGATTTTATAATAGTTGATGTGTCACTATCCCTTTCAATACTATTTATCCGATTTCTAGGTTCATATTATATATCATAAATATATAGTTGAGCAAATTTAGGTCTTTCACCTTCATGAGGATTAAATATATAATTCTATGATAAGTTGCACCACTAATGTAAAAACGAAAAGGACCTCGTCCATCCATACTATTGTAATCGATTTTATCTCCCATGGAAGTGAAAGAAAACAATGAATTATTTTATCTTATATGTTCCATAAATATTGGTCTCGATACATCTAATTGTCCATACATAAGTGATTGAAGGACTAGAAGTGTATCGGGTAGGTATAGTAGCCACACTTTTCCAACTTGACAATATAGAAAGAGCATCGGATCATTATTTGAACTATTGCTACTCCTTTCTTCGATCCACATTAAAGCATAATAATGACGAACAAAAGTTGGCACTCCGAAATCCCGTATTTTAAAAACTCTTTGTCTAACTATTCAAAAGTGATCATGATCACTTGAAGGCACTCCACATCTAGTATCATAAATATTTAAATCATCAAACAAAGCAAAATGAAATTAGATTTAGTCTTGGACTGCATGAGACTATTATTATATTATGTAAGATATTTTAGCGGATTAGTTACCTTGATTATTTTTTCCTTCCTATTGTAAGTTTGATGGTCCACTAAATTCTCCAATAGTTCTTGCAACTGGATTCATGCTGGATTCACCTCCTTCGCATTGTTCAAATAAATTAATATTAATGTCATTAATATAATATTCATCATTATCAATATTAGATATATTAAGGTCAACTTTTCTCATTGCACCTCAGGATAGACAATAAAAGTTATGTTAACTTTTACTCATCGCACCTTTTCTTTTCCTTTTGATCTTCTTTGCTCATGACAAGAATTATCAATAATTGGATGCACTCGTAATACATCGACCATTGCATCCTTTCTTCACAAACAATGCCTTCAAAATTACTTTTACAAACATTTTCGTCATTTCTATTACCATTTATCGCTTCTTCATTTATACTTTGTAAAATTTGACCTCCATCAGCTTCATCAATTTCATTATAGATACTTATCCTTCTCATCTTCAAGATATAATATCACTGTTCACATGCTATCTTTTGTAATTGTCTAATACTATTCATTGCATTATTATTTTGTTTATTCCTCAAAATGTTTAGTCTTATCCTTCTATCTTGTCATGCAATATGTGATATACTACATTTCATATTCATAGCTTGAGAACTCATATATACTTGTAAGTCCAATTAATGTGAAATATTATTAATTCATAAACATCAATTTGTAAGATATTTGCTACATAAATTGCTAGCAACTTGTATGCTTGTCATGGAACTAAGCAACATCTAGATGTAGATCTTAAACATTGTGTCAATTTATGGATTTGTTAGGCTCTCAGGCTAGTTGGAGAAATCTGGTCCATAGACAGGCTTAATAAGTTGAGTTAAGGATACATAAAATTTAATCATAATCGAACTTATACTCAATTAGCTCATAGTGATGGAGTTCATTGGTTTTATTGACTGTGAAATTTAAATATCATGCCCAATTTTGTCCTAAAAATTTAAATAAGAGGCATGGTTCAGAAACTTTTTTTGGGTTGGCCATTCAAAGTCTATAGCAACATAATTTATAGGATTGGGATGCATCAATTTGCTATATATCTCTGAAAATTTTGTTCATGTATATTTGGATGATATGGATTATTTTTTTTGCCTGGATATTCAAAGGCAACCTACATTTGAATAATATTTTACATGCTACCTTTATTTTTTTAATCAACCTACATTTGCTTGGATATTCTACCTTTATTTACATTCTTGGAAATTCAAAGGCAGCCATAAATGAGTTAAATCAAATATCGAATAATATTAATCGTACAACCTACCTTTATTTGTTTTATTTTAACATTCCACGTGAATTACTATCAATTTGTGAGTTTGGGTTATATTAGTTGTGCAATCTACTTTTAAAAGTTTTGTTCATATAAATTTAGATGGTGCAGATTTTTTCTTTTTCTTTTTTTTCTGCTCAGGCTTCGAAGGCCAAAGCAATCAAGATTACGTTGAATCAAATATTGAACATTATTTATCCAACAACCTTCTTCATCTTAATAATGTGGACATCATATGACATGTGAATTAACTTCTATAGCACGACAATTGTATTATTTTACATGCTAAACTATTAAAAATTTAACTTAAAAATCATTTCTTTATCATCACAACTATAAATATAAAACTAATACTTATATTTATTGATTAGATAATTTGTAGTAATATCAAGTGTCATAATGTATTCCTAGGTAGCCCACGCTGAAGAAGAGGATATCTAAGTAACAAATATTAGTATGCTATGAACAGGAATCTCTATTTCTATTTTTGAATAGTTCAAATCATATTCAATATAAACAAAATCAAGCAGTTTAGATAGCAGAATTGTTCATTGTTTTTTTTTTTTTTTTTGTAAAAGCAGAATTGACTATATCATTACATAAATAGTCGATTATGAGTAATCATATGGTACTTGTGGCAAAATCCACTCCGAGCTCTAGCAATCAAGTTTCGGGCTTAGTTCCTTTTATACTTGGAGTATTTCAACCATTCACCTTATAAAAAATGAATAATTGAAGGAATAATAGAAGAAAACACAATATTAATCTTCCAACCACTTTGATTGTTGTGGCACTGATTGGCACTTCAATTGTATAAAGAAATAGAGGCGAGATTTTGTTAGGTCTCCTACTGCCTTCGATCACCGTGACACTAAACTCAAGTTTGAATTTATTTCAAATTCTTTTGTGTGTGGAGAAAAATAAATAAGAGGCATTTTTTATGCATTGAGAATTTTTCCTTTTTTATGCAACTTTCTAAAATTATATTAAAACATTTGACTAAAATTTAATTTGTTTCAAATCTTTTTGTGCACATGGAGAAATACATTAGAACAAAATATTTTTTTACCTTTCTTTATACAACTTCGGAACACCATATGTTTTTCTTTATTACAAGAGAATTAATATTTTCCTAAATTTATCTCAAATTTTTTTGATTATTTTTTTGTGTGTAGACTTCCTAAAATAAATAAGAATCAAATTCTTTGGTATATGAAGAATTTTTTTTACATGACTTTCTATAATTATTATGAAGAGTCTCACAAAAGTCTAATGATTTTGATTTTTTTACACATGGAAAAAATATCATGAATGAATTACTTTTTTCCCTTTTTAACAAAATATTTTCTCTTTTTACATGATTTAGGATTTTCCTCTTTTTTTGTCCAAGTGGAGAAAATATTAGAAATGAATTCAAATTATTTTTGTGCATGAATTTTTTTTGTGTGCGTGGTATTCTTTTCCCTTTTCGAATGTTTCTTTTTGAACAATATATATATATATATATATATATATATATATATATATATATATATATATATATATATATTAATGACTTAGGATTTTTCTTTCTGAAGAGTCCTACGAGGACATTATTAGTGATGAAATATTTTTTCTTTTTAAATGACTAGAAAACTTTTTTTTGTAGGCAATTTTTTTGTGCATGTAATATTTTTTTGTGGATAAGTCTGATAGATTATAAAATTTTAATATGAGTACTCCAAAAAAAATAGAAAATAATATATAATATAAGGGAGAAGGAATAGTCTTGTAACTGTCCCATAAAATGCTATCAGAGTGCTGAGCTACATAGGAAGTGACTCAATCAACTGCCCTATTCACCTACATATAC
Organism: Phoenix dactylifera; assembly: GCF_051530095.1. Lineage (NCBI taxonomy): Eukaryota > Viridiplantae > Streptophyta > Magnoliopsida > Arecales > Arecaceae > Phoenix > Phoenix dactylifera. The sequence goes on along the minus strand of NC_143198.1, from coordinate 19,700,874 downwards.
ACACAAGTAACCCAAAAAAAAATGCGGTCCCTTATCAGCCTACGGATATCCTGTAGTAATGATGCCCACAACTTGCTATAGATAGGCACCGAATCCATTTGATCACCATAGCAAAGTCTCCTTCAAGTATTTTTTTTTCTTTTTTCAACATTCCTTTTTGAACGAAATATTTTTTTCTTTTTTACCTGATTTAGGATTTTTCTTTTTTTATGCACGTAGAGAAAAATATTACGAAAGATTTCGAATTGGAAATTTTTGAGTGTGAATTTTTGTGCGCATGGAGAAAAATATTAAGAAGAAATTTCTTTCCTTTTCAATGAAATATTTTTTTATTTTTTTACACCATCTAGGATTTTCCTTTTCTTGCATGTGGAGAGAAAAAAGATTTTAAATTTTAAGGAGTAGGGATGTCCAATTTCTCCATGAAATAGGGCATCCTCCTGTCCCGGCTCATCCTGACAATTGTCCTTGTCATAGATATCCTCTGTATCTCTCTTTTCTTTCATTTTTTTTTCTTCCTTTGTTTCATTTTTTTACATTCCTTTCTTTTTTTATTATTCTTATCATTTCCTTTATTACTTTTTTTCTTTTTTTACCTTTTTTTATTTCTTTTTTTCTTCTCTCTTTTTTCTTCTTTTCTTTTTCTTCTATTTTTTGTTAATTTCTTTCATCTTTTTGCTTTTCCTTCTACATGGTTGGGTTCCAGACCCATCTCAATCCTATTTTCTTATAAGAACCAGAGCTGAATGGCTGGGATGCCCCCCATCCCACTGAAACTTAAAATCTCGAAAAAAAATATGAATTAAATTCAAACTCAAACTTGAATTTAAATAATTATCTTCAACATAAAAGCAAAATTTATTTTGGAAATTGTTTTTTAAAGGAGACAAAAACAACAGTGAAATTTTCCCTTTTATAAAAAAGTTGATTTTTTTACAATTTTCTTTCTAATTTTTTAAAATTTTGTAGAGAGATCAAATTTTCTCTCTCTTTTCTATTAATAAGTATTAGAGATCGAAATAGGCCAGGCCGGGTCGAGCCCTGCTCGAATTTTTTTACATAGACTTTGGGCTAAACTTTAGGCTTAAAATTTGAAGAAAATCAAAGCTCGAGCCCGATCCCAATCCAAAAGCCCATAGGTCCTCCACCGCTGTGGAGTATTTTGTTCCTTGACTCAGGGGAGGTTAGTGTGAGCTGCCGGTGTCCCAAAATAAATAAATAAATATTCACTAACCGCAGGATCACATCCAGATGGTCCGAATTGCATGCAGTGGTTGCAGAAATCAAGAGCCCAGCCCTTGTGGTGGTCGGCGGTGAGGATGTAGAAGGCAACGAGGCATAGCACCACCGCCGCCACACGAGCCCTGACCGTCACCCTCCGCGTTGCTTCCACCCACACCATCCCATTCACCACTCGTGACCCAACAACCCAAGCCCCAATCGCCGCCGTCCGCACCGCATCCGCCCGCACCATCCCCTTCACCGCCTGCGACCATATCACCTGAGACCCGACCACCTGCCTCCGCTCGCAAGATACGAGTCACCGCACGCGACCGTGCCTCCACACCGGCGCTCCACGTGTACCAACGGTGTGCACACCTCGTCCGCCCTCACGTACCACTTGTTGCTAGCCTCCTCTCAAGTCTTAAGGCTCGTTTGGTTCGCGGGAAGTATTTTCCCTCCTAGTCAGATTCCTAGGAAGAGGATACCTAGGGAAAGTACTTTTGGCATGTTTGGTTAACCATGGGAAAGTGACAAATTTACAAAGTGCTTATGTTTGGTTGACCATCTACTTTCCTAGGAAAGTTATGTATAATTCCTATTATGCCCTTAATAAAAATTAGGTCTTTAATGCCTCTTTAATGCTTCTTTAATGCTGAAGGGTCTTTTTGAGAAAAAATAAAAAAGGAGTGATTCCCACCTCATGGGAAAGTAACTTTCCCATGTTTCTCATGGGAAAGACTTTTCCATGAAATGTGGGAATCATATTCCCATGGGAATACAACTTTCCCATCTCTCTCCTTTGAAAACTCCAACCAAACAAGAGGCATTTCATTACTTTCCCGTTGACTACATTTTCCCCCCTCCTTTTCCTGCGAACCAAACGAGCCCTTAGGCTCGCCTCGGACCAAGCTAAATGGATCCGGTCTGAAATATCTATGGAGACTATTCTTAAGCAAAATTTGGATTTGATTTGCTTGGGGTCTAGCTTTAGGGCTCGTTTGGTTCGTGGGAAGCATTTTTTCTCCCAGAAATATGATTCCTGGAAAACAAATTCTTAGGAAGATGATGCCTAGGAAAGTACTTTTGGCATGTTTGGTTGACCATGGAAAAGTGACAAATTTCCAAAGTGTTTATGTTTGGTTGGCCATCCACTTTCTTGGGAAAGTTATGTATAATTCCTATTATGCCCTATGTATAATTCCTATTATGCCCTTAATAAAAATTAGGTCTTTAATGTTTCTTTAATGCTTCTTTAATGCTGAAGGGTTGTTTTGGAAAAAAATAAAAATGAAGTGATTCCCGCCTCATGGGAAAGTAACTTTCCCATGTTTCTCATGGGAAAGACTTTCGCATAAAATGTGGAAATCATATTTTCATGAAAATATAACTTTTTCGTCTCTCTTCTTTAAAAACTTCAATCAAATAAAAGATATCTCATTACTTTTTCGTTGACCATATTTTTTTTTTTTTATTTTTTACGAACCAACCGAGGCCTTAAGGCTGACCGCAAGTCGGCCTGGCGGGCTTCGGGATGCCCAGAGCCTACTTCCACCTCTAAGACCAGATTAGTTGATGGTCTCTGACTCTATGACGCAAGCGCTTTCCTCCCAAGCTCCGCATGCCGCCGCCTGTCGGAAGCCCTTCGCGACGCGCCATAGACTTATCCAATCATATATAGCCACGTGTCAGCTTTGCCGATGCACGGATTAGCGTCCAGGTTCATTGAACCGGATCGCTCGCCGTTCCCCCGGCCATCATTTATTCCCCACTCTCTTCCCGAGACCTCTCAAAAAATAAAAAACGCGCGAGATCAAAGTTTTCCTCTAGATTTAGTTATAATTCTTCTCTAATGGCCGCTGCCGCTGCGATTCCCGGTTCAATCTCTTCGCGTTCGCTCGTCTCCTGCGATCCCAAAGGTGCGATTTTTCACCAGTTTACTTCGCCTCTTCAGTTTTCTATTTTCATTGTTTTCCCTCTCCAACAGAGATGGTTTTTGGGTTCTTGCGCAGCGGCCCTGATTGGGTCCGTCAGGCATCTGGAGGCGTCGATCGTACCGTCGACGGCCGCTAATCCTTCCCGGAGGCGATGGGTGGTGAAGCTGCTCCATGCGGTGGAGCCCGCCAAGAGGAACGATTCCGTGGCGCCTCTGGCGGCGGCGGCGGCGTCGATGGCGGAGGCGCTGGTGGAGGAGAAGGGAAGGGAGAGGGAGGAGGAGGAGGAAGAGGAGGTGGATTACGATCAGCTAGCGCGAGAGCTCGAGAACGCTTCTCCTCTCGAGATCATGGACAAGGCCCTTGAGAAATTTGGGAACGACATCGCCATCGCCTTCAGGTTAAATCTCATCTCTGTTATTTCTTTTTTCTTCTTTTCCTTTGAGAGTGGTTTCTTGATTTAGATTTCCGTTATGATTTAGGAGAGAGTTTAGGAAACGAGTTACAAGATTATATCTAAGTAGTAAGTACTGAAATGCCACAAGGCCCGTGGGAGGCCATAACCCATAAACTTGTGGTCGAATACGTGGTGTGATTTTTAAACCATTTGATGGTAGATCGAAGGGTTATCATGTCTCACGGCTCTGGATCCGCTCACCATATTTATGGTGGATATTTTTTTTCCCATTTTAAACACAAGTAAGCTTTGAATCATACGGGCCTGTCATAACAAGACAAAGTGTCCTTCTTGCCATCAACTTCAACAGTAAAAGAAGGGAAAGGAAAAGCCGGCATCTCTGGCACATGATGACAATTAGGTACCATTATTATTGGAATAGTTGCGAGCAGAAACTGGACCCATTTCTCGCAGATTCCAGTACCATAATTGATCCATGTTAGACAAAAGAATTGGCTTGATCAGATGGATTTATCTGGTTTTTTTCACTATTGTTCGATTTGAATGTTTAAATGTTTTGTTTCCTCTTTCAAGCTTATTAATGCAGTCTGATCTATTTTTGATTGACCATCTAAATTATAGAAGTGCCCATAACTTGATGTTGTTATTATAATGAATAATTGGATAATCTGTAGTAGTATGATCTATTTTCATTGAATCTAACAAAAAAGTGTGTTTGAGGACATAGGTATTTAGATTTCCCTAAAAAAGGAAATAAGTATATAATAGCAAACTCAGTGTTTCAGTTATCTATAAATATCTCTATAATAATTTAGGACAGATTCTTGTAGCAATAGTTAAGGGCCTTAAGTCCTCTTGCATCTGTTTCATCTGCTGACATGCTCTTTTGTTTACTGAATGAAGTAATTAGACTTTTCCTGATATTGTCTATATCAAAAGAAAGGAAAATTAATTAGACTTCTCTAAGCTGCTTTTTGCTTGGATAGAAGAGAGGGAAAAATTTGCTATCTAAATACTTGGCATACTAATACAAAATTATTGACCAAGTTATTGTTTTTCTCGTACAGTGGAGCGGAGGATGTTGCATTGATAGAGTATGCTCGGTTGACTGGTCGACCTTTCAGAGTCTTCAGCTTGGATACTGGAAGGCTGAACCCAGAGACATACAGGTTCTTTGATGCTGTCGAGAAGCATTATGACATTCACATTGAATACATGTTCCCAGATGCAGTGGAAGTGCAGGCCTTTGTGAGGAGCAAGGGTCTGTTCTCGTTCTACGAGGATGGGCACCAGGAGTGCTGCAGAGTGAGGAAAGTGAGACCATTGAGGAGGGCGCTCAAGGGCCTTAGGGCGTGGATCACTGGACAGAGGAAGGATCAATCCCCCGGCACCAGAGCTCATATCCCAGTTGTTCAGGTAACAGCTCTAAATTTTCCCTGGCAGCTTACATGACCATGATGACAGAATGTGATGCTTGATGCCCTTGAATCTATATTGGTGGTTCAGAGTGCTCAGGTTATCGAATTGGATATGCAGGTAGATCCTTCATTTGAAGGGCTGGATGGTGGAATTGGTAGCTTGATAAAGTGGAATCCAGTTGCCTGTGTAGAAGGCAATGACATATGGAATTTCCTCAGGACCATGGATGTTCCTGTGAACTCCTTGCATTCACAGGTACAGATAAGTGGAATTTAACAGTGAATAATTGTGGTAATTCTGCTGATTCTCTCTGTGATACTTATCTTTCTCCATCTGCTCTGGATCCAGGGGTATGTGTCGATTGGTTGCGAACCCTGCACCCGACCTGTCTTGCCTGGTCAGCATGAGAGAGAAGGAAGATGGTGGTGGGAGGATGCAAAGGCCAAGGAGTGCGGACTCCACAAGGGTAACATCGCACAGGAAGAGGCACAGAAGTTAGGCAGTAATGGAAATGGGGCTGCAACCATCAACAAATCGGACATCTTTGAGACCCAAGCCATTGTTAACCTTAGCAGGCCAGGAATAGAAAACTTGCTGAGGCTGGAGAACCGCAGGGAGCCTTGGCTGGTTGTTCTCTATGCTCCTTGGTGCCGCTTTTGCCAGGTAATGTTCAGGCTGTGATTTCAGTTACTTCACTTGGAGCTCCATAAATGCCTTTGCCCTTTAATCAAGTCAGCTGATGGGATTTATATCTATCCTTCAGGGAATGGAAGCTTCCTATGTAGAGTTGGCTGAGAAGCTCTCTGGTACAGGCATCAAGGTTGGGAAGTTCCGGGCTGATGGAGACCAGAAACCATTTGCTCAACAAGAACTTCAATTGAGAAGCTTCCCCACAATTCTGTTCTTCCCCGAGCACGTATCCAGGCCCATCAAGTATCCTTCTGAAAGACGGGACGTTGATTCACTCCTTGCATTTATCAATGCTCTTTGGTGATGTGGAACTTGGACTGGGGTTGTTTCCTGGCATAATTTTTCACTCCTAATTGGCCGCCAAGTTTGATGATTGCAGAGAAGTATAAAATGGAGGATTCACAGATGTAGTGGGATTTGTTATCGTATGTTGTGAAGAGAGTTAATGGTCTCCACAAGTGAGTTTTTTTAGGGAGATTCCTCTGCCCATTAGTATTTGGAGGTGATTAGACGAAGGGATGCTTGAATTAGTGTATTTTTCATATCCTTCATTATATAATCTTTGTAGGATGGGGGTGGATTCCCCTGCCACTCCTTTGTAGCAAAAATGTTCACATTTTATGGTCCTTCTTGAGCATTTGAAAAGTGTTTATAGCTTTGGCATAAAGGTTGTGTGGGAATTGCGTTGTGGTTTGCTAGTTTATGCTGTGGTGGCTGATTTATTTTCATTCTGGGGTATATGCATTATGGAGGATATGCAACAGTACAAGATCCTGTCATATCCTACCCTCCCTGTAAGGTATGATAGGATAATATCCTGTAAGGTTGTTTGTGGAATTTGGAGACGGAAGAGCTTAGGTGCAGAAAAGTTGTAAGGGGATGAAGTCCATTAGATTTTGGGCTTTGTAGGGTCGGCAGGATATAGAAAATATGACGGTAGGGTTGGCAGGAGATAGAAAATATGACGGAATACCGAGGGTGAGAAAAGAAGTCATGACCGTTGGAATTGAACTAGAGTAGATATTTTTTTTATTAAAATATAATAGTTATTATAACCGGTAAACTATATTGGAGTCACCACCAAGATGTATTAAAAAAATTCTACGAAAATCTATGTGCGAGGATAAGGCATGAGTAGGTTGCTATTATTAATGTTGGAGAAGGGGTAGAGAGTGCATCGGCAAACAAATTCTAAGGCTGGGTTTAGGATCCTTAATTGCTTTTTTTTTCTTTTCTAAAATTAAGAAAAATTAAGTATGAAAATAGAGGAAAAAGGGAAAAAAAGAAAGGGAAAGAGAGGAGAAGATAGAGAGAAAAGAGAGGAGAGGAGAAGGGAGGGAAGGTTGCTGCAGTATTCCGATCTCCTTCTTTACAACTTCTTCTACCCTCTCTCTAGTTTTGAGCATCTACTAGGAGAGGCCCTTAGCTAAGAGGATATGAAAGGCCTTCTAATCTTCTTGATTGGTTGTATTGGTGGCCAATGGACATATCTAGAATTTTCTTTCAAGCAAGGATTGGAGGGAGAAGAAGATGAGGATGGAAAGAAGGGAATGGAGATAAGGGTCTTAGGGGTTGGTATCTATTGGCATGGTATCCCTAAAGCTATCTAATTTTTTATTCTTTTCATGAGGAGTATGGATGGAGAGGGGAGGGATAAAGGGCTATGATAAAAAAATTCTAATGTATACTTGAGAGATAAGGGCTAGGAAAGTGGGTGTGAGATAGACGGGAGAACAATGCGCATAGATTGACCGAATGTATTTAGATTAAAGGCCACAATCATGTAGAGAGAGGAGAGGTATGCTTTCTCATTTTTTAATGGAGGAGAATAATTGTGGCAAAAATATGAACTATAATGTATTTACGGTCTACAATGTAGGATTTTAGAGGGATTAAAATTGTATGTCAACTACTGCAAACTTAAGTTACAATAACTTGAGTATCTATGCAACTTCAACTACAAAGCTCCAAGTGCAATTAATGGATGACGAGATCAAACAAGCTATTAAACCTATGAAAGAAGGTACACTTTTAAATAATTTTTTAGTTCATCCTCTAAACACTGGAAAGACACTTTTATCACTCTAATTCTCAAAAAATCAATTGAGTTGATTCATTACAGATTCATTAGTCTAGGTACCAATTTGTATAAAATTATTTTCAAGATCATGGTATTGCAACTAATTTTACATTCCTTTATTAGCCTAGAGGAGAAAGCTTTTATCAGGGATTGAAGCATTTTAGACAATATTCTCATTGCTCAAGAATTCATTTATGATGTGGAGAAGGCTCCAACTTAATGGAGCCTCAAGGCTATCAAGCTTGATATGGAATGTACCTACAACCTTGTCTGGTAGGATTTTTTGACTTATGCCTGAGATAGCTAGTGTTTCTTGATATGTAGATTAGGTAGATACATGGGTGTGTCTAGAGCCTCTCCATTGCTATTCTGATCAATAGCACACCCACCTACTTTACTCAATATTTAGCCTTTGGTAAGGACACCCACTCTCTCTTTATCTCTTTAGTATTTGTGCAGATATTCTATTTAAAGCATTGAGATTAGTAACCTTCAACCGCTCTTTGTTGTTTTATCAACCACCCTAGAGTCACTAGCAATCTCCCACCTATTCTTCACTGATGATTGCCTCTATTTTGCCCATTCCATAACACAATGTGGAGATAATCAAGAATGTTATGGAGGACTATTGTTATGCATCTAGTCAAAGAATGAACCAACACAAGTCGACAATCCATTTCAACCCCAAAGCCAACCCTCTCTTAAAAAATGTATCTAAGAAAATATTGGGTATATCAGAATAGAGTAGTGTTTAACCTATCTATGTGTTCCTGTAGCAAGAAGAAGTATTTAAGTGTAAGCCATTGGAATAGAGTATGAGAACTAGGTTAGTAGGGTGGAAATCTAAATTAATCTCCATGATGGACATGATCAGTTCAATCAAATATGTGCTGAATGCTATGCCAATCTAAAAGCACTCTCTTGAAGCTAAAGCAAATGTTTAAAAGTTTTTTATGAGGTATCATCAGTGACGTAAGGAGACTATATCTACTTTCTGAAGACAAGATATGTTAACCTACTCAGGAAGATGGATTGGAAATCTAATTATTAGAAACAACTCTTGGAGCTCGATAATCTATGATGTTCTCTAATGATGCCCTAATATGATACCCGAATGGTGTGCTCTACCCTATCCAGCTCCTATAATAGCTTTTTTATCTAGAAATCTTTGTCTACCCATGTAATATCCAATGTCTGGTGGGTTATTGGTGGTAGATCAATCAAAATAATACATGATCTGTGGATATCTTCTATTCCTTTCCCACTAGCCTGCCATAACAAATCATGAGCTATTGGTGGACTTGAAGGTCTGCAACCTCCTATTAGTTGGGGAAAAGACATGAAACACCGATCTTATCTGTCATGCCTTGATGTTTCTTTTGCTAATAAAGTGTTCTTCATAGTAGTCCCAATCTTTAATACATTGGATAGGTTGGTTTGGGGACCTTCAAGTAACTACAAAACTAAAACAAAGGATATGTACAAGTTGCATCGAGGTGTCTCCATTTTACAGCGGAAAATCAAATGGGTGTGGAAGGATGGTGTCCATTCTAGGAATATGTGGAGAGTAGTCTAGGGTAGGACTCCATGTTGAGGTATCTTGGCAAGTATAGGGTTGAATATACTGTCTAATTGTGATTGATGTTCATGAATGGAAGAAATTATGGCTCATATTATCTTTTTGTGCCCTAGGGCAAGACAGATATGGAGGCTACATGACAACTGTTGTTCAATTGCAACATCTTCCTCTCTAGTGGATGCTTTCTTGAATTTCTTGAAGGAGAGGTCACAATAATGATGATAGAAAGCACGGGGTTTGTTTCACCTATATTGTATATCATATTTAGATATTGGAATGGCCAGGGGTTTGAGAATAGATTTTGTCCGCCTAAAGTTATGAATGTGAGAGGACCAACGCAAGCTGCTTCAGTAATCGACTCAATTTCTATTAGAATTTTTGATAGTTGGGGACATCTAAAACTCTTTTTAAAGTAGATATTGCATCTCCTCGGATATTTTCACCACCTGGGAGCCCCTACTCGCTAGTTATCTCAAGATCAACCTCAGTGGTAGTGTGTCAGATGGGGGTGCAAGAGACAGAGTAAGGTTTGTCATCGAGAGTCCAAACTCAGATTTTTATTGCTATGAATGGATGTTATCTATGTGATACTACCATCCTAGGGGCAGAGCTGAGAAGATTGTGGGAGGGAATAAATTGTGCTAAGTCGGTGCCATGGCTAGACCATGTTATCTTGGAGGGTGACTCGTTGACTGTAGTTGGATGGGTGATGAGGCAGTTTCATATAGACAAGGGCCATCCTATTCTCATAGACATTTGGAGAATGTCTAGAAGCTTTGCCATATTTTGGATAGTCTATGTATATCGTGAAGTGAATAGTACTACCGATTGTGCGGCTACCTATATTGCTAATCACTTCGTGGACATTTAGTGGACTAGTTTTACTGTCATTCCTGTTCACTTTCAAGACATTTTTATTCTGATCGCCTTGGATGCATCCATAATAGAGTTATATGCTCTATCTGGTCCACCAAGAAAAAGACAAGAATATCAATTAAAATGAATGATATTAGAAGTAATATTTTCTATGAATTATATATTTATTAAAAATATCTTCAACTAAAAATGCTTCCTTTGGTATGTAGCATTGGCTGAAGGACCTTGGTTCATCAGATCAATCAATAGTTTAATTGTTCTTTATTTTTATATCCTTCTATAATCTAATAGAATGAGAGGTGATCATCATATTTTTAATTGACACAAATTTGCAACGAAAGTATACCTCAAAGCATATAATTTATTTTACATTTCTTACTATGAGGATTTGAGGTTTTATCATTATTTTGGTTTCAATGTCTAATAAAATTGGATATCACAAACTTAAAAATGTTACAGCAGTTTTAAGTTCTGTAAGTCTATGATTGGATTGCTTTTATATTTTGTGGCTGCTATATTAAATAACATTTTTTATTTTTATGCAAGTCAAGATAGGCCATTTGGTTGACCATTCTGTGTAAGTGGTTTACTGAAGGATCTTTACCACCTTCCCACATTCTCATGTATGTTTTTTTCATTGACAAAAATAGTAAGCTAATTTCTTTTAAGGGAATTGATCCAGTTTTTATAAGTATAGGACAAATCCACTATCAGTGCCCTCAAACCAATTTCAAGAACTCCACTTATTCTCTTAGTAAAAAGACCAATCAAAGTTATACATAGCTTTCAATTCACAATTCTAATAATATAGATCCACTAATACTAGATCTTTTGGGTACTAATTTTGGTAAAATGATCGACCAAACTGGTAGTTCATCTACTAAAAATGGTTATGACTATGGTAGAAGAAAATGTACTTATTCTCAATATTAATTAATAGCATTTCCTTATATCACCTTATTCCACTAAAAGTTATGCAGTCAAAATAGAATTGTAATCATAAAATAAGGCATCACATTTTTTTTTTATTATTTCTTCCATCTCTATATCTTTTGTTAAAATCATGATTTAATTATCAGTCCAACTTCTTGGCTTATGTTTAGTATTTATTTGAAATTTATTTATGTCATAATGAATGATCAAAATTAGGGGTCAACAACTCTAATAAGTTGATTGTCTATTATAGTTACATTATCATTAATTGCGAATAGAATGAATAACTTTATACTCTAGTACTAAAGATAGTTTACAATATGGAGATAGTGCCAAACTTTATAATACTACTTCTTTGACTCCTATTAGCACATCTTGCGATGTACCAATGTCCAAAAGTAATTTTGAAAGCTTTGGCATTGTTGAGAAGGCAAAGATTGGCAATCCTGAAGAACATAATAAATCTATTGATATATCAGAACTATTGGAACAATTCTTTGTGGTTAAAAAGCTTATTATATTTCTATTCTTTATTTGATTATCACTTCCCCTTTCTACAAGAAAGCTGGTGAATGAGCAAGCGAACGCAAATAATGAAAACGAAGTGGAATATCACCCCTTTTGTGAGAGTGGAAACAATAATACGAGAGCCCAAAATTTGAACACCGAGGAAAAAAGTTCATCAGATGCCAATAAAGATTATAAAGAAGGTTATTTTGCTTTCAAATATATTTCAATTAGAAAGACTTTTCAGGTCATCGACTTTATGATGCATGGACTATATATTGTATAAATATTGTTAAACATATAGAATTTGATGAATGAGGCAACTCTTGGATATGAATATTCAATTTTTTTATATAGAACCACTATCAACCCTTTTTTCTTCATAATAACCATACAATGATATGTTCTATTATCTAGAAAACTTGTTTGTTAAAGAAAATATCCGTCTCAATATTACAGTTATTTAAAATATTTTGGATACTTTCTTTGTAGAACTTAACTTTTTTAAAAAAATGATTATAAAACATAAAGTTTTGCTATACGTTATTTTAATTATATAATATTTTTGAGGTTTTCTTTTCTCTTGCAAAAGGATAGGACTGAGCACAATGTGGAAGCGCAGCCCTGCCATGAGACTAATGATGATAACAAGAGCCCAAAGTTTGAGCACCGAGGAAAAAAAGTTCTTCAGATGGCAATAAAATGATAACAAAAAATAATTTTTTCCAAATATATCATGATTAAATGATTTTGTAGCTTACAGACCTTGTGATGTATGGAAACAGCTCTCTATCATACAAATAGTATGAATCACATAGAATCTGATGAAGGAGATGACATTTCTAGATATAAATATTAAGCTTTTGCATAACAATATCTGCACATTATTATAAAAAATTGTAATATACTATTCTTACAATATTACATGTTTCATTATTTTATATTTTTAATCTAGACCTCTTCCAAGTGGAGATGACATGGAGCTAAGTCTAGCTAGCTAATGAATATTTTACAAGCTTGTCTTTATGCATGCATACATACACACACATAGAGAGAGAGTTGCACTTAGCTAGTCTCGAGTGGATTATAGATATTGACACACATATACATAGAGATAGAGAGAGAGAGAGAGAGAGTTGGATTAAGTTACACTCGAGTGGACCTCCATCTAGATCCGAGTAGATCTACATCGAACAATAGGGGTCCCATATCCATGATCCAAGCTATTGGATATAAACTATTACATCTAAACTGCTTATATGGATTGTTGGCTCATTATCAAATTTTATTTGGCGGCTATATAAAATAATTGGAAACGAACGGAAATTGTTTCATGTTTCTCTTTTTATTTATTTTTTTGGTTTTTGTGCAAAAAGTAAAACAATAGTGGCTATGTAAATGGGGCTGTTGGACATTAGGTTAGTGTGTTTAAGGAATTTTGATTCCAATTATTTTTATGTATGTTTAAGGAATTTTGATTCCAAATATATTTATGTATGCCTTGAACATGTGTTTAAGGAATTTTGATTCCAATTATATTTATGTATGTTTAAGGAATTTTGATTCCAAATATATTTATGTATGCTTTGAGCAATTTGGTAATAAAATTGTGAAAGTTATTCAAGTTCAACATGGAAATGGAGTAATATTTGATTAAATTCTCTTTTCAAAGATATAAAATTATTGGAATGTTTTATACCTAAACACTCTTTTAGTGAAATTGTTTGTAAGCTTGTAACATATGCTTATGTTAGTAGATTAATAATATATTCTTTGAGACAAACTTACACCTTCGACTTAAAGGGATCAATTCAACTATTGGGAACTTGGTTAACCACTTCAAGAAAGTCTCCATTAGATTTGCTTGCGACAGGTTCGAACTTTAATCATATTTCTTATGAGGCTCCAATTCTAAATATGATGCTCAAGATGTCAAAAGTGGGCTAATGAGTAAACAAAATAGGCCCCTTAAGCTTGCTTTGGCGGCAATGTCTTTCAAAATAGATCTTATATTTGCTAGAACATTAACATGCTTTTGGACATTTTTCATAATATCGTGCACTTATCTATATTATGTTCTAACATGCTATCATGATAAAACAATTTGCGATTATTCATAAAACTAAGATTTGCCGTCTCGGTACCGGACTCTGTATCCGTACGAAATTTTTTTGACATACCACGTGACGATACGCTACACGTATCGAGTACCGATATCGAATCGGTATAGTATGCACTGTACCATCCGATTCGAGCGGGCACGATGTACTTTACATAAAATAATATATATATTATAACTATGAATTTGAAAACGTTGAGGGTGTTAAATATCCAGTATGGAAATTATTTTTCAGTCCCTATTTTGACCGTCCTATAAAATCCAGGACCTATCTGAACGAAAATTTTACTTCAGACCCCTCATTTTGATGGAAATTCAATTTCTAAATTATGTATAAAAATATAAACGTACAAGCAGAATGGAAGATGTACAAACTTATCCGGCACGGCGGCACCAATCCCTACTCCTAGGCCGTGAATTTTCCATTCATTGCTCTTCCTTGAAAAGGGCAAAAAAATAATGGACTTTACCAAGTGATAAGCCACACCACGTGTAACCCTCCCGGCCATCAAGAACGGAACATCTCACGTGGGCCCCGCCCTTTCCATCCACTCATTCTCCTCCACAGTATCACTCCTCCCCACCGGCTCCTCCTCCGCCGCCACCATCCGTCCACAAAAACCCCCGAGTAAAAGAAATAGAGCATCAAAGGGGCCAAGCTAAAGATCAAGAAATGTCTTCAAAAAGCTGGGTTGGCCGCATCCACACCCGTAGGGTGTGAACCGACGTTGTACCACCAAAAAAAAAAAAAAAAAAAAAAAAAAAACCTGGTTAAATACCACAAACCCATCAACTATTTCTTTGGATTAGGCGAGTGGCCATGGCTCTCCTCCCCCAACTCCTCCACTCTCCCACCCTCCGCTCCCGATCTCATACCCTCTTCAAGCCCCAACCATGTCCTCTCTCCTCCTCCTCCTCCTCCTCCTCCAACAAACTCTCCCACTATTCCATCCAGAATAAGCCAAGAAACCCTTCCCTCCTCCGCTGTTCTTCATTCGCCCCCGACTCCGTCGGTGGTGGCGGCGGCGGCGCCGAGGAACTGGTGGAGCTGCCGCTCTTCCCCCTCCCTCTGGTCCTCTTCCCGGGCGCCATCCTTCCCCTCCAGATCTTCGAGTTCCGCTACCGCATCATGATGCACACCCTCCTCCAGAGCGACCTCCGCTTCGGCGTCGTCTTCTCCGACGGAGGCGCCGCCGTCGCCGAGGTCGGGTGCGTCGGCGAGGTCGTCAAGCACGAGCGCCTCGTCGACGACCGCTTCTTCCTCATCTGCAAGGGCCAGGAGCGCTTCCGCGTCGCCCGCGTCCTCCGCACCAAGCCCTACCTCGTCGCCAGCGTCGCCTGGCTCGAGGACCGGCCGCCGCCCGACCCCGCCGATGCCGACGACCTCGAGGCCCTCGCCGCCGAGGTCGAGACCTACATGCGGGACGTCATCCGGATCTCCAACCGCCTCAACGGCAAGCCGGAGAAGGAGGGGGTCATGGACCTGCGGCGCAACCTCTTCCCCACCCCCTTCTCCTTCTTCGTGGGCAGCACCTTCGAGGGGGCCCCCAGGGAGCAGCAGGCGCTTCTTGAGCTGGAGGACACCGCCACCCGGCTCAAGAGGGAGCGCGACACCCTCCACAACACGCTCAACTACCTCACTGCCGCCTCCGCCGTCAAGGACGCCTTCCCCTCCTCGCCCTCCTCTTCTTGATGGTAGGGTGTTTACCTCTCTCCATGCCGTCGTCGTCCTCATTCTTGAGGGTTTTAGTTGGAAAGAGGAATCAGAAGCAAACAGTCGAACAGGTTACAGGCATAGCAATAATTTCTTTCGTTTGTATGTTGTCGCTGTTGTAATTTTATTAGCCCCTTTACTCGAACTTGTAGTACTTTGTACATTAAACCGACGCTGTTTGACGATTAGACAAACTCAAATAAGCTTTCACGACCTATTAAAGTGTGGCCATACCTCTCATTAGGATTGTTTGTTAGGTGTAATGATACACAGTTTTTAGTATTAAAGGGTTTTGGGTCTACAAGGTGATCTTGCTTATGGAGTAGTTTGTAGTCCATTTGCTCAAGCTACACTAACTGTGTCCTCAATGGATGCAAAGCTTAATGGTTGTTCAGGAACACTACAAGAATCTGAAAAAGCTCTGGCTATCTGAGAGATTATAGAGAAGCTGTCTGATGGATCATGATAACATTAGTAACATAACTTATTTTCAATGGATCATACACTGTGAAACAACACAAATGAGAGTTCAATGCCTTGAAAATATTTAAATCTTATAATGCAGATGATGTGTAATTTGTTGAATAGTTGCTTCTGAGACAACAAGATATGAGATAATAAGTGCAACCCCATGCACCTTCAACGAGAAAATGTATCTGCTTTATTTTGCCAGAATGCGTGGAAAATATATAACAAAAATATCTTCAGCTAGAATTTCCTTCCGTGCCATCCCTTGTTCAAAGGCCTTGGCTGCAAAGAAGACAGAGTACTCGTTATTTTAGCCCACTTGAAAACCTTGATTACCTGGGTTTTCATTGGCATAACTCACAGAAGATTCACGTCCTTTTCCTTTTGCATCTGCTCCATTTGGCACGGTGTAAGATGTTCAACAATTTTCTGAACATAAGATGAAGCATTGATGAACCAGGCACACCAAACTTAAATATGCGGTATTAAAGATAGCTTGCTGCCCAAAGGAAAAGGAGGCCAGAAGCATTGGTAGAGGACTGGTGGAGTATGAAAAAAAATATTGGAGGCTTGCCGGAGGGTTGAATATGTTTTCAGCACCACGAAATTGTTCCAAAGAGAAGGCATGATGTCTTGAGGAAAGCCTTCTCTTGCACTCTTTCGTCTTGGTATACAAGCAGTGGAACGGAAACCTTCGCTAAAGGAGGAATTGAGACCTCCGGATTCAACACCTAACCAACTAATTCATGTATCGTTCAACACCTCAGTGTTTCAGCCACAGCAATGCAGTTCAGCCCCTATCAATGAAACAGCACGCCCTCTTGATTGAAAAGCTGAAGCAAATGCAACAATTCTTTGGTGGATAGCTTGGAAGGCCTCTTGTCCTCAAATCCTCCTGCCTTCAGTATCCCAACAACTTTCTCTTTGAGCACATTCAATTCCAAAGCATTCACTGCTTCCTTTTCACCAACCCTAGTCCCCAGTTGATCATCATCATCATCATCATCAACTCCATCTTCTTCCTCCTCTTCCTCCAAGACTTTGCAAGCTTTGCCTTCTAATCGAGACCTCTCGAAAAGCTCCACAATCTTCTTCTTCTGCTTAAAGATGGCACCAAGCGTCTTGTTCTTCTTGCTGAAACAAGTCCTAGTAAAAGCCAACCACTCATCCAAATCGACCGCAGGGACATCAGATCTTGGTCGGATTCTAACAAGAGAGGAGTCAACTTTCGGGCAAGGAACAAAATCCTTCTTGCTAACGTCCATAAGGAGCTCGACTGTGGCCACCAGCCTCACGTTCGCAGCCAGGCGGTTGAATTCCGAGTCACCCGGGCTGGCCAAAAGGCGCCGAGCAAACTCCTTTTGGAGTAGCAGCGTGGCGCTCCGAAACCCGCACGGCCTACCCAACTCAAAGAGGAGTTTTGCAATGAGGGGAGAAGATATCCCATAAGGAATGTTGGCAACACAGAGATCGAATGGCGGGAATTCCGTCTGCAGCGCGTCGCCCATGATGACCTAAAGCCAGGAAGTGGGACAGTTTTAGTTCCACTCTTTGGAGAATTAGCACAAACAAGTGGGGCGCATATCTTACGTACGGTTAGACGGTCCTGAAGACCTAGCTGGGACACGCGGCTGTGGAGGGCGTCGACCATCCGATCGTCAATCTCGAAGGACACCACCCGACGGGCGGCCTCAAGGAGCCGGACGGTGAGGTTTCCGCTGCCCGGGCCGATCTCGAGGACGGTGTCGGTGGGGCGGACGCTGGCGCGGCGGACGATGGAATCGAGGACGCGGGGGTTGGTGAGGATGTGCTGCCCCCGACCCTTGTGGAGATGGAACGGGCGGCCCCATGCGTCTCCTTCCGCTGGCTTCGGCTTGTCACGTTCTTCTTCGTCGTCGTCGTCGTCGTCTTGTTGCCTGAGCTTGTAGCGGTGGGCCTTAGTGCGGAAAAAGAGAAGGGATTGGGATTGGAGTGCCGTGATGATGCTCCCCGGGGGAAATCCGGGGCATTGCAGCGTTCTTCGCCGCATGACACTTCGTCAGCAATGACGCTGAGGCGCCGGGGAAGAAAGTAGGCGGGAATTCTTCTACCTCCACGTTATGATTACCGGTGTTTGGCACCGTAATGATGCATTTATTTTGTACATGAGAAGGAAGATCGACAAATGGCCGAGATACCGATAATTAATTTATTCAAAATAAATATAATAAATATATTTTAAATTGGGAAGTTTTGTATAGAAATTATTTAATTATCGATTTTGTAAGAAAAAGGTGGACGGTAGTAGTCTGAATGAATATATGCCAATTATTCAAAATATCTATGTGAGCATTAATAATTATATATTGGATTTTCGTAAATATAAATTTCTTGTCTACATATATCATTCTAAATAGTAATAATTCTAATAATTTAGCTCTTTTCTTGTGAAATTAATAATTAAATATTTTACACAAAATTCATTTTTAATTATGTACATATATATCCTATAGAGAGGTTTAGGTATATTAAAAAAGGATATAAACATAAGAGAGAAGGAGGTGACACATCCACCCTTTATTGCAAATGAGGATGGAGTTGAACGGATTGGAAGTGGAGATATATGGACACTGAAGTTAGGAGTTTGCATTATATACAAGAAAACATTGTTGCGTACATGTATGTACATAATTTATTAGAAACAAGAGAGTATTTGTTGAATGAATATGATCCCATCTATCAATAGATTCATTAAAAGCATGTCTCGGAAGATACCACAGAATCTGGCAAGATGCCATGCTTTCCTTCTCCCTCTCTTGTTCTCTTCTATCGATTCCCCAATGCGCTTTCTCCAACTCATACTACTAGATCCCATAAGGCCGGTCAAAATAGATGATGTACTAGAGTATGAGACTTCTCAAACTTTTGTCATGATCCTGTTGAGATATAGATATGAGAAAGAGAAAAAAAAACAAAAAGGGTTCAAAACCATCTTTGATCTACTTATTCAAGGTTTGTAATTAGATGTTGGATTTCATTCGGTTAGTAGCGTCTTGAAAATCACTATAACATGGCTGAATGTGGAGTAGACCACTTTTAATCGCTCGCAACTTGCTGTCGATTTTAGCTTGCACTCCCATTGGCTTCTCACTAACCTATAAGAGTAATGCTAAACACAACTTATTCACCTGCCTCTCCATTCACACTTACTTTCACCAACCGGTCTTCCTTTAGGCTCGCCCCCTTCCCCTTCCATCGATCTGCTTGGCTCTAGCTTTCTTGTCTGGACCTCCATACTAGGCAGGCATTAGTCCCCATACACGGTCTTACAATTTTGCGGTTTTTGATAAACAGTCACTTGTCTTGGTCCATGCAACCTACTTTGTGAGGAGGTACCTATTGCCACTAGATCCTGGACTGAAGCCGGAGCGCAGATTGGTTGAGCATGAGGTTGGCGAGAACCGAGTTGAACGAGGTGGATGAGGTGTGGGAAGGTTGATTTTCTCCAGGGATAACCTGCAAGAAGTCCGCTTGCCGGAGAGTTTTCGGTGGAGAACCCTCCGATGCCTAAGTTAGAATAGAACCCATATAATTCTTAAAAAAATATCAATGATGACAAAACCAAAACATTGGCACCTAAACTTGAACTTCTAGTTGGCTCAAACAAATCTATATGCAGAAGTTCCAAAGGCCTAAAAGTTGAAACCATATATTTTGATTTAAAAGAAACCCTAGTTTGCTTTCCTAGTTGGCATGCATCAAAGATTTTATCTTTCTTAAAGCTTAATTTGGACAGACTTAGAACTAGATCTTTTCTAGCTAATTTTAATATAAGGCCTATACTTGCATGAGCTAATCTACGATGCTACAACCAACTAGTCTTACTGATTTTGGTATTCATGGTAGCCAAACATTTCATGTTTTTCATAGATAAATGGTCAAGATTGACCATTTATACATTTTCATGTCTATGCCTTGTAAACTTTATGCCATCATCATTAGGACTAAGAACAATGCATATAGAGGGTTCAAATATTACTTTAAAGTCTTTGTCACATAATTGACTAATGCTAAGAGAATTATGTTTGAGATTATATACCATTTTCTATTTGATCCACAGGCTACTAAACACACCTGCACCACAGAAATCAAGTTCTTATTTTAGATACCCAAGCTTTCTTAGGTCCTTAAAGATTAGCTATTATGATTCTTTTGGAACCTATATTTTCTTAATAGCTATTTTACTAATTAAGTTATTTGCTTATAACTACAGGTGAAGAATTTATGGCTAGTTTTACCATAGTTAAAGCATGTTGTTTTTCTTGAGTGATTGCTTGATAATTTGACAAGGATATTTTTTAATAATTCTATTTTAACAAAGAATTATAACTAAGTCCAGCTTTATCAAAAACAACTCATAAGCTATCTAGAATTATGTTCAACTTTTTAGAACTTAAGGTAAATCTCTCAACAATTGGTTTTAATTTATTTACTTCTTTACTTAGGTTTTAATTTTCTTCCAGTAAGATTTGTTTTGCTTTTAATATCTTTTCATTTTCATTTACAAGAATTTGGTTTTTCAGTTTTAGTTCTCTACTTCTTTGACTTAGCTTTCTACACTCATCTAATAAATCATAGAAAGCCTCTTGAAACTCATCAAAGGTAAAATTATTAAAGGGTTTAGAGTTTACCTCATCCTTATGAGCCATGAGGCATAGATTTGCTGTTTTTTGGTTCTTCTCCTTTGAACTTGATTCATTACTATCACTCAATGTAGCAACTATTGCTTTTTTTCTTGGCTTCTTGAGAGCTTTCTTAAGTAATGAGTAGTTCGATCTAAAGTTACCTAGCTTCTTGCATTCAAAGCATACCAGCGGCTGCTCCTTTTCTTTTTCTTTGCTTAGCTCCCCTTTGGCCAATGGCTCTTTGCCTTTTTCTTCTCATGAATCTTTTGAGTTTTCTTGTAATTAGGGCCATTTCCTCATCACCCTCTATACTATCTAATTCTTCGCTCTCTTCTTCTTCTTGAGCTATTGATTTGAAAGCAATGGTTCTCCTTTTTTTTTAACTCATCTTCTTCAAAGTTCTGCTTCATGGATAGCTCATAAGTCATTAGAGAATTCAACAATTCTTCTAGAAGAAGCACATGGAGGTCTTTCGCATCTTGAATGGCCGTGACTCCCAAGCTCTTGGCAGTGACTTAAGAATCTTTCTTACTAAATCACTGTTAGTATAAAATTTTCTAAGGCTTTTAAGACCATTAATGATATCAGTAAAGCGAGTATATATTTCAGTGATTGACTCATTAGTCTTTATTTTAATTAGTTTGTATTTATGTATAAGAATATTAATTTTGGGGCTCGTTTTGTTCACGGGAAGCATTTTTCCTCGTAGGAATATGATTTCTGAAAAGTAGATTTTTGGAAAGAGAATGCCCGAAAAAGAACTTTTGGCATGTTTGGTTGACCATGAAAAGTGACAAATTTTTAGAGTGCTTATGTTTGGTTGACCATCCACTTTTATTATACTCTTAATAAAAATTAGATCTTTAATGCTTTGGATCAAATAAGGATCCTTGATTTGATGCTTAGATTTAGATACCCGCCTTTACTATATAAGATCAAGAAGGCTTCTTCTCTTTTCTTTTCTTTTTTTCTTTTGATAATTCTTGTTCAACCACAAGATCCCTAATCAACATTATAAAAAAAATCACATTCTTCACTAGTTAAATTTAAATAGGATAGTGTTTGACCCGAGGATCTTCAGCTGCCCACATGTGAGATTTTGTTCTTCAAACATTTTGAGCTGATTGGGTCACAACAGGTACAAGAATAATAATTGCACCTGCACATTTAAGGGAAGCTATTGTTTAGCCTTTTTTTTCTCCATTTCTTTCACTGCATATTATTGCAATTTTGTTTGTCCACCTAAGAAATTGATTTATCTGGCATTGAATGCAATTTTTCATGAACTAACAGAAAAATTGATGTTTCAGTTCTAGACAAAGGCTACCTACTCCACAAAGATGACATTTGACATATCCCCCATAGTTTGCAAGTTTACTGGCGAAAGTATTTTAAAAGAGCATCATTGCATAATTTTATTTACTAGCAATCAATAATATGAAAATATTTAGTCTCTTGATGACTATTGCTGAATTTTCACTTTTTCTAGATCAACGAAAGTTGCAAGGCTTTGTGGACTTCATGTTTGCTACATTCTTTTTCTACAATGAATCTGGGATCCCATCATGAGGTACGACAAGCAGGCATATTGGCGCAAATTTGACCTATTTTCTTTTGCATCAGTCAATGTTGGTCCATTCTTCAAGTGGTTTATGGTGGGAAGGAGCTGAACAGTTGGTTGTTTTCATATTCAGTCTGCCACAATGACATGCGCTACTCCTCGTGTCATCTTTACTTGATGTATATTCCTCATGTTGTACCAGTTTGATAGAAAAAATGTATCTCACTCTTGGAATGATGGAATTCCAGTATTTATTACCCATATAAAGTCTGCAAGCTGCATGAAATCAATCCACTTTTGTAAATTAGATTGCTCTGTAAGAACTCCTGGACTAGGCATCCAAAGAATAGCACAAGATGTATCAAAAACTCTATCATCATATAAATATCATCTATCAATTCAGTTAGCGGGCAAGAAAAGTAACCACCCAAATCATGATGATAGTGACCAATAATAATTCATGAAGAGAAGGATATTAATAACCATTGTTATCCATAAAAGTAACCATCCAAATTCATACAAGTAAGCACCTAGCAACATACGAAACAAGAAACAACAATTTTTGTGCAAAATATAAACTTGTAGTTGATCCAAAAGCAGTGTTTGCATCCATATTTATCAATAAGGCCTACACCAAAAAGCTACCCAATACATAATATCCCAAAAAGATACACAAATCCTACCCAACTTAGCTACATTCCACTTTGAATAAAGCTCCTCTGGTGTAATGGGTTGATGACCATGTCTCCACTCATTGAGGTGACATCTTTGATCTTTAAATGGAGTTAAGAAATCTTCAGAATTTGTGTACTTGAATTCGCACAAATAGTAATAGCCTACTCATTCAAAAACATGCAAAAAAAGTAAAATCAGAAAAAATTATCTATCCTACTCATGCAAGTGAAAAATAGCTATAATATTAGACTTAAAATTACCTTGTGGGACTTTTAATCCATTTCTATGAGAAATGGCATCCCTAAGGACTCTATTATCATGTGCTGACCCCTTCCATCCAGGTAGCACGTAAATAAATTGTATATCTTGTGAACAAACATCAAGTACATTTGTAGAAATCTCATTCTTTCTTGATTGATATCTAGGTTTGTCCTTCTCCGAGATCGTACTCTAATATGGGTACCATCCAATGCACCTAGACAATTCTACAATCCAAGTATGAATATAATATAGGCCAAAATATTGCCTTTAAAAATGCAAAATATTAACTCACCGAAAACCACATCCATTTCTCATCTATTGATCTTTCTGTGACAGACAGGGTCAGAATTCTTTAGTAAATATCTATAAAACCTCAAGATAGCATTCAAGACAGCATTAAAATACCTACTTACTGTCTCACCCGATCTACGAAAGTATAATTGCATAACCCTATTTATTGAGTGATGGCCTAGGGTGTGAAGGAATATTGCAATCATCTCTTTCACTTGAACATTTCTATTCCCCTCCAATTTACCAATCGATTTAAATATTTCAGAAAGCTTCCAAAATGCTTTGCTATCCATTCTAAGTTGATCAATACAAATTTGATCACTCTCCATTATCATAAGCCTAAGATTAGCTATTCTATTCATCACCCTCTCATCAAGTGTTCTATCAAAAACATACACCATTTTTCTAGAAATCCTAACATTTACTCGTGCCAAGGTTTCAAGAATCTTGGCCATCATTGACATTTTCATCAACCTCAACTCTGTGTATATCATCAAAATGGTAATTATCATCTTCTACTTTTTAGAAATAGATAAATGAGCCATAACTACTACAAGCAAGCAGAAAGAATCAAAGCCAAAGAATCATGATTAATCATAATTTAAAACTACAATTATATAAGATATTAGAAGATATAGGCCTAGGGTCCTCTCTCTCTCGGAAATAAGGAAGATGAAGGGAAGAGAAAGATGGAGAGAAGTGGGCGACGAGAGGCGAGAAGACGGCGAAATGGGCAACGGAAGGTGAAAAAACAGCGAAAGATGAGGATGGAGCTCAATGGAGGGAGGGTTTCGGCCATGGTTGGGCTCGGATCCGAGGTTTTTCTTGAGAAAAACTCCAGTCTCTCTCTCTTCTCTCTCGATTTTTCTTTTCTTGAGCTCGGGTTGATGACAAATGGATGAAGGGAGGGGAGAAGATAGCGATGGATGGCATTTTTTGGTTTCGGTTTCGGCGAGGTCTAGTTTTGGTTCCAGCGATGAATGGAGCTCAATGGATGGGTCGATGAGACGTGGACGAAGGGAGGGGAGAAGACGGCGATGGAGGAGGATGGAGCTCAACGGAGGGAGGGTTCCGGCGAGGTTTGATTTCAGATTCGAGGTTGACGGAGGGAGGGGAGAAGACGACGATGGAGGAGGATGGATCTCTCTCTCTTCTCTCTCGATTTTTCTTTGAGCACTTGCTGGCTCTCTCTCTCTAACGATTCTCGATGAGGGGAAGTGGAAGAGAGAAGAAGAGCAAGAAAAATCAGAAATCAAGGAAAAAAAACAAACGGGGCATCTCAATAATGTTGCAAACCTTAGAAATTTGGAAGTTTGGCGGAAAATCTTTCGTTGAAGAACAGCAATGGCGACAAGGCAATGTATTCGAGGACGACCACTTTGTAGACTGGGGCATCGGCGAGAAATCAAACTCCTTTGAGCCAGAGAAGATGAGAGATGCTGGGGCTTGAGTTAGTACAATGGAGGAGGGTTTGAGGGGAGGGATTGTGAAAGATGGATGGTCGGTGATAGCTGAAGGGCCTTTTTGAAAAAAATAAAAATATTTCGATTCTCGGATCATAAAAAAGTAACTTTTTCATGTTTCTCATAGAAAAGATTTTTTCATTAAATGTGGAAATCATATTTTTACGTAAATACAACTTTTCCGTCTTTCTCCTTTGAAAATAAACGTGGGAATCATATTTTCACGGAAATACAACTTTTCCGTCTCTCTCCTTTGAAAACTCCAACCAAATAAGAGGCATCTCTTTACTTTTCCATTGACCACACTTTTCTTCCTTCTTATTCTGCGAACCAAACGAGCCCTTGAATTCATTGACTTGGTTAGTGCCTTCATAAGTTACTTCCAACTTGTCCCAAATTTTTTAGCAGAATAATAAGTTAATATGCGATAAAACTCATTAGCATTTAGTGAGCAATAAAGAACATTTATGGACTTAGCAATTAGCTGTGCCATCTTTTTATCAAACTCACCCCATTCCCCTTCAAGTTTGGAAAGAGACACACCATCAATAATTTTTTTGGTTGTGTAAGGACCGCTAACTTTGACACTCCATATGTCATAGTATAGTCTTTGAACAAAGATGCGCATACGAGCTTTCCAATAAGTGTAGTTTGTGCTATTAAAAAGTAGAGGTCTGTTTATGGACTATCCCTTAGCAAGAAAGTCTCCAATTGGGGTTGCATAGTTGTTTGACTCTTTGATGGTTAGGTCAATGAGAGGTTTGAGTACTAGGCTCTAATACTACTTGTTGCCCAGCTTTGCAACCTAGAAGGAAGATGAATTAGGCTTCTTGTCCCCAAGATACCCTTCTCGAAAATTTTCATTATAATCTTTTCAAGATTACAATCTGATTGTTTTACCTAGGCTCACAATCAATCCAATTAATTTTTATAGACAATCAACCAAAACCAACACCAAGCCTATCTCTAAGCTCAACACAATCTAATTTACAATTTGGATGGACCTTTCTCTAAGTTTTAGTCTTTGAAACTTGTCATAACAGAGCATAGAAAGTAATGTGTAGACATAATAAAGTACAACTCTTGAACAATAAATACAAAGTAATAAATGAAGCATGGCTTAGTTTGTTAGCTTTGGTTGATCTTGAATATATTTCACCAACTCTCAATTGAAGAGAATATAATCTTTCAGCTCTCAGTAAATGCTCTCGAGTATTTTTCTCTTTGAAGCTTTCTTCTTTTTATTTTTTCTTCTTGCTCTTGCTTTTTGTTGATTTCTTTTTGCACCTATCGTTCTTTTTTTTTTTTCGGTGTTCCATTGCATTTATACCATTTGAAAGTGGTTGAAACACTCTCCTAGCCATTAGACAGGTTGAAAGAGCCATTGTGAGATAAAAATAGCTATTTTGATTTACAGAAAAACTATCTAGTATTGTCGTCAGTGCAGAGTGGTCGATTCGACATTTTCAAGGGGCGACTTGTGATCTTCAAGGGTCAACTTGAACTTGCTGTTGTTTTTTCTATGCTCTATTTTTCTTCTATGATTATTATGGAGTCGGCTCTCTCAATTCAAAGGTCGACTCGTTTGGTGATAGAGGTTGACTCGATATTTTTAAGGATCAATTCTTCAACAGACTGAGTTTTAATACTTTCTATTCTTTTACTGTGGTTGTTTAGGGGTCGACTCATTTGTTTCTGGGGTTGACTCTTGTTTGACTAGAATCAGCTGGTATTTTTTATGGGTAAACTCGTCAATGTGATGAAATTTCTAGCTCTCCATCTTTTTTTGTGGCCATTTAGGAGTCGACTTGCTTATTTCTGGGGTTGATTCGTGTTAGATTGGAGTCAGCTCTTATTCTTCATCGGTCGACTAGCTAATACAATGAATTTAACAGTTTTCTATCTATTTTTTGAGACTGTTCTGAGGTCGACACAATCTGCTGCAGTCGACTCATGAAAATAATTAGCTAGCGACAATGTGCCATGGTAGACTTGTTGCAAATTGAGAGTCGACTCTTAAAATAGCTTAGAATGAATTTTTCTATATTTGCATGCGAGCTTCTAAGGATTGCTTCAAAGTCTTTCTGGAGTTGTATTTCTTGGTGCAGAGCTTTAGATAAATAATTTTCATTGGACATTTACTGAAAGCTTTCTTCTTCGCTTTCTGAAATCAATCAAGCATACTCAAGGCAATATATTAATGATTCTTTTATTCAATTATTTTGCATTATCAAAATCAACCCTTTAAGGTCAACATCTTGGGCATTAGAGATTAAGGAAGGGAGAATAGACTTCATTCTATTAACAATGATTTTAGCCACAATTTTATAGAGTATTGAAAAGGCTAATTGTTCAGTAGTCATTAGTACCACTACATTCTATTTCTTAGGGATTGATATAATGAAAACTTTCTTCCACAAGACAAGCATAAAAGAAGCTCTTAATAAATCTTTACTAGCAAGGGTTACCTAGTTCTTGATGATAGGCTAGAACTTCTTAAAAATGAGCAGCTAAAAATCATTCAGCTCAGGGGCTTTATCAGAGTGTATGCTCTCCATTGCAATCTCAATCTCCTCTTTGGAATAGCCGATATAAGCTTTTTCATTCATATCATCATTAACTTTCAAAGTGACTAGAGGTAGTCAAAAACTAGTTTAGCCCTGTGCCATTGTCCATTTGCCCTTGAAATGATCCAACAGGGTTTGTTTGATTCCTTCAACATTATCTACTAACTTCCCATTCAGAGCTTGGAGAGTAGTGATTCTGTTCCTTCTTCTATGCAATATGGTTGATTGGTGAAGTCTCCCCCTTCACTATAAGAATTAGGGTTTTAATGATGAATTTTTAGTGAAGAAACACAAGTCTAGTTACTAAAACCCCATATTTAGTGTCAAAAATAAGATGTGGTCACAACAAACTAGTTTGGTCAATATTTTTAATAACGAAACGAGATGCCGTTACAAAATATTGTTGTTTTGTGACTATTTTTCATTTTGTCACAAAAAAGTCGTCACTAAATAGAGATTTATTAAGTTGAGAAAATAATTTTGGCTTGAAAATTGATTTTAGTCAACGCACTAATGATGATTTTATGATTCATCATTAAAATTTATGTCTTTAGTGATGATATTCTAAACCAGTTATTGTAGGTGTATACTTTTAATAACAAACTTATAGAGTGGTCACTAAAAGTTTATATCTTTAGTGATGAAAAATTTTGTTGTCACAATTTTGATGTTAAAATCAATATTAATCAACTCATTAATAACAATTTTATGACTCATCAGTAAAACTTATATTTGTAATGATGATAATTTAAAATAGTCACTGAAGATATATATTTTTTAGTCATGGGACCTTTAGTGACCGCCTAGCGACGAAATATTACTGGTCATTGAAAACTTTTAGCAATGAATTTAAAAAATTTGGTAACCAAATTTTTTGTTGCTAAAAATTTGGCATCCAATCCAGCTCCTCAATGGTTTCAGACGAAACCCTAGCTCCGCTGGTGGCCATCTTGAAAGGTCTTGGAAGGGGCTTCTAAAGCATCACTAGACATCTCATTTATATAATAGTGTAGACAGGGGAGGCTCAATACATTCTGGGGCCTAAGGCGAATCCAATGAACGAGGTCTCTTTTTTTTCATAATAATTTTTTTAATAAATATAAAATACTTAAAAAAATATATAAAAATAAATAGCTATCAAGTACATTATTTCAACAAAGATACATGAATCTAACAAAGATAGACAAGAACCCTTTTCAATTTAATATAATTTTTGAATGGAAGCACATAAAATAATTACTCTAAATGAAGGGCCATGAAACTGATTAAATAACTGAGATAATGCTTGGCAATACTGTTTACCATGTCAAGCAAGAGCCGAATAGGAAAAGGTCATCCTATGGCACTTCATGGTCAGGGTAAAGAAAACAATTTATCCATAAAGGAACCTCTCTATAAGAGAAAGTAGGGTCATTATGGGAAATTCACTCCATCTAATTAATAAGGCCCTGTTTGGGGGAGCTGTTAGTAGTAGAGCTTTTGGATGTAGAGCTGTTAGAAGTAGAGCTGTCTGAAGCAGAGCGTTTATAAAAAGCTGTTTGCTGTTTGGTAACTACATTTCTAAAGTGCTGTGGTACTTTAACATGTGTTTAGTAAACAAACTGAGAAAGTACTTTTGTGTGACAAAATGACCATAAAGGACATTACCAGTATTATACAACAGAGCATAATAAAATATAATATGTATTAATACATAAATATATGATATAGTATATTATTAATGTAATGTAATATAATATTATTATAATATAGTACTATAACATTATGTATTATAGAATAATAATTTAATATAATATTAAATTATTTAACATAACATATCAATATATTATGATATAATGTAATATAATATTATATTTATAGAATAATACAATAATAAATATATAAAATATTATAATTATTAGTGTAAATTAATTTTTCATCCTTCTAATAACCATTTATCTTTCTAATAAATTTTCTAGCTAGGTGATAAAATTGGTTAAATAATTACTAATATTATTTATTTATTTAGATTAGATTATTTGCCACTCACCCATTTTTTTTTTAATTTATTTATTTATTTATTTATTATTTTATTTCATTGAAATATAGAGGGGTCGCCGGTCATGGGTGGTGGCCGGCATGGTGGCTGCCACCATGGGCAACCACAAGCTCCCAAAACAAAAAAAAAAAGAAAAAAAAAAGAAGAGGATGAAGGAACAGTGACAGCGACGTTGAGAGGAAGAAGAAGAAAAAGAGGGAGAGGAAGGGGATGGGTGAGAGAGGAAGAGGCGGGATGAGGATTTTGGGGGAAAAAAATGAGATTTAAATGGAGTATTTTGGTCCAAAAAACAGCTTTCCGACAAAGCTGAAAACAACATTTTCGGAAAGCTCCAAATTGGAGCTTCTCCCCAAAAGCTGTTTTCAGCTTCCCACAAAAGCTGAAACAACTTTCCGAAAATTTTACCAAACACCATTTTTTATCTAAAAGTACTTTTGGAGGGCCAGAAAGTACTTTTTGGCCCTCCAAAAGCTCCCCCAAACAGGGCCTAAAAGTCCCATCCCACATCTCCCCTTCAAGTGAGAACCCAAGCGGCAACTGCAACATCACAGCAGAGCAGCCATTCAACCCCCTCCCTCCTTTTCTCTCTCTACCACCCAAGAGGGGAGAAGAAACCGAGAGGAGAAAACTAAAAGAATCTCCACCCTCCAAGAAGTCCATCTCCAATCCCCCTATTTTTCTTCCGGATGGCCCAGCTGGATCAGGAGTAATGTGAGGGAAGGAAAACCAAGACCAAAACCAAAAAAGAGAAGGGATGAAAGATAAGAGTGGTTTCAGGCGTGTATTAAGCCAACCAAATCCCTCCTCTCTCTCTCTCTCTCTCTCTCTCTCTCCCTCCCTCCCCCCACCCAAAACAAAACTACTGTCCCCAACTTCCCAAATTGCCCCTCTGCAGGCCATGAAACTCTCCACCACCCTTCTTCCATCAAGGGGGAAGACTCGTAGCCAGCTCCAAATCCCGTTTTATATGAGGCCTTTGCTTCCTTTTGGTCAGCCTCCGGGGGCCTTCCATTGGCCCGGGGCCTTAGGCGACCGCCTCGGTCGCCTAGGGCTCGGGCTGGCCCTGAGTGTAGATAATGTATACACTTTGAAGTTTCCACCTTAAAATGCAGCTATATATACTTTCTTTTTTGTTCATGATAGACATGCTATGAAGTTTTTATAAAAAAATGATGTGCTATGAATTTCTTTTTCCATTCTACATCCTACCTGATCAAATAAGATAGAAAGAGAGAGAGGAAATTGATTATATTACATGCATTACTATAAGTTTACCATCTATTTCTCTTGTCAATATCACACAGCAAGCTCCTTGTCTTGAACAAATGTTTTCAAATGCCTTTGTCTCGTTGATATTGAATCGATACAAAATAACTCCTTTCATCATGACATTGTCATGAGAGAGAAAAGAGGGAGGGGGTTGTGGAGGAAGGATAAAGTTAAATTAGTGTCTTCTTTACTCTCCATTTTAAAGGAATAAATATGGAGAAAGTGTAAAAGTAAATGATCATAACTAGGCTTTCCATATGAAAGCATAAATAGTGTAGATTCCTTGGAGTTTCCACCATCATATGCAACTACATACTCTTATTTATTTGCTTTGCATGTTAGACGTGCTATGAATTTCTTATCACAAAAAAAAAGATGTGTTAATATTTGCATTTTCTATTCTATAGCCTATTTGATTGAATGAGAGAGAGAGAGAGAGAGAGAGAGAGAGAGAGGAAGTTTAATATCTTAGTCATAACTTTATGCTCGCCATGGCCATGAGGTACTTCTTTTTCAATATATCCTCTTGCTTTAACAGCCACATATATTTAGAAGACTATCATGACAGCTTCAAAATACTCAAGTAAATGATAACATGCTGCAACTCAAGTTCACATTAATTGAATACGTTGATAATTGGTTTGCAATATAACACGGGAGTATCTAGCTTGAAATCAAAAACTTTCAAATGATAATGAATACAGTGTATAGCTATAGAGGAGTCATGACTCAGGTCTTAACCACCTAGTTATAAGTGAAGTTTTTGTGGAACACTTCTAGCTTTCACATATTTAGGCAAATAATTTATTATTTAGCAAACAATAACTATAACAAAATAATATTGTTACTTTTCTACTACAATGAGTATGAACAATTGTTATAATAAATTTATTTCTTTCTCATTCTAGTCCATTATGGTTACATGCAAGTGATGTGCATTATTTTTCATGCAATAATAAATAACAGTTTCAAAGGATTCAATTAGCTAGCAATAACATCATTATTAACACATAGGGTTCAGAGGAGCAATAATCCTCTTCATTCATAACCTCTAACTTTTCTTCAAAGGTTGATTAATCGAGTTTAATTAACCATCACTAATTAGCATAATCCACTTAGACCCTGTTTGGGGGAGCTGTTGGCAGTAGAGCTGTTGGAAGTAGAGCTGTTAGAAGTAGAGCTGTTGGAAGTAGAGCTTTTATAAAAAGCTGTTTGCTGTTTGGTAACTACATTTCTAAAGTGTGATGCTTTAACATTTGTTTAGTAAACAAACTGAGAAAGTACTTTTGTATGACAAAATGACCATAAAGGACATTACTAGTATTATACAATAGTGCATTATAAAATATAATATATATTAATACATAAATATATGATATAGTATAATATTAATGTAATGTAACATAATATTATTATAATATAATACTATAACATTGTATACTATCGGATAATAATTTAATATAATATTAAATTATTTAACATGTCATAATATTATATTATATTATATTTATAGTATAATACAATAATAAATGTATAAAATATTATAATTATTAGTATAAATTAATTTTTCACTCTTTTGATGACCATTTATTTCTCTAACAAATTTTCTAGCTAGATAAAAAATTGGTTAAATAATTACTAATATTTTTATTTATTTATTTATTTATTATTTTATTTCATTGAAATATATTTATTTATTATTTTATTTATTTATTTATTCGTTCATTTATATACATATTTATTTATTTTTTTCTTTCCTTTTCTTTTTTTCTTCTCTTTTTTTTTCTTTTTTTTTCTTTTTTTTTCTTTTTTTTTCTTTTCTTTTTTCTTCTCTTCTTCTCCTTCCTTCCTCTCTTTCCTTCTTCTCCCGTGAGGCCGGCGGCACCGGAAGGGGGCCGGGCCGCGGCGGCCGCGGGAGGGGGACCGAGATGGCAGGCCGCGGTGGGCCGCAGTGGCCGCGGGAGGAGGCCCGAGAGGGGACTGGGATGGCGGGCCCCGACGACCGCGGGGGGAGGGGGGCTCGGGAGGGGGCCAGGACGGTGGGCCGTGGCGACCGCGGGGGAGGGAGGGCCTCAGGAAGGGGCTGGGACGGCGAGGCGCAGCGCCTGCCGGGGAGGCGACGGCCATGGTGGCCCCTTCCTCCCCTTATTTTTTTTTTTGCTGTGGTGGGTCGCAGCGGCCGGGGCGACAGGCCGCAGCGGTGGCTGGGGAGCGCGGCCACGGGTGGTCGGCGTGGTGGCTGCCACCGTGGGCAGCCATGGGCTGCCTCCCAAAAAAAAAAAGGAGGGCCGGCGGCATTGAGGAGAAGGAGATAGAGAGGGAGAGAGAGAGAGGGGGGGGGATGGTGAGCGAGAAAGAGGCGGTGAGATTGAGATTTTTGGGAGGAAAAAGAAACTTTTAAATGGGGGTATTTTGGTCAAAAATACAGCTTTCCGACAAAGCTGAAAACAACGTTTTCGGAAAGCCTCAAAATGAAGCTTCTGCCAAAAAGCTGTTTTCAGCTTCCCGCAAAAGCTGAAACAGCTTTTTGAAAATTTTACCAAACACAATTTTTTACCTAAAAGTATTTTTGGAGGGCCAGAAAGTGCTTTTTGGCCCTCCAAAAGTCCCCCCAAACAGGGTCTTACACTTTGGACTACTTGTTTGGCTTTTGGATTAATCAAACTTAGATACAAATACTTGTTATTAATGTACATGTAGCTGTTTTAATTCTTGAATGATCTACTAGCTTATTTGAATACTCCATTGAATAGGTACTTACTCTTTAATAATTAGTTAAAATGGTTATGCCCACTACACCCCTGACCTCTCAACCAAACCATTATTGACCATTATAATAGTTATAATGGCCATTATTTATCTCAAAGCACATTTTCAAAATTTTAATATTAAAATAATTATTGAAATATTGATTACGATCATAGTGTCATAATGAAAATAATAGTCAATAATGATAAAAATGGTGATATATTTTATTTTACATTATCTTAATATTTTTTTGAGCCATACAATCACTTTTGAAGGAATATTTAGGTAAAATTTAAATTTTTAAATACTATTTTATTTAAAATGTATAAGTGAAAAATGATGATCATTATTTACATTATAATAATCTATTACAATGAAAAAATAATGGAATATAATGAAAATATTTTTCCATGTTATTTATCTCAATAATTTAACAAGGGTGGTTGAAACCATTACAATGATTATTATGACACTATTATTTAAAACCGTGCCCCCACCTGAATAGTTTAATCTGATTAAAATTGAATAAAATTTGAGAGAGTGTTTTTTACTTTTTCTATAATTTTAAATTCTATTATTGGAGGTTTATTCAAGAGTCAAAAAAAATATTTGGCTGATGAAATTTAAATAAAACTGAAAAATAATCTCTTTTTTTTTCAAGTTTATTTACGTTTATAGCCTTATAGCGGCGGTCAATGTTTTAACTGTAACGGAGATACCCAAACCGTCATGACGGTCGATACTGGAAAACCAGAACATTGGACCCGTGGTTTCAGGGTTTCTTCGATTGTAATGCCAGCAAAATTCTTCTCCCCGTAGAGGGACTCCGTCGGTACAGTTCTCCATCGTCTATGGTTTCTAAGACTTATATCTCTCCGAAAATCGGTACAGTTCTCAATCGTCTATATTTTCCAAGATTTATTTCTCTCGAAAATCCGATCCCTTCATTCTTGATATTTTCCCGGTTTGCAAGCTCTCAGGGTTTCGCTCGCTGTTGTTCGATTCGGAGCCCATCGACATCGAATCACAAAACCCTTCTCCTTTTCCTTCACTCCTGATTGGATTCCCTTTTTGCTCGATTCCGATCTCTCGTTCGCTATCTTTTCGATCCTTTTTCTTGATTTCCCCTCTTCCAATCGTTTCTTGTGTTCAAGTTCCGGGTTTTGTTGTTTTAAAGGTTTTTCCTCGGAATAATTTGAGCCGGATTGGATGGTGGAAGGCTCAGAGAGGGAGAATGGGAACCTGGTGAAGATGGATTCCACGGAATCTCGGTGGGTCTTCCAGAACGACGAGGAGGACGGCTCGGAAGAAGAAGGGGAGGAATCATCGCATCGAACGAGTTACGAGTCAGAAGAAGAAGATAATGTGGAGCAGCGGCTGATTAGGACCGGTCCCCGGATCGATTCCTTTGACGTGGAGGCCCTCGAGGTCCCCGGAGCCCTCAGGAACGAGTACGAGGTATGATTAGGGCTTGCACTCTTTGTTAACGGGATCTTACTTTGTGTCAAATTGTGTATCTTGATTTATCCGATGTGCTGTCTTTACTTAATTTGATAGTTTATGGACAAAGAACCTTGAAAGATTGAATCTTGGTCAGCAAATTTGATTAGAGAATTGGATTTCTGCACTATTCTTTAGTCTAAACTATGTTTTGCTTCATAGTTCTTTTATTTTTTGGGTCACTGTTCGAAATTGGCAAGTATTACTTGTTTGGAATATTTATGCATCTCATGCTGCTCATATTTTTGAATGATTAATTTATGATCTCCTGAGTTCATGAAGTGTCACTTCTGTAAAATTTGAAGTCCTCAAAACTGTGTTGTTATGCAAATAAATTCTTTCTAAATTTTTTGTGCTAAATTGCAGGAGTTTAGTTTGGGCAGGAACATTGTACTTGCTGTCCAGACACTTGGAGTGGTATTTGGGGATGTCGGGACCAGCCCACTGTACACTTTTGATGTGATGTTCAACAAATATAGTATTAGTGTGAAAGAAGATGTTCTTGGAGCACTCTCTCTCGTTTTATATACTTTGATTCTGATACCTCTGGTGAAATATATCTTCATTGTTCTCTGGGGTAATGATGATGGCGAAGGTATGTAGGAGGTTGTAAATATTGACTTGCTTTTAGTCCCTAGTGTATTCAGATATTGCACTCAAAGAGTTTAACTTCGTGCCATTTTATTTCTCCTGCTTTCTTTTCATTTTTCTTCCTTTTTTTTTTTGCAGGGGGCACATTTGCTTTGTATTCATTGATATGCAGGAACACAAAGGCAAGTCTTCTCCCAAACCAGTTGCCTTCTGATGCTCGCATATCAAGTTTCCGGCTCAAAGTCCCATCACCAGAGCTTGAGAGGTCTCTAAAGATTAAGGAATGTCTTGAGACTTCATTAACATTGAAAAAGCTGCTTCTAATGCTGGTGCTCTTTGGCACGTCCATGGTCATAGCAGATGGAGTTGTCACCCCTGCAATGTCAGGTCTGATGATGTTTTACCTTGTGCTCTCATTGGTATAGATAAAAATGCTTCTCAACAAACTCTTGCTGAATATAATAACCTCAACCAGTTTTCTCAGCATAAGGAATCTGTAGAATATTCATTCTTTATCTATTTCTTTATCATTATTTATTCCTTTCATTTGTTTCCTTTTTGAACGTTACAGTCATGTCAGCTGTGAGTGGACTGAAGGTTGGAATAGCTAGTGTCGAACAAGGTAAACCTCTGATTTTAATTGCTGATATTAGAAAATCTGGGAATTCTTTCTTCCAGAATATTATGCTTAACCACCTTGTGAGACATTAGCATGTGATGCTCTTATTATTTCATTACAATTTTCTGTTATTAATTTAACACCAGATTCTTGTTTTACCACTCCATGCTTGCAGGAGATATCATGTTGCAGTTTATTTGTTAAACATGATCGTTTTGATGATTGAGTTGCAAAGGTATAGGAAGTAGTCTCAAGTACTTTCACAATCTGTATACTGGAAGGCTTTTGAAGCATGCCTTTACTTTATAAGAATCACTTTATTTTTGCATTTGATTAGTTACTGATACATGTATATTGTCACAAAAAGATGATGGTAAAACATGGGGAAGTTGATTCAATATATTCCTGTAAATTCCAAAATCTTCCTAGTCCTACGTACTAATCAAACTAGGATTCTTCTGACTCATATATACTAAAACCGGTATTCTGAATCAAGAAGAATATTTACCTTCCCAATCAAAAGGATTTCCTAACCAACTACTCATTCTTAGGTGTTTTGGACTTACTAAGATTTTCAAAACATTTTATTGGTTTTCAGTCTTTAAATAAGCTGTAAATAGATAACATAGATTAAAAATAATACATTCCTATATATATCACTTGCTTTTGCTTCATGAAGCTTGTTTCAAGATCATGTTGATGGAGACCGATACAAATCCTTTTTCTGATCAAATGTTTGATCTCGGTCCCTATGTAAGCTAGATCTACGTTGTAGTTGTAGTCTTTCATTGGTTCCGTTAAATAAAACAGTGGATGAATCATATTGAAGATGAATAAATTGTGTTATTTGACCATGTTCTTGCTCATCTGCTCTTTGATGGATGTAATTTGCAAGGTACTCTTGTGAATCGATCGCCTTATCTCCAATGAATGATTCATCCACTATCCTTGATTCTTCTACTGAATGATCTTCAAGTAGTTGATCTTTAGCTGATAGATCTTAACTTGTAGGATCCTGAAGTTCTGTGGCTTTGTTAGTAAGATCATTGAATCATTGGCTAATAGGTGTCTGTTTATTGGGCATTTAGTTGTTCAATTAATTGTGATTAAATTTGTCATTGACTAGCTTTGTAACAAAAATGAGTGTTCAAATGCCATATTGGTCTACTTTATGTCATCATTTGCCCAAACACTAGCCTCCTCTTGAATAGCCAATATGGGACACTGAGAATTACTTTAAGATGTGAGACTTTCTGTAGCTCTTTTTTTGATGGCATGAATTGATTGATCCAAGCATCTGAGTTGTGGCCTTCCAAGTACTCCACATGGTTAACCATGCTTGTTTTGCCATGGATATGATGTAAATTGCCCGAGAAAGGAATCTATCAGCCTTTTAGATCTTGCATGTGGATAACTACAGTCCTTTACACCAATGTTACTGCTTACATTATAAATATAAATGCTTTGCTGATCTTAACATTGTCCTGGATTTATTCTTTTGTTGTAGCAGATTATCGGCTACTCATAATATGATTACTTTCACTCTACTAGTGGTCATGGTTATAAATGATTAAAGGTAGGGGTGGCAATACATGACTTGACCTCCCAACCCAACACAATTCCAACCCAAGATAAGTAGGTTTGGGTCATAAACAGGTTGGCCCGACCTAACCAATTTATTAAATGGGTTGGTTTCAGGTAGAGTTCTGCCCTGTTTAATAATTGGGTTAAGTGTGGTTGACCCATTAATGACCCATTCATGACCCATTTACCTTTGTTGAATTGGGTTCATAGATGACTGTCGACCTGACCTATTTCCTTTAACAGCCAAAAAAAGTCAGGTGGGTCACTTGTTTATTTAATGGGTCAGATAGAGGTTTTAATTGTCGACCTGCTTAATAAACAGGTTGTGTTCAGATTGGCAGTTACTCTCTAAAACCTGCATCTCAACCCAGCCCAAATCTGACCCTACCCAACCTATTGCCGCCTCTAAGTGAAGGATATTTTCCAGTAGTCCTACAAGTTGAAAGAACGTTTCCTCAAGGACATGGATTTGCATTTATGTGAGTTGTGCGCTGGTCCACTTTGTACTTTGCTCTTCTGTTTTTTTCTTTAATTTGCATTTTCTAGGTTTTCTATTTTTTATTTTCATTTAGGCATAGATACATGATGCTGTAAGATGTCTCTCAGAGTCTGCACTGTGGATTCACTATTTGTTTTTAGGGTTAACCTGTCTATAAATTTTCTCAATGAACTCAGCTATGGGATCTCCCTTTTTCATCAAAATACCATTGTCAAAGTTGTTCTGTTCTCAAAAACATACTGTGGGGATCATTGCTTGATCTGATTTAAATGCTGGAATGAATGATGTGGCAAATATTTGTTAAATTTTCTCTATTTAGCATAGTCTTATGGTTGAAGATTTGGTAAAAGTTAGGTGAGGATGAATTAGTTTGGGTAGGAAGATCAAAGTGCTATGCTGAAATCTCTCCTGCGGGTTTTGATGCTTTGGTATTTTTAGTCTACTTATTATATTATGTTTTCAAAGGTAAAAGTCTGCACAAGACCAATTTTGAGTTAAATAGAAAAACAAAAACAGTTCTGATCTGATGGTGGGATTTTGAAGTTAAGAATATTCAGAGGTCATGAGCTGAGGATTACCTCAGTGGTAATACTCCCCTCACTTAGAACTGGATATTCGGGGTTCAAGTCTTGACTCCCTCTCTTCAAGATTTCTCTGACCCTAGTAATTTAATATAGGTGGGACTCCCTCTCTTTCCCCAAAAACAGAAGCTATCCCAAAAAAAGAATATGTGGAAGTCAATGTTATAATCTGAATGGGGATGTTATATGGGAGAGGAATAGAGATCAGAGTCTTCACAAGAGAACATTTGTTACAG
Organism: Phoenix dactylifera; assembly: GCF_051530095.1. Classification (NCBI taxonomy): domain Eukaryota; kingdom Viridiplantae; phylum Streptophyta; class Magnoliopsida; order Arecales; family Arecaceae; genus Phoenix; species Phoenix dactylifera. The sequence goes on along the minus strand of NC_143198.1, from coordinate 19,661,769 downwards.
TATATGCAGTGGCCTGACTTCAAATTAAATAGAAAGGGAATGTGTATTGGATGTGTTCTTGACCTTAAAGTTCATATCAGTATTCTGACCTCATGCTTTCTTATATTGTTTAACTTAGTTGCATAGGACAGGTCTGAGAGTTGTGCTCACAATCATGTGGAAACACTGAAGCTTGAAAATGTTGTATTAATTTTGCTTGTTCAGTCAAAAAATCAGGAGAATACAGATAGAGTATATGGAATGTAAATTTAGTGAGAATGGAAATGAAGATGAGATTATAATTAAGATTGATGGACAAAAGATACCACAAGTGATCAGTTCTGTTATTTAGGATCTATTATACAAAATAATGGAGAGATAGACGAAGATATTGGTAAGAGAATTAGAGCTGAAATGGAGAGATGTAGCTGGAATATTATGTGATTGGCATATACCTTGGAGACTTAAGCAAATATCCTATAGAATAGTGATAAAGCATGCTATATTGTATGGCTCGCATTGCTTGCAATAAAGAGAGATCACAAAAGCAAGTTGGATGCGGCAAAACTGAGAATGTTAAGATGGATATATGGTAAAACTAGAAAGGATAGATGGAGAAATGAATATGTTATAGGAACTATACAAGTTGCATAAATTAAGGACAGGATAAAGTGGTGGAAAATCGATTGAGATGATATGGACATGTACAACGAAGAGGCTTTGGTAAGAAGAGGTATTTTAGTTTGTGTTGAAGGCTGTAAGGAAACGAGGAGAAGACCTAATGTAACATGGCTGGAGGTTGTGAAGAAAGATATGAAGAAGCTTAGAATAACATGAAAGGTGGGCTCAAAATAGGAATACTTGTAAATAAGGATTCAAAAGGTCAACCTTAAATAGTTGGAAAAAAGTTGGATTGTTTTGGTTATGGTTATAGTTATGGCTTGTTCACTAGAAAATAAACAAGTATTAAACATTTATAGACTTATTTAGATGAATTCATGCTACCATGTTTGAAATTCTGTATCATATAAATATAGACCATATCCCTCAACTATCAATTTCATGAATAATATGTCATAGTTGAAGGAAAAGAATCTGTCTTTTCAAGACATACTTATACTCTTATTCTTCACATTGGCTTTTTTCCAGGAAGGTGAGCCTGTCTAGCAGCATTTTTTTGCTCAAGGATTGTTGAACCGGTACTGGGTGCCGTACCAGTTGGCGCCAGTCCAGTTCAGTATCGGTTCGGACCGGTCCGAACTGGTTGCCAAATATGCCACAGCGCGCGCTGTGGTCAAAAATGCCACAGCACGCGCTGTGGCAAATCTAATCGGACTCGGTGCGAACCGACCGGTTCGCACCGAGTCCTGGCTGAACCGGACGGAATCGGTTCCATTCGGTTTGCTCTTATACCGGCTGGTTTCGGTACGGGCTGGTTCAACATTCTTTACTTTTGCTTGATCATTATGCCATCAACTTTTGACGTATGTAATGGAAACTGAATTGTAAAATAGTGTTTTATTTTATTTATGTATCTCCTCTGTCAGGTTGTACTGCTGCACTTATTTATTTCAGTTTTCCTGTTATTATTGCAGATGAAGTGGTGATGATTTCGGTTGCATTTCTTATAGTCTTGTTCAGTGTACAGAGGTTTGGCACGAGCAAAGTGGGGCTTGTAGTGGGCCCTGCTTTGTTCATATGGTTTTGCTCTCTTGGGGGCATTGGGATCTACAACCTCCTTAAATATGGCACTAAAGTTTTGAGGGCATTTAACCCTGTTTACATTTATCATTTTTTTAAGAGAAATCCCACTCAGGCTTGGATGTCTCTTGGGGGTTGTCTTCTATGTGCAACAGGTAAGGATGCAATTCAGTATCGGTTAGGTCATTTTAGAAATAATTCTATTAGGTACTATCTGAACAATTGGAATGTGCTGTGCGGGGTGCAGGTGGGTGGCATGCTATTTTTTCTTCCCTACGATTTAACCATATATTGGAAAAGTGCTATTTTATCATGCTTCAAGTCAGTGGCTTAGCAATACTGAGTGAATATGTATCTTATAGAATAGTAATGTTGTTGCTTGAAGTTCAATTGTTCACCCAAATACTCTTAAAATAAAATAAACTGTGGAGGTTATCCATTGTTATGTTGAAGTCCACTTCTTTTCTATAATCCAATAAAAACATGTATGTTGTTTCTATGAAGATCCATGATATGCATGCATGTCAAATGCAAAAGTTATGAGATTGCTGTTGGCATCTATTTATTCCACATTCTTTTCCTTTTTGCTTATTTTATTATTGTAAAATGAATATACAATTTAGGAAGTAGGAAACTGCATGCTGGTTATAGTTTACTGTTCCAGGATTTTATATAAATAGATATGTAAGTATTAGACATAAGAGATCAAGAGGTCTAAAGGGACTAAAGTTGGGACTTCTAGCGTTTTGGGTTGCTGGAGAGAACAGGGATGTTATCTTCCCTAAAATTTCTGGAGGTAATGCCATCAAGTTTGCAGGACAACAATCGATATGCATCACAAATGCTGATAGAGTTATTTTTGAAATTTTCATCTTGAAGTAAAATTTTCTAGTGCTTTTACTTCTATGTGTGAGTTACTTTGATTATTGTGGAACTATCTTCATATAATATAATTTGAACACTGATCATCCTGTGAGCGATTTTAAATTAAAACTGTAAGATGTTGCTCAGATCAGAAGTTTTGATGAACCTTATTTTGCATCTCTACAAGAAATTGTGTCAAGGTAGGATATAAAAGCTCTTTCATTAGTGCCATGTCATAAATTGGCTAAAACAAAAATAAGTTTGTTCTCACTATCAATGAGCGAGACGAGAAATAACTTTTTGAAACATACAAGAGCCATCAAGATTGCAGGACAACAATCAGTATATATCACAAATGCTGATAGAAATTTTATTGAAATTTCCAATTTAATTCTAAATTAAATGATAAAAGTTCTAGTTCTTTTACTTTTATGACTGAGTTACTTTGATTGTTTTAGAACTATCTTCATATCATATAACTTGAACACTGATTATCCTATTAGCAGTTTTAAATCAGAACTGTAAGACTTCGATCAGATCTGAAGCTTGACGAACCTTATTATGCATCTCTGTGAGAAATTGTATTAAGGTAGGATATAGAAACTCTATGTCATTAGTTCCATGCCATAAATTGGTTAAAACAAAAATAAGTTTGTTCTCACCATTGGTGACTGAGACCAGAAGTAACCCTTTAGGGCTCCATCGTGATAATCTAGTGGCAGAAAGAAGTATAAGAAATGAAGAAATATATGTAAATGAAGAAAGAATAGGTTGTTCTTGTGGACCTTGTAACATTTACTCTGATACCATTTATAACTCTACATCTCTATGATAGTATAAAATGCATTGCACTATGCAATGGGAAGAGAAGATGAAAATTATGGGATCTTAGAGCATATAGGGGTACAATGAGAAGATGATGATGATAAAAAAGATGAGGAAAGGACAAAGTGCATACATCTGTAAGAAAATAAAGAGAGAGAGAGAGAGACTAAATGGTCATACTCTAATATATAATGTACTTTATCATTCTAATAGTTACTGCTTGATTACATAATCGAGGATCCAACACACCATACTTGAATCTTCTTACAAGGAACAAAAACACATGCAGGAAAATGCATATGAGAACTAGAACCTAGATGCTAGCTTTTAGCAAAAGGGTTGATGAGACTATGATCTTTTGAACTGTGATGATTTTTAACATAATCTAACAAAAATAAAAGGTAACAGGTTAAGAAGTTTCTGGATTGGCAATTTTCGAAAAATATAGACAACTAGTTGAGTCATCATCACCCACATTACCTAAGAGTCATCAATTATGGTTGAAGAATTGTAATCATTTTGAAGCATTCTCAATACCATGAGAGTAAGGGAGAAACAGCTTTCCAAATTTATAAATTAATATGTGTAAATCAAAGTAAAATAAATGCCTATTGCATTTTTGTACAAACTCTTAAACCAAAATAAAAATCAATCACTATAGGATTCAAAATACTTCAAGTTAATATTATAACAAAGTAGATATCCTTCATATAGTTCGTTTTTGATTAAAGACTCCTTATTTGATCAAACTAGGGGATGCAGATAGCTTCGATGAAAATTTAAATTAAACTAACCTTAGATGTCGCTTGAATGCCCTATTCAAATAATTAACATTACATGAATATGAAAATTATGTGCAAGAAGAAACTGAAATGGCTTGCCTGCCTTTAAGTTCTGTATAGGAGGATTGTTCAATAGTATCTATACCAAGGTTGCTATGTCAGTGTGTACCGCTTCATACTCGGCATGTACCGTATTGTACCGACGCCAATTTGAGACATGGTATGGAGGGCGTACCGAGTCTCTATGCGCCAAACCAACCCCTATACTAGGCATACCAACATTGTATCAACATGGTACCGGTATGAGGTTTGGTACCGAGATGGCGAATCTTGATCCAAACAATTAACATTGCATTAATATGAAAATTATGTGCTAGAAGAAATTGGCTTATTGCCAGCTATTAAGCCCCTATACTTTAGTAGGATTCTTCCATAGCTCCTCCATTGCAGGTTAATTAATTATGTTTATTCACTATGATGAAGTATGACTGTCACTTACATTGTTGGTCACATTTCAGGGTCTGAGGCAATGTTTGCTGATCTTTGCTACTTCTCTGTTAGGTCAGTTCAGGTAAAGGCGTAGCTAAAGTTACTTATTATCTTCTTCTGGTGTTCCTTCCATAATTGTTTGAAATCTTGTTTACTTTTCACACACTCAGATTGATTTAACTATCTATTTCAGTTCACCTTTATGTTTCTGGTTCTGCCTTGCCTTCTGCTGGGATACCTTGGTCAGGCTGCATTTCTTATGGAAAATTTAACTGAAAATCAGCAGATCTTCTTTTCATCGATTCCAAGTAAGCTAGATTGATCCATTTCTTTTCTTTTCTTTCTTTTCTTTCCTCAAGCGACTATTTTTATTTACAATTTTGATCTGTCATACAATTTGTGGTTATATATGAACTATTATCATAACTTACTTAAACATAAAAAATGCTTGTGAGGTCTAAATCCTCTCACTCTAGAGGTTTCTGGTTGTCTTTTACTTTTGTGGTTTAATAGATACTTAGAAGAAGACTATGTGATGTGTAATTGCAGGTGCAGCTTTCTGGCCAGTCTTCTTCATAGCCAATATAGCTGCATTGATTGCAAGCCGAGCAATGACAACAGCAACATTTTCATGCATAAAGCAATCAATAGCTCTTGGTTGCTTTCCACGCCTAAAAATTATTCACACGTCTAGGAAGTTCATGGGCCAGATATATATTCCAGTGATAAACTGGTTTTTGCTGGTTTCCTGCCTGGCATTTGTTGGCACCTTTGGTAGCATCAATGAGATTGGCAATGCATATGGTATTTAAAATCAGACTGAACTTCGCCCCTATCCAAAGGAATGCTATCTTTTTCTTACACAAACTACTATTATTGTCTTTTATGCATTCATATGCCTTATGTTCCTCTGATATTGGATCTGTCCTGCAGGCATTGCCGAGCTTGGAGTGATGATGATGACTACAGTCTTAGTAACTATGATTATGCTTCTGATATGGCAGATTAACATCATAATTGTGTTATGCTTTCTCACCTTCTTTCTAGGGGTGGAATTACTTTTCTTCTCTTCAGTTTTGGGCAGTGTGGAAGATGGAAGCTGGGTCTTATTGGTCTTTGCAGCAGTATTGTTTATGATTATGTATATATGGAATTATGGCAGCAAGCTGAAATATGAAACTGAAGTAAAACAGAAGCTTTCAATGGATTTGATGATGGAGTTGGGCTGCAACCTTGGTACCATTAGAGCTCCTGGAATTGGCTTGGTTTACAATGAGCTGGTGAAAGGAATCCCTGCAATCCTTGGTCACTTTCTGACCACCTTGCCAGCAATTCATTCGATGATCATATTTGTGTGCATAAAGTATGTGCCAGTTCCTGTGGTGCCTCAGAATGAAAGGTTTCTCTTTCGGCGGGTCTGCCCGAAAAGCTATCACATGTTTCGTTGCATTGCTAGGTATGCTGAACTTCTAATCTTTAGAAATGGCAATTTTGGTAACAACTTTTTAAAGCATATAGAGCAGTTATAACATTCTCTTCAGAAACTTGTTGAAACACTATATTTTGTTAATTTCAGTATCTGCTATCTTATAATATATTTGTCAAATAACATTTTTGAATTGTTACCTGACCTGGTTACTGTACAAAAATTTTCATGGATCACCAAACGTTTCCTTTCTTATATTGGTTTCTTTGCCTTTTATGAATATCAAAAAGGATTATCATGCACATCATACATCAGTCTTCAACAGACGTGCTTAGCACCCAAAAAAAGGGTACAGTATATAAATATTTATCACCAAAAATCAGGCGACGTTATCATGTGCATGATTAGTGAATGATGACAGCCTTTTCATGGAGCCACACACGACCCTTTTAGTTATGGTTTCTTTCAGATTCGATTAGATTAAGTCTGAGGTCTGGCTGGTTCTTATTATCTATAGATGCATCAGCCATCAATAATATGTATTTACTATAAGCATAAAAAAACAAGAAAAGTAAATAAGTATTTATCACCAAAAATCAATGGATATGATTGTGTGCACAATTAGAGAATGCTGACAGCCTTTGCACATGGCCACACAACCATATCTAGTGTCCCTTCTAGGTATCAATAGTTCTCAGAGTTGGTTAGATTGTCCGACGTCCGGCTGTTTCATATGTAGCGGACTTATTTCCTATTTTGTATCCAAAAATCTTCAGGGATCTTGTTACTAATCTATAAGCTTAGCTAGCAGGCAACATGAGCCCCTTAAAGACTAAATATGGTAATGCAGTGGCTCTGCCGTGAGGTTACAAAGAAAAGTTGTGAAAGAAAAATTATGTTTGCTCCCTTCCCCCATCTTTTCACTAACTTGGCCTCTCATCTTTACCATCTCTCTGATTTTTCCTAAGCTGGTACATATATCTTCTGCTTCTCCATCTTTCTTTCCTACCTTTGTCTTGTTTCTTGAACTTTATTCCTCTTTCTTCTGCAAATAAAAATCCAAAAATAGATTAAGTTGGGTACAGAAAGGAAAGATAGCTTTTAGCCCTCTGCAAGCAGCCATTTACAATCAAGGCCTTATCAGATTTTGGCAAACATAAGTGAAGATGAAAATACCGCACGGTATATAATAATCTTAGACAGCAGATAAATGTCCTGACAAAATTTTCTTTAAAAAATTGCAGAAAGTTGCAAATTTCAAGAAAAACTGAAAATAACTAAAATTGGGTCATTATGCATCTTTGTGTATTATTAATATGCATTCAATATAACTTTCTAGTTGATACATTGCCCATGGATGCATAACATATGATATACTGATTAACAGATACCCTCGGATTGCTCCACAAGAGCAAACTGTCTGTTTATTGACAGAACATACTAAGCCCAGCTGTCTGAAACAACTAACTCATCAATTGTAACCCCTTGATGCATTTGACATTGTCTTTTGGAATGGTTGTAGCTTGTTTTGAGAATGATTAATAATTCTGATGCAGCCTGAAGAATGAAGAATAATTTGATCACCAGGATTAAACTTCGAAGAAAATTCAACCCTTCAGAGTTCATACAATAAATTAGAAGCATATATAGGACATGACTGTTAATAAGGGTGTTAAGCCCAGTACAAAATTATACTAGAAATAGGACCCAATATAAAGGAAACATGCTAGAATTTTTCAACAACAAATATAGAAACCTGGCTACACCCTGTGCTGCATCACTCCAGGCTACTATTTTTGTATCATTTATTTCTAAATCCAAAAATTTATCATAACTGACCTTAGGGTGCAGCATTTGCCTGATTCCATTTCTATGTACCCATTAGCCTGCGGTACTGGTAAATATCTTGTTTCCTGAGTCAGCCAGCTGCACTGGTAAATATCTTGTTTCCTGAGTGAGTTGTTTTAGGTGAGTAAATTGATGTAACATTAAACTAACCACCAAGTGGTTCAAATACAAGCTAGAAATTTGTTCACATTCATATTTGACATAATCTAGTTTTCTGCTTGCAAAATTGGCATTACTCTTCTAAATATTATGAAGTTCTGGGGCCTCTGAAACTGGTCATTTATATTATTATTAATTAGAAAGTTGATAGATCTAATTTTTTTATGACTGTAATTGTAAGCATGAAACCTTGTGCCATGATCCAGTATTTGTTTTCTGGATCCACATTAGCCCATCATTTTGATAATGAGTGACCTCAGTTGTTTCCACCAACCTTTTACATATTCTTTCCAACAGCTCCTGTTATGCTATCTATCATCCCCACCTCTTTCTAGACTGTCTATACATATTTAGGGCACCTCATATTCTCATTCGTGTGATCAGTTGTCTTCTCCTCCTTAATTGGTGTAATCCTTACGTGTCCTCTGTAATACCCCTTAATAAGTTTTTGCTTTCTAGTTTTCCAAATATTAATTGGTATTGTCATTTCTACTTCATTCAGTTTGTTTTCTTAGACTGTCAATGCTGATAAACTTGGTTGTAGATTGAAAAATTTATTGCATTCCTTGGCTCTTCTGGATATGCATACACTACTAACTCTACTTTTATATTGATGAACTATATGAGGCAGTTTTTCTGCAGTATCAAGCAAATGTCTTGGTTGAATGGTTATGCAGTGTTAAATTCACTCACTGCATGGAGCATGATATTTGTACTCATGCCATTGTGCAGAAGCACATGATGTTCAAGACCTTTCTGTGAACTTATTCCAGAATGGTTGCTTGATTTAGGTATGGCTACAAGGATGTACGCAAAGAGCATCACCAGACGTTTGAACAACTTCTAATTGAGAGTCTTGAGAAATTTATACGTCGAGAAGCCCAAGAACGTTCCTTAGAGAGCGATGAGGATGATGACACAGATGCGGAAGAAGAGCAAACATTTTCCAGAGTTCTTGTAGCTCCCAATGGCAGTGTGTATTCTCTCGGTGTTCCACTCCTTGCTGATTATAGCTGCATTCAAAAGCCAAGCTCGGAAGCAAGCACTTCCTTTGATGAACCTTATGGTGAAGCACAGTCAGATTCAGAACAGAGCCTTGAGCGGGAACTATCATTCATACACAAGGCTAAAGAGTCGGGGGTTGTTTACCTTCTCGGACATGGTGACATAAGAGCTAGAAAGGACTCCTGGTTTATTAAGAAGCTGGTTATAAATTACTTTTATGCATTCCTGAGAAAAAATTGCAGAAGAGGGATCGCAACATTAAGTGTTCCCCACACAAATTTGATGCAGGTAGGCATGACTTACATGGTGTGAAGGTTTTTATTGCTGCCTTTTCACTTGAATTACTAACAGGCGGTCAGATACACAAGGCCTTCAGTGGGATTCAGGGGTGGTTTCATTTTTAGATCTTTGGAACTAAACAAGAAATGAAGTTTGCTCCATTGGAAGAGGGGAATACAGAGAGCTTATCATATCTATCTCTGAAGGTATAAGGCAAAGAGAACCCTGTGTATTTCACAATGGTATGTTGATCTTATTGCATCAACTTTTCTTTCTGTAGCATGTTTTCTTCCTTCTGTCTTCAAGAAAGAGCCATCTATGGACGGCTGAATTTACATGTGTTAGGGTGCAGTATCTGTGGTTGTGGACTGCTTTTGATGATTTTTTGTGAAGCAGCAAGAACATTGTTCATTAATTCATTTACCACCATAAAGGCTTATGAATGATTTTATTTTCCTCCACTATATTTATGGAATAAGTTCTATTCGTTATATGAATGCCCTGATTTAGACCTGGCAGTTGTATTTGCTGAACATTTACTAGTGTTCTAGCTTAACAATGCATCATGAGGATTATGTAGTCCATCAGTTCGGTGACGCAATGTGCATTAAGCTGGTCAAGCAGCGCCAGTTTTAACTTGAGCATAAGCTTTGAATCATTCCTCACAAATCTCAGTGCTAATTTAAGGCCTGTTTGGGATTGCCCTTGTTTTTTGGTTTTTGTTTTCAAAATTCTATTAAGAAATGTGAACTATACTGAACAATATGTACCATGAAACCTCAATATTACTTCAAACCCATAACTTTGTTTCTTCAAGTTGTTTGTAAAATATTTAGAGCTTCTGGAAGCAATGATTTTGTTTTCAAAAGGAGTGCAAATAAGAGCATGTATAGCAGAAATTTGCTGTAAATGCTATCTTCGACATCAATAGCCATGCGATCGAGAAACAAAAAGAAAAGGGTGCCCGACAGGCCCTCACTTTGTATGACAGTTTTGTACTGTGGTTTGCTGTGCTTGCAACCAGCTCTTATTTACTGTTTTGAAAAAGATTGAATGGACTGAACTTTGATGTCTGGTAGACTTGCTTTACAATGTTTTAACAGTTCTGGCACCATGGCTGAGCTCTGACCATATGGCAGCGGGTGAAACGCTAGGTATTCAATCAAAGAGCAATGCTAAAGCAACAAGCAACCCTCGCAGCTGCCCCCAGCCGATCACGTGGCTGGCCGCCCATCAACCTGTTGGCTAGTACGGCTATTTCTCTGTGCAATGCTAGGCTCTACATTTTCAATGGATTATACTCAAAAATGTGCACCCAAATAAAACTTTTCTTTTCCTTTTCTTCTGGTAATTATCCAAGTTTCCAACCTGTTTGATGACCCTTGATCACCATAGGATCCCAGTTTGCAGGGTACACGTGGTTGGCTCAGAGTATGGATTTAATTGAATAGCTGCAACTCATTTGAGGTGAAACAGGGATTATGTTCCAAAGTTTTGTCCCCTAATTACATAACCCGGTAAACTCTCTCTCTCTCTCTCTCTCTGTGGAGAAAATCAGAACATGGGAGCACATGTTACTGAGGCTGTGTGAATTCAGGTCTAGCTTAAAAGCAGAGAAAGTATCTATTTTTCTGTACCGTTAGCCAACCATTTTCCTTTATGCCATTTATTAAGCAAACTGTAGAGATGCTCCTTTGCATTTTTCATTATGGTGTCTTAAGAGTTAGATGGCACTTGGCCAAATTCCATGTTCAAAGCATCATAATATGATAGGAAATATTTTTGAGACAAATTATGGCAAGAATAGTAATTCGACGAATCCTATCACAAATCTACAATAAACCAATAAGTGATCTGCACCAGAAATAAAATATCAACCGGCAAGGCTGTCCATATTGACAAGGATTTACAGTAATGTGTGGGGCCTTGAAACGCTTGTATCGTGCCTAAAACTTCGAATAAATTACAAAACCATCTGAATTTTTATGTTTATTATATTGATATCCAATAATTTGTAAATCTATACTTACACCAATTAAAAATTAACGGCGATAGTGAAATTATTTATCTCATGCGAAAAGTCAATATTTTTTTGGGTGGAAAAGAGGATGCACATATTTTCTTATATCTTTTGGTGGTTATTATGTCACTTAAGGTTATTTTGGTTACTTCTGAAATTTATTTTTGACGTGGTATTTGGGTTCTATTTCAGATTAACGGTCTGACTAATGTTCTATTAAGTTATAGATTAAAGTGCTGAATAAGAATAAACCTCAAAAGACGACCATAGATTTTTAAAACAATTAGATTTAAATATAATTTGCCTCTAATCTCAAAAGAATTTTATAATTTATTGTAAAACTTTTTAATTAATACACTTGTTATGATGATTTTGACTATCAAAATCAGACAAGGGAGGGACCACAAATACACAAAAGTGGTGGCGCCCCCCAAATAGACCTTGGGCTACATTGTGAGCTCATTCTGGAGATTAAAATACCCTCACGCCACCTGCATCAACCTAAGCCGCCCACGCACCTCTCCCAGCTCAAAACGCGACCAATACATCCCTTTCGCGGAAATCCAGGCGCGCATCTTTCCACTTCCGTAGACTCGCGGCTGAGACCCAGGGACTGAGATAGAGACAGGACTGCATTAGTCTCAAACACGACGCAAACTCCAGGAAGGCAAGGAGGAAGACTGGATTACTCCTTGAAGAAAGTCCAACATCCGTCAACTTCAAAGACTCGCAAAAAATAACAATTTGGGAAGACCCGCAGAAGTTCTTAGTGCCCTCCACATTTTCTAAGATTAAGTCTAGAATATCGTGACCTGACCTGTACTATCTATTAGAACTTGTTTGGCTCGCTAGAAGAATTTTTCTTCACTAAAATAGCTTTCATGTGAAATTGATATCTAGATATATGATACTTGAAAAATAGTTTTTGCATATTTAATAGACCATCAAAAAGTAACATATTCCAACATAGTTTATGTTTGATTGAAGATCTATTTTTTTAGGAAAGTTACGTACAATACCTATTATGCCTTTAATAAAGAAAAATATTTTATCCTATTTTATCTAAAAGCTTAAAAATATTTTTGAAAAAAAAATTTATCTCAATCTCCAGCCGGTGGGAATTGGACTTTTCTATATCTTATATGGATTTTTTTCCTATGAAATGTAGCAATCTTAATTTATGAAAAAACTATTTTATTTTTTTAAAAAAAACCTCTAACCAAACATAAAATATTTTTCTATTTTTTTGTTGACCATACTTTTTTTTCTCCTCTTTTCATAACCCAAATGGGTCTTTAATAATTAATACTTCAAGTTGCATTTTGCTTCATGCTCTCCTTCCATGTCAACCTAGGGTTTAAGCAACGTCCATTACGTCACTCCAACGTGATTATAAATGCTAAAACTTTTTCAGGACAACAAAATAAAATCTTTAATATATTATATGTATACAAAATGAAAATCTAAGTAAAGTTATTATCTAGCCTTTATCACATTGTAGCAATCATTATAGTACAGGAATAACAAACATGATTTGACTTTTTTTTATTGTTCACCAAATTAAAATAATATTTTAAAAATTTAAATTTATGCTTCAATTCAAAAATTATGTAGCACTATTATATTACTAAAAAGAAAAATCAAACAGCACCATTATTGAACTCTCATGGTCTATTATTTCTTGTTTTATAACAGCTGACAACAACAGTTATAATTGTACTTTTATCTCGATAAAATTATATCCCAGGGCCAAATATAAATAATTAACAACCATTAGTTCCGTTACAATAATAGAATGACAGAAGAGATTCAGAAGAACTCTTGATGTCCAAATAGAGTCAGGAACACACACACACACACACACACACACATATATATTATACCATCAGTTTCCAACCTAACACAATGTTCAAGTCAATTCAATGTCTTAGACATAGCTAATCTCATCCCCAATGGCAAAAGTATGAATATATACAGATAAAATGAGCAACCTAAACTTAAATAAACTAAAAAGCGTGGTGGTAGCAAGGAATAAGTTCCACCTGTTCCTCACCATCATGGGATATTGTTGGCTACCTTCTTCTCTTAAATCATTCCTAAGCTAGTAGTTTACACATCTTAATATTATTATTCTTACATTCCATGGGCCCATAACAGATAATACGGGATTAAAAACTGGCATGTGGGTAAGACAGAGATCTTAGATTCCATTCACCGAGCTGGCACCGTCCGGCTCTTAGATTGGGACGATGGGCAACTGCCCTGGTGCTGGGGTCCCAGCGTCCAATCTGTCATCCTCTGGGAGCCAATAATTGGATGCCACGTGGTGACCAGGGACTAGTGGTTGAGGGGTTTGAGTGGTTAGCTGCTGATGTATTGTAATAATGGCTATCAGGAAGATACCAAGAAGCATGTTGGAAGTACAAATATTTTTTGGCAGCAGGAATGTATGATTGCTTCGTTTGGGTCTACATGTAGTTCTATTCCCTTTTCTTGCCATATACTGTCCTTTTGCGTTTAATAACTCCTACTTCTTGGTGGTTCTTGTGGTGGTCATTAGTAATTTTACGAGTCACCGCCTAGGTTTTAATGGTTTATCATGAAAGGAGAGCAGCAAATAAACATCATGGTCTTGGCGACTCTATTATTCACAAATAATGACCTCATGTGAGCACATCGCAATGCATTATAATGGCTATATGAGACCATTTTTATGGTGAAGTCAAAAAATAATTATTGTATATTTGAAATTGTTCACATAAAACAGCTTGTGACGGTGAGATTGATGATTGTTTCCATATGTAAACTGATTTTTTTTTTTTTTTTTTCAGTTCAATATCTGTTATCGCTATAAGTGAGCAAGTCTAGCATGCCATGTAAGGACAGCTAAAACTTCATGTAATGTACTAATGATTATATGTATGTATGTATGTATGTATGTATCCCAAGAAACCAAGACTTACTTGTCCCAAAAGGCAACTCATCTAAATCGTATTGAATTGTCTATGGTTCCTCAATCAAGCAATTAGATGTGATTTGTTCAGAATTGGGAATGTTGAGTGTAGAATTGAAGTTTTAGAGAGAATTGAAGTTGATGGTCACTTTATTCAAGCTGACTCAATCAAATTTGTAATCTGTTTGACAACAACTACCCCTTGCCATGATGGAGCTTCTACACCAATTAATTTGGCTTTTTCAATAAAAGTTCGGTAATTTCTTCTATAAGTTTAGCAGTTAGGTAGAAGAAATAATTATCATCGAAATCAGATTTTCACAGATATGGTATACAAGTCATCAATCAAATTAATCTTAAATAAGTAGCAAATGACAAATATGTTGCAAAATGTGCGAATTTTTTTTCTTCTTTTGAATATAAAATAACAAATGCAAAACAATGACACAAGCCTTACGAAATTTGTTAATGATGTACGGCACTTACATTTCTCATCTACTTCTTTTTTTTTCCAATAACATGGAAGCTATTGGTGGGTTTCCACCTAACCAAGTTTTTATGTCTCAAGCTATTGGTGGGTTTAAATTTCAGCCGCTGAAAGAAAAAGTGTATAAAAATGATTTTTTTTTTTTTTTGAGAAGATCAAAACAACGGTGCAAATTCAAATCCTTGGATTGCTCTCTGGGACAATTGCTGATAAAAAGCTAAAAATTGTGAGAATCCAACATAAGCTTCTTTTTATTTTATTATTGTAAACATGTGAGCCATAGGGTCTAATTTATAAATTCTGTGCAAGCCATTTGCAATCTGAGGACGCCATGGGACCATGTTCTTAGTATTCTTTCCGTAAAGAGTTGATATACATGGCCAAGTCCTCCTACCCACCAAGAACTGAAATCTGGTATTTTAGATAGAAGCAGGTCATAAAGAGAGCACCATGAACCCTGACTAATACCATAGCATGTGTCAGCAACCGAGCTTAAAAGAATCATTTTGCACTAATTAATCAGAGAAGAAGTCTTGTTAATGGCAACTTCCACAAATAACGGGTCCATGGGGAACCTTTATTTACCAATATCATTAAACATAAAAGCTAACTGGTGGTGACTCCAGCGTAGTCATCAATGCAAACAATAGGAAGTCTTCTTCTCAGCCATCACATCCTCTCCTTCACGACCTCCTCCTCCTCTCCCCGGTTTTGGATTTCTTTGATGCTAATCATGTCTTCAAAGAAGTTAATTCCCCCCTTGAATTGGCTGACAAGCAAAGATTTTGGCTGTGATATTTCCTTAGGTGTTGTTAAGCACTCAGAGTTAGGCTTTTTTCAAAAAAATTACATTTTGATTCTATGAGACTTTGTTGTTGGTAGTCTTGCTGAAATCGTCCTAATTAAGGGTATTTCTTAGCCCTTTTACCAAAAAAATTTGTTCTCAGATTTTTAAAAATTTGGTGGACATTATCAGCCATTATAATGACAAATGATAACTGAAGAAAACAACACTATATGCTATATTTAGTTTATATTATATAATTAAAGATGAATAAAAAATAATGTCTTAATTAGATGAATAGTATTTTTTAAATAATGAATTTTTGGCAAGACAAGGACTAGATAACTCCTAATATTTAAATATTTCATAAACATATTTTGATATCATAGGGAGCTTGAGATTAAGGTGATGACCATTGGAAAAGGCAAATATACAACCATATTTGTAGAAAGTTAAAGTGCTGCTAGCCTGTTATATGTTATGTCATGCAAGGCAATGTGAAATGAATCAAGGGCCCACCATGCAAAGGATGGAGTCTGTGGCTCCTGCTGCAAATTACCCTATATCTTAGATCATAATCAAGTCTATCTTATAGTACTTGATTCTTTTTTCTTTGGTGCACTACACTTATATTCTTAAAGTGAACTCTGATACAGTTCAAATTCCATAATGGACATCAAAGCAAGTTTATTAATTATTATCATCCAATGTTGGAATCATTGACGAGCCGGCTGTGGTGCGCCTCACGCGCCGCTCGTGGACGTCGACGCGATTCATGTGTGCCGCATTGGAGTTTTAATTTTTTTAAAAAAAATATGATTTTTTTCTTATCCCAAAATTTTAATTGGTTTAAATGCTTTAAAATATTTTTTTCAGATGTTATTTTTAGAAGAGTTGCGATCTTTCAAAAGATAATATTGATTTTCGAAAAGATGCAGTATTTTTGAAACATTATGTATCTTCAAAACTATCGTGTTTTCTTGGTCATCCAAATCCAGTGTTTTGGATTACTCAATCCATTCTCCGCTCTCTTCTTTGTTTTCTGAACAAGATTAAGACAAAAAAGTCTTTTCTTTTTTAAAATTTTTTTTTTCTTCTATTGCTTCTACGCTTTTTCGGACATATGAAGGAGTCATTTGGGCCGGCCTTTCTCAACATTTGTGCTCGTTTGTATCTTAGGGTGAGATGAATTATGTTCTCAAGATAGTATTGACCACATGCCTTGATTCAAATAAATTTTCTACTAATTAATATTTTTAAAAAAATTATAAATACAAAATTTTATTAAATTTTATTTATATTTATTATTTTAGACCATAAATAGTACTTTTTAGGTGCATCATAATTTTATTCCCACATGTGATGCAATGCTGGAGCCGACGTATATAAAACTGGCAGCGTGCCACGACCTCCAAATTCCTTTCGATTCAAATCTATCCCCATCTACACCTATTGTCTCATGCGGAATAATCTATATTTTAAGTCATGCTTAATTTATACGAATGCGTAGAATAACCTGGAGTGAGATCTTTGTCTCGTGACTCTCTCTCTCTCTCTCTCTCTCGTTTAGACAAAAATTCCTTCCCTTTCGTCACACCGTTTACCGTGTTCTAGGGGTTATTCTATGATATATTTTCTTCCGCCTGGCCCGATCGTGTGGGAATCTCTCCACCGGTCGGTGGTGGGTGGCGTGGTGGGCCCACCACTCACTTCTCGGATTTGATCCCAGATCTCTCTCATCATTCTGGACTCATTTGGATTATGTTAAGAATTTTTTTCATTGCATATTTTTTCTAAGAAAATTAATACCTGATTATATAATGTTTTAAAAAATAATATATATATATTTAATTGATCATAAAAAATGGCATATGTTAAAATAACTTATGCTGGGTCGAGCATCTATTCTCTTAAAAAAATATAAAATAACTATTATGCCCTTTAGAGAATAGAAAAGATGTTAGCCCATTTTACCTAAAAATATAAGAATATTTTGAAAAAAATACGCCAATTTTTAGTAGACGGAAATTGATTTTTTCATATTTTATATAGATTTTTTTTCATAAAATATGAAAATCTTATCCCTATAGAAAAACTATTTTTCAATTTTTTTTTTGAAAACTTCTAATATAACATATTTCTCCATTTTCTCATTGGTCACACTTTTCTCTCTCCTTTGCTTGTGAACCAAACCAATTCTCTATATTCTTTTGGCCCCCTCAAATATACAATGTACCGCATCATATAATTTTTGTTCCTCACAGAATATAGAGAACTCATTTGGTTCACAAGAAAAGGAGAGAGAAAAGTGTGACCAATGAGAAAATGGAAAAATGCCTTATATTTTAATATGGAGAAACAAATATATGACAAACTTCCTATTTTTTCATGTTTCTTTTAGTGCCCATATTAAAGAAAAATCTAAAAATCAAAAACTCCTTGTACCAGCAAAGTTGTCTGTCTGGTCATTAAAAAAAATGCATGACATCCTCTTTTTTTTCTCAATTTCAGAATATGCTTTTTACCGGTTTACATTATATGTCTAGGTGATACACACCAAATAAATTAATCATCTAGCAAGTTAATATATACATGCAAATCTCTAGCTAAATCAAAACATAGTTTTCAGAATATAGTGTAAACATCAATATACAATGCACAACCAAATGATATACACTTAGCAAATTATTTAATAAGTAATCCAATAAACATCTCCAAATAAATTGATATATAATTCCACAACATCATATTCGCCAGTATATACTATATGGTCGGATGACACACTCATCAACTTTCTAATACATACTGAAAAACTTTTTGATGCATACCCAACAGTGATTCGATATACACTTTTGGGTAAATCGATATACAGTTTTTAGAACATATTTTTTATCGGAATACACTACATAGGCAAGCAATACATAGCCAAGCCAAGCGATACACAGTTTTTAGAATATGATGTTCATCAGTATCAGAACACAATATACAGTTTTCTAACTTTGTCTAATTTGCTAAGTATGTATCATCTAGTTATGCACTGTATACTAGCGAACACTATGTTTTGAAAACTGTGTATCGATTTATCTAAATGTGTGTATTGATTTGTTAAATAATTAATTTATTTGGTGTGTATCATCTAATTATGTAGTATTTATCAGTAAAAAATACATTTTCAAAATAAGAAAGGGAGAGGGTTTTTTTTTGTTTTAATTTTTTTTTGTTAATCACAAGACAAGACAGGGTCAACTTTGTTAGAAATTTTTTTGATTTTTAGGTTTCTCTTTAAGAGAAGTATTAGAAAAATATGATAAAATAGGAAGCCTTTTTTTTTTTCTCCCTCTAGCGTCCATCCCATGTGATTTTTGCTCTTGTGCGTGAGGACGAAGACAACTCCAAACCTACGTTTGTTGCGGGGTAAGTAATTGCGGGGTGTCGTAGCGGATCCCTCGGGAGGCTACAAAATCCATTTGCTCCCTTCCTCCCTCCAACGTGACTCCTTTTTAGCCCCAGCTGCTCTCACGGTGCCAAAAAAAAAAGGAGAGAGGAGAGAGAGAGTGAGGGAGGTGGGCTGCCCACATGGGTGAGGCCATCTATTGTCCTCCCAAAGTAACGACACGCCTGGCCTAACGGTTTTGCCAAGGCAAACGAGGTGAACCCACCCTTCCTCCTCGAGCCCACATGGTGGGTGTTGTCGCTTTTCCAATGGGAATTTCTTTCTTTTGAGGAAGAGGATAGGGAGCGCGACAAAGGAAAGAAGTGGCGAGCATTGCTCTCCTCCTGCGCCCGCCTCGGGTCTCGCTGCCTCCCTCCCCTCTCGATTCCCCCTCTCTCTCTCTCCGCTTATATCCTCCTCTTCTTCTCTCCATCCACATCCATTGCCATCCTCCTCCTCCTCCTACTACTGGAATCCGTCGTCGATCCGTATACTAAACCACTCTCTTTGTTGCCCAAGTCTGCCATCTTTAGTGGGACCCATAGAGTCTCAGACTCCACCATCCTTCCATCCATCTCTCTATCGTTTTCTCTCTCTCTCTCTCTCTCTCTCGGTAAGAGATGCTCTGCAATGGAGAGAGGCTGGGCGTCCCCCCCACCCACGAATGGCCACAGGTTGGTTCCATTTCCACGAGTCCACATGTTCCATCTGTCCCCATCACAATCAGTCAATAATACTGCATGCTCGTTTTGTTGGCTAGCTCTTGGCACGGAACCTTCCTCTAGGTTCCATTATCACGCCTCCCAGTAGTCCCCTAGCTAGCCTCCCCCTCCCAGATCTCAAAATTTTCTTTTGTTCCTTTTTGTGCAGAGCATGGGAGAGAGACTTCTAATCCCCGGAAGAAACAACAGCAGCAGCAGCAGCACCAACAACAACAACAATAACAACAACGCTCCCACCGCCTCCAACTGCAGCAACTCCCGTACCGGTACCAACAACAACAACAACAACAAGATGATCCATGCTGCTGCTCCTGCCGCTAGGGTTATGGATAGGCCGGCGCAGGAGCAGCAGGCCGCCCTCAAATGCCCCCGCTGCGACTCCTCCAATACCAAGTTCTGCTACTACAACAATTACAGCCTCTCCCAGCCCCGCCATTTCTGCAAGGCCTGCAAGCGCTACTGGACCCGCGGCGGCACCCTCCGCAACGTCCCCGTCGGCGGTGGCTGCCGAAAGAACAAGCGCGTCAGAAAGCCGGCCTCCGCCGTAGTAGTCTCGGCCGCATCCTCCGACACAAGACCGTCTCCTCTCATGCCTCCGATCGCTAACTCGATTCCTCCCATCTCCCTTCCTAAACCTGCTTCCCATCTTGATCCCAGCCTGTTCTATTCCCTCCCTGCTGCACGTTCCTCTCTTCCTTCTGATGTGGGTCTTGCCTTTCCGGGCCTTCGCCCCCGGCTCGATCCGCCGTCCGTCCCGAATAGCATGTCCCTCCCGTGCACCGCCTTCGACCTCCAGCATCCGCAGCTCAACTCGGTCGGCCTCGGAATATTCCCCTCCAGCCAGCGCGACGACGAATTCAACCTTGCCCAGCTATCTGACATGAACGACTACCCGCTGTTCGGATCTGCCGCCGCCTCGCTTCTGGTTTCGAGCCTCAGGGAGCCGAAGAAGGTGGAGGACTACCAGGCCCTGATGCCCTGCGAGGACCTGCAGGCCAGCTGCGCGGCGGCCAATGGAAACCTGGACGTGATCAAGGAAGTGAAGCAGGAAGGAGAGATCACTGCAATCAACAACAACAGGATAGAATGGCAAATTCCCTGCGAGAATTCCTTCGATGCGATCAGCTCGGCTGCCCTCGCCGGCGATTCCTCCCTTCTTTATTGGAATGCAGCCATAGGCGCTTGGCCTGATTCTGCCAACTGTGGATCGTCCGTCGCCCCTCTGATCTAGTCCAAACCCATCGGAATTAGTATCCATTATTCTCTTTCCTCGTCTTGCTTCTTTCCTTCTTGCCTGCTTACTCTAATCTTTTTTCACTGCTATCTCTAGTCACCTTAGTGGATTTGCAGTAAAGGTAGTGGGTTGCTTGTTAACAGTCTTCTCTACCCACATATATACTGTGTTCTTTGTCCTGGGGGCGTCGCGGCGGTTACAGTGGCAGGAGTACTGTGGATCGGAGAGATCATGTCGGTTGCAAACGTCTCAAGCCCCGTGTTTTTTTTAAGTCATTGTGGCCTCAAGAAGACCGTTTGCTCCGAGAGGAACCTCGGATCCATTCGGCTTAGTATCTTCTCCGGCTCCGACATTTTACAGTCGGATGATTTCCTTTTAGATTGGAAGGAGAGCAAGAAGATGAACGGTGGAGCTGGAGCAGTAAGTTGGTTTTCATGTATGTATATAAGCATGGCATACCTTATCCTTTCTAATGTATTGGTTATGAAGTGGTTGGTTTTCGTTGCAGCATAGAGATAAGGGTCTTCTTCTTCATCAGAGGTGTGATTTTACTGGTGTAGAAGCAATTAGGGAACTAATAAGCTTTTTATTTCTTTCTTCTTTTTGGCTTTTGGTTGCTGGTATAATAATTATCTAGAATGGGATTTCTTTCCAATAATGTGGGTTGTTTCGTGTTTGGTGGTGTTCCTCTCATTGCTTAGTGTTTTTCTTTGTTTTATGATTTATATTTAAGTAACTTGGAATACTTCAACTTCAAACGTATTTGGAGACTCAGGTATCTCCAATGGATGTGTTTTTCTTTTCCCTTGACTGGTCCGTCCAATGTATGTGTTTTTCAGGTGGAATCTGAAACTGGTTGCCAGTTCTTCATGATTGTTTCAGTTATCTTGTTTGCTTTATTTATGCATCGGGCGGTGTGCCATGTATGTAACGCAGTATATATATTCGAGTTTGGGATTTATGATCTATTACTCAGGTTTTGTACTTAACCTATTTTAAAAATCTTTCTCCTGCTCTCATCCACCCCCTCTGGTAGCAGTCGGAGATTGCAGTCTTCTGTCATGCCTGTCAAATAAAGTGGCGTCCGTCCATACGGTCTGTAAATTTTTTCAGATATAAAAGTGATTGGTGGGTGCACTATTGACAAGGAGTTGGCCTTGGAAATATTGGAATAAAACATATACTTTTATAAGTGTAATGAATATGGATCAAACTTTCATGTACATTTCATGTTGCAGGGAACATGGGACCTGAGGTGGATGCAAAAGAAATGGTTCTTCTATTCAAAAAAAATAATCGCATGTTCTTCCAATCCAAATTATCTTATATCCTCACAAAAATATTGCCTTATTTTGTTCCCTTTCTAGAAGAATAACATATTCTTTAATATATTATTGTGCTTAAAAGTTTATCATAGTTTCAGTACATCAAGGATACATGCACTGATATAAAGGAAGCAACGGCACTAGCTGGAATGGCGACTTCTCATTTCATTGGTTGCGTACGTTAGCAGCATTCTCATAAGAAGTTGTTCAAACCAAAGTCCTTAGCCTATCATATGTTCTACACTTACTCTTTTGGAAATTTTTTTGATAATTTACCGGCAATCATGGCAACTAATTAGTCCTTTGTGCTTGCAATGAAAAGTTGGATGCCCTCTCTTTTATACGTTCTTTCGTATGACGTAGACAAGAAGAAATAAGTTGCCAAAATCGTGAAACATGAGGTGCTTTTGCTTTCAATTGCTAATTGATGTCAATAAATAAATATCACCAGAATTCTTGCCATTTTTTTACAGAAATACATTGTATCCATATGACGAGGTTTTTTGTGACCTCATTTCGCTTTAGAAGTTGAGACTGTTAATATATATGAACTACTTTTTTTGGGACCAGTTGCTTTTAAGGTTACCCATATAGTTTTGATATCCAAAGAAGCTTTGGGATCAGTGGTGCTCTATCAACCCTCGCAAGACTAGGTAGGAATGTAGCAGAGAGCCTCATGGCTAGTTCTCTTCTTCCCTTTTCTCTCATATTTTTCTCTTCTTCCCTTGTCCTACCATTACAATGACTTCATGTCAAAGCGGGTTATCATTTCTTTATCTTTGCTACATTTCTCACCTTAAATGCCAACATTTGAGCTAATCCCACTAACTGTTCCAAGAGTTTCTTCTAGCTGAAATCTTTTGGATTGAGGACTCCAACGTGATATATTCTTTGAGTCAGCTTGGTTTTCTTCTTCTCTTAGCCGGAGGTGCACTTGCCTTATTGCTATTTTGTATTGGAAGACTTATATTTATTCTACAAGCAAAAAATTACCGCTAACTAGGCATTCTTTTCACGTAAGCATGGAGAATAGTTTGTTTAGAATTGAGTCTCGTAGCTATGGTTGTGGACTTACTCTTTATAAGAATGGTTCCTATTTTTTCTTTTGAATGCCGTGGTCCCCACTGAAATTCTACTAGCTTCTTTACCTCTTGGGAGAAAACTCAACGTCTAGCATTATTGGAACAAGGGAAACCCGTTTAAGGGGTCAGATAATCCAGTCTGAAAATCCAAGTCAGTTACCCTTAAAAATTGAATAGGGATAAGTTCTTACCTGGGAGGAAGCCTGCGATCATATCAATTGGTGGAAAATACTTGCTAGGGTATGTAAATGAAAAAATATTTAAAGGGGATGAAGATAGCCCTGATTATGATGAATGGAAGGCGAAAAACCATTTGATAATTAGGTCATCTTTATCTTCTTGTTAAAGAGATTTGAAACATCTTGCATGAGTTGTACTTGTTGAAAGGCATCGATTAGGTTCAGCATTTAGTACTGGATATATATCTATGATTAAATAAGATCGCTCTTTTTGATATATCAGCATTCTACAGATTGCATGTATGATAAGATATCTTTCAGGACATTGAGACCACAAAAGTATGCAACTCTCTGAAAATTATTATCTTTGGGAACTTCATGAGTTCACGTATCTATCTAGATCTTGCTTAACTCTGAGTCTCTCGCAATAGCAGGTCATGCATGTACTGCTAGAAGAACTTGTCTCAGAGTCTTCTGCTCTCTCTCTCTCTCTCTCTCTCTCTCTCTCTCTCTCTCTCTCTCTCTGGGATTAGAGAAGGATTAACCCTAGCATTGCTTATGACTCTTCTGTCTTTTCGTATGCAAGGTTATTGAATTCTGAAACTCTAGACCTCCTCTTTTATAGAGGGGAGGCTCTAGGGTATCTATACTTGGCATCCCGGAGTCCTTACTCTGACATGAGAGAGGATAAGGATGATGAGGGGACATAGGCTTACTGGCCCGCCTCTAGAGTCCTAAAAGGATTGATGCTAGCCACCTACCACTACAAGAAACTTGGACATCAGCGATGCTTTTTTTGGCTATTAGCGACGCTTTTAAGCGTCGGTAGAAACCATCCCGACGTTTTTCAAAGCGTCGGTAAAGCGTCGCCTATGCTACAGTGGAAAAAATATTTTTCGACGCTTTAAAGCGTCGCTCTTTACCGACGTTTTAAAGCGTCGCGAATTACTATTTGCCAAAAAAATTACCATTTGCTGTCTGCATCTTCTCTTCCATTTAGAAATACAAACAACCTCCCCGATCGGTACCTTCATTCTATCCGTGCGGAGTGGTTGGGTTTAGCTATATAAACAGTTTTTTTTTTCAGATCCGCCGATGTGGGACTAAAATGAGGTAGTTTTTTGGATTCCGACGACGTTTTTAAGCGTCGTTATTTAACGACGCTAAAAAGCGTCGTTAAAAGTGTCGTCAATTACATATTAACTTCGACGACGCTTTTAAGCATCGTCATTAGCCGACACTTTTAAAAAGCGTCGGTAAATGTTGACGGAGAAAAATTTTTACCGATGCTTGTAATAAGCGTCGGCAAATAAGAGTCGGAAGTTTTCTTTTTTTGTGTAGTGTACGGAGACCACCCTTCTAAATGCACACACTCCTAGAGGAAGTGCGCCATCTAGTTGACACATTATATAGGGAAGGCAGGCTGTCACCTTTGTGGGCTGGCCTCCTTGACATGGATCTCATCCAAGCGGCCCGTAGGTTTGGTCCAGCCCAAACTCTTCTCTAATCGAGTCATGATATTTTTTGATCCAATTTGTAAGAAAATTCTCAACTATAATCTTATTCTAGTTGACTTGGATCAAATGGCATATACCATATGCATTGCTAGGACGAATCTACACAGGTTCCTACATACCAATAACTTGCCTCTTCATATCTACATTAGTAGCACATTAGCAATGAGGTCCAATATGGGATATGGAGCCTATAGTGTATTACCATAATCTCTTGGTGAGAAGAATGAAATCATTTGGTCTCATTATTCCTGCACAAACTATCACTACAATAGAAATAGGATATCCTGACTCTTTTGTACCGACGTAAGAAAGAAGCGTTGACAATTTGGAGAGTGCGCCAAAATTTGCCGACGCTTTTTAGTAGCATCGGCAGGGACGAAACTAAGATGACGCTAGTTAGCGTTGGAAAAACCAAAGACGACGCTTCTAAGCACCATTGAAGGTCAAAAAGAAAAAAAAGAGCAGACAATGCTTAAAAGTGTCATCGAAATCTTACTTACTAAACGCCCACTTAACACTAACTTTTCTCTTAAACAGTATAAACACTAACTTAAGACGATACTTTTAAGCATCATCGGACACCACTTTGGCCAGACGATGCTTAAAAGCGTCGTCGGAGACCAAGCCATCCCACTTGGGCCAGACGACGCTTAAAAGCTTCATCGGACACCACCCCGCTCCCCCACATAAACCTCCCTTCCCCTCCCTAAAGAACAAAGTTCCTAACCCCTCTAGGCCGCCCTCCTCCTAACAAATCTCTAACTGAATCCATGAGGCATCTGGAGGCGTCGATCATGCCGTCGATTTTCAACTATCCTTCCTGGAGGCAACGGGCTGTAAAGCCGCTCCATGCGGTGGAGCCCGCTAGGAGGAACGAGCCTTCAGGGGAGCTGCACCAAGAAGTAAGAACGGTGGAGGGAGAAGGGGAAGGGGAGGGAGGACGAGGAAGAGAAGGTGGATTACGATCAACTGGCAAGAGAGCTTGAGAGTGCTTCTCCTCTTGAGAACGACATCGCCATCGCCTTCAAGTTCAATCTCCTCTTGAGATCATGGATTTGGGAACGACATCACCATCACCATCGTCTTCAAGTTCAATCTCCTCTCTCTCTGTCCCTTTTTTTTCTCTTTTTTTCTTTTCTCCCTCATCTCCTCCTTTTAGGACCTCGCACAATGAGCACCCAGAGTGAGCGGGGTGTGCCAGAAATGGCAGCGAGGGGTGGAGCAGTCATTGGCTATAGAGAGCGGCTGAGCTTCTCCGGGTGGAAGATGGACGACGCCTCCACTGCCCGCCTCGTCTGCGCCGCCTACAACCTCAAGGAGCTCGACATGTACTCTCTCACCCTTTTCTTACTCTGTTTGCCGGTCTTCGTTTCTTTTTGTTTTTGAAACTTCAACCCTTCTTGTATTTAGTTCTTCAAAAATTTTTGGTTATGATTCTGGAGTAGAGTTTTTGAAAGCGTTAGGAATATGCTATTATTTTTTTTGGTAGAAAATGGCATTTATATCTCTTACATGGATACAACCTACCAAGTCAGAAACAATAAAATGATACAAGAGAGAGAAAATCTCAGTGACAGTAGTCCAAAGAAACTCTTTGGAGTGCCGAGCAATATAAAAAAGTGATCCAGTCTGCAACTCTGTTCGTTTTCCGATATACGTGTGTTGCCTGAAAGGAGGCCAACCCCCTAACCAATCTGCAAGTCTCATGAATCAGTGGATGACCATCTCCATATCGATCATCCCTTCGCATCTAATCGATCACTATGGAGGAATCCCCCTCGAGGTATATCCTATCTACATCAAGTACCTTCCTCGCATAGGAGATACCATGCTGTCCGAAGCTCCGTCTCAATGATAGTCAAGCTAGGAGAGCACTGACCTCCTGCCCCAACCAAACTGCCATGGTGGTCTCTGATCACAAATCCCACTCCTCCATATACTCCATCCGCCGACATGTTGCCATCGAAGTTAATCTTGAGATGACCAAGGAGTGGGGGCACCCAAGAGAAAAGGGCAAACCTAGGCACTAAAATAGCGGAACGGAAATCCCAGATGTCTCCGGCCATCTCAAAGGAACTCAATGCAATTGCTGTGGCGACCTCAGCAGCATGGCAAAAGGCCCTATCCACCATTGTTCTCGGTGTCGATCCACTGCCCTCGAAGAGGCGGGCATTTCTATCCAACCATATGTGGTAGGCTAGGTATGCCCTCCTGATGTCCTCCTCAACCATATCCGGTCTCCTCATAGCCTCCCTCAAATAGCGAAGCAGGTCCTCTGCTAACTCCAATGCCTATGGAAAGGAGCCAGAGGCAAGTCCCCAACCCTGCATTACCCTGGGGCATCAAAGTATGGCATGGGTAATGGTCTCTTCAATATCCAAGCAAGTCTCACAGTACGGGGAGATTCGAATATCTCGCCCTACTAACATCCTTCTGGTTGGTAGGCATTCCCAAGTCACCTTCCATATGAATAGGGCCACTCGAGGGTGGATCCTCATCCTCCAAATCCAACCACCATCTATCCGTTGAGCTAGCTCCCCACTGAAAAATGCATGAAGGTCTCTAGCTCGTACCCTGGATCACCCTGATGGCTCCCATACTAATCTGTCAGACTCCACCTAGGATGGAATGGAGAAGGGCCAAGATCCTTTCTGCCAATTGCTCCCCGAAGGCCTCCTGGATCAGCCCCTCCCTCCATCTGCCCTCCTCTGGAACAATCAGGTCACTAACCCGAAGTTCGGCCAACCTAGCTGTGTCCACCATGGTCGGCAGTCGACTAATAGGCATCTCCATAAATCTTTGGCTTTTACTAATTTAAATCCCTTCCGTTTCATTTATTTTCTTATATTTTCTCTTAATTTTTATGCAGAACCTTCAATGAATCTGAAGCCAGAAATGTAACATTGTTCTGAGCTTGCTAAAAGGGAAGGTGCCACAATGTTGAAGGATGACCTTTAAAGCTTTCTAAAAGAGAAAAATCTTTTTAATTTTGTTTTCAAAAAAATAATTATAACAATGCTTTAAAGCATGGTTATAAAAAATATAAGCGGTTGAAAGCCAACGCTTTTAAGCATCGTTAACTGCTGGATGCTTATAAGCGTTGGATTTTAGCAACGCTTTTAGAAAGCGTCGGCAGTTTTTTTTTTCACTCTCACCTAGCCGATGCTTTTGCAATACTTTAGAAAGCGTCGGCGGAAAAATTATCGACACTTATAAGCGTCGGTATAGGCTTTAAAAAGAGCCGAAAAGGATAATTTTTTTTTATAGTGTATATGCCGCAATTTGTCTCCTATCATTTTAGTATTTTTGTATAACCATTAAGTATTACACTTTCAATACCTTATTCATATGATATTATGACCCATTAGAACTCTAGATCATATCAAATATCCTTTTCTATGTGAAAAAGTTTTTTGAAAATAAATAATTATTAGCTATAAAAACTTTATGAGAATAATTATTTCTAACACTTTTCAATTTACTGCTCTGAACCCGAGTCTTAATGTTTGACCATGTCTCTATTCCAATATGGACACTATGCCATTATAGTGGTTAACGTATTGGACAGCTAGACCTCACATGCATTTGGATCCAATAAACTACTATGCTTCATATCAAAAACATAGTCTAGGATATTATTATTGATATAGAGTTTGGTTGTAAATCCACTGACCTCTAGAATACTGCAAGGTGTCCTGTCCTTCAAGCCAATGGACCACTTGCAAGTTGTGTGCTTGGTTTACACTTTTATCCCTAAAAGTGCTTTGTGAGATGAGCTGCCAATGTTGATTGTTTGGTATAATGGTACACATGGGTGTTGGTGCGAGATCTCATATTGGTAAAAGAGGAATTCTACGAAGTCAATGTCCATCTCAGCAGCTTTATATATGTGATGTCCAACTTCACTCATAGATGTGAGCATATTTCGAGTACCTAGGAATATGCAATCCTCCTTATGGAAAACACTCTATCCACTTGGATAAACCTCCTAAAGTACTAATAGACTTTTTTCTAGTTTCAAAGACGATATGTGACATATACCCTCTATTGTTTATAATTGTGTATAGAAAGGAGATTGTCGTCTCTTATCCAAAATTCTTTATGTTAAGTACACAATTGGCTTTTATAATATACCCTACTTCAAACATTCTCCCACTTGCACTCAAAGTTGTTTGGGTATTTAAACCTTAGTGCAAACATATCGTGCATGTTTACATCTTATAACATTTCATCACAAAAACCTTCTTGTAGCATAAGCAACCCCAACAAATTCCTTTGCCTAATATAAGCAGTTAATTTCTAAGACATAGAAGTACTGAGAAGAACTTACCCGTTGGCCTGCAATTATACTTTCCGAGATAACAGGCGGTTAGTTGTTAGTTACCTATATGCGTTGGAAGTCTTCGTCTGCCAGAGTTATGTCATCATTCATCCATTGAACCACAAATATCTTTTAAATTATCCAAAACAAATGTCAATCATCTCAAATTCTTATCTTATGCATACATCAACTAATTATTCTATGAAGAATATAGCAACAAATTTATATTCACATTATTGTAAAGGATAACAACTCCAACTTAATATATAGATTATCCTAACACAAGGAAAGTCCAACTCTCCTTTTAAGATTTATCTTATAAACCAAGTACGTCCATTAAAGTTCAATAAAACCAATCCATTGCTAGAGAAATGAATGGATAGCCATAAAATCATTATTTGTGAAGATGGTATTACTTGGGTGTTTGCTATCATATTATAGTTTTTACCTTAAGCTAGGAGAATAAGTAGGTGGAGATTGTATCTCTCTGACTCCAATCAAAACTATTTTGAAAGGAACCTTTTGAGATAACCAATTCCTTATACTTCTTTAGTATGTGTTGACCCTAAGGGGTTGATTTTAATGATGCAAAACAATTGAGTAAAAGGATCACTAATATATTGCCTTGAGTATGTTTGAGTGATTTTAGAAAACCATGAAAAAGACCTTTAATAACTCTCTAATGAAGATCATTTATCTGAAGCTCAACACCAAAAAATACAACTCTAAAAAGGCCTGAAAGCAATCCTTGGAAGCTCACATGCAAATTAACGAATTTTGTTATGAGCTATCTCAAGAGTTGACCCTCAATTTGCAATGAGTCAACCCTGGCACACTGTCATTAACTGATACGCTTTCATGAATCGACTCCAGCTGATCGCAAGTCAACCCCAAAATAGTCTTAGAAGATGGATAGAAAGCTATAAAATTTATTGTATTGGCGAGTAGACTCATTAAGAACACAAGCTAACTCTAGTCTAATACGAGTTGGTCCTAGAAACAAGCGAGTCGATCTCTAAATGGCCATAGAGAAAAGATATAGAGCTAAAAATTTCATCATATTGACAAGTCGACCCATGAGAAATACAAACCGACTCTAGTCAAATAAGAGTCAACCCCAAAAACAAGCGAGTCAACCTCTGAACAACTATAGTGAAAAAATAGAAAGCAGTAAAACTCAATCCATTGAAGAGTCGACCTCTAAAAACATCAAATCGACCCTTGTCATAAAATTAGTCGACCCCTATCATAAGACGAGTCGACCCTTGAACTGAGAAAGTCGACTCCCACAATGATCACAAAAGAAAGATAAAGCGTAGCAAACACAACATCAAGTTCAAGTCGACTTCTAAAGATCATAAGTTGACTCTTGAAGACTATGATTTAACCTCTGAAAATATCGAGTGACCCCTTTGTGTCTGACAATAGTAATGGCTATTTTTTCTATAATTTAGAATGGATGTTGTCTTCTCACAACGACTCTTTTAGCCTGTCTAACAGCTAGAAAAGTATTCTAACCACTTCCAAATAGTATAAATGCATGAGAACACAAAAAAAAAAAGAAGAATGAGAAGTGCAAAAAGAAATCAATAAAAATAAGAGCAAGAAAGAGAAAATAAAAAGAAGAGAGCTTCAAAGAGAAAAATACTCAGGAGTATTTACTGGGAGCTGAAAGATCATATTCTCTTCAACTGAGAGTTGGTGAAATGCATTCAAAATCAATGAAAGCCAACCAACTGAGTCAAGCTCCATTTATTACTTTGTATTTATTATTCTGAGCTTGAGAATAGGCTCGGTGTTGGTTTTGATTGATTACTTTTGAAAATTAACTAGGTTGATTGTGAGCCTAGGTAAAAGAATCGGATTGTAATTCTAAAAATATTATAGTAAAAATTCTCAAGCATGATGTCTTAGGGAGTGGACGTAGGTACAGAGTTGGCACCGAACTATTATAAATTTTGTGTATTTGTATTGCTTAATTTATCTACATATTCACTTATTAGTTAGTTACTAAATTTAATATTCACCTTTCAAGTTTTTATTCTGCTGCATTATATTTATGTTTTTGAGAAATCTAATTCACCACCTTTTTGGGTTGTATAGCTAGGCAACAAGTAGTATCGGATTGTGGTACTCAAGCCTCTCATTGACGTAACCGTCAAAGAGTCAAAGATCCATGAAAGCCCTAATTGGAACCTCTCTTATCGAGGGACAGTCCACAAACAGACCTCCACTTTTTAATGACACAAGCTATACCTATTGGAAAGCATGCATGGGGATCTTTATCCAAGCACTTGACTATGATATATGTAGTGTCATAGTTA
The DNA here is from genome assembly GCF_051530095.1 of Phoenix dactylifera. Classification (NCBI taxonomy): domain Eukaryota; kingdom Viridiplantae; phylum Streptophyta; class Magnoliopsida; order Arecales; family Arecaceae; genus Phoenix; species Phoenix dactylifera. Next base: position 19,630,031 of record NC_143198.1, on the reverse strand, counting down.
ATGGTCCCCATACACCCACAAAAATTATTGATGGTGTGTCTCTTCCCAAAATCGAAGGAGAATGAAATGAGTTCGATAAAAAAAAGGCACAGCTAAATGCTAAGGCTATGAATGTTCTTTATTTCTCACTAGATGCTAATGAGTTTAATTGTATAACAACTTGTTATTCTACAAAAGAGATTTAGGATAGGCTGAAAGTAACTCATGAAGGCATTAACCAGTCAAAGAATCCAAAATTAATATACTTGTACATAAATACGAACTATTTAAAATGGGGTCTAGTAAGTCAATACAAAAATAGTTACTCACTTTACTTATATCATTAACGGTCTTAAAAGTATTGAAAAATCTTATACCAGCAGTGATTTAGTAAGAAAGATTCTCAAGTCACTGCCAAGATCTTGGAAGGCTAAAGTCACAACCATTCAAGAAGCGAAAGATCTCAACGCCATTTTTCTAAAAAAATTGATGGGTTCTTCGATAACTTATGTGTTATCCATGAAGCAGAACTTTAAAGAAGATGAGTAAAAAAAAAGGTGGAAGGCTCGCTTGAGCCTGGACCATTTGACCGCCTAAGCTCGGCTCGAGGGGGGACAAACCGCATTCGCCCTGTGTATCTTCCTCCTCTCCTCTCTAATGATCTCAGCTGGGAGGAGAAGTCCTAGGGTCGTGGGGACCCTAAGGGCTCCACTATAAGAGAGAGAGCCCCCACCTCGTCGACTGCCACTTTTCCTTTTTCCTCCTCTTTTCTCTCATCGAGTCTATAGTTTTCCAGTCTGATACCCGCCGGAGATCAAAGTCGGAGATGCCACTAGAGTTGAGGTAAAGCTCCGATCTTTCTCTTCTTAGCTACTTTTCTTTTCATGGTCCAAGTGGACCATCACCGGTTGAAGAATCGACCGAAACGTCTCATGTCCATGTCCCCACTTTTTCTTTTTTTCTCTCTCTTTTCAACCACCGCTACTGCCCGTGTTTGTCACCGAGAGCCTTAGCCCCTTTCCTGCATCGGCCCTTGGCTGGAGTCGGACCCCCTCAGTCGTCGACGAGCGGATTGGGACCCAAGATTGACCAAGCTATGACCCCTATTCGGCCCTATTTTTGGGTTGATCAATATCGTCTCTGGCTACTACTCGCCAGACCTCAACCACGACAACCACCTTGAACCACCTACTTGCTTCCAAGAAAGAAAGAAGAAGAAGAAGAAGAAGAGCAAAGAGAGTGCCATCCCTCTCTTATTTCTTCCTCTTCATTCTCTCTCATCTCTCTATTTATCCCTCTAAGAAGACTCATGGATCTGTGAACCGATTTCAATATCTCTATCCTATGGACCCGAGTTGACCCCTATGAAGAGGCTCTAAACTATTTTAGTGCCTGGACAGCCTGTTGGGCCGATCACCCCACCCTGTTGAGTATCCCTACTATTGATGGACCCTATCAAACAGCCTTGGCCTTAATCACAGCTGATATCGTTCAGTCAACTAGGTCGGCCCCTCCGAAGGAGGTCATCTTCATCACACCTTCCTCAGTCACCATGGCCCACGCCAACTATCTTCCGAGGTCCGCACGTTGGCCCAATTGGATACAAGCCCATCTACTTCGGCCGAAGAGGGTCCTTCTATCTCGGCCCGTGCCCTGAGGGCCTACTCCCAGATTAGGTAGTCGACGGATTTGATTTTGCTCTGAGGACTCCTGAGGTGGCGGGAGAATTGGTTAGGGCCACATAGCTTTGAGCTAACAGGGAGCTTGTATTCTCCCTTGACCCCACCTAGTTTTTCAATGGGGTTTATGCCACAGTTATTCATGTAAGTTTCATAAATTTTCTTTCAGCCAGTTTTCTCAGTAACTAACTTTCCTGTTCTTTTTCAACACGTGCTCGAGGTCAACTACATGCACAAGCGGATTAGGGCATTCTCAAGGAGCATCTTAGATCATAAAGCAAGGGAGAAGGCTACTGAGGAGCATATCCATTTGGCCGAGGTGGGGGTGGAAGTGGCCAAGCAGCGGGCTCGGGAAGTTGAATTGGAGGCAAAGGCAGCAAAGGAGTGGGCCCATCATGCTAAACTAGGAGAAAAAATGGCCGAAGATAGAGTCAAGTTGGCAGAAACCCATGCCTCGGCCACGCGGACCTAAGCCATAACCATGGAGGGAGAGCTTTCCGCGGCTAAGGAGGCCTGCCAGACTTCGGTGTGGAGTGATTGATTAAAACCCTATTTGATTTTGATGAGCTCAAAGCATTTGAGTATATCTCTTGTTTACTAATGAATTCAATTAAGTGTTTCAGTGAAAATCTTGTCTAAGTGTCTCTAGACTTAGTTCATAATATTTTGGATAAGTTAAGAAGTCAGCCTGAACCAAAGTCTGAGACTCGAGTCGACTCCAGAGTATCACGAGTCGACTCCAAGCGTATCAAGTTCACTGGCACGGGCTCGAGTCGACTCCGGATAAGTACGAGTCGACTCTGACTTAGAACAGACAGACGAACAGAAAGCATCAACTCAAAACCTGTCAGCGAGTCAACTCCTGAAGTGCGCGAGTCGACTCCGATGTTCACCGAGTCGACTCCAGGGTAGCAAGAGTCGACTCCAAGGAGCCACAGGCAGAAAAGTCAGAGAGCAGTTTTCGGGTCTGAGATTCGAGTCGACTCCAGTGGAACGCGAGTCGACTCCGATGGTTGGCAAGTCGACTTCAAAGAAAGTGAGAGTCGACTCTCAGAGGAACACAAGGAAAAAGTCAGAGAACATTTTTCGAACTCTGAGATTCGAGTCGACTCCCGCAATACGCGAGTCGACTCCGAGACTCCGCGACCACAAAGAAGACAGAAGACCAATTTACTGTCTCTGAGATTCGAGTCGACTCCCAGACAGCTAGAGTCGACTCCAAGGCAGCTCTATATCAAAAAGACAGAAGACAGTGTTTCGGAAACTGAGAGCCGAGTCGACTCCGGGGAAGTTCGAGTCGACTCCAAGACTGGACGAGGCAAAAGACAGAAGATAGGGAGTTCGGGCTCTAAACGCCGAGTCGACTCCCAGGATTGTCGAGTCGACTCGAGTGGACCAAATTCAAAAATAGATCCACGGACTCCATGGGATGAGCCGACTCCGAAAAAGCCAAGTCAGCTCCAGAAGTTGGCGAGTCGACTCCAGGTCAAGACGAGTCGACTCCCAGTCTAAGAGGCTACTTTAATTCAAATCCGAAACAGTTGCCTAGTCGACTCCAGAAAAGCATGAGTCGACTCCCGCTACAGCCGAGTCGACTCCTGATCGCGCGAGTCGACTCCAACCCACCAACGGACACATTGTCAGGGTGTACAGAGTGTGCAGAACGGGCAGAAAAAGCTCTCTAACGGCTAGTTTCCGTGGGGGTTGGTTTAAATAGCCACAGAGGACTGTAGCAAAGCAGAGAACAACCATTCCACTCCAAGTAATCAAGCTTTCAATCTCTGCAACTTGTTCTTCAACGAAAAAGAGGGAAGAGCAGCATTAACTGCATCCACCTACTTCTTTCCAACATTGAAAGAGCCTCCTCCTGCATTCAAGTCGACTACACATTCAAGAGGAGACCCGAAGTTCAAGAAGCCCTTCCTCTTCTCCAACTTAAAAGCGTTTGAGGGCTCTTAACTTCGTTATTGTTCATATTGCCATTTATCTGCTTTTGAGAAGCTGTATTTTTCTGTTTGTTCTTTTCATCTACACATTGTCTTTGCTTGGTTCAATCGGGGGATTGAATCAAGGGTATAGAGGTTGGTTGGTGAGCCGAGTGTAAAACCAACGTGTAAGGGTTCGATTGTGATCCCGGGAAAACAATCGGGGTTGGTTCTAGTCGGTGAGCCTAGGAAAACCGACCGAGTTCGTTGTGAGCTCGTAAAACAACAAGTTTGGTTGTGAGCTTGGAAAACAACCGGCTGTAATCCAAGGGGTTATAGTGAATTCCCAAGTGAGACTTGGGGAGTGGACGTAGGAGCAAGGGTTAGCTCCGAACCACTATAAAACTTGGTGTTTGTGATTGATTGTCTCTCTTTCTCTTACTCTCATATCACTCACAGCACATAGCAATTAATCGAACAACTTGCAATAGCTTTAATTAGTCATCCACATCGTTTTAAATTGTAAGATTATTTTAAAACCCAATTCACCCCCCCTCTTGGGTTGTCTATCTGGGCAACAAGTGGTATCAGAGCCTAAACTCTTCCACCCAAGAGTAAAAGATCGAAATGACAACCCCATTTGGATCTTCCCACATTGAGGGTCAGTCCACCCAAAGACCCCCATTCTTTAATGGATCCGACTACTCATATTGGAAGGCTAGGATGAGAATATTCATCCAAGCCCAAGACTATGAGATGCGGACCATTGTAGTAAATGGGCCATACATCCCATCCATATATGTAGAGGGTGTCACGGTACCCAAACTAGAAAAGGATTGGGATGAACATGACATGAGAAAGGCACAACTAAACTCTAAAGCTATGAATGTGCTTTATTGTGCCTTAGATAGAAATGAATTCAATAGGGTCTCAACTTGCAATTCTGCAAAAAAGATTTGGGACAGACTTGAAGTGACCCATGAGGGCACGAATCAAGTCAAAGAATCCAAAATAAATATTTTGGTTCATAAGTATGAACTATTTAAAATGGATTCTAATGAAACAATCACATGCATGTTCACTAGGTTTACTGACATTGTCAATGGCCTAAAAAGCCTTGGCAAGAACTATACTAACAGTGAGCTTGTCAGAAAAATTCTTCGTTGTCTACCAAGGTCATGGGAAGCTAAAGTGACGGCAATCCAAGAAGCCAAGGACTTGAACAAGTTACCACTTGAGGAGCTTCTTGGATCCCTAATGACGCACGAGCTAACCATGAAGCAACACAACGAGGAAGAGTCCTCCCATAAGAAAAAGGTAATAGCTCTTAAATCTACTTCATCTAACAAGGACTTGTCTTGCAGTAGCAGCAGTGAAGAAGAAGAACATGAGGAAGATGATGGTGAGGCTCTTCTTGTGAGCAAATTCAGAAAATTCATCAACCACAAGAAGTCCTATCATCAAAGGAGAGGCCCCTCAAATTCCTACTGCAAGGACAAAGGTAAGGAAAGGGAAAATGAGGGGATTGGCTGCTATGAGTGTAAAAAACCGGGACACATCAGAGCTGAGTGTCCCTTACTAAAGAAGGGCAACAAGTACAAGAAGAAGAAAGCCCTCGTCACCACCTTATCGGACTCCGACGCATCATCTTCATCATCGGATGAAGAACAAGAAGAAAAGGCCAATTTGTGCTTCATGGCCAATGAAAATGAGGTAACATCTGAATCACATCTCGATTTTTCTTTTGATGAACTTTATGATGCATTTAATAAATTAATGATAGAATATAAGGCCATAAATCTTAAGAATAAAGAACTAAAAATAGCTAAACAATCATACATACTTAAATGCGATAAACTAGTTAAGGATAAGGACTGTATCACCATAGAAAATCTAGAACTTAAGACAAGCAACCAACTCTTAATTAAGAAAACTAACACCTTAAGTAAAGATAACGAAGAACTAACTAAGGAATTTTCAGAACTTAAAAACCATAAACAAATCTTAAACAAGGATCTCACAAAAGAACTAAATGATCTAAAAGCAGAAAATCAAACACTAACTAAAGAACTTAACAAATACAAACCTTTGGTTGAAAAATTTACATATAGTTCTGAAAAGTTAAATATGATACTAAATAGTCAACGAGCAGTATTTAATAAAGCGGGTTTAGGATATAAACCAAGAAATAAACAAAAACTTCTTAGTAACTTCTTTGTTAAAGCTGGGGAAAGTAAAACTAAGAAAATAACCTGCTTTTGTTGTGGAGCTATAGGTCATAAAGCAAATGTGTGTAATTTTAGGAAAGGTAAAACAAAAAGGAAAATTAAAAGGGTATGGGCTCCAAAAGGAACCAACTTGACTAACCATGAAGGACCCAAGAAAACTTGGGTACCTAAGATGATATGATTTGCTTGTGTAGGAGTATCTTGCAGCCAAGGTCAACAAAAACTGCTGGTATTTGGATAGTGGCTGCTCAAGACACATGACGGGTGACAAGGATCAATTTTTCACCCTTGAAGCTAAGAAGGGAGGTGCTGTGACTTTTGGAGACAACAACCAAGGTCACATCATTGGTATTGGTAAAGTTCAAATTACCCCTTCTACTTTTATTGATAATGTTAGATATGTTGATGGTCTTAAACATAACTTATTAAGCATTAGTCAATTATGTGATAAAGGGTATGATGTGATGTTTAAACCATCACTATGCATTATAACAAACCCTAATGACAATAGTTTAGTTTTTAAAGGAATTAGACGTGGGAATGTGTATGTTGTAGATCTTGCCAAACATAACCAATGTCTAGTTGTTAATGAAACTAAGGATAATGATGCTAGCTGGTTATGGCACCGTAAGTTAGGTCATGCAAGCATGGACACAATAACTAAACTAGTTAAAAGAGATTCCGTGATAGGTTTGCCAAAATTAAAATTTGAGAAGAACAAAATATGTGAAGCATGTCAATTTGGCAAACAATCTAGGAACTCATTTAAATCCATAAAATGTGTCTCTACATCTAGACCTCTAGAATTATTACACATGGACCTATTCGGACCAACTAGAACCACTAGCCTAGGTGGAAATAAATATGGTCTAGTTATTGTAGATGACTATTCTAGATACACTTGGGTTATGTTCTTAGCACATAAAGATCAAGCTTTTTCAGTATTTAAAAAGTTTCATAAGGAAGTAACCAATGCTAGAGATACTTCAGTAATAGCCATTAGAAGTGACCATGGTACCGAATTCGAAAATCAGTCATTTGATGAGTTTTGTAGTAAAAAGGGGATAACCCATAATTTTTCTGCACCTAGGACACCACAACAAAATGGAGTTGTGGAGAGGAAAAATAGAACTCTAGAGGAAATGGCTAGAACTATGTTATGTGAAAGTAACCTCCCTAAGTACTTTTGGGGAGAAGCCATTAATACTTCTTGTCATATATTAAATAGAGTTCTATTGAGACCCATCATAAAGAAAACATCTTATGAACTTTGAAAAAACAGAAAACCAAAAGTTAATTACTTTCATGTTTTTGGATGTAGGTGTTTTGTTCATAATAATGAGAAAGATAATCTAGGTAAATTTGACTCTAAATCTGATGAGGGAATATTCTTAGGTTACTCTACAACTAGTAAAGCCTATAGAGTCTTTAATAAAAGAACCTTAGTTATAGAAGAATCTATACATGTTGTATTTGATGATTCTAGTGACATCTCCTCTAGTAAGAAAGTTAACTTTGATGATGATGCTGAAATTCTTGAAGAAAAGATAGATGAGATGACATTACAAGATGATAATCAAAAATTGATTGAAGGAGCATCATCAAGCCAAGAGGCTATTGTGAATCATGGGCTAACTAAAGCTTGGAGGTATGCTCACGGGCATCATAAGGAACTAATTCTAGATGATCCATCTCAACCGGTTAGGACTAGAGCATCTCTTAGGAATTTAAATAACCATCTAGCTTTCGTCTCACACTTTGAGCCCAAACATATAGAAGAAGCCGAAAATGATGTAAATTGGATAAATGCAATGCAAGAAGAATTAAACCAATTTACTAGAAACAAGGTATGGAATCTAGTAGAGAGACCTTCTGAATATCCGATTATAGGTACTAAATGGATTTATAAAAATAAACTTGATGAAAATGGAATTGTTATAAGGAATAAGGCTAGACTAGTAGCAAAGGGTTATAATCAAGAAGAAGGTATAGATTTTGATGAAACCTTTGCTCCTGTAGCTAGACTTGAGGCTATTAGATTATTATTAGCATATGCATGCTCTAAGGATTTCAAACTATTTCAAATGGATGTAAAAAGTGCATTTTTAAATGAGTATATAAATGAGGAGGTATATGTAGAACAACCTCCTGGTTTTGAAAATCATCAATACCCTAATCATGTATATAAACTGAACAAAGCACTTTATGGTTTAAAACAAGCACCTAGAGTATGGTATGAGAGGCTTAGCAAATTCCTACTAGAACATGAGTTCTCTAGGGGTAATGTAGATACAACACTATTTCTGAAAAAGAAAAACCAAGATATGCTACTAGTACAGATTTATGTTGATGATATCATTTTCGGTGCTACTAACAATCGCCTCTGCGAAGAATTTGCTGATTTGATGCAGAGTGAATTTGAGATGAGCATGATGGGAGAGCTGAACTACTTTCTCGGGCTTCAAATCAAACAGTCTGAAGGAGGCATCTTCATCAATCAAGCCAAATATATCAAGGAGATGCTCAAGAAGTTTGATATGGAGGGAAACAAGTCAATCAGCACCCCCATGAGCTCATCATGCAAATTAGACCAAGATGAATCAGGTAAATCTGTAGATCAGAAACTGTATAGAGGTATGATAGGATCTTTATTGTATCTTACTGCAAGTAGACCTGATATTATGTTTAGTGTCTGCATGTGTGCTAGATATCAGGCTAATCCTAAGGAATCACATCTAGTTGCAGTTAAGAGAATTTTTAAATACTTAATAGGAACTAAGAATATAGGGTTATGGTACTCTAAAGAATCTAGCCTAAACTTAATAGGATACACAGATTTAGACTTCGCTGGATGTAAGCTTGATAGAAAAAGTACCAGCGGGTCTTGTCAATTTCTAGGAGAAAACCTAATCTCATGGTTTAGCAAGAAACAAAACTCGGTTGCATTATCTACTGCTGAAGCTGAATATGTTGCAGCCGGGAGTTGTTGTGCTCAAATCTTGTGGATCAAACAACAATTAGAAGATTATGGCATTAAACAAGATAAAATACCTATTAACTGTGATAATACAAGTGCCATTAATCTAACTAAAAATCCAATTCAGCATTCAAGAACTAAACACATTGAGATAAGACATCACTTCATAAGAGATCATGTACTGAATGGTGATGTGACACTACAATTTGTTTGTACTGATGATCAATTAGCAGACATTTTTACAAAACCCCTAAGTGAAGAGAGGTTTAGTGTGCTTAGGAGGGGATTAGGAGTGATTGATCCATCCTAGTGGTAGTTTTCACTAGATTCGTTGATTTTGATGATTAGATTGTGGTTAAAATAGAGTTTCTTTTCAATGATCATCAAATCAGATCATAATTTAGTGATTTTCCCTCATTCGGCACGAACATAACATGATTTTTAGGTGCGTGCCAAAGTTAGAGACGACTCGAGTAAGTTTCAGAGTCGGCTCCTAAGGGGGAGTCGACTCGCGCATTTGCAGGAGTCGACTCGCAAAGATGGCAGCAGAGGAGGAGTCGACTCTCATATAGTCGGGAGTCGACTCGAGGTCTACAGGCGCATAAGGAGAGTCGACTCGCGCATATTCTGGAGTCGACTCGAGGTCGAGTCGACTCGCGACTCAGTGGAGTCGACTCGCAGTCGGGATCCGACTTTTTAACCCTAACTTTGTCGTTTCGAAAACACTTCTTTCTCAGCCGCCACTGTTCACAAGCCCTAGAGCCGACTCCTAGGTCGTCCCCGGTCGTCCCAAAGGCCTTTTCCCGTCGATTTTTCACCGTCCCTTAGGGTTTTCCTCCCTTCCTAGGTCGTCCCCGGTCGTTCCCAAGCCTTCTCCGTCGACCTTTCACCATCCTTTAGGTTTTCATCCCGTTCTAGGTCATTATGCCGCGTAAAACCGTAGTCCGGAAGAGGTCCCAACCCGAGGCCGGTCCCGAGAGGCGCTCCAAGGCTCGGCACGATCCCGCGAGGCCACAACCTCCGGCTCGTTCCCCGCCAAGGGCGGTTCCCGCGAGGCCATTAGCCGGGAAGGCCGTCACCACCGGGAGATATGTCGACCTCGACTATCTCTCCCGGGAAGGGTTCACTATAAGTGATAGACTTAGGGCCCAGGGCTTAGAGTACTTCCTCACCTTAGATCTCCCCACATATCCAGGGCTCATTAGAGAGTTTTACGGTACCGTCCATCGGGGAGATGGGGGTATCGAGGGCACGGTAGCCGGTGTCCCTCTGTTCATTACGGAGGATCTTATTGCCCACATCCTCCACCTTCCACTAGTAGGGGTGGCTCCCACACATCCCGAGGACAGGGTTGAGGCCCTTACGGCCGTTCTAGGGCATCCACCCCAGTCACCCTTAGACGAGGTATCCGCTAGCTCACTTCCGATTGAGATGCGGATCCTCCTAAGTATATTGTCTAGGTCCATCTTCCCTAAGACCGGGAGATTTGACTTTGTATCTGAGAGAGACCTAGCTCTCATGTTCTACATGCTTCATGACACCCCAATCAACTTCCCCAAACTCATATATCGATACATGTGTGAGCCACTAGACAGACCTAGGCTCACTTTGCCCTACGGTATGGTCTTCACCTTGTTATTTAGGGAGTACGAGATTTCTATCCCTGAGGGGGAACCCTTTCGCGCATTGCGATGGACTGATCGCACGCGTGCAGGGACCCTACACAGGATGGGGTTTCGGAAGATAGAGGGTGTTGCCCAGATAGACAACCCAAGAGGGGGGGGGGGGTGAATTGGGTTTTTAAAATAATTTGGCTAATTAAAACTTTGTGGATGATTAATTAAAAACTATAGCAAGTTATTTAATTAAAGCCTAGTGCTGTGAGTAATGTGCGGGGAAGAAGATGAGAGACAATGCACTACAAACACAAAGTTTTATAGTGGTTCGGAGCTAACCCTTGCTCCTACGTCCACTCCCCAAGTCTCACTTGGGAATTTCACTATAACCCCCTTGGATTACAGCCGGTTGTTTTGCAAGCTCACAACCAAACTTGTTGTTTTACGAGCTCACAACGAACTCGGTCGGTTTTCCCAGGCTCACCGACTAGAACCAACCCCGATTGTTTTTCCGGGCTCACAATCAAACCCTTACACACGTTGGTTTTAACTTGGCTCACCAACCAACCTTAAACCCCTTGATTCAATCCCCCGATTGAATCAAGTAAATACAAGAGATAGAAGAAAACAGAAAATAGCTTCTCAAAAAGCAGATTTAAAACAATATAATCGTAAAGGAGTTAGAAGCCCTCAAATGCTTTTAAGCTGGTGAAGAGGTATGGCTTCTGGAACTCCGGTCTCCTCTTGAAAGAGTGGTCGACTTGAATGCAGGAGGAGGAAGCTTTGATTGTTGGGAAGAAGTTGTTGGAGCAGTAAATGCAGATCTTCCCTTTTTCGTTTAAGAGCACTTGGAGAGCTTGAAAACTTAAATGCTTGGAGTGGAATATCTGTTCTCTGCCTTGCTACAGTCCTCTATGGCTATTTAAGCCAACCCCCACGGAAACTAGCCGTTACTCTGCTTTTTCTGGCCGTTCTGCACACTCTGCGCAGCCTGACAATATGACCGTTGGTGGGTTGGAGTCGACTCGCGCGATCAGGAGTCGACTCGGCTGTAGCAGGAGTCGACTCATGCTTTTCCGGAGTCGACTCGGCAACTGTTTCAAATTTGAATTAAAGTTGCCGTCTTGACTGGGAGTCGACTCGTCTTGACCTGGAGTCGACTCGCCAACTTCTGGAGCTGACCTGGCAATTTTGGAGTCGGCTCATCCACTGAAGTCCGTGGATCCAATTTTGAATTTTGTCCACTCGAGTCGACTCGACTGTCCTGGGAGTCGACTCGAATCTCAGAGCCCGAACTCCCGATTCTCTGTCTTTTGGCTCATCCAGTCTTGGAGTCGACTCGAACTTCCTTGGAGTCGACTCGGCTCTCAGTTTCCGAAAGTTGGTCTTCTGCCTTTTGACGTGAAGCTTGTCTCGGAGTCGACTCGAGCTGTCTGTGAGTCGACTCGAATCTCAGAGGCAGTAACATGGTCTTCTGTCTGTTGATGGTCGCTCAGTCTCGGAGTCGACTCGCGTACTGCGGGAGTCGACTCGAATCTCAGAGTCCGAAAATCGTTCTCTGACTTTTTCCTTGTGTTCCTCTGAGAGTCGACTCTTACCTTCTTTGGAGTCGACCTGCCAACCATCGGAGTCGACTCGCGTTCCACTGGAGTCGACTCGAATCTCAGACCCGAAAACTGCTCTCTGACTTTTCTTTGTGTTTCTCTTGGAGTCGACTCTTACTACCCTGGAGTCGACTCGTTGAACATTGGAGTCGACTCGCGCACTTCGGGAGTCGACTCGTTGACAGTTTCTGAGTTGAAGCTTTCTGTCCTTCTGTCTGTTCTCAGTCGGAGTCGACTCGTACTGATCTGGAGTCGACTCGAGCTCGTGCCAGTGAGCTTGATACGCTTGGAGTCGACTCGTGATACTCGGGAGTCGACTCGAGTCTCAGACTTTGGTTCAGCAGACTTCTTACCTTATCCAAAATACTATGTACCAAATCTAGAGACACTTGGACAGGATTTTCACTGAAACACTCAATTGAATTCATTAGTAATCACAAGATATACTCAAATACTTTGAGCTCATCAAAATCAAATGGGGTTTTAATCAATCACTCCACAATCTCCCCCTTTTTGATGATGACAAAACTTTGAATATATATAAAATGAATTGCTCATAAAACAATGAAGTAAAATCCATAAATGAATTCAAATGTCTGATAATTTAATTTATCCAAGTTTGAAAGGAGTGAAACATTAAATTTCGGAGTTAAAGCTCCCCCTTTCATTTGGAATTATATAAGCCTTCATATTATGCAATCAATTGTTTGGCTTATATGTCATTAATGATTTAGCTTGATTAAGATTCAGATTCTCCCCCTCAACATATGCATTCAACTATGTTTTGATTCTCTGAATTTCCTTTTAATGCTTTGAAGTTTTTGAACTGAATTTTATCTTTTTAGAGGGAAAATCTGTCAATTTGTTCTTGAGTAGGATTCAGCTAATCTCCGAATATCCCTTGAATAGATTCTGGAGATTACTCCATTAGGAGCCCCAAAAGAGAGATAATGAGCCTCGAAGTACCGAATCCACTTAGAACAAATTTGAGTGTGTTTTTAAGAGTTTATCTTTTTATTTATTTCCATTGATTTCTTTTACATATTTTTTCATATTTCTCCCCTTTTACACATTTTATACATATTTCTCCCCCTTTTTGTCATCATACCAAAAAGGAGGTAATCACACACAATCAATCATAAAGCAAAGCACATAATTGAAGATAAAATATCTACTCATTGTATTGATATGAATGTGAATACATGTGAGAATACAATAAGTAAAGCAAAGCAAGACAAAACACAACTCAAACACATCTATGTCCTCCTCGAGGATGAAGCTCCCCCTCTCGAGGATGCATCTCCTCCTCTGGAGGATGTGGCACCTCCTCTCGAGGATGGTGCTCCTCCTCTCAATCGGCTCTGCTCCATGAGGAGGGTGACTGCATCTGTCACATGTCCGAGCTGCGTGATAATAGACGTGGTGGCTCTGCTATGTGTAGTGGAGAGCTCTGTCACCGACGCCTGAAGCCCAGTCACCGATGTCTGAAGTGCGTCCAGCTTGTCGATGAGTACATTCGCCAAGCGCTCGGCCCCCTCGGTGGTGGTGTGCATGTCACGACCTATCTCCTCTCGCATCTGTCGAGTGGAGCTCGTGACCTCACTCATGCTGTGGAACTGGGCCTGGACCAAACTCCGGACATTGTAGATCTCTTCCCGTACATGAGCCGTCATGTCAGTCACGGCTGTCAAGGAAGGGACCAACTGAGAAGATACGGGTGCAGGAGTGGGGGCAGGCACCGCACCTCGGAGCTCCCGAAGCAGCTCATCCCTCAGATCTCGGACGATCTCCTGCCGCAGCTCCCGGAGCTGCTCTGTATCAATACGGACCTCCATAGATGGTGGAACTGAGGAGGAAGGTCCGGCAGAGGTGGTAGGAGCAGGAGGAGTGGATGGGAGGTCTGGATGGTCTGGAAGGTCTGGGTAGTCTGAATCTGGCTCAGGACTGGGTGATGGTCTGGTGGTCTGAGCAGTGAGAGTGGACTTCCTAACCCAGATCCCTTCTCTCTTCCGAAACCCCATCCTGTGCATAGTCCCCGTACATAAGCGATCAGTCCATCGCAAGGCACGAGAGGGTTCCCTCTCAGGAATGGGAATCTCGTACTGCCTAAAAAGAAGAGTGAATAACATCCCGTATGGGAGTGAGAGCCTAGGTCTATCTAGGGGCTCACACATATACCTATAAATGAGCTTTGGGAAGTTGATCGGGGTGTCCTGAAGGATATAAGACATAACAGCTAAGTCCCTCTCATTCACAAAATCAAATCTCCCTGTCTTAGGGAAGATGGACCTGGACAGAATGCTCAAAAGGATTCTCACTTCAATAGGAAGTGAGCTAGCAGATACCTCATCTAGGGGGGACTGAGGTGGATGCCCTAAGACGACCGTAAGAGCCGCAACTCTATCCTCAGGGTGTGCGGGAGCCACCCCTACTAATGGAAGGTGAAGGATATGGGCAATGAGGTCCTCTGTGACACGCAACGGGACACCTACTACCGTGCCCTCGATACCTCCATCTCCCCGATGGACGGTACTGTAAAACTCTTGAACTAGGCCAGGATAGGTGGGAAGGTCCAAGGTGAGGAAGTACTCTAGGCCCTGGGCTCTAAGCCTATCGCCTATGGTGAACCCCTCCCGGGAGAGATAGTCGAAATCGACAAACCTCCCGGAGGTGACGGCCTTCCCGGCCAACGGCCTAACGAGAACCACCCTAGGCGGGGAACGATCCGGAGGTGGTTGCCTCGCGGGATCGTGCCGCGCCTTGGAGCGCCGCTCGGGACCGGCCTCGGGACGGGACCTCTTCCTAACGACGGTCTTACGAGGCATCTTGACCTAAACGGGAAGAAAAATACCTAGAGGACGGTGAAGGACCGACAGAAGAAGCTCGGGACGGACCGGAAATGACTTAGGAACGGACGGAAACTCAATGTCCGGCGAAAAATCGACGGGAAAAGGGCTTGGAGACGATCGGGGATGACCTAGGAGTCGGCTTTAGGGCTTTGTGAACAGTGGCGGCTTGAGGAAAAGTGTTTGCGAAACGACAAACCTAGGGTTAAAAAGTTGGATCCCGACTGCGAGTCGACTCCCCTGAGTCGCGAGTCGACTCGACCTCGAGTCGACTCCAGAATATGCGCGAGTCGACTCCCGACAGTGTGCGAGTCGACTCCCCCTCAGCTGCCAACTTTGCGAGTCGACTCCCGCAAATGCGCGAGTCGACTCCCCCTTAGGAGCCGGCTCTGAAACTTACTCGAGTCGTCTCTAACCTTGGCACGCACCTAAAAACCATGCCATAATCGTGCCAAATGAGGAAAAATCACCTAATTAAGGACTGATTTGATGATCACTGCATAGAAACTCTATTTTAATCTCATTCTAATCATCAAAATCAATTAATCTAGTGAAAAACCCCACTAGGATGGATCAATCACTCCTAATCCCCTTCTAAGCACACTAAACCTCTCTTCACTTAGGGGTTTTGTAAAAATGTCTGCTAATTGATTATCAGTACACACAAATTGGAGTGACACATCACCATTCAATACATGATCTCTTATGAAGTGATGTCTTATCTCAATGTGTTTAGTTCTTGAGTGTTGAATTGGATTTTTAGTGAGATTTATGGCACTTGTGTTATCACAATTAATGAGGATTTTATCTTGTTTAATGCCATAATCTTCTAATTGTTGTTTAATCCATAAGATTTGAGCACAACAACTTCCGGCTGCAACATATTCAGCTTCTGCAGTGGATAATGCAACCGAGTTTTGTTTCTTGCTAAACCATGAGATTAGGTTTTCTCCTAGAAATTGACAGGACCCGCTGGTACTTTTTCTATCAAGCTTACATCCAGCGAAGTCTGAATCTGTGTACCCTATTAAGTTTAGGCTAGATTCTTTAGAGTACCACAGCCCTATGTTCTTAGTTCCAATTAAGTATTTAAAGATTCTCTTAACTGCAGCTAGGTGTGATTCTTTAGGATTAGCCTGATATCTAGCACACATGCACACACTAAACATAATATCAGGCCTACTTGCAGTAAGATACAGTAAAGAACCTATCATACCTCTATAAAGTTTTTGATTTACAGATTTACCTGATTCATCTTGGTCTAACTTACATGATGAGCTCATGGGGGTGCTGATTGACTTGTTTCCCTCCATATCAAACTTCTTGAGCATCTCCTTGATATATTTTGCTTGATTGATGAAGATGCCTCCTTCAGATTGTTTGATTTGAAGCCCGAGGAAGTAGTTCAGCTCTCCCATCATGCTCATCTCAAACTCACTCTGCATCAAATCAGCAAATTCCTCGCAGAGGCGATTGTTAGTAGCACCGAAAATGATATCATCAACATAAATCTGTACTAATAACATATCCTTATTTTTCTTTTTCAGAAATAATGTTGTATCTACATTTTCCCTAGAGAATTCATGTTCTAATAGGAAT
The DNA here is from genome assembly GCF_051530095.1 of Phoenix dactylifera. Taxonomy (NCBI): domain Eukaryota; kingdom Viridiplantae; phylum Streptophyta; class Magnoliopsida; order Arecales; family Arecaceae; genus Phoenix; species Phoenix dactylifera. The sequence goes on along the minus strand of NC_143198.1, from coordinate 19,613,578 downwards.
TTACTAAGTCTCTCATACCATGCTCTAGGTGCTTGTTTTAGTCCATAAAGTGCTTTGTTCAGTTTATACACATGATTAGGGTATTGATGATTTTCAAAACCAGGAGGTTGTTCTACATACACCTCCTCATTAATAAACCCATTTAGAAAAGCACTCTTTACATCCATTTGATATAGTTTGAAGTCCTTAGAGCATGCATATGCTAATAGAAGTCTAATTGCCTCAAGTCTAGCTACGGGAGCAAAGGTTTCATCAAAATCTATGCCTTCTTCTTGATTATAACCCTTTGCTACTAGTCTAGCCTTATTCCTTATAACAATTCCATTTTCATCTAGCTTATTTTTATATATCCATTTAGTACCTATAATTGGATATTCAGAAGGTCTCTCCACTAGATCCCAAACCTTGTTTCTAGTAAATTGATTTAGTTCTTCTTGCATTGCATTTATCCAATTTACATCATTTTCGGCTTCTTCTATATGTTTGGGCTCAAAGTGTGAAACAAAAGCTAGATGATTATTCAAATTCCTAAGGGATGCTCTAGTCCTAACCGGTTGTGATGGATCATCTAGAATTAGTTCCTTAGGATGCCCGTGAGCATACCTCCAAGCTTTAGCTAGCCCATGATCCACTATAGGCTCTTGGTTTGACGATTCTCCTTCAATCAACTTTTGATTATCATCTTGTAATCCCATCTCATCTATCTTTTCTTCAAGTATTTCAATATCATCATCAAAATTAACCTTCTTACTAGATGAGATGTCACTAGAGTCATCAAAAAACAACATGTATAGATTCTTCTATAACTAGGGTTCTTTTATTAAAGATTCTATAGGCTTTACTAGTTGTAGAATAACCTAGGAATATTCCTTCATCAGATTTAGGATCAAATTTCTCTAGATTATCTTTCCCATTATTATGTACAAAACACCTACATCCAAAAACATGAAAATAGTTAACTTTTGGTTTTCTGTTTTTCCACAGTTCATAAGGTGTTTTCTTTATAATGGGTCTTAATAAAACTCTATTTAATATATGGCAAGAAGTATTAATGGCTTCTCCCCAAAAGTACTTAGGGAGGTTACTTTCACATAACATCGTTCTAGCCATTTCCTCTAGAGTTCTATTCTTCCTTTCCACAACTCCATTTTGTTGTGGTGTCCTAGGTGCAGAAAAATTATGGGTTATCCCCTTTTTACTACAAAATTCATCAAATAATTGATTTTCGAATTCGGTACCATGGTCACTTCTAATGGCTATGACTGAAGACTCTCTAGCATTTGTTACTTCCTTATGGAACTTTTTAAACATTGAAAATGCTTGGTCCTTATGTGCTAGAAACATGACCCATGTGTACCTAGAGTAATCATCTACTATGACTAGACCATATTTATTTCCACCTAGGCTTGTTGTTCTAGTTGGACCAAATAGGTCCATGTGTAATAATTCTAGAGGCCTAGAGGTAGAGACACATTTTATGGATTTAAAAGAGTTCCTAGATTGTTTGCCAAATTGACATGCTTCACATATTTTGTTCTTTTCAAATTTTAATTTTGGCAAACCTATCACGGAGTCTCTTTTAACTAATTTAGTTATTGTGTCCATGCTTGCATGACCTAACTTACGGTGCCATAACCAACTAGCATCATTATCTTTAGTTTCATTTACAACTAGACATTGGTTATGTTTTGCAAGATCTTCTAGGTCTACAACATATACATTTCCACGTCTAATCCCTTTAAAAACTAAGCTATTATCATTAGGATTTGTTATAATACATAGTGATGGTTTAAACATAACATCATATCCTTTATCACATAATTGACTGATGCTTAACAAGTTATGCTTAAGACCATCAACATATCTAACATTATCTATAAAAGTAGAAGGGGTGATTTGAACTTTACCAATACCAATGATGTGACCTTGGTTGTTGTCTCCAAACGTCACAGCACCTCCCTTCTTAGCTTCAAGGGTGAAAAATTGGTCTTTATCACCCGTCATGTGCCTTGAGCAGCCACTATCCAAATACCAGCAATTTTTGTTGACCTTGGCTGCAAGACACTCCTACACAAGCAAATCATGTCATCTTAGGTACCCAAGTTTTCTTGGGTCCTTCATGGTTAGTCAAGTTGGTTCCTTTTGGAACCCATACCCTTTTAATTTTTCTTTTAGTTTTACTTTTCCTAAAATTACATACATTTGCTTTATGGCCTACTGTACCACAACAAAAGCAGGTTATTTTCTTAGTTTTTGTTTTTCCAGCTTTAACAAAGAAGTTACTAAGAAGTTTTTGCTTATTCCTTGGTTTATATCCTAAACCGGCTTTATTAAACACTGCACGTTGACTATTTAGTATCATGTTTAATTTTTCAGAACTATAGGTAAATCTTTCAACTAAGGGTTTGTATTTGTTAAGTTCTTTAGTTAGTGTCTGATTTTCGATTTTTAGATCATTAAGTTCTTTAGTAAGATCCTTATCTAAGGTTTGTTTATATTTTTTAAGTTCTGAAAATTCCTTAGTTAGTTTTTCATTTTCTTTAGTTAAGGTGTTGGTCTTTTGAGTTAAAAGTTGGTTGCTTGTTTTAAGTTCTATATTTTCTTTGGTGATTAAATCCTTATCCTTAACTAATTTATCGTATTTATGTAGGTATGATTGATTAGTTATTTTCAGTTCTTTATTCTTAAGATTTATAGCCTTATATTCTACCATTAATTCATTAAATGCATCATAAAGTTCATCAAAAGAAAAATCAGGATGCGTGTCGGAAGTTACCTCGTTTTCGTTGGCCATGAAACAGAAATTGGCCTTCTCTTCTTGTTCATCATCTGATGAGGAGGATGATGAGTCGGAGTCCGATAGGGTAGTGACAAGTGCCTTTTTCTTTTTGTACTTACTCCCCTTCTTCAGTAAGGGGCACTCCGCTCTTATGTGACCCGGCTTCTTGCACTCGTAACAACCAATCCCCTCATTTTCCCTTTCCTTACCTTTGTCTTTGCGGTAGGAATTTGAGGGGCCTCTCCTTTGATTGGTTGATGAATTTCTTGAACTTGCGCACAAGAAGTGCCTCACCACCATCTTCCTCATCTTCTTCTTCTTCACTACTGCTACTGCAAGATAAATCTTTGTTAGATGAAGTAGACTTTAAAGCTATTACCTTTTTCTTATGGGAGGACTCTTCCTCGTTGTGTTGTTTCATGGTGAGCTTGTGCGTCATAAGGGATCCAAGAAGCTCCTCAAGTGGTAGCTTGTTCAAGTCCTTGGCTTCTTGGATTGCCGTCACTTTAGCTTCCCATGACCTTGGTAGACACCGAAGGATTTTCCTGACAAGCTCACTGTTAGTATAGTTCTTGCCAAGGCTTTTTAGGGCATTGACAATATCAGTAAACCTAGTGAACATGCATGTGATTGTTTCATTTGAATCCATTTTAAATAGTTCATATTTATTGTTGTGGGGGGGGGGGAGGGGGCCTTGAATTTAGTCCCACATCGGCTAGAGCGGAAAGGTTCCGTGCCTTATAATGAGGAGGGCGAAGCCTTTTCCTCACGAGGGCCCTTTTGTGGGACAAAATCGTGAGGGCAATCCCCCCGTCAGCGCTGGACGCGCGGGCCGGAAACGTCTCCCTCCGTCAACGTTGGACGCGCGGACCGGAGCACCCAAAGCGGACAATACCTCGTGGGGGACGCGGTCTCTTTCTGCTCGGCTCGGTTGGGACTAAGGCTGTTGCCGGGGTGAAAATCCCGCAACAGATTGGCGCTAGAGGAAGGGCCAGCCTCCTCTCTCCATTGACTACCCTCCAGGACTGTGGGGGCCCGTTGGGGTAAAACCTGGCTGGAACCTTCCCGCTGGGGGGGCTATGTTGTGGGGGGGGGAGGGGGCCTTGAATTTAGTCCCACATCGGCTAGAGCGGAAAGGTTCCGTGCCTTATAATGAGGAGGGCGAAGCCTTTTCCTCACGAGGGCCCTTTTGTGGGACAAAACCGTGAGGGCAATCCCCCCGTCAGCGCTGGATGCGCGGGCCGGAAACGTCTCCCTCCGTCAGCGCTGGACGCGCGGACCGGAGCGCCCAAAGCGGACAATACCTCGTGGGGGACGCGGTCTCTTTCTGCTCGGCTCGGTTGGGACTAAGGCTGTTGCCGGGGTGAAAATTCCGCAACAGATTGGCGCTAGAGGAAGGGCACCGAATCTCAGAGCGATCGTAATGGCACGGCGAGGTGGTCGTGGAGCTTCCAATGTCTCCGGTCGCGGGGCCTCTCGCGCCTCCGGCCGGGAGGCCGCTGCGTCTCCAACACATTCTCAGCAACACTCCACCGTTCCACCCCCCATTCAGATGGTCGAAGCCGCTCAGTTCGACCAGTTAGCCCAGCAGGTTCGCACCCTCGCAGAGGCAGTACAGAACCTGCAGGGTGTGATGTCTCGGGCGCCGCAGCGGGCCCAGGAGCCGCTGCTCCCTGAGCGCTCACCTGTCCTCCTTAACCCGCGCTCCTTCCTCTCCCATGAGGAGGAGCGCCGGCGCGAAGAAGACTCTCGAGCACGGTCCATTCGGCCGGGACCTTCCCATCGGAGCTGCGCGGGGTACGAGAGGTGGGCCCGGGCGCGTTCCCAGACCCCCCAGTCCTCAAGGAACCCGCGCTCCAGTCGGTCCCCCTCTCGGTGCTCCTTGTCTCCCACCCATCGGTCGCGCTCTCTGGACCGGCGGGTAGACGATCTCCACCGACAACTCCAGGTCCTGAAGGGCCACTCCAAAGATCCCTTCGCCGACTTGGAGATCTCCTCCCAGCCGGCGCTTGCCTCGAGGATCCTGCGGACCCCGAATCCGCCGGGGTTTAAAATGCCGGCGATCGAGCCCTATGATGGGGCGGCGGACCTGCGAGATCATGTCGAGAGTTTCAGGACTCTTATACTCCTCCACGGAGCATCAGATCCTCTCCTCTGCAAGGCCTTCCCAGCGACCCTCCGTGGCCCGGCAAGGGCGTGGTTCGCCGGCTTGGAGGCTAACTCAATCCAGTCCTTCGACCAGTTTACTCGCCTCTTCATCACCCATTTCGCCGTCAGTAGCCGGCGGCGACTGGTCTCCGACTCCCTCTTCGATATCCGGCAAAACGAGGGAGAAAGCTTGCGGGATTATCTTACCCGCTTCAACAAGGCTACGCTGGAAGTCCGGAACCTGAGCCAGGAGGTGGCTCTTTCAGCCCTGAAGCGTGGCTTCCGAAAGGGCAGACTCACCTTCTCCCTGGACAAACGCCTGCCGCGGAGCCTCCCGGAGCTGTTGTCCCGGGCGAACCAGTATGCGGACGCCGAGGAGGCGGCCGCCCACCGGAGCAAGGAGGCCGCCGAGGTCCCTCCAAAGCTCGGGAAGAAAAGGCGAAAAGAGGCACACCAGAGGAGGAGCCCGACGCCTCAACGTCGGCGCAGAAGCCTGTCGCCGGCGAGGAACCACGGCGCCCTACGCCCTCGTTCTCCGCCCCGACGTTTCAACCGGTACACTCCTCTCCTGACTCCCCGGACCCAGATCCTCATGGAAATCAAGGGGCGGGAGGACCTCCCGGTCCCGAGATAGATGAAGAAGATCCCTGGGAGGAGGCCCTCTCGGGCGTACTGTGAGTACCACCGGGACCACGGCCACGACACCGAAGACTGCTTCCAGCTTCGGGACGAGATCGAGGCTCTCATCCGCCGAGGGCGTCTCGGTCGATATGTGAACGACCGACGTCCCCCCGCAGACTCGCGTCCGGCCGACCCGGCCCCTCCGGAGCCTCGGGAGCAGAATCGACCCGTCGCAGGCGTGATTCATACTATCACTGGGGGCTGCCCCCGGCCCGAGAGGAACGCAGGGGGCTCGATTGAAGCATCAGGGGCAGCCGTCGCGAAGAGGCAGAGGGTCGGTAATGTAATCACTTTTTGTGATGAAAATGTAAAGGGGGTTCAGACCCCCCACGATGACGCCATGGTGATCTCCCTCACTATGGCAAACTATGATGTAAGGCGTGTTCTTGTGGATAGTGGAAGCTCAGCTGATATTTTGTTTTACGAGGCCTTCCAAAGGATGAGCTGGTCCAGACAATTGTTGCACAAAACATCCACCCCCCTCATAGGATTCACTGGAGACGCTGTCTCGGCCGAAGGTGTCGTTGAGCTGCCTGTGACTGCGGGCGTTGCACCCGCAGAAGCCACGGTGCGGCTCGGGTTCTTGGTCGTCCGTGTTCCCTCGGCCTACAACGCTATCCTCGGACGACCCGGACTGAACGCCCTTCGCGCGGTGGTCTCAACGTACCACTTGCTCATGCGGTTCCCCACGGCGGCCGGGATTGGAGAGGTCCGAGGTGACCAACCGACCGCAAGGCAATGTTTCCTAGCAACTCTCAAAGGGAAGAAGCCCGTAGAAGCCTTAAGCGTCGAGTCCCTCGACGCCAGAGACGAGGTGGCCTTGCGGCACGGGGAGCCGGCCGAAGGTGTGATCGAAGTTCCCCTCGAGGAAGGTCGCCCGGACCGGACGGTCCGGGTCGGCACCAATCTCGACCCGGGAGCTCGGGCTCGGTTGGTGGAATTCCTCCGAGCCAACGCCGATGTATTTGCCTGGTCGGCGGCCGATGTACCTGGGATCGACCCGGAGGTCATTTCTCACGCCCTCAACGTCGACCCAACCCACCGACCAGTAAAGCAGAAGAAGAGACACTGTGCCCCGAATCGGATCCGAGTGGTCGACCAGGAGGTAGACAAGCTCTTGGAGGCAGGATTCATAAGGGAGGTCAGCTACCCCGAATGGCTGGCAAATGTCGTACTTGTCCGGAAGGCGAGCGGAAAGTGGAGGATGTGCGTCGACTACACCGACCTGAACAAGGCATGCCCCAAGGATAGCTTTCCGCTTCCGCGGATAGACCAACTGGTCGATGCGACTTCCGGATATCAGCTGCTGACTTTCATGGACGTCTTCTCCGGCTACAATCAGATAATGATGGCTCCACAGGACGAGGAGAAAACTGCCTTTATAACAGACCGGGGGCTGTACTGTTACAAGGTAATGCCCTTCGGTCTGAAGAATGCTGGCGCCACTTACCAGCGCCTCGTCAACAAAATCTTCAAAGAGCAAATCGGACGGAACATGGAGGTGTACGTGGACGATATGCTGGTGAAGAGCCGCCATGCAGACCAGCACATCGCGGATCTGGAGGAGACTTTTGCCACCTTGCGGAAGTTTTGCATGAAGCTGAACCCAGCGAAGTGCGCCTTTGGCGCTTCGGCCGGGAGGTTCCTCGGTTTCATTGTCAACCAGCGGGGGATCGAAGCCAACCCGGACAAAATCAAGGCCATCCAAGATATGTCCCCTCCGACCAAAGTGAAGGAGGTTCAGGAGCTCGCTGGGAGGGTCGCCGCGCTCGGACGATTTGTGGCAAAATCGGTCAAACGCTGCCAACCTTTCTTCAAGGTGTTGAAACGCCCGAAAGACTTCCTCTGGACGGCCGAATGTCAAGCAGCATTCGACCAGCTCAAGGAATACTTGGCGTCTCCTCCCCTGCTGTCCAAGCCGCAAGAAGGGGAGATGCTCTACATCTATCTGGCGGTCTCCCCAACCGCAGTCAGTGCGGTACTGGTTCGGGAAGAGGCAAAGCTCCAGAAGCCTGTGTACTACATCAGCCGGGTCCTACGGGATGCCGAGACGCGGTATACGAAGGCTGAAAAGATCGCCTTCGCGCTGCTGACCGCGACCAGGAGGCTTCGCCCCTATTTCCAGGCCCATTCTGTCACCCTCTTGACCGATCAACCGCTGCGGCAGATCCTCAGCAATCCTGAGAATGCGGGACGGCTGGTGAAGTGGGCAGTAGAACTTGGTGAGTTCGACATCCGCTACCAGCCCCGACCCGCCATCAAGGCCCAGGCGCTCGCGGATTTCCTCGCTGAGTGCACGGTGCAGGAGGCGGAACCTAGGTCGCCGGAAACATCCAGCCTCGACCTCCCGATTTGGACGCTTCACATCGATGGGTCGTCAAACCCCGAAGGTGGAGGGGCCGGGCTGGTCCTCACCAGCCCTGATGGAGTGATAGCCGAGTATGCCTTGAGGTTCGGATTTTCAGTGACCAACAACGAGGCGGAGTATGAGGCCCTAGTCACGGGACTCAAACTCACCAAGGAGCTCGGCATCCGGCGCCTGAAGGTCTTCACCGACTCCCAGCTGGTGGTCGGGCAGGTCCGTGGGGAGTTCGAAGCCCGGAACCCGACCATGCAGAATTATGTCCGGAAGGTGCAAGCACTCATTCCCGACCTCGGCAGTGTCGACATCCAGCAGGTCCCAAGAAGTGAAAATGCCAGGGCCGACAGGCTGTTCCGCTTAGTGAGCGCAGACGCGCACAACTTGTCGAGGGCGATCTACCTGGAGACCCTGGATGCCCCGAGCATCGGCGAGGCTGGAGCGGTGATGGCGATTGATCCGGAGCCGTCTTGGATGGACCCGCTTGTCGCCTACCTCGCCGAAGGGATCCTCCCTGAAGACGAAGATCAGGCTCGGCGACTTGTTATGAAGTCCGCCCACTACGTACTCAATGAAGGGAGGCTGTATCGGACCTCGTTCACCGCCCCCCTCTTAAAGTGCCTCCGCCCCTCGGAAGCGGCCTACGTCCTCGGCGAAGTCCACGAAGGCGTTTGCGGATCCCACTTGGGGGCTAGGTCCTTGGCGCACAAGATCATGAGGCAAGGCTATTATTGGCCTACCTTGTTGGAGGACTCAAAGGATCATGTACGGAAATGCGACGCCTGCCAGCGCCACGCCAACGTCCAGAGAGTCCCTTCTGTCCCCTTGGCACCAATCACTGCACCCTGGCCCTTCGCCCAGTGGGGAATGGATATCCTCGGACCATTCCCCGTCGCTTCAGCTCAGCGGAAATTTTTGATTGTTGCAATCGACTACTTCACCAAGTGGGTGGAGGCAGAACCGCTGGCTACTATCACGGAGGTGCAAGTCCGGAAGTTCGTGAAGAAGAACATCATTGTCCGATTTGGGGTACCTCGGGTCCTCATCTCGGATAATGGCCGACAGTTCGACAACAAGCATTTCCGTGACTTCTTCGAGGAGTTCGGGATCGAGCATCGGTTCACATCTGTGTCGCATCCCCAAACCAACGGCGAGGCCGAGGTCACAAATCGGACAATCCTCCAAGGGATCAAAGCGCGAATCGGTCGGACGGGGCAAGCTTGGGTCGAAGAACTCGAGAATGTCCTTTGGGCGTATCGGACCACGCATCGGACCCCTACCGGGGAGACGCCTTTCAGCCTAACCTATGGCACGGAAGCCGTTGTCCCCGTGGAGCTCGGACTCCCCTCACCTCGGGTGGCCGCGCACCGACCCGAGGCCAATTCGGAGCAACTCCGAGGGAACCTGGATCTCTTGAAAGAAGCGAGGGAAATGGCGCAGGTTCGGATGGCGATGTATCAGTGGAGGGTGGCCCGATATTACAACTCCAAGGTTCGACCGAAGCTTTTCAGAATCGGAGATCTGGTGCTAAGGCGAGCTAAAGCATCTCAACCTGCGGAAGGTGGGAAGCTAGCGCCAAATTGGGAAGGCCCGTATAAGGTTCGCTGGGTAAACCGACCAGGCTCCTACCAGTTGGAGGCCCTAGATGGTCGAGAAATTCCAAGGAGCTGGAATTCCGCTAACCTGCGGATGTATTACCAGTAGAACGACGATGCCAGAAAGACAGTTCAAAAATGTATAACACTTTGCATTTCAACAATTTCTGGTTACAACGGCGTGCTCGTGTGATTACAAGGAATTCCCAGAGGGGAATTAGGGTGTAAAGAAAGTAAAGAAGAGGCGGAGACTCCGAGGAGCTGAAGATCTGGGATCCCGAAACCTCCATCCGAAGCGGCTGCAATCCCGCCGGAAGTGGGTGCTTCCAACCGGAGGCGCCATCGGCGTCTCACGAAAGAGACGAAGAGCCGGCGCGGATGAAGAAGAAGTGGACGAAGGAGAAGTCCACACTGCCTCCAACCGGAGGCGCCATCCACGCCCCACGAAGAGGACGAGGAGCCGCCGCAGACGAAGCTCCCGCTGCCTCCCGGGGAACGCCACCTCCAAGGGATATTCCGGTCCTCCCCAGTGTTAGGGGAGAGGAGGAATACAAGGGGGAAGAGCATATGGAGGCGCGGTCCCGGATCAAGCACCTGGTGCGGAGCTCAATCGGGAGGCCGAACTTCAAGGAGGGGAGACGTGATCCCGGATGAAACGCCTAGAGCGGGGTTCCGCCGGGGAGAACCTCCTTGTTGATCCCAGATAAAACGGCTAGTTGGCGGAAGTCGCGAATGGCGCACCTCCCGTTCCTTCGGCAGGGGTCTCTCAACCATGCTTCGGAGAGGAGGCCCACGATCCATGGCAACCTGAACAGCTCCGGTTTGGCAGGCTCCATCGCACCTGCACCTATATTTATAGCCAAACTGCGGCCCCCCGGTCGTTCCGATACGGGTGGCTCCAATAAATGCGGGCGCATTGAATCCGGAGCCGATCCGGCTCTCGAGGCGTATCTTCCCGCGATTTCCTAAGCGTCATTCTCCTTAATCGCATTTTTTGTGCAGGACACTCCGGGTGGCCTGTACCCCTAGGTCCACGTATCTCCGCTCGCGCCCCAGGCCGCATCCGCCTCGAAGAACGCGCGTATCGCGGCCGCTTAACTGACACTCCTCGCAAGCAGCAACTGGCGATCCGATTTTCCAGGTAACCCCTTAATTAGCACTTAATGCCCATCTGGTGTTCCCCAGGCGACGCTTGGAGAGGAGGAGAAATACAATCGCAGCTGGCCATGGGGAAATCCCGTCGGGCGGCAAGCGACAGGCGCACGACCAGCGAGCGGAATTTCCCGAGGCTCGGCCCTTGGATGCCAGGCTAACCCGATGATCATCCCGGGAGCAGACTAGCCTGAAGCCCCGACCGGTCGCCTCGGCTTGCGCCAGCCTTGGCCGACCAACGAGCGAAATTTCCCGAGGCTCGGCCCTTGGATGCCAGGCTAACCCGATGACATCCCGGGAGCAGACTAGCCTGAAGCCCCGACCGGTCGCCTCGGCTTGCGCCAGCCTTGGCCGACCAACGAGCGGAATTTCCCGAGGCTCGGCCCTTGGATGCCAGGCTAACCCGATGATCATCCCGGGAGCAGACTAGCCTGAAGCCCCGACCGGTCGCCTCGGCTTGCGCCAGCCTTGGCCGACCAACGAGCGGAATTTTTCGAGGCTCGGCCCTTGGATGCCAGGCTAACCCGATGATCATCCCGGGAGCAGACTAGCCTGAAGCCCCGACCGGTCGCCTCGGCTTGCGCCAGCCTTGGCCGACCAACGAGCGGAATTTCCCGAGGCTCGGCCCTTGGATGCCAGGCTAACCCGATAATCATCCCGGGAGCAGACTAGCCTGAAGCCCCGACCGGTCGCCTCGGCTTGCGCTAGCCTTGGCCGACCAACGAGCGGAATTTCCCGAGGCTCGGCCCTTGGATGCCAGGCTAACCCGACGATCATCCCGGGAGCAGACTAGCCTGAAGCCCCGACCGGTCGCCTCGGCTTGCGCCAGCCTTGGCCGACCTACGAGCGGAATTTCCTGAGGCCTAACCCTCGGATGCCTGGCTTAGCGCCGGAAGAATTTCCTGAGGCCTAACCCTCGGATGCCTGGCTTAGCGCCGGAAGAATTTCCTGAGGCCTAACCCTCGGATGCCTGGCTTAGCGCCGGAAGAATTTCCTGAGGCCTAACCCTCGGATGCCTGGCTTAGCGCCGGAAGAATTTCCCGAGGCCTAACCCTCGGATGCCTGGCTTAGCGCCGGAAGAATTTCCCGAGGCCAAACCCTCGGATGCCTGGCTTGGCGCCGGAAGAATTTTCTGAGGCCTAACCCTCGGATGCCTGGCTTAGCGCCGGAAGAATTTCCTGAGGCCTAACCCTCGGATGCCTGGCCTAGCGCCAGAAGAATTTCAAGAGTCGGGAGTCAGCGAGACGCTACCAAGAGTTAAAAAGAAGAAGGACGAAAGTGAAATGAAGAAACTCTATTTGCATTAACTTTCATTGTTTCAGGGCTGAGACCCATACAACTTGGCAAAATGCCAACACACAAAGAAAAGAACAAAATACAGAAGGTCAGCTTGGAGGAACCCCCGGGTCGAGAACGTCGGGCACGTCCGTAGGGGCTAGGGAGATGGTTGGAGAAGCAGCAGGCAATGGCGCCGGAGGGGAGTCGAGAAGGGAGATCCCACTCAGGTCAATTTCGGGGTACTTAGCCGACACCCTTGCCAGGCCTTCCTCGAAGCCTAAGACAAAGGAGTCGGACCCCGCGTCCGACATATCACGGACGAACTCGTCGGACTGACGATAGGCCTATACCGCCTCCGACATATCACGGGTGAACTCGGCGGACTGACGATAAGCCTGTACCGCCTGACGCCTGATCTCCGCACTCTTCTCGGCCAGCGTCGCCTCTGCCCGCTCCATAATCTGAGCCTTCGCCTCCAAGACCTTCGCCACAATCCGGTCATCCGCCTCGGAGGAGACCCTCAGCAGATCAGCCTGAGCCTCCTTGTGCTTCGCCTCGGCAGCAATGCGAGCAGCCTCAGCCTCCTTCAGGCGCGAATGAAGCTCCTGGTCGCTCGCGCGGAACTTCTCCAAGGCCGACTCCAATTCGCCCAGCTTGGCTTCAAGAGACCGGGTTCGGTTGCGGGCGTTGTCGGCTGACCGCTGGGCCTTCTCCCACCTCTCCCGGTAGTCGGCAGCCTTCCGGGACTGCTTCTCGGCCTGCTCCTCCGCCTTCTTGATCTCGCCCTCGAGACCCGAGGCAACCTTGAGCTGCTCCCGAGCCTCCAACAGTTGCTTCTCGAGGGTGGCGAAGCCGAGTGCCCGCTCTTCGGCCACCTGGAGCCTCGTCTCGAGGTCCCTGGTCGTCCTCCCCGCCGCAGCCTGACCTCCCTCCTCTACAGCCTTCAGTTGGCTCTCGGCCCTCGCCAGAAGCCTCGCCTGTTCCTCGTAGCACTCCTCCAGGCGGACCATGTACTGGGCGAGCTAAGAGATAGGAAAAACGAGGGCGTCAGGCGGGGATCAACAGAGCCTATAAATGAGGAAAGTGACCAAAAGAGCACTCACCGACATGAGACAGACGCAGCTGGCAGCCCCAACGTCAGGGACCCTCATCTCCCGGACCCGCCTGCGGTCCTTCTCCAGCAGCACCGTCTCGATGAGGTTTCGGGCGCCGGCGAAAGTGAAGGCCGACCCCGACTTCTCCCCGGAGTCGGACGGTGGTTCTGCAGCCTTACCCTTACCCATCGCTTGGGGAAGAGTCATGCTGACCATGTTCGGGGCGGGGACCGCCCCTGGAATTGACAGGGTCCCGCTCGGCCGGGGCCTCGGCGCGTCCCTCCTCGTATCATCCGGAGCCGACCGAGTCGAAGGCTGGGCTGGGGACCGATCACGTCCGACCCGTCCATCTCGGGCGCGCCCGGGTGATGCCTCCGGAGAAACGGTAGTCTCGGCATCGGAGGGCTGATACAGCGTCAACTCCCGGTCCGCGCCCGCGGCGTCCCCCTGATCGGTGGGTCCGGACCCGTCTGTCGGCGTCGGAGTCGCCTGCCGGCGGGACTTCTTCGCCGGTGGGGCCCCGCTCGGAGGAGCTCGTTTCTTCCTCCGGACTGCTTCCAGTAGGGACATCCTACCAATAGCCGTTGCCTTGTCCGACCGCATGACGTCGTCGATCTCTGCAAAAAGGACGAGGTGGTCGGAGGTTGAGAAACTGAAGGAAAGAACGAGACGAAAGAGGAGAAAAGAGCTAAAAAAGAAATGGTGGCGGGCTCACGGTCAGCGGGGACCGAGCTCAGACCGACGTTCACCAAGGTATCCTCGGAAATAAGGCGAGCCACCGGGGGGAGCCGGCCCTCGGCAACCAACTCCTTCAAGATGGCGACGCCATCGGATTCCTCCCTCGACAACCTCGATAGGCCAATCGGGGACTTCATCGGCGTCTCCCAGGTTGCCCTGATTCCCCAAGAGGGATCTGCGTCAACGAAGAAGAAGCGCTCCTTCCAGCCGTGAATGGAGGTAGGAGCCTCCTTGACGAGGCCGCACCCTCGCCGCGCCGCAAAGCACCACCCACCCTTTATCCTGGGGGTGGCCGCTCAGGCCGTAGCATTCCCAAAAGACATTCAGGGTGGCGGGAACCTCGTGCATGCGGCAGAGAACCTGAAAGGCCGTCAGGGCGCGCCATGAGTTCGGCACCAGTTGCGTCGGCGCCACTCTTAAACCCCGAAGCACCTGAACGACTAAGTCCGAGGGGGGAAAGCGGAACCCGGCCTGAAGAATGCCCTCATTGATGGCAACCTTCTCTGGAGGAGGATGGGACATCCTCTCCTCAGGCCCCGGGAGTGTAACATTGCAGGCCTCGGGAAGGTGGTATCGAGCCACGAACCTATCTAGGTCTTCGGCGACCAACTCCGACTTAATGCGGTCTGCTCTCACTTCGTCCATCCCTAATGGCCAGTGAATCTACGGTCAGGACAGGGTCAAGAAGGGGGAAAGGACCGGAACGACTGGAGTACACTAATACAAAAGGAGAGTATGGAGAGCCCTAAATTAAAGAATGGGGCAACTCACCGGAAGAGAAGGAAGAATGGCTCCGAGAGCGTCAAAGGAGGAGCAAGCGAACAGTCCGGCGGCGATGACGGCAGCGCAAAGGAGAAACTCGAAGATGTCTGTAAAGAGAAAGGCGGATGGAGGAGGACCCCCGGTTAAATAGGCGGAAAGGTGGGTGACGCCCCGGTGACGCCAGAGGACGCCTGGCTGCCAAAGGGTCGCTCGCGCCCCAAAGGCGAATCAACGCCATTAAGGAAGGATGTCCGCCGAAATCCTCAGACTGCCAGGTCAGCAACAACCGCCATACGCCATAAAGAAGACGGGGAGCTCGAAGCGCGCGCGCCTCTCCGAGGGATGGCGGCAATCTCGAAGCATCACTTCCTTCACCCGTTCCCCTTCTGGTTCCAGGCTCGGAAGTGGGGGGCTACTGTTACGGGGGAACTCAGCCACCATGCCCCACGTGACTGACACGCGCGCCCAAGAAGACTACAGCTGCCCCTTGATCCAGTAACCCGACCCCGAGTCGGATATCTTCGGCTTCGCAGCCCGACCCCGAGTCGGCTGCCCCTTGATCCAGTAACCCGACCCCGAGTCGGATATCTTCGGCTTCGCAGCCCGACCCCGAGTCGGCTGCCCCTTGATCCAGCAATCCGACCCCGAGTCGGCAATCTCTCGACAACGACAGGCTGTTCCCCTGAAGCACGCCACGACCCTCTGCTCCACTACTCCCTGCAACGGTCATATCCGGCGCTGCTCCACGATCTACTGTAACAGCCGTACAAAGCGGAGCTCCACTACGCCCTGTCACGGCCGTACCCAGCGCTGCCCCACGACGCCCCATAACGGCCATGTCAGTGGCAACTCCATCGTGCCACACGATGACCAACCCCCCAGAAGGACCCCCCAGCCTGGTATATATGCTGCGGGGGATAGAAGGGGGGAGGTAAGCAAGAACTTCCAGTGCATTCTCCTACTACCTGCAATTATCTCTCCTTCTCCTCCAATCTCCTCTGACTTGATCGTCGGAGGGCCCCCACTACCCCAGTAGTGGTGCGAGGCTTGCTTGCAGGTTCTCCGGTGGAAAGGGGAGCGTAATCAACACCAACCAAGGCGACTCAGATGGAACCCCGGTCACATCGCTGTGCCAATCGTTCTCGGTTTGGACCACCAGCAACATTTATGAACCAAGATGTTTATTTTGGATTCCTTGACTTGATTCGTGCCCTCATGGGTCACTTCAAGTCTGTCCCAAATTTCTTTTGCAGAATTACAAGTTGAAACCCTATTGAATTCATTACGGTCTAAGGCACAATAAAACACATTCATAGCTTTAGAGTTTAATTGTGCCTTCCTCATGTCATGTTCATCCCAATACGTTTCTAGTTTGGGTACCTTGACACCATCTACATATATGGATGGGATGTATGGGCCATTCACTACAATGGTCCACATCTCATAGTCTTGGGCTTGGATGAATATTCTCATCCTAGCCTTCCAGTATGAGTAGTCGGATCCATTGAAGAAAGGAGGTCTTTGGGTGGACTGACCCTCAATGTGAGAAGATCCAAATGGGGTTGTCATTTTGATCTTTTAACTCTTGAGTGGAAGAGTTTTTGGCTCTGATACCACTTGTTGCCCAGATAGACAACCCAAGAGGGGGGGGGTGAATTGGGTTTTTAAAATAATTTGGCTAATTAAAACTTTGTGGATGATTAATTAAAAACTATAGCAAGTTATTTAATTAAAGCCTAGTGCTGTGAGTAATTTGCGGGGAAGAAGATGAGAGACAATGCACTACAAACACAAAATTTTATAGTGGTTCGGAGCTAACCCTTGCTCCTACGTCCACTCCCCAAGTCTCACTTGGGAATTTCACTATAACCCCCTTGGATTACAGCCGGTTGTTTTGCAAGCTCACAACCAAACTTGTTGTTTTACGAGCTCACAACGAACTCGGTCGGTTTTCCCAGGCTTACCGACTAGAACCAACCCCGATTGTTTTCCCGGGCTCACAATCAAATCCTTACACACGTTGGTTTTAACTTGGCTCACCAACCAACCTTAAACCCCTTGATTCAATCCCCTGATTGAATCAAGTAAATACAAGAGATAGAAGAAAACAGAAAATAGCTTCTCAAAAAGCAGATTTAAAACAATATAATCGTAAAGGAGTTAGAAGCCCTCAAACGCTTTTAAGCTGGTGAAGAGGTATGGCTTCTGGAACTCCGGTCTCCTCTTGAAAGAGTGGTCGACTTGAATGCAGGAGGAGGAAGCTTTGATTGTTGGGAAGAAGTTGTTGGAGCAGTAAATGCAGATCTTCCCTTTTTCGTTTAAGAGCACTTGGAGAGTTTGAAAACTTGAATGCTTGGAGTGGAATATCTGTTCTCTGCCTTGCTACAGTCCTCTGTGGCTATTTAAGCCAACCCCCACGGAAACTAGCCGTTACTCTGCTTTTTCTGGCCGTTCTGCACACTCTGCGCAGCCTGACAATATGACCGTTGGTGGGTTGGAGTCGACTCGCGCGATCAGGAGTCGACTCGGCTGTAGCAGGAGTCGACTCACGCTTTTCCGGAGTCGACTCGGCAACTGTTTCAAATTTGAATTAAAGTTGCCGTCTTGACTGGGAGTCGACTCGTCTTGACCTGGAGTCGACTCGCCAACTTCTGGAGCTGACCTGGCAATTTTGGAGTCGGCTCATCCACTGAAGTCCGTGGATCCAATTTTGAATTTTGTCCACTCGAGTCGACTCGACTGTCCTGGGAGTCGACTCGAATCTCAGAGCCCGAACTCCCGATTCTCTGTCTTTTGGCTCATCCAGTCTTGGAGTCGACTCGAACTTTCTTGGAGTCGACTCGGCTCTCAGTTTCCGAAAGTTGGTCTTCTGCCTTTTGACGTGAAGCTTGTCTCGGAGTCGACTCGAGCTGTCTGTGAGTCGACTCGAATCTCAGAGGCAGTAACATGGTCTTCTGTCTGTTGATGGTCGCTCAGTCTCGGAGTCGACTCGCATACTGCGGGAGTCGACTCGAATCTCAGAGTCTGAAAATCGTTCTCTGACTTTTTCCTTGTGTTCCTCTAAGAGTCGACTCTTACCTTCTTTGGAGTCGACCTGCCAACCATCGGAGTCGACTCGCGTTCCACTGGAGTCGACTCGAATCTCAGACCCGAAAACTGCTCTCTGACTTTTCTTTGTGTTTCTCTTGGAGTCGACTCTTACTACCCTGGAGTCGACTCGTTGAACATTGGAGTCGACTCGCGCACTTCGGGAGTCGACTCGTTGACAGTTTCTGAGTTGAAGCTTTCTGTCCTTCTGTCTGTTCTCAGTCGGAGTCGACTCGTACTGATCTGGAGTCGACTCGAGCTCGTGCCAGTGAGCTTGATACGCTTGGAGTCGACTCGTGATACTCGGGAGTCGACTCGAGTCTCAGACTTTGGTTCAGCAGACTTCTTACCTTATCCAAAATACTATGAACCAAATCTAGAGACACTTGGACAGGATTTTCACTGAAACACTCAATTGAATTCATTAGTAATCACAAGATATACTCAAATGCTTTGAGCTCATCAAAATCAAATGGGGTTTTAATCAATCACCCCACAGAGGGGACATGGGTTAGGAAGTCCTCCATCACCACACAGACCACCAGACACTCCCCTAGTCCTGAGCCAGATTCTGACTATCCTGACTTACCGGACTTTCCATCCACTTCTGCTCCTACCACCTCCGCCGGACCCTCCTCCTCGGCTCCACCATCCATGGAGGTCCGCATCGCTCCTGAGCAGCTCCGGGAGCTGCGGCAGGAGATAGTCCGAGATCTGAGGGATGAGTTGCTTCGAGAGCTCCGAGGTTCGGTGTCTGCTCCCTCTCCCGCTCCATCTTCAGCGTTGGTCCCTTTCCTGACGGCCGTGACTGACATGACGGCTCATGTGCGGGAAGAGATCTACAACATGAGGACTTTGCTCCAGGCCCAGTTTCATAGCATGAGTGAGGTCACGAGCACCACTCGACAGATGAGGGAGGACATCGGTCGTGACATGCACACCACTACCGAGGGGGCCGAGCGCTTGTCGAATGTGCTCATCGACAAGCTGGACGCACTTCAGACGTCGGTGACTGAGCTCTCTACTACACATAGCAGAGCCACTTCGTCCATTATCACTCAGCTCGGGCATGTTACAGATGCAGTCACCCTCCTCATGGAGCAGAGCAGATTGAGAGGAGGAGCTACATCCTCGAGAGGAGGAGCCACGTCCTCAAGAGGAGGAGATACATCCTCGAGAGGAGGAGCCACGTCCTCGAGAGGAGGAGATACATCTTCGAGAGGAGGAGCTACATCCTCGAGGAGACCATAGCTACTTTTTGTGTTTTGTTTTGACTGCATTGTTTTGCCTTATTTTTTGTACTCTCAAATGTATTTACATGCAAATCAATACAATGAGTAGCCATATTTTCTTCAATTCTATGCCATTTGATGATTGATTGGTTGTGCCATTGATTGTGTGTGCTTACCTTCTTTTTGATACGATGACAAAAAGGGGGAGAAATATGTATAAAATATGTAAAAGGAATCAATGAAAATCAAAAAAAACTGTTAAAACACACAAAATTTGTTCTAAGTAGATTTGGTACCTCGAGGCTCATTATCTCTCTTTTGGGGCTCCTAATGGAGTAATCTCCAGAATCTATTTCGGGGATATTCGGAGATTAGCTGAATCCTACTCAAGAACAAATTGACAGATTTTTCCTCTAAAAACAAAAAATTCAGTTCAAAAACTTCAAAGCATTAAAAGAAAATTCAGAGAATCAAAATATAGTAGAATGCATATGTTGAGGGAGAGAATCTGAATATTAATCAAGCTAAATCATTAAAGATATATAAGCCAAACAATTGATTGTATAATATGAAGGCTTATATAATTCCAAATGAAAGGGGGAGCTTTAACTCTGAAATTTATTGTTTCACTCCTTTCAAGCTTGGATAAATTGAATTACCAGACATTTGAATTCAATTATGGATTTTATTTCATTGTTTATTGAGCAATTCACTTTACATATACTCAATGTTTTGTCATCATCAAAAAGGGGGAGATTGTGGAGTGATTGATTAAAACCCTATTTGATTTTGATGAGCTCAAAGCATTTGAGTATATCTCTTGTTTACTAATGAATTCAATTAAGTGTTTCAGTGAAAATCTTGTCTAAGTGTCTCTAGACTTAGTTCATAATATTTTGGATAAGTTAAGAAGTCAGCCTGAACCAAAGTCTGAGACTCGAGTCGACTCCAGAGTATCACGAGTCGACTCCAAGCATATCAAGTTCACTGGCACGGGCTCGAGTCGACTCCGGATAAGTACGAGTCGACTCCGACTTAGAACAGACAGACGAACAGAAAGCATCAACTCAAAACCTGTCAGCGAGTCGACTCCTGAAGTGCGCGAGTCGACTCCGATGTTCACCGAGTCGACTCCAGGGTAGCAAGAGTCGACTCCAAGGAGCCACAGGCAGAAAAGTCAGAGAGCAGTTTTCGGGTCTGAGATTCGAGTCGACTCCAGTGGAACGCGAGTCGACTCCGATGGTTGGCAAGTCGACTTCAAAGAAAGTGAGAGTCGACTCTCAGAGGAACACAAGAAAAAAGTCAGAGAACGTTTTTCGAACTCTGAGATTCGAGTCGACTCCCGCAATACGCGAGTCGACTCCGAGACTCCGCGACCACAAAGAAGACAGAAGACCAATTTACTGTCTCTGAGATTCGAGTCGACTCCCAGACAGCTAGAGTCGACTCCAAGGCAGCTCTACATCAAAAAGACAGAAGACAGTGTTTCGGAAACTGAGAGCCGAGTCGACTCCGGGGAAGTTCGAGTCGACTCCAAGACTGGACGAGGCAAAAGACAGAAGATAGGGAGTTCGGGCTCTGAGCGCCGAGTCGACTCCCAGGATTGTCGAGTCGACTCGAGTGGACCAAATTCAAAAATAGATCCACGGACTCCATGGGATGAGCCGACTCCGAGAAAGCCAAGTCAGCTCCAGAAGTTGGCGAGTCGACTCCAGGTCAAGACGAGTCGATTCCCAGTCTAAGAGGCTACTTTAATTCAAATCCGAAACAGTTGCCGAGTCGACTCCAGAAAAGCATGAGTCGACTCCCGCTACAGCCGAGTCGACTCCTGATCGCGCGAGTCGACTCCAACCCACCAACGGACACATTGTCAGGGTGTACAGAGTGTGCAGAACGGGCAGAAAAAGCTCTCTAACGGCTAGTTTCCGTGGGGGTTGGTTTAAATAGCCACAGAGGACTATAGCAAAGCAAAGAACAACCATTCCACTCCAAGTAATCAAGCTTTCAATCTCTGCAACTTGTTCTTCAACGAAAAAGAGGAAAGAGCAGCATTAACTGCATCCACCTACTTCTTCCCAACATTGAAAGAGCCTCCTCCTGCATTCAAGTCGACTACACATTCAAGAGGAGACCCGAAGTTCAAGAAGCCCTTCCTCTTCTCCAACTTAAAAGCGTTTGAGGGCTCTTAACTTCGTTATTGTTCATATTGCCATTTATCTGCTTTTGAAAAGCTGTATTTTTCTGTTTGTTCTTTTCATCTACACATTGTCTTTGCTTGGTTCAATCGGGGGATTGAATCAAGGGTATAGAGATTGGTTGGTGAGCCGAGTGTAAAACCAACGTGTAAGGGTTCGATTGTGATCCCGGAAAAACAATCGGGGTTGGTTCTAGTCGGTGAGCCTGGGAAAACCGACCGAGTTCGTTGTGAGCTCGTAAAACAACAAGTTTGGTTGTGAGCTTGGAAAACAACCGGCTGTAATCCAAGGGGTTATAGTGAATTCCCAAGTGAGACTTGGGGAGTGGACGTAGGAGCAAGGGTTAGCTCCGAACCACTATAAAACTTGGTGTTTGTGATTGATTGTCTCTCTTTCTCTTACTCTCATATCACTCACAGCACATAGCAATTAATCGAACAACTTGCAATAGCTTTAATTAGTCATCCACATCGTTTTAAATTGTAAGATTATTTTAAAACCCAATTCACCCCCCCTCTTAGGTTGTCTATCTGGGCAACATTCGGGCAGAAGCTCACGAAGTTTTCCAAGAAGCTGGTCCAGGCCGAGCAGGAGGCATCGAGGCCAAGGAGGAAGTTGTTTGTGCCAAGGCAAAGGCTGCGAAGGTGGTTAAAGAATACTGCACCGCCGAGGAGTTCAAAGAGGAGGCCTTAGAGACTATGTCCGATGCCTTTGGGAAGGGCTTCGTGGAAGCTGAGCTAGGGTTCAGTAGCTCTTCCTAGAGATAGACTTCTCTGGACTTGATGACGACGACGATGGTGGTGAGGGCAGCAAAGGTGATGATGAAGGCGATGACCCCAAGCGCCACAAAGGCATCAAGTCCAACGGTGATAGAAGCCACAACAAGAGTGCTGAGGGGGAGAGATGAAGGACCTGATCCGGAGGGATGCCCTCCTTGTCCTGGATTTTAGCTTTGATGTCGTGGATTGCATCGATGGACCCGAGCTCCCGGGCAATGGCCTAGCTAGCAAAAATCTTTGCAAGGGCCCTTACCTTATCAACCTAAGGAAAATAGGTACCATGGCAACGGCAAGAGCATCAAAGGCGGGGAATGAAGCTTTTTACCATATCATTTTTGCTTTTTCTTTTTGCCTAGGTGAATCGAGCTTAATGTACTCCTCTTTTTTATTGGGCCTCTGCTGAGGTCAGTGTAAATTTGCAATTTTAGTGAAAACATGGGGTCTTCCGAGTACATAACTTTGGTGTTGATTTGCATCGTATTGTTATTTGCTTCTTTATTTGAGTGTAATCGTCACGTTGCGCCTCGACCTTTCATTGTAGTTCTTTTTGCTTGATTTTGAATCCCTCTTCTCGCGGAGCTTTAGACCTATCTTGAGTTTCTCGGCTGATCTTTTCTAAGTCCGACTCCCGAGTGGGCTTAGTTTTCTGCTTGGATTGTTGCCGACCTAAAGAGGTTGGTTGGCATAGTGGTTGGTTCTCCTACTCAGACTATTTTCATCCTAAAGGGTCAGTTGGCATGCTAAGCCTTTGATACAGTGGCCGGTCTTCTTATCTCGAGAGTATGCTTCTCAAGGCATCTTTGGGGTTATCTATCTAGAAAAAATTCGAGTAGGCTCGATCTTTCCATCTCGGAAGTATGCTCCTCGAGGCATCTCTAGAATTGGTTATCGAGAGGAAATCCGAGTGGGCTTGTTCTTCTCATCTCAAGAATATGCTCTCCGAGGCATTTATGTATTTAGCAATCAGAGAAAATCCAAGTGGACTTGATCTTTAGGAGGTTAGCACATCCATTCGTCTTCGAAGTATGCTTCCAAAGGCATCTCTATGTTTGGGTACTAGAAAAAATTCAAGAAGGCTAGGTCTTTGCGAGATTGGTGCCTCCGTTCATCTCTGAAGTATGCTCTCAGAGGCATCTCTAGGTTTGAATACTAGAGAAATCCTAAGTGGGCTCAATCTTCAAGACATCGGTGCCTCCATTCATCTTCAGAGTATGCTCTTGGAAGCATCTCTAAGGTTGGCTACTAAAGAAAATTTGAGTGGGCTCGGTTTTCTCATCTTAAGAGTATACTCCCTAAGGCATCTTTGGGTAGCTACTAGAAAAAATCAGAGTGGGCTTGGTCTTCTCATCTCGAGAGTATGCTCCTAGAGGCATCTCTAGAGTTGATTGCCGGAGAAAATTCGAGTAGGTTTGATCTTGTCATCTCGAGAGTATGTGTAGGGTTCTAGCATGTTATATTGGGCAGGGGAAGCTAGGAATTTTAAAAATTTCTTAATAAAGTCCCCTAACATTAAACCCTTATAAGCCTAGATCACCTTAATAGAAGCAATCAAATAATATAATATAAATGCAGAAATAGAAGAATACCTCTAATGCTAATCCAATGTGCAGAATTTTCACTAGGTGCCCAAATGTTCACCCTTCAACGTTGATCCACACGAAAACTTAATTCAAGTCTTAAGCTCCAAAGACTTTGATCCTTAATGCAGAATTCTTCTAAAGAACTCTAATGGCTTGCTTTCCTTCCTTTCTATTTTTCTTTAACTTTCTAAAATCACTTCTAATTCTTTTGTCCTAAAGAAGACCACCTTGTCTTGAATTAGGACACCCTAGAAGCAATCCTAGAAAGAAGGAAAGTAATGTAAGAAAGAAGGGATATGAGAGAGAGAGAGAGTTGGATTGATTTCCGATGATTAGAAAACACCGGGAGCATTCCCTATTTATAGATGGCGTACGGATGCATTGTAGCCATCCATTCATGCATGAAGAGGGGCGTGAGATCAAGGGAGGCATCATTTGATGAGAGGGCATATCAAAGTGGTTAGGATAAGATCAAGCTTATGATATGGCGCTTCATTCCCTAAGCACCTCTTCATGAAATGTGCCGTACTCTTCCCTTTCTTCACTTTTTCTCATGCATGAAAAATAGGAACCAACCTTATCCATTAATCAAGGGTTGATGATGATCCAAAGGCCATGAAAGAGGGCGCCATATATCCCTTAGGCGTGATGAAGAGAGAGAGAGAGTTTAAATGGATAAGATCAAAGGAAGATTCATCCTTATCCATTTAAAATCTCACATTATCCTCTCTTTTCCCTTCACGTATTTTTCATCATCATGCCTCCAGATGAGATCCATCACGCCATCATGATCTCCCATCATCCCATGATGAAGATCTAATGGCTCCAATCCATGGCGCCATCCATTTGATCATTCTCTTCATTCAATGTTGATCCAACGGTCAAAATTAAATGATTTATCAAATCTAATCCAATTAGACTCAAACCAAGCCAATTAGGTGCCAACTCTTGGCTAACCTATATTAGAATATGATCTAATCAAATTAGATCAATTAAGAATCAGATTCGAATCCAATTCGAATCAGGAGCTAAGGTTTGCAACACCTGTTAGGATGTTTATCTTGCAAACATGATCTAATCCAATTAGACCCTTGATAAGTTTTCTTGTGTGTGACCCATTGGGTTCCGTACTTAGCCAGCAATAGGTGTGAGTGCGAGTTGATCCAACATGATTAGAACTCTTCTAATTGATTTAAGTCCAAACTGCGCGAACCCGAACTTAACAATTAGAATCCTTTCTAATTGGTGATCAAATTAAACTCTTTGATTCGATCAAACCTATAAGACAAGATTGACGTCTAGCAACGTGTCATGTCTACCCAAAAAATATGAAATTTGGTAGAAATACTAAAAATATCTTTCAGTGGCAAGTTACCGTGCAATTCAATCCTTTAATCAAACTGCATCCCAAATATGTATATGAGTATGAATATATGTCAAACTCAATTTCATATTTATATTTTTCTCAATCTTTTAATGATAACTCAAATAATGAAACATTAGAAACTCTTTCTAATTTTTATTCTGCTTTGATCAAAGGCTTTCTGAATTATCATATGATTAGAATAAATAGGATGCTATCTTCTCTACTAGAAGTGAATAATTCCTTGTTGACCTACACATAATCTTCGTACACAATTCACCATATCCAGAAGACCTCGTACACAACTTATTGTCATGAATGAGTGTAAACGAAAATATGGGTTCATGTGCACAAGATACCAGGTGATCTCAGGTCATAGGATCAGTTGCACAACTCCCACTAAGAGAATCATCTTTTGATATGTAAGTAAGACTTCATAAGATTTCTCTTTGTAGGTCAATTCAGTGAACTTATTCTTCTAATGATCACCCACATCTTTGTATTAGTGTCTCCACACAAATGATTGTGAGATCAATCACCCTCTGCATCGAGCATACATAAGACGTGCCAGTCTTTTCGGTAATCATTGATCCCCGACTCAATGTACCAATGACTAGAAATATTTAAGACTAGGATTTTAGGATTTTAGGTCTCACTAGTATGATCTCATCATAGCCTCAAAACCATTGCCCTAATTTAAGAGGTTTATCACAAATATAATCAACAGCATATGATAAAACACAATGCCTTTATTTATATTTAAATGTCATGTATATGATTTGGACAAATCAAAAGAAAAATCCTTCGCAATACATATTGCGATTGGCTTGTAGGACATCTACTCTTTCAATCTCCCACTTGCACTAAAGCCAATCACTCTTATATTTCATCCCCATATAATCGAGGTGGCGATCGAACTGCTGTTGTAGTAGAGCTTTAGTGAACGGATCTGCTAGGTTGTTCTTTGTGTCTACTCGTTCAATGACTATGTCTTATCTCTCGACAATCTCTCGAACAAGATGGAAGCGTCTTAGAATGTGCTTGGATTTGTGATGAGACCTTGGTTCCTTCGATTGAGCAACAGCTCCAGTGTTATCACAATAAACTGGGACTGGTCCAGCAATCTCAGGAACTAGTCCTAACTCAGAGATGAACTTCTTCATCCAGACAGCTTCCTTAGCTGCTTTACTTACAGCAATGTATTCTGCCTCAGTAGTTGAGTCAGCTATAGTTTGCTGTTTGGAACTCTTCCAGCTCACTGCACCACCATTTAGGGTAAAGACATACCTTGAAGTGAACTTGCTATCATCTGGGTCTGACTGAAAACTAGAATCAGAAAATCCTTCTAGTTTCAACTCAGATCCTCCATAAACTAGAAAAATATCTTTAGTCCTTCTCAAGTACTTAAGAATATTTTTCACAACTATCCAATGATCCTCTCCTGGATCAGCCTAAAATCTGCTTGTTATGCCTAAGGCATAAGTAACATCAGGCCTAGTACATAGCATAGCATATATAATCGATCCTACTGCCGAAGCATAGGAAATAGAATTCATTCTATTTCTCTCTTCAGATGTCTTAGGAGACATCTTCTTAGAGAGACGTATGCCATGACTCATAGGCAAGTAACCTCTGTTACTTTCTTCCATGCTGAATCTTTTCAGCACATGATCTATGTACCTAGACTGGGACAAGCCTAGCATCCTTTTAGATCTATCCCTATAGATCTTTATACCAAGTATATAGGATGCTTCTCCCAAATCTTTCATGAAAAAGCTTTTTGACAGCCAAGTCAAAAAGAAGATTGTAACATTGGAATATCATTTCCAATGATCAGTATGTCATCTACATACAATATTAAGAAGATAATGGCACTCCCACTAGTCTTTTTGTACACATATGGTTCATCCATATTTTTGATAAAACTAAACTCTTTGACTGTTGTTTCAAAACGGATGTTCCAACTCCTCGATGCTTGCTTTAATCCATAAATGGATCTCTTAAGCTTGCATACTTGATTTGCTCTCTTACTTGAGATAAATCCTTCTGGCTGTGTCATGTAAACCTCTTCCTCAAGATGACCATTAAGGAAGGCGGTTTTGACATCCATCTGCCAGATTTCATAATCATAGTATGCAGCTATTGCAAGCAAAATTCGAATAGATTTGAGCATAGCTACTGGTGAAAAAGTTTCATCATAGTCAATTACTTGCTTTTGCCTGAAACCTTTTGCCACCAATCTAGCCTTGTAGGTTTCTACTTGGCCATCTGCTCCAATCTTTTTCTTATAGACCCATTTGCAACCTATAGGGTTTACACCCTCTGGTGCATCAACCAAAGTCCATACTTGGTTGGTATACATAGAATCTATTTAGGATTTCATGGCTTCTAGCCATTTGTCAGAGTCACTACTCATGACAGCTTCCGAATAGGTCAGAGGATCATTATTCTGAACAATGTGGGCTTCATCATTCTCAATGATGAACCCATATCTCTCAGGTGCTCTTTGCACTCTATTTGACCTTCGGAGAGGAGATGTGTGTTGTGGTTGTACCTCATTTATGGATACATCTGGTTGAAAAATTTCTTGTGTTTCTATTTGTAGGTCTTGAACTTCATTAAGTTCAATTCTTCTTTCACTGCCCTTTTCTAAGATAAACTCTTTTTCTAAGAAAGTGGCATGCTTACTAACAAATACCTTTTGTTCAGTAGGGTGATAGAAGAGATATCCAATATTTTCTTTGGAATAACCTACAAATGTACATTTATCTGATCTAGCACTTAGCTTATGTCCAAAATTTTTTTTGGCATATGCTTAGTAGCCCCATATTTTAAAATATTTAAGATTGGGCTTCCTACCTCTCCATATCTCATATGGAGTACTAGATATAGATTTTGAAGGTATCCTGTTTAGCACATATGTGGCAGTTTCTAAGGCAAACCCCCAGAAGAAAATAGAAAGATCTGTAAAGCACATCATGGACCTTACCTTATCTAATAGAGTACGATTCCTCCGTTCAGCTACACCATTTAATTGTGGCGTATATGGAGGTGTCCATTCAGAGAGAATGCCCTTTTTTTTAAGATGATTTAAAAACTCACTAGAAAGGTATTTACCTCCCCGATCAGATCGAAGGATTTTAATACACTTTCCGGTTTGTTTTTCAACCATACTTTGATACTCTTTAATCTTATCAAAGGCTTCGGATTTATGTTTCATAAGATATATAAATGCGAACCTTGATAAATCATCAGTGAATGTGATGAAGTAAGAGTATTCATCTCTAGCTGGAGTTGTCATAGGACCACATACATCTGTATGTATATGTCCTAATAACTCACTTGCCCTTTCTCCATGTCCAGTGAATGGAGACTTGGTCTTGTTTCCCATAAGACAAGATTCACAAGTTCCTAATGATTCATAATCATAAGGATCAAAGAACTCTTCTTTGTATAACTTGTTGATTCTTGATTCACTTATGTGACCAAGTCAGCAATACCAAAGAAGGGTATTATTCACTTCTTCTCTCTTTCTTTTATTGCTTTTATTAATATGAAAGACATTGTCATTAAGTAATAAAACAAGAAGACCATTTTTCATAATGCCATTGCAAAGATGCTTATTAAAAAAATAAATAGAGCAACCATTGCCCTTTCCATTAATTTCAAAGCCTTTCTTTAACAACAAAGGAATGGAAATTACATTTGTAATAATTTTGGGCATATAATAACAATCTTCTAATTGTAGGAGCTCTCCCGAAGACAACTCCAAGTTGTAGGTTCCAACAGCTTCAGCCTGGATGGACTCTCCTCCAGCGCCATACAGCTCGAAGTCACCTTTCTTCAAAATTTTAATTTTCTGTAGTCCATGCAAAGATTTGCAAATGTGAAAACCACAGCCGGTATCCAATACTCATGAATTTGAATTTGAAGAACTTAATGACAAGTTGGCATGTAACATAAATATACCTTTCGATGCAACTCTTGCATCGGTCTTCATACTTGCAAGAAAACTCTTGCAATTCCTTTTCCAGTGGCCAGCTTTGCCGCAATGAAAATAGGTACTTGATCCGGAGTTTTTCTTTCCTTTTTTATTTTTGATGCTACTCTTAGGGTTCAATCTTTTCTTAGAACCCTTATTTCCCGATTTCCTCTTAGAGGTGCTATCTATAAGAAGGAGTGGACTTTTATCCTTCTTAATATGGCCTTCAGCTATTTTGAGCATATTTAACAGCTCGGGCAGGAAGGTGTTCAGCTTGTTCATGTGAAAGTTTCCAACAAACTAAGAGAATGAATCAGGCAGTGATTGCAGGATCAAATCCTGACTGAGCTCACTATCCAAAGCAAAACCTAATTGACTCAATCTGGTGATTAAGTCTATAACCATAAGAACATGGTTTTGCACTGGAGTTCCTTCATTCATTCTAGCACGGAACAACTACTTAGATATCTCATATCTAGCAGTCCTGCTTTGTTCTCCATACAACTCTTTTAAATTGAGAAGTATGGATTGAGTGTCCATGCTTTCATGTTGCCTCTGTAATTCATTGCTCATAGAGGCAAGTATGATACATTTGACAGTCAAACTGTCATTTTTCTATATCTTATGTGTGGCAACCTTCTCTTCTGTAGCATCATTCCCTAGATCTCCAAGATCATGAGTTTCAAGTATATAGAAAATTTTCTCCTGAGTGAGTACTATCTTTAAATTCCTCAACCAATCCACATAGTTCGGATCGGTCAACTTGTTGGCATCTAATATGCCTCTTAGTAAAAGTGAAGAAGCCATTTAATAATTCTACATATGCAAGAACAAAACTAACATAAGTAGACCAATCATGATGACATGTTTGCAACTAAATAAGGACTTTAATCTAATTTGTCTCCTACTATTTTTATCGAATATCATAGCCCTCTCCCATGATAAACGTGAAAATATAATTTTTCTTAGTAAGGTTGAGATCCTAATTCATCATAAAGAGCCTTGTGGTTACACAACAAACCCTTATGAGTTCAAAGGTAGGAAACTCTTTCCAATTGCATCTCATGCAATTCTCAACTTTATCTTGTCCTCTTAAAACACTTATTACCTTGTGTTAGCACAACAAACAATAATATTTTAGTTAAGTCAAACCCTTCATTTTCATATAGTCATATTCGAATAATATTGCCCTTGTGATTGCACAACAAAGCAATATATTAAAATATGCCATAAGCATCTTAATGCACCAAGACAATATAAAATCAGTCCTCATAGCAAGCCTTGTGTTAGCACAACAAACTAGCATGGATCTTGACATAATAATGTCGAGGCATGAAGGAAGGCTATCAATAGTGTTATATCAATATTAAGCTTATCCATAATAGGCAATCAAACAATTGGCCGGATAAGCAGGTGGGAGGCTCCCCTTACTCAGAGAGTAAGGTCCTAATTAAAGAACCACCTTTAGTGCTTTCCTTAGACACCAATTAGATTAATTGTTCTAGAATGGGTTAGTCCAAAGTTTTTCAACACTATGACTTAATATAATTTTTTATTGAGGGCTTACTAGTCTCTAGCACATTCTTTAATTGTAACATATATTTAACATGTCTAAAATAAACTATCATGCATCATGGCTATCTCATAGCATGTATAAATCATAAGTAATTAATTAACATGCTTCAACATATCTTCATATGAAAAATTTCATATCATGACATTTTATTACATATCATATCATATATGAATCATACATTTCAGCATTTTTCTAAGCATATGACATTACATCTCATAGTAAATTAATAATCATACATCATGCATAATTATTTGATTGAACCAATTAAGGACGGCTTTGATACTACTGTAGGATTCTAGCATGTTATAATGGGCAGCGGAAGCTAGAGATTTTAAAAATTTCTTAATAAAGTCTCCTAACATTAAACCCTTATAAGCCTAGATCATCTTAATAGAAGCAATCAAATAATATAATATAAATGTAGAAATAGAAGAATACCTCTAATGCTAATCCAATGTGCAGAATTTTTACTAGGTGCCCAAATATTCACCCTCCAATGTTGATCCACACGAAAACTTAATTCAAGTCTTAAGCTCCAAAGACTTTGATCCTTAATGCAGAATTCTTCTAAAGAACTCTAATAGCTTGCTTTCCTTTCTTTCTATTTTTCTTTAACCTTCTAAAATCACTTCTAATTCTTTTGTCCTAAAGAAGACCACCTTGTCTTAGATTAGGACACCATAGAAGCAATCCTAGAAAGAAGGAAACTAATGTAAGAAAAAAGGGATATGAGAGAGAGAGAGTTGGATTGATTTCCGATGATTAGAAAACACCGGGAGCATTCCCTATTTATAGATGGCGTACGGATGCATTGTAGCCATCCATTCATGCATGAAGAGGGGCGTGAGATCAAGGGAGGCGTCATTTGATGAGAGGGCATATCAAAAGTGGTTAGGATAAGATCAAGCACTTATGATATGGCGCTTCATTCCCTAAGCACCTCTTCATGAAATGCGCCGTACTCTTCCCTTTCTTCACTTTTTCTCACGCATGAAAAATAGGAACCAACCTTATCCATTCATCAAGGGTTGATGATGATCCAAAGGCCATGAAGAGGGCGTCATATATCCCTTAGGCGTGATGAAGAGAGAGAGAGTTCAAATGGATAAGATCAAAGGAAGATTCATCCTTATCCATTTAAAATCTCACGTTATCCTCTCTTTTCCCTTCACGTATTTTTCATCATCACGCCTCCAGATGAGATCCATCACACCATCATGATCTCCCATCATCCCATGATGAAGATCCAATGGCTCCAATCCATGGAGCCATCCATTTGATCCTTCTCTTCATCCAATATTGATCCAACAGTCAAAATTAAATGATTTATCAAATCTAATCTAATTAGACTCAAACCAAGCCAATTAGGTGCCAACTCTTGGCTAACCCATATTAGAATATGATCTAATCAAATTAGATCAATTAAGAATCAGATTCGAATCTAATTCAAATCAGATTCGAATCCAATTCGAATCAGGAGCTAAGGTTTGCAACACGTGCTAGGATGTTTATCTTGCAAACATGATCTAATCCAATTAGACCCTTGATAAGTTTTTGTTAGCATCCCACATATGCCATAAAAATTTCAAAATAATTTTCAGATTGCAGCGGAAAAACATATGCGGAATCCGTTCATCGCATGAACGTGTTTTAAAACCTTTCGTTTGTAGATAGATTAGAATTAAATTATTTTAAACCATTTTAAAATCATTAAGAAGATCAGATCTTCACCTTGTGCGGGTAGATGGTCTCCGCAAATCTGATTTACGTGGTATTTGATCAAGGCTCAGTGGAAGCCGCACACGCGTCCGGCCTCTACAGGTATCCACACGAAGTACTGACTCGATCGAAGCCTTTGGATCTCACCGGGGTGCCAGCTCCCTTGCAGAGATGGCTATGGATGGCTGAAGTCCTCTCCTTTGAATCAACCTTTGATTGGCTTGAGAGGAAGAAGAAGAAGGATGGATTTAGGAAGAAGAAAACAAGACCCGCAGCCTTTCTCTTTTTCTTCTTTTTTGGAACCAAGATGAAGAAGGAAGAGGGCGTCCCAAGCTTTTCTTTTTCTTCGCTTGATTGTGGCTCAAAGGAGGAAGATGGAGAAGGGTGCTCACGGCTGGAATGAGGAGAAAAATATTCATTTTGGCCGAAATTCCATGCTCCCTTTTTTAATTGCAAAGGGATAAAGATGAGCTCCTATTTTTTAGGAGCTCATCCTTATCTCTATTTCATGCCACCTAGGAGGGGCATGCGCCCCTCCTTTTTCTCCCACGCATGGCTCAAAGAGAGGGGCATATTCTCCTCCCTCTTATCCATTTAAATCTGCCACTTTATCAAATTAATGGGTGATTTAATTTGGGTCTAGTGCATGAGTCCAATCCTAGTCAAAATAGGACTTGTATGGACCTATTTCAATTTCCTCCCAATCCTAATCTAATTAGGACTTAATTGAATCATGACTCTATTGAACTCTTCAATCCTAATCCAATTAGGAGTCATAAAATTAATTAGATTAAATTTAAAATTAATTAGGACTTAAGAAAATCCTAATCTAATCAGGACTTGTTCAAATTTCAGCCCTAAGACAATTAGGACATTAGAAATCCTATTCCAAGTAGGACTCTAATTTAATTTGAAATCCTAATCCAATTAGGACTCCATGATTCCCACTCCAAGTAGGACTCATGATCAAGTCCAATTAATTAAATCCAATTAATTAAATTAAATTACAATCCGATTGCAATTATTCCTTCTTCTAGCCACTAACTCTTAGCGGGTTTTCATTTATCAATCTAATTGATTATTTGTGATTTCTAATCACATTAAACCATTGGATCGGTCAATACCTCCAATGTGTGTGACCCCATAGGTTCCATTCTGACCGGTAGTGAGATATATTATGATCTCTATCACAATATCATTGAAAACTCCTTTCAATGGGTTGAAACAATTTCAACTCAACTCACCAGGGATTATCGACCATCGAGATGATCCCTGTGAGTCTCACCATCCACCAGTGACACCTAGCAGTATGTAGTGGCCACCCAGCAGAATAGAATAATGAACCTCTAGGTGCAGCAATCGTATGATACAGTCCTTCTATCATGGATCCCTACAGATCGGAGGTCATGAAAAACTCGTCAAACCCCGTCGTCTGTCATATGTCTAGATTTATTTGACTTGAGTTCAATAGTGAAAAATTCTTTCTCCACTTTATATTTCTGCCCTAGCCAAGGTCTTTGAACTCAGTCTAACAAATCACATAGGATCACTCCTCTTCTATCAAGGTCGATAGATTCCATGTAAGTGCATACCCTACTCCTACAGTGAACTTACTGCAGCCAATCTACACTACAAGGACTCATATGGCTAGAGACCATGTATACGTGTAGTCAAACTACAATAACCTCACTGTGAGTAGCCGAAGCACCGCAGGTCAAAGGACCAGTCATACTACTGCAACATCAAGCAAGTCACTGACGAGTGGATAGACATCCAAGTGACTTCTTGTCTTGGTCACGCTCAGTACCCTTGTTCTCTAACAAGCACCTGCACTATCACTTCAGTGTCCCTACACTGTGGACTCGAGTCTCGTCCATCCAGAAGAAAAGTGATCTGTGCACTGATCGGATCGATCACCGTCCTCGTAATGATCCATTGATCAGGAGCATTTAGAAATTAATCACCAATGATACATGGCTCAAATTCTCAACTCTTGAGAATATGTATCATCATCTTATTAATTTCTTGGACGATTCATAGACACATAAACAATATGAATGAAAAAGATGCCCATTTATTATTCAATAATAATAAAGTCAAGTACAAATTTATGTCCTAGAATTAATAATGTGTCCGCCAGATTGGCTTCTAGGGCATACATCTAACAGTTTTCTTGTATGTGACCCATTGGGTTCCATACTTAGCCAGCAATAGGTGTGAGTGCGAGTTGACCCAACTTGATTAGAACTCTTCTAATCGATTTAAGTCCAAACTGCGCGAACCCGAACTTAATAATTAGAATCCTTTCTAATTGGTGATCGAACCTATAAAATAAGATTGACGTCTAGCAACGTGTCATGTCTACCCGAAAAATATGGAATTTGGTAGAAATACCAAAAATACCCTTCAGTGGCAAGTTACCGTGCAATTCAATCCTTTAATCAAACTGCATCCCAAATATGTATATGAGTATGAATATATGTCAAACTCAATTTTATATTCATATTTTTCTCAATCTTTTAATGATAATTTAAATAATAAAATATTAGAAACTCTTTCTAATTTTCATTCTGCTTTGATCAAAGGCTTTCTGAATTATCATATGATTAGAATAAATAGGATGCTATCTTCTCTTACTAGAAGTGATTAATTTCTTGTTGACTTACTCATAATCTTCGTACACAATTCACCATATCCAGAAGACCTCGTACACAACTTATTGTCATGAATGAGTGTAAATCAAAATATGGGTTCATGTGCACAAGATACCATGGTGATCTCAGGTCATAGGATCAGTTGTACAACTCCCACTAACAGAATCATCTTTTGACATGTAAGTAAGACTTCATAAGATTTCTCTTTGTAGGTCAATTCAGTGAACTCATTCTTCTAATGAGCACCCACATCTTTGTATTAGTATCTCCATTCACAAATGATTGTGAGATCAATCACCCTCTGCATCGAGTATATATAAGATGTGCCAGTCTTTCCGGTAATCATTGATCACCGACTCAATGTACTAATGACTGAAAATATTTAGATTAGGATTTTAGGATTTTAGGTCTCACTAGTATGATCTCATCGTAGCCTCAAAACCATTGCCCTAATCTAAGGGGTTTATCACAAATATAATCAACAGCATATGATAAAATACAATGCCTTTATTCATATTTAAATGTCATGTACATGATTTGGACAAATCAAAAGAAAAACCCTTCGCAATACATATTGCGATTGGCTTGTAGGGCATCTACTCTTTCAGTATGTTCCTTGAGGCATCTGGAGTTGGTTACTAGAAGCAATCCGAGTTGGCTCGGTCTTCTTATTTTGGGAGTATACTCTTCGAGGCATTTCTGGAATTGGATACTAAAAAAATTTGAATGGGCTTGGTCTTCTCCTCTTCGGACTGAGGCCTCGGAGGGATCCCGAGCAAACTCGGTTTAGGGAGGCCCCAAGCATCCCCAAGGCATCTTTATTGGGGCCAGGCATTCTCAGGGTGTCCCAAGCAGAACACGCTTGTCACGATTGTCTGATTTGGAGACAGAAATATAAAAAGAGGATCTTTTATTATAGATAAGCTCGGACTACAATGGACCTTTCTGATAATAGATGTGTAGGTGGTTAGAGTTCCATGTCCTTGGAACCGGAGTGCCATCAAGCTGCTCCAATCGATGTGCTCCTAGTCTCATAGCTTCAGTCACTTGATAAGGGCCTTCCAAATTTAGACTCAGCTTACCGACTTTTTCTGATTGGTATGCTTTGGTCTTCCTTAGGACGAGGTCGCCATGTCGGAAGAACTTGCTCTTGACCATTGAGTTGTAGTATTGAGCTACTTTTTGCTGAAATGTCTCCATGCAGATTTGAATTTGCTTCCTAGTTCCTTCCAGCAGGTCAAGGTTGGCTCGAAGTTGATCCAAATTGGTCTAGCTGTCAAAGTTCTCTA
This sequence comes from Phoenix dactylifera, assembly GCF_051530095.1. Taxonomy (NCBI): domain Eukaryota; kingdom Viridiplantae; phylum Streptophyta; class Magnoliopsida; order Arecales; family Arecaceae; genus Phoenix; species Phoenix dactylifera. The sequence goes on along the minus strand of NC_143198.1, from coordinate 19,577,536 downwards.
CCCGAAGTAATGGGAATCCAATCTCCAGTGGGATCACTGTTGGAAATTGTGTCCCAAAGCCAATTTTTTAATTATAAGAAATTAGATTATGTATATGTTTTATTAAAATGAATAAAAATTTATTCTGGCAATTTTCTATTCATCACAAGTATTACATCTTCAAATTGAACTCATGTGTATTGTGATGAAGTCCTTAGGACTAATTTAGTGGATAAAGGAGGTTTTATCATTTAGTCCTTAAACCAGTTCGCGACCAAATGATGAGCTGTCAATTGGACGATAGCTATGTCAAGTATAGGTCGTTGTGTGTCATTTAGTTGGTTGTCCTCTTAAACCAAGGAGTGTGGAGACACTGTATGGCATATAGGTGAGATGTAGGAGTACATCGTCACTGAACAGCGACTCACCTACGTAGCACTCTACTGTCGGAAGTTAGCTCGCAAACGTATGGGCATAAGTACCCCTTAGACCTGAGACTGTCACGGTGACTTGCAAGCAACTCACTGTACTTAGGCACTGGATGATCTGAATTTCTAATTTAGGGATCGGAAGGATGCTGGACCCAATTGAATCTCCCATGAGTCAGACTCATGTGGAATTTTTTTCGGGTCAAAAATTCATTCAAATGGGCTGCAAATTTGGTTTAGAACCAAATAGGCTAACTTATAATCAAATGGGCTAACCCATTTGTATCACAAGCTAACTTTTCCCATTTAAAGTGGCTACTGACCGTGAATGGTACTCATGGACCCGTGGACCACTTCCCCTCATGGACCATTAACTTTCTTTTTGTGAGCCGCGACTCTCACCTGGGATGCATGAAACAGAGAAGCTCTGTTCCACGCATCCGTGACCCTTTGGACCGGCGATTGCACAGCCAACCGGCCTCCGGCCAGACGGCCGACTGGACCGAAATGTGCGGTTTTGAATCGCCAACATTTCAGTTCAGTTTGATTTTTGAAATCCGACAGTAATTGGCATCAATCGCTGTTTTATTCTACGGTTGTTTTTGAAACAATCGTTATCAAATTCATTCATATTTGATAATGAATGAATTCAATAACGCTAGACCATTTACGCCTCTTAACTTCTCTCAGCGTTGGCCTATTTGTAGGCCACCGTTTTCTCTCGAATGGTGAGAGAGAGAGAATTTTTCTTGGGAAGAAAATGTGAGACAGAGAGATAGGTTGATTCTGTGAAGAAGAAGAAGAGAGAGGAAAGAGTCCTTTCTCTCGGGTGGTTTGGAGTTCGGCCCAGGTCCGGTGTCCTCTCCTCCCTTCCATTCCCTCTGTGATCAGGATCAAGAGACGGGTGTCTGTTCGGCCCAGGCATGCTGTGAAAAAACGGGAGAAAAGAAACCGAAGAAAGAAAGAAAGAGAAGAAAGAAAGAAACAGAAAAGGGAAGGTCCTTTTTCTGGATTTTCTTTCTTCCAAGGGTCCTTTTGCAAAAGATTGTTTTGCACGAGTAAAGACATCATCCAACATTCTTGCGAAGCTTGACGTGCGTGCGAAGTAGAGGGCTTGCAGATCCAGGCCTCGCAGAGCTACCTTCAGGGATCTAGATCCAGATTACCTCGACCAACTTTCGCTGTGGGCTTGAGGTAATTTTACATAAAAGTTAAATTTATATTTATAATTGTTATAAATAAAATAAATAAAAAATTCTAAAACTGATTTTCATGCCTGGCGTTCGATTTTATCGGACAACTCGGAAGATTTTTTCTTCAATCACCCCCTTTGTTCTAAAGATGAGGTTGAAGGAAATCTCTCTAGTAAGGGCTCGAGATGTGGTTTGATATGCCCATAGGACATTGTGGAGCTCTTCAGGCCATAGCCCTTTCGTCCGCTCCAGTCTTGCCCTTAGCCTTTGTAGGATCATCCAGTTGGCCACGTTGGCCTCCCCATTGGACTAGGGATCAGCTACCAAAGTGAACCGGTGATCAATCCCAAGTTCAGTATAGTACCCTTCGAAACTGGCTTTATCGAACTGACGCCCGTTGTCCGTGATGACTACTTGGAGAAGTCTGAATCTTCAGATTATGCTTCCCTAGATGAATTTTTGAGCTTTTGCTTTGGTAATCCGAGCCACTGGCTTAGCTTCCGCCCATTTGGTGAAGTAATCCACTGCTACAAAAAAGAATTTGCGCTACCTGGTTGCTGTTGGGAACGCTCTCGAGGATGTCAATCCCCTACTGTGTGAATGGGCAAGGGGCGCTGATCGGCACCAATGGCACTGCTGGTCATAGTTGGATGTTTGCCTAGCATTGGCATCGGTCACACCTCTTAATGAAGACCATGGCATCCTTGTACAAGCTCGGCCAGTAATAATCATACTGTAGGATCTTGTAGGACAAAGACCTGCCCCCCAAATGATTGTCCCAGATTTTCTCATGCACCTCCTGGAGTGCATAATCTGCCTCGATCGGGCAAAGACATTTGAGGAGCGACAGCGAGAATGACCTCCAATATAATTTGTCATCAAGGGGGACATCATAGGTGGCTTATCGCCTTATCTTGCAGGCTTCGACCTAGTTCGCTGATACTCTTCCATCCTTTAGGAAGTTGGTGAGTGGATCGATCCAGCTAGGCTCAAAAATTATATTTAGCACAACCTCAGGCTCGTTGATGCTTGGTTCCTTTAAGACTTCGAGGTAGGTGGCTTTGGTCAGCTCGAGAATTTTTGAGGTGGCTAATTTCAACAGCAGGTTGGCCCTCACATTTTTTGTCCTAGGTTCTGTTGTATGTCAAAATTACAAAAGGTTGAGGTGATGTCTTTTACCTTTTATAGATACTTGATTATTGAGGATCCCCGAACCTTGAATTCTCCTTATTCTTGGCCGATCACCAGTTGCGAATCACTAAAGATCTTTAGTTGCTAGACTCAAGCTCCGTGGAGAGTTTGAGCCCAGTGATGAGTACTTCATATTCGGCCTCATTATTTGAAATGAAAAACTCGAATCATAGGGTATACTTGGTGATTAATCCTTCTGAGCTAGTAAGTATAAGCCCAATTCCACTGCCCCCAGCTTGATGACCCATCCATGTGCATAATCGATGGTCACACTACAACGTTCATCTTTCTATGGAGCTCTGTAGGATCCTTGTCCGGGATAGTGCACTCTACTAAAAAGTCTACCAGTACTTGCGCCTTGATAGACGAGCAAGGTCGATACTTCATGTCAAATTTTTTGAGTTCAACTGCCCACTTTGCTAGCCAACTTGTATTTTTAGGATTCTGGAGGACCTGTCTCATCAGCTAGTTAGTCTAGAGTAGGCTTGGAAGTATGGGCAAAACTTTCAAGCTGAAAGGATGAGGGCGTAGACCGTCTTCTCCAGCCAAGAGTATCTAGTCTTGGTGCTGCACAGAACCCAATTTGTATAGTAGGTCGATTTCTGGCATCCTTCCTTCTCTTGGACCAAAATGGAACTCACAATAGTGGGAGAGATGGCTAGGTGCAAGTAGAGCGTCTCTCTGACCTGTGGCCTTCAGTAGATCGAAGGCCTCTTGACATTCTTCTATCTATTGAAAGTCTTTTGGGTTCTTTAGGGCCTTGAAGAAGGGGAGGCAGCACTCCACCAATCTGGAGATGAACCTCGCAAGAACGGCGATCCATCCAGTTAGGCATTGGACTTCTTTATCGGTCTTCGGAGGTTGCATATCTTTCAGTACTCGGATTTTTTCTGGGTTTGCCTCGATGCCTCATTGCATCACTATGAACTCCGAAGGCACACTTTGACAGATTGATCTTCATTCGGTACTTTTTAAGAGTTGCAAAAGTCTCCTCCGGGTCAGTGATGTGCTGCTCAGCTGCCTAGCTTTTCATGAGCATATTGTCCATATATGCCTCAATATTTCAACCGATCTGCTTCTTGAAGATTTTATTGATAAGGCACTGGTAGGTGGCCCCAGCATTCTTTAAGCCGAAGGTCATTACCTTATAGCAATAGAGGCCTGTATCGGTAAGAAAAGTCGTCTTCTCCTCATCCTTGGGGGCCATTGGGATTTTGTTGTACCTAGAGAAAGCATCCATGAAGGTCAGCTGCTGGTGTCCCAAGGTAGCATCCACGAGTTGATCTATTTTCGTGAGAGAAAAGCTGTCTTTTGAACAGACCTTGTTCAGATTAATGTAGTCAATATAGACTCACCACTTTTTGTTAGCTTTTCTGACAAGCACAACATTATCCATCTAGTCAGGGTAGCTTACCTCGTGCATTAAACATGCCTCTATTAGCTTGTCTACTTCTTGGTTGATAATCTGCTGCCTTTCCACGGTGAAGTTTCTTTTCTTCTTCTGCACAGGTTGGTGGGTTGGGTCCATATTGAGCCAATGAGCCATTACCTCAGGTCATATGCCTGGCATGTCAGTGGCGGACTAGGCAAAGACATCCATGTTGGCACAGAGAAAACTAATTACTTCTGCTCGATTTTCTTTACTCAAACTAGAGCCGATCTGGATTGTTCAGTCAGTATTGTCTTCTCGCAATGGAATTAGCACAACTCCTCGGCTGGTTCTCCTTGTTGTTCCTTCAGCTCGTCCCTTGTGTTGAGTCTCTCAACTAGTAGAGTTTTTTCTGACCTCTTTCCCTTGAGAGCAGTCATGTAGCATTGGCGAGCCACAACCTAGTCACCCCAGATTTCTTCAACCCCCCAGCTCGTAGAAAATCGCACAAGCAAATGGTAGGTGGATACCACAACAAGGAAAGCATTCAAGCTGGGGCAGCCTAAGATCGTGTTGTAAGCGAAGGGGACTCAAACCACAAGGAAGTCCAGTCAAAGTGTTGCTTCGAGGCTCTTGTCCCGCAGTGACTGATGGGTTGATCATGCCTTCAAGGGAAATTGAATCCCTAGAGAAGCTAACTAAGGCTGCACTGATTTACAGAGTTGCTCAGCATGTAGTCTCATTCTTTGGAAAGCATCATAGAATAGCACATCAGTCGAACTTTCCTAGTCGACAAGTATTCCTTTTACATCATATTTTGCGATAGTAAGAGAAATAATCACAGTGTCATCCCCTCCTAGGTCATTGTCTGAGAAGGTGATGACATCCCCTGTGCGCTGTCTCTTTGGGGTGGGCCTGGCCTCTCGAGGGACTCGGCTGCCCGAGGCGCTCGAGACCTTGGCAAGACCATCGAAAATAGTGTTGATGACCCCGACGATCAGTTAATTGTCGATTCGTTCCATGGATGGCAAAGTAGAGGAAGAGTCAGGTGCTTCTTAGTCATGCCGAGCATGGACATACCATCCCAACAGCCTCCGTCAGATAAGCGCATCTTGTCTCTGCGCTGGAGACACTCTTCGGTATCGTGGTTGTGGTCCCGATAGAAATGATAGTACTTCTTCTAGTCCCTATTGAATGTTGCAGCCTTCATCCAATGAGGGGGGCACAGATAGCCTCGGCCTTCAATTTCCATGAGGATCTAGATCCTCGAGGCTGTGAGAGGGGTGTACCTACCGAACTTTTTAGAAGGGCTCTTGGGTCGTCATGGTTCCCTCTCATGCCAAGGCAAGACACTCCTTGGCTCTCTTCACTCCTCACATTCCCTCTTAGTTCCTTGGGAGGGTCTCCCGCCAGCAGACACACGATGGGAGGCCATGGTTTTCTTGGCATTAATATACTTGTTGGCTCGTGCCAACATTTCAGCGAAGTCGTTAGGAGGCGCTTCTCCAAGGAGAAGAGGAAGCTTGATGGCTGCAGGCGACTCTTCATTGCAGACATTGTGACCGACTAGTCTAGGTTGTGGATCTCTAGTATTGTCGTATTAAAGCAGCTGACATATTCTTTAACGGATTTTCTCTCCCTCTACTTGATGCCGAGCAACATGTCTGAGTCACGGCGTCATCTTTGGCTAGAGATGAAACGTACTATAAAGAGGCAGGTGAGCTGCCCGAAGGAGTAGATTGATTCGGGTTGAAACTGAAAGAACCAGAACCAAGGTGCCTTGTAAAGGGTCTTGAGGGTGGTGGCTATCCTAGGGCACGTAGGGCCACTCTGGTGGAGTAGGTTCACTCCGGTGGAGTAGGTTCAAGGCTTTGTAATGACTCTTGGGAGGCCGGAGCATTGCATTGCGAAGCATGCAAGGTGCCACGAGTTCCTTGGGACTTTATGATGGTTGTTTCTCCCTTTGGTTGATGTTGATGTAGCTAGAGGATGGGCCCTTCTTCTAGCGCCAATCTATTGTCATAAAATTCGGACCGAGATGGGAATGCAGCTCGGATGACCAGGTTGGATGAAGATGGCTAAGCAGGCTGGTTGAGGTATCAGGTGTTGGTCTCCTCTACTGAGTGGCTTGCAAGAAGTCCGCTTGCCGAAGAATTTTTGGAGGAGGACCCTCCGATGCCTAAGTCAGAATATGGGGTAATAGTATGGAAGGAAAAGATTTTTAGTAGAGGGTTACTCTGAGAGTAAGATTGCATATATATTGAGTACCTAAGGTCCCCTGGGTTTCTCTCCTTATATAGGGAGGCCAGTTTGTCATTATGGCCGACATGGTGTGTGATGATGGCCAGAAAGTGGCCTGTATGACTGTGATGGGGGTGCCAGTCCACGTGGATAGGAGAGGCGCTAGTGAGGCATAGGATGTGATCCTACCGTGATTGTGGACTGCCGAGGTTATGAGTTGTTAGGACTATCAGTCCTTGTCGAATCGTACCAATTGTCCTACTTGGTCGATGATTTCTTGGTCAATTAGCTCTTCGGTGAGGTCGAATAGTTCACATTGGATGGTCGATTGCTCGGTTGTAGCTAAGGTAGTTTTCTTTGGCTTACATCCAAGATAAAGGAGGAGATCTGGTCTGAGGTCAAGATATCCAATATTTTCTTCACCAAAGGCCATAGGGTATTTCCAAGAATCTGGATATCTAGCAAAAATTTACTATTCTCTAGAATAATATGTAAAGCCAAAGACTTGAATGGGAGATATCATGTTTAAAAGGCAGGCACCTAGTTGTTAATGGCATATATAGGTAGTATATTTTTTCAAAAGTTTCCAAGTTATTAAATAACCATTTCATGTATATTATGATATTTTATATTTTAATCATTATCTATTATTTTTTTCAATAAAACTGAAATTATATTTTTAGATATATTCAAAACTTTGTTGCTAAAAATATTTATACTACTACATTTATATATAATTTTTCTATAATTTTTCTTATAAGCCCTCTAAAAAATAGATAATTCATGATTATTTTTATGTATGCTATATTTAAAGAATAATAATAGTATTGGATAAAAATAATTAATACTTTTATATGATATTTTTATTTTAAAATAATTTTAATCTTTGATATTTTAATGAATATCCAATCAAACTAGTACTTGCAATCTTGACCAGGTCTGTCTTCACATGGGTTTAGTAACCATGCCTTAAATCTTTAGTTATTTTGTATCGCAAACAATCTGCATAGTAAATTAGGTTACAATTCTTTATGATTATATAATTAATATTAGTTTTATGATTAAATTTCACCAAAAAATTAATTTATATCTGAATAATATTTGAATTATATCCATATTTGGATAAAAAAATATGGATAAACTAATATCCAACTTATATCTGTATCTACTCGGGATAAAAATGGATATGCTTAATATCATATTTGTATCCATATCCGATTAAAATAAATATAGACATTAATTTTGATATCATTTAATCATATCCATATCACTACACAAAAAAAGAACATTACCGACTCTTATTTGCCGACGCTTATTCCAAGCGTCGGCAAAAAATTTTTTCCATCAACATTTGCCGACACTTAAAAGCGTCGTCGAAGTTAATATGTAATTAACGACACTTTTAACGACGCTTTTTAGCGTTGTTAAATAACGACGCTTAAAAGCGTCGTTAAAAGCGTCGTCGGAAGCCAAAAAATCACCTCATTTTAGTTCCACATCGGCGGATCTGAAAAAAAAAACTGTTTATATAGCCAAACCTAACCACTCTGCACGGATGGAATGAAGGTACCGATCGGGGAGGTTGTTTGTATTTCTGAATGGAAGAGGAGAAGATGCAGACCGCAAATGGTATTTTTTTTGCAAATGGAAATTCGCGACGCTTTAAAGCGTCGGAAAAGAGCGACGCTTTTAAAAGCATCGAAAAATATTTTTTCCACTGTAGCATAGGCGACGCTTTACCGACGCTTTGGAAAGCGTCGGGATGGTTTTTACCGACGCTTTTAAGCGTCGCTAATAGCCAAAAAAAGCGTCGCTAATGTCCAAGTTTCTTGTAGTGTATTCATATTCATTGAAAAATATGGAAACGAATACGGATTGTTGCCGCTGAAAATTGACCTGACCAAGACGCCAAGCTAACTATGCTACTGGAGTACTCGGACAGTCGGCTGCTCAGGTCGTGGAGGTTAGATAAAGACCACGATGTGCCTCCGAAGGGGCGATGTGGTGCTTGTTGTGCTAAGATATTGATGGTTTCAATGCCAATCATTTCCAAGGCGATGCTAGATGGAGGAAACTATGCTCAGACATTCTCTCCAATACTAAATCCGACCTAAAATAGCAAAGATAGAAAAGTTCTCTTATTGGAAAGTGTCTGAAATGGGACTCTCAATGCCAAAGTCAGACGAACTCTTGAAAAATAATGAAAGTGTTTCGATAGCAACGAGGTGGCAGCGCAAAAGCATAAAAAGAACTTGAGAGCACTTACCTAAAGGATCTCTCGGAAATAGTTTATATAGGCAATGGTAATTGCCTATATCTAAAGAGTTCAAGCATGCGGATCGTTTTTGGTAACCGATCACATATCCAAAATATCATGTTCAGGCATTCCACTCGGACATCTCGCTCCATACATCTCGCATGTTCGATACGTGGTTATGGATACCATTGGCGATCTTGGCTGAGTTGTCGCCAGTTGGGTGGAGAGGTTGAAATTTGAAGGACTCTATATATGCCTCTGGGTTCAGTCATATGGTGGGCTTTGATTGGTTGGTTGAAAGCTTTGTGGCGAACTCTTATTAGTTGGTCTGCCACTTCGGCTGTGGTTAGTTCCGCGGTGTATCATGAATATACTTATATCTGATCCGCATTTGATCCATGTTCAACCCTACTTCAAACTATGTGAGAAAGACAGAAGAATAAAAGTCCAATCAAATCACAAAGGATTTTTAGGATCCGATGGGAAAGCCCAGTATCCTACTTCAACTGATCTCTATATGTTCTCGTATCTAGGTCTCATGAATCTCATCCTATCAGATTAGATGTGAATCCAAGCCACATAAAGGGCTCCAATAGATGCCCTACAAGCACAAAAATTGAGTACAATAGATCAAAAATCCTCAAAACAGAAGATCTAAAAAGATTATGTCAAACCAATAAGTATATATTTGTCCTGCTCTTAATAGGACTCCATGAGCATACAAGATGGACCTTCTTTACTCATCCCATGAAGAAGAAGTCATATAAAATCAGATCTAGATTTATATACAGTGAATACAGTCATGCCATATGGAATAAATTAAATAAACTGGAATTGTAGAATCCCTAGCACTTATTCATGCAATACAAATTATTATGCCATGAGATAAGGAATACCTTCAAAACTATTGGAATCAAGTTTGAACATTTTCTTGTGGATAAAAATAAATCCACGACCTTCATCTTTCATCCTATGAGATCTATGCCATAGAAACTCTACCTAATGCATGGTACAGTGTAGCACGATGCATGATTTGTTAAATCTTGCTGTAAAGCAATGCAAATCATATATGAAATAATTATACAATCATGATTTTAAGATAATCACCTCATGCCAGAGATGGAAAAATAAATAACGGACTACATCTTATATGATCTAAATGATGCACAATCAAAATTATCTAAAACAAGCATGTATCTGTATAAATCTAACATGAGACATAGATCTACTATAACGGTAAGAAATAAATTTCATCTAAAGCATAATCTAGCTTTGGTACTACTCTGAAGAACATGGATTAGGTCCAGTAGAGCATTTCAAATTGAAAGTATGAATATGTTTAAACAAGATCACTCTTTTTGGTAAATCATCTTTAATCTATAGATGACATGTATAATTAGAGAGATAAATACCTTCCAATAGGCACTGAGGTCGCGAACCTTCCAGGAGGCATTAAGGTCGTGACCTTCTAAGAATTATTAACCTCGGTCAGTTCAGTCCACATACCTATCTGAAGCATTGCTTGGCTTTGAGCCTCCAGCAGCGCTAGGTCAATAGGATGCATTTCTAGAAGAAATTATCTCACAAGTCTTCTTCTCTCTTTCTCTCTCTTTTTTCTTAGAGAAGGAAGAAGCATAGCCTTGCTTGTGCCTCTATATCTTTTGGCATGTAAAATTATTGACTTGTGACACCATAGATGCCTCATCTTTTATGGAGGGGAGGCACTAAAGTTTCTATGCTTGGTACCCAGAGTCCTTCTTGGACTCTAGTTTGAGGAAAGCATGATGAGAGGGTGCTAGCCTTACTTAGCCGCCCTATAGAGTCTTAAAGTTCTCTAGGAGAGAGAGCAAGGGCTGCCGGCCACTTAAGGAGGATACCCCTTGCATATGCATGCACTCTTAGAGGGAGTGTACAACCCAGTTGGCATGTTAGATAAATAGGGGCGGTGGCCACCTTTCTTAGTTCACCGTCCCCACTTGGCTTTCATCCAAATGGCGCCTAGGGCCGGTCTAGGTTGGTCTTGCTTGATCCAACCTAGCCCATTCTCTTCTCCAATCAAATCAAGATTATTTTGATCTAATCTATAAGAGAATTACCAATTGGCATCTTATTTCAATTGGCTTGGAGATAGATAACACATACTAGATGAGTTACTAGGATAGGTCAATTCGGATTTGCACTAATAATTAGCCTCTTCAAATCTGCTCTAGTCATACATTAGTAATAAGGTTATCATGTCGATATGGAGCTCTTACTAAACCTCTTAGGTGAGTAAGATGAAACCACTTGATCTTGCATAAGCTATATATATGCTGTAATTGATTCCCTCATCTTTCTAGTATCTTTACCGCACTGTCAAACTCTAGTCATACTATACAGTAGTCCATGAAAATCCTGAATCATGTTAGACATCCTTCTTTAAAATTGCTCATATGAAACCTTTTTGAAAATAATAAATATTAGCTATACAAATTTGTGAAAATAATTATTTTCAAAATCTTTTGAAGTTATTAATGAGAGACCCTAAGCCTTAATGCTTGACCATATCTTTGTTCTAATATAGACACTATACCATTATGATGGTTACTATGTTGGACAATTCTCTCTCGTATTTGGACATAGTAAACCACTATGCTTTCTATCAAGGATATAATCTAGTGATCCTTGTCAACACGTAAGTTTGGCCATAATTTCACTAGCCTCTAGAATACAGCAAGGTATTATGTCCTTCGAGTCAATGAACTACTTACAATCTTAGTACCTAAATTACATCTCTATCCTTGACAATGCTTTGTAAAATAAATTGCCAATATTGATTGTACAGTGGGATGGCACACGTGTGTCCATGCAAGGTCTCACCTTGGTGAAGGAGAAACTCCATAAAGTAACTATCGATCTCAGCAGCTTTATAAATGCAATGCCCAACCCTCACTGATTGCTATAAACATATTTCAAATACATGTTATGGAGGCCTGTAGAACATGTCAGAAAAATTACTGTACTATATACAAATTCCGTCAAACTGCTGGAAAGTTGCCTTCTTTGAATGCTACCAACGCGAGGAGAGCGGGAGACAAGCCATGATTGTGGCTTCCCCTAGTATAGAATCATCAGCTCTCATTTTCCAATGCTAGAAATAGCTATTCTTGTGAGCATAGGAGAGTTAAGGGTAACAACGAATTGACATAAAATGCTGAAAATGTTCATTTTGTGCAAGCATGGACATTCTGGGGAGTATTGTTAGAACTTACATGGGAAGTCATGAGATGTTCCCAAACGTTCACTTTGCGGCAAAGTAGGGCATGTCAAGGAGGCATGTAAATGCATTCATGGGTGACCAAAGAGTTTGTGAAGCATGGCAAGTTCTATTTTCATATTGTTATTGATGGAAAACGTATGTGTTACTTGTCTATACTCAAAGCATACTGGACTCCTTTTATTCACATTGATGTTGCTATCTCACAATCAGATGTTTGGGAACCGTTTCCTGTTGTTTCATTATCTGGCCTTGGATATTATATTCTCTTCATTGATCGATAATTATCCTAGAGTCACTTGGTTGTATGTTATGAAAACCAAAGACGAAGTCCCTCTTATTTGTTACAATTTCATAAAATAATTGTGACAATTTGATGTTAAAACTAAGGTTCTTCACACTAATGGGACTGAGTACATTAATAAGGAAAAGAAGCAATACCTTAAAGGAAATGGCATCCTTCATCATACTAGTATTGAATGTCCTGAGTCGTTGAATGAAAGAATAGGCACCTTCTTCAAGTTACTGGGTATCTTTTATCATCTGCTATGGTTCTAAAAATGTATTGGCCTGATTGCATTCTACCTGCTTATCATATCATCATCGCCCTACTCGTGTTCTCCAAAAAATGAGCTCTTCAGAGAAGCTAACCAAGAGATATCCTTGCATTTCTCACCTTCGTATCTTTGATTGCATGTGCTAATCTCTATTTATGAAAGAAGCAGGGACAAAGTAGATTCTCCTTCTATCAAGTGTATATTTCTTCGTTAATTATCCATTTAAAAGAGGTACAAATGCTATAATCCAAAAAACCATAAATTTTATATCTCTTCTTATGTTTCCTTTTCAGAAAGGTCACCTTTTTTTCACTCTCAAGAACGGAAAACCTATCAACAAGAAGCCAAATCAATAACAAGCATGTCAGCATTGCATAAACTTGAAACGGTATGAAGTAACGCATATAGAGCCCCGTGCTCCAGTTAAGCGCAGCTTGAGCCGATGTTCATAGAGTATTAGGCTTCAAATATATAGCAATAATTTTGCAAACACTAACCTCCAAATCTCTTGATTTCCATGTCAAATCCCCAGCTCCAAGGAAGGCAAGAAGGTGATGATTTTATTTTTATGTTAAAATGTACAAATAGTCTCTCTATTGGTTAAGTTGGGTTCATCTGTTTAATATGCCGAAGACTTCTCTCTCATAATATGAATAATGCAATATAGATTATAATGAATTTAATTTGGATCATATAGTATCGATTCCTCTCATGTAGACTTTTTCATCTCCTCATTTGCTCCAGTTCCCCTTTTGAATTACCTGTTTTATAGAGAAGACAAGCACATCAAGAATGGCATCTCGAGAAAGAACCTTTGCAAATAACACTTCTATAATTGCTAGTTGGTATTGCTATCTCCCCAAAACTACAGTAATTCACCAATAATCACAGGGTTATTTGGGAGGTTCTCTGAAAATGGATAGCTCAAAAGTAATGCATATTATCCCCATACCATCCATCTGCAAAATAAAGATCATATAAACCGGCAACTCACCAAATGAAATTGAACATATTTGAAATTAGTTACAACATTCTGGCCAAAAAAATAAGCGGGGATGGAAGAAAAGCAACCGAGAATAAGAGACTCGATATTTACAGGCTTGATCATTTCCATAATTCTTCCATTGGAATTCCACGTTCGAGAGCAACTTCCCTGAACTGCCTCATTTTCTGCACAGCAACTGCCGTAGCTCTTGCATTGTTAAGGGCATTTCCACTCCCTAGCTGCTTCCCTAAAGCATTCTCTACACCAGCCATTTCCAACACGACCCTTACTGCTCCACCAGCAATAACTCCAGTACCAGGTGATGCAGGCCTTAGCATGACCTTAGCAGCTCCATAATCTCCATCAGCTCTATTGTCGTGCAAGGCGAAATGAAGCAAGAAAACAAAGCGAGATATGTCAGAGAATACTTGGTCATAAGACGTCACAGCAAACAGGTTAACGAAGGATATCAGGGAAAGCGATAAAGGTAAGATATTCAACTACATGAAATTTCGTTTAGGTACCTACTGGTCGGATGTCATATCTTGCTGAATACTTAAGTCAGTATTTCTCCCAACTAGGCCATGTGGTACAAGCATAGGCAAGTCATTTCTTTGATGGTTCAATTGAGTCAAAAGTCTACTTGAAACAAGTAAAATCTAGGTCATTTGATTACCCTAAATACTTTCTGACTAGATCTGAGTGAACAAAGTAATAATGAACATATCAAAGATGATTTACTTTTGATGTTTTACACTCTTTTCATACACCAATATAAATCCTTTCAAAAAGCAGCAAATATTCACTGCTTGAATAGTTGCCACAGCTCCTTGTTGTTTGAAAAAAACCTCCCCTTCAATTTGGTCCTTTTTCGCAAAAAGCAGACATGAGATAATGAATCAAGTCTTTCCCCAAGATCTCAGACAAAATTTTCCAATGAATTTAGGCCCAGGAGCAGAATCAGGTGTTGCAAATGCAGGTGTGAAGAAATTGAAAAGTGATAAAATGAGGAAGAGGGATTGAAAAGTGATACAAAGTGATAGAAGGAGAGAAATTATGTAAGAAATACTCACCATGGTCCAAGAATCATATAAATGAAATCTTATTTGAGACCAGCTCCTGTATTGTGGATTTTGTAGACTTCTGAATCTTCATGAGAAAGATATCAATTGACATTTTATATAGCTTGAAAAGAATCTCAGCAATAGGGCAACCAAAATATTTGATGTAAAGTATAATAAACTATTCTGACTAAGCAAACCCTAAGAGTGCCTGTCACTTTATGATAATATCAGAATATTATGCTGGGGCATCAGTCTTTCAAAGGAAAATGACTAGCATGACCTGACACGGTTGTCAAAGAAGATGCAAGATGCTAGAGAACAGAGAGGCCAAGGAGGTTGGATATCTCATAATACCAACAATATCAGGAACCTTGATATGATAGATCAACTTTTATGATGTTACTGTTATCCTTTATAAAGATGATATTGGAATCTCCAACCACAACTAGATGAATAATGTCACCACCATTGAACAGCATGCAACCACATGTTCAAGCAAGCAAGCACAACCATGTGTTGCATGTGAGAAGCAAGAAGGAACTAAAAGAGGTTGAAAGTGAAATAGAAGCTTACTGAATTGGATCTTGAAGGTAGGATAGGATAGAATAAAAGTGTCAACACATGGAAAGAAGAAACTTGCTCTGAATATGGTTTAGTGTACAAAGAAAAATGTCCTAAGAACACAAATATAGAAGGCACGGTTGAAATTGTCACTTTCCAGCATAAACCACCTTGTGAAAAGCAGATTAGTCCTTCCACACCTATATAAGCATCATAACCAAGTTGAGAATCCTTTTCAAAAGGTGAAGCCAGGGAGCCTGCAATACATAAAAACTGGAGATAAATGGATAAAGAGGAAACAGTTGCCTGATGAACATGTTTTAGATGGCACCACTTGTTGCTTGACAGTAAATACTTACTATCCTTGATGTGTTTCATCATGATTAAATAATCTACTTCTGGTCATATTTGCAAGTTCCCATGTTTAGATCAACTGTTTTTTACTTTGAATATGATCCAGACAAGTAAATTTGGCCTGCTAAAAATTGGGGAAGCTAACTTAGAATAAGTAAGAATATCTGAGATTCTTGTAATGATGACTACAGAGTAAAAATTGATGCAAATATGTTCCACAGTTCTGATGATCAAACTAGATAACAAAAACTATCAGCTGACTTGATTCTGAAAGTGAAAGATGTATTACCAGCTGAATAGATATCAATGGTTTTGAGAAAGCTAGAATTAATTGCATGATTGTCTGTCCCTCCTCTGGTAGTGACTCAACTTATCACGTTAGTCATGTGGTGTTAGTCAAATGTTCCTGCATTTAGGCTTTGATATCCCAGTTCTCCTTACGCATACTATGACAAAACCATTTGATTTACATACAAAATACTCACTACAGCATATG
Organism: Phoenix dactylifera; assembly: GCF_051530095.1. Taxonomy (NCBI): domain Eukaryota; kingdom Viridiplantae; phylum Streptophyta; class Magnoliopsida; order Arecales; family Arecaceae; genus Phoenix; species Phoenix dactylifera. The sequence continues at coordinate 19,561,605 of NC_143198.1, read as the reverse complement.
TGGATTCTCCATGTTCGCAATTTTTGTAAACCTCTCCAGGTGTGCTATCTTTCACTATCCATATTGTTACCGGCTGGTTTCCCTTCGATATCTGAAAACATGCTCGCAGCAGTTGATTATTGAGAAGTGCAATCATGATAACTAAATATCCTAGTTATTCTTATCAAGCTTCTAGAAGACCTGGGAACCTTTTTTCTGTAATTTTGTTATGAACTCCAAGGGATGAACATAGGCAGAGGACGGCTACTCCAAGTACTACTTCATATTCCAGCTTTTTTCATCTCATCAAATTTTTGCTTTGTTTTTGTGATGCTCAACCTTGGGCAACACCATCATACTTGTTACAGTGTCTTGATTCAGAAATTATGCTAATCTAGGAATAAAGAGTTCTTTTTGAGAATGGGAGGAAGCTGGGCCAAAATTGGGGCAAGGGTTGGATTGAGTGACTTTACCAACTCAACCAGTTTGCACCCTCCCAGGCAAGGTTCGCAATCTCGATACGAGGTATTGTATTGGTACATTTTCGGTTCGGTATGGCACGGTACACCTTTGTGCCGAAATAGCTCTCTTACCTATTTTCTCAATTTTCATCTCGTTACGCACCTCAATACGCCTCGTACAGGTTGGTATGCCTCGGTACGGGATGGTACGCCTCGATACGGGCGGTACGAAACTTATACTGACTTAAATATGTGTTTCATACCGGTTTTCTCTTGGTATGGTATGGTACATTCCGTATCGAACGGTATGGGATGGTACGATAGATCTTGCTCCTAAGATTAAGAACTAAAAAAAAAAGCTTCTAAATAGTTGTTTCTTTGAAGTCTTGCAGTTGACCAATATGCAAACTCCACATGTAATTGGCAACCCTTGGAGCATAATTTGTCCAAAAGATAACATTATATTTCATATCTAATCCTGCACAAATTGTTTTACATATAATATCTTTAATCTAATTTGTAGGCCCTTACACTCCAGGCTTTCTATTTATATATATATGTGTGTGTGTGTGTATATGTATGTGTATATATATGTGTATATGTACTTATATATATACATATATATACGCATATACATACGCATATAGATATATATGTATACATACGCATATAGATATATATGTATACATATATATATATATGCATATATATACACACATGCACAAAAATAAAATGGAGGCTCTACTTCAGCAGAGCTCTCCGTTCGCCACTTGTACATATACTAGAGCTCTCCGTGTGCAAAACCTTATTTAATACCATATTAAATAAGAAGCTTATTAATACATTAAAAAGAAACTTATTAGGTTATTAGATCATAATAAATAAAGAACCTTTCATTAGTATCACCAAATTAAAATAGAATTTAATGACAGAATTAATAATCATATTTGCTTAATGTAGATTGATATTAGTAAAAAAAATCATTAGTATCGTACCTTGCCCATATCCTGCACGATTCATTATATTACACTATTTTTTAAAAAAAAAATTATTATATTTTGTGATCATGTTGTTATTTAAAAGTGAAAGTATAACTACTAATAATCTTGCTTATATTGCATTTAAATATCCTCTATATGCAATACTTTTCTATTTCTTATTTTTATACAAGTTGGATCGTGATCTTATTATTTTATAATAATATATTATTTTACCATATCCATAATTATACATATACTATTGGAATTTTGTATATTGATAGTATAACATAATATTAATATCAAAAAATTACTTTAAAAAAATAGGCTTTTATGTCTATTATATTATATTTTATTTCAGTTATCTATTCAATTATGTCTATTTTATATTGCATTTTAGGAAGAGTTGAAAAAGGGAGAAAAAATTGCAACCCGCACATCACGCAGGTTATTAGCTAGTTCAAGTTTTATATTCGAACAATGTAACTAAAGCTACAGAAATGTGCATAATAACTAAACATAAAATAAAAAAAACAGCACAGCATTTCCTTTAAAATGTTTGTTAAGAAAGTGGATCTAGCACCAGAGCTCCCACCTTTCTATTTCAATTTATACTCAATGACAACTCTAGTCCATCTAACAAGTTTGCAAGTGCACTATGGATGTACCAACCACCATGTAATCATACAATACAACCATGAAGATGCATAATCAATAAAAACAGAAAACTGATGACTTTCTCAGCCAGACAGCTATCGAAAAAAAAAATGAACAGAAGGCAATAAATATGCAACATCCAGCATTTACAACTACATCATTAGCCCATTTAAGAAATAGAATTCCATCAGACCATTTAAGACAAGGACTTCACCACAAAGTGAAGAAAACTGATGGTTTTTAAATCTTATTTTATCAATTAATCTACAGAAAAGTTACTCCGGATATCCATCACCATGTTTACCAAATACAGGTCCGTTCAATAATTCCAGTTTATGAAGTTGAACTAAGCTTTCATTCCACATTTGCTTTCTCAATTAAAGGGTACTTCTAAGAAGATCACCAGACCACCAACCACTGAATTCCAAACTTTACGACACCAATAAACATTTTAAACAATGACAACGAACAAGTCCAAGCAGGCAAGACGTCAATTAGTTTTCTATGCATGCAACCACCAAAAAGAATCAAATTTCAATTTTTACTCGGAAAAATAGGTGGTTTCAGTTCATCTCACTACTCATTCACCTGTGCGGGAAGGTAGAGTATTTGGTCATGGGCACGGTAACGATGTGTCTTCTGGCATCAACGGCAGATTTGGCGATAGCGTCCACTACCTCTTTGGCCTTCCCGACGCCGATACCGACATGCCCTTTCTTATCCCCAACCACAACAATCGCCCGGAAAGACAGCTTCTTTCCCCCCTTGACCACCTTGGTGACCCTCCTCACCTCTATCACCCGCTCCTCGAACCCGTCGTTCGGCTTCTCCCTCTTCTTCCGGCCCAGCAGCCCGCTGGTCTTCTTAATCTTGGCATCCATCACATAGATGTCGTTTCCGAGCTTGCTCTCCCCACTGTATGCCGGGCCGTAGATCTCCTCGTAGGCGGCAGCGATCTCGTCCTCTGTTTCAGGAGGCAGCTCGTCGAAGGCCGGTGGCGGGACGTAGCCCTCTGGCGGGGCCGGAGGGTTGAAGGGGATGTCCTCATAGGGGTTCACGTTGTCGAAGAAGGAGGTGTTGATGTCGTCCCTGGGGGAGGCCCGAGGGACCGATTTGGAGGCGGCGAGGGGTTTGGAGGGGGAGAAGGATAGAGTTTGAAGAGTTCTCAGCTTGGGGTTGAGGGAAAGGGAGGAGGAGGGGTTCAAGGAGGGAAGGGAGGAACGGATGGAGAGGGAGGAGAGAGCGGCGGCGAACGCCGCGGAAGTAGCCGCCATTGCTTTTAGTTATGTCTTCTTCCTTCCCACTGTCAGTGGAAATCGAGGCCAATCTAGGGCTGAAGACCGATTAGGTACCGATAGGATGATGGTATTTTTACCCCTATTATCCAGAGAATATAAATACGAATATAAATAATAAATAGTTACTAAAATTCATATTTTTATTTATTGTAAAAAGTAGCAGGTATAAATTATTGAATATATTAATATTTGTCTTAAATAAATACAAATACAAATTGGATATTAATTTATAATTTTTTTATCTACATACAAATATAATAAATTAAATATTATTTAAATATTATTTAAATTTTGAATAAAACTTAATAATAAAAACTAATATAAATAATATAATTATAAAGGATCAAAATAAAATATACAATCAAGTTCATATATGATGCACAATAATCAAATAGTGATCTAAAATATAGTTATTAGACTTACGGGGATCAAATTGGTTGAGGATCTTAGATTTGTGCAGATTGAATACTAAAATATATTATAAATTATAAATTATTTAAATAAAACATATAATATCAAAGTATTAAAAAAAGTTATATATCAAGTATTAGTGTTCCGCTTTACTTGCAGCATAAATAAAAATAATTATAAATTATTTATATTTTAAGAAACTTGCTAGAAAATACATAAATATAGAAATATATTGGATGTGACACCAAAAAATAATAGTATTAGTTAATTGACGTCGACTAAACTAGTTATATCTAAATTTGTTTATGTCAGTTAAATTGTCACTGCTGCTATGTGTTTTGTGGTGCATGAGGTTTGACTGATTTTATTGAATGGGTTGCCCTTAGTTGACTTTTAAGTTTGATACTTCATTTCAATACTCTGGTTGTATGGTTTACTCTTGCTAGTTTATGATTCAATAGTTGGTTTTATTGAATGGATTGCTATTAATTAAATGGATTATTATTAATTTCTGGATTGTTTGGATTATATCAATTTCACTAAACTGAGCTTTAGGATTACATTAGCTCATTTAAATGAATTCAACCACTGCACATTTTTGAATATATTAGTTCAATAACTAATAGCTCCAAATGTGCAACTTGAATTTATTTAATAGTTGCACCGAATTAAGCTTAGATTTGTATAAAGTCTAGTTTAAATGAGTTTAATAGTTGTACAGATTTGAATGTATTAATTCAAAATCTAATAGTCTTAAATGTGCAACTTAGATAATTTGGATTGTATTTGTTGCACCAAATTGAGCTCAGAGTTGAATGAGCTCTGGTTTAGATGAGTTCAATGCCTGTAATAGTTTTAAATGTATTGATTACTATGAAATGCTTTATTTTTTAATAATTGTTATTTTTCTTAAATGATGCTTTGACATGAAAAAACTTACACTTGATCCGGTAAGGAAAATTAAGATATACTTACTAAGTTGTGTCGCTCAAATATTTTTATTTTTCTTTATACTTTTTTAAATGAATAGGGTCAGTAGGAATGAAGGATGGTCCATGCTTAGAGTTCACTCCAATAAGTGCAATTTTGTAGCGGAACTTTAATTTTTCATATGATTATGAATTTGTAGCCTACTATTTTTCTAAAGTTTGAGGATTATGGATTTTGTATTTATATTTGGATTTAGATGTTCTAAACCAACATTGGTTGCATTTAATGGATAATGAAATTAGATTTTTTTTATTATATTTTATTTGAGATGAATTGGAAGCTAAATATAATTGTTGGTTTCACGTTATCATGGGTTGTACCCTCTGGTAGCATGGTTATGTTATATCTCGGATTTAGGGTGTCACATTTTATGGTATCAGAGTAATAAGTTTGATCATTGGTAGAAAATTAAGCTTAGTGTTATGATTAGTAGGGTTAGGCATGTGACGAATATAGAAGAGTTTGTTTTGATCAGAGTTGCAAAGCAGAAGTACATTTGAGTAGAAAAGGACTTAGTATCCTTAAAGATTTTATAGTATCAAAGCAATAGATTTGATCGTGGGTAGAAAATTAAGCTAGTGTTATGATTAGTAAGGTTAGGCATGTGACAAGTATAGAAGAGTTGGTTTTAATCAGAGTTGCACAACGAAAGTACGGTGGAGTAGAAGAAGACTTAGTATCCTTAAAGCATGAAGGTGTATTAAGTTTTGAGGATGAAACTCATTTAACGGGGGGAGAATGATGGCATGATCACGGCCAAGTCCGCTTGACCGGCCTAACCCGAGCTTGGCCTAGCCCAAGCTTCCTTTGTCACGTCCCAAATTCGGGGCATAATAGGCCATGCTATTGAGGAGTACAACCCATGATAACACGAAATCAACCATTACATCTTAGCTTCCAAATCCATCACAAACAAAATATAATATTTAAAAGTCTAATTTTATCATTCATTAAATAAAACCAATATTGGTTCAGACCGTCTAAATCCAAAACCAAACCTATAATCCTCAATATTCAGAAAATCATTAACTACAAATTCATAGTCAATTAGAATACTAAAATTCTTATACAAATCACCAAACTTGCTAGCGTGAACTCCAAGCCTGGACCATCCTTCTTTCCTATCAATCTTATTTGTCTAAAGAAAAAATAAAAATAAAAATATGTGAGCATAGCTCAGTAAGTAAACATTTCACTACCTTACTAGATCAAACATAAGTTTTTGCATGAATCAAAGCATCATAAAGTAAAAATAACAATTATTACTAGATAGAATATTTCATAGTATTATATATGATAAAGTAAGTCATAAAGTCAATCATGCATGCAATATCATCAATATATCATAAACATGATCTTAGGTGTATTGCATAAATAAAATCATAAATTATTTACTATTTAACTATATCATTGATTAATTATTACTCTCAAACTAAATACTAAGGTCACTATTATACCTATGACAAGGTCTTAATTGATAAAATACCAACTACTATTTTCCATTAGTAGCGTCATATGCCAACTATTATTACCCATTGGCAGGGTCATCTGCCAACTACTATTATTCGCTGGCAGGATCATATTCCAACTACTATTATCCTCTAGCAAGATCGTATGTTAACTACTATTATCCACTGACAAGGTCATATGGAATTGGATGTCAATCTACCCAACTTTCAGGAGCCATACATAGCTATCGGCAGGTTGGTTTGTTTGCAGTTCTTGATACCTATGCATATTCTAAGTCTTTTTTTTAATTTAAACTTTTCTTCCAACAGACTTCTTGTCGAAATGTCATGCAAACATTTCTTAAATCATGACTCATTTGTCATGGTAATATCTTGAATCAATCAGCGAAGATACACATCAATCGATTAGTGTCAATTTGCTTGCTGAAACTCACTGAATTGCTTAATAAATTATGAAGTTGCCTTTAAGTATGGGCACAGTCCAAGTATCTGAACAAGCACTAGGCAGTCTTGAGCACCCAAGTTCATGCCTATATACCAACGAAGGTGTTCAGTCACTAAGCCTAGGACCCTTGGAAGTGGTGGCACCTTGATCGTTAAGCTTCCCAAGCACTTATGAGGAACTGCTGAGAACTAGGTTGTCGCCTTAGATGACACTGATACATGTAGACTAGCCCGGAGCATTGGCCAGGCCAGACCTAAGCATAATAACAAGAGCTTTTACTTGCTGGCTCGAGTGCTCAGCCTGGCCTGGCTCTTGGCCTACAATCTTCAGCCTAAGCCCAGCTAGCTTGTTAAAAGCCAGGCCTAGGACTGACCCGGTCGTGCCTGACAAACCTAGGGCATGGGTCGGTCCCCTTTCTATGGCTGATGTCCAAAGATGAAAAGAGGGAATAGGCGAGGATGAGGATGATGAGTGTTGGTGGCAGTGACAAATAGCAAGGTTGATAAGGTGGTAGGAGTATCCAAGGAGGAGAGGAAGGAGGGAGAGAAGAATGGTGACAATGACGAAGAACCGGCGGCATAAGGAAGGGGAGAAAGAGGAGGGGATGGTGGTGGAAGCATGGATCTGAATCATCACATGTGAGTTGGAATTTGGAGGAATGGGGAAGTAGGAAATTGTAAAACTTTTTACCTTTTTCTCCAGATCTATGCTTCTAATGATTGTTTCATTTATTTCTAAGCAGAAGTACTGACAACTAAATAATTTGTTCCTACCAAAAGAACTACTGGAATTGTTTAGGGTGCTAAACATATTTTGTAGAAATTCCAGCCTCATCCAAGTTCAAAAACTCTAATAGTTAAGCTTTTAACTTAGAATATCCATAATTTTTTGGGCTTACAAGATCTTCATTCTACAGGGTATTTTCCATCTTTTTCTTCCTCCATATCCTCTAGTCAGCTAAATAATCTCATACCACCTCTTGTGGGAATAACTGAAAAAATAAGTAAATAACTGATATCATGCTATTCTTGTTTATATGCTGGGACATGCAAAATATCTCATAATGTTCTTGAGGTGCTTTTTCATGACTTCTAGAAACAATACTCACATTCACTGAAAAGGAAAAAAAAAACTTTATTATACTACGATGCCTACTTAGTTCAAACGATTTATATATTACCTTTTAAGATTTTGCATTGTCAACTCAGGTCACTGAATCTGGCTGGTCTGAAGGAGAATGCAGAGGCAAAGCTGGGTGGTTTCCATCGGCATATGTGGCAAAACGTCAAAACATCCCCCCCAACAAAGTCTTTACCCAAACATTCTAGATTTCTGTAGCTCCGTATCTACCTTCAGTTGGTTGCTAAGTTCCAGTATGAAGCATTGCATATTTATTGGCAGGGATTGGGGTATAAGTGAGATGAGAAAATCACCATTTTCTGCAACATATAACATCCCAAGCACTGGAGTTGTTTCATTCTTTGCTGGGAAATATTGCAGCCATGGCAAATTGTTGTATTCCATGTCTTGAGGGATACAGAAAGAAACTAAAGGGAAATTTATTTTGGATCTTTTTCTTACAAAAATAACTAAGATTTCCCTCTGGGCATTTTCCTTTCATATGAATTAATAACGGGATAAGTTCAATTCCTGTGGAATTACATACACTTGATGAGACTAATATGTGCCTTGCTCTTATTCTCCTCAGACATTCTAAGATTATGGTTTAACAGTGATATATGATTCATTAGAAAATGCTGATAATGTTGAGCATCAGCTTCCCTTGCAAGTTGAAGACGGTGAAACGTTGATCGAGCGTTATGATGATCGGTGCTCTCAAAACATCACTAGCCATTCATCTGATGTATCCCAGGATCATTTTGGTCTAAAAAATAAAAAGTAAATTACAAAAAGCTTCCTAAGATTAAGGGTAAATGATATTTACACCCAATAGTACAAAAAACTTTGCCCTTCTTTAGGTTTATTTTTATCTATTATTTTAATCCATAATTTAATAGAATTTTTAATAGGACTCAAATATCATGTCGGAAAAAATAAAGATAACCAAAATAACTTTACAAAAACTCTCTTGAGGTTTATGTTTATTACACTTACACCTAATATTTTGTAAAACCTATATTACACCCAATTAAATTGACAGCATTAATAAAATCATTTATCTATTATAAAAGCCAAAATTACCTCTATAAGAATAAGGCATCTCTTTCACTTTTTCGACTTTTGGATCTCTTTGAAGTCTTCCATCTTCGAGAGTTTCCTTCTCTTTGAGATTGACCAGCTAAAGTTTCCTTCTTGCTTCACCACCCTACCATGAGTGTTCCTTCTAGACGAGCGACAGATGATAAGCTTTCTTCTCAACGGGCATCCAGCGATGAGCACCCTTCTTGGTCGACATCTGACAACGAGCGTCCTTCTACTCAGGTTTTGTTCTAGCTTCTCTGCCCACGACATCATAAAGATTGGAGATGCAAGTATAATATTTGCTAATTCTGAGTCCAATACCATAGACATGATTCCTTAACATGGTCATTGTAGATGAGGATTCTTATATCTACACATGAAACTATGATAACTCTAGCAGCCTATCATCAAAAGAATCCAAATCAATACATATATGAGCTCTTCTTTTTAGATGGTGCATCAGTTGCATTTCCATGGCCTAGTTAGGACCATAAAGAGGTTGGCTCAAGTGACAAAATTCTTGATGCTCTGCATCAGAAATTTTAGAAGCAATTACTTGCCTGAAAATATAAATTGCTTTTCTCTTGGCACATGACTCTTTTCTGATTCTTTTTTAATAATCAAGATCAAGCTCCAAACCTATTGCACCTCACGACTATTCTCCTCCTTAGATAGATGTTACATCACTTAAGGTTAATTTAGTTATTTTTTAAAATTTTTCTGACATGATATTTAGGTTTCATTTAAGTTAATAGTTTGACTAACATTCTGTTATGCGTTAAAATATTGAATAAAAATAAACTTCGGAAGACTAAGTATAGATTTTTCAAACTATTAGATATAAGTATAATTTACCTTTAATTTCAAAAGATTTTTGTAATTTATTCATCACTTAAAGATAAAAATGACTTTTTATATAAGATAAAAGGGTTCACTAACATCGCTAATTTAACTAAGTGTAAGTATAGATTTTACCAACTATTAGATGTAAGTGTAATAAATATAAACTTCAAAAAAAAATTTATAATTTATTCATAAATAAAATTAATAAAAAGAGATGCAATTCATAGATTGTCTAATTCTATTTGGATGCTATACAGTTAAATCGGGTAAATGTTAACACTTTTTTCTCTGTCATTGAGAAATAAGATCTTGCAAATGGAGGTAATATCATTCCCTCCCACCCCACTCCTCAAACACACACTCAGAGGATGAGCTAATATCATCTGAACAAGTGTGATAATATTTTGTCAACAGACTCATCGTCTGAAACAGTTCACAAAATATATCTACAGCCTTTTAGACTATATGGGAACGACCAAGATACGTTCTGTATCAGTGCCACGTTATTACTATATCAATACGTATGAAGTCGATTTGGTTCCATACGATATTGTATACCACTCAGTTTGGTCGTACGATATGACATCTGTACCACTCATTGATGAACTATACGGACAATGGAATTTGCTAACAGGCTGTTGACACACTGCTGTCACCCTCCAGTTAGTGCATGCACCGGCAAGGTTCTGAGTTCGAAAACTCATGGATTCACGTAGGTGACATTCCCGCCATTATTCTCACCCAAAAATAACTGACACCAGAAGTCCATCTCACTCGGCCATCAGCACAGCTCACATATAATATCGTTAGTATCAATAATATTTCTAAAGAATCCAGTTGACAGGACTCTGTTTCAGTAATTTCTGTACTCAAGGCATGATCGTGATCCCAGTAGACTTGGAGGTGAAAACCTGGTATAATCAAACATTTGATCCAGCAGCTCAGATTTTGCGGCAAGAAGACAATGTATGTCACGCTTCTTCATGAAAGTGACTTGCCAATTCAATGATGCGCTCTCAAGGTTGGGCGTTCTAGCGGCATTCAGCGACTTTGAACTGTACTTTGAAACTGTCTGCATGCAAGGTACATAATGAAAAATATCACTACTCCCTGGAAGGTGATGTTAATATAAATCACAGCTATAATAAGAGAATGAAATGAGAAGGCGAATTATTACAACTAGCAGCATGCAATAGACAATTTCAAGAGAATAAAATGCGTTCAATGGACAGAGTCACAAAATAGCATCCTTCTAAAAACAAAGCTTCAACATGCAGAAATTTGACACAGCCTTTGTACTTAAATAAGAAAAAGAAATGTAAATAATAAATAATAAATAAAGCTGGATTTAGCCATAGTTGTTTACATTATATTGTGCTTTGCCATACTGTATTATATTGAAGGAACTCATGGATGGAAACCAACTAATGAAAATGGAGAGCCAACTAATACGAGAACAACCATACATATCCCACTAGTCAAAATTATATGCATCTGGCTAGAGTGCGGGCATTGTTTATTCAGTTTTAGGTAAGCATCGAATTTGTCCAGTTTCTTCTCCACTATAATTCTTGAAGTGCAAGGAAATCACCATCATACTCCTCTTAAGTCTTAAATAAAAAGCATTGCATATGATGCCACTGTCAATTGAAAGCTGGGGGAATCACTTTGGTATATATAAATCATGCGCACTATCTCTTCATGCACTCAATTACTAGAGGATCAGTATTTTGATCAAGATGGGTATTCAGGTGAAGCTTCCAACCGACGAGCTTCCTACAAAATATATCATAATGGAAAGATTGCCACTTAGTAGCAGAAATCTTCCATTTAGGGTGGCACACCAGCTTCCGAATCTCATTAGAAACTCATCCGTGCATGTCCTTTCTAGAAGTTTTTTTGTTCATTTTTTTTAATAGACCCGCTACGTACCTGCACCTAATCTCATTGGAAACTCATCCCTGCACCTGCTTCCTAAATGTTTTCTTATTTATTTTTTTAAGAGACCTGATTCCACATACCTGCACCTTACAAGCTTCCAAATTGGTATGCTCTTGAAACTTCAATGGAGGATTGCCGAAGTTGAGAGATTTTTGCATAAGTATTGTCAATTAGGATCTCAATGTGTCATATATCAGCACTTCATCTAGCTTTAATGACAAGGGTCAACTCATTATGTCCAAAAGCAAAGAGGTTCTCACTTTTGAGAAATCAAGGTTCTAAAAGTAGCCACACTAGGTGGGTGACCAGGATATTGCATAGAGTACATGACACATGCAGGGGCCATGTGGTTGGTATTCTAAAAATATTAAAAAACAAACAACATTCATAAATAAGATTTTTAACAAAGTGAAGAATTAGAGATAAACAAGTACAAATTCATGAAAGAAAGTATAAACTTTTACATTTATTTGAGAGCCTATCTTAAAAACTCTCATACATTGTATTCAATTTTCAAGTGCATCAATGCAACAAACAGTTCAACAAATTACCAAATGATGGACAATCAAAATGCAAGAAAATAAGATGAATGACTTATACTTGAATGGGCAGCATATAAGGAAGTTGGTTGATGGACTGTCCACCACTTAATAGGAAGAATGGGATCCAGAGATTATTTAGATAAGTCAAAATTTCTCATATCAGTAGCTGACTTTGTACTATTTGAACTAAACTCCAATTGCGTAAAGTACTCTGTAAGTGAAGCAGCAAGGTTAGCTTTTACTGATAAGTACCAAAGAAACACATGTAATCTATCTCTGAACTCATACACCATTAAAAAGTAATGACAACTTTTAGCATACATGTTGAAGGGATCTCAAGGAGGACAAAATGGAACACGTAGCAACAATCCTCCGTTTGCTTCCTATAATTTTCAAACATGTGAATATAGTGATATGAACTAACAATAAAGCAGTAAGCAGATTACATTTTGTGGTATATTTCATGGTCTAGTTTGGTCTTTTTGTGGTATATTTCAAGGTCTGCTTTGATCCTTTTGTTAAATTTATTATTATTTTTATAGGAAGAAATCAAGCGAGTTCAGCAGACTGACCGTAAACAATGCCCTAGTTTGCCGTCAAAGAGTTTCTTGAATATGTGAATATATCTTACGCATCATATCAAGTGAACTTGTCCAGATTACCATTTCTAATAAGATTCTCAAATGCAATTACACAAGAAATACAAAGTAAGATCCAAATACCATCCATCGCACTCTTCAAATGCAAAATTGGAGTCAGCCGCTAAGAATGATTTGGCCTTTTTTAAAAGAAAAAAATGAAGTGATGATCAATTATCAATTTCAAACAGATGAATCTGGTTGCCTCTACACCATCTTGGAACTTGAGGTCTCAAAGAATAACAGCTTTAGCCCTGTGGATTCTTCAGGATAGATTGATCAAACATGAGTTTGCTATCATACGGAAAACACATGTTAGGAAAACAGTCTTAAAGGAGTGTTCCATAGGTCAAAGAACATAGAAGCAGGGTTTTAAATCCTATGGGACGGGATTATCCCTATTTTCCCATGGAATGGAATGCGCCACCGTCCTACTGTTCGATAATCCCTTGCCGGTTCTCTTCCTTCCCCACCTGCCTCAACTGCAGTCTGCGCAAGATGGATTTGGCTTCGGTGATTCACCGAGCCAAAAGGAAAGAACCGCCGGAGGCGAACAGTAGAGTATAGCCAAGGAGCATATCATGTCCTCCAAAACCCTCAATCAATAGGAGTTTTTTTCCCTCCCTCCTACTATGTATACTATACAACACTTTTTTCTATTTTTAGGATATGAGGAGACCACGAGTTAGAGAGAGAAAGCCTTCCCTAAGGTGATAGGGATAAAGCGCTCTACGATGCGTTAAGCTTCGCTAGAAGCAAGCAAGACGAGGACGCGAAGCTTCGTAGACAAGGCTCGTTCCGTGCTTGACTTACGAGCTCGTGTAGTAAGGCCTCGCCCTACTTTAATAAGGGCTGTATCACTCCACTCGTAAACGAGCGTTAGAGCGAATTGAGCGAGCGAGCGAAGCCTTCCTGGAGCTTCCCCCGTCCCTCACCCTACAATTTCATTTCCGCCTCCCCAGTTTAGTTGGTTTGGAGGATGAATTGATTGGATACCCGAGAACCATAATCTTTCAAAGGAACAGCTTCTACGACGATAGATAGGGGTCAGGTTTGGCATCTATGCCCCCTGCCCTCCAAACAGTATGAGAGCCTTTCAGCTCGTACTGCTCACACTCCTAGATCTTCACGGCGGCACCTCCGCCACCATAGTGTGAGCTGGGAGCAGCTCCGAAAATCCTGGCCTACTAAAAAATGAGCTTGAAAGTCAACGTCAACAAGAACAACACGAATTGGTTGCCCACTGATCTGATCATAGGTGAAATCCAATCCCTTCGCCTCTCGGAAGGCTCGGTTTGCCGTAGATAAAGAGTTGTTTTGTCTTGATTGGCCTTTGGAAGATGAGTTTTCAGGCTAGCCAGTCTAAGAATAAATACTTCTCCTTTAAATATTCTATGTCATACTCATCGGGGCGCCCATGCAGGGTTTACTGACTTCGCGAATGAGTTCCAAGCTTTTTGAAAAGAGTTTGAGCTCGGCCAAAGACTCTTGAAACATCTGTTGGAAGCTTATCAAAGCGCCTCCTCTTCCGACTGCACTGCATGTTGGGGGTATCTTGGGAGGTGCGGCTTCGAACTTTCCGCAGAATTCATCCCTTGATGATGAGCTGACATGTGGCCGTGGCGGCTTCAAGAGGCACCTTTTAAGTTATGATAATCCTTCCCGCCGTGAGCTCATTCAGCAGCCAATCTTTGAAAGCCCAGCAATCTTCAATCGAATGGCTGATGAGGCGATGATATGGACAGTCATTTTCGTTTTCAATCTGTCCCACCTCATCAGGTCTCTTGATCTTCGGGAGGACAACCTTTCCTGCCTTCATAAGCTGTTGGAAGAGCCTCGCCACCATATCCCTTCGTAGACCTAAGACAATTCCAAATAGAAAAACTTCAATCATTTCGGTTTTTTGAGGGGATAAAAAGATGGGTAAGATCTATCCCTAAATATTGAGATGAATTATCCGTGAATCTCAATAACCAAGAATTGGCAATTGATGTGGAAAGGAACCATGGAACACCTGGAATCTGATGATGGTCCTAGAGGACGCTCTTCCCTGTCCAACTCCGACATAATCTGGCTTCGCTACATTCGGCCTAAAACATTCGTCTTTCGTCAATCTAATTCGGAGCGGACCTACAGGTCGGGCCGGGGCTCCGCGCTCTTTCTTTCTGTGTGGGAGCTAGCTGACTGGTTTACTACTGGCTTTCAACCCTTGGACAGCTATCCTTGGCATACGTGCTACTGGCCCGCCTACTGAACTCCTACTGTCCTGCTACCAAGCATTCTCTCTTTACAACTTACCTTATCGGACTTTCATATCTGCCTCGAATGAAACTTGATCTCCGGGGTAGGTCGGTCATAAGAAATTTTCGACTAGTTAGTGTTAAGCATATGGTGCAGCTGAGTCAACTACCTGTCTTGGAGCGAGGGCTAGCCTTATCGCCTGTGATATAATAATGAATAACTACGTGAACGATCGATTTCTCATCTATAAGGATGCCTTTATAGACGTGAAGATTGAGTAGTCACAGACCTCGTTGGATACCGGACCTTTTCCGAGTTTCAGAAAGAGCAGACTTGGTAATATTCCATTCCTTGAAAGCCAGTGGATACTAGAGCTAGTGAAACGGTAGCTACTAAAGCGTAAACTGCTCGTTTTTCCTTCCCCGCAAGTATAGCATGATGAGCCCAAGTTACGGCAGCCTGACGCACTTTGGCCTAATTAGGGAGTGAGGCCCCAAAACAAAATAGGCTCAAGAGAAGAACCTGTTTTCTTCTTCGTTGATTTGGCCATGACGGTTTTGGCATGCTAAAATGGAACGACCGGGGGATCCAATAGAACGAACCTCCACAGGAGTCTTTAGGTCCAACGCGACGGTATAGTACCATGACCTTACCTTGTTCTTGAGTTTCCAAGGCTCTTTCCCATCGAAGTCCTTGTTGGGCAGGTGCCTGATGGGAACTTCCCCCATATTGCTATCAATGTCTTCATGTCGCACGACCTCTTAACATTACACCACTGAATCCCCAATCCTTTGCTTGCAACCAATAAGACAGTTTGCTCTTACCGCTTGTGCGTTGTAGTACCAACTAGAAAGTGGTCCTAGTTCCCACGTGACCCCTTCTTTTAGCAGTTGGGAATCTCGGTTAGTGAGCCTGCCTCGTTTCATTCTTTAGTTATTCCAGCAGAGACTAGCCAATATTTCTATTCTCACCCAAAGATTAGGTATCCTATCCTGTGCAATCTAGATAAATGATTGGTGTAGGAACCATTCTACTCTCAAAGAAGAAGATAAAATGCCTATCCCACCCACAAGACTCCGACGACTCGGCCTTCGCCCTCGAACAAGTCTTTCTCACTTTCGTCAAATTCTTGCTCTTGCTCTGCCCTTGTTTTTTCAGAACAAAAAAAAAGAAAGACATTAAGAAATGGAAGAAGAACCTTCGAACCCCTGTTCGACCTCGTAGGGCTTAAGGAAAAAGAGTCTTGAGGTTCATTCCCCCCTTCCAAGAATCAGTCAGCTGCATCGTATCAATAATGGTTCGGGTGAGGCGGGAAAGAAAGAGAAGGTCATAACTATTGGGAACTCAAGGCTAGTCCTCTACTTAGTAGGGCTTTTTGATCATCATCAGTAAGGTGTAAGTAAGGCATTTTCAAAGCCCGCCTACCTACCTTTTAGTTAGGGCGGGCTACTGAACCCTCTATTCTATCCTTAGGCTAATGGTTTGCAGGCCATTTCTCTTCGATGTAGTTTGAGTTCACTTATATGCGGTTTTCTGGGTTCGCACGACTTTCGCCTCTTTCGTACCCTGCTTCCACTACTGTACAAATAGCATTTCCTTCTACACGAATAGCATTTCCTGCTACGGTTTGAGCAGCAAACGGGTCTTTTCTTTGAAAAATGCTTCAGAAGGTATCTCCAAAGTAGATGGCGATTGATAGAGTCATCCTTGATCGTAATTTCCAGTATGAGTATGAGTACTGCGTCCAACATGAAACATATTTCTATTCTCACCCAAGCGCTTTTCCTTCTTCTTGAATCTCTCGGAAAGAGGAAGAGGCCTGGGTCGAGCTCTTAGCTCCTCCTCTGTCGGAAAAAGGGTTGGCGTTGGCTAGCTCCCCATTCTGAATGGCCTAATCTTCTGTGGCAGTCAAAATCGTGGGTATCTTTACTATTGATTCAATTGCGACAAGAGCGCATTCGATAGCATCCTCTTCGTGGGGAGACTACAGTAGCTCTTACTGAGACTATCTACGAAAAAGGTAAGGTCGTCTTTCTTTCCAGCGGGTTCGTCTATCAGGCTGGGCGGGCTGCAAACTACCTACGGTGCAAGTTCAGGTGCCAAGCGGAGAAGTAGGCATAGATAAGCACTCTTATCTAAGAACCAAAGCCACACCTATCTTAATCTCATGCTCCACCCAACTTCTCTCGTTACTCCTTGATGATTTGGAGAAATTCAAAGGAGAAGTTGTTTATCGAGTGAATAGGTGCCCTTCCACTCCCGAATTCATTCTTCCTATTGGAGTTCTTTGCGGAGACGTCTTAAAGTGTACCATTCAGAAAAGGTAGGGTTAGAGGGCGCTCTGAGGAGGAGATTTGTAAAAAGGATTCCCAATTCTTTAGTAGGGGATTCAGGGACAAGCCGCGCGACAGACGCCTAAGCACTCCTTGAGCTGTTCTAAGTGCTCCGCCTCTTTTCCGAAGACGCTCTAATCATCCAAGTCAATCCTTACAAGGCCTTAGAGTAAGTCATCATCCTTGCCTCTGTTGCTATCCTGGTTCTCGATCTGGAACAACTGACTCTAGTACTGGTGCTTGCTTTGCTTATGGCAGATATTTCGATTCCAGCAAACGATGACGCTATAGCTTCAATCCGATTGATTCTTCAAAAATTAGTATCTGCAATTTGTGAGGGTCGAGCATTAGTAGTATCGAGCTCGGTACTCGGTTGAGGGCTAGTCTTGTATTTCGACGGTCTTTTATTACTTTGATTTTTTGATTCAAAACTGAAATTAAGGAGGGTTCTGGGCGGGTAGGTTTGATGCTAGCTTTGTTGCCTTGGCATTGGCTGATTAAAGACATCCTCGCAAAGGCGCCATCATCCAAAAAGCATTTGATTCGGTCAATCGCGTTTTTTTGCTCCGCGCATTGGAGGAACTCGGATTTCATCACAGGTGAATATCTTGGATCAAGGAATGCCCCTGACGTTTTCGGTATTTTGAAATGGTACTTACTTCGGCTACTAGCTTTGCGATAGGTAACGGGATCGAGGTAACTCCACCAGATCGAACTACGGTGCCGGACTTCATTGGGATGGCAGCGTGAGCAGACGGCGAGGGAGGTACTACGGGACCGGACTCACCAATCCCTTTCCCTTTATCAGCACTTTTCTTTGGCAAAAAAGACTCCGCTTCTGCTAAATGAAATGTCATCCTCCAAAAACGGATTTCTTCAGGCGATGATCTTGTGCTGGACCCCTTCTCTCGGCGAATATTTGTTACACTGGTTAAATTAAAAACGGATCGGCGAATATTTTATTTAAATGGAAAGTCAATGTATCTAACAAATTACTTCTAACGGTTTACATCAGAATAGTGCTAGTTAATGAAAGTGACTTCGGGATCAAGAAAGTCAAATTCATTTTGGTTATTCTCTCAATTCCAATCGAATGCAACTGGATCTAGTAGAGTATGAATTGGCCCAAAAAGAGTGTGTTTCTTCGGCCCTTCATTATTATTAGTAAGATGGGGCGTATCTTAGCTCCTCCGCATGCTACTTACGATGCCAAGCGAAAGATCTGATCCAACGGAAATCCCGCATATTGAGCGCAGCTGATATGTGGCTACTAGGCGCCTCGACGTTCTGTAATTCAAAGGAGGTTCTGAGAATGAAAAACTCCGAAGTCACTTTCTTTGTCCCCAGATAGCGTTTCGCAAGCCTTTGTCATTGTCAGTCAACTAAGTAGGGCGAACAGCCCCCTGCGAATCCGTAAATATTCGAGCGTTGATCTTGTAGCGGTCGAAAATGAAAATACTAGGGATTTCATGTAAATCCATTTCGACACCATAATTCGAATTTTCTACGATTTGATATTGAATAGAAAAAAAAATTCATGATCATCAATCATCAGGTTAAGATCGATCTAAACCAACCCATTCCATTCTAAAATTATATATATACATACGACATGCCAACTCGGAGGCAAACAGGGTTGAAGGCCTGGGGAGCGAACCGAAAAGCTCAGCTTTGCGGAGCGGACCAATCTTCCATACCGCGCGGACCTCGAGCTACCTAGCTTTGATTTGAACTCTTCCCACCTTAGAGCTGTCTCAATCCCACCTGATGGTAGTAGAGTAGTCGATCTGATCTCGCGCGCGGGCTGCCCCAGCTCCCAACTCATCTGGAGAATGAATTGGGCCCCTTTCTCCCCGGGTAGTTCACTCACTCCCAGTGCCTAGCCAATAGGTCTGGAGGCTATAGAGAACAGACTTGACCAGCTCAAGCCTCCCGGCGAAAGACAAAGTACGAGAAAACAACACTAAACTCAACTAATAAGATGCAAACTGTTTTCAAAAAACAAGCAGCACACACTGATGCACGAGGGGGGTGTAGTGGTGGTTTTGGAGGTCGCATACCTTGGTTGCAGTGACATCGACACTGACGAGTCCTCTCATTTCCGCAGTCCCAACAAGACTAGCAGTAAGGGACGTAGAGGGTGCACTTGGAGAATTCGTTCGAAAACGCCCAGAATTTATGGAGTTAGAGTTGCATATATATGGACAGAAACAAGCCTTCAATATTCCAGTTTCATTCATTTATACCAATGATATCCACGCTAAAGATGAGGGCCAGACAGAATAATCAGGAGCTGTATAGAATTTCCTTTTTTTAGCACACTTTAATGTTCAAAAAAGAATTCACGGATTGTTTTTTGTTACGCAATTCTTGTGAATGGAAAGCGCATACATCGAGTGAAGACTCAAGAATAGGAAATGTGAGTCCCACCAACTAAATAAAGGATTACTAGACGCAATCACCAGAACCAGATTAGATTCGAATGATTCATCCGAGCTAGGTCCCGAACAAGAATCAGCTTAGACACTGAGAACATGGATAGATACATTTTGACTAATCTGTCCGCCCGAACAGTCCAAGCTACTTATTGTTGAATCTCCTCTTAAGGGAGTGAAGTGACCAATGGGTATTGGTCACGAACGGGATAACAAAGTCAAGCTAAGGCAATAGGTCAACTTAAGATATGAGGCATATTCCAATTAACAAAGTCACTCCCTGAGGGAGGAACGAAGATCATTACCTCCTAAAGCCAGGAAGAAAGCACTCGGGGAGCTCATATAGCACGGAGTACGGTAGAATTCCCCGGTACGGTCATTCGGGAAGTCCCTCCGAGGACGCGCCCGACTTGCCAACTAATTAATAATGCAAATGCCAAATAGTCCCTCGCCCTGTGAGAGAGCTACGATTCAAGAAAGGATGACCCTCGCGGGTCTTAGTAGTTCCACTTCTTGAGCCGCTCTTTCCTCTCGGAAGAAGGCTGGATCCTAGTCTCGGGGCTCATATTTGCTTTCGTGGTCCCTTTGGTGGTGTACAGTTGTGGTTTTGGAATCAATCTTTCTAGAGTAGTCTCCCGACCGAAACCGAACAGGCCTGGAAAAACACGTACGGTCTCGCTTTCCTTTGCCACTCAAGTGTACGGCATCTGCCGTGCTTAGGCCCCTTATTCCCTTCTAAACTAGAATGCTAGTAGGTATACCGCAACGTCTAAATTAAGGGAAGCTTTCCCTGAATTCGGGGGTGCTCAAATTTACGTTTTGTTCCATAAGTCATGGGGGACGATTTGTGAGTATGTGCTTAAGGAAGACGAAAATCCTATAACTTGGGGAGAAATCTCGAGAGAGAATCTCCGACAGACGGCCGAAGGCGGATTGACGCATCTAAGCGGGCAGGTAATACTTAGTGCTTGGAATATGAATGCTATGAGGCTTAGGCGAGAGAGCAGGTCTAGGAGGCCTAGATATTGCATCATGTGAAAGCAGCGCTAAAAGACCATTTCACACAAACCTATGGCATCGATTATCTCGAGACCTTTGCTCCTGTGGCCAAACTAAACTCAATTCCATACAAGTCATTCTGTCAGTTGAGTTCAGTTCCAAGCCTTAGGTTTGTCAGGTACTTACCAAGACCAGTCAGGTCTTTCCAATGCCGGGGAAAGGATCAGCAGCAAACCACCTTTTTTTACAAATGATTGTGATTGTGGAGTTGAGGCAGGGGACGGTGCTAGACGACTCGGCGATTCTACCCTACCTTTTTCCCAGGATTGGACGCCTATTGACGAAGCTCAGGATTGTGGTGGTCGAGCACTCTTTTAGAGTTCGCAAGCGTAGGGAGCGGATAAGAGGCGGAATTGTAGCAGACATGTTGGATAAAGCAAATGATAGTGATTCTATCTAGGACAAGTCGGTTAGCACTCCCCTCCCCAAGCCTGGACCGAAATTGGAAGTTGCAGGAGTAGCAGATAGAAAGGCTTCCTTGACCAGTCCGACGTCCTAGGGATGAAGAGCTGGGAGGCCCATCCCAATATTGGGGATACATGATGGTCCCAATATTGGGGGTACATGATGTCCCAAGGCATACTGATCGGGACACTGGGACAATGATGAGTAGGTCCTATCCCGACACTTGGGTTGATACCCAATCCCAGTGTGCCGTAGGACGTCCCGCCAGGACTTGAGTCGTTGCATACAAGAATAAACACAAAGAGAATAAGAGATAAAGAAATGGTGTGAAACTTATGAGTACACAGTCAGCTCGACGAGGTCTGTCATATGTCTCTTTTATTTGATACTAGGATGACCCATGAGCCCAGTTTGTAGCTTTAATCTATTGCTCAGAGGGTGCACCATTCATGTCACCCAAGGTAATTAAGCCCAAAATGCTTAAATTGAAGCCCGAATTACATGAAACAAGACACAAGCAAGAATAAGAATGGATAATGTAAGACTAGAGCCATAGGCAGTTTACACATTATCTTTGCTACGTCAATTCATAGGTTAAGATCCCTGGATCAGGAAAGGTGAGAGCCCACCACTTGTATATTTTTCAAAGTGGCAGTCACATCACAGAGCCATTTCAAAGAAATCATACCACTAAAACTTTGTCTTCAGAACTTTAATAAGAAGATCAGAATGCTCATTGAAGAGTTCTCTATTGAGGATAACAACTGTGAAAAAAACACAAAACTGTCTTGTCATTTGTTATTTAAATGACAAGTTTTGTGTTATTTTCAAAATTAGGCACACTCTGAAGTTTTCAACATCAAAAAAAAACAAAAAAGTTGAAGGCAAATGCCAAACTACTTATATCTTTGCAATTCTGATCCCTCCTTTTAATATCTCAAATGAGTCTTTTAATAAATGAACATCAAGATCTCAGGATATCTTGGTTACTGTATATTGGCCAAGATTTCAGATTATCTTGGTTCTTTCCAAAATTTCCCCACCTTCCATATCGATCAAGATAAACCACGACCTCTGTTCAGCTTGGTTTCAATCACTGACCAAGATGACCAATATCTGAGTGTTCAAAAACCACCGTTGGTTTTCATGACCCCAATAGTAAGCTTGAAAATAAGAGGGAGCAACCTAAGAAACCATTAATTTGCCTTATAAAGAAGATAACAAGAAATATGATTAGCATCTAAACAGACCTGGCTCAAACAGACAGCAGGGCAACTTCAGTAAGCGGACAACAACAAGATGAATAAACCTTGTAGAAAATGATCATCGTAGTTAGTTAGATTTAAGACTTCTGAGGGAGATATAGAGGCATGCACAAAATGAGTAAAGATATACATGAGGTTATTGATGTGGATATATGGATGGGAAAACCAGGGAGACTAAGACTAGTAGCAACAAACATAGTTAAATCATGCACAGAAAAGAGCCAGAGTTAACATTGAAAGAGAGGTTGATTTTGTTGGGAAGTTTAGAGAAGGAAAGATTTGTACTTTGATAAAAGAGGATATCAGGAGGCTACCTAATGTAGCCTCCATGCAAATATATGACAAAAAAGTATTCACCATGGATAAACCAAGAAACAGCTTGCCAGTTATTATTACAATGGTCTACAATAAATGAACTATGCATCTATCATAATAAAAACAGTTTCCAGTTTTACAAGGGGAAAGGGACTGTCATGAGGCACTCTTATACCAATCCAAGAAATAGTACTGTTCTATTTACAAAATAACTTACAGCAAACACCTGCAATTTCATAAAACTGTAAACTCTCAATATAATAAATATATTTATTGCCCGCAATTCATGCAAATTATGCAACAAATTTTTGCTTTGTTCAGGCATCCAATATCGGTAAGCAAAAAGTACGGTGAAGTATACAACAGCAACACTGTGTTTTACACCAATGCAGCAATTCCAGCTTCTAAGCGTAGAGTTCTAAAATGTACAATAAATCCTATTGAGAAGTATGGTTTAATTTCATATGCCACACATTACCACAAAAGAGGAACCCCCAGCACAGAATCTGAGTATCATTAGGTAAATTAAGAATGCCCCTTCTTGCAAACAATATTGATCAGGAAACGTAACCACTAGCTCATTCAAGAAAAAGAACCACAAAGAAAACTTAGAAATGACGATTCCCAAAAATTTATAAGCAATAATCAATAATTAATTAGAAAAAAAAAGGATCACTTACTTGAAGAAATTCATTCATTGTGATTCAACTGCAACTCTGCCTTGCCAGAGCACAAGTTTTCCTCCCAAGTCACTTTTTATAGTGCACCCACTGTGTTGTGGTGCATCATTCTCCAGGGACCTAGAATTTGACTGCATTTTAGTAATGAAATGAATCAAACTGTTGCCCAAATCCCTCAATTTTCTTATCCTATACAACTTAATCCATTCTGACACCATCTACTTATTCATGTGTCAGTATATTGCTTGGTACCCGAACAATCTTTAAGCACCTGCATGCAAAGTTTGAGTATGCTTCCTGTTGGTGTTTTACATATTGAAAAAAGAGGTCTGGTATTTGTGATACTAGTTCATGGTAAGTTCATTGCTACACTCGTTTAGACTCTTTTCTAGTTGGATTTAGTAAGCATTTGCGGTGAGAACAACTAGGGAGATTACAATCTAAAATTTCCAAAGTTGTGTGACCATTAAAAAAGTCAATCAGCCTTCTAAAGTGTCATACAAAGAAAATTGGAACATTAATACACCATAAAACCCACACTATTAGAACCTGTTAAACAAACTACTTAACCAACTCATCTAATCAAACCACTGAATCGGCCACTAGATGTATTAGACTTGGCCAGTATTTGCTTTGTACAGTGTCCAACAAAGTTACCATGCAGATGCATTGTAGTAACTTACAGCAAATGTTGACCTTCTTTTGTGGGCATTAAAACCAAGTCAACATCACTAGTTCTTATCCATCCGTAACTCGTTGGACACAACCTTTAAATGAGAACATCCAATTGAATGGTGTCATGAGATCATCACCTAAGAACATCCATATACAGATCATATGCAGATTGGAACAAATAAACAACTGTAAACCTAAATGATCTAAGAAACATTCTACAGGGGCATGAAAATTAGGAATCAAACAGTGTAAAATCATAAAACACTGCCCCAACAACCAGATATCATTTCTTCTGTTAACTAACAAATGTAAGGATGTTAGAGCTAGCAACATATCAAATTTGATGTTAAATGGAATGAAGAGAAATTTGATGTTAAATGGAAGGCACAACACTAGCAGTACTTTATTAAATATGGTGACTTCTCTGACCAAGCACAACTAACTTAGCACCATAAATATTGTCATATCAACAACTCAAAATTAAGCAAGAACAGCTAACCAGCTTCATTTTCCAAAAGAGCAACTAATCCATGCAATTAATTCACCAAAAGTTCTTATATAAACATTAAGAAAAGTTGACAAACTTCTCTACCAAAGATCAAATGTCAGGCACAAGAGATTTATAGGACCAGTTGGCCAGAATCGACCTCTACATTCCTGAAAATTTGAAAGATTGCAGTACGAATTTTCAATATACCCTGATGCCAACACCAGCCTTATAATCCACGACAACAAAATTAACAGAGCCTTCTCAACTGCTCCTTAAGAGGGAGATAAACATGTCTAATCGTTTCCAGAAATCTAATATAAATAAATATCTTGCTGACTACTCCAGTTGATATAAAGATCTCATTGAGAAATAGCTATAAGTGGCATGTCATGGTGATGGATGATCACAATCACACGTCCAAAAATAACAAATAAAACATGATAAATAAATGAGTTCATAAACATAAGTCTTCATGTAAAAATGCCGTTATACACTAGCCAAGTTTTAGCAGAATAATAATCAGTCTCAAAATAAAATCCAGGATATTCAATACTCAAAAATATTCATATTGAGAATCTGCCCACCACAATGCGTTCCTGATTAACAACACCTCAGATTGTAAACCAAGTGGCTACAAAGTTGCACTCGAAAAGACTATATCTATGCAAGTGAGAAGGGGATCAACATCTTGCATGACATGGCGATTCTTTTATCTACGTCCATGAGCCCGTTGCAAGTCATAGGCACCCCAAGAGCCATGCCCAGATCCAGTCCCATACTGAGGACCAACATCTACACCTCCAGGAACCTGAAATCCCGAGGGAGTTTCTAATCACAGGCAGTTCATTTATTGGGTTTCATAGGGTATATCCGGAAACATAGAAAGTCATTGCAAAGTGGAATAAAGGTCATACAGGATTCATGCCATAGCCAGCTGGATAGGGATTTCCACCATAACTGGGATCAGGATTGCCATAGTTCCCACCATAGCCCACAGCTGCAGACCCTACACAGAAAAAAAAAATCCAAACAACAATAAGCACATGCTTTTTTCCATGAAGAACTAGATTTAACATAACAAAATACAAGAAAATATTAAGTTTTAACATAGAAAAATAATTCTAAACAGCTAACCATGAAGAATCTTTGTTTAATACTTTAATTTATAGTTGTTTGGAAATTGCTTATCATTTCACTTTCATAGAAGTAAATAAAGTGGTAGGTTATAATAAACTATAGGAAAATCATTATCATTTGTGAATCATGCATCCTACATCAAACCCCCATGAAAAAGCACAATGCAGCGGCCTGATCACCATAGTGTTATATACACAACGATTTGGATCCTTGACCATGAAAATGCCGCTCTCTTAATCCTAATCTAGAAGTTAGGACAACATAACTTGGTGTCTATCTTTAATCACAACAACATGGCTTAGATATCAAAGTATACTAGGATTCCGTGCTTCACTCAAGCCTCATTTATCTCTTGCTCTTAGGAAGGGTTAAGAAGAAGATTTTGACTGGCTCTACTCTCTGTGAGAAAAGAGTGAGAAAGCAGAGTCCTATAACAACCAACAATATGTTTTTCATTGGAAAATCTTCTGAGACAAGCTGTCAGAATTACACTTTCAGTAATATGTTCCAGCATGAATTACTGTGAAACACCTCCAAATAAGGAAAAAAAACTAATAATCACTTCCAGCCACAAATTTCCTTATAATCACACCCTCCATCAGCCTGTAACTATAAGGTGAGCTTTAAGACAATTATAATAATACTCTCTAATCCATAAGCATTATGTATCATGGAAATTTTGATGTCAAACTAAATTAGACGCCTGATGGTGATGAATCTTCAAAGAAAATAAGATTTTCAAGCAAAACGCATCCCTAGAAAACGCCAAACTTACCTCTGTACTCTAATTTGCATGTCTCCTAATTCAACCTTACGTACTATAAACTAAGTTCTCCCGATACAGTTGAAATTTCGATAGTTTTGCTCTCAGTCAAGGTATAGAATTAAGAATTGTCCTTTTGGCGGTGGTGTGTACCGGACGTTCAGTTTAAAGCATATGCAATTTGGGGCGATGAGAAAAGCAGGGTTGGAAACCCGTCACAAGCTTTCGCTTGGAAGAAGCTTGTACAGTTTGGGAAGAGGTTTTTATTGATAAAAAAGAAAAATCTACTTCAACCAATATGCCCTTAGGCACGGCCATACATTAGAAATCACACTAGGAAAGGATGGACAATTAACTAGAGCAGCAGGTGCTGTAGCGAAACTAATTGCAAAAGAGGGTCCCAATGTCCCTTTTGCAGTTGGTCTCGCTCTGTCACCTCAGCGTGTAGCTCTTATTCCTGTTGTTGGGATTCCTGCAATTAAGGCAGCTAGGATCCATCATTCTCTTGATTCCAAACTTTTCCTTTAGTAGGAGTAGGGTATTGAATACCTCTAGTAGGTTCACCAGGCTAGACAGACCAATGAGTTAGCAGAAATGTGGGTACAAGGGGATGTTCAGGTATATTACCAATACACCATTCGTAACAAATCATTGACATTTTATCAAGCTAATCTACCCTTGATATTAAAATATGCCCAAGACTCCCCTTATTCCAATGAAAGATGCATTATTGTCTTTGCACCACCTCCTCATGCAAGAATAAAAAAGACGTCTTCAGGGCTTTTCCAATTATCTTCTAATATCCAAAGTCATTTCTACGGTTTACTTAGGTCCATTAAAAAGTACAGTTTGGACACCAAATATGTGATAAAAATAAATCTTGAATTTCTATTACAGATTTCAAGGACTACATTCAGTCAATTCTAGTGCAGTGCAGCTAAATGATCATTTAGCAGAAATGTGGGTACAAGGGGATGTTCAGGTATATTACCAATACACCATTCGTAACAAATCATTGACATTTTATCAAGCTAATCTACCCTTGATATTAAAATATGCCCAAGACTCCCCTTATTCCAATGAAAGATGCATTATTGTCTTTGCACCACCTCCTCATGCAAGAATAAAAAAGAAGTCTTCAGGGCTTTTCCAATGATCTTCTAATATCCAAAGTCATTTCTACAGTTTACTTAGGTCCATTAAAAAGTACAGTTTGGACACCAAATATGTGATAAAAATAAATCTTGAATTTCTATTACAGATTTCAAGGACTACATTCAGTCAATTCTAGTGCAGTGCAGCTAAATGATCATTTAGCAGTTTTTGAAAAAGTTTATATTGGCAAGCTTACTAGACTGAATATCTTGTGAAGGGCATTGATCATTTGTCTGAACTGAATTGCTTATGTTCGATCATGTTAGATCATTCAAGCCGCCTTTTTATGGTTTTCCATCTATCATACAATGCTCTAAGCAACAGCTTGCTTTAAAATTTCAATAAGATAAAGAGTTGGAGCTGGTGACAAAATCTTCTGCTAATTCATGATTGTTTTCTTGTTGTTGAGCAATTTCCACACTTTATTGTTCCTCCTTCTTTATGTCATATATCCATTTTTTATGTCTATTGTGGTTGTCTCTGCTTGGATTTCCAATCAAACATATTAGCTGATTCTTCAAATATTAATGAATTTCATGCAACAACTTAAGTGCATTAAAAGCTAATGCAAATTATTTTTGCATTATTAACTCAAATTAAAACAGCTGAACTTGAGAAGTGAGGAATCTGCTAACCAACTACTCGAGTAGCTGAGCATGATTCATGTTAAACATGAACTGACTGTATTGTGTTTACATAGATTGCAGGAAGCCAGACAACAAACAAAGCCCTTTCATGTTGTGTCTAAATACTGATGTAAAACATAGAATCAAAGCAAAGCTAAAGGTGATTGCCTTGAGTCCCAGCAGCAGCTGCAGCTCGTGCCCTCTTCTCAGCATTAGCAACCTCAGCCCGTAGCTTCTCCACCTCGCGAGCCATTGAAATTAAATTTTTCTCCATCACCTGTCCTTGCTCATAACTATCAGCATATCCTTTCTTCTCATACTCAATACCAGCCCTAGACATTCATGTTAGTCATAAGGTTAATATTGCAAATGTTGCAACGTTAGAGATTGGAAAATGTACCTTTCTATTCGTTCAAGCTACAGTTTAAATTTCTAACTCGTGATGCCTTCATCATTTTACAGTGACAGCTACCCAGATGAAAACCCTCCTTATTTATGTATCTGACATCCAGCATTACTTGTGGCCTCACAAAGATTACCTCCTATAACTAGTGTTCGCATTAAACCCATTGGTACCAATTCAAATTAGTTTTTTTTTCCCCCAATTTTCTTAAGATAAATGGTAAAAAGATCATGTTAAAAACAAGAAAAGAGCACTGAAAAAGAAAGTGGGCAGTATCAAGGCAATGATACCTCACTCGCTGCACTTCCCGCTTCAAGGTCTCAACCTCTGCCTTTACTGCAGGAGCCTGCTGCAAATCAGCCGAGGCCCGACTTAAATCCTGGGTGAAAGCCTGTACCTGCCCAGTAAGCTCCTGCCTCACGGCATTGAGCTTCTGTATGTCCTCGCGGATCTGTATGAGCTCCGCCCTCATCGCCTCCACTGCCTGGAGCTCCGATTCCAGCTTCATCGACTTATCATAAGCCTTCTCAAATAGTTTTAGCCAGAATTCAATAAGAAAGAAAAATATTTCATCAAGAAAAAGAAAAAAAAATAAAACAACGAAATTGATCAAAAAAGGGTAAGCAAGCGGACCTCGCGGAGCTGGAGATCCCTCTCGGCGTGAGCGGAGGCAGCGGCGTGATTGATTCGCTCGATCTCGTGGTGGACAGCGGCGAGCTCCTGCTTGAGGGCGACGTGGGTGGCGGCGAGGCGCTGGTTGTCGACAAGAAGGCCCTGGATCTCCTGGTGCTGGGCAGCGAGGCGTTCCTCGATGATGGCCGGGTGGGGAGGGAAGGGGCGAAGGGGGCCGCGGCCGAAGGGGGGGACTTCGCGCATCTCGTCGAGGAAGGCGGGGTGCATCGGGCCAAGGCCACGGCCGAAGGCGGGCGGCGGGGGCTCGTGCATCGGCGGCGGGCCCTTCATCGTGGGCGGCGGCATCCGGCTCCTTCCCGACATCGCCGGTGAGAAACCCTGTGGGGGGGGTGGGGGGAGCCCGAGATGCAAGGGTTTTGGTGGGAGCAGAGGAGAAGAGAGGTCGAGAGGAGGAGGAGGAGGGAGCGCACCAGGTGCAGAACGGCCTGGAGGTCTGTCCCTATTTGGCTCCGTCCTCTTTTAACCCAAATGGGGCTGTTTCACCGTTTCTCGGCTCGGTGGCGCTGGCTCTCAGGGCATCCGACAAGCGCGGATTTTTTTTTTTTTTTTTTTTTTTTTTTTGGAGTATATGATTCGGGAATCTGGAAAATTCTCTTGACTTTTTCTCTCTCCTCAAATTAAACAATCATTTAAAGTATATCAAATGAATATTATTTTAAAAATAAAATAAATATTTAGAAAAATTTTATAAATATTTTTTTTGGTACAACAACAGCTCACGCCTGACATGTATGAATGCAGCCAACAGAGTCGGAGAGAAGAAGATCATACAATGTAGTACGGACTGACATGTAGTCCACCCAAAAGAAGCCCCCAGCATGATGGATCACGTAGGAGGCTACCTATTCAGGAGCGTTATTTGTCTTCCTATAGATGTGTGTTGTCCTTAGGGTAGCACCGTCAGTTAAAAGCCTGCGGATATCGTGGAGAAACGGACTAGAGCCAGCTCTCCGTCCCTGGCTCCGGATCCAGTCGATGACCGTGGTCGAATCGCCCTCAAGAAGAATATGATATGCTCCCACCATGTGCCTCGCACAGATGAGCCCCTCCCATGCAGCTCGAAGCTCAACAAATACCACGGACGTGTCAAAGATCAGCTGACCCCCAGTCGCTACAAGTCTGGCCATGTGGTCTCGGATGAGGAATTCGGCGCCTCCAGTGCTCCCACCCTCACCAACGCTCCCGTTAAAGTTCACCTTGAGAAGACCAGTGGAAGATGCTGCCATGAGACCAGCACGGTTCTGGGCGCTGCACGAGCAAAAGGAGGGCCCCAAATTTCTCCGACTATCCCAAGGGATGATGATGTGGTAGAGCGGATGACCTCTGCCGCATGAAGAAGAGCTCCTCCGCCATATAACTCGGGAGCGCTCTATTGTCCTCGAAGACTCGGATATTCCTATCTAACCAACAATGATAGGCTAGATAGGCAGCCCTGATGCTTGATGCTCCCCGGTCAGGGCTCCACGAGGAGGTGGCCAAGAAATGTAGAAAGTCCTCAGTCGACGCCCATCTCTGCTAAGGACCATATCGGCTCGAGGCGCACCCCCAAATCCATGCGTCTCTCGGGCACCCAATGAGGATATGAAAAATATACTCCTCCATCCTCGGGCACTCCATGTAGTCCGAAGAGATGCTTATCCCACGCAGAGCTAGCACATCCCTAGCAGGTAAGCAACCTCACGCCACCTTTCAGATAAACAGGGCAAAACACGCGTAGATACAAAGCCGCCAAATCCAACCTCCAACAATCTGCCGCAGGCCCGCTGATCACTTGAAGCAAGTTCCGGGCCCTCACCTCTGACCTCCCTGTCTCACTTCATACCCTTTTGTCCGTTATCTCCTCAGCTGGGATCGGCTGGGGCAGAACATGCTTAGCCAATCCATCTCCAAAACACCATAGTATGAGGTCCTCATCCTAAGACCGCCCACTTGGAGCAAATAGATCACATACTCTGCCTCCCTCCAACTATCCCGTGTCAATCATGGACGGCTAGCTGCCCAGTGGCACCCCCAATAGCTATCTATCCTCCAAAACTCGGATGGCATGCCTGTCTCCAATCTCCCATCTGATCTCTAGTAGGATTGCCGAGGCACGGGCACAAATCTCCCTCTAGATGAAGAAGCTGCAATGGCATGTGCAAAAGACTGCCGGATCTCCGTATTTGGCCCTCATCAAGGCACCCCAAAGATACTCCGGCTCCAGAATGAACCTGGTTGCCAGCTGGGTCGTGAGAATCTCCCGTCGCTCGATCAAGGAGTGAACCCCCAGCCCTCCACTGCTAGTCAGCTGACAGATGGAGTCCCACGCCAAAAGATGCACACCACCACTGCCCCATATCGCCCTCAGAAGAAGCTCCTGAACTGTCGCTCCATACACCGAATGTTGCAATGGGCACCAAGGAGTGGGATAGCAGATAATCAGGAATCGAGCTCAGGACTGACCTCACCAGAATGACTCTACCCATCATCAGCAGGGCACCTACTTGCCAACTCTCCAACCTGCTCCTAATGCCCTGCTCCATATGAAGGCAATCTACCCTGCGTAGCCGCCTGCTTGAGATCGAGACCCTCAAGTATCTCAAGGTCCCCTCCTGCTCTCCAATCTCCAAGATGCCAGAAATGGTCGTCCTCACATCTGAAAGGATCTTCGAGCTGAAGCAAATGGCTGACTTTGATAGGTTGACCTGCTATCCAGATATCGCATAATACTCCTCCAGAATCCTCCGGAGCCCCAACGTCGACCATCTTGTCGCCCGAGCCAGCAACAAGCAATCATCTACAAATAGCAAGTGCGAGATCTAAAATGAGCCGGGCGCTGGCCTGTAGGCCTCTACCTCCTGACTCACGAGGCGTGCTGCAATGCTCTAAATAAATAGTCAACGCAAATAATGAACAGAAGGGGTGATAAGGGACATCCTTGCCTCAGCCCAACCGAAGACTCAAAGAAAGGCAATAGTGAGCTAATCACCAGAATGGCAAAGAACGGTGACTGAACACACCCCTAAATCTACATGATTCATAGCAGGTGAAAACTAAAGCACTCCAAGGATCGTGGAAGACTGAAAGAAACTCTGGACAGCTACCGTCACCTCCTGCCTAAGGATCTTCCAATACCTCTTGAAGAAGACTGGGGGAAAACTATCTGGCCTCGAGGCCTTGTCCTTACCCAAGGACCATAGGATCGCCCTGACCTTAGACTCTGACACTAGTGCAACCAGTAGGCCTATTAACGAGCCGAGGAGACTTGGGCTCGGCTCGTTTCACAGATCCTCAGGCTCGGGCTCAGGCTCGGTACCGAGCTCTGTATTGGGCTCTAGCTCAAGCTTGCTTAGCAAAGCCAAGGCTCAGGCTCGTTAACAGGCCGGCCGCCAACACCACCTCCTCCCCACCCCAACAGGGTGCCAACATCTCCACCGGGATCCAGGGACCGTCAAATCCAAGGAGTTCCACACTAAAGAAGACAAAATGGCAATTGGGAACAGATCCGAGAATAGAAGAGAATGAGAACCACATCGAAAGTCTAGGGTTTGCGAGGAGGTACCTCTCTTGGCCGACGGTGTCCCAGATCTGGGCCTTGACGATCTTGTGCTGGACGTGGAATGTGGCTCTTGTGCTGCTCAGGCTTGGCTCGGGCTCTTATGCTGGGAGGAGCATACATTGGTTCCCCAATTAACGGCGCCTCTTCCTCTCCTTTTTCTCCATCCCTTCCTCCTCACCCTTCTCCACCGCGTCCCTCCTCTTGCACTTCCGCTTCTCCTCCTCAACCTTCTTTTCCGCCTCCTCCCCTTTCTCCGCCTCCCTGCTCGCCTCTCCTCCGGCCGCCGCCTCCTCCACCATCGGATCCCTCACCGCCTCCCCCTCCATCGGAGGAGATCCATCCTCCAAGCTCTTCTTCTCCTCCTCGAGCATTTCGAAAACCTTCGGATCGAAGAGAGCACGTAAACCCTAGAGACTAGAGGAAAGCGGGGATTGTGTGAGAGTCAAAGGTTTTAGACTAAAACGGGGTGAGGTGGTGGGGGTCGGGGAATAGAAATGGCCAAACGGGGTGATGGATGGCCAGGATGTTAGAAGTATGCCCTAGAAGCCAATTTGGCAGACGCATTGTATTTATTTTGGGATATAAAATTTGTACTTGACCTTTTTATTAATCAATAAAATTGGACATTTTTTTCATTCATGTTATTATGTGTCCATGAATCGTTCAAAGAATTAGTAAGATGATGACACATATTCTCAAGAGTTGAGAATTTAAGATATGTGTCATTGGTAATTAATTTCTGAATTACTTCTGATCAATGGATCATCATGAAGAACGGTGATCCATCCGATAAGATTAGTGCACATATTACTTTCTTTAATGGACGAGTCTTAAGTCCACAGTGTGAAGACACTGGAGTGGTTATGCAAGTACTTGTTAGAGAACAATGGTACTGAGCGTGACCAAAGCAAGAAGTTACTTGGATGTCTATTCACTCGTCAGTGACTTATTTGATACTGCAATTGTATGACTAGTACTTAGACCTGTGATGCCTCAGTTACTCACGGTGAGGTTGCTGTATTTTGACGAGCACATGAACATGGATCCTATCTATTAAGATTCTTGTAGTGCAGATTGACTGCAATAGGTTCACTGTTGGATTAGGGTTGCATATAGATGGGATCTATCGATCTTGATAGATTAGGAGTGATCCTATGTGATTTATGAGACTAAGTTTGAAAGACTTTGGCCAGGACAATTTTGGAAAAAGGAGTTTTCCAATCTCAAACTTGAGTCAAATAAATTTTGACACAAGACAGACGATGGGGTTTGACGAGTTATCCATAACCTTCATATTGTTGAGATACACGATAGAGGTTCTGTATCATACGCCAACTGCACTTAGAGATTTATCTGTTTCATTCTGCTGGGTTGCTACTATATGCTGCTAGATGTCACTAGTGGATTGTGAGACTCGAAGGCATTCACTTGATGATCAGTGCATCCTGAAGAGAAGAGTTGAAATTGTTTCAACTCATTAAAAAGAGTTTCAATGATCTTGTGATGAAGATCACAATATATCTCACTACCAGACAGAATAGAACCTATGGGGTCATACACATAAGAGATTTTGATCGTTCCAACGGTTGGATTGCGATTTAGAATCGCAATGGATTAAGATTGTCAATTTGATTGACAATTGGTTTAATCCACTAAGAGTTAGTGAGTTAAAGAAGGAAAATTTGCAATTGGATTGCAATTTAATTTGATTCAATTGGACTAAATCAATTAGGCTGAACCTTATTGGATAAGGATGGGAAGTCTTAATTAATTAGAACTCCTTATTAGATAAGGAACTTAATTCATAAAGTCCAATTTAGATCCTAATTGGATTAGGATTCATATGAGTCAAATTGGAGGACAAATTGGGTCTTAATTATATTAGGATTCAATTAATCAAGAGGGACAACATGTTTTCTAATTAGATTAGGAAATCAAAGCATGAAAGAAAGGGAGAATCCCTTTCTTCATATGTGTGAAGCAAAGAAGGAAATAGGAGGGGCGTCCGCCCCTCCTCCTTGCCACACGCCAAAAGAAAGGAGGGGCATCTGCCCCTCCTTTCCTTCATGGCCTCCTCATGCCCAAGGGAGGGGCGTCCATGCCTCCTCTTTCTCCTCTTGGCTTGCCACATGGTGCAAGGAGAGGCCCTGTTGCCTCTCCTTGATTCTCTCCAATTCCTTTTAAGTAAGGGGTTGGAAAGAATTTGGAGGGATGAATCAAGGAACAATCTCTTCTAAAATTATTTCTTGTTTAGCTAGGCATGAGATGCCTATAAAAGGAGGGGAGGCATAAGGGCTGATAAGGATTAGATGTCCATTGATTTCAGCCGCCCCACCCTCTTCCTTCTCTTCTTCCAGCCGTGAGTAAGAAAGAAAAAAAAAAAAAAGAAGAGTCGCGCCCTCTTCTTTCTCTTCCTCCTTCTTCCTCTCAAAGTAGTCAAAGAGTTGATTGAAAAAGAGAGAAATCAGCCATCAAAAGCGATCTCTGCAAATGAGCTAGCACCCCGGTAAGATCAAGGAGCGATTTGTACCTTGTGTGGATATCTGTAGAGGACGGACGATGGTGCGACTTCAAGCAAACCGAATCCATTAATCATCAGATAACGGTGAAGATCTATCCGCTCAAAGGTAAAGATAGGATCTTTATAATTCTTAATTATAGATATGAAATTAATCAAGTTTTAATTTTAATTTATCTTTTAGATTTCATAATTTTCTGAGTTAGAGAATTTAAAATTTTTTTTTTGAAATCTATTCCTAGGACATTCATGTGATGAACGACCCCGCGCGTGTGTTTTCGCTACAATCGTCGCAACGCATGCGGAGGTAACCCGACACAGGATGGGTTTGAAAAATTTAATTTAGGCTCACAAGCCCAAATTTAATTTAGGCTCACGAGCCCGTTGGGCTCGTGAGCTGCTCGAGCTCGGGCTTGGGCTTGGATTTAAACGAGCCTCATTTTGTGTTCGGGCTCATTTGACTAACGAGCCGAGCCCGAGCAGAGCCCGAGCAGAGCCCGAGCAGCTTGGCTTGTTCACAAGCCTAGCAACCAGCGCCTCATTCTCGGCCCTCGAGACTCGTGCTAAGGGGGCTCCCGAGCTGCGCCGACACCACCACCTAGATCGGTCCACCTCGATCCAAAGAACTGCTCAAAGGTCCATGAAATGGCATCAAGGTCCTCAGTCATCTGCCCGCTGCTATCTCTAATCCTGCAAACTATGTTCCTCTATCTCCGGATGATGGTGGACTGGTAGAAGAACCTTGTGTTCCTGTCCCCCTCTGCTATCCACTGAACCCATAATTTCTATCTCTAAAATACCTCCTGCTGCCCTGAGAAGTGAGTGATGTCTGGATAGTTATCCTATTTAATCCACCACTAACCAAAAAAAAGGGATAATTTAACTCTTTCTTTTTTTTTTCCTCTAACTTACTCCATTTAACCCAACAATTCTGAACTTTTTCACTTCAACAAACTATCTTAGAATTATTGAGATCTTGCAACCGTAGCCCTTGGATTAAAGAGCCAAAAATATTTTATTTTTTTATTATCTTATTTACTTATTGAAGTCATATCATGATAATTATTTTCAACACCAATGCCCCTAGATGATGGTTCCATGGAGGACTATTCTTTAGTAGTGTAATGAATGTAATAATCAATATTTGTCAATTTCATCTTCATGCTCTTTTTTTAAAAAAATATTGATCATTATATTAGAATCTATCGGTCATAAAAATAATGATAATAGTCATGTTTTTTATTGGGGGATCATTGTTTTTTGAAAATAACTGAGATTCAAATTATAAAAAGTTATTGCTTTAAGTTTTAACTCAATAACTTATGAAAATCTCAAGTAAAACAATCATTTGTTTTTCACTACGTTACAAACTATGTGAGAGAAATATGTGCTTGGAATGTTTTTTTTTTAATTTATTATTAATATTCTCAAGTTCCTGGTCAAGAATCACCGCTAATCTCCTCGTTGCTCTCTCTTTATATGTGTATATATATGCGATGATAAACATAAAAATATATAACTATAAATTGAACTTGCTTATCAATATATATAATTATTTTTTTTACTTTTTTGGACATTGGTAGTCTCTAATATAGTTACCTTGAATGTTTATGTTCCCTTTGCATTTGTTTGTTACTTTTAGTATATATATTTCTCAAATCCATCCTGCATCCTTTTAATGTACTCTCCTTTTCATAGTATTGTTGAAATTTAGTCAATTGTTACCATCCCAGTGCAATTCAGGAGAGATGATGATAAGGCTCATTGCTTATTTAGGAAGATTTTTATTTTTATTTGCCAAGGAAAAGAAGGGTATGTTACCTGAGCATAAAAAGATCATTATAGAAAATGAATATAAAATGCAAGGTTGTTCCATCCACTATTTTACTAAAAAGAAAAAAAAGAATATTAAAAGCCAGAGATAGTCTTAGTTGTATGACTTCTTCCATGCGATGTAATGGCAAATTTATTAAATTTCGAAAGGACAAATGTTTCTCTAATTTCTATTATCTGATCTCTTTCCTTGATTCTCTTTTAGAAATGTTATAATGAAAATACAATAATAGCAAACATATTTGTCCATCAACCATCAATATTGGCTTCGAATTTGTCCCTAAGAAGAAATCTAAAGGCACTAGCCTCCACCCGCATAATTTCACAAGCTTGCATGATAAGCAAAAAAAACCTTTGCTCTGCGCAAAAAATTTTGGTAATAAAAAATGGGTTTCAAATAGGATTTTAGCTCATGATGGGCTCAGGGTTGTGCTGCACCTGGCCCATTTGTTAACTTGAACTTGACTTAGCCCATAGCTTGTGTTTGGGTGAGCATATGGTATATTTAGCTAAGCTGGAATTATGCAGGTAAACATCAATTTGATCCAAAATCAAATTGGTTTCGAGTTGAAAGCTTATACAACTTGACTCTTCCCTAATCAATTCAATTTTTTACATGATTTGTTACTAATCAAGCTTAATCTGGATATGATCCATTCTCCTCCAAACCGAACTCGAGGCATATTTTGTACACAATACTACATTTGCAATCACTATATAATGCATACGACCAAATGTGACCAAAATATCCTCTCCAAGCCCAACTCCAAGTTGGATTGGAGCAAGAATTGAGTTAGGTTTTGGTCAGACCGACAGTCTGTTTGGCAAACCGAACAAAATTAGACTGGATTTTCTATATGAATCAAGTCTATTAGCTTGCCCAATCATCTTTTTTTTCTTTTAAAAAACTGTTCTCGTCTGGGCCTAAATCCTATTTATAAATCTATTGGACTACGGAATGAAAAGAAAGATCAATAGAAAATTTTTTCTTTTTTCTACAAAATTTATATGAAGATGGATTGAGCTGATATAAGGCTTACTTAAATAGACCGTGTTATTTATGATCTAACAGCAAATCTAGTCCGATCCGTTTGGATTTGCCTGTCTGATTTCCCAAACAGGCCTAAATGGGCTGTCCGCAGGCTGACGTCAGCTAGCCTCCGTGGCAGCGGCATTGTAAAGTTGCGTGCCAAGGGACAGGATAAATCATGATGAGAGGAAGAAGGGCCGGCCATGGCGATGCCGGAGGGGATGGAGAAGATCAAGGCGATCGGGGTGATCGGCGGAGGCCAGATGGGGTCGGGTATCGCCCAGCTCGCCGCCGTCGCGGGCTACGACGTCTGGCTCCATGACTCCGACCCCGAGGCACTCGGCCGAGCGGCCCAGGTCATCTCCACTTCCATTCGCCGCCTTGTCTCCAAGGGCCAGCTCTCCCAGGTGCTATCCTTTTTCTTCTTACATTTTCTGTTACGTAGGCTGGTCATGGGCTTTTTCTCCCCTTCTCTTTGTTGCTACCTATGGGCCGTGTGATTCTTGTCTTCCACTACCGATCAAGAGTGTGGCAATTTGGAACTAATCGGTTTCTTTTTTTAACTTAGATCGCTTGATCTCATAATTATGGCGTGAATTAGAACTATATGAATGAAGAAATGAATGAGTTTATATGAACCCACACCAGCAACAACATAAGAAAAGAAATGGCAACTTTTTCTCATGCATATGGGAGGGCTTATCATCAATATGCATCATTATATGCGACGTAAACAAAAGAAACTTGAAGGCTCCTTTTATGCACATGAAACAACAACATTTCGGACAACAATGATTCGTGTTTGTCGCCTGTCATGTTTATTTAGTTCATATGTAATTTGGCAGGCAAGATTGCTAGGCTTAGTTTGCTGGGCAGTTCACTCTGCCACGCCTGATTCTGTTCCCTTTTTATGCAGATCTTATTAATTGGAAGAGTAATTGCAGCATTTTCGTTGAAGCGTTCTTTCATTCATTTTCCAGACTAGATTTTCCTTTAGGACATCAACATTAGGCCTTGTTAAATATATATTAGTAAATCTGGATATGTTCTAAGCCGTAAAGCTTTATCTTGAATACATTTTGTCAGGAATCAAGTAAGCTTCTATATCTACATAAAGTCCAGATGATGTCAGATTAGATAATCTCCTGCTGCAATAATTAAACTACTTGAGGCCTACTTTTGAAGTCTTTTGCCTGGATTTATATTATTTTCAAATGCCCAGTGGTTAACTAGGAATGCATAATTGGAATGCTTTGTGAATGACTGGGCGGTTATTTCGCTTATTTGAACTGTGAACACATTCTAATATTTATAAATACTTCAATGCTTGATAATTTACGGTAGGTAACCATGTTGCATCTTATTCATTGCTTCCCTCATCAAACCTGTGGTTGGGAAATCACATCATTTTCTTGGAGACTTGAATGTAGTAATAAATAAGAATATGCTTACATAATCACCTACCGTTCCAGATATGGCGTGCAATTAACCAAGCAATGTCAAGAATTCTCGTATTACTCTGCTTGCCTCAGCTTTTGTCTTGAATACTTATTCTTCTGTTATGCTTTTCACTGGTCTCGCAGCTTGTAGGTGCGGATTCTATAAAACGCCTGAAATGTACCCCAAATTTAGAAGAGCTTGCAGGTGCAGATGTTATAATTGAAGCAATCGTGGAGTCTGAAGACATAAAGAAGAAATTATTTTCTCAACTTGACAAACTTGCAAAAGCTTCTGCAATTTTGGCTTCTAATACTAGCTCGATCTCCATTACTCGTCTTGCTTCTGCGACTAGTCGGCCAACACAGGTTTTTGTCATCGCCCTTCTGGTTTCACTTCATAGGCTCACCTGAATGCTGAATTTTGGTCAGAAGAAGGTTTACTGAATGCTATGTCAACTGTTTAATCATTGCATCTTATGAATCATAACAGAAACAACAGGCCTTAATTCATTGATTTTGGGAATTCTGATAATTGTACATGTTTATCATTGCAGTACATTTTTCTCGACCTATCACTTGGAGGCTATCCGTGGCATATTTGCATATTCACTCAGAGGGGTGAAAAAAATTAAACACGTTCACCAGTTCCTATTGCTGTTGTGCGAGGTGCTCATGGGATACCTTTGCCTAATGACAACAGGAATCTTTTCTTTTTAATTGGTGTGTAGGATTGTTTCAAAAACCTTTGTTTCTCGCTGACTGATAGTGTTTATGGTGAGCAATGAATTTACTATTGCTAGCACTGA
The DNA here is from genome assembly GCF_051530095.1 of Phoenix dactylifera. NCBI lineage: Eukaryota > Viridiplantae > Streptophyta > Magnoliopsida > Arecales > Arecaceae > Phoenix > Phoenix dactylifera. The sequence continues at coordinate 19,520,913 of NC_143198.1, read as the reverse complement.
GCCTATCCTCTAGGCTTCAGAGTGAAGAGACCCATTTACTAAGGTTTTTGGGTGGCACCTATTCAGAATCACCTCAAGTTTTGACAAACGCTTCTAAATGAATAGTCAATCTTGTTTTTTGAAATGTCAGGCTAGGGAGACTTTCTTCTGACTGATGTAGAAACTACTCCATAATTCAAACATGCTTATCCAGGCTTGTGTTATGCATGATTTGAGGCAGTCTAGGAAAACACCACAAGCATGTTTTTAATTTTATTCCTGCCTGACCACTCCCGAAAAGAATGATGCCAGAAATATTTTCCAGTTGAATATTTTACATTATGCCAGATGCAGTATAAGCATCATCTTTTTGAAGTTACTAGTTAATTTTGAGCTTCATTATTTAATTGATCTTACAAATAATTCTTCTACATATCATCAAGTGTAACTCTTCATCATTGCATGTGGTTTTATAGTTTAATGGTTCGGTCCATTATGATTAACCAAAAAAAACAGATGCTATACACCAATAACTCTATAAGCATATGCACATAAATATTTGAATGTCTATCTTTACTGCTAGTTTTGCCAATTGGTGCTGTAAGGAGAGGAATAACAGAATATATCTTCGTGACTGATCAATTTCATATGGATGATTACGATATAATTTTAATCACTCCCATTCCACATATACCAAATGATAAAGTACTTGTCACCATAATGAAATGATGCAAAACATGAAGAGCATGTCCAAGAGAATAAGAAATTAATATTAGAGAATATGAAAAGAAAAGAAGAAAATGGGTTATGAAGAATCAACTGTGGTAAAATTTATATAGCACAAGAAGTTTCAAGCATGGATTTAAGTGATACTGATACCCCTCCTTATTAACTGGTTTCTACAGAGCCAAAATGGTAGAGCGTTGTTAGCTGTTATGTTGTGCATAGTCATGCTAGTACATATCAAGTTATGTTGGTCCATGTCAGTCCAATATGTACTGTAAAATCGGCATGCTTTTTCCCTCCCCTTTTTTGGGGTGTGTGTGTGTGTGTTCGGGTGGGGGGCAGCTTGGTGGCCTTGCCTCTTTTGACTATAGAGTCACCCCTTGGGTTTTGAAGTTTTGCTCTTCATATTAGGAATGTTAACAATGCGAAATGCCAATTTATGTTTACCATCCTCTTATCTGTTAATGAGTACGAATCAACCTATTTATAGTAACCATTCATATCTTGATCTCTATTTGTATGGAATAACTGTTCTGGTGGCAAAGTTCATGCATGAATTAGTCTTTTATCCATTAATGAGGAAAAATTAAGCTTCCTATAATTATCATTCATATCTTGGTCTCTATTGGGACGGAATAACTGGTCTGGTAGCAAAGTTCATGGCATGGATTAGCTTCTAAAACATTATGTTTTTGTTGAAGGGTAGCTTTTGGAATTTTGAAGATAACTAATATGAGATGAGTATAACTCTAACTTCATTCTATAAATTGACATGCGCAATGAAAGGGCATAGAGACTTCTTCTATGTAGAGGTTTCCTTGATATTTAGTTTTATATTTCTATTTCCTCACATAATATTTGCAAGATCGTGTGCCCATCTAATTGTATATGTATAGAGCATATAATGTGACCTATCTAATTCAAGAACAAATGAGCACAATAGAGATAAGTTCATTGAGTCGTACAAGTTATGAAGCAAGAACTTGAAAATGAGTAGGTCAGAGAATTGAAAGGAAAAAAAAGTTAACAAAATCGTTGAGAAGGTATGGATATACAATGTAATCTGGTTAGGTGTCTGAATCATCTTAAGAGGCTATAAAAGAGGCAACACAACCTAAATAGATTTGTACAAAAATATTCCAAATAGTCATGAAGAAAGTATAAGTCTTGAACTTTCAATAGGATTGGTGTAAAAGACAGAGCAGCGTATGCTAACTCCAAGTCAATTTTTTTGAGGTTCATTGACTGTGTTTTTGCATGAGAGGTTGAGCAAGTGTTTCTTCTTTCTAATCAAAAGGATTTGCATGCTCCCCCATAGCTTGTACCGGAAGTTTTGTGCTCATTGATGTTATTTAATGCTTCAACATTTTTGTGGTTTTTGTGACTTTGCTTTGGAAAGTAACTCTTGAAACTGAAATGCGCATTATAGAAATCAACATGGATACATGGAACAATTTATGATGCTGGATATTTGTATATCAGTTAAATCTAAGCTTATCTGTTCAAAACATTTTACACAACTATAGAGCTGTTAAAGTTGTTTTATTGTCTAAAACAAGGGTTAAAGTTATCATATCTTGCAGGTGATAGGCATGCATTTTATGAACCCCCCTCCTATAATGAAATTGATCGAGATTGTGAGAGGAGCAGACACATCGGATGAGGTCTTTGCAAAAATAAAAGCCTTGGCAGAAAGGTAAGCACTAGACTGTGTCCAGCCTGACTGCATGAATCGACAAGTCTTTTGTTGATTTCAGAGAACTTGCAAAGCGCACTATGACGTCGAAATTTGAAGCTGTTTAGTTTTTACAGTTATATGGAAGAGTCAATAGATTTGTTTTGAATTACGAATTTTATGAGCTGATAGGTTGTTTTTCAGACAACCTAAATTTTTCATTTGATTTGTGACTGTAACTGCCAAATTAACAAAACGCTTCTTATCACTTATTATATTCAACTTCAGTTCTCTTATATATATTGATAGTTCAATTATACAGGTTTGGAAAGACTGTTATATGCTCCCAAGATTATCCTGGCTTCATTGTCAACCGGATCCTGATGCCTATGATCAATGAAGCATTCTTTGCATTATACACAGGTGTGGCAACAAAAGAAGACATCGATACGGGGATGAAACTGGGCACTAACCACCCAATGGGTCCTTTGGAGCTTGCAGACTTCATTGGCTTGGATGTATGTCTTTCAATACTGAAGGTGCTTCATGAAGGACTCGGAGACAGCAAGTACAGTCCTTGCCCACTCCTTGTTCAGTATGTTGATGCTGGTCGCTTGGGAAGGAAGCGAGGGATTGGTGTGTATACTTACCAGAAAAAGCTTGCAGCAAAACGATCATCCTCACTTTGAAATTCTCGTGGAGGATTAAAGTTAGAAAAATAAAGGAACCTCGGGGGCATGTCGGAGCCTGAACTGTGCTTGGGAAAGTTGCAGCTAGAGATATGTAAATTTGGCTGATAATTCTGCTGATATGTTCCCACAATAATACTGGACCTTGGTGGGTTTTGTATGTATTACTCACAAATCCGATCATCTGTCTGACTGAAAATAATAATGGGGAACATGTTGCTGTTTGCATCTATCTGGAAGGCATTAATGAATACTCAAGTTATCGGAAGAGAAAAGCAGGAAAACAAAATGACTGCAGGTTGGATCATCAATTCCAAATTAATGTTATAAAGCATGTTCGGTTGTTGTTCACTTGCTTTCTTTAATTGTCGTTACAGAAGATTTTCAGAAAATAGCTCATGCAATTGTACAATCTTACCATTTGGAAGATTGTCCTCTAGGCTTCCTTCAAAATCAAAGTCGAATTTGACGATTTTAGTTTAAAATGACTAAATTACTATAAACCTCATTTTGGATTTCTTTTCAGAGCGAAAGGATTATAAATGGTAGAAAGTTTACCTTAAAAATTGATAAAATTGACCTTCCACGCTTTCCGAACTAACACGTCCTTTGTCTATCCGAATTCGAAATCATGATTAGAAAGGTCCATCCGAACTCGAACTCATGATTTGTAAGTGGGCAGGCGACATGATAGCATTCACATGAAGTATTAAATTCGTTTGGAAAATCTGTCATGGAATAATAATTTCAATTAAGAACAGAGCAACCATGCAGCAAATGCTCAAGTGGCTTAGCACAGCAAAACAGACCAAGGTGGCCGCAGTCTTGAACAAAACTGACCATACACTGAACCATTTTTATTTTTTATCTTCTTATCTATAACCAGACCCACAGGCAACTAGTTTCCAGGACTATTCGAACAGAAACACATGGTTTTAGTATGATGATGAACCGAAAGCTGAAAAAGACCAAATGCCAACGAAGAGCCACATCAAGAACAAAATGGACTCCAAGGATGCGGCATACTTCTGATAATTCATCACAATAGTTCAACCAGACACATACTTAAGCAATAACACACCTTTTAGCTCTCTCTTTAACCAAAAAAAGGACATAAAAACAACACCCAGTCATCACGCATGCATCTCCAGAAGACCTAAGATGATAATAGAAGGGTGTTCATCTGTGAACATTATTCTGAACCAGAATCAAGAAGGAAGCACAAACACCTAATACTCTTGTTCATCATCATCAAATTATCTAGCCATCGGCAACTCAAGAAATGGCATCAGCCACCACCACCAGACCCATACTTCTTTCCAAAGACCAGCACCTGCAGCTTGTCATAACCTGCCAGAACACCAGCACCGGCCACTGCACGGAGGATATTTGCACCAGCACCCTTGAACAGGGATTTAGCTCCCTCATTTTTCATGATCTGTGAGAATGCATCTAACGAACTACGGTACTTGACAGCCTCACCAGATGTCATCATCATCCTTCTGCGAACAGTGTCAATGGGGTAGGAGGCAAGACCAGCACCGATAGTGATTCCCCATCCAAGCAAGAAACTGGCAAAGAAATTATCCTGCAACAAGATCACAAAGCCCAACAAATAAGAGATGATGTCATCACTGCATTCATGAGAATAGATGCACATGCAGACAGGGGAACCTAATGCTCAGAAGATGTGCATATGGAAGCAACCCACAACATGCTCGCCAAAACCAATAAAAATAATAAACCAACAGCGTCCAAGTCCTGCTTCAAAAATCAAAGGCCAGGGTACCCGGAGGTTGGTAGACCCAACTTGCAAATGGCTGGATCAAACTTAGCGTGACAAGATTCATAATAACAAGTTTTTTTGCTAATCAAAATGAAAATTCCCACCATGAAAGAAAGAAATAAAAGGAAGAAAAAGGATTAGTTTGGCCCACACGAAAACCTGATTCTGTTCAACATTTTGGTCTATTTGAGGTGAAAAACCCAGGTCCAGCTTGGTAACTTGACCATGTTGACCCAACAAACAAAGCCTTCTGAGGCATAACCTAATCATTTAATGTATTGACCCTAAGTATCATGCATTAGGGGTATACACCAATCAGTCATCAGATCCAAAGTGGACCAGACCAGATCTGACCCATATGCCACAACTCCCCCAACCAAATATATAAAATAAATAAAATAAAATGAAAAACTGAGCTTTGTCATTAAGAATTAATAGATAGATAGATTTAAACATGAATAGAGAATACTACAAGGGAAGTTCCTTTACAAATTGATTTAAAACCAAGAAATTTAACTATGTGCAAGCAAAAAATGCTTGTACAAATCAAAATGCTCTGAGCTAAGGCACCTGTTGGATGACATTAGCTGTTTCTTTAGCTTTGCTGAAGCAAGCATTTCACTTTGATACTAATATCATCTTTAAAACTAAAGGGTGAGGGTGATTATGAATATTTAGAGATTCTGTATAGAGAATAATTCACTAGAACATTGTTTTTGTAGCTTGTAACTAGCAGGCTAGTGGGTGTTAAGAATAAATAGTGTCAGGCATATGTGCACATATAAATATGCTTGAATTCAACCTTTCTTTTACTAACCTCCAAGGCACCAACCAGCACCACTGGTTTTAATGAATCATACATTCCAAAGTAAAGCCCGCGATAAACAATGATACCAACACATGAGATGTTAAAGCCCCGATAGAGCCCCGCAATACCATCAGATTTTACTGTTTTCCTGTAAACATCAATCAGACCATTGAACTGCCTTTCACCTCCCTTCTTTGCAGCCTTGGCATCATTGGCCAGACGTGTCCTGGCATAATCCAAAGAATACACAAAGAGGAGAGATGAAGCACCAGCCGCACCTCCGGATGCCAAGTTACCAGCAAACCATTTCCAATAGCCATCTCTATCTTTCTTAAAGTTAAACATACGCTTAAAGTAATCCTTGAAAGCAAAGTTCAGGGCCTGGCTTGTAACATAAGTGGATCAGTCAATAATTGAAGAGGACAAATAACAACTGCAAAAAAAGAATGGAAGAAAAGAAGCTAGACCTGTGTAGGAAAATAACGAATCACATTTGCAGTATTTCCTCTCCACAATGAGAGCATGCCCTCATTTTTTATGGTTCGGGCAAAACAGTCTCCAATCCCCTTGTAGGGTTCAGAGAGCCTGCCAGATTTAATCATCTCATCCTGGTTCTGAATTAAGAGTTTCACCCGCTCAATTGGAGCAGCTGCTGTTTTGGAGACAGCAGCAGAAACTCCTCCCATAAGAAAATCCATAAGAAATCCTGAAATACCCTTCTCCTGGGGGGCACAGGCACAGATGGGGGAAAGATGTGAGAAAGATGAGAAACCAAGGGATTCAATGTTGCTGTGGTATGATTTCAGCAAGGCGCTGTTCAGGCCCCCATTGATGTAGGTGCCAGGAAAGTTGTGGAAGCTGGCACTCCTGGCCTGCGAATAGGGAGACAGTCTAGAGAACAAGTACGATTCCCCATGTATCTTCTGTACTATAGATGGAGGATGCAGTTCGTCGGCCATTTTGGAACACCAATGAGCTGACCTACAAGAAATGAACAACAATCAAAATAAATAGGCTATAGTACAGGAAATCTATATTAAAATTCACTATATAAAAGGCTTGAAGAAAGCAAAATGTAACTAAAAACACATGCACAAGTTATTGTCACATACAAAGAGAGATAATTTCACGTAGTTATTGTCTTACTTTTTTCTTGTCATTGTCTTTACAGCTTACAAGTATCATGCTTATAGACATTCATGGTTCCAAAGTTCTCGATTTTGCTTGGTCAACAGAGAATATCTCAAAAATCTAACTACATTGCCACAAGTGATTGCTTGCAGCTATTGGATTACCATTTTCTTGTGATTGTCTCTACTACTAAAAATGATTACCAAGTTTTAAAAAAGGTCATTGTTCCAAAGCTCTAGTACCACCTAGGGCCTTTTTGGATGCTTTGCATGCACTATTTGCAGATAACTTACTGTTTGACAGGAAGTGAGAAGTATGGAATAGTGGCAGGGAGAGAAAACAATTGTTGCATGATACGCCACTGTCTCCCAATCTAGAAATCGCAGGGATTACATATTCCTCATCAGAGGTGATTTATCTTAGCCCTAAAATTTAGGGATTAGATAATCTCTGCCTACACAAAAAATGAAGCCTCCTCCTCTTCCACCTCCTCTCCTCCCTTCTGTCATTCTAATGTTGCCGTAAGATGGTGAGCTATCCGGTGATGGTGGATGCAAAGCATCCAAACAGGTCCTTGCTGAACAGGGAATCTCCCAAACATCTATAGGGCTGGCCAAAGGAGTTTGAATGAAAAAAAAAATGCTGCCAATATTTCAATGCCAGATGATGCAAAAAGCACACTTAGAACTGTATTAATGACTCATATAGATGATCGCTACAGGAAGCATGCTTCTTATATCTTTCATCTTCAATACTTTACAGACTTGACCATCATGACAAGCTACCCATGCAACATCATCTTGTATGTTGTTTTACAGGCTGTATGCAAAAAGATGGAGGCTATAAATTCTAACCATGTTGTGAGACCCATGAGCTTTTATGTCCAAACTCACTGATGGCGGACCACTGCAGGGAGAAGAGAGAAAGAGAAAGAAGAAGGGGAGGAGGAGGAAGAAGAGGTTATAGAGACGCAGGAAGAAGAGGTTATAGAGGAGGAGGAAGAAGAGAAGAAGAAGAAGAAGAAAGGAGGCTAGGGTTTTTATTTAATCATTCCATCCCTAATTCATGAGCGGGGTGGCCCTTATATAGGCCTTACATCATGAATTGACCAAGTCAACAATTAATAACTAACCAAACTTGGACCCTTCAATTAATTGACTAAGTCAATTAATTAATTACATACCAAATTAAATCTTACTAACATTAGATCATTAAACCAATTGATCACATCCAAAATTGAACCTTTATAATTAGGTCTTACATTGATCAATTGATCCAATTACTTGACTCAACAACCAAATCGACTCAAACAAAAGCAACTAATAAGGCAATCAAAGAAACATGACGCAGACTCGAATGGACCCGATCTGGACCTGACTCAATCCGATGGCTCAGGATCCTCTCGTAGCCATAATGATGTCATCCCCTGGTGCAGGCGCAAGCGAGCGGCTCTGATGGCTCGATCGTCTGAACGAACAGCTCTGATGTCCCCATCACTCACATATACAGCAGCTCTTGGATTGATGTAGACTCTAGTTGATATGATCTGTAAACAACAGCACATTTGATACCAAAACCTACTATAGTAATCATGTAATGCTGACGTTATTTACTTTTAGGAATCATGCTAGTTTCTATCTTCCAATTCAATGATAAGATAGTGTGATATTGAAACCAACATGCATATCTTATAGACAACACTTTTTTCCCATGTTGGTGGTGTTCAGTTCATAGATATATCCTTAGCCAATAACATAGTCTTTACATAGGTCTGGGGAGTATATGCAAGATCCAAGGATTGCTAGAATGAAGATGACTTCCTCTAGTCCAAAATCTGTTTTCACCTCCATATCTGTATAATGGTCTTACTCCTAAATACCTAATTGAGAAGTGTGAACATTCCTTGGTTCTTGATAATACGAAAAACTATCACCTATCCCTGTAGCAAATAAAAGCCTTAATAGGGTAATCAATGGATTGGGTTGGGTTGGGTTTGGGCCAAATCGAGATAAAAGTGTTACACATAAAAACCTGTCCCATACTCAACCGTACTGAAGATTGGGTTGAATCTTTGACCCAAGCACACCCATGGGTCAGCTCTCCTGACCTGACCCGACCCACCTAATCTTCATGCAATTTGATTCTAATGGTGGTAGAAGATGTAGTGCATGGGTTAGGTTTCATGGTGGGAAAAGAAATAAAGGGAGTGTATGGTGGGTTTCATGGAGATCGAATCAGAATAGAAAGAGAGTCCAAGGAATGCTCTGTTAGGGCTTACAATAGCATAAAGAGGATATGTGGGTGGGTGATATCGAGGAGGTGTTCATGAGAGTATCTTGGGATGGTTACATATTCTTTGAAAACCCAAAGTGTTTGTTGATTTCAATATAGCCATTAACTTGTATCAAAAGACAGAGTGCTATTCTTCATATATTAATCTAACCAAACAGTCCCAACTCTCTTATTATGAGGCCACCCGCATGACCCAAGTTGGATCAAGATTCCAACCTGAAGCCATCCAGAATTTTATCCGTGTCAGAATTTCTAACCCATATTCATCCTCAATAAAAATTTGATCTGACTTTTACTCAAGAAAATGTGTTTGACTTCTTTCTTTTCATCGACATGGTTATTGCTCTTTAAGATAAAGGCAATAAGATTTCCATATTGTTCTCTTACTTTTCCACATCCCCCCCCCCAACCCGCCCCGATGAATTTGTCAAATTGATCTTAAGTAATAATTGATGGCAAAAAAAAATTATTAGTGATGATTGTAGTTGAGATCCCAAAGAATTCGAGTCAGGACAAGGGAACTAAAGGCTTCAAAAGTCCAACATACACCTATAAACAAATTTATGTCAAATAAGATCAAGTGCATCGCTTTACTGCTCCCATGGCATGAATTTCTTACTTATGTCCTATATCAAGACACACGGTGGACAATCTAAGTCAATGACCCAGTGTTTATCAGATTCCCACATCTTATAGAACATATAAAGACCAAATTTAAATAGTCTGGATACTTTGCCACGGTAGATCAATACAAGCCTCACCACCTGTTGCTGAAATCTGATCATCTAACAAGTTTCAGAAACCTCGAAATATTTTCTCTAGACACTTAAGCCACTAAGATCCTGATGACTGGGGTGGACTGCAGACTAAGTCACATGCCCTGTTCCCATCAACGGAACAACAACTCCCCCCCCCCCCCACACACAAAGAAATCTAAACGGAGTATAAAACTCAAGAGTAATCAAGCTCAAACATATTAATTCTACAAATTTCCCAAGAGTATCAATCCATCAATAGCATCATAGTCAGACATATAACACGAGCAACAAGATCTTAGAAGAAAGAAGCAAAAACTAACCTAGAAAATTAAAAGAAAAATCAAGCCGTTGATGAATGAAGCAACTCCTTGGAATTACATTCCCAAAACAAAAAAGTCTAAGAAATGACTGAATCATCACAATCAGTAACAAAAAACACACAAGCAGCGGCCAGATCCTCTAAAATTGTAAGCGTTTTTCGACCAATAGCCAGTAGAAATCGAGTATTGAGAGATCAAACCCTTCCAGACGTTGATTCAAAAGGAAAGACGCTACGATCTAAGGCGAAAACGCGAAATATGCGGAAAAAACCACAAAAAAAAAGGAAGGGAAGTGCAAGCTCACCTGGAGAAGGCCGAGGAGGGCGCAACCTCCCCCCTCTATCTCTGACTGGTGAGGAGGAAGAAAGGAAAAAGTTGGGAGCGGCGAGCACCTTTTATAGGGAGAGCGAGCACCTTGGGGACAGAACCCTACTTGCGCGCACACTTTATTGCACACCGCTGGGATGTTAAATGACTACTTTACCCTCGCGTCTTCGAGGACCCTTCTGCTTTTTTCTAAATTTTTTTCCAGGCTTTTCGATGCTTTCCACCAATGTATTTAAATTTATTTTTATATTCAACTCTTTTTGAATATAAATAAATAATTGAGTATCTCATTGCTATATATAGACGACTACTCTATCACTATCTAAAATTTATTTTAATATAAAAAATAAATAATTATATTAATATGTTATTAACTTGATTTCTCATCTATTTAGTAATATTTTTGATTCTATGACCATAAAATTTAATTATTCAAATTATATCCATATTTGTATCTAACTTTCCATATCTATTATGTATCTATATCTATTTAATTTGACTAATATTTATACTTATATCTATATTTTTTAAATAAAATAGATATTGATATGTAAGATCTATATCCGATCCATTTCATCTCTTATTATAATAGATCCAAAGGTCCCGTGACATTATATACTATAGCTACATACATCATAGGTATTAAATTTGGCCATTATAATTGTTAAGATTGTTTACCAATTTTATTTGTTCCCCCACTTTTTATGATTCAGCTCTCTACGCGTGGGTTCATAGTTTATTTAAGCTTATTTAATATTTGAGTATAGAAATAAAATAGAATCAAATCATGTTAAGATACTATAGTATAGATGCGGCCCAGAGCCTTTACAATTATAATTATTTCTTCTTTTAGTTTCCAATTACTTTTAATCAGGATATCTCAATAGTTTTATTAAAAAACTTATTCAGTATCCATCAGGTAAAACTATTTGTTTGTTCCTTTCTTAATAATTTTAATACTAATTAAAACAAAATAAATATAAACAAAGATGTTTTCCAATTTTTCAAAATTTTAAAAGTTTCTCTCATCGTCAAAATTTTTTTGGAGTCACCAAGTTATTTTGGCTAAATAAATCTAACAGAGTGGCAATTTTAGTTGGCTCATAAGGTACCCAACCCGATCTGACTCAAATGAACCCATTTTACTTGACTCGTTTGAATTTGGGGGCAGGTATGAGTTTTAGATGTAATATCTGAAGCAGATTTGGATCGGGTATAAGTAATGTAATGCCCTACTCCGAAATGATATGCCCATAATATAGAGGTGGCCTAGAGCCTTTACAATTATAATTATTTCTTCTTTGGTTTCCATTCCTTTCAATCAGGATATCTCAATAGTTTTATTAAAAGCTTATTCCTTATCCATCAAGTAAAATTATTTGTTTGTTCCTTTCCTAATAATTTTAATGCTAATTAAAACAAAATAAATAAACAAGATAAATTCCAATTTTTCAAAATTTTAAGAGTATCTTTCATCACTGTAGCTTTTTTTAAAGTCACCAAGTTGTTTTGGCTGAATAAATCTAGCAGAGTGGCAACTTTAGCTAGTCCATAAGGTACCCAGCCCGATCCGACTCAAATGAGGCGGTTTTACTTGACTTGTTTAAATTTGGGGGCGGATATGAGTTTTAGATGTAATACCTTAAGCAAGTTCAGTTTGGATACAAGTAATGATATGCCCTACTCCAAACCTGACCTAAAATAATATAACCTTAATCCACCATTTCTCTCCTTGTTCACTTGATAGATGATAGCCATCACAACCCCATGCACCTCGGTCATTCCTCCCTCTTTTACTTAGAAAATTATTATTGTTGGAATTTAGAAAACATATATATTTTGTAAAAATCACATCCTATTATTTTTATTTATCTTATTTTTAAACCCTCAATTAATTTGACTTTTGTATAACTGTTTCTTATTAAAATATATTGTAATTATTGATGTACATTGAGATTCACTCTATCTAGACCAAAATTAGATCATAAAATAATAAGTTGTAAGCTTCTCCCATTTATATAGCAAATGCGGTCTTATTAGTTATAGTTATAAGCTATAATTATCCGACGCAAGCCATCTTGCCTATGCAACCCGATCCACCACAACCCACCCTATCTACTTTATCTGATCCTGAGATGGGTACAAGATGGATATGGGTACAGAATTTTTAATTGCGGGATGAGTATAAAAATTGGCCGACCTGACCTATATCCAATTTATTGTGGATTCTAAATCTAACCGAAAAGTATAAAAAGAATAAGTTTATTTGGTAAGGAAGTAGGGTTTCAAGAGCAAACAATAATTATCTCATCAGCTATAACGTGGATGGTTGAGAACCACAACTCGTGAGAAAGGACAAAAGTAAGGTTACTCATGAAATCCACGTTAGGTTGCAATCTTTTACAAAGCCATGCCAATTTTCATATCACAAAAATACTCTTCGCCATTGCTTTAGTTTTATTGCATGTAAGGCTGGAAATGGGTCGGATTGACTCATAACTTAACCCGACCAGCTTAGACCCAACCCAACCTATTTTGGAGGACCCGTAGAGCGGGATAGGATTCTAAAATTAGACCAGTTCCATTTTTCAAATCGGGTATGAATTTTCTGACCTGATTCGATTTATTTGAAATTTGGATAATTTTAGATTTTCAATCCTAAGATCTGATCCAACCCGAATCTGCAAAATTATTTGGGCCCACGAACTGCAGCCCGTGGGGGGTGTAAGCATAAGTTTTGAAACCATGGATGGGTTGACCCGAACCGGACTTGCCTAGAATCCGAATTGGACCTGCCTCGAACTTGAACCGGCCCCAATTTTTTAGGTTGGGTCCGGGTTATACATGGATCCAACCCGATCTGAATAATCTGTTGGATCAAAAATTGTAGCGGTGATCATAGAGATAATAAATATTTAAAATTAGCTTGTACGTCATGACCATAAAAATTGTCATCTAGCGATCAAATCAATTAAGAGGAAACACTGATACATGTCCTCGGTTATTCCTGCACCCTGCAGGTCCTAAGCGCTCACAAGAGCACATTTCAATCTGCGGTTGATGCACTTTGAATATAAGAAAGGCAGCTCTCAAATGTTTTATAATTGACAAAAAGACGAGATACAAATATCTCACTACTCGTGTTCTTAATGTGGCCCGCAATATTTGCTATTCTCAGTGCAAAATCTTTGACATTATATTTGATAAAAAAGCTTAAACTTTTGACTAGACAATGCTGTGTGTGTATGTGTTGTGGAAGAAAGGTTTGGCAGATAAAGGTTTAATGAGTAATAACTAGCCAACCCAAATTAGAATGTGCATTTAATTTGATGATAATGGAATCACAAGGAGTCTCAGTAAATACACCACAGCGATTAATTCCAAGACTTGTGTCTCATTTACTGAGATTGTGAGACAGACAAAAGCCTTTCTAGCAGAACTAGAGGAAGGTGAGAAGAAAAGTGCTTGCAGGGTGGTGTGATATCAAGTCTAGAGGACTAATATTAATCAAGCACCATATGCTTTGAATGAAATCAGAAAGTTGAATAACGAAAAGGGTGAAACAACATAGATGTGCAGGATATATGAGATTGATAAAATGGATTGGCGACAAGTCTATCAACAATAGACCTTGGAGGTAGTACACTGGAGAAAGATCTTTCATAGAGCTTGGAATTTGCCCAGATAAAGATATCATCAATACATGCAACAATAGAAGATGTTCACTAACAAGAAAAGGCTGGAATTCTTCAGAAGTTTTGAAAGTCCAGAAGGATCTGTGTGTGTGTGTGTGTGGCTGTGTGTGAGATATTAATTAACTAATGTTTTAGACATCTTTTTATTTTTAAAAAGACTTGCTTCCGTAAGCGAGTTCTCTTCCTGCAACATCATTGTATTTTGTTTCAGGAGAGCCTCTTGGTAGGTAGGAGTACTTAGTAGCTATACTTACATACGGATACTGACAAAGAGAATTCCAAGAAAACATCATGGATAATTCTGCATGAAATTCCTCCATCTGATTGCAGGTCATGCATCTTCTATGTACTGGTAAACAGGAAAATTCCAGCAAAGTATCGAGTATTTTGGTGCTTATATCTTTCATTTTCATCTCACTATTTTAGATATTTTCTATTGTTTCTGTTTGCTCTTGTTTTATTATCATTTCTATGTTCTCCGAATTGTTTTAAGGCCTCGTATGCCAAATTGCATTTTTTATGGTTCTTGTAACTTCTTGTTAATAAAATTGTTGGTTGTGATTATCCTCTTCTTATAGCAACAATTTAGTGCTGATGGATTTTCTGTGGTAATTTAGATTAGAATGTTCTTGGTTGGAGCACTATGCATGACAAGGGGATAAAAGGCTAAGACTACTACTTTTGGATTCCATCTGACCCAATTAAAGTATATTTCTGATCTTCTTCTCAAAACCAACATAAATGGTTCTAAGCCTATCTCGACACCTATATCTATTGCGTCCCAACTTTGTTATTATGTTGGTTTGCCACTTTCTGATCCAACTCAATATTGGAGTGTGGTGGGTGTGCTTCAGTACTTTACTCTTATATGTCTTGACATTATCTTTGAAATCAACCAAGTATGTCAGTTCATGAGTAGGCCCACTTTCATGCACTAGCTTATAGTCAAGCGTATTCTTCGCTACTTGAAGTATACTATTGACTATGGTATTTATTTAACCAAAGGCCTATCCTCTTCTCTTTATGCTTATTCCAATGCTAATTGGGCCGGTGATCCTGATGACTGGTGTTCTGTAAATGGCTTCAATTTGTTTTTGGTCGTAATCTCATATCCTAGAGTGCTAAAAAACAATGTACTATGGCATATTTAAGTACCGAATCCGAATATGAAGGGCTTGCCAATGCTACTGCTGAATTAATTTGGATTCAATCTTTACTACAGAAATTGAGTATCTCACTTTCTCAAGCCCCTATACTTTAGTGTGATAATTTATTTGCCATATATCTTATTGTCAATTCCGTCTTTCATGCTCGAGCTAAGCATATTGAAATTGATTTTCATTTTGTTCGAGAGGGAATGACTCGTCGTCAGCTTCATGTCCAATTCATCTCCTCCAACTACCAAATCGCTGATAAATTCATTAAAGGGCTTGCCTCCCAACGTTTTCAATAGTTGCGCTCCAAGCCCTTAGTGGTACCCACTTAGGCTTGCGGAGGAGGTATTGACAATATCTTCATCTTAGCCCCATATCAAACCTCATATCAATGATCTATGATTCTAGAAATCTTGAATTTTGAATTTTGAATTTCAAATAGCATAAATTTAGGATTGATTCTAGGGATCTATTTATTATTTCTTTTTATCTTTGTATCATCCTAGTTGTAATCTCTTGTATATTTTCAACTATAAATATACATGATGACTATCTCATGAGGTAAGTAGAAAAAGTTTTCCATAATATTTTTCTTCCATATATTCTTATTTTCATACAACCTCAATATTATTAGATAATATGAACCTCATTTTATAAAAAGATAAAATGATACATTATGCACAAGTGATATGACTTGTCCAATTACAAATTTCATTATTTGACTGGTATCAATAGCGTTCTAACCATTCAATCCTCTTATCAGGATCCCAAAGTGTACCTAGGTACCAAGTATCCTACAACTCTAAAAGAAAAGGTGAAGAGATGGTGTGAGCTAACAACTCCATAAGAATTCCTATACATCCACTCCTGTATAAATAATATAGAATGAAAAATAGAAAATATTAATAACAAAAAATGCAAATATTATGAAATCGCATACTAACTATCCAACGCAACTCAAATAAACCGATATATACATATATATATATATATATATATATACATAAATGTACGTCATCTGTTATCAAATATTCATTTTATTCGAAAATAATACATATCACAAATATCATAAAATAAAACCTTCTTGTTCAACAATGGTTTCATTTGCCTTATCTTCCATTTCTCATTATCACGATTTGAATCTAGTGATAATTAACTTTCTGGTTTTAAACTAACCAAGATTATATCTTAGTTTGTAACTAGCAAAATATAGTTTTTACATGTAAGCTCGTGGCAACAATCCTACGCGTAAGTCTGTTAAGGTTACCCCATGCATAAACTCGTAGAGACTATCTTATGCGTAAGTTGGTGGTAGCTATCTATGTGATGAGGTTAGTTTAAATATTTTTTACTCATCATTTGATTAATTAGTTTTGCGCTTACCAAATAAAATATAACTTTATAATATATTGTCTTTCAAATTTTAAAGCAATCAGTATTTGTATTCATGCAACTAAAAGTCTAAAATGACTGATTGATATATATATATATATATATTGTTGCTGGAAACTGGACCTAGAGGCGACCACTAGTTGAGAAGGAGGAGCTCCGGTGGATAGTGCGTCGGCGGGCTGCGTCCTCCGAAGGACCTGTAAGAAGTCGGTGGCCGGAGTTTCCGGCACCGGCCCTCCGATGCTTAAGTCAGAAGGGGCTTTTGTGGAGAAAAAGAGAGAGATAGCACGTAAAGCTCAAAGTCAGAAGTCAGTAAGTCCCCCCTCCCCTGAGGAGAGAAAGTTTTCCTTTTATAGGAGAGGTGCCAAGGTTACCTGTGATGTGACTGGGCGAATTAATGAGTTACCGTCATGATTGGGCGTGATCGTGTGAATTAATGAGTTGCCGTGGATGGCTGAACGAGATTGAGTGAGTCAACAAGTTGCCGTGAATGGCCTGAGATTTTGGGCAGGCTGGAGGTTCGTGGAGATCGTGCGCATTTAATTGTTGACAGTCGTAGCAGGGAATGGTCCCTGTTTGATATATTGTGGCGTGGTTGGCAAGCAAAGCATGGTGCGGTGATGCTGTTGTAGGGCATGACCGCAGCATGTTGACGACAAGGTTGGCCTTCTGAGGTCGGCTCGGCCTTCTCAGCTCATGCCTTTTGAGCTCGGCCTTCTGAGGTCGGCAGCCTTCTGAGCTCGGCTTGTGGAGCTCTGCCTTCTGAGCTCGGTCTTCTGAGCTATGCATTTTGAGCTCGGCAGCCTTCTAAGCTCATGCATGCTGAGGTCGTGCATGTCGAGATCATGCTTGCCGGGGTCATGCTTGTCATCGGATTCGGATGCTCTGATTGTATTTGTGAGATGGTCCATTCCTCCATATATATATATATATATATATATATATATATATATATATATATATATCCGCGGGGTCGACCCTCACGTGAGGAGCATGCCCAGCATGCGGGCTAATACATCGTACAGCTTTGGGACCTAATCTTTGAATTTTGAGGTGGGCTTTACGCTTGCTCGGACTGTTTGCAGCGAAAGGTTCTGCATGTTTATTACAGCTCTGTACCTTGAAGGCAATTCGTTTCAACTATATTTTTCTTTTATATCCCTGACAGGGAAACATGATTTGTCATTATTACAAGTTTTAGAAATACATTCTCTCTCCCGCTCTTCTTTTTCAACATGTTATCGGAGCCAAGCCAAATAAAAAAAAAAAAAAATCCCTTCCCATCGGTGGATTCTCTGATTTTTTTTTTTTTTTTTTTGGAGAGGAGGTACTGCAAGCAAGCTTGTCCACCCAGCGGCGACCCTGGCCACCTTTCGTCCGCTTTGATCTTTCTCCGACTAGCGCGATTCATCGGATCTAGGCTTCCGCATGGAAGAAAGGAAAAACCTCCTTCGTCGGGATCTTTCCATAGCCTTCGAGTTCTTCTCGTATCCAACTTCTTCTCGTATTCCGTGGCCTTGCCATTAAATTGTCCCGACCTTTCACTCTCTCTTAAATTATCCTCTCTATATTAATACCATACAAAACTCTTCCTCTTCCTCTTTCATGAACCCTTCCGTCCTCTCTATATTAAAACCATCTGTCCGTTTTCTTACCAACCTTTGACTCAGCTAGAATCTATCTCCTCCTCTCCTCTTCGTGCTCTTTCCTTTTCCTCGATGAAGACGAGTGGTGGCACCTCTCCACATGCCCCATCTCCGATCTCTTCAATGAAGACGGGGACCACGCCGCTGCTCCACGGTGCCGCTTGTCCCTTGATCCGTGGCGCTTCATCAGCTATGACGAGTTCGTCGACCTCAAGGTCTGCACCGTCGACGACTCCGCCGCCCTCGAGGATCTCCGTCATGCCTTCTCCGTCTTCAACCTTGATCGCAACGACGCCATCTTCACCGACGAGCTCGCTTGCGTCCTTCTTTGTATCGACAACACACTGCTGGGGAGCCTGCCGACGGTGGTGAAATTAAACGTTCTGAAGGCCATGAACAACACTCTGGGATATAGCTTAACCGGCAACACATGCATCACGATCGGCTCTGATATATTGAAGCAGCAGGGGATTACCGACCTCAGCAAGTGGAATTGTTTGTGGGTAACCGTGGCCTGGGGGTTCTTCTTTAGAGTGCTCTTCTACCTCACACTGCTCATGGGGAGCAAAAACAAAAGGAGAGCCACCTCTTCGTTCTCTTCCCAATTTCCTTGATCGGAGTGCTAATTCGGGGGATCTTCAGATTTGTTGTGGCTACAGGCGATGGTGATTTGGTGAGCACGGGATCCTATTCCTCCTGCGATAAGAGAGTTATGCTCCATGAGCACTAGCTTTTGGTGCTTCTGTTCCTCTGGAGCTGAGGGAGTTGAGCTCCTTGAGCACTCGCTTCCAGTGCTCTTGTTTCTTTGGAGATAAGAGAGTAAGCTCTCTAAGCACCTGCTTCCGGTGCTCCTGTTCCTCCATAGAGGCGATGATGGAGCGCGCCATATCGTACCGTTAGAAGCCTGGCAAAGGAGAACTTGGTAGAGCGCGATTCTGCTCCAAACCCCACAGGACCATATGAGCATGGAGCAGCGCGCCACACCGTACCGTCAGAAGCTTGGCGAAGGTAAACTCGACAGGCACGGTCCTGCTCTCGATCATGGAGGCATACATTTACATGGCTTCTCTCTTAACTTCTAATTTATTATATCAACTTTTGAGCTACTAATCCAGCTCTTTATCTAGTACGTCAGTTTTTCGGTACATTCGTGATCCAGTTTCCAAACTCAAAATGGTATCCACTTTACCACCTTGAGTTTGAGGGAGGATGTTGAAATTATTGTACGACTATTAATTGATTGATTGTACCAAACTTAGTCGGCCCTACCAAACTTCGTCAGCCTCCTAGTTCTATATAAAGGCTATTCCCGTACATTGTAATTGACAGTGATTGATTGTACCAAACTTAGTCGGCCCTACCAAACTTCGTCAGCCTCCTAATTCTATATAAAGGCTATTCCCGTACATTGTAATTGACAGGCAGAAATACAATTCTCTTTTCTTATTCCCCCCCCCCCCCCCCCCCCCCCCCCCCCAATAATTACAAGTTTTAGACAAACCAAATAAACTCCTCCATCTGGGCATTGGTGTCCGCACCATCTCCAAGGTCAGATTCACCATCAGAAAAGAATAACAAGGAAGGAAAGGATCTCCGTTTTCCAAATTTCTTACTCACAAGGATCCAAAAATGCTTAATAAAGAGAAGCTCCACAGCAAGATATGATTAAGAAAAACGGTTTTGGATTTAGAGAAAGAGATGTGATGTTTTTGTAATTTAGAACAACGAACAAATGTTGTTGTTGCTGGAAATTGGACCCGGAGGTGGCCACTTGGCTGAGAAGGAGGAGCTCCGGTGCAGATGGTACGTCGGCGGGCTGCGTCCTCCGGTAGACCTGCAAGAAGCCGATGGCCAGGGTTTCCGGCGCTGGCCCTCCGATGCTTAAATCAGAGGGGGCTTTTGTGGAAAAAGGGAGAGAGACTGCAGGCAGAGTTTCAGAGTCAGAAGTTTCCAATCTAGGAAAAGAGATTCTTCTTTTATAGGAGGGATACAGGGTTACCTGTGAAGTGACTGGACGAATTAATGAGTCGCTGTCATGATTGGGCGTGGTTGAGTGAATCAGCTAGTTGCCGTGGATGGCCTGAGATTTTGAGTAAGCAGAAGATTTGTGGAGACCATATACATTAATTGTTGAGTAAGCCGGAGATCTGTGGAGACCATGCGCATTAATTGCTGAGTAAGCTGAAAATCTGTGGAGACCATGCGCATTAATTGCTGACGTTTGTAGCAGGACATTGTTCCTGGTTGAGCTAGTGAGCAAAGCATGGTGCAGTGAAGCTGCTGCAGGGCATGGCCGCAGCAGGTGGACGACAAGGTCGGCCTTCTGAGGTCGGCTTGGCCAGCTGAGCTAGGTTCGGCCTTCCGAAGCCGGGGATGCCGAGATCTGGTGCCTTGAGGTCGGGCGCCTGGAGGTTGGGCGCCTTGAGGTCGGGCGCTTGCAGGTCGAGCGCCTCGGAGGGTTGTTGCCAAGGCACCTGTCATCACGTGCCGGCGATGCGTCCACGCGTTTCGGGACGATCCATTTTTTTTCCCAACACTACCCTCCGACTTTCGAGTTCGAGCCGCTTACGAGCTCGGACGAAGGAAGTAGTTGCCTTTATTATGCTGGTGGGGCCAGGCAGCTTTAAATCATTCCGCCGTTCCGCGCTCTTTGGGGCATCTTTAATGAGAGACGACGGGGCGATGCCTTTCTGCTTCTCGAGGTTGCTTCGGGCCGTGGGCTCATGATGAGGCTCTGGGATTCGACGGGACGCCGCCTCGATTCTGCTTTTAAAGCGTCGATCCAGGTTGATACGTCGCTTCGATTTACGGAGCTGACACGTGGCGCGATTTGGACGGAAGGCGGGATCTAGTCCTGCCGATCTGGGCCGTCGGAAGGGTCTATATAAATCCCAGACTTGGCCCTAAAAGCTCTTATTTGGCCGCCGCTGCTGTCGCCTTCTCTTTCCCCCATTTTTCTTCTCTTCCTTCTTCCAGTTGTTGCCCAATTCTTCCCGGCGGTGCCTTAAGGCGATTTCCGGCGGTTGTTTTGGTCCCTTATTTGTGGTCGGCGGCATTTCCGGTGGAACCCATAGTAGGTCTTCTACCTACGTTTGCTCGGAGGGTTTTTGTTTTTCTGCTTCTTCCTTTTTTTCTTTCTTCTTCATTTTTCTCTTGGGGATGGATCACAGCCCGAACAAAGTTGGGTCCAGCTTGACCGAGGAGGAGTTGGAATTGATCCGCTCCCGGTTCTTCCCTTAGAGTGGGTTTTGTCTTGAGCCCGCAAGGTCGGAGGACCAGGTAACGAGGCCTCCTCCGGGTCGGATCGGGGTGTACATAGAGACACTCTGGGCCGTCCTGTGGTTCCCTCTACACAAGTCCGTGAACGAGCTCCTGGTGGCATATCAGCTCGTACCAGCACAGCTTGCTACGAACTCGTGGAGAACCATCATCGGGTTCCTATCCCTTTGCCTCGCGCACGGGATACCGACCTCGGTGAATGTTTTCCGCCGGTGCTTCATGCTGAAGTCCAGCCCGGTGGACAGAAAATGGCTCTACTTCACTCTTCGAGGCGGTAAGTCGTTCTTCTGAGGTGCCCCTTCCTCCATTCGTGGGTGGAAGAAAAAATTTTTCTTTCTTTCCTCCAGGCATTCGTGGGGATTTGACTTGAGATGGGGGCATCCCGACTCAAGGCCATTAACAAGCCCCCAATACTTTCGGCGGACAAGCAGAGGGTCGTTGATGCTCTTCACGGCCTCGGGGGAGACATTCTTCTGAACGACCTTTTGAGCGAGGAGGCCTTGGTGAATGTTGGCCTGAGCTCGGCGCCCCCCGAGGGTAAGGGCAGCTGCACTGCTCCTCACCTGTCTTGTCATCGTTTGCCTTATTTATTTCTTCTTCTTTTTTATCATCATTTTTTTGTTGACCTGATATTTGGGATTTTTCCTCTTTTTCAGACGTCGCTCAGATGGTGATCAGTAATGCGGCTCTTTTCGCCCGATATAAGAAGAGGGCGGCCGAGGCTGGTGGGGCTCCTCCCGAGCCCAAAAAGAAGGCCAAGTTGGCCTCAACTTCCGCTCCTGTCGAGAGGGCGGGTCCTAAAGCCGAGACTTCTGGATTCGTCCGGAAGGAAACTCCATCTGTCGAGCACGCGGGCTCGGGCTCTAGGGGGGCAAGGGATTCGGCGCCCCCAGCCTGTCCGGCCCCCATTTCCCAGCGGCCGGGTCGGCAAGTTGTCCTCCTGCGGCGCTCGAGTCCCAAACTGGGCCACGGCCTTGGAGTCCCGAGCCCCTCTCATCCTTCTGCTCCGAGCTCGGGCCGGCCAAGCTCATCGAGGGCCGACGTCCCAAGCTCGCCCGGGGTCGGAGGCCGCTCCGAGAGGGGGCCTGATGGCCCGGAGTCTCTGACCAGTGAGGGCGATTCGGCCCTCCATGATAGCAATGTTGCGCGCGAAATATTTCGCCGTGCGTTGTTCCCAACTGACTAGGCTGAGTTTGAGACCATCGATCCCGGCAGCCTTGTCGATTAGATCTACTGTACTACCATCCGAGTAAGTTAATTTTTGTTTTTATTTCTTTGCCCTGATTTTCGCATCTCCTTGACCTTTACTTATCATCAACTTTTTCCTACAGCATCTTTATGAGATCAACATGCTGGTGCTCATAGCGTCAGAGTGCCAAGAGAAGGCTCAAAGGAGCCAAAGGCAGCAGGAGGGGGCCGAGAAGAGGCTTGCCGAGTCCGAGGCCGCGCGGAGGGAGGCCGTCGCGAGGATGGAGGCTGCAGAATACGAGCGGCGATTGGCGATCGACCAGCTCGAGGAGGAGAAGGCCTCGCACGCTTTGGCGAGGTCGGAGTTGCGCGCCTCCGAGGCGCGTCTAGTCGAGGCTCGCTTTGAGATTGCCGGCCGTAAGTATGAGGAGGGGGTCCTCCGTTTGAAGATCGAGCAGCTCGAGGCTCGAGAAAAAAGAGCACTGGAGGAGGCTCGAGACGCGGTGTAACTCTTGCAGGAGTCGAAAGAGTTCCATGATTTAATGGAGGAGGAGGCCATGGACTGATTCATCCGCAGCTTCGAGAACTTCCGGAGGCAAATGTAGCGGTTTTGCCCCCAGCTCGACCTCAAGGGCATTCGGCCAAGGATGGAAGTCGGCGAAGACGAGAGCGAGCCCGGAAGCTCCGACGATGGGATCGGCAACGTTCTCGCAATTCTCGAGGCTGAATAGGAGGTCGTTGAGGCCGAGACTGATGCGGCCGAACAAACGGCGCAGGAGGCTCTTTCTGGGGAAGTCGCTGGGGGCGCTCCCGAGGCTGTTGGTGAAGCCCCGTCCGAGGCTACCGCGGATGGTCCTGAGGCAGTTTCCGCTGAGGACCCCCATGTGATTATTGTGGATGACCCTGAGGTCGATGCCGAAGCGGCTGCTGCCCCTGAGGACTTAGCCTCCTTTTTCTTTTCTTTTTTCTTTTTCTTTTGTAAATGAGGTTGGCCTCTACGGCCATTGTGCGGCCAGATGAGTCGGTCCTCAAAATCAAAACTTGTACACAGCCTTCGAGCTTGCAATTAATGAAGCATCTTCCTTTCAAACTCCGTATGTATTTGTGTTTGCTTCTATTTGCATAATTGATGAACTTTTATCCCGGCTGGTTGAGTTGAACCCCCATTTGGCGAATCTCACCAAGTCTTCGAGCTCGGCTGAGTCTTTAGACCTAGGTTTTGGTAGAATTTGTTAAGCCTTTAGGCTCAGCTCCCCGAGGAATTATGCTAAGGCTCTAGGCCTAGACTTTAGAAGAACTCGCCAAGTCCTTGGGCTCAAGCTCTGAAGAAGTCCCGCTAAGCCTTTAGGCTTATCTATCAGGAAAATTTCGCCAAGTTCTTGGGCTCGGCTTTCAGAAGAACCTTGTTAAAACTTTGAGCTCGGGCTCAGTGGCAGCGTAGGCCGAGGTTGGGCTGCCGTCGGAGCTTTCACGCTCTTTGATCTCGAACTTGGTCGAGGCGCCAAGAGGTGGAACTTGAGTTTGTGGCCAATGACTCGGCATCCCCGAGCTCGGTCGGGACTGGGCAGAGCTCGAGATCGTCATTGCGGGCCACTTCAACCTAGGTTGACGTTCGGACTTAGCCGGGTCTTCATTTGGAGAAGTCCGAAGTAGGTGGAGATCGAGCCGGAGATTGATGGTGTGGAGCATTCCGGGCTTGGTCGGAAGCTCACGCGCGAGGCCGAGGGAGCCTAGGCTTGCAGTCGACTCTGCGATGCCTTTCGAGATCGATTGAGGCTGGGCTCGTGGTCGATTCAGCAAAGTATCCCGACCTCGGTCGGGGGGCCCCAAGCCTGGTCGGGGCTTCATTGGAGATACATGTAGGAGGCGAGCTTCGTCCGTTGATCATCCTGTAATATAACCAGGTAAGCATAGTGAGATATTTGTGCCGAGCAGGGTATTCCTCTCATGGAGTTGGAGTTAAGTGTCTCGGGTCGGGTTGTCCGAGCTGAGCTAAGCGATTCTACCTCAAGGTCGACTTTAGCAACCTGTGGTTGACTCAGCACGGTGCCTCCACTCAGCTCGACGCGTGTTGTCGGAGGAGCATTGAATGTTGGCGAAGAGTCGTGGAGATATCGCCACAAGGCTGAGCGAGATTTAACTCATGGTCGAGGGAGACTTGATTCGGAGTCGACTTGGCAGCACCCAGGAGTGCTTCCCAAGGCCGAGGGAGCCGGGGGCTCGCGGTCGACTCAGCGGGGCATCCCAACCTTGGGAGCCGGGGGCTCGCGGTCGGCTCAGCGGGGCATCCCAATCTTGGTTGGGGGATCATGCGCGAGGTCGAGGGAGCTGGGGCTCGCTATCAACTCTGCGATGCTTTCTGAGGTCGAGGGAGCTGGAGCTCGCGGTCGACACAGCGGGGCATCCCGATCTTAGTTGGGGGATCATGCGCGACGTCGAGGGAGCTGGGGCTTACTGTCGACTCTGTGATGCTTTCCGAGGTTGAGGGAGCTGGAGCTCGCGGTCGACGCAGCAGGGCATTCCGATCTTAGTCGGAGGATCATGCGCGAGGTCGAGGGTGAGAGGCTCACTGTCGACTCTGCGATGCTTCCCGAGGTCGAGGGAGCTGGGGCTCGCGGTCGACGCAGCGGGGCATCCCAACCTTAGTTGGGGAATCATACGCGAGGTCGAGGGAGCTGGGGTTCGCTGTCGACTCTGCGATGCTTCCCGAGGTCAAGGAAGCCGGGGCTCACAGTCGACGCAGCGGGGCATCCCGACCTTAGTCGGAGGATCATGCGCGAGGTCGAGGGAGAGAGGCTCACTATCGACCCTGCGATGCTTCTCAAGACCGAGGGAGCTTGGGCTCGTTGTCAGCTCAGCGGGGCATCCCGAGCTTGGTCGGAGTTTTTGATGGAGATGGAGACCGAACTCGGAGTTGCCGCAATGGAGCATCTCGAACTAGGCTGGGGCGTCCGAGCTTGGCCGGGTATCTAGGTTCTACCCGTTCTTTCTGTTGCTCGTTCCGCACTTCCAGGGTTTCAATGGGCAGCGCCTGGTCCGCAACTTAGGCCTGCACCTCAATTGTCTGCTCTGCTCGGCTTGGTGTTTCAGCCGGTTGCTTTGCTTTAAGGGTTGCCATGTAACATTGTCTGGCAGTCATTTGGTCCCCACGAACTTCGCCTACTTTTTGTTCGGTTGGGAACCGCACGAGCAAGTGATATGTCGAGACCACAGCTCGGAGATTATTGAGCCCTGGTCGTCCAAGGATGGCATTGTAGATCGAGGGCAGGCGGACCACTAGGAAGTCTATCCTCATGGTGCTCTCTCGAGGGGCGAGCCCGATGGTAACAAGTAAGCTGATCTCGCCTTCAACCGGGACTGAGTCTCCAGTGAATCCGACCAGTGGAGCATTCATTCTTCAGAGCTGGCTTTCTGTCATTCCCATTTTTTGGAAGGCATCATAATACAGAATGTCTGCTGAGCTTCCATTATCAACCAAAACATGCTTTACATCAAATTTGTTCATGACCATGGAGATGACCACAGCGTCATCATGAGGAGTCTCAACTCCTTTTAAATCCTCGTCCGAAAACGAAATGGCTTCAGAAATGCGTATATGCTTCAGAGGGGTCCTTCTCCCAGTCAATTCTCCGGCCGAGCTCCCTTCGGCCAGGCCTCTTCCTATGGTGTTGATGGTGCCAGCGATAGATCTATTATCATTTGGATTTTTGGGTGGCACAACATTCCCTGCCAACCTCCTTTCCTCCCGTTGGTTCTGTACAAACCGGTTGAGCACCCTGCGGCGGATAAGTGCATCGATCTCGTCTCGAAGTTGGAAGCATTCCTCTGTGTCATGGCCGTGGCCCCGATGGAAGCGACAATACTTCTCAGAGGGGCGTCGGGCCCCTGACTCCCGCATCGGTGGTGGAGGTCAGAAATAATCCTGACCTTCTATCTCCATAAGAATTTCTGCTCGGAGCACGTTGAGGAGAGTGTAGTTCTCGTACCTCCCCGGAGGCATTCTCGGCCGAGGCGAAGACCTCGGCCGAGGCGAGGATCTCGGTCGAAGCTGTGCCCGCTATCGAGGTGGACTCCTTAGGTGGGGTAGAGTCTTCTCACGGCGGGGTGACCGACTCCTCGGACGGCCGCGCTCCTTGCGGCGTCTTTTTTGCTTTTTTGAGGTCTGCTCGGTCGCGCCTCATCTGGAGGCGATAGCCTCCTCGGCCTTCGCATACTTCTGAGCTCGGGCCAGCATCTTAGTGAAGTCGGCGGGGAAGTTCTTCTCAATAGAGAAAAGAAACCTGTAGGATCGAGCTCCAGTCTTTAGCGCTGACATGGCTATCGACTGATCGAGCTCGCGGACCTCCCAGGTTGCGGCGGTGAAGCGGTCGAGGTAGTCTTTGAGAGACTCTCCCTCCTTTTGCTTAATATCGAGGAGGGAGTTCGATGTTCGCCGCTGACGTCGGCTGGCAGCAAAGTTGGTGGCGAACTGCCTGCCGAGCTGCTCGAAGGAGGACACGGTACTCGGCTTCAGCCCGGAGAACCAAAGCCGAGCTGTTCCTCGGAGTGTAGCTGGGAAGGCCTTGCAATGCACGGCCTCTGAGGACCCTTGCAGTGCCATGAGGGCCCGGTAGCTCTCCAGGTAGTCGAGGGGGTCGGTAGTCCCGTTGTAGGGCTCTACCTAGAGCATTTTGAATAGGGGTGGGACCGATTCATCCTCGATCTGGCGGGAGAAAGGCGAGTTGGTGGTGAACTCAAAATCGCCTTCACGCCTTGCCTTCTGGCTGTGGGGCGCCTCGATTTGACGCTCGAGCTTCTCGACCTTCCTGTCGAGCTCCCCTCCCTGGGGGACTGTTACGGTGGTTTGCTCTGGTGCTGGTTCGCCCTGGGCTAACTCGACCTCTGAGGGCTGCGGCCGTCTGTCCAGGTTTCTCCCTTGCGTCTCTCTCCGGGGAGACACCCGGGTTGAACCGTGGTAGTCGCGTCGTTCCTCATTATTGACCCGCGAGGAGTCATGGGGATCCTGGCCGTGGAGAACCGATTCACCTGGAGGGAGCACCAATTGGATCTGAATTTGAGGAGGCGTAGGAGGGGCCTCCCTGTGCTGCAGGCCTTGGACTACTGCAGCCAAGGCTTGGACTTGATGCACCAGAGTGTTGAACTGCTCTGGTTGGACCTGAGAGACTGGATCCGCCGGGGGCCTTGGTGGTGAGTTTTGGACCGAACGTCCATGACTTAGTGCGGGACGCCGGGAGGCGTTGGAGGCTCCTTTGCTTCTTAGCTTCATGGTCACGACTCGAGCCCTTCCTCTAGTGCCAACTGTTGCTGAAAATTGGACCCGAGGGTGGCCACTTGGCTGAGAAGGAGGAGCTCCGGTGCGGACGGTACGTCGGCGGGCTGCATCCTCTGGGAGACCTGCAAGAAGCCGGTGGCCGGGGTTTCCGGCGCCGGCCCTCCGATGCTTAAGTCAGAGGAGGCTTTTGTGGGAAAAGAGAGAGAGACTGCAGGCAGAGTTTCAGAGTCAAAAGTTTCCGATCTAGGAGAAGAGGTTCCTCTTTTATAGAAGGGATACGGGGTTCCCTGAGAAGTGACTGGGCGAATTAATGAGTCGCCGTCATGATTGGGCGTGGTTGAGTGAATCAGCTAGTTGCCGTGGATAGCCTGAGATTTTGAGTAAGCAGGA
Source organism: Phoenix dactylifera (assembly GCF_051530095.1). Lineage (NCBI taxonomy): Eukaryota > Viridiplantae > Streptophyta > Magnoliopsida > Arecales > Arecaceae > Phoenix > Phoenix dactylifera. The sequence continues at coordinate 19,492,406 of NC_143198.1, read as the reverse complement.
GATTTGTGGAGACCATACACATTAATTGTTGAGTAAGCCGGAAATCTGTGGAGACCATGCGCATTAATTGCTGATGGTTGTAGCAGGGCATGATTTCTGGTTGAGCTAGTGAGCGAAGCATGGTGCGGTGAAGCTGCTGCAGGGTATGGCCGCTGCAGGTGGACAACAAGATCGGCCTTCCGAGGTCGGCTTGGCTTGCTGAGCTGGGTTCGGCCTTCCGAAGTCGGGGATGCCGAGGTCGGGCGCCTCGAGGTCGGGCGCTTGGAGGTCGAGCGCCTGCAGGTCGGGCGCCTCAGAGGGTTGTTGCTGGGGCGCCTGTCATCACGTGCCGGCGATGCGTCCACGCATTTCGGGGCGATCCATTTTTTTCCCCAACAGTTGTTATATAAATAATAATGTTAACCATACTTGATTTCAGAGAGCCTGGAATTTTGTTTGCTTAATTATTATTTCTGGGGCTGTGTTTCTGCTTAGTGAAGGTGGTGATGTTGAGCATGAGATGGTTCATTCTAGCAAGGCACATATATGAGAAACAAAGGACTAGATAAATTACATAAGTTAGATTCCATGTCTATGTTCTTTGATATAAAAATTCTATTCTGTTCTCTTTAGAAGATCTGCTCTGTTTGCCCTTGCATTTTTATAGCGGGTATGATGAGGGGATCATAGTTATTAATTCTTGCGCTCTTCTACAAGTCAAATGAACATGTATTGTTATGTGATGGCTTCCCTTTTCTTCTGGGCTTCATTATAACTATCATTTGCCGGGCATTATTGAGCAGCATTAAGGTAACACTACCTTAGACAAGGGATAGAATGATAAACTTCTTTTGGACGGGTTCTTTAGATTGCTCTTCAAAGAGAAGCATAGGAGGTGGTGTAGGAAACACACCAAAATGCACAAATTAAAGAAAATCATAAGACAAACACGAATTGTTGTTATCGACCAGTTTCTCCACTAGGTTTGGATCGTATCTTTCACGTGAAAGAATGATTGATTTGCTTTCGTGACTTCAACCATTGGATCGTGTATTGCATAGCTGTAACTTTAACTTTTTTCTTCCTCACCTGTACAAATCTCAAAATGGCTAGTGCGTGATGCAATAGTTGACGTCACGAAAGAAGGTGAATCATTCTTTCGCATGAAAGATACATCCTGAGACCTTCTCCACTTTAGCAACTCAAACAAGAGGCAAGTTCTTTCCCTTTTCCTTGTTTCCTTCCATGTGAAGGTGTAGAAGAAGGAAGCAATAAGGAATTCATTAAAAGGCCTTGGGTTGCTATGTTCGAAGGCATATATTTGTTGAGCTGATGTACTTGATTACTTAAGAAATAGAAAAAGAATTCTAGCGGATGGATACCAAGACGTGGATGCTCATCCACTTGAACCATGCATACCATCACATCCCTGCCAAAATGCATATTTTTTTTTTGAGGGTTGTAGTAACATATTTTGAAGGTTCAACCATCTCTTTTACAATCTCCATATGATTCTGATGCTTAATGTCGTTGGGTGTTCTGTATGCCAAAAAGAGGCTGATGTTTTTATGTGAGGCCATCTCTTGCATTCTTTCTCTTCGTTTCAAAGCATACTCTTCTTCTTGGAAAATACACCCTCATATGTGTTTTTTATTTTTGCTACGATAGATGACTCACATTTCTAGTGGGAATACATCCAAAGAAATCAAAAAATAACAAATCTCGGAGCGCTTTAGACAGCTTCCTCTCACCAATTCAGAGAACTCTTTAAGAGTAATTTGTCACATATGAGGCCACCCAATTTGCAACTCTATTGGTCTCCACCTTCATATGCTTTAACAAATGACTAAGAAGGGTAGAAAGGTGGATAAGTTAAATCTAGAAATATATTTATTACAGCTACTCCAATTAAAGTATGGTTAATATCATAGTCACAAATCTAGTGTTCGATTAAGAAGAAATAAATTTACAAATATTTGGAAAATTCAGGAGAAATGTTCACTAAAAATTCTTAAAGAATTTGGATAACCAAAAACAAAAAAATAAAATAAAATCACAAAGTGTAAGATAAATATTTGTATGCTTATTTTCTTAGAAAATGAGCATGGGAAGGTAAAAATGAATGAATAAAAAGCATAAAAAATTGGTATCCAAAAATGTTTATACTTTCTTAGACTAGTTGTTAATAGTCTATGAATAAACTGTAGAACAATGCTCTGATATTTGAATTGCACATGTAAATGCAATTTGGAGAAAAATTTTGAATATTCATTGGTGAAGGGCAAAATAGAATTTTTTGGAAACAAGAATATTATTGCTAATGGTCGATGAAGTCATGATGACTTCTAATGCTCTTTCCACTTGAATAACTCATATGCAAAACATGCATCCAGCATGTAAATTGGTGGAGCTTACTTAGGTCTAATATGGACTTTGCTCTTATACTTTAAAGCATTTTTCAGAATAACTCACCTCTTTTGAATTTAACCCTAAAATTTTAATTGTTGTGCTTAATTGTTTGACTGATATTGTTAACATAAACTTAGCAAATCAAGTTCGAGCAATGAAATTGGAATCATAAAGAGTCACAAACAAACAAACAGGCAAATTTTCATCTGCATAACGGGAAAAGTCGTATTTCCTACTTAGTGACTTCACAATTAGAAATGCAAAGTCGTATGCCGGTGTAGCATTGCTCAAATTAAAACCTTGCAAACACTTAGGTCCATCAAAAAATGAGACTTGACCTCACTCAACTCGATGCACTGGTGCCAAAAACCAGGCCAAACTCAACTCGTATTTGAGTCATGCTCAACCAAGACTCCGGCTTAACCCACTTCACCTCATTCGCCTCCGAGTCAACGTAGTCCGAGCCTTCTGGCTTTTGACACGATAACATCCTCACCTCCCCATCGATCCATTATTCATTTCGGCGAAGGCCAAAAAAAAAGGAAGAGAAGAGCGAGACAGCCGGACAGGCAGCATTGTCGCCTTCCGGACGAGAGCGACGGCCGCAGGGCTTCTCCCGTGGAACCCTCGCCCATTTCGCTGCCGATCCACTTCCATCCCCCATCTGCGCCCCTCCACCCCCTTCTCCTCTTGGTCGCCTCCCGCTATCCACCAAGAGCTGGAATCAAGTGCCTTTTCTTGATCTCTATCGAGATCCCGGATCGCAACCCTTCCCTTCGAGTCGAAGCGACGTCGCCGTCGCTTTCTCGTTCGACTCCGGTAGCGAGGCTTTCGGGCAATCGCTGGATGGGACTTGGTGGGCTCGCGGTGCCGTAAATTTGGGTCTTCGAGCAGCGAGAGAGGCCATATTTATTCTTGGGGGATCTTCTGGTTTCCAACATGTCCGATTCGGAGGCAGCAATGGTTGCGGCCATTGAAGCCCGATTCAGCAATCTGGAACTCATCGGGAGAGGATCGTTCGGTGACGTCTTCAAAGGGTAATCTCTCAGTTTCAGTGTAATCGTTCTTTCTTCTTATTCTTCGTGGTAGCTTACCTTTTATCGTGCTGCTTCCAAACATTGGATTTTCTGGAAATATATGGATTCTGGGGATTTTGAGGAACCCAAACAGAATAGTGGTATGTAGATGTTGGGTGGGAATTGGGTTTGTTCGCGGTTAATGTACCATTAGTAATTACTCAAAAGAAAACCAATTAGGAAATGATGGGCCTTATTCTGGGAATGTAAAGATGGTAACTTGGTGTCTATTGATGTTAAATTGAGGTTTTGGGATGGTGCTGCATTCGAGTTAGGAAAATTTTGATTGGCAGCTTACGGTGCTTCATTGATTATTTGAATTCATCAATTTTTGTCTCATCAGTTGCTCTCTGTGTTTGACGAGGTTTTGCAGTCTTGCTTTTCCTTTCCTAAGCAGTGTTGCATGGGCATGGATGCAAGAACCAGCTTCAGATATTTATCCAATCATCTGATTGGCGAAGAGAGAAAACGAAGGGAATAATGGGTCCCCGTAAGGAAATTAAAAAAAAAAGAAAAATAAACATATCACTTATTAAGATCTTTAAATGTACGCATTTCTGATCCAAATTTCTAAGTTAGCTTAAGGATATTATAAACTATGACATTTCATAAACTTATTTTACACCCATATCCTTGACATTTTGTAGAAAGTTTATAAGCTTAATTCTAGCATGAACATGGTCAAACTCATTATTGAAAGAGTCAAACTCTTCGCCGATCTTTAAAAACTATCATGAAAGATCCGATAAATATCTTTCTGTTTGATCTGTGGCCAACTTGCCAATACATATTCGACACCGATTCTTCAAGCTGGACTAGTGTCTAGCTAACACAATTCCCAAGGCGCCTCATACATTTAGAGCCATCCAATGAATGGTCGACTTCTTTTATGCATACAACACATGATTGGAAAATAAAGATGTTGTCTGACATCACTTTTATTTTTTTCAGAAATAGGAAACAAATTTTTTTCTCCATTTTTTATAAATTTTTAGACCCATAAATATGTTTGATATAGTTATTTTTTTTTAAAAATATATAAGTATGGTGGCGGCGGCGGCAATGGTGATGCTGTTAGTGGCAGGATTGCGCGGTGGTGTGTAGGGCTGAAATCCAATCGGATACGGATCAGATATTAGTTTATCCATATCAATATTTGTTTTGTTTGATGAATACAAATATGGATACGGATGTTAGTTGGATGCAAAAAATTTATATCCATATTTGTTTTAAACGGATATGGATACAAATCAGATATCGGAAGCATGGATATAAATATGGATATAAATATGGATATAATTCAAATAATTAACTTTACGACCATAAAATTAAAGATATTATTAAGTGGATGGTAAGTCAAGTTAATAGTATATTAATAGGATCATTTTTTTCTTAAAAGTTAATGAGTGCTATATAAAATTTAATAGGATTATAGAGAATTGGATATTTGGATATGGATCAGGTAGTTGTCTATCCATATCCATTTTTTTTTTGACGGATATGGATACGAATACGGATATTAGTCGGATGCTTAAATTTTTATTTATATCCAGATAAATTTATATACGAAAATGGATTTGGATGGATATTATTCGACCCACTTTCATCTTTAGTGGTGTGGCGAGGACAACGATAGTAATGGTGGTAGAGGCGGCAGCAGCGACGATCTTGGTGGCAAAGGTTGTGGTAGTGTGGTGAAGGTGGCGGCTGTGATGTGGCGAAGGTGGGGACAATGTTGATGGTGGTTTAGTGGAGACGACGAGAGTGGTGATGGTGGTGGATTTGGTGGAGGTTGTGATAGTGGTAGCATTGTGGCATAGGCGACAATGCCAGTGATGGTGGCATGCCATGACGGTGGAGGCGATGGCGAAGGTGGCAAAGACGATGGTAGTGATGGTGGTGGCAATATTTTGGTGGTAGTAAAATATATGAATTTTTTATTTTTGAAAATATTGAAAACATAGATTTCTTTCGTATTTTTCTATAATAAGTTTTCACACTTTAATAGACATTCTGGGTGAAGAAGTTAGTCTGGAAAAGTAGGATATATTTAGCACATTGAAGGTCATTGATAGAAATTGATAGCTAGGAGGAGAATTAACATAGCTTGCCTGTAAGAGACTAAGAGATAGGAAAAGAAGCAAAGAAAGTTGGTAAGATGGATTATGAGCTTTGGTATACCGGGAAAGGTAGGAATAAAAATATAGTAGAAATTATCAAAGATTAGAGTCTAAAAGTTAAGACTGTAGATATTTATATAGTAGGAGATAAAATAATCTTGATAAAATCAATGCTAGAAGAGGAGCATACTAATATTATTAGTGCTTATACTCCTCAAGTAGCATTGGGTAATGCTACCAAGCAAAGCTTTTAGGAGAACATGGATGGTCTAATTTAAGAGATTCCTAGTAGAGGAAGGATATTTATGGAGGAGATTTTAATGGGCCAAAGGAAATATAGTGTAGGTTTTGAAAGGGTACATAAGGCTATAGTTTTGGAAATAGAAACAAGGAAATGCCATTTTGGAGTTTGCAATGATATCTAACCTAGTATTAGCTGACATTTACTTTAAAAAGAAGGAATCTCACTTTTTAACTTTAAAAAATGCATAATGCTAATCAAATAGGTTTCTTTCTTACTAGAAAGATGATCAAGTTTTGCCTAAAGATTATAAAGTTATATCGGGTGAGAGTTTAACTAGCCAACGTAGATTGGTAGTTTTGGATGTGTATATTAGGAAATGGAAGATGAGGATTAATGAACTAAGAATATGACAACTAGGTGGTGGAATTTGTAAGGAGAGAAATAGACGTTTTTTAAGGATAGAATGTTGAAGGAAAGAAAATAGGATATAGATGGGAAAAATAATACTATGTTGGAAGAGATGGTTAATAGTACTAAGAAAGTGGCTATAGAGATATTAAAAGAATGAAAAGAAAAATGGCCATCCAGTAAGAGAACCTGGTGTGGAATGAGAAAGTTCAGTTAGCGGTTAAGGCTAAAAGAGATACTCTAAAGAGGACTATCTAAATATAGAAGTGTATGAAAGTTATAAGATGTCTAAAAAGGAAATTAAGAAGGTGATACGAGAGGCTAGATTGAAAGCATATGAAGAGCTAAGTTAGAAACTAAGGATCAAGAAATGCAGAATTGTCTCGAACCGACACTGTCGGTTCGGGCGTACTAAGTTGTGTCGGTGGCGTATCGGGATGGTTCCAGCATTCAAAACGAGAAATTGATGAATGTGAGAGGGAGAAGGAAAGAGAGAAAAAGAGGGAGAGGGAGGAAGAGAGATGGAGGCTGTCGGATGGCCGTTGAGGGCCGGGGAGTGGCGCGGAGGGGTTGAGGGGCTTCGCCCTCCGAACCCCTACAGGCCTCCAACAGCCTTTGGCGGCCTCCATCTCTCTTCCTCTCTCTTTTACTCCCTCTCTCCCTCTCTCTTGCTCTCTCTCACATTCTTCCTCTCCCCCGCCCTCTCTACCGTGTCGGGTTGTGCTCCGTCGGCCTTTGTTAGTCTCCGCTAGTCTTCACCATCTCTCTTCCTCCCTTCTTCCCTCTCCCTCTCCCTCCCCCTCCCTCCTCCTTCCTCTCTTTTTCTCTTTTCTGTTCTCCCTCTCCCCCGCCCTTTCTACTGTGTCGTGCTGTGATCCACTAGCCTCTGCCAACCTTCACCATGTCTCTCCCTCCCCTCTTCCCTCTCCGTCTCTCTCCCTCCTTCCCCCTCTCTCTTTCTCTCTCTCGTTCTCCCTCTCCGCCGCCCTCTCTGCTGTGTCGATACAGGACCAACATGGAACAGTACGGAGGCATATAGACCATGCCGCTGGCTGACCGGTACAGGCCTCGGTACCGCCACAGTGCTCCTTGCTAAGGATGAAGAGAAAGATATCTATAAGCTTGCGAGACTAGGACAAAGAAAACTGGAGACTTGACTCAGGGTTAAATGTATCAAAGATGCAATTAAAATGTTTTGGTCAAGAAGGATGAGATCAAAGAAAGAAGTGGGAGTTATTTTAGTAAGTTATTCAATGAAAGTCATGTAATGGATTTAGGTTGCCTTACTAGTTTCATTGAGGATAGAAATGCCAAGTATATGCATGGAATTAAAATATTTAAGGTAAAGAAGGCTATGAAATGATGAAAATAGGAAAAACATTTGGACCTGATAGAATTCCTATCGAGATTTGGAAGTGTTTAGTTGTTGTGGAGGTAACTTGGTTAATTAATTTGTTTAATAAGATCTTAAAGACTAAGAAGATGCTTGATGAATGGAAGAAAAGCATTATTGGACCGATTTATAATAATAAAAGTGATATTCAAAATTGTTTTAACTATCGTGGTGTTGAACTCATGAGTCATACTATGAAACTTTGGAAGAGGGTGATTGAGAAAGGATTAAGATATGATATAAAAATATATGTGAACCAATTTGATTATTTGTCAGGAAGGTCGATCAGGGAAGTTATTTTTCTCCTTTTAAGGTTAATGAAGAAATATAGAGAAAGGGGACAAGATCTTCATATAGTTTTATTGATTTAGAGAAAGCATATCATAGAGTCTCTAGAGAAGTCTTATAGTGGGCATTAGAAAAGAAAAGAGTTTCTATTAGTTATATTAATGTGATTAAGGATATATACAATGGAGCGATTACTAGTATGAGGATTACTATTGTAATATTAGTGAATTTTCAATCACAATAGGTTTATATCAAGGATTTATTATAAGTTATTATCTTTTTGCACTAGTTATGGATGAGCTTTCTAAGCATATTTAGGACAATATTTTTTGTGCATGCTATTTGTGAATGATATAGTCCTAGTGAATGAACTTAAAGTTATAGTTAATCGTTAGTTAGAATATTGGAGGAGTACATTGGAATGTAAAGGTTTTAGATTAGGTAGGAACAAGACAAAGTACATAGAGTGTAGTTTAGTAAAATAGCAATAAAGATGAAGGTGGAGTAAAAATTGAGGATCATGAAGTTCTGAATAGCGATCATTTTCCATGTTTAGGACTGATTGTTCATAAAGGAAGGGAAGATTGGAGAGGATGCTATCATAGTATTAAAGTAGGATGGTTAAGATGGAAAAGCATTACTGGGATATTATGTGATCGTATGACACATATTAGGTTGAAGGATAAATTGTATAAGATAGCTATACGACCTTCTATGCTTTATGTTACAGAATGTTTAGTTAGAAAACAACATATGCACAAGATGAGTGTAGCTGAAATGAGTAATGTTGAGATGGATGCATGGCAATATTTGAAAAGATAGAATAAGAAATGAAGTCCTTTGTAAAAAGGTAGAGGTAGCACCAAGAAATGCGGAATCATTTCAAACCGTCCGGTTTGGGGCGTACCGAGCCGTGCTGGCGGTGGACTGAGATAGTTTCGACATTCAAAACAAGAAGCCGGCGAAAGAGAGGGAGAGGAAGAAAGAAAAGAGGAAAAGAGAGGGGAAGGGAGGGAACGGGAAAGGGAGTGAGAGAGATGGAGGCTGCCAGTGGGCCATGAGAGGGCTAGGGAGTGGTGTGAAGGGCCGGAGGAGGGGCTTCGCCCTTCGGACCCCTATTTCATTTGAAACAGGGGTTCATCGGGGCTATTTTTTTATTTTGAAAATTTTAAGTGAAGTTGGCAACCCTCTTGCCAACTTCACTTAATGTTTCTAAAATAAAAAAAGATGCCTTTTTTATTTTGAAAATGTTATTTTGAAAATATTAAGCAAAGTTAGAAAGAAGGTTGCCGACTTCACTTAAAATTTGCAAAATAAAAAAGGGGCCATGACGGATTTCTGTTTCGAACAAAATAGGGGTCCGAAGGGCGGAGCCCCTCGTCCGCCTCTCTGTGCCATTTCTCGGCCCTCTGTAGGCTTTCGAAAGCCTTCATCTCTCTCCCTCTTCCTCTCCCTCTCTCTTCCTTTCTCACGTTCTTTCTCTCTCCTGCCCTCTCGGGTTGCACTCCGTCGGCCTTCACCATCTCTCCCTCTCTCTCTCTCCCTCTCCTTCTCTTTTCCTCTCTTCTCCCTCTTGCTTGCCCTGTCTACTATGTCGATACGGGCCCAACATGGGGGCGTACCGAATTGTGCCGCCGTTTGACCGATACGGGCTCTGGTTCCGACACAATGATTTTTGGGTAGCACAAATTAAGAAAAATTTGAGAGAAAGATGACTTAGATGGTTTGGACATGTGTAACATAGGCCTAAAGATGCACTGATATGAAGGAGTGATTTGATATATGTAGAAGAAAAGAAAGGTAGAAGTAGTCCGAAAATCATATAGGATGAAGTAATTAGAAAGAGTTTGCTCTAAATAGAGCGCAATGGAGGAAAATGATTTATATAGCCGACTCCAACTAGTTTGGGATGAAGGCATAGTTGAGTTGAGTTTATTTTTCGACAAACAACAAAAATAATTTTTGAAAATAGAAAATAGAAACAATAGTGTTGAACATGGTCTCCCGTACCTTTTTGTATTGTTCGGTATGGTACGTGCCGTAGCGGGTTGAAACCGGCAGGAAACTCAAGTTCATGTTAGTACAGATCCTATACCGTGGCGTACCGAGGCATATCGAGGTGTGTATTGACTCATATCGAGGCATACCAAGATAAAAAGTAAGAAAAATGAGTAGAAAGCTATTTCGGAAAGGAGTGTATACTGTATCGTACTGACCATACCGTACTGAACCGTTAATGTACTAGTATGGTACTTGATATCAAGATTACAGACCTTGGTGCCAAACATTTTTTTGCCTGGATTTTTGTATTTTTATTTTTAAAGTAGAAAACAAGAATAAAAGCGATGCCAAGTAGGCCTGAAGAGAACCAACTTGATGTTCCTTTGATGCTTTTTTTTTTCAAAAGTAAGGATGCAATAGGAATCTGACCCTTGTTTATTTTGAAAAATTACAGTTCGACCCTCTCAAGTTTGCACGATTCTCAAACACACTCTCATCTTTAAAAATTTTCAAAGACCTCCTTTAATTTTCAAAGATGCGGCGGAGGCCTCTCCTCCCTCCCTCCCCCGCTCACTCTCTCCTTTTTCCCTGGCTCCGGCTAGGTTCGGCATCTGTGGGCCCTGCACCGGTTTCCACGGCTGAACCGTACTGGTTTCTATGGCTGAACCGTATCGATCAGGGCCCGGACTGATACGGTACGTGCTGAACCGGCCGGTACGGACCGGTTGAGCATACCATGCTGACCACTTTGGAATAATTTAGGAACTTGAAGGGGGTCTTTGAAAATTTTTAAAGATGAGGGGTGTGTCTGAGAATCGTGTAAATTTGAGGGGGTCAAACTGTAATTTTTCTTTTTTTAAGGGTTCGACATCGGGAGTGGAGAGTATGGACCAACCTTCTTTTAGAAGGAAAGGATTCCTTTTAAAACAGGAGGATTTGTCCCTTTCAATCAGTAGGCAAATTATTTAGCTAAAAATGATAAGATGAGTATTCATTAAAAAATATTGTAGTTTTAAACATTTTTTTATACACTACTAATAGTCTACACTAGATACTGTGCTTAAATCTTACTGAAGTTCCATCCAATAATTCAATTTCTTCTACTACTTTTGGAATGCATTTCAATCCTCAAATGCTTTTAAAACTCAAGTTCCTTAAACAAGAATGCATGCCTGGCTCATGATAGAATCTGCAATGTTCTCTAACGAAATTCTTGCTTTACAGGTTCGACAAGGAGCTAAACAAAGAGGTTGCTATTAAAGTGATTGATCTAGAAGAAGCGTGAGTTCCTAGTTTAGAGATCTATATTGTTACTCTCTTAATTTATGACTTCATAAAAATATTGCACTTATTATTACAACCTTTAACATGGAAATATGGCTTCCTTTTATCGACTTTTTCTGCTATCTTGATATTGAAAGATATTGGATTAGTAAAGAACCAGAAGTGTTTAGATTTGAATTTCTAAAATGGTCATTATGGCAAGTTTTGTGCTTGGTAGAAATGTGTACAGCTTATGTTTATATACTGATGCTGACCCATAATGCTATGTATCGGTCTGTACCAGTATGTGTCAATTTGCTATGTATATTGAAGGCTGATATGTAGCGATACAAGCTTGTTTGCTACCAGTATGTGGTTTGATGCCTTCCCTATGTTCTTGTCTTACTTTTCTTGAAGATTGGAAGGCCTGATCTGTGGATTGGATGCATAACACAGAATTGTTGCTCCACATCAAATTAAAGATAGAATTCAAGGAGTGAAATACTATATATGCTTTCCACCCTACCATGAGGGCATGAGCTTTCTAGAGCATCAACTATATATGTAAAACACCCCATGTTATAATTTATGAATGAGTAAACATAGTAATGTGTCTTGTCATATTCTTTATCTTGAACTTAAGCTTACCCATGTGGTTGATGTTTAAATGTAAATGTGTAATATTATTTTGTAGTATAATTTACTCAATTCACTTGTTGAACAACAACTAGCACAAAGATCTAGGTTGCTCCAGAATGCTGAATTTAAAGTTAAACACTGGTATAAAGTAATTAATATGATAGATATTCAGAAATTAATGAAATTAATATATGCCAGTATATTAATATGATAGATATCTATTGCAAAACTTTTTGTGGGATTGCATATAAATTTTTGCCAGTTTGTTCTATGAATCAGCACGTAGTGCATGATTGTGTTACCACACTAGCCAGAGGACTAACATGTCATGATATGCAATACTATCATCCTTGTTTCTGATTAACTTAACTCGACTCAACTATGCCTTAACGAATCCTTTTTTCTGATTAATGAAATTATATACCAACGATATCTTGATTAATTGTTGTATATCATATGAAATGTATACATGAGTTACCATTCCCTTTCAAGCTCATGGTGGATCAAACCTTGAGTTTGTACAATACAAAGAAAAAACTGCTAGAGGCTGTGGGACATTGATAGAAAGAAGATATAGTCATGTCTTCTTTGGTATAAAGGAATCTAACTTGTTATCCATATTTTGTAGTAGAGATGTCATGCCCTAACCCACCTACATGAGCCGGGCATGTGACAAACGACCGCAAATCCCATAGGGTTTGGCTCATAGGACATTCAAGGCCTGCTTGAATTTCTCAATTTAGAAACAAATATGCGTTGGAGCAGGCATGGTGGAAGATAGAGCATCTAGAAAATTCTAGTATTATTGATTTCATAAATCAAGTTTAGTTACAAGAGACATTGCCTCCAAATTACACGATATGTTCTGTACAAATTTATTCAAATGTGAGTAAACCAGCTAAAGCCTTATCTTTCAGTGCCTAGACCACAACCCCACTCGAGCTACTCTTGGGCATATGGTAAAAAGAAAAGAAAAAGATGAGTGAGCTAATAGCTTAGTAAGTTGCCTCCATACCTCTAGTTGGATCAAGTACATAGGTATAAATAAAAAGTGCTTAGATAATTACTGGATATCATTACAATTGGAAGAGATACTAATTTGGCAAATTTTCAGGAAGGAAATCCACAACCGACATGCAGATGATAAAAAATTTAAAATTTTACCTTTCAAAATGCCAGTAAAAAAATAGTTTAAATATGTTTCATGGAGAACACCCTTTTTGTAAAATATCACCAAAAGTAAATCACAATTTTTGCCCTCTCTCAGTCTTAGCAACTGCAATCACGATTATTCTTGTGACAAGGTCAGAGAGAGACTAGCTTCTGAAAACATAATATGCCAATGATCAATGTATGCTAGTGATCAGCCTGGATTGGCTAGGCTCAAAAAGAACTATATTTGAATCACATAAACATGCTAGTGACTATTCTTGATTGGATAGGCCCAAAAGAAACTAGTATTCGAACACGTGTGACCAATGATCAACCCTGTTGGCTAGGTCCGAATCATTGTCAAACTAGAGAGTAAACATTTAATTCAAATGTCCATGCATTTTTTAAACATAGTTTGGCATCTCAGTACACATTTCCATCATGCAAAATCAATAATATAATCATGTTATGCCGAAAAAAGTACATCCTTGACTTATATTTTTTTAAAAATAAAATTCTTATGCAGGGTAAGCCAAGCATAATAATATTTATTTTCACACATTTTATTATTAACTGTATAAGGTAAAATTTTCAAGAGCTGCTATTATTTCAAAATACCAAGGACTTTATACTAAGGAGTAAACATGTTGATTAAGATACAAGTTTCAAAAATAATTTTTCTAAAAATTAACATAAATACACTAGGGTGATGGAGCCACTTACAGATCTAGATTATCAAGTTCCTTTATCAAGGCTCCAAACATAGTTACACTTATTTTTTGGGCAGAAGAAAGATCCCACGAGGCTGCGAGGCATTCTCAAGACTCCACAATATAGGATTCTTCTAGATATATGCCCACATTGCTAAGCCCAATTCATCACCTAGGAATCCTTTCTATCCCCAATTTTAAGCTATTCATTAAGAAGGTTAGGGTTTTACCTCAATTAAAGGATTAGAGTGTAAAAGATCCCTATGCTAATCTTCTTGTTGTCTAGATGATTGAGCCCCTATGTAAAATCAAGACCAATAATTAGAGGAGAATAAAGAGTGGATGAAGGACAACAGTGGGACAAAAATGAGGAAGAAGATGAGAGGTAAGTCTAGTTGGGTGGTTGTGCCCGGCGGCCGAAAACCAACCAGATCCATGACCATTGATTGGATCAAGGGGTAAGGGCCCAATCCGGGCAAAGGGAGCATGGCAAGGGCTGCTAATGGTAGGATCTAGCAAGGCCTAGGCAAAGGATGCGATGGAGGTTGGTAGGATAGGCGATTGCATAGACATAGAAAATCTTTTTTTTTTTTTCAATATCAAGGAGAGAGAGTGAAAGAGAGAAAGGGGTCTTGGCATTTGTATCAATTTTTAAATATCAATTTTTTTCAATGGAGAGATGGGGGAAGAGAGACCATAGGCCGAGTTAATAAAGAGAGATGTCAGAGGCTTGAAGGCAAGGTTTGCCGAATTGGTACCAGAGGAGGTACTGGTCGGTGGCCAGTTCGGCACGGTACGGATTTGTACCATATAGGTTCAGAGCGTATCGACACAGGGAGAGTCAGAGAGAGGGGGGATGGAGAAATAGAGAGAAAAATAGTCAGAGGGAAGAAGAGGAAGAGGGAGGGGGAGAGGCCGAGAGTGGGCTCGAAAGCCCTCATCGTCGTCAAGGGAATGGAACCCTAGGTCATAGCGTTAGGACCGAGAGATGAAAGTGGATCCTAGGTTCTTCGGTGTTTAGCATGCTAAATTTTTTCATCATTTTTTTTAAAAAACCATGGCTGAACCTGATTGGGTTGCCTACGTACCCCTTCATAAGGGGGATCAAGCCATACGTAGTTCTTTTTAAGTTTCAAAAACGCAGCGGAAAAATCGAATCAAACAATTTAATTCATGCATGCTTACAAGATCAAATCTAGAAATCAGCACCTTAAGAACACATAGGATTATGCCGGAATCGTTTAAACAATTATGCTAAAACTTTCATGCATGATTAACTATCAGATCTGAAACTTAAGAATTCTATTCCGATTAATCTCCGAATATCCATCGAATGGATTCTGGAGATAACTCCGTGAGGAGCCCCAAAGGAGGGTAAAACCTCGGAGAATCAGACCTAGACCCTGACTCCAGAATAAAAAGATTAATATAGAATTAATACCTTTTATGATGGAAGAAACTTGTGGATCGGATCTTTGACTTCGCAGCCACGCACACGAATGGCCTCTACGAGAAGTACACGCGAAGCTCTAGGTAGATCGTCTTCCGCGGGAGTGCTAGCTCGCGCAGGAACGTTGCAATGGCTGAAGCTGTCTCCTTCTAAACACTCAACCTTTAATTGTTCTTCAAGGATATGGAGGATGGACGTGAGGAAGAAGGAGAAGAAGGGATGGAGGCCCTCAGGAAATTTTTTCAGAATTTTTTGAAACCTCTAAATATGGTATATTTTGAACCCAAGGCATGGGGGTCTTTTATAGCCAAAAGACCCCCCCACGTATCACACCTAATTTAGCCAACTAATTTGGCTGATAAAATCCCCAAAAAATTCTGGTGGTTTGCCAGCTAAGAGGAGATAAACATATCCAAATTTCGTGCATTTTGGATCCCTAAAAGATAGGAATTCATGCATCCAAAGTTCAGCCGCAGACCACCCTATTTCATGCGCCATGCAATCCCTACAAATTAGGAAATTCATCTAAATCTTTCTAGAAAGATTTAAGGCGCCATTTTTATAGGAAATATAGCCCCACGCCTCCTCTCTTCTCACACCAATTTTTGGCCAAAAATAAAGAGGATAGGCGTAGAATATATTGGGGATATATTAAGGTGTCATTCTTCTCCAAGAAGATAAGGATGGGTTCCTAAAATTTAGGGATTCTTCTCCTTATCCAATTCTGATTATTTGGACCCATAATCCTCATCAAATAAGGTCTTCTAATTGATTTGGATCAAGCCCAATCCAATTGGGTCAAGTCCCATCAATTGGGTCAAGCTCAATCTACTTAGGTTGAACCCAATCCAATTAGGTCAAACCCTGGTGCAGCCCAAATTGAATCCTATTCAATTTGGCTCAACCTAAGCCCAATTACTCAATCAAATTGAGTTCATTAGCAATCTAATTGCTAATTAATCCTCCAATAATTCAATAATTATTTTAATGCAACTTTTGCTTAGGATAATTTGTCAATCGAATTGACCAAATTACCCCTGAATGATTCTTAATCATCAATCAGCCATTTGATCAACCTAAAAACTTCTATGCGTGTGACCTCATAGGTTCGAACCTAAGCCGGTAGTATAGGAATGTCTTCCTATACTAATCGATGTGACCATCTAGCAATGGTACCCGACGTCCGGATAGGCCGAATATATGCGAAGCAAATATTCTAGAACCCTGGACTATGGTTACTGTATAATTCAATCCCTTTGACTCCTAATGCCAGGATGGCTTAGAGCTCACTGTCAACCCTATAATTAGTACATCCATTATGTGATTAACTTTAGATATCCCGTGACTCCTCACTGGGATTACCCTGGCCAAGGTTTTGCTAAATTAATCACAAGACATTATTTCCTGTTTCCAGGAGGGGTCAATTCCATCTTAACTCATAACTGACTACGCAAGTACTTGACTGCACCCAGTGACCTTCCGTCACTGAATTAGAAATTCAGGTAGTCCGGTACCAAAGTACAGTGAGTTGCTTGCTAGTCACAGGTTGCGGTCTCAGGTCAGAGGGCCAAACTTATACCCATATCCACTCGGAACATCTCTCAACAGTAGAGCATTCCGGAATTGGTCACATTCAGTGAAATGTACTACACTTCACCTGTATGGCATACCAGTGTCTCCACACTCCTTGGTTAAGAGGACAACCAACGTATATGTCACACAACGACCTAATCTTGATAATGTTGTCGTCCTAGTAACAACATATCATTTGGTCGCGAACAAGTTTAAGGACTCAAAGATAAATCCTCCTTTATCATAACATAAGTCCTAAGGACTTCATCATATAAGAGTTCATTTGAAGATGAAATGATGAATAATGCCAAATAATACTTTATTAATTTGTCAATTCATTTACAAAATTCAATCATCAATATGCTGACGATTGACATTTAGGATACAATTTCCAACAACTCCCACTTAGCCTAAAGCCAATCGGCACAGTATCTAATACCCATCTTCGACTTGTGTTCGTTGAACTCTTTGATGCCGAGGACTTTGGTAAATGGGTCAGCCAGATTTTCTTTTGTGTCAATCTTCTGAAGATCAATATCACCTCGTTCTATAATCTCTCGAACCAGGTGATAGCGTCGCAGAATATGCTTGGTCCGCTGATGTGCTTTAGGTTTCTTTGCCTGAGCTATGGCTCCAGTGTTATCACAAAATATAGGAACTGGACCATCAATGGAAGGTGCCACTCCCAGCTCGGTGATGAACTTGCGCAACCATACGGCTTCCTTGGCTGCATCAGATGCTGCGATGTATTCTGCTTCACATGTAGAATCTGCCACTGTATGCTGCTTGGAACTCTTCCAGCAGATGGCCCCATCCTTAAGAGTGAAGATATATCCCGACATGCTCTTGCTATCATCTTGATCTGACTGAAAACTTGAATCGGTATATCCCTTAAGTTTTAAGTCAGAATCACCGTAGACAAGCCACTGATCTTTAGTATTTCTCAAATACTTAAGGATGGTTTTTACAACCTTCCAGTGGTTGCTACCTGGATCAGACTGGTATCTGCTCACTACTCCTAGTGAGTATGCCACGTCTGGTCTAGTACATGTCATGGCATATATTATAGATCCCACTGCCGAAGCATATGGAATTCTATCCATACTCTCTTTCTTGAGAGGTTGTCGGACAATCCCTTTTAGAGAGGTTAATTCCATGGCCCATTGTAAGATAGCCTTTCTTAGAATTAATCATACTGAACCTTTTCAGTATAGTATCAATGTATGTGGATTGGGATAATCCAAGCAATCTTCTAGATCTATCTCTATAGATCTTCATCCCTAGGATGAAAGATGCTTCTCCCAAATCCTTCATGGCAAATTGAGATGATAGCCATACCTTTATTCCTTGTAATGCAGGAATGTCATTCCCGATTAAAAGAATGTCATCCACATACAAAATAAGGAATATAATAACTGAACCATTTGCCCATTTATAAATGTAAGGTTCCTCTTCATTCTTAATGAAGCCATATGTTTTGATTACCTTATCAAAACGTATATTCCAACTCCGTGAAGCTTGCTTTAATCCATAAATGGATCTTTGTAGCTTGCACACCTTAGACTCATCTGTAGATGTAAAACCTTCAGGTTGTATCATATATACCTCCTCTTCTAAATCTCCATTTAGAAATGCGGTCTTTACATCCATTTGCCAGATTTCATAGTCTAAATGTGCTGCTATCGCAAGCACAATCCGAATGGACTTAAGCATTGTCACAGGAGAAAATGTCTCGTCATAGTCAATACTATAACGTTGACGATATCCCTTGGCAACCAGACGGGCTTTATAGGTCTCTACCTTTCCGTCTGCGCCCCGTTTCCTTTTGAATATCCACTTACACCCTATGGATTTAATCCCTTCGGGTGGGTCAACTAATGTCCATACATCATTGACCTTCATGGATTCCATTTCGGATTGCATGGCTCCAAGCCATTTATCAGAGTCATACCTCTGCATTGCATCCATATATGTGATCGGATCCTCATCGTTTTCATCAAGTTCGACAGGATCCCCGTCCCGGATCAAGAAACCGTAGTATCTGTCCGGCTGACGTGGTACTTTACCTGATCGTCTTAACAGTGCATCTAAGATGGGTTCTGGATCTGATCTAATCAAATCCGACTCAATTGGTTCAGTGGATGGTGTCGGGTCTTCTGCATGTTGAACTTTCCTAAGCTCAACATTAGAGCTTCTACTTCCTTCTCCAAGGAATTCCTTCTCTAAGAATACAGCTCTATTGCTTACGAACAACTTTTGTTCTTTAGCAAAGTAGAAATAATATCCTTTAGTCTCTTTAGGGTAACCGACAAAGAAACATTTGTCAGACTTGGGTTCAAGTTTATCTGTTTTCAAACGTTTGACGTACGCCGGACACCCCCAAACCCTAAGGTGAGAAAGCATTGGCTTATGTCCAATCCACATCTTATGTGGTGTTTTATTTACAGACTTACTTGGAACCTTATTTAGAATGTAGCAGGCTGACTCAAGTGCATATCCCCAAAAGGATATGGGCAAACTAGCAAACCCCATCATGGATCGAACCATGTCTAACAGAGTTCGATTTCTCCTTTCTGATACACCGTTATACTGTGGTGTACCAGGAGGAGTCCATTGAGAGAGAATTCCATTTTCTCCTAGATATGTCAAAAACTCACTGGTGAGGTATTCACCTCCTCGATCTGATCGAAGAATTTTAATACTCTTTCCAGTTTGTTTTTCTACTTCATTACGATATAATTTGAACATTTCAAATGCTTCAGATTTGTCTCATTAAATAGACATAACCATACCTCGAAAGGTCATCTGTAAACGTAATGAAATATGAATACCCACCTCTAGCATTTGTGCTCATTGGCCCACATACATCAGAATGTACAAGGGTCAATAAGTCACTGGCTCGTTCACCTTTTCCGGTAATAGGTGATTTGGTCATTTTACCAAGAAGGCATGATTCACAGGTTGTCAATGATTCACAATCATTAACATCGAGGATTTCCTCTTTACTTAACCTGTTCATCCTGTTCTTGTTAATATGTCCTAGCCTATGATGCCAAAGGTAGACATCCGTGACATTATCTATTCTAGGGCGCTTATTGGACTTGTACATTACATGAACAGGCTGTGACAAAATGTAAATGCCATTACTCAGAGTTTCATTCATTACAGCAGCATCATTCCAAATGATATTGCAATAATCCTTTTTTATTGATATTTCATAACCATTTTTGGCCAAAAGGCCTACAGAAATGACATCCATAAAAAAACTTGGACAATAGTGACAATCACTAAGGACATTTACATGAGAGCTGAATTCAAGTTTAAGAATTCCTAAAGCTAGAACTGGAACTGATCTTCCATCTCCAACATTCAGGAACCTTTCTCCTTCTTCAAACCTCTCACTGACTTGTAGCCCCTGCAACGAATTGCAAATATTAAAAGGACTACCGGTATCCAATACCCAGGTCGAATTATCACAAATAGAAAAATTGCAAGGTGTTATCATATAAGTACCTTGATTGGCAACTGATTGCCCACTTTTCTTAAGCCGGTTCGGATCGAGGGATGCAATATAAAGAGGACAGTTCCTCTTCCAATGTCCTTACTTCTTGCAGAAGAAGCACTCCTTGCTCTGATCAGCCTTTTTATTCTTTTTCTGACTAGGCTGAGCATGGTGCACTTGTTTCTTTTGAATTTTATTTTTCTTTTTCCCTTTCTTAAAGGGGCGACCCTTGGATGAACCTCCCACAAAGTTCACCGTTTTCTTAAGAAGTTGGTGATCATTCTCAAACGTCTGTAGTAACCCCAACAATTGGTGATAATTCACTATAGGTTTCGTCATACGAAAATGAGTGAGAAAAGGACGGTATGATCCAGGCAATAAGTTTAGTATGGCATCCTTCCCCAATTGATCATGAAGGGGAAAGCCAAGAGAGCTTAGACGCTCGATCAACTCAATCATGTACAGTACATGATCAGTTACCGAAGTCCAATCTTTCATTCGGGCGCTGAAGATGGCACAACTAGTTTTGTGCCTCTCAACGTTGTCAGGAACACCGAATGATTCATTCAACACTTGAATGATATCTTCCGGCTGCGTATTCTCAAAACGCCTACTAAACTCATCACTCATTGCTGCCAACATGATGCATCGAACAGTGATCCGATCACTAAGCCACTTCTGATAAGTGTCTCTGACCGATCTTGATGCATTAGCAGCGGGCTGCTTAGGTGCTGGATCCATTATCACATAAAGGATCCTTTCATGCTCTAGCACTATTTTCAGTTTCCTATGCCAATTATTAAAATTTGGACCAGTCAACTTGTCATTGTCCAACAATGAGCGAAGTGACAAATTAGTGGCCATTTCTGCATAAAAAGAAAATTTGGCTATTAGTATATGAATTGACTAAACTCAATAGACTTGGACTTCAGTCTAAAAGTACTCTCACTATTTTATACAAATTGGTAGCCTCTACCTTCAATTCGAAAAATTACTCTTAATTCTTTAGTGAGCACTAGAACCCAATAGATCGCATATAGGCCCGAGTGTGGCTCGGCTAACCCATATGCACCTATTGGTAGGTTCTTAGCCAATTGCTTCACCAAGCAACTTTTAGTGATGATTTTGCCCTAGGTTCTTCGGCAGGCGTGTGGCGCCTCCACCGAATACCCTAGTCAGGTCCAACCATTAAATGATAGGGTTAAGTCTAATCAACTAATAGACGACCAAGCCCGAGTGTGGCTCGGCTCACCTGACCGCCTATTGAAGGTACACTTAACTCATCATATATTGAATATTTCAATGCTTGATAAGTACCAGGCGTGTCACGCCTCCAATAATTATCAAAACATTGGATCCATTATCACCCAACTTAATGAGAGGCTATGACCTAGTTATCCCCATAACCATTTCATTTTAAGGACCTAATAATTTTAGAGGATTTCATAATTAGGATAAATGAGAAGATCCGGTTAGTCTAATTTCTCCCACTGACTTCACCAAATCAGATTAGACTCAAACCGGTTAAGGAGGCACCTAAATCAGTCAAACTGATTTTTCTTATAGGCATGGGCTAACTCGAATCATTAAGTGATCCAATCAAAATGTGATTGACCATGTCGGCCAGGTAAGTGAGATCGGTGGAAGGGATATGCCATTAACTCGACAAAGACGAATCAGTGCGAGTAGCTCCCAATTAAAAACCACCGGTCAAAACTGCCAAATTTACCTTAGACACCGACTGGTTAATCAATTTCGATTTGATTACTCAAATGACTCAGGCTACACCTCTGAGCCTAAATCAAGTTCCATCTTGGTCTAATCAAAGACATGGACTTAATCCATCTACAACTATTGTAAATTGACCTAGAATTTTCTTGACCTAATCTAGTTACTACTTAATTAGATTTGATCAATTAATTCTATTTGTCCATGTATGATTCTAACCTTAGGTCTAACCCAATCCTAGGAACTTAATTCAAGCTAACTCATATGCCCAAAGAATTATGCAATGTCAATTAATTGAGTTACAATTCTATTTCATAACACTTAATTCTCAATTAAGTTTAGACTTATGAAAGTTTTGATCATTGCATATTTCTTTTTAATTACATATTAATTACAATCTTTCAGTTCTTAAAACATATTTTCAGATCTGAGTTTTTGTAATTAATCACATGTAATCAGATTTAATTCATATTTAAGTCATTATGTTTAATGTTCATGCATCACATATACATAACAACATGAATTAATTCAAACAACATACATCTTATGTATTTGTTTTTTCACTTTTATTTTCAGATCTGATTTGTTCATTAAAATCAGAGATTATATGAATCATAAACTTTATTTAGATCTAATCTAAACAATATTATGATTTCAGATTTATTTATGTTACAAATCTTAACACAAATATGCATCATATGCATCCAAAATTTCAGATCTAGTTAATCATGCATAATCAGCAATTAAATCAATCATAAAAAATACCTTAGATCTAATCTAAGCATGCTCATAATTTCAGATTTAATTGCAAAAATTAAAACATAAAAGTTTAAACACGAAACCTGGCTCTGATACCACTGAAAGTGGATCCTAGGTTCTTCGGTGTTTAGCATGCTGAATTTTTTCATCATTTTTTTTAAAAAATCATGGCTGAACCTGATCGGGTTGCCTACGTACCCCTTCATAAGGGGGATCAAGCCATACGTAGTTCTTTTTAAGTTTCAAAAATGCAGCGGAAAAATCGAATCAAACAATTTAATTCATGCATGCTTACAAGATCAAATCTAGAAATCAGCACCTTAAGAACACATAGGATTATGCCGGAATCGTTTAAACAATTATGCTAAAACTTTCATGCATGATTAACTATCAGATCTGAAACTTAAGAACTCTATTCCGATTAATCTCCGAATATCCATCGAATGGATTCTGGAGATAACTCCGTGAGGAGCCCCAAAGGAGGGTAAAACCTCGGGGAATCAGACCTAGACCCTGACTCCAGAATAAAAAGATTAATATAGAATTAATACCTTTTATGATGGAAGAAACTTGTGGATCTGATCTTTGACTTCGCAGCCACGCACACGAATGGCCTCTACGAGAAGTACACGCGAAGCTCTAGGTAGATCGTCTTCCGCGGGAGTGCTAGCTCGCGCAGGAACGTTGCAATGGCTGAAGCTGTCTCCTTCTAAACACTCAACCTTTAATTGTTCTTCAAGGATATGGAGGATGGACGTGAGGAAGAAGGAGAAGAAGGGATGGAGGCCCTCAGGGAATTTTTTCAGAATTTTTTGAAACCTCTAAATATGGTATATTTTGAACCCAAGGCATGGGGGTCTTTTATAGCCAAAAGACCCCTCCACGTATCACACCTAATTTAGCCAACTAATTTGGCTGATAAAATCCCCAAAAAATTCTGGTGGTTTGCCAGCTAAGAGGAGATAAACATATCCAAATTTCGTGCATTTTGGATCCCTAAAAGATAGGAATTCATGCATCCAAAGTTCAGCCGCAGACCACCCTATTTCATGCGCCATGCAATCCCTACAAATTAGGAAATTCATCTAAATCTTTCTAGAAAGATTTAAGGCGCCATTTTTATAAGAAATATAGCCCCACGCGTCCTCTCTTCTCACACCAATTTTTGGCCAAAAATAAAGAGGATAGGCGTAGAATATATTGGGGATACATTAACGTGTCATTCTTCTCCAAGAAGATAAGGATGGGTTCCTAAAATTTAGGGATTCTTCTCCTTATCCAATTCTGATTATTTGGACTCATAATCCTCATCAAATAAGGTCTTCTAATTGATTTGGATCAAGCCCAATCCAATTGGGTCAAGTCCCATCAATTGGGTCAAGCTCAATCTACTTGGGTTGAACCCAATCCAATTAGGTCAAACCCTGGTGCAGCCCAAATTGAATCCTATTCAATTTGGCTCAACCTAAGCCCAATTACTCAATCAAATTGAGTTCATTAGCAATCTAATTGCTAATTAATCCTCCAATAATTCAATAATTATTTTAATGCAACTTTTGCTTAGGATAATTTGTCAATCGAATTGACCAAATTACCCCTGAATGATTCTTAATCATCAATCAACCATTTGATCAACCTAAAAACTTCTATGCGTGTGACCTCATAGGTTCGAACCTAAGCCGGTAGTATAGGAATGTCTTCCTATACTAATCGATGTGACCATCTAGCAATGGTACCCGACGTCCGGATAGGCCGAATATATGCGAAGCAAATATTCTGGAATCCTGGACTATGGTTACTGTATAATTCAATCCCTTTGACTACTAATGCCAGGATGACTTAGAGCTCACTGTCAACCCTATAATTAGTACATCCATTATGTGATTAACTTTAGATATCCCGTGACTTCTCACTGGGATTACCCTGGCCAAGGTTTTGCTAAATTAATCACAAGACATTATTTCCTGTTTCCAGGAGGGGTCAATTCCATCTTAACGCATAACTGACTACGCAAGTACTTGACTGCACCCAGTGACCTTCCGTCACTGAATTAGAAATTCAGGTAGTCCGGTACCAAAGTACAGTGAGTTGCTTGCTAGTCACAGGTTGCGGTCTCAGGTCAGAGGGCCAAACTTATACCCATATCCACTCGGAACATCTCTCAACAGTAGAGCATTCCGGAATTGGTCACGTTCAGTGAAATGTACTCCTACACTTCACCTGTATGGCATACCAGTGTCTCCACACTCCTTGGTTAAGAGGACAACCAACGTATATGTCACACAACGACCTAATCTTGATAATGTTGTCGTCCTACTAACAACATATCATTTGGTCGCGAACAAGTTTAAGGACTCAAAGATAAATCCTCCTTTATCATAACATAAGTCCTAAGGACTTCATCATATAAGAGTTCATTTGAAGATGAAATGATGAATAATGCCAAATAATACTTTATAATTTGTCAATTCATTTACAAAATTCAATCATCAATATGCTGACGATTGACATTTAGGATACAATTCCCAACAAGAGAGAGAGGGAGGGGGGAGGCTACTTATAGGTGACACCAAGGGAGGGGTTGAGGGTGAGCGTCAAGCTTTGATAGGGCATGCTCCAAGGGTCGTGAGCATCATGGGGGGGTTTACTACTATCACATGCGGTGAAGGTGTCTTGAAACATCGTGAACCGAATGGGGTGGGAGAGGCTTTTTAGCAAGCCAGGGAAGGGGTTTACTTGAACCGAGCAGGGGGTAATTGAACCAAGTTGGAGGGTGGGGGGGTTAATCGATTAGAGCTAGTTCGGCTTATTTATTGAGCCGACATGGCGAACTATCCTAGTTCCCAATTGGTTTGGTATAACCCAAACCAAGCAGTTCGGAGCAGTATGGCGGACCATGCCTGGCTATGCATCAGTCAAGTAGGGGTTTGGCGAGGGTGCAGAAGTTCGGCATACATTGGTGACAATGCTCGGAGGGCTGGTAGCAAGCAGAGATAGTGCCGATGCGGCAAGCTTGTGTTTGGGCGACAAAAGCAGAGGAGGGAGAAAAGAGATTGGGATTGGTCTGGGATCAGTCAAACAATTATTGGCAAGATCCATCTCAGTAAGGAGGGGATAGTGAGGTGATCGAAGAAGAAAAAGTGAAGGGATCTATGACAACGATGGCAAGTTAGATGAAGGAAGAGAAAATGGGGAGCTGAATAGGGGTTGAGGCTTTGGCATTGCAAGCAGTGCCCGTCGGTGAATTTGACTCAGTGTGGCAGCGAGGAAAGCTAAAGAGGACCTAAGAGAGAGATGCATGTGGAGTAGAGGAGATGGGACATGGTGGTGGAACAGGGAGGGAAAGAAGGAGAAAATAGGGGAGTGGGAGAGATGACCTCCAGACGATTGATGGGCAGAAGCTGGCGAGGAAAGCAGTAGTACTATAGTAGGGAGAGAATCAAGTCTAGAAATAGCTATGGTGGTCATGAACTGAGGAAGGAGGGAAAAAATAAGAGACGTGGTTTCCAGTGATCTCGCGCATGCCTCCATGGTTTTGGATAGTTTTACACATGCATAAGGAGGACAAAGCCTTCGACAATCGTTCTAAACTCATCCACTCTATATCAGGCATGATGTGCCGTACTGTACCAGTACGGGTGGCGTACCGACCCTCAGTATGCCAAAAAAATTCGGTACCGTATCGTACCAACCATGGTCTGCCGTACCGGTCCGGCTTGAGACCGGTACCGAATCAGCGTGAAATCTGGTACCGGTAGTTTATTGTTGAAGAACCGGTACGGGACCGGTCCGGGCTGCCACCGGTACACCGACCGGTACCAGTACGCCGGATCTTGGTACCAACACTATGCTACTGTGGCATCGATGCGAGGTCCGGTACCGGTACGGCGAATCCTTATATCATGCAGACATTTTGCACCGATCCCTCTTTTCCAGCTGGAGAATCTGTGGTCTTTTCTCCCTTTACGATGGTGCCACCCGGCTCACTAGTCGTAATCGGCTATATGGTTCAACAAAGCCAATCCACGGGACTGTGGCTCATTCTCGGCCAGTCCAGAGGCTCGGTCCTCACAAGAGATGAATAGAGTATGGTATTAGTCATCAACGAAGCTTGTATACTTTATATTTCGTATAAGTTGCTATTGCATTTTATGCACTGTAGTTTGATGTAAAACTTGAGTAGTACTTAATAATCAATACTACCTATCTTTTTCTTATGTGATTTTTTTCGATATACTAATACATGCTTGTTTTTTTTATTATTATCTACCGTAGCGAGGATGACATTGAAGATATTCAAAAGGTTAGTTTTGGAAATAACAACATTGCTATGAACTCCACTATAAATCACCAGAATTTTACTTTGATAATTCTTTTGTCTCCTTGCAGGAAATTTCAGTATTGTCCCAATGTCGGTCTCCATATATTACTGACTACTATGGCTCCTATCTGCATCAAACCAAACTCTGGATAGAAATGGAATACATGGCTGGGGGTTCCGTTGCTGACCTAGTAGGTTTATATTTTTCTTCTGCTTTTTGGTATTTGTTCACTCATCGAATTTTTGCACAGTTCTTGGTTCAGCTTGTTATATTATTTTTATTTTTATCTTATTTCTTTATTTGAGAATAAATTACGGTATTTTATTGTACCTATAGAATAATAAAGAAATAAAACTATCAAGTATTTACGATGACTGCCTATTTTTAAGACCGATTTCTATTTAGAGAAACCCTGTCTTCTTGTTATTCTTTTGATCTAGTGAAAGTTGGATTTCTTAGTGCAATGACTATCAACAAATCAAAGTTTGGATCTTATAAGCTAGTGTACTCTTTTGGGAATGTAGTGTAGGGTAGGGTCTACTGTGCCGGAACTAGGGCCCAGACTGGTTGCCCCGCGGCATGGAAAGGTACGCCCCCTACTATTCCGTGCCGGCCTCGTATTGACACAGTAAAGGAAGCGGGAGAGGGGGTGAACAGGAGAGAGGAAAAGAGAGGGAGAGAGAGGGAGGGAGAGAGAAGGAGGTGGCAGAGGTCGGCGGAGGGTCGACAGAAGTTGGTGACCCGGGCGGAGCAGGCGGAGGAGGGCTCCGCGGTTGGGTTTTCTGTTTCGTTCGAAATAGAGGTTTGACCCTTTTTATATTTCTGCGATTTTTAAGTGAAGTCGGCAAATTGCTTGCCGACTTTACTTAAAAATCGCCAAATTAAAAAGGGGCCCTCCTCTGCGCGGCTCGCCGGCCTTCCGCCGACCTCTCTCTTCCTTCCTCTTCCTCTCCCTCCCTCTCCGCTCACTCTCTCTTTTTCTCTCTTTCTTTCTCCTCCTCCCCCTTCGGCGACGGGTTTCATTTCGTTGCTGGAACCGTCCCAGTCCGCCACCGAGATGGCTTGGTTCGACCCGAGCTGCCTGGTTCGGAACGGTTCTGCCGACCCTGGTGCACGGACTATAGGTCACATTCTCATCCAATGCCCTTTGTTAATAAATCATAGAACAATTTTTTTTTCCAACTTAGCGCTTCTTCAGTATTGCTTTCTATAAACTCCACATGGAGGCTTTCTCATACACTTTGTCTTAATCATATGGTGCCCCCTTTAATGCTTTGTCATCAAGGTTATTGAGGCAATCTACATGGAAAATAATCTATGATTTTTCATGGGAATATGAATTCCACTTTAGGTGGTGTTCTACAGGGTGAACATTCATCTAAGGTTGGTACCTGGTGAAGCATGAATATCGCTATGCCATGCGATGATCTTGAAGGAAGTTTATTTTCTACTAGAAAAAGGAAGTTTTTGCAGGTCCCTGGAAGGAGGAAAAACTACCTCTATGGGTGGTTGATGAATTATACAAACTTGAGAAATTCTTTGTCTAATTGCTCCATTGGAGTTGTGGGAAGTTGTTTTTTCCAAACTTTCCGCTGAAGATTACATTATTAATATATCATCTCTTTCTTGGTTGCGGAATCGACACTGTAAACCAGATCCTTGTTCAAGGGCCTAAAGTGGTTTTAAGATCTTGAGTACATGTGGACCACAGTGGGGAGGATCTGCCTGATAGTCAATGTGGGTCATATTTGGTAAATACCTGTAGTGGGATGTGGATTATCATCTCGCATCATTCCTGACCATCATATTTTTGCATTGCACTTACTCTACTGGTTTTGTGCTGATTATTGTCATGCTTGTTTAACAGGATTTCTTCTTAAATTTCTTACTGTACCTGCTTTCAGTTTACTAAATAAAAGATGGTTCCTACGATACACTAGTGATGGTGGAATTTTTTCAAGTTTGATTAGCTTAATCTGTTCCAATGAATCTCTCTACAGACTACTGGCATTTTTTCCAGTTTTTTTTTTCTTAAATACATGTCAAAAATTCTTCTAGCTATATGAAAGATCATTACCTATAGATTTCACCTCCAATTTGCTTGAGCCTCTAAGGGAGTTCTAGGTGAGATCTGTGATGGAACTTAACCAGAGAAAGTTTTTGAGAGTGATAGATGTATATATGCTACTGAGGTCCTAATTTGTTTCTGAAAGTGTAGTTTTAATTCATAGTAAAGGTTATTTATTAGTGGTTGAAGCCAGAATAATATGATGTTATTTTCTCTACTAGCAAAAGAAAAGCTGTTAATCTCTCTCTAACTGCTGCTCTACATGAGCAAGTTGTTAAAAAAGAAAATCTGAATAGGGCGTTTTTTTCTTCTAATAATATAGTAATTTATATATAATGCTGTCTTTGCTCCTGTAGCTTCAAACTGGTCCTCCGCTGGATGAAATGTCTATCGCGTGCATTCTACGGGACTTACTGCATGCACTTGACTATCTTCACAATGAAGGAAAAATTCATAGAGATATAAAAGGTCTATACTTGCTTTATGTCCCTATTTGTTGCTTATTAGTCCATTTTCAAGATTGTTTGAAACATATAATACTTGCCTTTTGGATTTTTATGCTGACCATCTCGTCTTGTCTGTATCCAAGTAATATAACAAATACCAACACAATCTGTTATCTGATCTTTTGCAGCGGCAAACATTCTGCTTACTGAAAATGGAGAGGTCAAGGTTCGAAAATTATACTGCCTAAAGAGTACTTGATCTATATGAAAGACAGGAAGCACTGTAAAACTCTACAGTCAACTGTTGCATTTACTTCTTTATGCTGCCTTTTTGTTGTAGGTTGCGGACTTTGGTGTTTCTGCACAACTGACGAAAACAATATCAAGAAGAAAGGTCATCTTTTTGTTACATATTTTTCTCCTACGAAGCCTACATAGTTCTAATCAAAAATAAGAACAATATGATAGAAACCATACAATATCAATAACTTTAAAATCAGAAACAGAAAAAGAAACCATTTGACTAATGCAATATCATATAGGCATATTTTCGCAGCAAAACATGTTTGAGAGTGTGCTATCGTATGAAATGCCTTAAAATGCTTACGACATAAGATACACTACTAGCGGCTAAGAAGGCAAATGCTAGCTTGCATAAAGTATGATTGGACACCAAAGACACTAAGACACATGTCAAAAGAATGGTTCTTGAGTATAAAATTTCACCAGGATCAAAGATTTAACCTTGGAAGGTTTTGGTCATGGGCAGTGAAGTCCTTGTATGATTAGTATCTGTTATTTTCTGGTGGCAAAGTGGGACGTATTTAATGAAATTTCCACTGGTTTAAGTGCATAAAATTAGAATTCCATTTGGTGATACACTTCTCCATGAAAGGTCGTGTTAAAAACAAGGTATGCCATACCATATTGAATTGGATGGTATGGAGCATACCGTACCGTACCGGCTTGGTACTAGTATGCGGTATAGGGAGTGTATCGACACTCGGTATGTTGACCCAGTCTTTGTACTAGGTGTGCTGACATAGTAACAGGATGGCACTAGTACGGGGCTTGGCACTGAGATGGCATACCTTGGTTAACAATGCCAAAAATTACAAGCTACACTCTCTTGCCAAGTGATTTTGAAAGATATGGTTTGTGCAAGTCATTATCAAGGAAAAACACGGCAAGGAGTTTGATGAGTAGAGATATAGGGCATCTAAGAAGAAATTTCATTCCTCATACTGAAAGATATCTGCAAGATGGAAAATAAAATTTGTAATGAACATAGATTTAAAGTTAGCAATGGGTTATAGAATTAGAAGTTAGAACTATTACTGACCAGTACTTAGGAAGACATTCTTGGACTTTGGAGTGCAACACAAAATACTACCTCAAAGGGTCCAACATACTGTTGCTTGGAATTAAGTCCAAAAGAATCGTTCTACTGGGGCATGAGGAGTGTGTAGATATATCTTGATCATTATTTTGAGATGCCTTCCTTGGCACCTTTCGTTAGTCATTTGAGAAGTAACCTCATTTTATGCATGGAGTGATGAAACCTCACTATAGGAGAAGTAACCGTAGCCTCAAAGAAATCGACTGTTTCCTATCTACCCCATTAATATGTCAAGATTTAGCTAAAATTTCCCAATATGTGCAGATGATATTCCCTCTCACCTTTTTCTCTCTATGCATGAATGCACATGTACAAGTTTTGCATACTATGTTAATGCTCATATATAACTATCATCAGTGTTCATCATCATTCAAGCCTTTTCCCCACCAAAATTTGGTTAGCTTTGAGCACTACTCTAAGTTGAGAATACTCCACGGAAAAATTTAAGCAAAATTTTCTGATCGGTTGTCAATCTGACACCAACCCTTGATGAATTAGTGCTGGATTTTTGTCAAGCCAACATTAGGCAAGAGAGAGGTCTGCCATAAAGTCTAGAAAGCCAGTTAATGGGTAAGAAAAACTACCTTATTGGTCCCAATTTAAGTCCACGCATAGTTTCTACATATGTGCGTGTGTACATGCACGCACATTTGGATGCATGCTCAGGGTTCCTTATTGGTATATATACAAGCATACATGCGTATCTTCTTTTCCATGTCAATATACATAGTGGCCATTACGAGATCACTTGATGGTTCCTAGAAATCTTACATCTCTTCCAAGCAAGGTTTACTATATTCATTTATTTTCTTATGATCTTGGAGGCCTTTTTCTATATTATTATGTAAAATCGGCCATAAAGTGTAAACTTGAATGGTTGAACTTGAACCTGTCTTGCTTGGTATAGTAGGTCTTCCGTCTCATCTTTATATCGTCCTTTTGAACTTATTGACTTACATTTCCTTATTTGGTAAAAGATTTGCTTGTTATCTGCACGAAGCTTCTTTTTGAAAAACACAATATATAAAAAATTTGGATCTATTATATAAATTTGGTTTTAGCAGTTTATGATAAAGAATTTAAAGAGGATTTCAAGAACTTCAAATATTACTATACTTAAAGAGAACCTCTCTTAGAACTATTCTAAAGGCATTATAACTGGCAAATGCCCATTGGTGCATTTGAAAAATCCTAGAGCACATGAAAATAATTTAAAATTTTGGATTCTTTAAATGCTATTTTTCCGTAGAAACAACATGAAATATTTAGTTATCCTCACAAATGAGCAATGGTTGAGGCAGGCCTTCAAGCTGACTGACTCCAACTTTCTAAATCACTGGAAGCGTTGTTAAGGGTTTTCCAAAGGCTTAGGGTTAGGTGATTAGACTTCAGTTCAGGCAAGGCATAAGCCTTGAGGTGTAAGAAATAAGTATTTTATGGTTTAACTTTTTATTGAAAATGAAAGGCCATGCAAGAAGGAAGAAATATGGATATACTTGTTTTGTACCGATAAATGAGGTTCTAGAACATTCCAGAAATGGACACATCATGAACAAACACAATTAAAAGGTTTGTGCTGTATTCATTCACTCTGCAAAGACAATGAAGAGGTCAGAATTATGCAATCTCAGACTGGATATCTTGAATAAACATCCATATCTCGCAATATTGCATCTCCAAAGCTAGTGTCAAAATCCTGAAATGTTGAACCTAGGTCCTTATCATTTAAGCAAGTTTGGAAGGGCATGCATCATCTCACCAGATCGTTAAACTAAACATATACAATAATAAAAGGAGCTACAACTGATTATCATGATACTAAACTAAATGGTAAATTTGTTCTTGGGACCTTGTTACCGGTCTCTAGCTAACTTGTGGATTCTGCTAAATTTGGCTAGCTGATTTGCAGCATTGCAGCATTCTCTTGGAATAAATCTCAAACCTGTTAAAGCGTTTGAACTTTGAAGAGTTATCACACTTATCTTAAAAAGGATGCAGTAATGCCATTATATCCTAATATTGGAGTTGTAAAAATGCTACAATATATAAAGATAAGGCTATGAAATAGTATGCGGTTATTCAGGAGTTATACAAGGATAATCAAATTTGAGGGCCACTTTTTTATTAATGGTCTTGAGGAAGAAAGGTTCACAAGTGTAACTTTGCAATAATGGTTGGACAGGCTCACTGCTGTAGCTTTGGAATGAGGGTTAAATAGGTTCCTGCTCTAAGGATTCGTATTTGCCTGGGTTGTCTTTTCCTGACCTGCTAGGCTATAAACTATCCTTTTAGTTGTTCTTGATTCTATCTCGGTTGGGGAAGAGGGGTGCTTGAGTTTCTTTTTCTTCTTCTTACTCAAAGTTTAGCATAGGGCTTCAAATTTAGTCTTCTTCTAGGCATGCCTTTATTAACTAGTCGTTCTCTAATTGTACTATGTACATCTTCCTAAAAAGAAAGGGCACTCTCATTTTTGGACGAAGGAGATTGTGCTGGTTGCTTTTTTTGTATATTAAGATCTGTTTGTTTGATTTTTTGTGATGCATTTTCATGACTTGATCATGTAATGGTGCATCTATATTCTATATTGAGTGGTAAGAGTTTATTAGCTTAACAACTTCTACTATCCTTGCATCTCATACTTATAAGTTGAAGCCTACTCAGACATTTGTTGGAACCCCATTTTGGATGGCCCCTGAGGTAATTCAGAATTCAGATGGATACAATGAAAAGGTACCTGACAAAAATCTTATAGTTTGTCATTATATTTATTTTCAGACTTCTGATGATTTTCTTTCTTAGACAAATCTTATTTCTGATGCAGGCAGATATATGGTCTTTAGGTATAACTGCTATAGAAATGGCAAAAGGTGAACCTCCTTTAGCGGATATCCATCCCATGAGAGTTCTTTTCATGATACCACGTGAAAATCCCCCCCAGGTTTACTCGGACTATATCTATAATTTCCAAATTTTGTTAGCTATGGCCTATGAAGTTAAACCATATTGACATTTTTCTACTAATTGGAAAGTTAATGGTATTTCCATTTAGAAACATTAGTATTTTGTTGATTTGATGCAGCTTGATGAGCACTTTTCTAGGTCAATGAAGGAATTTGTATCATTATGTTTAAAGAAAACTCCTGCTGAGGTAATCTTTTCTTCTTATTACTTAATCATTATCTTCTCTCTATTTTCGAAGGTTACATAATGAACTTAAATGCTTACTAGAGAAGGATTTTTTTTTTTTTGTTGCAGAAAATCAGTTGTTCTAGTTAAGGACTTAACAAATAATATTAGTAGCTACATGTTTGTTTTAATAGCCAATACTCATTTAGTTCATATTATCAGTCAGTTAATTGCTTGAGGATTCTTTGAAACCAGTAGCTAGAAGCTATGTGAGGGAATTAACCAGCGATCGCCGAAACCATTTAGTTCATACCCAGTTGGAATGGTTCAGTACCTTGTTTCGGTTCAGTTATAATAATATTCCCTCCCTGCGGTTTGATGATTTGAGAGCCTTCGAGGCTCTCTCCTTCCCTCCCTCTCTCTCTTCGACCAAGAACTCAAGAAAGTTGGCGATCGAAGCAAGCGAGAGCAAGAGAGAGGAGATAGAGATAGAGCGATCAAAATCCTAACCCTTGATCTCTTATTGCCAAGGTCTTGAACTATAGAAACCCTAAATCTAATGGCGACCAATGTTTCCACCGAGTTGCTAACGGTCGATCCCTTGATCTGGTATGCTTGCCCCACCACCAAGCTCTATATAGTTGGATCCTTTGCCGGCTACTTCCCCCAAGGCTGCATCAAGCAGGCCTCCTCCTCGCTCGATTCCCCTCTTCCTCCTGTCTTCACCGCGTTGTAGCTGGTACCCCCTCCCTCTCTCTCTCTTCCTCTCTCTCCTTTCTTTCCCCTCTCCCCTGTTTTGGTGCGCCTCGGGATGGTACGGTATGGGTCACTTCCTCTCTCTCCTTGTCCCTCTACCCCTCTATCCTTGTTTTGGTACATCCTAGAATGGCACGATATGAACCCGTTCCATATCAAATTGGTTGTCGGTCTGTACGAGCCTTGGCACCGGGTTGGCAAACCTTGCAAGAAACTTTATGTGAGGGAATAAACTAGTAGTTGGAGCATTTAATGCAATTTTTTAATCAGAATTGTTTGGATGCTGATGATGCAAGAGCAATGCTAAATGAGGAAATAAATGTAAATTGGCAAATCAAATGTAAGGGTATAAATGAAAAGATAGATACTTTGCCAATTCAAAGATAAACAAAACATATAAGTTTGCTAATATAGATAAATCACTTGCAGTGAGAGCAGCATTTGGAATGATAGAAGATACAAGTTCCATTGAGCTAATGTCATCTGAT
The DNA here is from genome assembly GCF_051530095.1 of Phoenix dactylifera. Classification (NCBI taxonomy): domain Eukaryota; kingdom Viridiplantae; phylum Streptophyta; class Magnoliopsida; order Arecales; family Arecaceae; genus Phoenix; species Phoenix dactylifera. Next base: position 19,457,108 of record NC_143198.1, on the reverse strand, counting down.
TTAGTTTTTAAAAAAGAAAGAATTTGCAATGCACACTAGTGTGCTCCATACTGGAGTGACTGTTTGATATAGTAAAAATTAAGATAAATTATCATCATTATTTCTTTTGTTAAAACATTTTTTTTTAAAAAACTAGTCTTAATTGCCATTGTAAGTTTGTTGAGGTCAAAGGCACGGCCTTTTAAAGTGCAATCCTTTGTTAAGGTGCAGTTTAACAGGTGCCACCCTCAAAACAGGCAGGAGTGAAGCAATTTTCCTTTTTTTTATTAAAAAATTAGAAGTATGTTGATTAACTAAGAGTCCAGGAAAAATGGCCAGTTCGGAAAAATTTTTGAGGTAAAGTTGCATATATTCAACCTCTGGAAAGGTTGGAAGTTGCATCTCGTTAAACTTGATGTACATTGTTAACTCATTCTTTAACAGCTTAAGCTTTTGGGATCAAGTAGTTAATTAACAAGGTATGAGAGCTGAGGTTGTTGGAGGTCGTAGGTTCAAATCCCCTCTTAAGTCGATCATTTATTAAACTAATCTGGTTGTCATCTTGACATATCTCATGTTAATTCCTCCATGTATATAGTCCAGGCCACACATCTTGGCAAGGGGATGTTAAGCTTGACATACATTGTTGGCCCATTCCTACTCAAGCATATGATAAAGAATTGAAAGAGATTGCTTTCCTGAGAGGGAGGGAAACAACAAATGCAGATTGCAACTGCTACTATGACAATAAATGCAACATAGAAAGGTTTTAGGTGCCAATCCATACCATCATGTCGCACCTCACCAGCAAAATACTTTTTGCATATATTTCTATAATGTTTAGTATCAGAGCTTTGTACGACCATTGAAATTTCATAGACAACAACTCATATATATAAAACCCTGATTTGTTAGAAGAATTGTTTCTTTGTAAACTTTACATTTTTTGAAGGAAAGTAAACTCTACTTTCTTGATATTGTGATTTTGATATATGCCTTGTTGCCCCTGCTTTTGTAGTATATATCTACAATGCTTCCACCTCAGGTCTAGAATTTGTGGGAAGCTATGTTGGTTGGGATTCTAAAACATTGACGAGCCAAAGAGTTCATATGTAAGAAGCCTCTGTATGTGTTTTGTGCTGCGCTTCTTTAGATGATTGTGAAATTTATTCATCGGATATTGTGGAAGGTGCACTTTTAGAGCTGGGGCCTTCATCAAAGGATGAATTTCATAGGATAGTCTGATTATTCAAAACTAGGTCCATTGAAGCAACTGGATTAGTACAATTTTACAATCTTAGTTTGCTCGGAGTATATGAAAAAGAAAAGCAAAATTGTTAAAGGTAATATTCTCCGAAAATCTTAAGTCTTGATATGGGTATACATGCTATCAGCAAAATACAAGATGCAGAACTATGTCTAGAAGAAATCTTGAAACCAAAATTAAGTACCTTGAAAGCTAGAGGTGGAACGAACCAACTGCAGGATGATTCAAACTGAATGTTGATAAATGGAAATGTGCATATAATGCTGGCTTCCGTAGGATTATTTGCAGTCCTGCAGATGCACAAGTGCTGCCATTTTTTGGTAGCCTCAAGTGGATGCTGACATTTTGAACTCACAGAACTTAAGAAGGACCTCCTGATCTGTCAGTAACAATGAGATTTGGCATGAATAATCTAATTCTTATTGTTAATTGCATCAACTTGATCTTTCCACCTTGGGAAGCTGAAGCTTGTTAATCTCATAGTTGGTGTTCCTTCATGGTTGTTTACTTATTTAGTGAAGCCACAACCATCTTATTTGGAGAACTCAAATAAAGCTCTTGGTGATTATTTTCCTCAATCCTGTTGGCTGTTGTTGACTTGTTGAAGGGAATTCTTAATAATACTGCAAGTATACCATTGTTATCCCTTGCATTTAACTAATACTATTTTTTCAATCCCTCCCCCTACTCCCCTCAGAAAAAGGCCTTCATCTGTGCCCTCTATAAAATGGAAATCAGACTCATTGGAAAGTATGAGCTATCAATCTTAATTATGTGTCATGAAGACACTCTTTCGTCCTATCTGTTTATTACAACCGCCTAGTTACCCAATTTCTCTCTGTGGTTGCTTCTCATAACTTGATTTTTCTGGGCTGATTCTGTGCAAGAATTACAGAGTGTTTTTGTTGCTTTTATATTTGCTCTTTAGCCTTTTGATTATGATAAATCTTGTTCGCTCAAAAAGAGATTGTGATAAATCTTGACTCAGGTAGGGACTTTAAATTTCTCCAGTCCAAGTGTAGTGCTTCAACTTTGTAATTATACCAAATTTTATCTCTATACATACAGGCTAGAGAAATGTATGGCCGCTTTTAAATTTTTTATTTATTTAATCAATATTGCATGCCTAAATATGGTCTTAAACATCTTAACTTCAGAGACCTAGTGCCAAGGAGCTTCTCAAGCATCGTTTTATCAGAAATGCTAGAAAAAGTCCAAGGCTATTGGAGAGAATAAGGTTCACACTAGTCTTATTTTCTATAACCATCTCCTTATAGCTACTTGCCACTATTTTGTCTTAAAACGGTAACTGATTTTACTTGGCATTGTCTACATACTTTATCTACTTGTTTTGCACCTATTATCTTTTCATGCTGCTTTGCTGATAGAGAGCGCCCAAAGCTTAATCTAAAGGATGGCATGGACACCCAGAGAAATGGTCAACAAGTTTATGAGGATGCAACAAGCACTGTCAGAGTGGTCAGGGATATGAGAGATGAAGGAACTGGTACCATCAGAGTTGTCAGGGATGCAAGAGATGAAGGAACGGGCACCATGAAAGTGAAGAAGGATGCAAGAGATGAAAATGCTCATTCGAGGTATTATTTTTTATAATTTACTTAATTTCCTTCTCTTCTTTTTACTTGCTCCTATTTCACTCTAGTCATGGAAGGCCCTAAGAAATGCTAGTTGGTATGTTAGCATGGATGGATCACAGGGTACAGGGACTGTCCGCAGTGTTGTAAAGCCACCACAAGTTGCTATGGCGAGAGAAAAAAGATCTGATGTTTCATATCATCCTAATGTGACAAGAAAGACAGCAGATAGAGAAAATCCTTGGATGCCTGCATTGGGAAACACATTTGATGAAGCAAATTCTGGAACCATATTGCGGAAAGAAGCCGAAAGTGAACAGGATTCTAAAAGACTGGAAAGTTCTTTAGAAGATGTAGATTTCCTATCCATGAAAATTAAGCTTTGGACTTTGGCATAATGAGCTAATATTAACTATTGTTGTGCTTAATATCCAGGGTCACCTATCAATAAGTGGATCGGGAACTGTTGTTATACGTTCTTCAAGAGAAAGTCAGATGTATGCAGCATCAAGCAGTCAAAGTACCAAGGTGAAAGTCTTTATTGTGAATTGATGGTGCTTTATGGAGTATGTGTCTGTCTTTGTGATCGAGATTGCATATGATCTCAATCTTTTTTCCCTTTCTTACTAGCCCACAGGCAAATACTCTTCATTTGAAGATATGTCTACCAGTGGCACTGTTGTTCTTCATGACCGACATGACGAATCTGAGACTCCTCAAGCTTCGCAGTCTAGGTTTGGAATCCAAGAAAAAGCATCAAGTGTTTCACGTGAAGATAGTGCAGCAAACCTTGCAGAGGTGATTGCAGTTACACGTATACCGCCATCACTCATACCATGCATATAAATGTCATTTCATTGCTAGCTATTGCTTCATACATGAGATCATCCCTTGGATTAATTTCAGGCAAAAGCTGTATTGCAAGGGGGGCTAAGAAGAGGAAATGCTCGGGAAAGACCCTTATTGAGCAAACACAGCAAGGATGCACTTGAAACTAAGATGGCAGAACGGTCAAGTTACTCTGAATCCTCTAGGTACATTACTGATTGTGTTGCAAATTAATGGCTAAATTACTTTTAATCATTCAACAGAATGTTCAATTTATCTGTTGATTTTTATCTCTGGTGATAATGTGTTTTTCTTAGAGATCCTAGTGAGAATGTTGATGTACAAAAACTGCATAATAAATCACGTCAATCAAGTGATGTGCAAGCCAGTGCCCGGGCTTCTGCAGTAGCAGCTTCTCCTGCATTGTCATTGTTGATCATTCCTTCACTGAAAGAGGTCAGAGTAACAAGCTAATATATACATTTTATGTTCTATAACTTTATTTTAATCATTATGATTCTACAGTCATGCTTGTAGAAAACCTTGATTAGAAGTCTGATAAATTTCTGGGGCAACTAGAATCTAAGCAAAATACTGATTCCAACTTGTTAGAACTGAATATATAATTGTTGCATCAAAACTTGTAAATATCATGTTATATGAATAGAGTTAAAGTGCCAATCAGCAAACATGTCACAGCATGGTACATATCATGATGGGGTACCTTACCAGCAAGCAGCACTGGAACTGGCATGTAGCTGTGCTAGTGCATGCCAAGCACTAGTATGGCACAACATGTACATGCTAATTCTAGATGTACTGTGCTAGATCCAGGCCATCATGCCGTTGGTATTTGATACCTCGACCCTTGAGTTTTGATATATTACGAAGAGACAATTTATCTTCCATCATAAAATGGGAAATTATGTGCAATATTTTCACTCAACTATTTATTTTGGGAAATTTTTCCTTGTCATAATGTTGTTCCAAAAGACAAGCTAGTTTCTATCACTTGGAAACATGCTAGAGAACTTATGTGTTTGTATTTTGATTAAATGATAGATTCATAGTACTTTTGTGATGCTGTTGGAATACACTCTTAATTTTATATTGACCGTCATGTCTACATGTAACTTGCATTAGGTGCTTAGTCTACTCTAAATATAATATCTTTTCGACTATTTTTCTATAGCATAAAACATTTTAGATGGTGGATTTAGAACTCAATGAGTGAAGACATGATTGAGCAAGGAGAAAAGCAACAGCAGCCTTTAAACAATTGTTGTATGAGAGGGCTTCTAATAATTTTCCATTAGAGTCCGACTTTGGAAAATGTAGAAGGAAAAATGGAGAAAGGGATATGAAGATGCTCTAGATAGGTGAACAAGATTACATGAGAACTCTGGAATTGTGTACACAAGGTTCATTTAGCTGATATCTTACAAGTAGCCTCTTTTTTTTTTAAAAAAAAAAACGAATTGGTATAGTGGGTGATGTTTTTTTTATGCAAGAAAGTTATATAAGGAAATTTCCATTGACTTGAAGAACGGCCCGATAAGTACAAAACTGGGGTGGAAAAGAGCTTCTAGTGTTCTAGTGGAGAGTCGTGGTCCTTCCAGGAGTTGCTTCTCATTGATAACCATACTTCAATGCTCCAAAGTGCATTTCTAGCTTCCCAACAGAGTAAATGCCCAAATTCCACATCCCCCAACCCTACTGCAAAAGGGGGAAAAACTTACCTTGGCTTTACAGGCATACGGGAACCTTTTTTTTGAGTTGGAGACCCACTTACCTTGCTGACCGTTACCTTGGTGGCACCAAAAAACACCTTGTCCATAAGCCATAGTGACTATGTAGCAAGGTTCACGAGAATTTTAATAGTAGCGGCTTAATAATTTCTCTACTTGACCCCATTTGACGCACTTCTCCACTAAACTTTCTTGTTGAGGCCTAATGGTTCGCATATACTCGAAAGAAGCTCAAAGCTAGGTGACTTGTACAAAGTCAACCCTAACAAATACCTCGTTTTTCACTCGAGGAACCAATTTTCTAATTGAGCCAGTTGGGCCTTTAGGGTTGGGGAAGTATACTTGCCTGTCAGGTCTTGTGTTGGATGAGCTCACACTGCTACTAAGATGATAGATAGCCAAATCCAGCAACTGGACTTCTAAGTTTATGGCAAGCTTGTCTTGTTAGAAATTCCTTGGCCAGATATTCAACACCAGTCTTGAGGGTTAATGTATAGTTGAGAGCCATACTTCCTGCTTGGAGTCTTTAATTTTCCCTCATATTTTTATTGGTCTCTTTGCCTTACTCACTGTTACCTATACTGACATGATATATAAATGGGGTGGGGTTGTGGTACGTGGGTACCAATTGAAAATAAGAAACTTCTAAGGTTTGTGGATAACACGGAATGAATTGGAATAAACCTCTATTCCACTTTTTTCCATGAAATAGCTATTTTTGCTCTGAAATAAAGGACACAGGTGGATGAGCAATATGTGAGTTTCCCATTTTTTTTTTACGCACTTATTCTACCTAACTCAGATAAAACTATTTGAATGAAAAGGAAGAACAGATCCATTCCGTTTTATCCTTCCTTGTAACTTTGTAGAACTATTTCTAGACCAAAAATGGTGTTAAAGATTAGAAGGATCTAAGACTTAAAACACACATACGCCACCTGACACTTGTACTAGAGTCCATGTGATGTAAGTTGAGAGCGAGTCAAAAAACAACAGAAAATTTTGATGGTCATATGTCCATCCTACTTTATTGTTCATGGATAGGATCAAGGAAGGCAGAACCGGAAAAAAACAATAGAAAATTTTGATGCTCTCCCTCCCTCCCTCTCCCTCTCCCTCTCCCTCTCCCTCCCTCTCTTCTCCTCCTCCCTTGCCGGTTTTTCTGTCAGTTCACGCCAGAACGGCATGGCATGGGGGCGTATTGTACCATACCATTGGTCTACCGGCATGGGTGCCGGTTTCGGTATTACAAACCTTGGATTGATAAAGCTATTTCCAATTTTGTTGCCGATTATTAACTAGAAAGAATCTACTTCTTGATGCTCAACAACAATTGCACATTCATATTTTCCCATGCATTAACTAGATATAGCCCTTCTAAATTGTAACCGAATCCTCCAAGTCTTCTTGTCTACTTGCTCCTCGATGCTATATTTGTGCCTAGACCTCATTGTCCTTGGACTTCAAGGATTAGCGGTGTAAATGAGCCGAGCAGCTCACGAGCTTAAATGAACTGTTTAAGCTCGGCTCAGATCTAAGCTTGACTCGATTCAACTATTACCGAGCTTGAGTAGCTAGAACAATTTTTTGGGTCGAGCTTGAGTAGCAAAACACTAGGCTCAAAGGCTCATGAGCCTAGTCGAATATATTTTTAATAATATTTTTTTATTTATAATATATATTATTAATTTAATATTCAAAATATAGTGTTATATTTTAACCATATTTTTTGATTATGAACAAGGCTTGAATCTGAGCTCAAACTTGAGCTCGAGTATGGCTCGGTTGATTTTCGAGTCAAGTCGACCTTGATTATTGGCTTTTTTTTTTTATCGGGTCGAGTTCGAGCTGGGATATAAGGCTTGATCGATCTTGAGTCGAATTTCGAGTCCGAGTATTTTGAATCGAGTCGAGCTCGAGCCTTTAGTTACTGGACTTGGCTCGGCTCGGCTCGATTGCACCCCTATCGTGGATTACAATGATCAAGCATAATTGCCTTTTTACTATGTCTCTCCACCCCTCCATTCAAAGCCAGGCCATTCAATGCCTTTTTACTATGTCTCTCCATTCAAAGCCAGACCATTGGGCTCTTAATTCCCAAAGTAGGTCTTAATTTCTTTGACGCCTTCTAAGTTGGCCTTAACAAATTTACATATTAGTCACCTCCATCAGAACTGGCCATATGTTTCAGAATTGCCTTCCAGAATCTATAATTATCTCAAAAGGTCCAAAGTACATACATTATCTGACCTTTTGAGCGACAGTTTAGAAGATCTTATGAGAATTAAATTTTTTTGGATAGATGTAAAGCAGATGTTGGACACCACCAACAACCTTATAAAGCTTTAATGTTCGATTATAAGGGGAAGCAAACATTAGTGTTTATTGCCTTTATATTTGGGTCATGTTACTTCAAGGTGAAGAGTAATTCATGACCAAAATATACCTCCTCTGAAGGATGTTTAATTCATCCACTTGTGAGCTTAGCTGCGTAGGTCCTAAGAGATGTTACACTGTCGTCAATCATCTGTAGTCTGGAAGCGGTGGTGCTATAAGATAGAATGTGTTGCAATTGTCATTGTATTACATACCATCTTGACTATAACATCACTGCATCATTTCTATTAATAATCTTAGATTGCCATATCAATTCTCTACCTGCTACTGTTCATTTTCTTTGCAATCATTTGTTCCATCAGTAAACTATGTCAACACTCTTTACAATTTTTCTTGTCAAATACACACCTATCTGTCTTCAGTTTTTAGCAGCAATTGAGTAACTACTTGACTATTTCGAGCCATGGGGAAGTACATGCAAATCCACATGTAGATAGGGCACCACTATCCTGTGGTGAAGAGAATGGAACACGCCACCCTGTCTTGTATATTAAATCTATGCTGTTGAGAATGGACAACTGAAAAATTAAAGTTGCAACATTTTTTACTGTCCTTTGGCTATAATTCTGAATCTAAATGCATATAGGTTGTTTAGCTTAATCTCCTTTATCTTACAGGCTACTGGTGATAAGTCAGAAGGGTCAACTGTCCATGCTGTGCTTGAATCACTGATGGATCTGGAGTATCAGATACCTGGCTCTTGTGAAGTTCTTGTCACCAACTTGCTGCAACAACTGGGAAGGTCCTAATTTTTGCCTCTTCTTTCTCATGTTTTTAATTTCCACTTCCTTCTGCATTATACTTCTGTAGCTATATGAAAGATGGGCATTCTCTTCTGTAGCTCAAAGGAATCTTCCTTTAGGGGACTTAATGATTTGGCAGCCAGCATTTTCACAAAGAAAATGGGAGCACCCAACGACCCGGCAGATGGCAAGAAACAACCGAATGCACAATCACTGGAGGCTCCGAGCCTAAGCCCACTAGCCAGGTTCCTTCTCAGTAGGTCGGTGTGCTTAAATTTACTTCTATTCATTTCTCCTGTCAAGTTCTTTCGAGTTTGGCATGAAGCGAAAGCTAAATAAACGAATCTACTGGTGCAGATGGCAGAGCCAAGTTTCTCAGGATCTTAACTCAGTTTGAAGGGACCATAAATGCTGATAATATCTATGTTCAATTTGTGGTTTACATGTATAATTAATTTTGACAGTGTACATATAAATTGAAAAGAAAAATTCTGTTTTATTTTTTATACATTTCTGCTTTCAAGCAGCCTTGTTGGTACCTGATCATTTCTGTCATTTTCATCTGTGTTATTGTATTTCTAAAATTCATCTTTTGCAATTTCTTGTCTGTTTAAAGAAACTAGCAATGAAAATTGAATCATCTGCTTGTAGTTTTAACCTTCTCCTGTCCACTATTTTGTTCAAGTTGCGATTATTATTCATCAGAGATTTTGTTTGGTTGCTGCTTGAGTAAAACTACTAGTTTCCAAATCTGTTTAAAGAGGAATTTGATGAGGTGAAGGATTCAAGTTTTGGAAATGAAAATTTATGCAAGTGTTTAGAATAATATGGAAAATAGAGAGGAGGTTCTAGAAAATAAAAATGAAGATACTGACAATTAAGAATAATAGGCATCAGAAGAGACAAGGGCCAACAATGGTAGAATTGCCCTATTACAAGTAAATAATGTGGCCGGTGAGTATTGCAGGCAACTGTTGTGAGGCAAGTTGAAAATCAAAGAAGAAATTTGATATTTCTTTTACCGAGGGAAATATTTTAAGCAGTGGGAGGCTGTGGAGATTTTTGATATGATTTATTTACGAAATTGAGTTTGACAACTGTTGCTTGGTGATATATGGGACTAAGGCTGACTTCGTGAGGCTAAGGCCGGTTCCTATTTTATTTTGGGGATTGATAATCTATTCTATGTTATAGTAGGTTATCAATGTACTCTTTTTTTATTGGATAAAAAATACTTTTACTTTTTATAATTCTTAAGGATATTTTATATCTTTTTACAATTCCGTATTAACTTACTCTCTTAACTTCCCAATTAATACTCTCTCTTTCTCTCTCTCTCATATATATATATATATATATATACACACACATACGTGTATATATATATATATACACACATACGTGTATATATACACATACGTATATATACACACATACGTGTATATATACACATACGTATATATATACACATACGTATATACATAAATACATATACGTATACATACACACCAGAAGAGAGAGAAAGGGAGAGAGTATTAATTGGAAGGTTGACAGGGTGAGTTAATGTGGGATTGTAAAAAGACATAAAATACCCTTAAGAGTTATAAAAAACAAGGATATTTTTTATCCAATAAGAAATGGGGAGATTGATAACCTACCATAAGAGAGTAGGTTATTAATTTCTTTTTATTTTTTATTTCCTTTTTCATTAATGAATAGCATAAACTTTACTTGTTGGGTATGCTAATGCTTTAGGCAACAAACGAGCCAGGCCTTGGGACATGCTTGACTTCAATGCAACCTGATTTCCTATTCGAGCCATAATTTTGAGCTCGAACCTATTAGCTGATTGGGTTGGCCTTATGGAAAATAAGGCTGCAAATGAGACAGGTTGATTCGTGACCCGATTTGATTTGATCTGGTTAGATCCGATCCGAATCCGAATTGGAGGATCCGCGGGGTTGGATCGGATTGTAAAATTGGATCCATTTTATAAATTCAGGCCCGATCCGAGCGACCCGTTTGCAAAGTATTAAATATTATTGTAACTAATAACTTCTCATTTCGTGCGGGTTTCAACCCCTAAGATAATAAATGCTAGTATTCATAGTTACTGTTTATTACACAAACGTAATAAATGCGCTGATTTTGTGGTGTCACCGTCCCCGTTAGATGCCGTGGATCCCTCCCTCTCCTTCCCAAGGCCACTCCCTGCAGATGGATTCCTTTCCTTTGCCTTCAAGGATATTGGAGCCAAGAACGATCATGGGCTTCTATCCTCCTGGACCCCATTCTCCATGCAGCCAATGGAGACTCGACACGTTCACAAGTAAAAAATCTTGTCCCTGCATCATGTCCCTCTCGGAGTTTCTCCTTGTGCCTTTCCTTTCTCCGTGCCTTTACATCGAGCGGTCGCGTCACTAGGTTTTTCAGGGGATCGCATTGTAGCAGCCCCGCACCCTCGGTAGCCCGATTCCACCTTTCTTCTTTCCAGATGCTTATGATGATGATGATGGCTAAGGCTCCGGGCTACGGACGGACAAGACTGCATGCCTTCGACCGGTCCATTGCCTGCTCCACGTTTTGGCAGCAACTGAAACCACGTCCATCCGTAGCATCCAATCCACCGATACCAGCGTTAGGTTTTACTTAAACGTGACTGTGTGCCGTAGATCTGGCAGCTGCGGATGAGCAGGATTATGGCGAGAGAGAGAGAAAAGCCTCTTCTCTATTTCTAACCCAACTCTCCACCTAGCGAGAAGAGAAGCCGAGACCGAGAGAAATGGGGTTTTTATCCTCCTTCCCTCCTGCCCTCGTCCTGCTCTTGCCCTCCTCTTTGCTCTTCCTCCGCCGCCTCCCCCTCGCCGGCGCTGCCGACATCCCCCAGGGCTCCACTCTCACCCCCCTCCAACTCCTCCTCCTGGACCTCCGAGAACAGGACCTTCTCCTTTGGCTTCGTCTCCGACCCCGAGAACCCCCCTCTTCCTTGCGGCCATCACCTAGTCCGCTGCCATCCACGTTTGGACCGCCGTCGGCGCCCCCGCCTCCTCACTCCAGCTCCGCTCCGATGGCGACCTCCGCCTAACTAACGGCTCCGGCTCCGTCGTCTGGCAGTCCAACACCTCCGGCAAGGGTGTCACAGCCGCTTCCCTCAGCGAGACCGGCAACCTCATTATCAAGAACGGCGGCGGCTCCGCCATTTGGCAAAGCTTCGACAACCCCACATACACCATCGTCCAGAATAAGGCCCTGTTTCGGGGGAGCTTTTGGAGGGTCAAAAAGCACTTTCTGGCTCTCCAAAAGTACTTTTAGCTAAAAAATGGTGTTTGGTAAATTTTCTGAAAAGCTGTTTCAGCTTTTGCGGGAAGCTGAAAACAGCTTTTGGGGGGAAGCTCCAATTTGGAGCTTTTCGAAAATACTGTTTTCAGCTTTTTCGGAACGCTGTATTTTTGACCAAAATACCCCCATTTAAAAAAAAAATTTCCTCCCAAAAACCTCTCTCTCACATTCTCACGGTCTCTTCCTCTCCCACCCAACCCCATTCCCTCTCCCCCGCCGCCGCACCCTCTCCCTCTGCCCCGCCGTCGCACCCCCTCCCTCTCCCCCGCCCCCATGGTGGGGAGGTGCCGAAGAAGAGGAAGACAGGTGGTCTTCCCCTTCCCGCGGCCGCCGCCGGCGATGATATCCCCGTCACAGAAAGGGACGGTGCCGAAGAAGAAGGAGGTCCCACGGCCCCCCTCCCGCGTCTGCGAGGCCCCGCTGTCGCACCCCCTCCCTCTCCCCCGCCCCCATGGTGGGGAGGTGCCGAAGAAGAGGAAGACAGGTGGTCTTCCCCTTCCCGCGGCCGCCGCCGGCGATGATGTCCCCGTCACGGAAAGGGACGGTTCCGAAGAAGAAGGAGGTCCCACGGCCCCCCTCCCGCGTCTGCGAGGCCCCGCCGTCGCACCCCCTCCCTCTCCCCCTTCCTGCGGCCGCCGGTGGTCACGACCCGACCCCCTCTCGCGTCCGCCACGGCCCGGCCCGGCGCTGTCGGCCTCGCGGGAGAGCACTTCCCAGGGGGCCCGCCGTGGCCGCCGCCGGCCACGACCCGGCCCCCTCCCGCGGCCGCCGCCGGCCGTCGGCCCCGGCTCGGCCCCCTCCCGCGGCCGCGGCGGCCTGGCCCCCTTCCGGTGCCGCCGGCCGCGCGGGAGGAGAAGAAAGGAGAACGGGGGAGAGGAAGGAAGGAGAAGAAGAGAAGAAAAAAAAAAGAAAAGGAAAAGAAAAGGAAAAAGAAAAAAAAGAAAAGAAAATTTAAAAAATAAAATAAATAAATAAATAAATATTTATATAAATGAATGAATGAATAAATAAGATAATAAATAAATATATTTCAACATTATTAATTATTTACACTAATAATTATAATATTTTATACCTTTATTATTGTATTATACTATAAATATTATATTATATTATATTACATTATAATACATTAATATGTTATTTTAAATAATTTAATATTATATTATATTATGAGAAATTAATTTATACTAATAATTATAATATTTTATGTCTTTATTATTGTATTATACTATAAATATAATATATATTACATTATATCATAATACATTAATATGTTATGTTAAATAATTTAATATTATGTTATATTACTAAATATTAATTTATTCTAATAATTATATTACTATTATGCTATATTATAATAATATTATTTTATATTACAAAAATATTATACTATATCGTATATTTATGTATTAATATATGTTATGTTTTATTATATTCTGTTGTACAATACTATGCAATGTCCTTTATGGTAATTTTGTCATACAAAAGTACTTTCCTAGTTTGTTTACCAAACACAAAACAAAGTACCACAGCACTTTACGAATGTAGTTACCAAACAGCAAACAGCTTTTTATAACAGCTCTACTTCAGACAGCTCTACTTCCAACAGCTCTACTGCCAACAGCTCCCCCAAACAGGGCCTAAGGCCCTGCTTGGGGGAGCTTTTGGAGGGCCAAAAAGCACTTTCTGGCTCTCCAAAAGTACTTTTAGCTAAAAAATGGTGTTTGGTAAATTTTCTGAAAAGCTGTTTCAGCTTTTGCGGGAAGCTGAAAACAGCTTTTGGGGGGAAGCTCCAATTTGGAGCTTTCCGAAAATGCTGTTTTTAGCTTTTTCGGAAAGCTGTATTTTTGACCAAAATACCCCCATTTAAAAAAAAAATTTCCTCCCAAAAACCTCTCTCTCACATTCTCACGGTCTCTTCCTCTCCCACCCAACCCCATTCCCTCTCCCCCGCCGCCGCACCCTCTCCCTCTGTCCCGTCGTCGCACCCCCTCCCTCTCCCCCGCCCCCATGGTGGGGAGGTGCCGAAGAAGAGGAAGACAGGTGGTCTTCCCCTTCCCGCGGCCGCCGCCGGCGATGATATCCCCGTCACGGAAAGGGACGGTGCCGAAGAAGAAGGAGGTCCCACGGCCCCCCTCCCGCGTCTGCGAGGCCCCGCCGTCGCACCCCCTCCCTCTCCCCCGCCCCCATGGTGGGGAGGTGCCGAAGAAGAGAAAGACAGGTGGTCTTTCCCTTCCCGCGGCCGCCGCCGGCGATGATGTCCCCGTCACGGAAAGGGACGGTTCCGAAGAAGAAGGAGGTCCCACGGCCCCCCTCCCGCGTCTGCGAGGCCCCGCCGTCGCACCCCCTCCCTCTCCCCCTTCCTGCGGCCGCCGGTGGTCACGACCCGCCCTCCTCTCGCGTCCGCCACGGCCCGGCCCGGCGCTGTCGGCCTCGCGGGAGAGCACTTCCCAGGGGGCCCGCCGTGGCCGCCGCCGGCCACGACCCGGCCCCCTCCCGAGGAAGGAGAAGAAGAGAAGAAAAAAAAAGAAAAGGAAAAGAAAAGGAAAAAGAAAAGAAAAGAAAATTTAAAAAATAAAATAAATAAATAAATAAATATTTATATAAATGAATGAATGAATAAATAAGATAATAAATAAATATATTTCAACATTATTAATTATTTACACTAATAATTATAATATTTTATACCTTTATTATTGTATTATACTATAAATATTATATTATATTACATTACATTATAATACATTAATATGTTATTTAAATAATTTAATATTATATTATATTATGAGAAATTAATTTATACTAATAATTATAATATTTTATGTCTTTATTATTGTATTATACTATAAATATAATATATATTACATTATATCATAATACATTAATATGTTATGTTAAATAATTTAATATTATGTTATATTACCAAATATTAATTTACTCTAATAATTATATTACTATTATGCTATATTATAATAATATTATTTTATATTACAAAAATATTATACTATATCGTATATTTATGTATTAATATATGTTATGTTTTATTATATTCTGTTGTATAATACTATGCAATGTCCTTTATGGTAATTTTGTCATACAAAAGTACTTTCCTAGTTTGTTTACCAAACACAAAACAAAGTACCACAGCACTTTACGAATGTAGTTACCAAACAGCAAACAGCTTTTTACAACAGCTCTACTTCAGACAGCTCTACTTCCAACAGCTCTACTGCCAACAGCTCCCCCAAACAGGGCCTAAATAACTTCTGCTGAGTGTCTGATTATGGGGAGGGGAGTGGGAGAAAGAAACGCAGACCAGACGTTGGTCTTCCCTCCGGCCACCTGCTTCACCAGCTCTCCATTTTTTTTTTTGGATTGGACCGAGTTATACAGGGATCCAACTCGACCAAATGACCCATCAGGTTTGCTGTGGACCCGATCCGAATTTTTATTGGATCAATCGGTCGGGGTTACTCAAGATTCGGTCTGATCCGGCCTATTTGCACTTCTAATAAAAAGGATTTGGACCAAACATGTCACTTAGGTCACGCGAGGTCTAATAGAGTCAGGGTCGAAAATGACCTGGACCCAACTAAAACGTTTGAGATCAGGCCAAAATTGTATCTAGTATTTTATAGACACAATTATTAAAAATTTAAATAAAGGCTAAAAAAAAATATGTCTAGTATTTTGCATGAAATTGCAAATATTCTCGCACATTTCAAATTGCTGTAATGTTATCCCATTATTTGGCACATCGGTCAAATGTTCCAAAATTCATCCAATTCTAATCATGAATAGTTTTGCACTTAGATTTAATCAGCTCTATATTGGGTGATAGAAGTCTTATATTATTAATTTGAGCTATTGAATGTAATTTACTGCTTCTAAACTACTTATATTTCAAAAATTATATGGTTTGAAGATTTATAGTTTATACATCATGTTAAAAAATTGAACAATCCAAATAACATGAAATTATATATTTTTGATTACTTCATGCATAAGTTAGAGATCAAATTATATAATTTTTGGTATATCAATTTAGAGATAGTAGATGACATCTAACACCTTAAATCATCAATATAGAACTCTAATTATGTAATGTAGACAACTAGAATTGAGTAGAGATCTACTAGGGTCTAGCCAAATTCAATTCTCTTTCTCTCTGTATGTATGACTATATTGCCTTCAAGTTGTACCCGGTGTAATCTTTATAGAGTTACACCTTTTTCGAATTAGATGATAGGGGTTCAACATCGATGATCCCAAGTCATAGAAGTAGCCTCTAAACTAGTTACATACCCAAGATCATATGATTTGGTGTTCCTTAGCCATGTATCAAGTGGTTAAAAATTGGTTCAAGTTATACATGGTATAACTTTTATAGAGTTCCACCTTTTTTTGAATTGGACAATTCTTTTGTCGATGATCCACATTGTTGGATGTGATTTACTACCTCTAAACTGATTACACGCCAAAAATATATGATAATGATCTTTAACTTATACATCAAGTGGTCAAAAATTGAACGGTTTAAGTAACATGAAAAAAAAATTAGCCACTTGATGTATAGGTTGAAGATTTCTACATTTTTGATATGTAAGTAGTATAGAGATAATAGATCACATCTATTGACTCGGATCATAGATGCAAGAGCGCCATCATTCAATTCAAAATAAAGTGCAACTATAAAAAGTTACACCAATTGTAACTTGAACTTGACCTTATATACATTCATACATGCATGCATCCATCTATCCATCCATTTATCCATACGTACATAAAATTACTAATTACACAACATTTTTTAATAAAATAATAATTTTAAATGAAAAATTGCTATCGTCATTGTTGTGGTTCAAATTTGGCCTGAGGGTAACCACACCAGAGGAGTCGAGGGAGCCGTTGGTTGTTGGAAGAAGAAGACGGGGGTCACCTCCTACGTGACTGCCGTGGACCTGCACAAAGCCTCACGGTGTTTCCGGTGAGGGCCCTCCGACGATCAAGTTAGAGTAGGATAAATTTAGCCCAGCCAAAAGTCCCTTAGAAGTTACCTGACCGGGCTATTTATAGTCTCAGTAGAGAGGCCCAGGTGGCAGAGGCACTGTCAGCCCTCATCATGAGGGAGCATGGCTCTGAGCCGAATGGTGCACAACTTAGGCTGGTTGGTGGCGTGTGGTGCTGTCCGTTCTTGAGAACGGTAAGGTATTGACAGTCGCAGCAGGGTATGGCTGGAGTAGTCATAGTGTCGTCCTCGGATAGGCTAGCGGAGACGGCAATTCTCTTTTGCAACTGGGATGGAGGCCGCAACTGAAGCCAATATGGAAGTCGTCCACGTCGATTGATTTTTTTTTTTTTTTGGGTGAAGTTGGCCGTTTGGGCCCTTTGTAGCTAACTCGACCTCAAGGTCAGGCACCCTTGTATTTGGCCTTCGGGCTTCATTATCAATTAAGTTCATTTTTTTTTCAATATGTTTTGTCTTAGATCAAGTATTTGAGCTCATCCCGCTTCATGCTCGGATATCGAGATCCGAACTGCGTAACTTAGGATCGTACCTATCTCATATAGCAGGAGCCGCATTTGGCATTTGCAAAAGTCTTCAGGCTTGGTATATACCTCCGATTCGAAGATACACCTCATATAGGGTGAGCTCGTAGCTCTTTATCTAGTAGTGCGGGCCGCTTTAATGCCTGCCCAGGAGGGCGAAATCGGAGGAGGAAGAAACTGACTGCAGATTAGCATAAGAAAAGAAGCCCGCTCGAGGGCCAACGCCGACTCGGGAACACAGATGAGCTCGAGGATAAGCACCTACCCGAGGGTAAAAATCCGCTCGAGGGCTAATGCCAACTCGAGGTTAGAAACCCGCCCAAGGGACAACGCCAAGTCGGACATAATAATAGCTCGGGGATAAGCATCTACCAGAGAGTAGAAATTTGCTCGAGGGCTAATGCCAACTCGAGATTAGAAATCCGTCCGATGGACAACGCCAGCTCGGGAATAATAATAAACTCGGGGATAAGCATATATCCGAGAGTAGAAATTCGCTCGAAGGCTAATGCCAACTTGAGATTAGAAATCCACCCGAGGGACAACACCAGCTCGAAAATAATAATAAGCTCGGGGATAAGCATCTACCTGAGAGTAGAAATCCTTCGAGGGCTAATGCCAACTCGAGATTAGAAATCCGCCCGAGGGACAACGTCAGCTCGGGAATAATAATGAGCTCGGGGATAAGCATCTACCCGAGAGTAAAATCCGCTCGAGGGCTAATGCCAACTCGAGAATAGAAATCTGCCCGAGGGACAATGCCAGCTCGGGAATAATAATAAGCTCGGGGATAAGTATCTACCCGAGAGTAGAAATCCTCTCGAGGGATAATGCCAACTCGAAATTAGAAATTTGCCCGTGGGATAACGCCAGCTCGGGAATAATAATGAGTTCGGGGATAAGCATCTACCCAAGATTTAAATGAACCCTATAGTTGCCCCCTTACTCAGATCAGGAGCGTACTTGTAGAATCCTGCGGACATGGGTGCTCTTCCTCGGCTCCCCGTTGACGCCGCAGGGCATCCCGAGCCGAGCTCGAGAGATGATTTTGTAGATGCCCCCCACTCAGATAGTGGCGTACTAGTAGAATCCTGCGGATGGGGGTGCTCTTCCTCGGCTCCCCGCTGACGTCGCAGGACATCCCGAGCCGAACTCGAGGGATGACTTTGTGAATGCTTCCCACTCAGATCAGGGGCGTACTTGTTGAATCCTGCGGACGGGGGTGTTCTTCCTCGGCTCTCCGTTGACGTTGCAAGGCATTCCGAGTCGAGCTCGAGGGATGACTTTATAGATGGAATCTCTAGTTGCGAGGCCCTTGGGCTCTCGCTAAATCCTGCAGGGTGCTCTGAGGCGAACTCCAGGGACGACTTTATAGATAGAACCTGCAATTGCGAGGCCCTCGGGCTCTCGCTAAGTCCGGCAGGGCGCCCCGAGGTGAGCTCTAGGGGTGACTTTATAGATAGAACCTGCAGTTATGAGGCCCTCGAGCTCTCGCTAAGTCCTGCAGGGCGCCCCGAGGCGAGCTTCAGGGGCGACTTTAGATAGAACCTGCAGTTGCGAGGCTCTCGGGCTCTTACTAAATCTTGTAGGGCACCCCGAGGCGAGCTCCAAGGGCAACTTTATAGATAGAACTTGCAGTTGCGAGGCCATCAGGCTCTCGCTAAGTCCTACAGAGCGCCCCGAGGTGAGCTTCAGGGGCGACTTTATAGATAGAACTTGCAGTTGCGAGGCCCTCAGGCTCTCGCTAAGTCGTGCAGGGCACCCCGAGGCGAGCTCCAGGGGTAACTTTATAGATAGAACCTGCAGTTGCGAGGCCCTCAAGCTCTCGCTAAGTCCTGCAGGGCACCCCGAGGCGAGCTCCAGGGGCGACTTTATAGATAGAACCTGTAGTTGCCAGGCCTTCGGGCTCTCGCTAAGTCCTGCAGGGCACCCCGAGGTGAGCTCCAGGGGCAACTTTATAGATAGAAGCTGCAGTTGCGAGACCCTCGGGCTCTCGCTAAGTCTTGCAGGGCGCCCCGAGATGAGCTCCAGGGGCGACTTTATAGATTTATCGGCATATAACTCGTGTCACCAGGGCATCCAGAGTGCACCGAGCCCACTAGGGCACTTCAGAGATGCCTTGGAAAAATTCCTGAGGATAACTTCATTAAATTACATAGTCTGGAGGAAGAAAGCCCGGACCTAAAGGGGGCTAAGGTCCTTTCTTGCAGGAGTAATTTACATCTTGGGTCGCCAGCCCTGGGTCGATGAATGTGGCCTCTTCTCGGCCCCTTGGGGCCAAGGTGGTGCTAACGCATAAGACGCGTAGATGGGACGTTGATAATACCCACGCCGAGGCATCCATCGTCGGGCCAGTCAGATGGTCCCGAAGTCTGTCCATCGAGCTCCACTCTGTCGGTCGATCCATCGACGAACCGGCTCAGGAGGCCTTAGCTGATGATCACTTCGATCTTATCACGGAGCTGGTAATAATCCTCTATGTCATGACCGTGATCCCTATGAAAGCGGCAGTATTTGCCCAAACGCTTCCGTGACTTGGATGGTCGCATCTTCGGAGGAGATTGGAGGTAGCTGCAACCCTCAATTTCTGTAAGGATCTCGGTCCGGAAGGACGTGAGAGGAGTGTACTCCTCAAAACTTCGGTGGGAGACATGTCTTCCGAACCTTCGAGGGGACCTGCTCTTTGATCGATAGCGCTCCTCGCGGAGTTCCGCAACCTGATCCCAAAGCATCTGAATTTGTCACCCCGCTTCCTCGACTTTCCTGTCGAGTTCAACGATTGATGAAGCTCCGGCCGGATGAAGAGTTTGAATAACCACAATCAGAGTTTGGACTTATTGGGCGAGCAAATAAAACTGTTCCGGCTGGATTTGAGAAGTTTGGTCTACCAGCACATAGGTGTAGGGGGTGGACTTTGGAGAGAGCAGTCGGGCGCTGATTCCCGGCTACTCGACACGTTTGGGGCTCCCTGGCTCATTATCCTCGTGGTCACGGCTCAGTCCCTTCCTCTAGCACCAGAAATGTTGCGGTTCAAATTTGGCCCGAGGGTAACCACGCCGGAGGAGTCAAGGGAGCTGCTGGTTATTCGAAGAAGAAGATGGAGGCCACCTCCTGCGCAATAGCGACGGACCTGCATAAAGCCTCATCGGTGTTTCCGGTGAGGGCCCTCCGACGATCAAGTTACAGTGGGGTAAATTTGGTCCAGCCAAAAGTCCCTTAGAAGTTACCTAACCGGGCTATTTATAGTTCCGGTTGGGAGGCCCAGTGGCAAAGGCACAGTCAGCCCTCATCATAAAGGGGCGTGGCTCTGAGCCGAATGGCGCGCAACTTAGGCTGGTTGGTGGCATGTGGAGCTGTTCGTTCTTGAGAACGGTAAGGTGTTGACAGTCGCAGCAGAGTATGGTTGGAGTAGTCATGGTGTCGTCTTTTGATTGTTGAGGGCCGGCTATGGAGGCGTGGCACAATGGTGTTGTAACGTACGGCCACGTAGGAGGGCGTAGGCATGCACATGGATGCAGTTGTTGGCGAGGCCGAGCTTGTTGAGAGGTTGAATTGTGCGTTTGGCGAGGTCGACTAGACGGGTGCTAAGGGTAACTCGGCTTTCCGGGTTCTGAGGTGTGCTCGGTAGAGCGCTCTGAGCTAGAGGGTCGGGGCGTGCTATTGAAGTAGGTGCCTGAGCAAGCTCGGGGCAGGTCGGCGAGTATTGGAGGTGCCCCGAACTTGGTCGGAGGAGTCGGCGAATATCCGAGGCCGATGGAGCTTTTGGCGAAGTCCGAGGTCGAGCTGATTCTACGCCGAAGTAAGGATTCAAACAGTTGGTGTTAGCATTTACTGGGCCGAAACTGGACGGCCTTTTAGCTATAGGCTGGACGATCCATTTTGCCCCCCAATCAGTCATCATATTGCGATAAAGAATGTTATAAACCAACAATCGTGATGTAATTATTAAAAACCATCCTCAATAGTTCTGATTCATGTTCATTACTTATGAAATCAAAAAATACAGAAATCTCATCTATTGTTTCATAAAAACATTAAAAAAAATATTATACACTATTTTGCTGAATGATTAACAAGATGGGAAGCAAGAGATCCCTATATGGAAAGTATGGAAAGCTTTAGTGTTCATAGGTTACAAATAAATTAGATGACTGTGGTTTAGACGTTATGAGTTATCTAAATAAATGATCCATACCATTCACCATGATCTACAATATAATAAATGTTTAAAACAAAATTTCAAGCACCTAATCCATTTTCAAAAACTGTTAAAATCTCTTGATTTTTAGCGTACACATATCTGGTTACACTTATAAGGGGGGGAAAGTGGATCATGGCCTTGGATGACCGAGTTATGCTCTATGAATTCAATCCATGGAAAAAGAGCAGCAGGGCAGTACCGCTTGGGTTCCTAAATATGTGATTGCATCAAGGGTTGAAAGCAAGAATTGCTCTTTGAAGGAAACTCTAGTAATAATCACTTAAGCAAACAAAAACAGCAATATCTCAGCAGCATCCAACTAGTCAAGGTCCGCATGAAAATGCACGAAGCATAGCCAAGCAAGAAACATATTGCCAGCCATCACAGTGGAATACTGTTCTCCAAATATTTGATGAGAACCAATGCTTGAAAATGGAAGAATTGTGGAGTCTACAGTGTTCACCTTTTGCTTCTCATGGACCACTTTGATCAAAATAACCACCATGATGCCGTATAATTTATGTTGTACAACAGTGAAATCCTGGTAACTATAATTAAATACACAGCAATACAGAACTCAAGAATCTTTCAACTTTCATCTTGTAAAATCTGTAGAAACAGGAAATGCAATATTCTGTGGATAACGTTCCACATTTGGCTGCTTGGTTAAAATGCCAATTTGTTTTGACTTTTGAGCATGGTCAAAGCATCACATTTTTCTTTTGGTGCCATAGAGACAGGTCCAGCCTTCCATCTCGGATACTGATATATTATCTAGGTACAAGGAGTAGATCTCTTTGATTTGCTGTACCTGCATCAGGATACAAGAGAAATAAGATATTTATTTCTGAAGGCATGTGAAAGCATAATATAGCAACTGCCAGGACAAATGTCTTCTCCATTTTCAAGAACAAGAAGGGACTGGAAATGAATGAGAAGTGGCATGTCTTGTTGACAGCAAGAAGGAAATTACTAGATAATTTTAGAGCATTCTATTGTCATGTGAGATAAGCTTCTTGTTCATCGATGTCAGTTAGATTCTTGGCAAATTTCTCTCGTTGGTCTCCAAGATTATGCTGATCATTTTAAACTACTGAACCATGCAAATATACAAGATAAGGCAAAAGCTAAATCTCAAGCTAGATCACAATTACAGCGGGACTGCATGAGGACGCAAGTTCAAGATAATTCAGATCTGCCATGAAAGAATGAACAAACACATGGACACTATAAAACGCCATTCGTACATCTACAAACATTACCGGCACAAGCAAATAGAGGATGTATGAGAATATAGATAACAAAGTTTTTGCCGCGAGGTGATTTAACGGGGAAACCTGCTCAGATAGAACTCCTGAGAGACCAATTATTGCATCAGGTTTCCCGTAAGCAACAATATCTTCTGCCAGTTCCATTAAAGGATTCAGAAGTATGTTTGCTATGACAATGTCAAATTTTTCCTTTGCAGCTCCCAATTCATGGTCATACAAGGCTTTCTCTTCTGGATTCTCCTGGGTTCGAGAATTGGAGTATAGCGAGCTGGCCTTGCTACGAACCAAGTAGACCAACATTCTTTTGGAATCTATATTATTCAAGGCAATATTTTGACGAGCAGAAGCCACTGCCTGGGGGTCTATATCTATGCCAACAGATAAGGTAGCTCCCATCTGCATTTAAAACCATAGTTTTTAGCTGATATTGCACCTAAGATAAAAAATGCTAGCTGGTACGAATGCAAAACCTTGCAATATCAGGAGAAAAGTTGCTGAGACAGTAAGAAAAAGCTAGATCAGTGGAGGTGCTTGCATATAGAAGTACTGAGACTTGTTTCAAATTTGGTATTGCAGTGACAATGTGAATACAGATGTCAAAAAAGTTACAACTATAATGTGCACTTTACTATTATTGTTAGAGCTAAGTAGCATGGAGGCCATGCTAAGTACATAAACAAAGTATGCTATCAATGATGCATTCATTGCATTCATTTATCCATGCAAGTCTGTGCATGTGCATTTGTATGTTTACCTTTCGTTTAAGCCCATATAAGTTATAGACAGCTAAATTTATGCCCTTTTGGATAATGTTTTTTTCCCCCAAGGCATGCTCCTCTAGTTTTATGGTATTAGAACTTGCATTTAAATCTTAGAACTTTGCAAAAGGGGTATGGGTTGCATCTTTCGTGCGAAAGAATAATTGATCTTCTTTCGTGACATCAATGGTTGGATCGCGTGTTGCACAGATCTCAAAACACTCCAACCTCTTTCTTCCATCAGCTTGAACAGATCTCAAAGAAGGCGAATCATTCTTTTGCGCGAAAGATACAACTGGAACCCTTGTAAAAAAACATGTATGATAAAAAAAATAGATAAACATTAAGAATTCCCCATTAGATTGGAACCTGACAAGGTGACTTGATCTCTTTTAGCCACCAAAATTTTTTTTAAAAATGGCAGAATGTTATAAACACAAGGGTCTTAAGGCTCATGCTGTTCTGGTTCAAAAAATGTAGTTAAATCATTGAATAATTACTATAAAAAGTTAATTCAATTCATTTTACCAGAATGTTATAAACATAGGGTGCCCTTGCCAGCAAGTTAAGGTGGATTTTTTTTAGAACAACATCACTTAATCTCTTTTAGCCACCAAAAAACAAAAAAAAAATGCCAGAATGTAATAAACACAAGGGTTTTAAGGCTCATGCTGTTCTGGTTCAAAAAATGTAGTTAAATCATTGAATAATTACGATAAAAAATTAATTCAATTCTTTTTCCTGCAGTGAATAATTAAGCAGGCGACTATATTTGGTTGTCCTTTCTTGACCTCAATTCACCAACTTCTACTACCACAAAAGGTCTATCTAGACCTTCCCCACAATCCCCCAGCTGTTCTCAAGGCTTTTCAGGTTCCTTTTCTTGCAGTGTGTGCTATTTTTTTCCAGGAGACCTGTTTTTGACATGATAATTCTGGATCAACATTCAAGTACTCGTAGCATGGTTAGGCATCTCTGAAGCTTTCCCTTTCCTATATCCGATTTGAGACATGTTTAAGCTCCAAGCCATTATGGCTGATTTTACTGTTAAACAAGAGGCACTTATCATGGACAGGAAAAACCTCTTGAAACCATATATTCCCTCTGTAAGCTCTAATTGACCTTCTTTGGACTTAATTTCCATACCCCAAATTCAATCCCTTTTTTGCTGCATGGCTTAAAACTTTTTCAGTGATTGGGAGCTTAACTCAGGACCTGCTATCTTCCAACTTTTGCCATGGTTTTTTTCCTAATTATCACCAAAGTCTGGCCAATTCGTGAACCACTTTTTGTGGCTTCTAACATTGACCTACATGTTAGGATCAACGTGCAGGAGGCTACCTTGCTAATACCTAGGTCACAATTCAATGCCCATTGCTGGCTCATATTGCCACTAGAAACCTCTTGCTTTATTGGTTTCCCAAATGTGACCTCTGATTTGCTAGAGTTATATATTCTCATGGATCTCAGGGATATCTCAACTCTCAAGGACCAACTATCGTTTCACTAATCCTGATACCATTCTTGTGAGCTTGCATCATCCAACTTGCCAGCAATTTGCCTTGCTCCAGTAACCACTCACCACATCTTGATCGTCAATTTGAACCCCCCACAGTTATCTACCTTGCTTGTAGCTTATGAATAGGAAGTAAGTATGTTATTTCATGTTGTTTTCCTTATCTTGGTTTACTTCTTGGCAGCGAAGCTGGTACAAGTAGTAGTGTTCTGCTCTGTATTGGTACAACTCCATGGAAATGTTCAG
The DNA here is from genome assembly GCF_051530095.1 of Phoenix dactylifera. Lineage (NCBI taxonomy): Eukaryota > Viridiplantae > Streptophyta > Magnoliopsida > Arecales > Arecaceae > Phoenix > Phoenix dactylifera. The sequence continues at coordinate 19,431,664 of NC_143198.1, read as the reverse complement.
TCCTCCACACCATTACTGATGCATGCATATTTTTAAAGATAATGCTTTGTCTTGATTAAAAAAAGCATTAAGCCTGTCAAATTAAAAAGAAATTTACAACATCCTCTCTATGAATTAAAAATTGATGATGAATCTTCTCTCCAATTCATCATGCTTGGTCTTTTATTATCACAAATGTGTAGCTAGAAAGAGATTGATATGTTTTAATCTTAGTAGCTTCTACCTAGGGTAGCGCATCTTCTTTGGAATCTTCCTAGAATCCCAAACCTATATGTGCTTTCTAAGCGCTTCCTCACTTAAAATGTTTATAAAATACTTGCTTCCTTGCACCTGTTCCCGCACCTACTCCAAATTTGGAAACTAAGGTTTTAATCCCTTCATATAGAAGTATCATGAACCATAACCATCAAGTTTTGTTCCAACTATTTAGGTTTGGCTCAATGAATCATTCTTTACCAAGCATTCATACTATTTATTTATTGGGAGTGCAAGGAGCATGGATGACTAATCCTAGTTGCTTAAACAACAGATATTTGATTCAGTCTACTAAAACCAACTCCAAACAATTCAACAAGCCTAAGATGAAGAAGAATTCTAATTTTCTTGATTTTCTAGCCTAGCTTTCATAATTTAGCCCCAAATCTGATCAACTATTGTCTTTCTTAGTTATTGATAGCAAAAATTTGGTGGAACAAAACGTGATAAAGGAGCCTCCTCCATGTTGCCTTCTATTGAATTACCAAGATTTGCAAGAAAACTTTTATCCAATCTCATAAACTACTTAGTCATGCAAATTTTTTTATTCTATCATCGTCCTCAACCACCAGATTACAAATATCCACCATGTTCCTTGAAGAAACCAAAAAATGGGAAGCGAAATCACCATTGATTTGAACTAGATTTGACCCTTACCCTTTACCATTTAGCACACGATCGACACTCGAAATAAGAAAGAATTTTCTCATGTTCTTGTGAAAACATATTCTCACTGTTATCTACCATGTAGAGTATCCTTGGATTGTTACAAGTCATTGTGGATAAATGTAAGATGTTCTTTCTGATTTTGCAAAGAAATGAACGCAGTACCATCCCAAACTGCCCGATTAAGGGCGTACCAAACTGTACGGGGGGTAGACCAGGACGGTTCCTCCCCTCGGTTCAAGAAATCCGGCAAGGGAGGGCGAGAGGGAGAAGGAGAGAGAGGAAGAGAGAGAGGAAGGGAGGGGGAGGCCGAGAGAGGCAGAGGGAGGGCCTGAAGCCCTTGGCTCCCCTGTTTCGAATGAAATAGGGGCCTAGGGCCTTTTTTTATTTTAGTGTTTTCAAATGAAGTTGGCAAGTTTCGAAACAGGGGAGCGAGGGCTTTTGGTCCTCCCTCCGCCTCTCTCGGACTCCCCTTCCCTCTCCCTCCCTCCCTTCCTCCCTCTTCCTCTCTCTTTTGTCCTCTCTCCCTGTTTTCTTCTCTCTTCTTCTCCCTCTCCCCCTCCTCTAGTTCCATCTTGTCAATATGCTGTGGAACGGCACGGTACCATACCGTCAGGCAACCGGTATGGGTCCTAGTATCGGTACAACCATCCTTGTTCCAAAGCTTTCCCTTCTAATAGCACATCATCTACTTTCAGCGCACGAAGTAGAAGAACAAGCATGCATTGAAACTTGATGAGGGTGCTCTCGAACAATCTTTATCCATTCCACGAAGCCAATGGCCACTCTGATTAGAATCCTTCAACTTTGGGAAATTGTTGTCCAACCCCTTTAGATTTGTCTTATAGTGGATTTCTCCATCTCACCACCAACCACTGGCCTCCAAATACCTTATCCCCCTTCTCCTTAGCAGCATCTTCACATCCACCAACTCAAGATTGGACTGCTTTATTGGGAGTACCAGCACCTTTTCCGCTTTCATCACCACCCACTATCAAAACAATATTCGCAGCATCAAATCTACAACCCTCCATCCTCCTTTTCCTTATTCACCAACTTCTACCCCAAGTTTCATAGGCTTAAAAAGACCCAATTCGACACAAAAAAGTAAAAGAACACCTACTGGCTACTGCTATAGTGATATCTTCATGGCCAAGGGTCTCCCAATATATGTTGCCACCTCGAGCAAGATGTATCTCTTCTTGAACACTAAAGAAAAAAAATTACCAAAACAAAAACAGCGTTAAATATACTTTAGTTTGAAGTCTAAAATTATTCATCATCTTTTCACGGAAAGCATGTGGTACTACCATTTTGGTTCCCATGATAAAAATGCTTGCATGTTTATTTCTAGTCTTTATCACAAAAGGCTCTTAAAACCTCCAGTATCCTCACATAGCATCTCTTCTTTTGAATTTATAGAGTTTGGGAAAACAAAAAATGAAGCTTTTCAAGATAAAAGTTTGAACTTCATACATGTCACTTACCTTTGCTATCTTGGTACTAGATTTCATACTGTTACCATATTGGTTCAATGTCAGTATGCTTAATACAGGAGTCAGTTTGATGTACTAACACTTGGAACATCTCCTATATCATGTATCGATTCAGCATCAGCATGGTATGATGCCTGATATGGGGCGATATTCACTAGTACTATGAACCTTACATGTTAGCTGGGTCTTTTGCGCCATGCTTGACCCTCTGGTAAAACAAGAGCAGCTCTCCTCCTCACCTTTGAGGTTCTCTTCAGCCACATTGCACATGCCCAATAGCTCAATCTCCTCACTCCTCAGTGGAGCAACTCCTATAATTCCTTTAATGTATTGATTCCGTACCCTATCCTCCCCTCTACAATACATCCATCTCAACGTTTATCTGTACCACATTATCAACTTATCTAGGTGCAGGGTATTGATTTGTCAATTTCACAAGATAGTATCTTCAGCATAAAGGAAATAACAGATACAATGCCAATGCACCCATGTATAAGCAAAGTTAAACCATGCATAAACATCAAACAAGTCTATCAAAGTATTTATCCAGATTCAAAAGAAAGACATTTTCAGTAAACCTCTTTAGGGGATAGCATGCAGTAAGCCATATTCTTAAATTAATAATGACATTCATAGCATGTTTCAAGTGCCAGGCTAGCCAAATACTAGCCCCCGAGATGGGTCAACACCTATTAACCTTTTTTAAATATTTTAATTTTAATGATTCTTTATAACCTTTTTTTGGGTGCAATCTAACACATTTGCTAGCATCGCATGGCACAACACATACATTGCCAACAGGTGGACCAGCAAGCCCACCAGTTACAAAATGAAAGGAGACAATCCACTGAAAAACAAATGCTTGTTTTATAAGAAATATAAATCAAACAAGAGTAAGCAAGATTAGTGAATAAAACCTCCACTTGCAAAATATAGAGATACTGAAAACAAAACCTTCACTGCTGCAATTCCTAGTACTCCAGAACCCGTTCCATAGTCCAAGAAGTGTTCTCCTCCTTTTATCAGCCTACGCAGCAATAATAAACACAACTTAGTTGTTGGGTGCTCGCCTGTCCCAAAAGCCAGACCTGGATCGAGGATTATATTTGTTGCTTGTAAATCCTGGTAGGTGTCATACAGAACCTTTAGTCAAATTTTTTAATTCATGAATCTCAAAGTTTCAGATTTATATCCTTAAATCCTCATTCATCATCAGGATCTAAATCAGCTAAACTGACCTGGTATGTCTAAAATCGTAATAGGATAACGGTGCAACAAAAAGTAGGCATTACGTGATGCAGGAAAAGAAGTGAGACACTCTCCAAACTAAAAGCTCAGAAAAAGCCCAGCACTATAATGATTGATGTACCAAGGAAACAATATCCAGACTGCATCAACAGTCAATGTGACCTCCCCAAATGTGTATGACATGCCAGGACTGCAAAATCTTAAACATTCAGCTATTTCTACAAAACAACATCACAAAACTGAAACAACTAATATGAAATTAGCTCGAATAGTTGACCTGTAAAAGTCATGCAGCACAGCCATTCATAATCCAGGTTAACTATAAAAATGTTACTGAATATCATAAATAATTAAATACCTAATCTAGAGCTGCATAGAGTTATCCAGCATTGAGCAAAATACTATGACAGAATTAGAAATTTGTTAGAGACTATATATGTTAATAGTGAGGCCAATCAAGCCAACACATATTTGAACTGCTGATGCCGCACAGCACATCTCAAAGCCTTTGAGAAGTAGAGACATTTAATGGTACAAGATGGGAATGCTTTCCTTGAAAATGTATCCAGGAAATAGAGCAACTGAAATAGAAGTTGGAAAAAGAAATTGCATGTCCTTCATGCACGAGAACTGTCAAAGATATATGGCAACTTTCCATGTATACACAAGCCTACCTTAAAAAAAAAACTGTCTTTAGGTTTTGTATTGCTATCTTTCCCAAAAAAGTCAGGATCTTTTTTTTTTCCCTTAATATATTTTTGGATGTATAAAGATTTATAAACTCCATGGTGACCAGTGTTGTCAAAAGCACTGCCTAGTTTCCTAGGCAATCTGCCTAGAATTGCTCTCACTCCCAAAAAAAGTGCTGATCTTCTTTCTAGCATAGTTTAGATGTATAAAGACTTAGAAAATCCATTGTGACAAGTGTTGTCAAAGAGTGTTGCCAAGGTGCCCAGGTAGTCCGCCTAGGCGCTCGGAGAACCTAGATTGCCTCGGCAATTGCCAAGTAGGGGCACCTGTATTAGAGGATATATATATATATATATATATATATATATATATATATATATATATATATATATATATTCTTTTTTTCTGTTTCGTTTTTTCATGCTTCACTTTAAGGGCACTATTACAATGGAAATAAATTTAAGTAAATTATAAGTGAAAAAAACATAACTTATGAGATGTTTTAAATATGCTCATTCCTTCCCTCATTTATTCCAGCCCAGTTCCTCCCTCATCTATTGACACCAGGGCAAAGCCATTTGTTGCCTACCATTTGCGTATGCACCACCAACTCTCATAGGGCCCTTCATTAGTTGTTCTACCACCAACAACCTTTGAGCAAGCTGTCAATAGTCGTTCAACTAACAAGCGGCTCCCCAAAATTTGTTAAAACATTTTAACAAGGTACACCGAACCGGTACCGGTCAGCATACCAGTGGCGACCCAGACCAAGTCGGTACCGGTTCAGGCCGTACCAAACTAGTATTAACCCGGTCCGCCGCGGGAACGCACCCGCATGGTTCCCAGCTCGCACGGGCGCGCTGCCCCATGCGCGCAGGACGATTTTTCACGCATTTTCCCATGATTCCATAGGCGAGGCCGGCCACATAGGATGTGTTTCCCCGCACGAGACGCATGCTACTGCATTCCTTTTTTTTCTTTTCTTCTTTTCTTTTTCTTTTTCTTTTCCTTCTCTTCTTCCCGAATCTTCTCCTCTCTCCTCCTTTCTTCTCCTCTCTCCTCTCTTCTCCTCTCTTCCCCCCTTCTCCTGCGGGCAAGGAAGGGCATTTCCCTGCACAAGGCCCGGTACCGGTACGTTGTGTTCTCTTCTTCTTCTTCTTCTCCTCTTTCTCTTCTTTTTCCTCCTCTTTCTTCCTCTTTTTTCCTCTTCCTCTTCCTCCCGCATGCGATCGCGCTGCCCCGGTGCGAACCAGTACACATCGGAAACCGTTTTCCACGGCTGAACCGTACCGGTTGGCCCAGTACCGGTAAGGTACGTGCTGAACCGAACGGTACAGGCCGGTTCAGCATACCATGCTTTTTAATGCTTATTACTTTCATTTTTATTCCCCCTCTCTTCTCATGTTACTCCTTTTCTAAAGGTCCTTTTGGTTCACATTTTTTTCCTTTTTCTTTCTCCTTTTCATCCCTATTTTCACCTATTTTCTATTTCTTCTCACCACTCTGTTTTCCTCCCTGATGTAAGTTTTTCTTCTTGGGAATACAAATATTGGATTTTAATTACGACTCATGATCTTTTGATTCTGTTATACAATAGACAGTGTCTATTTATATTTTCAGATTTAACTTTTAACATTTTGCTTTTGTTATGACTTAACATTCTTATGTTTGACTTTGTCAATTAGTATGTTACAGAATCACACCATGGTTTTGTTTAATCTTTAAACCTATTACGTTATGATTGTGTATTTGGTTATTTATATGTATGATTTTGAAAGAAATGAGATTAATTATAAAACTTTTACACTTTTTATATATCTGTGTGCACATTTTAAAGATGGACTGCCTATGTCACTAGGTGGTCTGCCTAGGCGGTTAAGTTCCCTACCAACTAGGGACTGCCCGGCCACCTTGACAACCTTGTCAAGAGTGACATGTATAGGAAGCTCTATTTTGGAGGGGGACCTAATTAATGGTTTTCTATGTAAGAGGAAGACATCATTCCTGAAGCTTGCTCATGAGACACCTTTCCTCTCTTTGATCTGAGTTGCTATTTTGTATGTTAATAGAGACATCATTTTAACAGACATTGTGCTTTGCACTCTTACAGCTCTTGTCCTAAGACGATTGTGCCACATGCTTCCATACATACACTGTTGTTACAATTAACTTGCGAATGCTACCATGCCAAAATGGTCAGCACGAAATCAAGCCTCTGTGTAGGTAAAGAGGAGGCAGCGTATTGAAAAGCGGAGTAGTAGGCATGTAGAGAGCAGGCGCTATAGTGGGCACTAAGTACTCAAAATGGGTTGCTAAAATATATAAATATTTGTCTTACTAAGTATCAAAAATCAATACATTATATAATTTTATGCAAAAAACAAAAAGCTATAGAACATTAATATCATGTCAACATCCATAGAATGTAAAGGCCCACAATATACTGAGAAATATCATTATCTACCAAACACAGTAAACTCACTTACATGATAAAAAAGTCCATAATTACATAGCATCAACCACAAAATAAAAGTGTCCGCAATCACATAATATCAACCGTAGAAGAAAAATGTCCATAATCATACAACATAATTCACTTCTCTTTCTCCTCTTCTATCTCACACTCTATTAGATTAGGGTTAAACAAGCTGCTGGACCAGCTGATTGCTGGACTGGTCCTATTATAGAAACTAGTCTGCTCGCTATGGAATAAATGACATACTTTGAATTTGTAGCATAGCGGCCGCTATAGCAGGTTTTCTCCCGACATATCGGCCACTTCATACCCCAGCACCATATAGAACCGTAATGATAATTAGCTTAGCATTTTCAGACCGAAGCCCCTATGGCGGCTGTAGCATCCACCTTTTAAAACAATGAGAAGAGGTTACACAAAGCCTGGGCCCTGGAATATGTTGAAACTCAACCATTCAAGGACCCAATAATGAAAAGCAGATTTCATATGATACGATCCAGCTTTTACTACTACATATTATCAGTTTTTACTACTACTTCAGATTATATGTACGCATGAATGTGTTTATATATGTATGTATGTATGTATGGTCATTTTAAGGTGATCATATATCCCATCATCAAAATGGCACATTTGTATGAATGTAGGTATGGTCACTTTAAGGTGATAATATATCCCTTCCTCAAAATGGCATGCAGGGGAAAGGTTACAAATAAAAGAGCAAAATGCCAGTACTTAAATTAGGCTGACGGAATACACCTTTTGTACAAAATAAAGTAGAATAATATATGTTCTTATAGAGGATATCTGTTTTAAACCATTCTCCAAATTGAATTACCGATCAAATTTGTCCTTTTTTTTTCTTAACTTTTCGTTATATATTGTATAACTTTACAATAATTTATAATTGTATTACATTCATGGATTCAAAAAAAAGGCAGAATGGGATTGTCAGTATCAAGGTCCGTCGTACCGGTACCGGTCGGTATACCAGTGGCGGCCCGGACCAGTACGTACCGGTTCCGTATCGGTCCGTACTGGTCCCATACCACTACGGCAGTTGTATCGGCCGGTTTTTCAATAAAAAGCTTCTGGTACCGGATCCCACGCTGATCCGGTACCGGTCCCTGCTTGAACCGGTTCGTACCGGTCCGTACCGACTGGTACGGCATACCCTGGTCAGTATAGTACCATTCTGACGTGAAATTGGCACGGGTACAAGTGTTGGGACATTGAAATATTCTCTATTGCTACATACTTGCCCATTACTGATGGTTCCAAAGTCTAGTGTACTGCTTTGAACCACTTGGTTTGGGATGTACCGAACTATACCATCCCTAAACCGAGACGACGTATGGCCTTGGCTCAGAACAAAACAAGTAGTTTAACCCTAAACCAAGGTGAACCAACTGGTTTATTTCGGTTTAGGATTGTTCAGCCCTATTCCACTTTTAACAATTGAGGAGGCTGAGAAAGCCTCCCGCGCCTTCTCAATCTTTCTTCCTCTATTTTTTCGAACTACAAGAAAATCGAAAAAAGGGGCCACATTGTACAAATTTCAGCCAAAATCTACGTCGACAACAGGTAATGGCCTTCTCCCCTTCCATCTTCTCAAGATTTATTTTTCTTTTTGAATCCAAAAATCAGCATAAAATGGAGAATGTAAGAGGATCTCCCAATAGGTTGTAGCACCAATAAAAAGTAAAATACAAATCAGAGTTATGGCATTCAATCTCATATTGCAAAAAATTCATGAATTTCTGGGGGCACTAGCACGAGCAAAAATGGTTGAAAAGTCTACTGTTTGAGAGAGAGTAATATAGCCAAAATTATAATATTCCATTAATTAAAACGACCCAAAATCCCAGGAGCTAATATAGCCAAAATTATAATATTCCATTAAGTCTATAATTTTTTAATTAAAAAATATATTTTCAGATTAAAAAATAATAAAAGAGTAAAATAATGATCAAAAAACATTTTGTATCAAAATTTGGTACCAATTTATTTAATTTTGAGCATAATGATATGTGTAGAGACCTAGACCCAAATTTAAATAAATTTGAAAAATAAGTGGTCTTTCATACATATTGATTAGTTGGAAAAATATATGTAGCATCCCTAACTACACACATCTGTATGAAATTAATTTTCTAAATATTTTATATAAAAATATTATTTTTTTAATAAATAATTTAAAAATTTATGATGAAGTATTTTTTGAAGTAGAAAACTGAATTTTGCATTACAGTAAAAATTCACTATTTTTAAATAATTAATTAAATAACAATTAATTGACATAAAAATATATGTAGAATTTTATGTAGAGTTCTACATTATTATGAATTAAAATAAATTTTCTAGATATTTTAATTAAACATCAATTTATTATATAAAAATTAATTTAAAATATTTAATGAAGTCTAAAAATTATTAAAAATTTGTAATATATAGCTAATGTAGAAGTATTTATTGGGCTAATTTGGTGACTTTTTAAATTACAATATAATTTACTATTTTTTAAATAATTAGTTAGGTAATTATCAATTGATGTAAAAATATTTGAAATGTGTTCGATAAGCTTGTAGGACTGGATTGGAAGGAGCCAGAGCAAGATATAGGTTGGGATCATCGGGTCATGCTCTCGGGCCAACACCACTAGACGTGCAAGTTGGGCGACAATTCAAGAGAGGAGTGATAAGATTGAAGCAACATCCGGCCCGTGGTTACCCAACGTGTCTCCCTGCTGAAAAGCACCTTGTTGATTTTAAAACAACCAAGCAAACAACTATTACGAACAGGGCAAAGGTCAAAAAGATGGGCAGCATAGCCATTGTCATACCACTCCAGGGTATTGGATGGCTATGAAGTGTATGTTCTGGATTACAACGAGGTATATACTCAGGCTACAATCTGGGAGAGCCTGAATGACTAATGATAGAGGGAGAAGACTATCATGCACAAGGTTCAGTTTGGGCCCTTACAAATAGGCTCTGGTTCTAGGTCTACCAAGCATACTAGGATACAAGAGGACCTCCTCAGTCAGAAAGATTCTCGATCACATAATCTCTACAAGATTTGTTGAGCCATACCAAACAGACCCGTTTGGGGCGTACCAAAACGGACCAGCACAATTCATTCCCTTGGTTCGAAATGGAAGCCCTACAAGAGAGGGAAGGGGAAAGAGAGGAGAGAGGAAAAAAGAGAGGGAGGGGGGGAAAAAGAGGGAGAAAGAGAGGTCGAAAGACCTCGAGGATCCCCCAAAAAAGGGAGAAGAGGGAGAGAGACCTCGAGGATCCCTCCCTCCCTCTCCCTCTCTCTTTTCCTCTCTCTCCCTCTTTGGCTCTCCCTATGTTGGTGCGCCCTAGAACGGCATAGTACGATCCATATTGTGTTGAATCGATTGCTCGCTGGTACCCCCTCCAGTGCTAGTTTGGTGAACCTTACTCTCTATGTTAGGAGCTTTTGGTAGCAAGAAAGGGAAGAAGTCTAGAGAGATACCAACAAGGGCCATCATTCATGATATAGATCCATATGTCTTTCCTAGCAAAAATTTCAAGCAGCAGAGGATTAACACCATGTTGGTCAAGGATAGGAAAAAGGACATGCGGTGAGCTATTGCATCTTGGCTCTACTTCAGCCATATTCTTGTAAATACGGTAGACAACATATACTATCGATCTGCCATCGCCTCCATGTAGAGAGCCGATTGGGGTGTAGATCCTTCTGTCAACTTTACAATCTTTAGGATAGCTATGGTAAATCATTGACAATGTCAAATTGATATCATATTCCATGTATTTTTCCACAGACAAAAATGTTTAGAGAGGGCTCCCATAGATTTGGCACCAGGCTAGCTATGGTAAGCAATTGAAGCATGAATCCAGGTATTTTGAGACAACAACTATAACTAGTTCTTGGATGTTTTATAATTACAAGTGTCTTATATGTAATTTTTTTGAATACATTTGCAGCTGAATAGTGGTTCCACTTCAGCCAGTCATTCATGAACCTTAAGTGGCTAGTGATCTGGATCCTCCTGCAGACAGTCTCTCCTCCAATAGCTACGAGCATAGCTAGTTTACCTTTTGCCCTCATCCACAGCAAATGGAGGAACAATCTCATGCAGAAGTGCTTGAATGATCTTGTATACGTCCATTATAGTCTAAGTCTGAGATTGAAGTGCATTGAAGAGGAAGTGGAGCTGAAGTCCAATAATCCACTTAATAAGGACTTTGTGTATGATGAAGAGGATTCGATAACAGGTTGGCTTGAGAGCCACCGGCTGCACCCAGAGCAAGATGAGCCGGGATCGCCTCCTCGATTGCTCGAGTTTGTAGTCAAGGAGGCTGGGATGGATGTAGAACAATGGGCAGAACGAGACATATCATGCTCACACCCAACCGAGTAGCTACAGAGGTCAAGGGAAAGCCAATCGTAGGAGGACTCCCTATCCAAGATATCCTCCCGCAGATTTAATTGAGAGATGTTGAGAAAAGACCACCACAGAATCCGGTCTACTAGGGGTAGAGGGTACAATCAATCCCAACAGATCCAAGCAGAGAGGTAAAATAAGCAACTACTCAGGCCAATAAAAAAAGAAAAGAAAAGAAAAGGCAGTTGTAGATCCATTTGAGAGAGTCGAGGAGTTTGTTCAGTCATATTCGGAGAACAATGAGCATTCAGATAACCGATTGCTCAGATCATCTCACGATACCAATGATGATGACAGTTCGAGTAATGATGCAACTGGTAACTAGAGAGGTAGTGGTTGATATGACGCCATAGTTTGACCCATGGCCCCAAAGTGGTCTTCAGTTCACCAGTGAGTCCTAGTTCACTTATGCCATACATGATAGGGACCACGGTGCACGACCATGAGGATACCATTGCATATAGGAAACGAACCTCTCAAGGTCTTTCGGGAAATGATACTGCTATTGCAAATGATCTCACATATGGAGTAGGATCCTTAGACGTATCTGGATTTGAGCCATACACTAGATCCTGTTCCACATAACTAGGCTACAATATGGATACATGGATATCCTTCCTCTAAAGCATGATATACCGTACCGGCCTGAACCAAACAGTACAGAACGTACCGTACCGATTTGGTATCTGTACCCAGTATGGATGGCATACCACCCTGTACCATACCAGTTCGATGCCGGAACCCGGTATAGGTGGTGTACCGATATTCGATACGTCAAAAAAATCCCATATCATACCTTACCGACACTGTGCTAGTGTGGCATACGGGGTCCAATATCGAGACGGCGAACCTTGCTCTAAAGTATTATATTCGAGTGGATACTATCATCTACAACCTCAAACAGCTTATGACTTCGATTTTACTGCAGCAATCTTTGAATATCTAGTCCAATATCAATCAGAGGATCAATGTCAAGGAAGCTATCCAGCCGGCGTGCATTATAGGATGCAGGAATATGCAGTAGTCCTTTTGGAATCTTGGAGCACTATCCTAGGCCTATATCACGATTGCAATCCTGACGTCTATGAGGGACATCGACACTCCACAAAATTTTAGATGTTGGTATATATTTTGTACTTTAAATACATAAAATCGACTTCATTTGTTCTATTATATGTATATTCACTTATAAATACTTTAATTGTTCTTCTTCAATTCCATTTCATGATCAAGAAACATCAAAACAACATCCAAATTACAAATTCAATAACTAAAATCATCAAAATCATAGGTGGAAACAAAAAGATGAGAAAATAAAAAAATTGGAAAAAAAATAAAGAAAACAACATATTGGTTAAATGATTGGTATGCCAACCAATTCCATGCGTCGTTATGATGCCGAACTAGTACCATACAGTACTAGAAGCCGATCGGTACAAGTCATGGTATCGATTCAATGAACTTTGGACATACCATATCGACCGTATAGGTTCGTACCAATATTTTTTGTTTTGTTTCGATATGTACATCAGCAACAAAACCATATCGATACCATACCATTCTAATAGAAAAAAAGTACATTATCCGGTTCCAGTATTTAAAATCTCAATTATAATGTTTGTTTATAATTATATTAAACTTTTATTATTTATCGTAAGGAATATAGCATAGATAATTTTATTCAAAGAGAGTGTCTATAGGACCATTATGTCGGTAGTGTTCAAGTCGATCACTAAATTCCAAAACCATAATAATAGCTGGTATCAATTTGGCTTTAGAGGATGAAATCAAGCTAAGAGATGAGAAATTTTTAACATTGTTGGATCTCACATGACCCATGAATAAAACATTCTCATGATCGTTGACATTGATTTAAATGCAAAATTGGTTTAGGAAGAAGTTGTTGTTTCCTATTCACGTTTCAACCATATAGCATTAAAAATATGTCTAAAGGATATTTCATTTAACTAATGATAAGGTATCATTTTTCACATAAGGATAATCATGAAAATAAGACATTTATTTCATGTTCAATTAGTGGAAAACCAAGAATATGGCATGTTGCCATTAGGTTAAGGGCCATTTATAAAATGCTTGCAAACTTTAGTGGATCATATTGCTTTAACCCACAAGACCTATACATGGGAAAAAATTAGTTTGCTGCTTCATTGGTCTAGAAAATGGACAAATTGTGTAATACTAAGAACAAAATTCATCCAATATTTCCTAATTAAGTTAGCAACCTAGAGTTCTTAGAGACGCAACTCCTACAAATCAAAAATTATATTCAAACAAGATAATAATGATAGCTTAATGATAGCCTAACAAACTTATGGTCAAGGTCCGCCGTACCGGTACCAGTCGGCATACCGGTAGCAGCTTGGACCGGTACGTACCGATCCCATACCGGTCCCGTACCGATTCCATACCGGTTCCATACTAATTCTCCAATGATAAGCTATCGGTATCGGATTCCATGCTGATCTGGTATCGGTTTCAGGCCGGATCGGTACGTACCGGCCCATACCGATGCCGGTAAGGGCCGGTACGGCAGACCATGCTTATGGTAGATAATATTTTTTATACGAAAATACTATTGTTTCTATAACATGCTATTATTTCTAGGTAGGAATGGCCACGGGCATCAGGAAGGCCATTACCCATACCTGCCCTGCTATTGAGAACCACTTACCCATACTATCCCCATAGTCGCCTCGGAGCAGGGTAGGATGGGTCAAGTTAGACGGAGCTAGTTGGAACGGATCGATGAGGGTAAAGCTACAAAATTTTATTTATTTTTGTAGACAAATTAAATAAATATAAAATAAGAGTTGAAGACATAGAATATACTAAACCAAATTTTTAACAATAATGAAAACAAAAAACTATTATATTGTTCTTTAAGAAGTCCAATATCTTTTAAAGTAAGAAAAGCAACCAACTGAAAAAAATGAACAACTAAGCATGTATCATGTAGCCTTTCACATGACTAATCTTTCTCACAATCAATCACAATTTTTTTTCCACATTATTATCATAATCATTAAGGATAGTTTGAATTTTGCTACCTTATGGTGGTGTAGGTGAACCTAAAAAAATACAAAGAAAAATAAACTCTATGAGTCAATAATGTATAGAATATAATCTGGATTTGAAGCGAATGGTGGAGAAGGTCCAATTGGTGAAGGTATATATATATAGGTCGGGTTCAAGATGGGTATCGCCATTAACCGCACCCGCCCCAGATCTGCTGCGGGCTTTAAAATGAAGACCCGTCCCCATCACCGACTCTAAATAGGTCGAGTAAAACCCTAGTTCTAGGGTGGCAAAAATTGACCCAATCCAAAACCCAAACCAAGCTTGACCTTAAATTAGGTTGGATTTGGGAGGGGATTTCGGTCCTAGTCAAGTTCATTGTTTATGTCAGATATTTTGTTCTAGAAATGGGTTAGACGCATGTCAAAGCTTTGGTCTAAATCAAGTCATGATAGTAAGAGTTTTATCAAAGTCATAGGCATAGTATGCTGTACCGGCCGGTAGAAACCGGCCCGTACCGGTTCAAACCGGTCCGTACCGGCTCTCGTACCGGCGAGGTAAAATTTTTTTGGCTTTTAGAGGCCGAACCAATGGTACCGGTTGGGTACCAATTCGAACCGGTACCGAACCGGTCCGATGGCCGATTGGTACGCCTACCGGTCCTTGGTCATAGGTTGGTTATAACATTGGATAAAGTTCTTAGAAATGAGTAGCCTCTTTTAATCATAATAGAGATATCATTTTCCCCCTATTCCAGAAAGATTTTTCCTCCTTTGTCATATAGTAATTTACCGTAGATTGGGTAGGAATGGATCACCTTGGTCTAGGTCAAGTAGGTTGGGTAAGCATTGGACCATTGTGCAGATTATGGTATGTTATGGATCAATAACGTTGGGCCTTGCTAGGTAATGGGAATCAATACACGGACAAGTACAATAGTCCTGATCTGATGTCAGGTCAGGTACTAGTCAAGGTTGGACATGTTAGTTGCTGGAAGCAAGAGAGAATGTAGGAGTTGACTCAGGTGCGAGTATGGGGAAGCATACACCAACAATTATTTCATGATCACTAACTTAAACAAGAAGTGTTAAACGGCTAGAAATATAGATTATAAATTATCAACATAACAAAGCACACAACCTATTGAAAACTGATTAATAAATTTTGATTGTAGAATTCATAACTGTAAAGCAAATATTATTGGAGGGTGAGGCCATGAAAAGTGGACCAATCTTTATTATAACAGATAGAATCAACATTATCTTTTCTTTTCAGTATGTTTGCATAATGGTCTACTGCTGGTTTTCAGACTAAGCCATAGTTCAGTTGGATGCGACATGCAAATTATACGAATTCCAGGATTACTCCCAATCCACACAATAGGGAACAATTCTAGCATTAAATAACACCAAGAGAATGGTTTGCATCAAGTCATACCAGGGGATTTCTCCATCTTGGGACAATCCAAAGACCATCAGTAATTTCAGTAGGATGAAAAACTTCCTGTGAGACATATAACAGTAGATGATAAGTTAATTCAAAGCTTTAAGACTAAAATCAATCAAGAAAGCAAAAACTATAACCAACAAGAATCGCCTCATTAAGTAGGATTAGAATTCAATAAGATCATTGTTACATTCAAGAATTCCAAGTCATTAGGACTCTAAATAATTTCTGTTATTTCCTGTTTAAATCTTTCTGATTTCTAGATATTCATGTTAACTATTTTCTGATTTGTAGTTGAGTTGAATTAGTCAACTAGCTGTTAAGATTATTCCTATTTTGTTGGGAACTTCAGTTGTATTGTGGCCTATTTGAAAGGGAAGAGAATAACAACAAGGACGCTTATCTTTTCCCAGCACTTTGGTGTTTTCATTGGAGGTTCTGGTTCCCTCGAAGTAATCAGAGTATTTTATCTTGTTTTCATCTTTTGGGGTTTTCTTTACAATCCTTCAAAATAGGTAAAGGAAATCCCTCCTCAACCAGCCAGTACGTACCAAAGTGGTATCAGAATATCAAAGAGATGAGGGGTTATCACTTGGGAACAGTTCAAAGAGGGACTTCATTCTAGGTATGGTCCTAATCAGTTCTTTGATTTCTTTGGAGAGCTCACTAAATTAAGGCAAATTGGTACGATAGCAGAATATCAAACTAGCTTTGAGAAGTTGCTTGCTAAAGCTGGGCCTATGCCACAAAATAGACAGGTGAGCTGCTTTGTTAGTGGCCTATGTGATGCGATTCGCACTGATGTGCAGGCTAACAGACCCACCACCTTGTCTCCAGCCATTGGGTTGGCTCGTTTATATGAAGCAAGAGATCTCTCCCGCCGAAAGGCCACTTCACTTGTTCCGAAGGGTGGTTCTCTTTGTCGCAATATAGTTGCGGCACCTTCATCCTCAATTCCCATGAAGAAGATGACTACTGAAGAGTTAAATGAGCGAAGGAGAAAAGGGCTTTGTTTCAGATGCAATGAAAAGTTTGGCCCCGGGCATCGCTGCAAGAAGTTGTTCCTGATTCAAGCATGTTTGGAAGATAGTGATGAAGATGTAGAAATGGAAACTGATAGCTGTGATGAGCACCCAGTTGAAACACCAGAAATTTCCTTGCATGCCATTGCTGGAACACGGGCACATGAGACAATGCGAGTTAAAGGCAGCCTCAGACATAGGGCAGTTATTATGCTTGTGGATTCAGGAAGCACTCATAATTTTGTGAGTGAAAGGGTTGCAAAGGCAGTGGGTTTGCAGCCTAATTCCAGCGGCCAACTTGCAGTAATGGTAGCTTCTGGAGAAAGGATAGCTAGTCCAGGTAAATGTGCTCATGTCCCGATAAAATTACAAGGAGTTACAATATTCATTGATTTCTATTTATTACCACTTGAAGGCTATGATGTTGTTTTAGGGGCTCAGTGGTTGAGCACACTGGGACCCATTGTGTGGGATTTCTCTAAGTTGCAGATGAAATTTGATATGGGAGGGAAAGAAGTGGTCTTACATGGCTTGTCAATCCCAGAAAATAAGGTGGTCAACAACTTCCAATTGGAACGTGTAGCTAGAAAAAGAAAAGAAGGAGTCCTGTTGCAACTATATGCCATGAGGGGCCCACAGGCACAATACTTTCAACTTCTACTTCCCACTAACGTGCAGCAACTCTTGGATAAATATAAGGAAGTACTATCAAAACCAAAGGGTCTTCCTCCCAGGAGAGCACAAGATCATAGGATCCCTCTACAAGTTGGTCAAGGGCCTGTTTCAGTCAAACCATATCGATATCCTCATTATCAGAAAGCTGAGATAGAGAAGTTGGTAGCTGACATGCTTTCTACTGGATTTATTCGGCCAAGGAACAGTCCTTATTCTTCTCCAATCATCTTAGTGAAAAAACAAGACGGTTCGTGGCGAATGTGTGTAGACTACAGAGCCTTGAATCGAATAACAATTAGAGATGAATATCCAATTCCGGTGATTGATGAGCTTTTAGATGAATTATATGGTGCACAGTACTTCTTCAAATTGGATCTACGTTCTGGTTATCATCAAATACGAGTACATCCAGATGATATAGAGAAAACTGCTTTCCGGACTCATCAAGGCCATTATGAATTTTTGGTGATGCCTTTTGGCCTCACCAATGCACCTTCCTCCTTTCAGGCTCTCATGAATGAGGTATTCAAAGATTATTTGAGAAATTTTATTTTAGTTTTCTTTGATGATATTTTAATTTATAGCAAATCATGGGATGAACATTTGAGGCATTTAGAGATTGTATTTTCCATTTTAAAGTCTAATCAGTTGTATGTGAAGCTAGAAAAATGTCAGTTTGGCCAAAGGGAAGTGAAGTACCTAGGCCATGTAATTTCAAGTGCAGGGGTGGGTGTGGATCCATACAAAATTGAAGTAATGTTGACTTGGCCAAAACCCCAATCTCCTAAAGCTCTACGTGGGTTCCTTGGGTTAACTGGCTATTACCGTAAATTCATTCAAAATTATGGAAAGATTGCCAGTCCCCTGACGAAGATGTTGAAGAAGGATTCTTTCAAGTGGAGTCCACAAGCAGAGGAGGCATTTGAAAAACTCAAGGCAGCAATGGTCCGAGCACCGGTTTTAGCTCTACCAGATTTTTCAAAAAAATTTATTGTAGAGTGCGACGCTTCTGGATCTGGAGTTGGTGCAATTTTGATGCAAGATCGGCCTATAGCTTTTTATAGCCACGCACTTCAAGGGAGGCATCTCTTTTTGTCAACATATGAGAAGGAAATCTTGGCCCTTATTTTGGCAGTACAAAAGTGGAGACCATATTTACTGGGTAGACAATTTATTGTGCGGACTGATCACCAAAGTCTAAAGCATTTATGGGGGCAAAGGATTACAACAGAGGCTCAACAAAGGTGGCTCTACAAGTTAATGGGTTATGATTTTATTATTGAGTACAAGAGAGGAAAGGAAAATATTGCTGCTGATGCTTTATCAAGGAGAGAAGAAAAAGAAAGTAATTGTGGGGACTTGCATGCAATTTCTCAGCCATTACCCAATTGGATTGAGGCAATCAAAGAAGAAACCCAATCAAATCCTGCTCTCAAGAAGCTCGTGCAACTTGTTAAGGAAGGTGAAGCTATGGGAACTTGGAGGTTCCAAGATGGAATCTTATTTTTCAAAGGAAAAATTTGTCTTGCAGAGGACTCTTATCTTATTGCAGACATAGTTGGGCAATTCCATGGAAGTACACATGAGGGGTTCATTAAAACTCTTCATCGAATTCGGTCCAACTTCTATTGGAAAGGAATGAGGAAGAGCATCAGGGAGTTCATTAAAAGTTGTGATGTGTGTCAGCAACACAAGGTGGAGCATCTCGCACCAGCCGGCCTCCTACAGCCCCTTCCAGTACCAAACCAAGTATGGGAAGATATAGCTATGGATTTTATTGATGGTTTGCCTCTCTCTAATGGTAAATCTACCATATTGGTTGTTGTTGACAGATTATCAAAATATGCTCACTTCATCCCTATTGTTCATCCATACACTGCTGTTGGGATAGCTCGAATTTTCTTTGATCACATTTTCCGTTTACATGGAATGCCTTGTTCAATTGTGTGTGACAGGGATCCAGCTTTCACAAGTGCATTTTGGAAAGAGTTATTCCAACTAAATGGTACATCTTTCAACTTTAGCTCTTCCTACCACCCCCAAACAGATGGCCAAAGTGAGGTGGTTAATCGCACATTGGAGATGTACTTGAGATGTTTTACGAGTTCTCAGCCTAAGAATTGGACCAAGTGGTTAACCTGGGCAGAGTTCTGTTATAATACAAGTTGGCACTCAACAATTGGCAGAACACCTTTTGAAGTGGTTTATGGACGACCCTCTCCCTCTCTTTTAAGTTATGTTCCAAGAACAGCCAAGGTTTCAGCTGTAGATAAAGAGTTGAAAGACAGAGATGTCGTCATCAAGGAACTTAGAGAGAAAATAAAAAAGGCACAATCTAGAATGAAGCAAATCTATGACTCTAAACATAGAGAAAAAGAATTTTCAGTTGGAGATATGGTGTATTTGAAATTACAACCATATAGGCAGCTCTCTGTATCCATGAGAAGGAACTTCAAGTTGTCTGCTAAGTATTATGGGCCATTTAAGATTTTACAAAGAATAGGAGCAGTGGCTTATAAACTGGATTTGCCAGCAGGTTCACATATCCACCCAGTATTCCATGTCTCTCTTCTCAAGAAGAAAATTGGAGAAAAAGTTTCTATGCAATCTCAATTACCTTTGGTAAACATGGAGGAAGAAAAGATTATTCCAAAACCGCAAGCAGTTCTTGATCGACGAGTCTCAAACAAGAAGCATGAAGTTCTGATTCATTGGAAAGGTTTATCTCCTGCTGATGCAACCTGGGAAGATCGGGATTTCATCAAAAAACAATTTCCAAACATTACCCTTGAGGACAAGGGCGAAATTTAAGGAGGGAGGAGCTGTTACATTCAAGAATTCCTAGTCATTAGGACTCTAAATAATTTCTGTTATTTCCTGTTTAAATCTTTCTGATTTCTAGATATTCATGTTAACTATTTTCTGATTTGTAGTTGAGTTGAATTAGTCAACTAGCTGTTAAGATTATTCCTATTTTGTTGGGAACTTCAGTTGTATTGTGGCCTATTTGAAAGGGAAGAGAATAACAACAAGGACGCTTATCTTTTTCCAGCACTTTGGTGTTTTCATTGGAGGTTCTGGTTCCCTCGAAGTAATCAGAGTATTTTATCTTGTTTTCATCTTTTGGGGTTTTCTTTACAATCCTTCAAAATAGGTAAAGGAAATCCCTCCTCAACCAGCCAGTACGTACCAATCATATAGGCCTTGTAATAATTATTTCTGCGAAAAGAAACACGTTTATTAAAATGATAGATTGCATAGGTTGCCGAAACTTAAATAGTATAGCTCTCAAATTATGATCAGGCATAAAATCAAACAGGTATGTGACAAACGAATAGACCTAATCTTAGTGAACTTCAAAGAAACGTAATCTTATTACACGAGATATTTTTGGTGTTTAAATAATACATCTGAGATTGATGTCAGCTGAAAAACAAAGCAAAATATATATGAAACTGACAAGATGAAGGTCTTCAAAGATGTTGAAAGCATTAAATTTCTCTATACTACTTGGAAAAAAAAATGTCAAAGTCTGAAATCCTATCACATGTAGAAGCATGAAGCTTTGATTTGGGCATTGAGATTTGATTCAGTCTCTTATGGAGGGGATATGAAGTCTTTCAATCCATCATGCCAGTTGTTTGTTTTAAGGAAAAGAGAACAAACAGATAACCTGGCGAGAAGAAAATATGTGTAGAGCCCATATAGTATAAGTTGTGGATGGGCATTCCCCTTATTTCTGTCAGAAGGTCAGCATATAGTTTAGTGTGGACTACACAATTGAGGGGCATGGGGAGACCTCCCCAAGTAATGGGCTACATGAGTCAAATACAATATGGAAAAGAGAAAACCTGCTTTGCACAATATCAACCTAAAAGAGAGGCATAGCTAAATCAGATTGCACTAAGTCATAACTTCTGTTTCATGCAGCAGCAATATAACATCAAAATCATTATTTCAGATTCACTAAGGCAAAGAAACAATAATTTTATATATAATCAAATTCATAATATTTTCTAATAGCAATATATTAAATAAATTATTACGTTGATCGTAAAACAAAATCTGATATGTTAAACCAGAAAATAGAATATATTGAACCAATACACCCAATACACAAGAACAACACCCTTCTTGAGATATAAGAATCTAGATAAGAATAAAAGCATATGACTGCCAACAGATAAAACATGTACTTATTACTCACTAGTTACTCATATAATAATCTAATGTTCAAAGTCACTATCACCAGATAAAATAGAATTGTCTATTGTGAAAAAGAAAGACAGGAATAAATAATAATTGAGTGAAAAGGAAATTAAATTCCAAGATGGAGATATTAACCTGGACATTCGTAACCCAGTCTCGTTGCTCACCTGCTGAGATCTCATAATTTGGTTCATAGTTTAAACCAATGGAACCTGCAGCACCCGAGACACATGCATCCACATCCTGGCCAACTGGAAATATGGATGTAATCCAGATCTGCAGACAAATTATACATATAAAATAAATCTAAGAAAATGAATACCAACTCAGAAACTTCACAAGATAGCATTGTGAAAATATAGAAGTGTACAAACAACTGGGGATGTAAATGAATCTGGGGATATCCAATCTGATTCAATATAACATTGATTTCACCTGTGTTCACAAACTGTGTTCAGGTATGGCTCACATATCTGATTTAAAATCAGATAAAGAAACAAGTGTATGGCTTTTTTTTAACTAGATCTGAAAGTGGATTAGTTATCCATAATGCACAATAAAAACAAATTCTCTTACTTGAATTAGATGAAAAATTGAAATTTCGTGCATACTGGCCACATACCAGAGAATGTGCTGTACTGGCCATAAGCCAGTACGATAGGGGCTAGTGTGCACAGGTATTGAGCAAACCAGGCCCATATCATGCTGCATCAAGGTGTGTAGACTCCACAATAACCTGTAAGAGGGCCTTGCTTTGGTATATAACCAGCCCAGCTTAGTTCATCTTTCGTCAACATGGTCGACCTTCATTTCTTTTTTTAATTAGTTCAATAGCATAACCCCCCAAACATGGAGTTGGACACTATCTTTGTCATTACATATGATAACATTGCTTCCATTGGCCCTGTTTCACTACGGTACCAGTAAAGTTAAAACTTGGGCCGGTGCTCTTGACCCTCCACCCAAATTGTTGACCTCCATTATTAACTCTAATGTTCATTCCCTAAGTAAATTGGAGGTTCAAGGCCAACTAACTTCACAGATATAGTCATTAAAGAATGAAAAATACATCAGCTCATTGCATGCTAAATATGAAAATGCTGAAAAGTCAAAACAATGCAAGTAGTGATATTATAATATCAAATCAGAGAGAGAGAGAGAGAGAGAGAGAGAGAGAGAGAGGGGGGGGGGGGGGGGGGGTGGAGGGGGGAGTTTCAAAAGCTCACTTCATCAAAATCTTCACAATTGCTTAATTCATCGATACTAGCAGAACTAGCACCAAAGCACAGAAGAGCTTCAGAAAGTGTATCCTACACCATGAGATAGTATCAGTCAATACATGATATGATATTGAAGAGAAAATGAATCATTATATATTCATATTGTTCTTTAAATTTCATATAAAAATGTGCAAGTCATAAATAAATGACAATGATTTTTCTGATAAAGGAAGAAATATAACTATTTGGCATCACTGAAAAATTAACAAACCGAATAGACAAGTGAAACTCCATAAATAGAGTATGTAAATGGAATGTATGCAGCTACCTAATATTGGTGAAAATAGTGCAAGATGCACGCTGATGAACTCATAATGTTTTGAAAAGTCACATGCTAAAAAAAAGGAACCAAAATATTATATCATTTAAGGACGTTAAGGTAAACAATCACTAATTCATTTTGACAATTTCACCTAGGTGGGAATGCAGTTTTCCACATGTGTTCACTATGGGTTATTTAGAATCATATTTTACGAGCATCTCATATGTAGTATAGTCAAAACATGTGCTGATGCCAATGTCTTCATGGATTTTACAAGAACATTCAGTGCCAAAATATTAAAGATCATATGTACAATGTGAGTCACATGGCGCCAAACCTGCTGTGCATTAAGAATCATGAACCCTAACAAAGCGGCCCCTTTCACTAACATCACTAAAGAAAGCTACTACCTGACCATTGGAGGCTAACGAATCCTATCATCAAAGGTATTTTGCTTCTTTTCTTATCCAAGATTTAGTATTAGGGCAACTCAACAGAGTAAAAACTAAGATAGATTCTTCGGGCCGAAGATCTTCACTAGAATCTATTCTAGAAAACAGCTAATAAAGCTGAAAAGACAATAAACCATGACTGGAACCTTGTCACTTCCGCAATGGATGACATTGGTTCGTATTCCGCCTCAAGATAGTGATAGAAAGTAATTTCTTGGCTTTAAGTTTATTAAATCCTCCTACTGGAAACAAATCGTTAAAACTTTAGCAACCAACTAATGCGACTACAAAAGGGCTGGACTGGATCCACCCAACATGAGAGCTATTAGAGCAAGAAGGGAAGAAGATTCTGCTCACAGCGTCGCGTTTGTTGCAGCGGATGCGGGCGGATAGGTAGGGGGAGAAGAGGGAGGCATCGGAACTGGTGGGGTCGTCCGTTTCCATGGTCCGAGCGCAGAAGAAGCGCTCCTCCCTCCGCCTCTTCGGGTGGCGGTGGAGGGGAGAGAGCCTGCTTCCTTTGGAAAAGCTTCTTGGTGGGGGTGGAGGGAAGAGAGACGAAAGATTTTTGACAGAGGTAAAACTGGTAGTCATGGCGAGAGGCATAGCAGGGCGAGGGATTTGGAGGGAGAGGGAGCGTTTGAGGAGACGGAGGCGGCACAGCAGCATCCTGTGCGGCTTGGTTAGAACGTTGGACGGCAGGTTATTCCTGGTTACATATACGAGAAAAATGGTCGGTCGCGGACTGGGGATCAATATTTGCATTTCTTTTCATTTATCGTTCTTTTAGAAAAAAAGTTATTAATTAGACCAGATCCAACACGTCATCCGTAGACCATGCCAACCAGATCCCAACAGATATATAGACTTTGACTTTTCCTTTCTCCTTTTGTCTCTAGCGAGAAACCTTTGCACCGAGGGGGCGGGAGGACCACCCGAGCCCGTGCTGTCGGCAAATAGGAGCCCTTCTCCGGCTTGCATTTCTCCTTTATCCCTAAGGGCTCGTTTGGTTCCTGCAAAAAAAAGGGAGAAAAGTGAAAAGTAATGAAATGCCTCGCATTTAGTTAGAGTTTTCAAAGAAGATAAATGGAAAAGTTATATTCCCATAGAAATATAATTCCCACATTTCATGGAAAAATCTTTTCCATGAGAAACATGGAAAAGTTACTTTCCCATGAGACGGAAATCACTCCATTTTTATTTTTTCCCAAAAAAATCCTTCAGCATTAAAGAAGCATTCAAGACCTAATTTTTATTAAGGGCATAATAGGAATTATACATAACTTTTTCAGGAAAGTGGATTGCCAACCAAATATAAGCACTTTGGAAATTTGTCACTTTTTCTTGGTCAACCAAACATGCCAAAAGTACTTTCCTAAGCATCATCTTCGTAGGAATTTATTTCCCACGAATCATATTCCTAGAAAGGAAAATGCTTTCCGCGAACCAAATGAGCCCTAAACGACAGCCCCAAGGACATAGGAGAGAAGGAGGCAGACAATAAGTTTTTTTTAAAATTGATTATTTATTTTTCTGTTAGAACTATTATAGAAATATCTGCGGTCGAATGAATAGCTTTATGAACGAGGTCAACGAATAATTCTGAAAAAACGTCAATAGCTCCTGACTTATTTGTCAAAAAATAATAGAGTCCGAACGTAGTAGCAATTATCTTTGATATGTTTTGCCTAAAATTATACTTTTGCATAAACACGGAATTTGACGCAATCTAAGGGCTCGTTTGGTTCGCAAGAAAAGGAGGGGAGAAAGTGTGGTCAATGGGAAAGTAATGAAATGCCTCTTGTTTGGTTGGAATTTTCAAAGGAGAGAGATGGGAAAGTTGTATTCCCATGGGAATATGATTCCCACATTTCATGGAAAAGTCTTTCCCATGAGAAACATGGGAAAGTTACTTTCCCATGAGGTGGGAATCACTCCTTTTTTATTTTTTTTCCAAAAAGACCCTTTAGCATTAAAGAAGCATTAAAGACCTAATTTTTATTAAGGGCATAGTAGGAATTATACATAACTTTCCTAGGAAAGTGGATGGTCAACCAAACATAAGCACTTTGGAAATTTGTCACTTTCTCATGATTAACCAAACATGCCAAAAGTACTTTCCTAGGTATCCTCTTCCTAGAATCTGATTTCCAGGAATCATATTCTTAGGAGGAAAAATACTTCCCGCGAACCATAAATGGAGAAAGAAGAATTTTTTAAATCACTTCGGGTCAGCAGGCCTTCCAGCATCCGAAGTATGCCGGGGTTGTAAATGACACAGCGTTTCCTAAGGAGAAGAATTTTTTTGAACCATGGACTGAAAGATTCTCGTTCCGAGCTTTGCTGTCCTACTAACTATTAGAAGTAGAAGTTTGTGCGCCAAAAATTCTCCATCCTCGGGCTCTGTGTGCTGTGACATTATTCGTATTATTTGTGCGCCATCGTGCTCCTCTCCGGGTCTCCCCGCCCGAGCGCTCCGGATGGACACGAGGAGCTAGAGACCGGTGGCACTAGGGAAAGCTCGAGCGGAGACCAGCAACGCTAAGGGGTTTTTTATCTCTCAATACGACAGGAGAGGCGAACTCCGTTCCTTTCTCTTTAGCTGCTTAACAGGAGCGCATCCCTCGGAGTGAACGGAATGAACCGAGTGAATGGAACAAACGGAGCACGAGTGGGATCTGGTTGGCGTGGTCTATAGATGACGTGTCGGACTTAGTCCAACCAATAATTCTGCCTCTTTTAAGCTGTGCGCTTGATGATTGCATTTAGCAGAGAGAATATTCTCTCAGGTGGAGGGGTATCTTGCCAAGCACCCCCAAAAAATATTGAAAAGAACAGAGGTAAAAGATAATTCTATTCCGCCTTCTCGGTAGGATAGAATTATCCTACGGAATAAGAGATGCTTATTCCCTTTTATTATTGTTTTGCCCTTATCTACTTTTAAATACACCAAAAAGTAAGAGGTAATTTAGTTATCATGATAATATCCAAATCATTGCGAAAGCCAATTGCACTCATTTATTCTCCACACCAATCTGTCCAATGCTAAAAGGAAATTTATCCCGTAGAATAGCTTATGCATTCTATAATGTAAGGGATATCCCGCCAAAACTTATTCCATTTACCAAACATAGACTAAATAAGTGTTTTACTCAGCCAAACATCAAAATTTTATTCAACTCTAACCAGCATAACATTATTTTGTTTAAGGGATACCATAACAATGTTAACTCGTATAAATCTATTTCTCCAAGGATGATCCAATACTTTTATTTAACTTTTTAGATTGATCTAAGAGGATCACCAGACTCAATATGGATTGTTTTGGCCACTATAAGTAGGGCCGTACAGGGTCTAAAAGCAAAATCCACCACATCGGAAAGTTGTATAGTGTGCTAAATTTTTGAAGTCTATAACTTAGTCATACAACACCTAATTGAGATGAACTTTTTTTTAGATCAAATAACTTTTTAAGATCTATGATATTGTATCAATCTTCTAGGGCGTTAAAATGGATCAAAATGTCGTCATTTGGGCTCCAAAATAGGTCGGTCAAACTAATTTTTTTTCGAAAAAGATTTTGATGTGGCATATCTTTCAATCTGAAAAAAAATTATGCAGAACAATAAAAGACAAAGTTGATATAAAAGTTAAGACCTATCCTTTTTAAGATTTTAGCTTTTTGTTTTTATTTTATTAGTCATGGCTATTTTTGGAAAGCTAATCATAGTCGAATTAGGAGAGAAATCGGATCCAAATTGTACAACAACAGACCTTACTATTATAAATAGAAGCTATATATCTCATTTTCTTTTAGGAGTCAATGAAAGAAAAGATGATCTAAACGCTACTTTCACTAAGTTTTTTTTTATATATTTTTTTTTGAGAGATTCGAGTTGACTGAACTAAGAAATTTTTTCTTCTCCTTGATTCGAGTGAAGGTCTATCGGTGCTCCAAGTATATCAAAGAACAAAGGTGAGTATGGTTGTTAGTTTTACGTCGATGGACAATGAGATGAAGGAATCTCTCACACAACTAGAAAAGAAGATCATTTAACCCACTGAGGTCATATCTTGATTGCTAATGCCTTTAGCACAAGCACCAGCAACTCCTATAACAAAACTATCTCTCACGTCTAGAGATAAAGATCTACCATCTCGTGAGTAGGATGAGCAACCTATGCGTACTCAAAATTCTCCTCTTCAATCTTTCAAAGTTGAAGCTTAAATGGAGATCCTTATATATGATCGATAGAGCTATCAATACGGAGAAGTTTGATAACTAACTAAACTAGTTTGAGATCTATTTCACTATCTATTGTACTATGTTGTTTAGAAGGTAGTTTTCACCTACCTCAAGCTTTTCAGCATACTCTTACTTAGTAGAATTCATATATGAGGGATAAAAATGCCTCTAGCCTGACGTTGAGCAAATTTAAGGGCCTAATTAAGAAATGATTCTACTCAATTGGCCATAAAAAAGATCAGTGGATCAAGTACCAGCACATGCGGCAAAAGTATGATCAATCAGTCCAGGACTACATTACCGAGCTCCACAAGCAAGCTATCTCACTCGAGATCTCCATCAACGATCATGCAGTCTTCATAAAGTATATTGGAGGTCTCCATAAAAACATCCGGAAGGAGCTAGAACTCTTCAAAGTTGAAGATATTAGTAAAGTCAGCATAAAGGCCGTGGAGATCAAGGAGAAGAATCGGCTAGAAAAGTCAAGAAGGGTGATAAATTCAAGAAAGGCAATGGAAAACTATGCAAGAAGGGAGAGCGAAGCAAGAAGCAAACCAAAACAACTCAAAAAAAATTATTGCGACCATTATAACATTAGGGGGCACAAAAAAAAATGTTGAAAACTTCATACTGAGTTACATCCAAGAAAAAAGTTGAAGGATGAGGATCCTAAGGAGAAAGGCAAGACGATCCTCAATATAATAGAGGTTGAGAAGTTGATCCAAAATTGAGTCTGATAGGGAGAAAACCTGAGATGGAAACTAAGGCTAACCCATACATGTGAAAGAAACTTTTCTGCTTGAAATTTAGATGAAAAAGAGCATTATTAGGGCTACTATAGATCCTAGAATCCAGAAAAACTTCATATCTAAAATCTGATTTAGAAGCTAGGGTCGCAGACAAAGCCTCATCTGCGTCCCTCCCCTCTTGGGTGGATTTAGAAAGATGTCAAGCTGAAAATCACCGAACGGTGCATGTTTAAGTTCATGATAACAGAGAGGTACATCAACGATAATGACACGCAAAGTAGTTCCTTTAGATGTATGCCATATCATCTTTGGGAGCCTGTACCTATGAGATCGAGATGCTGTCTTTTATAGGCAGCAAACAAAGTATCCACTCGTAAAGGATGGGAAGGAGTTCATGACCAACGCTTCCAAAACACAAGAAAAGGTGGACCTTGCAACCATAGCCCAGATGAAGCAACTTGTTAATGCCCGCAATAAGTTCGTATTGATATGATAAGTCAATACCACTCATGAGAAGTCAAGCCTTCGCTTCTTCGTTCTATTGACTGATTGATTGAGATTGAGATCGAGGAGTCAGCATCATCATTGTCGATGAAAAGAAGAGTAATGCTGGAAACCATCTTCAAGCAAAGCTAAGTGGTTCAATCATAAGGTAAGGAAGAAAGCATTTTTCCATCTTCAGTTCTATTTAACAAGAGCTCAATCCCCTAAATAGAAAGAGCCTTAATCTAGAAGGTTCATCATACCCGATGTGGATCACCTTGTCTACTACGAGTAGGGCTTGATAGGATCCAGGAGGAAGATCCACCGTATCAAAAAACTGAATTATATGCTAAACTTCTAGAGGCCATAATTTGGTTATATGACCTCGATTGGAAAGAACTATTTTTTATCAAATCAGATAATTTTTTGAAATCTATGATATAGCGCCAACCTCTGAGAGATTTAAAATGCGTTGAAATTTTACCATTTGAACCTCAAGATGGGTTGATCAAACCAAAAATTTCTATTTTGAAAAAGACTTTGACTGGACCTACCTTCCAATCAAAAAATAATTAGATAGAGCAGTAGAAGACAAAGTTGATGTAGGAAGCTAGATCTATCTCTTGTAGGATTTTAGCTTTCTTGTGTTTATTTTTACTTATCATGTTTATTTTTGGAAAACTAATTCTATTCGAAGTAGGAGAGGAATGATACCCGAATCGTGCAAGGGCGGACCTCATTATCATAAATAAAGACTATGTATCTCTTCTTTTTTTTGGAGAATCAATGAAAGAAAAAAAGGACCTAAACCTTACTTTACCAATCTTTTTATCTTTTTTTAAAAATTTTTTGAGATCTTTGAGTTAAACATGTTGAAAGAATTCTTTCTTCTCCTCGATTAGATCAGAAATAGCTCTAACAATTATTTATTTATTTTATGTTATCCAACTAAAGAGCATTTGCAATTATGTTATTTATTTATTCTGGTTTATTTGAAGTTTCCATATGGATTTATTTATATAGAAATAGTATAAACCTAGAGAGAAAAATAACTTATTTAGAGTTTTCCTTTTTGTGCAAATCAAACATAGTTTTAGGATGTATTTAGTTGTGGAATAGGAGGGGATATCTCTAGACTTGGGGACATCTTATCATACCTAAAAAAGAGGGGCGAGAATACGTTTATACATATGGAGGTATAAGTGGGCGTCAAACAATATAATTCCATTATGTTATTTTGGTTTAATAGATTTATTCCACAAAATAAAAAAAAAAAATCTTTTGGTCCAATTATTTTTTGCCCCTATTCCCTCTCTAACTATACAAAAACATGGAATGGCAATTTCATCATGATGATTATCATCAAAAAAGCTTTTCTTTGCACTAATCCCTCCAACTAAACGTGCATAAACCTCTATCTCATGGAATCAATCTCATCCTTCTACCGATACCCAAATTTGTTCGCTTATTCCTTTAAAAAAATTTTCTCAACCAAATACACCTTAAACCTTTCTACGTTCAATATAAACCAAGTGAAATAAAATTGAGAATTCGTGTCTTACTAATTATTAATCATATTTAAGCCAACCTAGAATAGTTCTGTGGTTACCATATAGAATATGTGAAACAAAATTTAGGGATTGTCTCATACTATTTATATAATTATTGAAATTCAAACTTCAAATTTGTATATATTGACCACAAAATGGATCTGAAATTGTATTTACATAGGTAGAGTCAGCAGATTTTGTTGATGACTTTATATGAAATATGTTGTGAAAATTATGTACAAGCCTCTCACTAAACCATAGATTTCTTGTTACTTGTGGCAGCGACAATTTCTTCTTCTTCTTCTTCTTCTTAATTTTTGGTAGATGGCATTGACTGTTTTCATTGGACCTCTTTGATGAAGAAAAAGACAAAATATAGGGAAAAAAGAGCCAAATAAACACGTGTTATTTTCTCTCATTCAAAGGAATGTTTTCCCCTTTTAATGTTGGAATATCTAACTCGGCTTGATTGGACCTATGATATTGTTACACAAAGGTTAACTTTGCCTGACCTAGAAGGAAACTTTAGACCATCTCTATCTGTTTTGCATGACAAGCTTGTCTACTATAGGGTGGTATTTGGTGACCTAAATAGGATCACCAAGATGTTCTTAGATCACTGGTGAACTTTTCCCAAGGTAATATGATCTATGATAATCTAAGACTACTGTTATGCTATGCTCTAGTGATTAAAGATTTTCAGGTGTCCACGAGTAACCTATTTGGTATTTAATAGAAATCCAAGATCATTGACTATACAATACTAAAAATTGCCACTATATATTCCATAAAATATATTTATTAGTTCTACAAATTATTAATCTATAAAAAAATATACTAGTTGTTATTATAGAATTAATATTTTTATATATAATTATAATATACTACTTTTTAATGCTAATATTTATTTTGATTAGGGAAATAAGGCAAACAGAAGCAATATATTAAATAATTTCATTTTATAAATATAAAGTACAATAATATATTTCTACTATAATTTAAAATTATCATTCAATAATAATATGACAATAACATGGTTAATAATATACTATACTATAATATAAATCATAAATATAATATATAATATTATTATAATATTATTATATATAATATTGATATAATATATTAATAGTATATTGATAGACTATTTTTTTAATGAACTGAGGAGTATTTTTATTCTCAAATTTCAGTCCAAGTTTACTACCTTGGGGGGATCTTGGATTTTTAACCTCAAGGATAGATATCCTATCGCTTCGTTGGGCGGTGATTTGAGATGTGGAGGTGATTTACGATTATTGCCACATAGCATCACTATAGTGTAACCAAATACAATAATTTCATCACCTCCATCCACATCATTCTTAATCTTAGGATGATCACCACATACCAGACTCTCCCTAAAGATGATGAAAGGTTGCTTGCCTTTGGACACATTATTTTAGATCGATATAACAATTATGTGAAATCAAAAAAAAATATTTATTGGAGTACATATATTGTAGTTATGGTTATTATGCTAACATACCTATGTTGACATCATGACCTAACTCATATCCAATTGGTAGATGATACCTAATATTATCCAATGTTTTTTTTTTGCCAAAGAAAATATTGAATTTTTTGTTGATGTTAGTGATTAACAGGAAAAAATATAGTAAAGAAATTTATATACTTATTAGCAAGTTTTATTTTCATGTTAATGTCCATATATCCTTTTCTTTCGATGAAAACTTCAATAGCAAGAGGAGCGTAAGCATGAGACAAAACCGTTATGGGGCTCATTCCGTTGTTGGGGCCAATGAAAGCCCACAACTAATGATGCCATTGGTAATCTTTGATCCAACAAATTTAATAATCTTCCCTGCTCCAAATGTCTCTACCTCATCATGGAGCTTTTTTGACATGAGTTTATTTTCATAATTAACTTGATATCCTAAGCCCCCATCTATAAATGTAAGGAATGAAGGATTAAGGGTCACAAGAACTAGCTACCTTTTTTTCTATTGTAGTGATTTTCGTTACATGAGCAAAGAAGAAGACTTTTTGATCATCCATAGTTGTCTTGGACAGTAGTCGTTTGCAAAGACTACACCATTTAAGACTCTGGGAAGGAAGAACACGTGGGAAATAAAAATATTGTAGAAAAGTTTTCTACCTACTCTGATGAGGTAGTCATTATATATATTTATACTTGCGAATGTATAAGAAATTATAACTAGGATGCTACAAAGATCGAAAGAAATAACAACTGGATCTCTAAGATTAATCCTAAATTTATGTTATTCAAAATTTAAAATTCAAAATTTCTAAAATCATGAATCCTTGATATGCAGCCTAATATGGGGCTGAGACGAAAATACTACTAATATCTCCCTGTAAGCTAAGGTGGGTACCATCGAAAGCTTGGAACGTAATTATTAAAAGTATTGGGGGGCAAGTCCTTTGGTAAATATATCAACGAGTTGGTTATTGGAGGAGATGAGTTGGACATGAATTTAATGACAAGCCACTCACTCTCGAACAAAATAAAAATCAATTTCAATATGCTTGACCCAAGCATGAAACATGGGATTAGCAGTGAGATAAATAGTAGATAAATTATTACACTAAAGTATAGGAGCTCGAGAAAGTGAGATACTCAATTCCTATAATAAAGATTGAATCCAAATATATTCAGCAGTAGTATTTGGCAAGCCCTTTGTATTCAGATTTGATACTTAAACATAACACAATGCATTGCTTTTTAGTACTCTAGGATATGAGATTAGGGCCAAAAAAAATATTGAAGCCACTTACAGAATATCGATTATCAGGATCACCGGCCCAATTAGCATCGAAATAGGCATAAAGAGAAGAGGATGAGCCTTTGCTTAAATAAATATCATAATCGATAGTATGAGACCCCGGAACTGGGCCCGGTCCATTTGACCGGCCCAGTCCCAGGTTTCGGCCTCACGTGCGCACCGAGATGGAAGGATCCATCCCGAAGAAGGAGGAAGCCCTGTTTTTAGGGCTTCTTCTCCTTCTCTTTGAGGCCACCCGAGTCCTCTCTTCTTCCTCATGCAGCCGCCCAAGAGGGAGAGAGAGGGAGAGAGAGAGGGAGGGAACCGTCGGAGCCGGATTTCTTTTTCGGGTGACCTTCTTCCTCTGTTTGCCGCCGGAAGGGAGCCGCCGGATCTTCGCCGGGGCTGAGGTAAGGATTCTAGCTTCACCGCTTTGTTATACCATTTGATAAAAGAAGAAGAAGAAGAAGAAGAAGAAGAAGAAGAAGAGAGAAGGAAAAGGAGGGGGAGGCACCTGTGGCAGTCGGCATGCCTTCGTCCATAGGCGTCGCCGGCCCTCAGTGGCGGCCACCTTGAGGACCGGAGAGCACCACCTTCCCTTGTTCCTCTTCTGTGTTCAGTGAAAACAGAGAAGGAATAGTGGAAGGAGAAAGAGAGAAAGAAAGAAAGAAAGAAAGGACAAGAGAGGGAAGAAGGAGAAGGCCGACTGCTGTGGGCTTTTCCTCTTCTCCCGTGCGCATACCTCCTCCATGGGAAGGAGAGAGCCGGCCGCCGCGGGCGCCGCCGGCCTCGTCTTGACGTCTCTCGAGCTCGCCGACCTCCCTTTGCGGGAGAAGAAAGAAGAAGAAAGAAAGGGGGGAGGAGAAGAAGTCGGGAGAAGAGGAGGAGGAGGAGGAAGAAAAAAAAAGAAAGAGGGGAAGGAAGAAAGAAGTCGGGAGAAGGTTCTGGAGAAGAGAAGAAAAGAAAAAAAAAAGAAAAAAAAAGGGAAGGGAAGGAAAAGAAAAGAAAAGAAAAGAAAAGAAAAGAAAAGCAAGAAAAAGAAAAGAAAAAAATAAATAAATAAATAAAGGGAGAGGATGGTTTACGGGTATGAACCCGAATCCGAACCCGAACCCGGGGGGGCTATACACTTCTGCAGGGTCGGCCCTGGGAGAATGTTAAAATTTAAGTTTTATATATATTGTGATGAATTTTAAAAAAAAAATATAATTTTTGGATATTAG
The DNA here is from genome assembly GCF_051530095.1 of Phoenix dactylifera. Classification (NCBI taxonomy): domain Eukaryota; kingdom Viridiplantae; phylum Streptophyta; class Magnoliopsida; order Arecales; family Arecaceae; genus Phoenix; species Phoenix dactylifera. The sequence continues at coordinate 19,396,985 of NC_143198.1, read as the reverse complement.
GTTCTCCGAGGGATTTGTGAGATTAATTGGATTTGTTGTGGATCGCATTCGATGTAAGTAATGAACTGCCTTCTCTAGACTCTTCATTTATATAATATTATTTGTGCATCGAATAAATTGTTAATGAATTTATATGGGATTTATGAATTTTACGAGATGATGCTTTGAATGAAAAATGGATATGTGAATTAGAATATTATTTTTTTCGGACTATTGTTACATTACTGTTTTTGCATCGTATATGCATATTTAGATCGGATTATGATATATCTATTATGTTACAAAAGAATCTTGATGTGTATCAGATTTAGAACTCTCAGCCTGGCTATGTTCTGGACCCTGCCAATAAGGGGTTATGCATTGGCAATTCTGGCCCCACCACAGGGTATAAGTGTGGTATTCTGGCCCACTCCGCAGGGTATAAGTGCGGTATTCTGGCCCACTCCGCAGGGTATAAGTGCGGTTCTGTTTCTGGCCTAGCCACAGGGTATAAGTGTGGTCGTAGCTAAAGGCTGATGAGATGAATATGATTTGTTTCGAATCAGATTTATGATTATGTATATAGATATTTGAAAAAATATGAACTTTAATGAATTTGTGCTTGAAAAGAAATTGATTATGTTATTATGTTGATTCATCGTAATTTGTATTTATATTTTATGTTATTATATGAATTGACTAGTTAAGGTGTTTATTACTTACTGGGCTGTCTAGCTCATTATACAATTTCTTGTTGTTTTATAGATTTCGAGAACTAACCTATCGGGGATTTAAAATGGGAGAGCGACTAGAAGAACTGAAGCACAAGTTATCCTAGATTAGGCTTTATCTAAATTGATGTTTTATATTTATTGTTCCGCTGCGTATTTAGAACTGTGAGACTATATAATTTGTGTCAGTCAATGGAATAAGATTGCATTTATTTCAGCTGAATTATTTTATCTATATAACTGAGATGTTTGGTTAAGATGCCTTGCATGCTCGTGGGGAGAGTTTCCTACGGGTGTGCGGCAGTTGGCGCGGACCCCCGGCCCGCGATCTCGGGCCGGGGGCGTGACAACTTTTATGGTATCAGAGCATAATTGGATAAATTCTAAGATAAGAAAATCTGACATGACATGAGTGTAGGTGGGTAGACACTAGGGACATTGGGACGTTAGTTTATGATGATTGTAACAACCATTCTATGTACTTGTAATGAACTGGTAAGCTTATTATTTGTATGCTGCTATCTGATAGACATAGATCAGGATGCCTCCATGTCGGACGAGAAAGACTACTCGCAGAGCTACTAATAAGGTACCCAACCCGCAAAATGACAGCACACCCCAACAAGTTGGTAACACCCCTCAGCAGGAGAGAGTCGTCAATCCTGCCAGTGATACTCAGATAGGACAACAAGAGCCGGGCCTAGGTCAGGTTATGCAGACCATAGTGGGCCTTATGCAGATGCAACAGCAGGTACAACAGCAGTTGCTCCAACAACAAGCGCAGTTGCCCCAGACACAGCCACAGCAAGGACGAGGGGAACAGTGTGAACAACGTAGCAATATAGCTGAATTTAAGAGGCTGGCTCCTCCAGCTTTCAAGGGGACTACAGAACCGTTGGAAGCAGACAATTGGCTTACAGAGATGGAAAAAGCATTTGCTGTCTTGAGATGCCAGGATGATGAAAAAATTTTGTTTGCATCATACATGATGCAAGGTGAGGCATTCAACTGGTGGCGGATGTTGGAACATAAATATGAGCAGGATAGGGAGCCACTCACTTGGGCAAAATTTCGAGGAGCATTTTATGATAAGTATTTTCCTCGGAGTGTAAGGACACAGAAAGAGCAGGAGTTTATTCATCTAAAGCAAAGAAATATGACTGTTGCAGAATATGAAGCTAAATTTACCGAGCTAGCCAAATTTGTTCCAAAGTTAGTCGAAGATGAACTAGATCGAACGCATAAATTTGAGATGGGACTAAAGACTAAAATTAGAAAACAAGTGGTACCTTATGAATTGACTACCTATGCAGCTGTGGTAAATAAAGCTTTAATAATTGAAAGGGAAGTTAATGATGAACGGTTGGAAAGAGAAAAAAATCAAAAGAAGAGGAACAGATCAAATGAATTTCAGGGGTAGAGCAATGAAAACGCCGAAAGTTCAAACAAGAAATCAACGAGTGACAACACTAAGCAGGTGCATATCAATGAATGTTCTAGATGTGGTAAGGCTCATGCTGACAAGGATTGCCATTGGAACACCGATGCCTGTTTTAGATGTGGTAAGATAGGTCATAAAATTGCAGACTGCCCACAAAGAAACGAGAATAGATCTACTCAGGCAATGGAAGGAAGCCAGGGGCTAAAGACTCAAGGAAGAGTATTTGCACTTACACAGCAAGATGCACAGGCTTCTGATGTATTGACGACAGGTATTAATCTAGTCCCAATATTTATTTCTATTTATTGTCTAACCATACCCACTGCTCTTTGTTAGATAACTCATTATACTGCTAGAAAAGATTAAATAGTTACAAAACATTTTTGATTAGTTGTCAAAAGAAGAATATAAACTTTTAAATTTCGAAAGTGTTCACATGGATTAAGACATAATAATGAATGTACCAATAAGCAAGTAATTCTAGAAAAAAAAAATCTAGACTTGACATGGGTATGTTGAGGTTTAAACTTGCAGAGGAAGTGTGGTGGATGGAATTATTTGACATTGGTCAGACAAGACGACTTTGATTTGAAGAGTGTTATGACTTGATTTGAAAGAAGTATTTTCTACTCTTGAATTGCATATACGAAAATTTCGTGGACGAAATTTCTTTTAAGGGAGGAAGGATGTGAGACCCCGAAACTGGGCCCGGTCCATTTGACCGGCCCAGTCCCAGGTTTCGGCCTCACGTGCGTTGCACGTGAGGCACCGGGAGGGAAGGATCCATCCCGAAGAAGGAGGAAGCCCTGTTTTTAGGGCTTCTTCTCCTTCTCTTTGAGGCCACCCGAGTCCTCTCTTCTTCCTCGTGCAGCCGCCCAAGAGGGAGAGAGAGGGAGAGAGAGAGGGAGGGAGCCGTCGGAGCCGGATTTCTTTTTCGGGTGATCTTCTTCCTCTATTTGCCGCCGGAAGGGAGCCGTCGGATCTTCGCCGGGGCTGAGGTAAGTATTCTAGCTTCACCGCTTTGTTATACCATTTGATAAAAGAAGAAGAAGAAGAAGAAGAAGAGAGAAGAAAAAGGAGGGGGAGGCACCTGTGGCAGTCGGCATGCCTTCGGCCACAGGCGTCGCCGGCCCTCAGTGGCGGCCACCTTGAGGACCGGAGAGCACCACCTTCCCTTGTTCCTCTTCTCTGTTCAGTGAAAACAAAGAAGGAATAGTGGAAGGAGAAAGAGAGAAAGAAAGAAAGAAAGAAAGGAGAAGAGAGGGAAGAAGGAGAAGGCCGACTGCTGCGGGCTTTTCCTCTTCTCCCGTGCGCATACCTCCTCCGTGGGAAGGAGAGAGCCGGCCGCCGCGGGCGCCGCCGGCCTCGTCTTGACGTCTCTCGAGCTCGCCGACCTCCCTTTGCGGGAGAAGAAAGAAGAAGAAAGAAAGGGGGGGAGGAGAAGAAGTCGGGAGAAGAGGAGGAGGAGGAAGAAAAAAAAAAGAAAGAAGAAAGAAAGAGGGGAAGGAAGAAAGAAGTCGGGAGAAGGTTCTGGAGAAGAGAAGAAAAGAAAAAAAAAAGAAAAAAAAAAGGGAAGGGAAGGAAAAGAAAAGAAAAGAAAAGAAAAGAAAAGCAAGAAAAAGAAAAAATAAATAAATAAATAAATAAAGGGAGAGGATGGTTTACGGGTATGAACCCGAATCCGAACCCGAACCCGGGGGGGGCTAGACACTTCTGCAGGGTCGGCCCTGGGAGAATGTTAAAATTTAAGTTTTATATATATTGTGAAGAATTTTAAAAAGAAAAATATGATTTTTGTATATTAGGTTCTGCGAGGGATTTGTGAGATTAATTGGATTTGTTGTGGATCGCGTTCGATATAAGTAATGAACTGCCTTCTCTAGACTCTTCATTTATATAATATTATTTTTGCATCGAATAAATTGTTAATGAATTTATATGGGATTTATGAATTTTACGAGATGATGCTTTGAATGAAAAATGGATATGTGAATTAGAATATTATTTTTTTCAGACTATTGTTACATTACTGTTTTTGCATCGTATATGCATATTTAGATCGGATTATGATATATCTATTATGTTACAAAAGAATCTTGATGTGTATTAGATTTAGAACTCTCAGCCTGGCTATGTTCTGGACCCTGCCAATAAGGGGTTATGGATTGGCAATTCTGGCCCCACCACAGGGTATAAGTGTGGTATTCTGGCCCACTCCGCAGGGTATAAGTGCGGTTCTGTTTCTGGCCTAGCCACAGGGTATAAGTGTAGTCGTAGCTAAAGGCTGATGAGATGAATATGATTTGTTTCGAATCAGATTTATGATTATGTATATAGATATTTGAAAAAATATGAACTTTAATGAATTTGTGCTTGAAAAGAAATTGATTATGTTATTATGTTGATTCATCATAATTTATATTTATATTTTATGTTATTATATGAATTGACTAGTTAAGGTGTTTATTACTTACTGGGCTGTCTAGCTCATTATACAATTTCTTGTTGTTTTACAGATTTCGAGAACTAACCTATCGGGGATTTAAAATGGGAGAGCGACTAGAAGAACTGAAGCACAAGTTATCCTAGATTAGGCTTTATCTAAATTGATGTTTTATATTTATTGTTCCGCTGCGTATTTAGAACTGTGAGACTATATAATTTGTATCAGTCAATGGAATAAGATTGCATTTATTTCAGCTGAATTATTTTATCTATATAACTGAGATGTTTGGTTAAGATGCCTTGCATGCTCGTGGGGAGAGTTTCCTACGGGTGTGCGGCGGTTGGCGCGGACCCCCGGCCCGCGATCTCGGGCCGGGGGCGTGACAACTTTTATGGTATCAGAGCATAATTGGATAAATTCTAAGATAAGAAAATCTGACATGACATGAGTGTAGGTGGGTAGACACTAGGGACATTGGGACGTTAGTTTATGATGATTGTAACAGCCATTCTATGTACTTGTAATAAACTAGTAAGGTTATTATTTGTATGCTGCTATCTGATAGACATAGATCAGGATGCCTCCACGTCGGACGAGAAAGACTACTCGCAGAGCTACTAATAAGGTACCCAACCCGCAAAATGCAGCATACCCCAACAAGTTGGTAACACCCCTCAGCAGGAGAGAGTCATCAATCCTGCCAGTGATACTCAGACAGGACAACAAGAGCCGGGCCTAGGCCAGGTTATGCAGACCATAGTGGGCCTTATGCAGATGCAACAGCAGGTACAACAGCAGTTGCTCCAACAACAAGCGCAGTTGCCCCAGACACAGCCACAGCAAGGACGAGGGGAACAGTGTGAACAACGTAGCAATATAGCTGAATTTAAGAGGCTGGCTCCTCCAGCTTTCAAGGGGACTACAGAACCGTTGGAAGCAGACAATTGGCTTACAGAGATGGAAAAAGCATTTGCTGTCTTGAGATGCCAGGATGATGAAAAAATTTTGTTTGCATCATACATGATGCAAGGTGAGGCATTCAACTGGTGGCGGATGTTGGAACATAAATATGAGCAGGATAGGGAGCCACTCACTTGGGCAAAATTTCGAGGAGCATTTTATGATAAGTATTTTCCTCGGAGTGTAAGGACACAGAAAGAGCAGGAGTTTATTCATCTAAAGCAAAGAAATATGACTGTTGCAGAATATGAAGCTAAATTTACCGAGCTAGCCAAATTTGTTCCAAAGTTAGTCGAAGATGAACTAGATCGAACGCATAAATTTGAGATGGGACTAAAGACTGAAATTAGAAAACAAGTGGTACCTTATGAATTGACTACCTATGCAGCTGTGGTAAATAAAGCTTTAATAATTGAAAGGGAAGTTAATGATGAACGGTTGGAAAGGGAAAAAATCAAAAGAAGAGGAACAGATCAAATGAATTTCAGGGGCAGAGCAATGAAAACGCCGAAAGTTCAAACAAGAAATCAACGAGTGACAACACTAAGCAGGTGCATATCAATGAATGTTCTAGATGTGGTAAGGCTCATGCTGACAAGGATTGCCATTGGAACACCGGTGCCTGTTTTAGATGTGGTAAGATAGGTCATAAAATTGCAGACTGCCCACAAAGAAACGAGAATAGATCTACTCAGGCAATGGAAGGAAGCCAGGGGCCAAAGACTCAAGGAAGAGTATTTGCACTTACACAGCAAGATGCACAGGCTTCTGATGTGTTGACGACAGGTATTAATCTAGTTCCAATATTTATTTCTATTTATTGTCTAACCATACCCACTGCTCTTTGTTAGATAACTCATTATACTGCTAGAAAAGATTAAATAGTTACAAAACATTTTTGATTCGTTGTCAAAAGAAGAATATAAACTTTTAAATTTCGAAAGTGTTCACATGGATTAAGACATAATAATGAATGTACCAATAAGCAAGTAATTCTAGGGAAAAAAAAATCTAGACTTGACATGGGTATGTTGAGGTTTAAACTTGCAGAGGAAGTGTGGTGGATGGAATTATTTGACATTGGTCAGACAAGACGACTTTGATTGAAGAGTGTTATGACTTGATTTGAAAGAAGTATTTTCTACCCTTGAATTGCATATACGAAAACTTCGTGGACGAAATTTCTTTTAAGGGAGGAAGGATGTGAGACCCCGGAACTGGGCCCGATCCATTTGACTGGCCCAGTCCCAGGTTTCGGCCTCACGTGCGTTGCACGTGAGGCACCGGGATGGAAGGATCCATCCCGAAGAAGGAGGAAGCCCTGTTTTTAGGGCTTCTTCTCCTTCTCTTTGAGGCCACCCGAGTCCTCTCTTCTTCCTCGTGCAGCCGCCCAAGAGGGAGAGAGAGGGAGAGAGAGAGGGAGGGAGCCGTCGGAGCCGGATTTCTTTTTCGGGCGATCTTCTTCCTCTGTTTGCCGCCGGAAGGGAGCCGTCGGATCTTCGCCGGGGCTGAGGTAAGGATTCTAGCTTCACCGCTTTGTTATACCATTTGATAAAAGAAGAAGAAGAAGAAGAAGAAAGAAGAAAAAGGAGGGGGAGGCACCTGTGGCAGTCGGCATGCCTTCGGCCACAGGCGTCGCCGGCCCTCAGTGGCAGCCACCTTGAGGACCGGAGAGCACCACCTTCCCTTGTTCCTCTTCTCTGTTCAGTGAAAACAGAGAAGGAATAGTGGAAGGAGAAAGAGAGAAAGAAAGAAAGAAAGAAAGGAGAAGAGAGGGAAGAAGGAGAAGGCCAACTGCTGCGGGCTTTTCCTCTTCTCCCGTGCGCATACCTCCTCCGTGGGAAGGAGAGAGCCGGCCGCCGCGGGCGCCACCGGCCTCGTCTTGACGTCTCTCGAGCTCGCCGACCTCCCTTTGCGGGAGAAGAAAGAAGAAGAAAGAAAGGGGGGAGGAGAAGAAGTCGGGAGAAGAGGAGGAGGAGGAGGAAGAAAAAAAAAAGAAAGAAGAAAGAAAGAGGGGAAGGAAGAAAGAAGTCGGGAGAAGGTTCTGGAGAAGAGAAGAAAAGAAAAAAAAAAGGGAAAGAAAAGAAAAGAAAAGAAAAGAAAAGAAAAGAAAAGAAAAGCAAGAAAAAGAAAAGAAAAAAATAAATAAATAAATAAAGGGAGAGGATGGTTTACGGGTATGAACCCGAATCCGAACCCAAACCCGGGGGGGCTAGACACTTCTGCAGGGTCGGCCCTGGGAGAATGTTAAAATTTAAGTTTTATATATATTGTGATGAATTTTAAAAAGAAAAATATGATTTTTGGATATTAGGTTCTGCGAGGGATTTGTGAGATTAATTGGATTTGTTGTGGATCGCGTTCGATGTAAGTAATGAACTGCCTTCTCTAGACTCTTCATTTATATAATATTATTTTTGCATCGAATAAATTGTTAATGAATTTATATGGGATTTATGAATTTTACGAGATGATACTTTGAATGAAAAATGGATATGTGAATTAGAATATTATTTTTTTGGACTATTGTTACATTACTGTTTTTGCATCGTATATGCATATTTAGATCGGATTATGATATATCTATTATGTTACAAAAGAATCTTGATGTGTATCAGATTTAGAACTCTCAGCCTGGCTATATTCTGGACCTTGCCAATAAGGGGTTATGCATTGGCAATTCTGGCCCCACCACAGGGTATAAGTGCGGTATTCTGGCCCACTCCGCAGGGTATAAGTGCGGTATTCTGGCCCACTCCGCAGGGTATAAGTGCGGTTCTGTTTCTGGCCTAGCCACAGGGTATAAGTGTGGTCGTAGCTAAAGGCTGATGAGATGAATATGATTTGTTTCGAATCAGATTTATGATTATGTATATAGATATTTGAAAAAATTTGAACTTTAATGAATTTGTGCTTGAAAAGAAATTGATTATGTTATTATGTTGATTCATCGTAATTTGTATTTATATTTTATGTTATTATATGAATTGACTAGTTAAGGTGTTTATTACTTACTGGGCTGTCTAGCTCATTATACAATTTCTTGTTGTTTTACATATTTCGAGAACTAACCTATCGGGGATTTAAAATGGGAGAGCGACTAGATGAACTGAAGCACAAGTTATCCAAGATTAGGCTTTATCTAAATTGATGTTTTATATTCATTGTTCCGCTGCGTATTTAGAACTGTGAGACTATATAATTTGTGTCAGTCAATGGAATAAGATTGCATTTATTTCAGCTGAATTATTTTATCTATATAACTGAGATGTTTGGTTAAGATGCCTTGCATGCTCGTGGGGAGAGTTTCCTACGGGTGTGCGGCGGTTGGCGCGGACCTCCGGCCCGCGATCTCGGGCCGGGGGCGTGACAACTTTTATGGTATCAGAGCATAATTGGATAAATTCTAAGATAAGAAAATCTGACATGACATGAGTGTAGGTGGGTAGACACTAGGAACATTGGGACGTTAGTTTATGATGATTGTAACAACCATTCTATATACTTGTAATGAACTGGTAAGCTTATTATTTGTATGCTGCTATCTGATAGACATAGATCAGGATGCCTCCACGTCGGACGAGAAAGACTACTCGCAGAGCTACTAATAAGGTACCCAACCCGCAAAATGACAGCACACCCCAACAAGTTGGTAACACCCCTCAGCAGGAGAGAGTCGTCAATCCTGCCAGTGATACTCAGACAGGACAACAAGAGCCGGGCCTAGGCCAGGTTATGCAGACCACAGTGGGCCTTATGAATTGACTACCTATGCAGCTGTGGTAAATAAAGCTTTAATAATTGAAAGGGAAGTTAATGATGAACGGTTGGAAAGAGAAAAAAATCAAAAGAAGAGGAACAGATCAAATGAATTTCAGGGGTAGAGCAATGAAAACGCCGAAAGTTCAAACAAGAAATCAACGAGTGACAACACTAAGCAGGTGCATATCAATGAATGTTCTAGATGTGGTAAGGCTCATGCTGACAAGGATTGCCATTGGAACACCGGTGCCTGTTTTAGATGTGGTAAGATAGGTCATAAAATTGCAGACTGCCCACAAAGAAACGAGAATAGATCTACTCAGGCAATGGAAGGAATCCAGGGGCCAAAGACTCAAGGAAGAGTATTTGCACTTACACAGCAAGATGCACAGGCTTCTGATGTGTTGACGACAGGTATTAATCTAGTCCCAATATTTAGTTCTATTTATTGTCTAACCATACCCACTGCTCTTTGTTAGATAACTCATTATACTGCTAAAAAAGATTAAATAGTTACAAAACATTTTCGATTAGTTGTCAAAAGAAGAATATAAACTTTTAAATTTCGAAAGTGTTCACATGGATTAAGACATAATAATGAATGTACCAATAAGCAAGTAATTCTAGGAAAAAAAAATCTAGACTTGACATGGGTATGTTGAGGTTTAAACTTGTAGAGGAAGTGTGGTGGATGGAATTATTTGACATTGGTCAGACAAGACGACTTTGATTTGAAGAGTGTTATGACTTGATTTGAAAGAAGTATTTTCTACTCTTGAATTGCATATACGAAAATTTCGTGGACGAAATTTCTTTTAAGGGAGGAAGGATGTGAGACCCCGAAACTGGGCCCGGTCCATTTGACCGGCCCAGTCCCAGGTAACGCACGTGAGGCACCGGGAGGGAAGGATCCATCCCGAAGAAGGAGGAAGCCCTGTTTTTAGGGCTTCTTCTCCTTCTCTTTGAGGCCACCCGAGTCCTCTCTTCTTCCTCGTGCAGCCGCCCAAGAGGGAGAGAGAGGGAGAGAGAGAGGGAGGGAGCCGTCGGAGCCGGATTTCTTTTTCGGGTGATCTTCTTCCTCTATTTGCCGCCGGAAGGGAGCCGTCGGATCTTCGCCGGGGCTGAGGTAAGTATTCTAGCTTCACCGCTTTGTTATACCATTTGATAAAAGAAGAAGAAGAAGAAGAAGAAGAGAGAAGAAAAAGGAGGGGGAGGCACCTGTGGCAGTCGGCATGCCTTCGGCCACAGGCGTCGCCGGCCCTCAGTGGCGGCCACCTTGAGGACCGGAGAGCACCACCTTCCCTTGTTCCTCTTCTCTGTTCAGTGAAAACAAAGAAGGAATAGTGGAAGGAGAAAGAGAGAAAGAAAGAAAGAAAGAAAGGAGAAGAGAGGGAAGAAGGAGAAGGCCGACTGCTGCGGGCTTTTCCTCTTCTCCCGTGCGCATACCTCCTCCGTGGGAAGGAGAGAGCCGGCCGCCGCGGGCGCCGCCGGCCTCGTCTTGACGTCTCTCGAGCTCGCCGACCTCCCTTTGCGGGAGAAGAAAGAAGAAGAAAGAAAGGGGGGGAGGAGAAGAAGTCGGGAGAAGAGGAGGAGGAGGAAGAAAAAAAAAAGAAAGAAGAAAGAAAGAGGGGAAGGAAGAAAGAAGTCGGGAGAAGGTTCTGGAGAAGAGAAGAAAAGAAAAAAAAAGAAAAAAAAAGGGAAGGGAAGGAAAAGAAAAGAAAAGAAAAGAAAAGAAAAGCAAGAAAAAGAAAAAAAAAATAAATAAATAAATAAAGGGAGAGGATGGTTTACGGGTATGAACCCGAATCCGAACCCGAACCCGGGGGGGGCTAGACACTTCTGCAGGGTCGGCCCTGGGAGAATGTTAAAATTTAAGTTTTATATATATTGTGAAGAATTTTAAAAAGAAAAATATGATTTTTGTATATTAGGTTCTGCGAGGGATTTGTGAGATTAATTGGATTTGTTGTGGATCGCGTTCGATATAAGTAATGAACTGCCTTCTCTAGACTCTTCATTTATATAATATTATTTTTGCATCGAATAAATTGTTAATGAATTTATATGGGATTTATGAATTTTACGAGATGATGCTTTGAATGAAAAATGGATATGTGAAATAGAATATTATTTTTTTCGGACTATTGTTACATTACTGTTTTTGCATCGTATATGCATATTTAGATCGGATTATGATATATCTATTATGTTACAAAAGAATCTTGATGTGCATCAGATTTAGAACTCTCAGCCTGGCTATATTCTGGACCTTGCCAATAAGGGGTTATGCATTGGCAATTCTGGCCCCACCACAGGGTATAAGTGCGGTATTCTGGCCCACTCCGCAGGGTATAAGTGCGGTATTCTGGCCCACTCCGCAGGGTATAAGTGCGGTTCTGTTTCTGGCCTAGCCACAGGGTATAAGTGTGGTCATAGCTAAAGGCTGATGAGATGAATATGATTTGTTTCGAATCAGATTTATGATTATGTATATAGATATTTAAAAAAATATGAATTTTAATGAATTTGTGCTTGAAAAAAAATTGATTATGTTATTATGTTGATTCATCATAATTTGTATTTATATTTTATATTATTATATGAATTGACTAGTTAAGGTGTTTATTACTTACTGGGCTGTCTAGCTCATTATACAATTTCTTGTTGTTTTACAGATTCCGAGAACTAACCTATCAGGGATTTAAAATGGGAGAGCGACTAGAAGAACTGAAGCACAAGTTATCCTAGATTAGGCTTTATCTAAATTGATGTTTTATATTTATTGTTCCGCTGCGTATTTAGAACTGTGAGACTATATAATTTGTGTCAGTCAATGGATTAAGATTGCATTTATTTCAGCTGAATTATTTTATCTATATAACTGAGATGTTTGGTTAAGATGTCTTGCATGCTCGTGGGGAGAGTTTCCTACGGGTGTGCGGCGGTTGGCGCGGACCCCCGGCCCGAGATCACAACTTTTATGGTATCAGAGCATAATTGGATAAATTCTAAGATAAGAAAATCTGACATGACATGAGTGTAGGTGGGTAGACACTAGGGACATTGGGACGTTAGTTTATGATGATTGTAACAACCATTCTATGTACTTGTAATGAACTGGTAAGCTTATTATTTGTATGCTGCTATCTGATAGACATAGATCAGGATGCCTCCACGTCGGACGAGAAAGACTACTCGCAGAGCTACTAATAAGGTACCCAACCCGCAAAATGACAGCACACCCCAACAAGTTGGTAACACCCCTCAGCAGGAGAGAGTCGTCAATCCTGCCAGTGATACTCAGACAGGACAACAAGAGCCGGGCCTAGGCCAGGTTATGCAGACCATAGTGGGCCTTATGCAGATGCAACAGCAGGTACAACAGCAGTTGCTCCAACAACAAGTGCAGTTGCCCCAGACACAGCCACAGCAAGGACGAGGGGAACAGTGTGAACAACGTAGCAATATAGCTGAATTTAAGAGGCTGGCTCCTCCAGCTTTCAAGGGGACTACAGAACCGTTGGAAGCAGACAATTGGCTTACAGAGATGGAAAAAGCATTTGCTGTCTTGAGATGCCAGGATGATGAAAAAATTTTGTTTGCATCATACATGATGCAAGGTGAGGCATTCAACTGGTGGCGGATGTTGGAACATAAATATGAGCAGGATAGGGAGCCACTCACTTGGGCAAAATTTCGAGGAGCATTTTATGATAAGTATTTTCCTCGGAGTGTAAGGACACAGAAAGAGCAGGAGTTTATTCATCTAAAGCAAAGAAATATGACTGTTGCAGAATATGAAGCTAAATTTACCGAGCTAGCCAAATTTGTTCCAAAGTTAGTCGAAGATGAACTAGATCGAACGCATAAATTTGAGATGGGACTAAAGACTGAAATTAGAAAACAAGTGGTACCTTATGAATTGACTACCTATGCAGCTGTGGTAAATAAAGCTTTAATAATTGAAAGGGAAGTTAATGATGAACGGTTGGAAAGGAAAAAAAATCAAAAGAAGAGGAACAGATCAAATGAATTTCAGGGGCAGAGCAATGAAAACGCCGAAAGTTCAAACAAGAAATCAACGAGTGACAACACTAAGCAGGTGCATATCAATGAATGTTCTAGATGTGGTAAGGCTCATGCTGACAAGGATTGCCATTGGAACACCGGTGCCTGTTTTAGATGTGGTAAGATAGGTCATAAAATTGCAGACTGCCCACAAAGAAACGAGAATAGATCTACTCAGGCACTGGAAGGAAGCCAGGGGCCAAAGACTCAAGGAAGAGTATTTGCACTTACACAGCAAGATGCACAGGCTTCTGATGCTTAACTGCAAGCTAGTGCTAGGGCTGCAAATGGGTTGGGTTGATGCGTGACCTGACTCGACCCGATCCGATCCGCTTAGACTCGACTCGACCCATTTTGGAGGATATGTGGGATCGGGTCTTAAAATTTGATCCATTTTATTTTTTTGGGTCGGGTCTGGATTCACTGAAGTCCGACCTAACCTGACCCATTTGAAATTTAGATAATTTTAGGTTTTCAATCATACGACTTGACCCGACCCGATTCGACCCAAATTTGTAAAATTCTTTGGATCTGCGAGCTACAGCCTGTGGAGGTACAAACATAAGTTCTGAAGCCATTGAGAGGTTGACCTGAACCGAATCTGATCCGGATCCGAATTTTTTTGGTTGGGTCCGGGTTATACATGGACTCGACCCGACCTAAATGACCCATTGGGTCAAAAATTGTAGTGATGGACCCGACGGACCCCACGGTTCGGATCGGGTCTGGGTCCAAAATTAGGATCCGAACAAGAAACCAAATTGGGTCAGAGTTACTCATAACCCGACCGACCCAACCTATTTGCACCCCTAGCGAGTGTGTGAAAGTGAACATATTTATGAACTAACATATTTGATTGATTGCAAAGACAATGCCTCGACGTTTTAGAGTAAGGTGCTCAAACATAACCCCCACACTCCGATATTAAGTCAGATTAGAAAGCTCCACTTAATTCAACAAACCTTCTACTAATATGATTCAACCATTTAAGTGGTTCGTTTATATCTATTATGATTTAACACACATCTAAAATGTGATCATATCAATGTTGATAGGTGCTACGAGATCCAAAGCTAAATCCGTTCCCAGCATCAAGCGTCATCTGATTGGTTCTAGCCGAAGAGCAAAACGGATGGGAGTTGGATGCCGCTGGCACGTGCGCGAGAGAAAATGGAAACGGGCCCCACACGAATATAGCCGTTAACCGCTCCTTCCACCCTTCGATCTCCCCTGCAGCCCTCTTCATACCATGGCCTCCTCCCACAATTTCAAAATTTCCCGACCGTTGGGAATTATAACGTTATCTATCTGCGGTCCACCTTCGAAATACCAGCACCCACGAAAGAAAACCGAGAAAGCGCTTCGATTCCTCTTCCGCACTCTGGACCAAAACCCTAACTAAATCTTCTCACGTTAACCACCCTACAAGCCCCTTCTTGTTCCACTGGGATATAGGAGAAAGAAGGAAATATCCCATGGCAAGCTATCCGAACGGAGGAGCAGGAGACGGCGCAGATGTCATCCAGATAGACGAGGCCTATGAGTTCTGTGCCCCACGGTTCTTTGATTTTATAAACGAGGAGACGGAGGAGGAGATCCGAAGGGCCGAGCGATGGTTTGAGACCTCCATCAGCTACGCCCCATCTCGTACGTTTCTTGGCTAATTTCTCCTCTTTTTTCTTTGGTTTGTGTCTCTAATGGTGAGAAAAAGAGGATCTTTATTATTCCCAACACCCCCCATTCCTTCGGGAAGAATCCCCAATTCTTGATCGGGGACATGGTGGTTTTAGGGCTTTGTGGTTTTGATCAGTGAGGAAGGTGTCTTCTTTATGGTATGATATCTTGAGGGGGCATTCAGATTTCTTTTGTTTAACAGGTTATGTTTATTTTAGATTCAGGAAGAGGGAAGCCATTCTTCAGATTCTTGTCGTCTTGTTTTTCTAGTTTCTGCTTTGAATTGGAATCTATGTTTTAGTTATGTTTCTTTGTATTGGTTTAGCCTTCATGCCAAAAATCAAAGAGGGAAGATCCATTAAAATCGCGACGCTCTGCAACTTTGGAAATGTTGATGAAGTCCAGAAGGTGATTTTGATCTAGTCCATCATTTTCCCTCTTCTTAATTAAGTGAATTAAGTCGAATTTTTTATTTAAGATTCTACTCAGAATCATGTTCCTTGTTTTACTTGATGGTAGGAACAAGAACCAGCCGAAGTTAGTAATCAAAGAGAAGATCCAATGTTACCAGCAGATAACACAATCAGGTGGGCTAGTTTATCCTTAGTCTTTAGGGTGTCGTTATTCCATGTTAATAGACAAGCTCTCTCTTTCTCTCTCTGTTTCTATTGATATGTTTCTATCTTAAACTGCAATTGCTCTTCTTTTCAACCGTCCAGACATGAGCAGGAGCGAGATATTGCTCCAGAAGTTAAATCAAGGCAACAACAAGAAGAAAAGAATGGGAAGAAGAACTCCTTTGAGTTTGTAAGTTGGAAGTTTGTTTTTAAAGCGGTTAATTTTGTAACTAGGATTATTTACTCTCTTGTTTCGAATTCTAATGACTATCATGGTTTTCAGTTTTCTGAGGTTAAGCCTTCTGAAGATAGCAGTCTCCCTCAACAAGAGA
Organism: Phoenix dactylifera; assembly: GCF_051530095.1. Classification (NCBI taxonomy): domain Eukaryota; kingdom Viridiplantae; phylum Streptophyta; class Magnoliopsida; order Arecales; family Arecaceae; genus Phoenix; species Phoenix dactylifera. Next base: position 19,380,975 of record NC_143198.1, on the reverse strand, counting down.
AAAGGTTCTTATTACTAGGTTTTCCAATCTAATTACTAGGTTTCAACTCCAAATCCCAAACCAGTCTGACGTAATTTGACTATTTTATTTATTGGTTACAGTTTACCTTCTGAAGATAGCAGTCTCCCTCAACAAGAGAAAAGGTTTTTATTTCTTTGGGTTTTCCAATCTAATTAGTAGGTTCCAACTCCAAATCCCAAACCAGTCTCACGTAATTTGATTATTTTATTTATTGGTTACAGTTTACCTGTTGGTGATAATCGTAGTGACTCCTTAGCTCCTGTGGAAAATTTGAGCAAGGAAGACATCCCTTCTTTTGAGCTCCCTGTTCCTCCTTCATCAAATGGGGCCAGAGTTGGAGGTTGAAATAACTATACTTTTAATCAATCTTTTGTTTCCCCCTCTTTCTCCACATATGCTTGTGTTATTGTCATACTAATTATTCTTTTGTCCTTAATTTTGCATGCAGCTATTGAAGATTCTGCACCAAAATCACAGAAGGTTCCCATGAAAATAATAGCACCGGCTAGGGTAAAGAACCAAGTAACTATAGAAGCTTGCACTCCCAAAGTACAGAGGGTTTCTGTGAAGGGAGGAGCACCCACCAGCACAAAGAATTTGACAACTGAAAATATAGCAAGTCTGGTTAAAAAGCCATCTGCTGGAAAGCCTAAAACCAAGTCTTCAAAATGCACCAAACCAAGGAGTGTAACAAAGTGAGTGTTTAGTTAGTACACATATCATACAAAAGAATTTTGGTTGAGGCTCTATAACTTGGCTTCCTTTTTTTTTTTGAGTAGGTGTCCTGGTAGTGTTAACATGAAGAATGCCATGGCTACTGATATTGCTCAAGAAAATCAAGCCATAAAGAGGCAAAAGCTGGATGATGAAAGATGTAGACAGGTTATTTGAGACCACCTTTTCTATTCAACTTTGGAACTTTTGGTTTTTAATTTTACTGTTGATGAAAAATTTGCTCCGACACTATTATCCTCAGATACTCAATGTCAAAACCAGAGTGTTGCCCCACAAATCAAGACCAGGTTTAACAGGTGGCACTGACATATTTTCATCTGGTGCTCGAGGTTGTCATGATGACTCATCACTGCGGAAGGTATGTTGATGTAACTTATTTTTGCAACATTTAATACCAGTCAATAGACATAGCCTGATATTTCGTTACTGCTTTGAACTTTAAACTCACAAATATGTGTGTTATGAAATAGGAAGTAACACCATTCATATCTACAGCAGAGTTGGTTAAAAAGTTCCAGTCAAGGACAAGAGACTTAGATCTCTCTAAGAATGGATCACTTTCACATGTTAGTTACAGGCTTTGCCCTATCATTTTTAATTGAAGTTATTTTATGTGAAATGAGCTTTGAAGGTATCTTCATTGCCTGCAACCTAACTTGATTAATTTTGCTATCTCCTTGCTATCTATTTTTATTAGCTTTTAACAATTTGATTGCATATTTCGAAGTGCATAGTTTATTTCTCTCAACATTTTCAACATTGCAGACCTCAGTTGATTTGTTTTTTCTTTTTCTTTCTGTCTTTTTGTGGGCCATATTATTCTAGCATTTTTTTTTGTCATTTGAAATAAATACAATCTATGCACACAAGAGAGAACTGCATAGTTCATTTCTATTTTTTATTTAATAACTACTTCTATCTTACAGCTTTTTTTTAATCGAAAAATGATTTATTTACTCTAATATGTTCTCTTCTTGCTTCATATCTTCAAAATGTGTTGGATATATTTTGGAAGTAGTTATAATCAAAAAAGTAATAGCAAGGTCGGTTTACTATCATTTAGGCATTACTCTAGTTCCAACGACTGAACCATTTGTCAAACACATAGATTGTTGACATCTCTTTTGAATCTTTAGATTTTCTCTACTCATTTATGATTCTCTAAGAGTCAGTAATTGTCGATGAAAATGAATAGCCTTTTTACTACTGCCATTTGAATATAATATTTACTGTTGAGAAATCATAGTGTCTCTGGCTGATGATGGACCTTAGAAGATCTTGCAGGCACCATCCCTTGGTGCTTCATTTATTCTTTGTCATTAACAACTTTCATGACCCTCATTATTTTCCTATTGGTTGTAATTTTAACTTTCTGAGCGGTTTGGCATGATCAATATTGGCAGTGGACCTCAGAGAAAACATACCTCTTATCCTTCAAATCTGAAACTAAAAGCTAGCTCCATTTAGAATATCAAGTTAAATACCATTTGTTTGTACTTTGTACTTCCAGCTGAATATTTAAATAGTTCTGACCGTTATCTAATTTACTAGCTACTATCGCAGTGGAAGCTTAACAATTGATATGATGCTTGGACTGTTCAGGACGATACAGCTTCAATGGCACAGAGGAGGCTTAGACTTACCTTGACAAGGCCAAAGGAGCCAGCACTTGAGACAGCTTACCGAGTTCGTGCGGTGAGGGTGAAAAGCTCTGCAGAGCTAGAGGAAGAGATGCTGGCAAAGATTCCTAAGTTCAAAGCTCGACCTGTAAACAAGAAGGTTGGCTTTTTCATTAGTTTCATTCATTCATTTATTCTATTAGAGCTCCAAAGATTAATCTTATGATTTTCTTATTCCAGATTCTCGAAGCACCTTCACTCCCTGCCTTGCCCAGAACTGTTCCACAACCACCTGAGTTTCAGGTGACTATTTTGCTTGATGGCCCATTGGTTGCTAAAAAGCCAGCTCTTAGCATGCTAATTGTTTATCGTTTTGTTTTGCATAGGAGTTCCATTTGAAGACAATGGAGAGGGCGAATCAACATGCTGAAACATCATCAACAATCTCCTCAATCGATGCTTCCTCCCTGGTAGAACTACTGCTTTTCACTTTCTGATTTCTGGTGATTGTTTAGCCATTAATTTTTTAATCATGGAAAACTATCATTTTTATGTGACAGAGTCAGAGCAAACCCTTGAAACTTACTGCACCTAGGCCACCCCTTCTTGAAACATCACTAAGAGCACGACCTCCGAAGTATGCATTATATGTTCCTTTTGACACAATTTGTTATTGAATTTAGATTTTCCATTAACTGGAAACTTTAGTCATGTCATATCTCATGCATGTGTTCTCGAAACATTAGCAGAGTCAAAAGTTCTCAGGAATTGGAACTAGAGGAACTTCAAAAGATTCCAAAGTTCAAGGCCCGGCCACTTAATAAAAAGGTTTTTAATTGCTGTCCTATATTCATTCATGAGTTTATCAATAAGCTGCTACTAATTATCATCTGAAAAAATTCATGCAGATACTCGAGAGCAAAGGAGATATCGGTTTGTTTTCTAATCCAAAGCCCCAAATAACAACCCCTCAGGAATTCCATTTTGCAACAAATGATAGGTTGGGTCCTCCCGCAACTGTTATGGAGCTCTTTGACAAGGTAGACATCAGAGTTTTTCCTAGTTACAATTGCTACAGTTTGAAGTATTTTTTTGTCAATGAATTTAATTACAACTCTTTCTTCCAGCTCTCACTGCACTCCGAACCTTCTCAACATGACAAGCAAGTTCCCAGAATCACAGCACCAAATCCTTTTCGTCTAAAAACAGAGGTTCGCAGAGCTTGTAGTATTTTCAGTGTTTGTATTCTCATTTTGAATTCAACAAACAACTGACGTTGTTGCTGTTTTAATTTCTTAAAGGAGCGAGGTTTTGAAAAAGAGAGGCAGTTTGCACTGCAGATATTACAGAGACAGTGGGAGGAGGAGACGGCTAAAGTTCCAAAGGCTAATCCATATCCATACACTACAGATTATCCAGTGGTAAATAAAATTATTATGCTGATGACTTGCAAGCAATTCTTAGAGAGCGCCTCTTCCTTTCTTCATATATTTATTTATCTTCATTTTATATTTAGATACCTCCAAAACCAGAGCCTAAGCAGTGTACAAAGCCCGAGGCTTTTCAATTAGAGAGCTTAGTAAGGCATGAAGTGGAGTTGCAGAGGAAGCTGGAAGAGAAGGAATATATGGAAAGAGAAGAGGCACAAAGGCGAAGATTTAAAGCACAACCTATCATGAGAGAGTAAATATCAGTAATTCTTTCCTTAGTGTTCATACATACATCGCAAAGAAATACTGAAATTTTGTTTGTAATGTTGTGCCAGCGACCCTGTTCCACTACCAGAAAGAGAGAGGAAGCCTCTTACTGAAGTCCAGGAGTTTGTCTACCATGCAGATCATAGGGCCGTGCAGAGATCAGAGTTTGATAAGAAGGTACGCAAGATACTGGAAGGGCTAGTATAATTTGTTTACGCAGTTCTAACTCCTCTCTTTCTCTCTATCTAAGTCTCATCTTACAAACATAATGTACCAGCTACATTTTGAATGTATTGTCCCAATGAAGTCTACATGTATTGTAAATGCTTTCATTTAGATTGATTATTTTATCCATTTATTTGAATACCTAGGATAAATGCTTTCATCTATTGGAAATGCTTTCATTTCTTTTTATGTTCGATAATCAACATATATGCTAATTCTAATCTCAACATTTCTCTCACTTTTGATGTAGATAAAAGAGAAAGAAATCATGTGTAAGAGAATGAGGGAGGAGTATGAAACTGCAAAAATGGTAAGGATTTTTGAAATTATATAACTTCCTGAAGTTTTTGGTTGGTGGTGCTTGGTTTATGACGGTAATGTTTTCTTGTCGAAAAATGGTCATAACTCATGAAGATTGAAGAAGAGAAAGCAGTGAAACAGTTGAGGAGGACAATGGTGCCCCATGCAAGGTCACTTCCAAAGTTCGACGATCCATTCCTTCCACAAAAGTGAGCAATCTTATCCATGCAGTCATCTTAATTTACTTATATGGCAGGTATTTTGTCTTTCTTTTTCTCCGACTATGATGATCATGCAATGGTGTAATGTTTTTTTTTTTTTTCTTCCTTTTTCTAGGTCCACAAAGGAAACAACAAAGCCAAAGTCACCGGAGTTGCGTGTGAATCAAAGAGGAGACAGGCGGCATGCCTTTCATATGAGATGATTGTTATCCATGCAGTCATCTTAATTTACTTATATGGCAGGTATTTTGTCTTTCTTTTTCTCCGACTATGATGATCATGCAATGGTGTAATGTTTTTTTTTTTTTCTTCCTTTTTCTAGGTCCACAAAGGAAACAACAAAGCCAAAGTCACCGGAGTTGCGTGTGAATCAAAGAGGAGACAGGCGGCATGCCTTTCATATGAGATGATTGCTTGTAATATTACTGTTCAAGACCGCTTGAACCACTACTACTCTAATTTGTTGTGCACGATGTTTAACTGGCTTGTATTTTTTTTTTTGTAAAATAGAAAGGGTAAATTTGGCATGCTGTTTTTTTTATTTTAATCCATTTTCTATTTGTTGGTTTTTCTAATAGCAAAAAAAGAGGAAAACTTTGGGAGGTAATCAAGTGAAATAAAATAGAATTTTAAAACACCAATTCACTGGTGGATCACTCACTAGGCGCTCTGAGATTTGTGCTGGCAGATGGATGGAGTTGGAGCACCTTGATGATATGTGTGATCCAACAGCAGATTTGTGCGAAGGAAGGTGAATACTTTTTTCGTGCGAAAGATACAACTCCGATCCTCTTAGGAGTTTAGTGACACCGAGTAGGCTTTTTACTTCACAATACTTCACAATAAACCAAAATGGTTTGATGTGCGCTTAGCTTTTCCTTTGTCGACTTTTGTGCTGCCTTCCTAGAATTCAGGGTACCTCCTCTCCTTTCTTTTGATGTAGAACAGTTGAGCATTGTTCCAACTGAGTGCAGTTGTAGTCGTTGGAGAGGAAGAGCTCCATTTGGTCTCAAGAGATGTGTCGAAGAATCAGTTTCTGGTGCTATTTGGTGCAGGCTGGTCCATATGGATGCTCATCCTCACCTTCAACCCTTTGCCTGCCAAAAGATAGCTCATCTAAGGATGGGAGACCTAGTTTCTAATGTTGGAACCAAAAGTTGCACAGCGACAGGGCCTTGAGTCTGTTCTTCTCCAGTCTCACCTTCAGCATGGAGCCAGAGAAGCGAAATATTTCAGTTTCATGGTGGACCCCATTGTGATTGAGCGAGAGCACCTTCTCATGCACCAACAAGACAGCCATGGGTGTTTCACTCTCCATAGCCAATCTCTTTGTTACAAGATACTTAGGTATGGATGATATGGAACAACAGGAAAACAATGAAGTCGTCATATCTAATCCCTTTGGTTTCCTCATTTTTTTTCTCTCTTAATACACTAATTTCAGTATACCTTCCGAATCTGCCAAAGAAAGTGCAAATCAAAAAAATGCTCCTAGAATGTAGAAGGCGTTGGATGGGTATTGGGTGCACAGCAAGTTAGAACCTGTGATCAGACACCATGGTATCATTGGTCAACAAATGTGAGTTAAAAGAAAGATGATTGCTAACCTGAAAAAAAAAAGGATTGGAGGAGACGGGGGTAGCAGAGAAGAGAGTTTGCATTCAATATAGAGAGGAATGGTATGGTAACCAACCCTGTCCCTCGGTGGCTTTTATGGACAATCCAATTTTGTGACATTTGTTTGTCAAATGTTCTGATCTTTGCTCTAATATAACTTTGTCAATATTTATCAAAATATTTTAATTCTGGATCCAATATTATATATATATAATTAAAATGAAGATTTAATTTATGCAGATTTCACCTGTTACCATATGGATACCAGCATAATAACACCATTATTAATATGCTCAACTATTATTAAAATTCATTGCTTAATATGCAATAGATAAGTACGTGAAGAGTTTTCCATTCGCGGATGTTAATGTGCTCAACCATCATGAAAGTTATAATTATTTGATTGCTATATTGTATTTTAAGGACAACTTGGAAAAAGGAGAAAGTCATATCTGCATATTTCATGGGAGTGGTTTTAATGATGCTAGTATTTATGATTAGGATCTGCTTGGCGATCATTAAAGTTTATTACGTAATATATTTAGTACTATAATTTATTAGATTTCTATATGGTATTTTAAAAATAAGTTGGAAAAGAGAGAAAAAACTGTATAGTAAATATTACAAGGGATCAATATTAATAATGACGATGTTGATGACCGAAATTCTACTGGATAATTATTAAGGTTTATGGCTTAATATAACTTAGCTAGTGCAAAATTCTTTAATTGCCATATAAATGCTAGTATTAATAATACTAGATTAATGACAGAAGTCCATCAATAAAGTTTATTGCTTAATATGTTTGATTATTGAAGCCTTCTATTTATTATAATTTATTATATTGCAATATTACGTTTTAAGAATATTTTTTTTAAAAAAGAAAAAAGTATTATGCTAATTTAATTTTATGATACAAGTTTTTTTTGAGTGTTTTGATCCCATAGCTTAATTTAAATAAAATGTAATTGATATTGCTGTAAAAAATTTTGGAATTCAATTATTGGGTTCAAAAGTTTGGTATGCATTAGATCCTAAACATGAACTCCACTTAGTAACACATGTTTTATCGAGTCTTATGATCCTAATCTAATTTAATTTTGTAATGCATTCTCAATTGTTCTATTCCAGATCAATTTAATTTTATAACAGGCATTTTCCTTGGATTCCCTTTTTTTTTTTTGGGATATACGTTGTTGCTTTAACTACTGAGGCCAATTGGACGTGTGGGCGAGTATCTGCAGATAGAATTCCTTACCCACATGTCCGATTCACCTTCTACTCTTGAAACCAAGTACTATCTCAATTAATTTTTGATCCACGTTGAGATCAATCAATACTGGAACCCAATCCAATCCACAGCTTCCAAGGATCCCAGCACGTAACAAAGTATCCAATCAGTAACTTGAGTTGGGTTAACCTGGGTCACTTCCACAGTTCCACCGGGTCCATTCCCAGAGCTAGCCAACAAGCACCTCGGAATGGTCAATGGCCGATGAGCCTCTTCCAGACTTCAGCGCTCCGTATATTGCGGACACCACTAGCTTTCATGGTACCCAAAAATAAAATTTGCCGAGACATGTACGTCTATAACTATATCTAGGAACATAAGTGGTTATCACCATATGATAACTCCAAAAAGAACCAAAGTTTGAAGTAGTCTTGGGCATGCCTTTAAGTGTGCCCAAACTTTGTTTCTGGCAACTCCCAGTCATATATAATGGGGCATAACCATGCCTCTGTTTGCCAAATCCTAAATCCTTTTCATATCAATAAATGGGTCGTGTGATCGATGAATACACCTGCACTTAAGAGCTCCAAACTAGAAACCGATTACGGATAGGATGGAGACATCAACTCGAGAAATAAAAGAAAGAAAGTGAACACATTGTATTTCTGTACCCCAGGCTCATTTAGTTACACCAGAGTAAGCATCTCTTAATACCTCAAGAGATCTATGCTCAACCCCTCTTTAAATGTAAGTATAACTAGCTAGCCAGTGAGTACAAATGAGTAGTGTAAGTGCAAATTTGTCTTTCGTTCATTCTAATGCCCTTTGGATTCGAGCTAACTCCTTTCTCAGTAACGTCAATTTAGCTGAAGTATTTATGACCACAAGTGACATGCTAGAGTAGCTAACATTACCTCTTTGGGGATTGGACCTGTTCAAATCCCGACAGGCCTGCCCAGCCCACCGGAGCCCAAAGCATCCAAAACAAGCCAGGCTCAGGTTTACATCGAGATGGCCCGAGCCCAGTATTTACATACACTACAAGAATTTATACATTTAGCTAAACAAATATTTATTACTAAAAAGTAAATTTCATTGCTTCAAGTATTTGTGGAAAAAAAAATTTCATCGCCACATTCGTAGTCTTTTTTTCATTGCTATGTGTGTAGCCAATGCCCCATCGCTAAAAGTCATCTATAACAAAAATAGTAACTCATCATAAAATATTCAACATTTTGTAACGAAATAAATATTTTCGTTAACACACGCATATAGATAATTCGTGATAAAAAAAATGGTCACTAAAAATGAGTAAATGACATTGCCTAAAAATTTATTTTGTCGCGAAAAGTTTATTTTGCTTGAAGGGCTTAAATCCTTCCTTCGTCGACCGCTTGTGTTCCACTAGCTTTTGGTCCAAATCTGGCATTTTCATATAGTCCCATACAAAACAATCGTAGTACCTCTTGAGCAAGTCTACCACTTTCTTCTTGTCCTCTCGATTGAGTAACCTACTAAATATTAGTCGAGGTTGAGAGTCAATGCCTAAATTCAATTCTTCTAAGGGATCTTGTATCTTAGCCTTTGTCTCTTCCATTTTCAGTGGAGCATGGTTAAATTCCTCCATCTATATTTCGTCAGCCCAACCACTTTATGACTTTATATAGGTTGTCATCCGTGCAAAGGTCTTATTCATGGTCTTAACCTCCTTCGATGCTTCATCCATCGATGCTTTCTCTATCAGACAACCTTTTAATGCCCATCGGCTGCGACATCTTTAAAATATAAGCCAACTCCGAAGGGCTAGTCTTCACCGAATTTGAGACCGTAAGAGATTTCAACCTCCCATACTTATCCTCGCGCAAAAATCTAATGGGACCAAGATGAAGATCATGGATCCATATGTCAGCTACATTAGTATTTACTAGGAAGGGCTTGTTGTTGGCAGTGACCAACTCCACTTCATCCTCTTTCTCCTTTACATCCAAGTTCCACCATACTAATAGCTAACGTAAGAAAGTCGAAGTGTAATAAATTGCATGAATCCAATCTCTTCTCAATAGTGCATTGCACGTAGAGACCACTTCAATCATGAAGAAAACGATCATTGAAACTCAGGTCCCCACTTTGTAGGTGGACCGGTAACACCCCCTTGGGCTTACATGAATCACTCATAAAATTAGTCGCAACCATATATACCATTAGCAAGACTTTTTCTTCCTTGTTGAGTTTTCTTATGATGACTTCCATTGTTTACTAGCACTTGCCTTATCGGCTTGCTGATCATATAGGCATTGGTATACAAAGGCTTAATATGATTTCATAACTCCCTTTTGGGTCTTTAGAATGCAGTTATGGTGGCCTTAGATGGTTGGCTATTAGTAACATCCTTCTAACATGGCAGAAGCCATTCTCCTCTTCGGCCTCTATGTCAGCCAAGATCTCTACGCATTCTTCTGATCCCTTTGGAAGAAGGATTTCTAGGGAACACTGGATTGTAATGATGCCCTAAGAAAAGCCCTATACAAATCCCACACCTCTTCCCTATAAGCACTTCACTAGCAAGCCCCAAGCAAGCGCCACTGAATTTCATTGAGTTTTCCTCTGATTCTACTATGATTTCTTAGCCAACCACCATCCATTCCTTACCAAAAATGAGGTAATCAATCTCAAATCTCCCTTTTGTATCTTTTTCCAATTCCTTGGCCACTGTTGTTGGCCAGCTTGCCACTAGAGACCGCCAAATCTTGTGGAATAAGTACCTCCTCTATTGCGGTCTTTGTTGTCATCCCTCTATTCTTTGTTGTGTTAGGGCCAAGGCTCTAACTGGAGCTCTGGTCGAGCTCTTGGTGAGCCCTATTGCTATAGTCGAGCTTTAGTCACCGGATAATGAGCTTCAGTTACCAAGCATTAGTTTTCTCTTTTTTTTGTCTCTTTTTCTCTCCACCGCTGCCAACCATTGTGGCCAATGATGTTGTCATAAGGATCTTTGCTAGAGGCCAGACCTCGAGCAAACACCGCCACCACCGTCGGGCTGCCTCCATCTAGATAGAGCTCAAACTTTCTCCTATTTTCCACATTCCTCATTCTCTCTTCTCTATTTTCTCCCTCTTCTTCTTTTTTGTCTCTCTACTTCCTTTCTCTATCTCTCTCTGAGTTTCAGGGGACTCAATGAGGGTCTCATATTCTTTTTTTGGAGACTCTAGGTTGACCTCAATGGGAGGGTTGGTATCGCGGGTGACTGCCATTTGTGATGGCCTCCAACTCAGCCTTTGTTAGGCACTAATGGACCTATTATTAATACATCCTGTCATGCTACCTTTGTTCAGATTGGACTTCTATTCTTTAATTTAGCGAGTTGATGCTAAGATCTAACCTATTCGGGTTGCTGGACATTGTTGCATGGCCAGTCGTGTTCTTTCTCTCCCTCTTGAAATTTTTTTACCTTTAACTATAATCACTGTGATTATTGGCTTCATTTTTGAAGGGGTGAATCATCCGGAGAAGGAGGCTCTGAGCAAGAATGTTTTATACTGAAGATACTAAATTGAGGTAAAATCCTAATTTTTTAATTTATTTATTTAGTCTTGAATTAGATAGGATAAACATATAGGGCTAAGAGCAATTTAGATATTAAAGATTTGGAATTAGAAAAAAATAATATTGGTAGTGGTTAATTTAGGACAAGTTAGTTATATAGCGATGTTAAATTAATTAGACATGCCAGGTGTGCATTTGGAATGGTAAATATTTGTATCTGAGTTAGTCATTGATAGAGGTAAGAATTTTTAGATACGATCACATGTATGTATGTTTATTTATGAATTACAAAACTTTAATTTCATATAACTATTTTTTTTTTTATGTGAATGCTGGTACAAATATTTTTGTTTTTTATATTATATGCTTGCAGCAAATATTGATGGCTTTTTGGATGTTTGGAATATAGTATCGGTTGTTTGAAAATTTGAAAGGAATGTAATGTTATATTATATTTACATCGCACAAATAAGATTTAATAAATTGATGGTTAAGAAAAAAATGTTCAAACTACTCATGTTAATTGTAGACAACTAACCACAAACAGGAACATAGTGTGTGAATAGCCAATAATGGGCAAGAACGTAGCATGTGAATAGCCAGTTACAAGCAAGAATGTGATGAGTGAATAGCAAACCACAGAGAAAAACATGGTATGTGAGTAGCCGTCCATGAGCAAGAATGTGGCATAATTCACCGTTCATAGGCTGGAGCATGACCCTGATCAAGTTAATAAGAAAATGAATTGTAAGACTTATAAAACTATTGTTGAATAAAAAGGTTTCTACTTGATGATATTTATCATGATATGCCTAGATCTTTTGAATAAGACAGATATTTTATATTGTTTATATATATTTATCAATTCAATTGAGCTATACTGGATGCTTGATATAAGATTTCATGATTTATATTTTCACTTTAATATCATTTACTTGCTATCTTCATATATATTATTATTGGTATTGATACGTGGGAATTTTTATAGACTTGCAGGATATTTAGTATTTGGCTAAGATGTGGGATTCTGGTGGGAAAATGGATAGTTTTCTTCCCTTTTTTTTTCTTCTTTCAGAGTTATAGGATATTTAGTATTTGGCTAAGATGTGGGAAGATGGATAGTTAGAGTATCATTAATACTAGTCAAACAATTAAAATTTATTATTGAACAAGCCAACTTACAACCTTATCTTAGTGTGTGCGGCTGTGGACCGATCCAAGTGATAGGTTTGAAGCGTGATAATTTATTTGCGATCATTGATTTCTCTTTGTAACTTAGCATTTTATTTGTTTGTAGAGAAACAAAGCTCACTTGAATTTTATTAGAACTATTACGGCGATAAATGAAGTTAAATGAGAGGTGGAGTATGCGGACACGGAGATGTTGTCGATCTGTTCTGCCTTTTTTTCTCCAAACTTGTTAGGATTTCACGGGATATTCTGAAGGGGAAAGAAGAATGCTTTGAATATAAATGACTACAAAGCTCCCATTAATATTTCCCTTCCAAGAAAAATTCAAAGCAGAACGCAAGGACGAAAGACGACGGTACATAAAACGGATTCTTCCCCAACCGTTCCAGACTTGCAGAAATATCTCAAACGTAAGCATACGTTAACAAACAACCAAGTCGGAAAAAAAAAAAAAAAAACTTCCTCAGTGTGACAGATAAGAAATCACCCCGCTGTACACCATAAAACAGACAGATCCAACGGCTACGATCACATCATCACCAGCCATTACATCAGCAGCTCGTTCACCCATTCCAGGTCGGGCCCACCGCTGTTGCCGCTGCTCTGCTGCTCCGCGAAATCCCTCTCCTGGATCGGGCCATAACTCGGAGAAGAACGACGGCTATTTCCATTGATCCCAGAGGCAGCAGCAGCAGTATCTCCAGGAAGCTCCATCGCCTCCAAAGAACGCATCAACTTCTCGTACAGTACTGAATCGTAGCCCAACACCCCACTAGAAAACAAGCATCCATGCCCCTTGTAGCTGCCACTACCACTACTCCTACTGCCACCAGTACTATTCTTATTCTGATTATTTCCAGTAGCAGTATGACTGGAGAGCGGAAACGCTCCACCTGATGGGGAAATAGGAGGCGAGATCGGAGACGAAAAAGCCATCAGCGGGGAAGTCGGCGACGAGGCCGCGGGCCAAACGGCACAGCAGGAGGGTTTGCGAGGCAAACGAGGGGAGGGGATGGGAGTGGTGGCGGTGGCGGAGGAGGGGGAGGGGAGCCGGCGGAGCTGGCGGGGGCAGTGGGCGAAGAAGCAGACCTTGCGGCGGCACCGGCGGCCGTCCTTGCAGGGCATGGTGCGGTAGCGAGCGGGGTGGAGCCAGCACTCGAACACGCCGTGGGCGAACTCGCAGAAGTCCCCGCGGGGGCACGCCCCCGAGCGCCGGAAGTCCGGGCAGATGGCGCCCGAGTAGTGGTACCGTCGCGGGTCCCTCCGCCGCGCCTTCTCTCCCGGGTGCGCGAAGGGGCAGTCCGTCCAATCGTGGCTCCGCCCCCGCATGCACCGCCGCACCTTGAACTCGTACATCCGGAACTCGTCGCACGAGTAAGTATCCACTTCCTCCTCCTCCTCCCCTTCTTCCTCTCCGTCTATCTCCTTCTCTTCTTCATCGAACTTGGATTCTTGTTCATGGTCGTCGTCGGGGACGTAAATGGCGAGGCCAGGGCGATGGAGAAGCTTTCTTGGAGGGACATCGAGATCGAGATGAGCGTTCTTTCCGTACAAGAGTAGCTGCTGCTGCTGCTCAGTGGAAAAGGTAGGCATTTTTTTCCCTCCCTCTGTTTCTTCGGTTGGAGAAGATAAAGAAAGGGTAGACAGAAGAATCTGGAGGAAAAGATAAAAGAGAGGTAGTAAGAGTAGATAGAAGAATCGGAAGGAAAAGAGAAGCAGGAGGAATTGCGAGAGTTTGAGGAGGAGGAGGAGGAAAGCGAGGAGGCGGTTAAGATGCGGAGGAGTGGTAGGCGAAGTAATGCACGCAATTGATGCGGACGAGGCGCGGGGATAGGTGCAGGGCCGAGGGCGTGGGGTGGGTTTGTGAAGGGGGCACACGTGCCAGGCCAAGCCATGACTTGGGATTCAGGGCCTGGACTTGGACTCCTGGGTCCTGACCGACTGAACCCAATCTGGGTCTCGGTTTCGTTGGTGCCGACCCTTTTGGCGTTGGGCGGTGCCGATGAGTGGGTGCGCGGCGTGCTTGGCGTGCCGGCTGCGTACAAATGGCGCGCGAGTTTGGAACTTGGGGAAGTGCATGGACACCTGGCGCGCGGATCTCGGGGTGCGGGGAGACGGCTTTGGCCCGGTTCGTAGTGGCAGCGGCAGTATTCTCACAGATATTGGCCTGGAAAGACGGTGGAGTCGGTTGGGATAGTGGGTCGGAGTGAACGAATTGGGATCGGGCGGAGAACTGCTTTGATACGATACAAGTTTGGATCTTTGGATCTTTCAGTCAAAGTCTATAGATTTTCCAACGAACCGACTCCAAAAGAATACATCCTCATTGTTGAAGCCCAAGCAATCATATAATGGGAACCAAAATACTTCAGCGTCAAGTTGCGTCCATTGCACGGATGACGTTGGCATGAGCGGGCGTTCGTCGAGGGTTGTCAATGATCAGAGATCTTGATCCAATCCAACCGTGACCTGATTGTGGTGAATCAGATGCGGTATCAATTGCTGAATCTCTAAGTGCTAATTTTATCTAATAACTGTTGAATCCGGCCCAATTAGTGCATACCTAAATTTCTAAATGATACAAAATAATGCTTTATGTCACACGATATAACTAGTGGCAGCTCAATGCCTTTGGAGGCCTAAGACGAACTCACTAAAGGAAGCATTTTTAAAAAAAAATGATAATTTTTTTTAATAAGTGCAAAATACTTTAAAAAATTTATTTAAAAATAATTCGTCTAGCTTTTTGAGATACAAAATTAGTAATCAAATTTTTGTACTCAAGATTTATTAAAATACTATTTTCAATCAATAATATAGATATCCAAATCCTTCGAATACACTAAACATCTTCTATCATGTTTTCTATCATTAGGTAACTTACGAATGTAATGTATCAGAAGTGTCTATTATTTTTATTCCCAGAAAAATAAAGATCATAATCTCTAATTGGATCTTTTCACTAATAAATCTCTCAACGTTGCATCAATCTATTTCTATTAACTAGGATAATATATATTTATCGAAATAGAACTAGTTCACTAAGCTCTACACTATCCTTGTTTATCATATCTCCATTTAATTCCTCATTGTGTTCTTCAATAGATATTGTTTCAGTAGATGTTTGAATATTACTATAAATATGGCTGTCAATCACATTTGTTTCGTTCTTTCTATGTCATTTTTTAACTCTATTTCGAGTACTTGTTCTATTGCTATTTTTTGAGTTGAATTTGATGTGGTGTTTTGTTTGTTTGTAACAACAAATCTATCTGTTACGGGGGAACTTAGCCACCATGCCCCACATGACCGGCACGCGCGCCCAGGAAGACTACGGCTGCCCCTTGATCCAGCAATCCGACCTCGAGTCGGATATCTTCAGCTCCGCAGCCCGACCCCGAGTCGGCTGCCCCTTGATCCAGCAATTCGACCTCGGGTCGGATATCTTCGGCTCCGCAGCCCGACCCCGAGTCGGCTGCCCCTTGATCCAGCAATCCGACCCCGAGTCGGCAATCTCTCGACAATAACAGACTGTTCCTCTGAGGCATGCCGCGGCCCCCTGCTCCACTACTCCCTGCAACGGCCGTATCCGGCGCTGCCCCACGATCCCCTGTAACAGCCGTACAAAGCGGAGCTCCACTATGCCCTGCCATGGCTGTACCCAGCGCTGCCCCACGACGCCCTGTAACGGCCATGTCAGTGGCAGCCCCATCGTGCCACACGATGACGAATCCCCGGAAAAACCCCCCAGCCTGATATATATGAGGCTGGGGGGGGAAGGGGGAGGGTAAGATATATCTTCCAGAGTATCATCTCACCTGCTACCTTCTCCTTCTCCTTCTCCTTCGATCTCCTCTGACTTGCGGAGGGCCCCCACTACCCCGGTGGTGGTGCGAGGCTTGCTTGCAGGTTTCACGGCGGAGGGCGGAGCGCAACCAAAGCAACTCAAAGGGAACCCCGTTCACACCGCTGTGCCAATCGTTCTCGGTTTGGACCCCCAGCAACAGTTGGCACTAGAAGGAGGGCCCGGATCTCAGAGCGATCGTAATGGCACGGCGAGGTGGTCGTGGAGCTTCCAATGCTTCCGGTCGCAGGGCCTCTCGGGCCACTGGCCGGGAGGCCGCTGCATCTCCAACACGCTCTCAGCAACACTCCACCGCCCCACCGCCCATTCAGATGGTCGAAGCCGCCCAGTTCGACCAGCTAACCCAGCAGGTTCGCACCCTCGCGGAGGCGGTGCAGAATCTGCAGGGCGCGATGTCCCGGGCGCCACAGCGGGCTCAGGAGCCACTGCTCCCTGAGCGCTCGCCTGTCCTCCTCAACCTGCGCTCCTTTCTCTCCCATGGGGAGGAGCGCCGGCGCGAGGAGGATTCTCGAGCACGGTCTATTCTGCCGGGACCTTCCCATCGGAGCTGCGCGGGGTACGAGAGGCGGGCCCGGGCGCGTTCCCAGACCCCCCAGTCCTCGAGGAACCCGCGCTCCAGTCGGTCCCCCACTCGCTGCTCCTTGTCTCCCACCCACCGGTCGCGCTCCCTGGACCGGCGGGTGGACGATCTCCACCGACAACTCCAGGTCCTGAAGGGCTATTCCAAAGATCCCTTCGCCGACTTAGAGATCTCCTCCCAGCCGGCACTTGCCTCGAGGATCCTGCGAACTCCGAATCCCCCGGGGTTCAAAATGCCGGCGATCGAGCCCTATGACGGGGCGGCAGACCCGCGGGATCACGTCGAGAGTTTCAGGACCCTTATGCTCCTCCACGGAGCATCAGATCCCCTTCTCTGCAAGGCCTTCCCGGCAACCCTCCGTGGCCCGGCGAGGGCGTGGTTCGCCGGGCTGGAGGCTGACTCAATCCGGTCTTTCGACCAGTTCACTCGCCTCTTCATCACTCATTTCGCCGTCAGTAGCCGGCGGCGACTGGTCTCCGACTCCCTCTTTGACGTCCGGCAAACGAGGGAGAAAGCCTGCGGGATTATCTTACCCGCTTCAACAGGGCTACGCTGGAGGTCCGGAACCTGAGTCAGGAGGTAGCTCTTTCAGCCCTGAAGCGTGGCTTCCGGAAGGGCAGGCTCACCTTCTCCCTGGACAAACGCCTGCCGCGGAGCTTCCCAGAGCTGTTGTCCCGGGCGAACCAGTATGCGGACGCCGAGGAGGCGGCCGCCCACCGGAGCAAGGAGGCTGCCGAGATCCCTCCAAAGCTTGGGAAGAAAAGGCGGAAAGAGGCACGCCAGAGGAGGAGCCCGACGCCCCAGCGTCGGCGCAGAAGCCCGTCGCCGGCGAAGAACCACGGCGCCCCACGCCCTCGTTCTCCGCCCCGACGTTTCAACCGGTACACCCCTCTCCTGACTCCCCGGGCCCGAATCCTTATGGAGATCAAGGGGCGGGAGGACCTCCCGGCCCCGAGACAGATACGAAGGATCCCTGGAAAGAGGCCCTCCCGGGCGTACTGTGAGTACCACCGAGACCACGGCCACAACACAGAGGACTGCTTCCAGCTTCGGGACGAGATCGAGGCCCTTATCCGTCGGGGGCGTCTCGGTCGATATGTGAGCGACCGACGTCCCCCCGCAGACCCGCGTCCGGCCGACCCGGCTCCTCCGGAGCCTCGGGAGCAGAATCGACCCGTTGCGGGCGTGATCCACACTATCACTGGGGGCTGTTCTCGGCCCGTGAGGAACGCAGGGGGCTCGACGGAAGCGTCAGGGACGGCCGTCGTAAAGAGGCAGAGGGTCGGCAATGTAATCACCTTTTCTGATGAGGATGTAACGGGGGTTTAGACTCCCCACGATGACGCCATGGTGATCTCCCTCACTATGGCAAACTATGATGTAAGGCGTGTTCTTGTGGATAGTGGAAGCTCAGCTGATATTTTGTTTTACGAGGCCTTCCAAAAGATGAGCTTGTCCAGACAGTTGTTGCACAAAATGTCCACCCCCCTCGTAGGATTCACCGGTGACGCTGTCCCGGCGGAAGGTGTCGTTGAGCTGCCTGTGACTGCGGGCGTCGCACCCGCAGAAGCCACGGTGCGACTCGGGTTCTTGGTCGTCCGTGTTCCCTCGGCCTACAACGCTATCCTCGGGCGACCCGGGCTGAACGCCCTTCGCGCGGTGGTCTCCACGTACCACTTGCTCATGTGGTTCCCCACGGCGGTCGGGATCGGAGAGGTCCGAGGTGACCAACCGACCGCACGGCAATGTTTTCTAGCAACCCTCAAAGGGAAGAAGCCCGTGGAAGCCCTAAGCGTCGAGTCCCTTGATGCCAGAGACGAGGTGGCCTTGCGGCAGGGGGAGCCGGCCGAGGGTGTGGTCGAAGTCCCCCTCGAGGAAGGCCGCCCCGACCGGGCGGTCCGGGTCGGCGCCAATCTCGATCCGGGAGCTCGGGCCCAGTTGGTGGAATTCCTCCGAGCCAATACCGATGTATTTGCCTGGTCGGCGGCCGATGTACCTGGGATCGACCCGGAGGTCATTTCTCATGCCCTCAACGTCGACCCGACCCACCGACCAATAAAGCAGAAGAAGAGACACTGTGCCTTGGATCGGATCCGGGTGGTCGACCAGGAGGTAGACAAGCTCTTGGAGGCAGGATTCATAAGGGAGGTAAGCTACCCCGAGTGGCTGGCAAATGTTGTACTTGTCCGGAAGGCGAGCGGGAAGTGGAGGATGTGCGTCGACTATACCGACCTGAACAAGGCGTGCCCTAAGGATAGCTTTCCGCTTCCGCGAATAGACCAACTGGTCGACGCGACTTCCGGATATCAGCTGCTGTCTTTCATGGACGCCTTCTCCGGTTACAACCAGATAATGATGGCCCCACAGGACGAGGAGAAAACTGCCTTTATAACAGACCGGGGGCTGTACTGCTACAAGGTAATGCCCTTCGGTCTGAAGAATGCTGGCGCCACTTACCAGCGCCTCGTCAACAAAATCTTCAAAGAGCAAATCGGCCGGAACATGGAGGTGTACGTGGACGACATGCTGGTGAAGAGCCGCCATGCAGACCAGCACATCGCGGATTTGGAGGAGACTTTCACCACCTTGCGGAAGTTTCGCATGAAGCTGAACCCAGCGAAGTGCGCCTTCGGCGCTTCGGCTGGGAGGTTCCTCGGTTTCATTGTCAACCAACGGGGTATCGAAGCCAACCCGGACAAAATCAAGGCCATCCAAGGTATGTCCCCTCCGACCAAAGTAAAGGAGGTTCAGGAGCTCGCTGGAAGGGTCGCCGCGCTTGGACGATTTGTGGCAAAATCGGCCGAACGCTGCCAACCATTCTTCAAGGTGTTAAAACGCCCGAAAGACTTCCTCTGGACGGCCGAATGTCAAGCAGCATTCGACCAGCTCAAGGAATACCTGGCGTCTCCTCCCCTACTGTCCAAGCCGCAAGAAGGGGAGATGCTCTACCTCTATCTGGCGGTCTCCCCAACCGCGGTCAGTGTGGTGCTGGTTCGGGAAGAGGCAAAGCTCCAGAAGCCCGTGTACTACATCAGCTGGGTCCTACGGGATGCCGAGACGCGGTATACGAAGGCTGAGAAGATCGCCTTCGCGCTGCTGACCGCGACCAGGAGACTTCGCCCCTATTTCCAGGCCCATTCTGTCACCCTCTTAACTGATCAACCACTACGACAGATCCTCAGCAACCCCGGGAATGCGGGACGGCTGGTGAAGTGGGCAATAGAACTCGGTGAGTTCGACATCCACTACCAGCCTCGACCCGCCATCAAGGCCCAGGTGCTCGCGGATTTCCTCGCTGAGTGCACGGTGTAGGAGGCGGAACCTAGACCGCCGGAAACGCCCAGCCTCGACCTCCCGACCTGGACGCTTCACATCGATGGGTCGTCGAACCCCGAGGGTGGAGGAGCCGGGCTGGTCCTTACCAGTCCTGATGGAGTGATAGCCGAGTATGCCTTGAGATTTGGATTTTCAGTGACCAACAACGAGGCGGAGTACGAGGCCCTAGTCACGGGACTCAAACTCACCAGGGAGCTCGGCATCCGGCGTTTGAAGGTCTTCACCGACTCCCAGCTGGTGGTCGGGCAGGTCCGTGGGGAGTTCGAGGCCCGGAGCCCGACCATGCAGAACTACGTCCGGAAGGTGCAAGCACTCATTCCCGATCTCGGCAGTGTCGACATCCAGCAGGTCCCCAGAAGCGAAAATGCTAGGGCCGACAGGTTGTCCCGCTTGGTGAGCGCAGAGGCGCACAACTTGTCGAGGGCAATCTACCTGGAGACCCTGGAGGCCCCGAGCATCGGCGAGGCTGGAGCGGTGATGGCGATTGATCCGGAGCCGTCTTGGATGGACCCGCTCGTCGCCTACCTCGCCGAAGGGATCCTCCCTGAAGACGAAGATCAAGCTCGGCGACTTGTCAAGAAGTCCGCCCACTACGTACTCTATGAAGGGAGGCTGTATCGGACCTCGTTTACCGCCCCCCTCTTAAGGTGCCTCCGCCCCTCGGAGGCGGCCTACGTCCTCGGCGAAGTCCACGAGGGCGTTTGCGGATCGCACTTGGGGGCTAGGTCCTTGGCGCACAAGATCATGAGGCAAGGCTATTATTGGCCTACCTTGTTGGAGGACTCAAAGGATCATGTACGGAAATGCGACGCCTGCCAGCGCCACGCCAACGTCCAGAGAGTCCCTTCTGTCCCCTTGGCACCAATCACCGCACCCTGGCCCTTCGCACAGTGGGGAATGGATATCCTCGGACCATTCCCCGTCGCTTCAGCCCAGCGGAAATTCTTGATTGTTACAATCGACTACTTCACCAAGTGGGTGGAGGCAGAGCCGTTGGCCACTATCACGGAGGCGCAAGTCCGGAAGTTCGTGAAGAAAAACATCATTGTCCGATTTGGGGTACCCCGAGTCCTCATCTCGGATAATGGTCGACAGTTCGACAACAAGCATTTCCGTGATTTCTGCGAGGAGTTCGGGATCGAGCATCGGTTCACATCTGTGTCGCATCTCCAAACCAACGGTGAGGCCGAGGTCACAAATCGGACAATCCTCCAAGGAATTAAGGCGCGAATCGGTCGGACGGGGCAAGCTTGGGTCGAAGAACTCGAGAATGTCCTTTGGGCGTATCGGACCACGCATCGGACCCCTACCGGGGAGACACCTTTCAGCCTAACCTATGGCACGGAAGCGGTTGTTCCCGTGGAGCTCTCCCCTCGCCCCGAGTGGCCGCGCACCGACCCGAGGCCAATTCGGAGCAACTCCGAGGGAACCTGGACCTCTTGGAAGAAGCAAGAGAAATGGCGCAGGTTCGGATGGCGATGTATCAGCGGAGGGTGGCCCAATATTATAACTCCAAGGTCCGACCGAAACTTTTCAGAATCGGAGATCTGGTGCTAAGGCGAGCCAAAGCATCTCAACCCGCGGAAGGTGGGAAGCTGGCGCCAAATTGGGAAGGCCCGTATAGGGTTCGCTGGGTAAACCGACCTGGCTCCTACCAGTTGGAGGCCCTAGATGGTCGAGAAATTCCGAGGAGCTGGAATTCCGCTAACCTGCGGGCGTATTACCAGTAGAACGACAAAGCCAGGAAGACAGTTCGAAAAATGTACAATTCTTTTCATTTCAATAATTCCTGGTTACAACGGTGTGTTCGTGTGATTACAAAGAATTCCCAGAGGGAAATTGGGAAGTAAAGAAAACAAGGAAGAGGTGGAGACTCCGTAGAGTTGAAGATCCGGGATCCCGAACTCTCCGTCCGAAGCAGCTGCAATCCCACCGGGCGTGGGTGCTTCTCCCCGGAGGCGCCATCGACGCCTCACGCAAAGGACGAAGAGCCGGCGCGGACGAAGAAGAAGTGGACGAAGGAGGAGTTCACACTGCTCCTAGAGGAACGCCACCTCCAAAGGATATTCCGGCCCTCCCCAAGAGAAGGGGAGGGAAGGAATACAAGGGAGAAGAGCGCGAGGAGGCGCGATCCCGGATGAAGCGTCTGGCGCAGAGCTCAATCGGGAGGCGGGGCTGAAAGGAGGGGGGATGTGATCCCGGATGAAACGCCTAGAGCGGAGTTCCGCCGGGGAGAACCTCCTTGTTGATCCCAGATGAAACGGCTAGTTGGCGGAAGTCGCGAGGGGCGCGCCTCCCGTTCCTCCGGCAGGGGTTTCCCAGCCACACGCCGGAGAGGAGGTCCACGATCCATGGCAACCTGAATAGCTCCGGCTTGGGAGGCTCCACCGTACCTGCACTTATATTTATAGCCAAACTGTGGCCCCCCGGTCGTTCCGATGCGGGTGGCTCCAATAAAGGCGGGCACACCGAATCCGGAGCCGTTCCAGCTCTCGAGGCGTATCCTCCCACGATCTCCTAAGCGTCGTTCTCCTTAATTGCATTC
Organism: Phoenix dactylifera; assembly: GCF_051530095.1. NCBI lineage: Eukaryota > Viridiplantae > Streptophyta > Magnoliopsida > Arecales > Arecaceae > Phoenix > Phoenix dactylifera. Next base: position 19,358,252 of record NC_143198.1, on the reverse strand, counting down.
TTCATGTAGGACACTCCGGGCGGTGTGTATCCCACGGCCCACGTATCTCCGCTCGCGCCCAGGCCGCATCCGCCTCGAAGAGCGCGCGTATCGCGGCCGCTTAACTGACACTCCTTGCAAGCAGCAACTGGCGATCCGATTTCCCAGGTAACGCCTCAATTAGCATTTAATACCCTTCTGGTGTTCCCCAGGCGACGCTTGGAGAATAGGAGAAACACGATCGTAGCTGGCCACGGAGAAATCCCGTCGAGCGGCAAGCGACAGGCGCGTGGCCAACGAGCGGAATTCCCCGAGGCTCGGCCCTCGGATGCCAGGCTAACCCGATGATCATCCCGGGAGCAGACTAGCCTGAAGCCCCGACCGGTCGCCTCGGCTTGCGCCAGCCTTGACCGACCAACGAGCGGAATTTCCCGAGGCTCGGCCCTCGGATGCCAGGCTAACCCGATGATCATCCCGGGAGCAGACTAGCCTGAAGCCCCGACCGGTCGCCTCGGCTTGCGCCAGCCTTGGCCGACCAACGAGCGGAATTCCCCGAGGCTCGGTCCTCGGATGCCAGGCTAACCCGATGATCATCCCGGGAGCAGACTAGCCTGAAGCCCCGACCGGTCGCCTCGGCTTGCGCCAGCCTTGGCCGACCAACGAGCGGAATTCCCCGAGGCTCGGTCCTCGGATGCCAGGCTAACCCGATGATCATCCCGGGAGCAGACTAGCCTGAAGCCCCGACCGGTCGCCTCGGCTTGCGCCAGCCTTGGCCGACCAACGAGCGGAATTTTCCAAGGCTCGGCCCTCGGATGCCAGGCTAACCCGATGATCATCCCGGGAGCAGACTAGCCTGAAGCCCCGACCGGTCGCCTCGGCTTGCGCCAGCCTTGGCCGACCAACGAGCGGAATTTCCCGAGGCTCGGCCCTCGGATGCCAGGCTAACCCGATGATCATCCCGGGAGCAGACTAGCCTGAAGCCCCGACCGGTCGCCTCGGCTTGCGCCAGCCTTGGCCGATCAACGAGCGGAATTTTCCGAGGCTCGGCCCTCGGATGCCAGGCTAACCCGATGATCATCCCGGGAGCAGACTAGCCTGAAGCCCCGACCGGTCGCCTCGGCTTGCGCCAGCCTTGGCCGACCAACGAGCGGAATTCTCCGAGGCTCGGTCCTCGGATGCCAGGCTAACCCGATGATCATCCCGGGAGCAGACTAGCCTGAAGCCCCGACCGGTCGCCTCGGCTTGCGCCAGCCTTGGCCGACCAATGAGCGGAATTTTCTGAGGCCTAACCCTCGGATGCCTGGCCTAGCGCCGGAAGAATTTCCTGAGGCCTAACCCTCGGATGCCTGGCCTAGCGCCGGAAGAATTTCCTGAGGCCTAACCCTCGGATGCCTGGCCTAGCACCGGAAGAATTTCCTGAGGCCTAACCCTCGGATGCCTGGCCTAGCGCCGGAAGGATTTCCTGAGGCCTAACCCTCGGATGCCTGGCCTAGTGCCGGAGGAACTTCAAGAGTCAGGAGTCGGCGAGACGCTACCAAGAGTTAAAAAGAGGAAGGACGAAAGTGAAATGAGGAAACACTTTGTTTGCATTAACTTTCGTTGCATCAGGGCCGAGACCCATACAACATGACAAAACGCCAACATACAAAGAAAAGAACAAAGAAAAATACAGAGGGTCAGCTTGGAGGAACCCCTGGGTCGGGAACGGCGAGCACACCCGCAAGGGGTAGGGAGACAGTTGGAGAATCAGCAGGCAATGGCATCGAAGGGGAGTCGAGGAGGGAGACCCCACTCAGGTCAATTTCGGGGTATCTAGCGAACACCCTCGCCAGGCCTTCATCGAAGCCTAAGACAAAGGAGTCGGACCCCGCGTCCGACATGTCACGGATGAACTCGGCGGACTGACGATAGGCCTGTACCGCCTGACGCCCGATTTCTGCGCTCTTCTCGGCCAGCGCCGCCTCCGCTCGCTCCGTAATCTGAGCTTTCGCCTCCATGACCTTCGCCACAATCCAGTCGTCCGCCTCGGAGGAGACCCTCAGCAGATCGGCCCGAGCCTCCATGTGCTTCGCCTCGGCAGCAACGCGAGCAGCCTCAGCCTCCTCCAGGCACGAATGAAGCTCCTGGTTGCTCGCGCGGGACTCCTCCAAGGCCGATTCCAATTCGGCCAGCTTGGCTTCAAGAGATCGGGCTCGGTTGCGGGCGTTGTCGGCTGACTGCTGGGCCTTCTCCCACCTCTCCCGGAAGTCGGCAGCCTTCCGGGACTGCTCTTCGGCTCGCTCCTCCGCCTTCCTGATCTCGCCTTCGAGACCCGAGGCAACCTTGAGTTGCTCCTGAGTCTCCAACAGTTGCCTCTCGAGGGCGGCGAAGCCGAGTACCCGCTCTTCGGCCACCTGGAGCCTCGTCTCGAGGTCCCTGGTCGTCCTCCCCGCCGCAGCCTGGCCTCCCTCCTCTACAGCTTTCAGTCGGCTCTCGGCCCTCGCCAGAAGCCTCGCCTGTTCCTCGTGGCTCTCCTCCAGACGGATCATGTACTGGGCGAGCTAAGAGATAGGAAAAATGAGGGCGTCAGGCGGGGATCAATAGAGCCTATAAATGACGAAAGCGGCTAGAAGAACACTCACCGACATGAGACAGACGCAGCTGGCAGCCCCGACGTCAGGGATCCCCATCTGCCGGACCCGCCTACGGTCACTCTCCAGCAGCACCGTCTCGATGAGGTTTCGGGCGCCGGCGAAAGTGAAGGCTGACCCCGACTTCGCCCCGGAGCCGGACGGTGGTTCTGCGGCCTTACCCTTACCCATTGCTTGGGGGAGAGTCGTGCTGACCGTGCTCGGGGCGGGGGCCGCTCCAGAAATCGACAGGGTCCCGCTCGGCCGGGGCCTCGGCGCGCTCCTTCTCGTATCATCCGAAGCCGACCGAGTCGAAGGCCGGGCTGGAGACCGATCGCGTCCGACCCGGCCGTCTCAGGCGCGCCCGGGTGACGCCTCCGGAAAAGCGGTAGTCTCATCACCGGAGGGCTGATACGGCGTCAACTGTCGGTCCAAGCCCGCGGCGTCCCCCTGACCGGTGGGTCCGGACCCGTCTGTCGGCGTCGGAGTCGCCTGCTGGCGGGACTTCTTCGCCGGTGGGACCCCGCTCGGAGGAGTCCGTTTCTTCCTCCGGACCGCTTCCAGTAGGGACGCCCTACTGACAGCCGTCGCCTTGTCCGACCGCATGACGTCGTCGATTTCTGCAAAAAGGACGAGATGGTCGGAAACTGAGAAACTGATGGAAAGAAGAAACGAAAGAGGAGAAAAGAGCTAAAAAAGAAGTGGTGGCGGGCTCACGGTCGGCGGGGACCGAGCTCAAACCGACGTTCACCAAGGCATCCTCGGAAATAAGGCGGGCCACCGGGGGAAGCCGACCCTCGGCAACCAGCCCCCTCAAGACGGCAACGCCATCGGACTCCTCCCTCGACAACCTCGATAAGCCGATCGGGGACTTCATCGGCGTCTCCCAGGTTGCCCCGATTCCCCAAGAGGGATCTACGTCAATGAAAAAGAAATGCTCCTTCCAGCCGTGAATGGAGGAAGGAGCATCCTTGACGAGGCCGCACCCTCGCCGCGCCGCAAAGCACCACCACCCTCTGTCCCGGGGGTGGCCGCTCAGGCCGTAGCATTCCCAAAAGACGTTCAGGGTGGCGGGAACCTCGTGCATGCGGCAGAGAACCTGGAAGGCCGTCAGGGTACGCCATGAGTTCGGCACCAGTTGCGTCGGCGCCACTCTTAAACCCCGAAGCACCTGCACGACTAAGTCCGAGGGGGGAAAGCGGAACCCAGCCCGAAGGATGTCCTCATTGATGGCGACCTTCCCTGGAGGAGGATGGGACATCCTCTCCTCAGGCCCCGGGAGCGTAATGTTGCAGGCTTCGGGAAGGTGGTACCGGGCCACGAACCTATCTAGGTCTTCAGGGACCAGCTCCGACCGAATGCGGTCCGCCCTTACTTCGTCCATCCCTAATGGCCAGTGAACCTACGGTCAGGACGGGGTCAAGAGGGGGGGAGGCACCGGAACGACTGGAGTACACTAACACGAAAGGAGAAAGTACGGAGAGCCCTAAATTGAAGAGTGGGGCAACTCACCGGAAAGGGAGGAAGAACGGCTCCGAGAGCGTCAAAGGAGGAGCGAACGAACAGTTCGGCGGCAACGGCAGCGGCACAAGGGAGAAACTTGAAGATGCCTGTGAAGAGAAAGGCGGACGGGGGAGGGCCCCCGGTTAAATAGGCGGAAAGGCGGGTGACGCCTCGGTGACGCCAGAGGACGCCTGGCTGCCGAAAGTTTGTTCGCGCCCCAAAGGCGAATCGACGCCATTAAGGAAGGATGTCCGCCGAAATCCGCAGACCGCCAGATCAGCGACAACTGCCATATGCCATAAAGAAGGCGGGAAGCTCGGAGCGCGCGCGCCTTTCCGAGGGATGGCGGCAATCTCGAAACATCACTCCCTTCACCCGTTCCCCTCCTGGTTCCAGGCTCGGGAGTGGGGGGCTACTGTTACGGGGGAACTTAGCCACCATGCCCCACGTGACCGGCACGCGCGCCTAGGAAGACTACGGCTGCCCCTTGATCCAGCAATCCGACCTCGAGTCGGATATCTTCAGCTCCGCAGCCCGACCCCGAGTCGGCTGCCCCTTGATCCAGCAATCCGACCTCGGGTCGGATATCTTCGGCTCCGCAGCCCAACCCCGAGTCGGCTGCCCCTTGATCCAGCAATCCGACCCCGAGTCGGCAATCTCTCGACAACAACAGACTGTTCCTCTGAGGCACGCCGCGGCCCCCTGCTCCACTACTCCCTGCAACGGCCGTATCCGGCGCTGCCCCACGATCCCCTGTAACAGCCGTACAAAGCGGAGCTCCACTATGCCCTGCCATGGCTGTACCCAGCGCTGCCCCACGACGCCCTGTAACGGCCATGTCAGTGGCAGCCCCATCGTGCCACACGATGACGAATCCCCGAAAAAACCCCCCAGCCTGATATATATGAGGCTGGGGGGGAAGGGGGAGGGTAAGATATATCTTCCAGAGTATCATCTCACCTGCTACCTTCTCCTTCTCCTTCTCCTTCGATCTCCTCTGACTTGATCGTCGGAGGGCCCCCACTACCCCGGTGGTGGTGCGAGGCTTGCTTGCAGGTTTCACGGCGGAGGGCGGAGCGCAACCAAAGCAACTCAAAGGGAACCCCGTTCACACCGCTGTGCCAATCGTTCTCGGTTTGGACCCCCAGCAACACTATCTATGCTCATTTTTTAGATTGAATGAGTTTTTCGATTTGTCTTTTCTTTTTTAGTTTTTCATACCTACATTCATATTTTTTATTAGACATTTGAATCTATAAATAATATTATCAAACAAAACAATTAAGATAATCCCCACAAACAAACCAAAATATAAAAGAGTTGAAAATGATAAAACTTGATCGAAACGAACTCAAGTTCCGACAAGCAATGCCGAACTCGACGGTGAGAAGCGGTGCCGGAGACTGACGAGTGGAGTTGGAGAAGAGGTCGAAGTACTGGTTGGAGATAGCGCTGGACAGCAAAGTGGAGTTGGGGAGGACAAAGGCGAAGCCAAACCTGGGGCTGCTCCGGATCTCGAGTGTTGCTTTTCTTTCCTCTATATCTTTGTTATCTCAAAATACTATAAAAGAAAAAAAAAAGAAGAATAAACATAAATCTACTGAGCATTATAACAAATAGATAGCAGACAACTCAGTCATGGTACTTAAAATAAAAGTAAAAACTAAATCTACTGGGTATTACAACAAATATAAATCTACTGGGCATTATAACAAACTTAAATCTACTAGGCATTATAACAAATAGATGGTAGACAACTCAATCATGGTACTTAAAATGAAAGTAAAAACTAAATCTACCGGGCATTACAACAAATATAAATCTACTGGGTATTATAACAAATAGATGGTAGACAACTCAATCATAGCACTTCAAATGAAAGTAAAAACTAAATCTACCGAGTATTACAATAAACATAAATCAACTGGGTATTATAACAAACAGATGGTAGAAAACTCAATCATGGTACTTAAAATGAAAGTAAAAACTAAATCTACTGGGCATTACAACAAACATAAATCTACTGGGCATTATAACAAACAGATTGTAGACAACTCAGTCAATGTACTTAAAATGAAAGTAAAAACTAAATCTACTGGGCATTACAACAAATATAAATCTACAGGGCATTGTAACAAATAGATAGTAAACAACTCAATCATAGTACTTAAAATAAAAGTAAAAACTAAATCTACTAGGCATTACAACAAACATAAAACTATTGGACATTATAACAAACAAATGATTGACAACTCGGTCATCATTCTTAAAATGAAAGTAAAAAGATGTTAAATGGGCTTTTATTGGTGGAGCCAAGAGAAGGCTATTAATGGTGGAGGAGGTGATGGGCTGATGGCAAAGTGGTGGTGTTGATAGGGGAGAAGATGAGATTATTTCTTGCCGCTGGATGGATAGAAGGGTTTCTCCTCCTTTAAGTGGTGCCGTAGAGAAAGAAGAAAGCTAGTTCGAAATCGACCAGAAGAAGGCCCAAAAAACGCATCAGAAGCTTGACTAGTAACTCCAGACCCTCTCTCAGTGGGAATCCCTTCCGAAGAAGCGGCCCTCCTCCCCTTTCATCTCTGGTATTTATTTTATTTCAACTTCTCTTTCTCTTTGCGGTGAGCTTTCTTTTGGACCGGGGCCTTAAGCGACCGCCTCAGTCGCCTAAAGATTGGGCCGACCCTGGATATAACATACTTGCCCGTTCAACCTAGCCATTCGAGCCCCAAGGTGCCATGGAGCTCCCTGCTGCAATAGCAACATACTTCAGGTTATTGAAGTATCGAATAACTTTCAATTATTCCCCTCACCAAATGATTCACAACATTATTTTAAAAAGGCAAATTAAATAAATTGAGAGGTTTTTTACGTCTCTGAATCTCCAATCTGAAGGCTCATCCAGAACTACCACTTACTCAAAACTTCCATCGTAACTTAATTACAAATTCTTTGATGATTCACAAATTCATTGGAGTATATAAGCCGAAGAACTAACCATGTGATAAACGAACGACATGCGCGAGCAAGACGCCTACACGTGATCTTCGAGACGTGTGATCGGCTACCAAGAATGGCCGATTCGCACACCCAAATTCCTCAGCAGTGGTCACTGACCCTCGCCTACATAAACCACTTCCGAAGGATCCTTCAAGAGTGCTCTCGAGCCCCTTTCATGCTCTTATGCTGCCACTCTACTGCTCTCACAACACCTCTACTATTCTCTGAAAGTCCGTTTAACTTAGACATTGGAGGGTCCCTTTTAAACACTCTTCGGCAAGAAAACTTCTCTATTTTTGCTATTTCAGATCGAATCTAGCATCGGAGTGAAGGTCCGAGCACCTTGGAATCGCATTGTGATCTTCAACTGATCTTCATGGTTTGAGCGGTTGACCTTCACTGTTTGAGCAGCCGATCGCCTGAGCACTTCAATAGTTCAGCTAGCTTGGCGCCTTAGTCGGGGCAATTCCCAGTGGCAAGCTCTGAAGGACTTGGAGACCTATTGCTTAGAAGGACTGAAGTGGCCCAACCAGCGGAATAAGGCAAGCTCGCACCAAATTGGAAAGGCCTATATAAAGTATCCGAGGTTGTTCGCTCCGACACCTACCGCTTGAAGCATCTAGAAAGGACACCATGCCTTGGAGATGGAACTCAACCAACCTCCAATTTTATCATCAGTAAGATCTATCGATGCACCATGCAAACCTGACTTATCAATGGCTCTCTATTCTTCTTCTAAGAAATTGTCTCAAGTGTTTCAGGTCAGGTATTTCGCTTCCAGGCAAGCATGAGGTCAGACGCATCTCCTTGTAACCACCGACAAGGATGTCCTCGAATGTAACATGTCAGGCGAGCCATCTAATGGCCTCGATCTGCAAGTCTACACGGCTAGGGAGCTTCTGAAGGAGGTTCTGCAGGGCAATGCCTCTATTCATCGGCCGAGTTATGATGAGAGCACAAAAGTGCAATCGTCATACCATCTTAATTAGTATTATAGCTAATCATTAATAATAAAATTAACTAATTAACGCTGTATTGTGCCTGAGTGCAAGTAGTCCAAGAAAAAAAAACCAATCAACATTGGGTTTAAGCCCAATGCCCGACAGCCCGAGCTCAAGTCAAGCCAGCATCTTCACGTGACGGAGCTCAGCCCCACGATGCAACCGGATCTCTTCCGTCATCAATGGTCTTCAACCTTCAAAACCAACGTGCTCCCAAATTTTCCAGCGTCCGAGCCGCATCAAAATCCTAGCTTCCTTCCCCATCACGGCAGCCCGAGCTCAATTCAAGTCCAGCCAGTCCATGCGATCACGGGAGACCCCAGCTCCATTCCAGCCGTCGGCATTCAACGCCCACATCCCAGACTCTTCCATGTTCCAGCCTCCCACACCCGGACTACAAGCGTGATGCAAGCCGTAATCCAGCCGCATCCGTCTCCTCCCAGCTTCCTTCCCAAATCTGCACCGCGTCCATCCCATGCGAAAACAGGGGAGAGCAACGGTCCAATAGCCCCGACCTACAAGCCTTCACAACTAGGAAGTTCATGGAGGAGCTTCCACGAGGGAAACAGCTCCATTCATCAGGTGAGCCATCTAACGCCTCCGACCTGCAAGCCTTTGCAGCTAAGAAGTTCTTAGAGGAGATTCGACAGGGGAAACACCTCCGTTCAACGGACGAGCCATCCAACAACCCCAATCTGTAAGCCTTTACAGCTAGAAAGTTTTTAGGGGAGTTTTCACGAGGGCAACACCTTCGTTCGTTGGACGAGCCATCCAATGTCTCCGACCTACAAACCTTGGTGAGCTAACCGATCTTTCTAAGTTTAGATGGCCCATGTGAAGATACCGACCTCCAACCTTCTGGCACCCAAGCCAAAAATATGGAGAGCTAACCGACCCTCATTAGGATGGTAACAGCATAAATAGAAATGTGACCTATGTGGCGAACGAGCAGACAAAATCCGCCAACCAAGAGGCCTCAATAAGCCAAACCTTTGCATGCAGAAACATGGTTCTCGAATCCTGGTAGTTCGAGGTTCAAGCCTTCAGGTACTCCTTTCCCTAGTTGCTTTTCTAAAAGCTCAAATCTCCATCTCAGCTAAGCAAGGACGAGAATAGGAGTTTAAGGCCCCGACAATCTCCTAGCGGTGACTTAGAAAGATCGAGAATGAGAGACAAGGCCCCAATAATTCTCCGATGATGAGCTCACACCTCGACCCTCAAAAAGGCCGACCCAAAAGATCACTAGAATGATTATGTGCTATGCCGACCAATCCAACTCAGTGAAATTACATACACCACAGAAATTAGAGCAAAAAGAAAACAAAAAGTTAAAAGAAAGAACTTTCATTCCTTGCTTTAATTACAATTATGTCGGTTTTAATTATAGTGATGTTAGCTAGACAAATGAGCAACTTTACAAGAAACACGAAGCCTAAGACACTATAGATAGCTCGGATGGAGCAGCTATCGACCAAGAAGCCACACTCTGTCTCGGCCGCCATTTAGTCCTCATTAAGAGCAGCTCGAGGATGGTTAAACCCTCATCGACTACAACATCTAAAAGGAGGCTAACCTTCACCTCGCACTGCACCCCCTTGGGAAGACTATCATGAGGCTTGGTTTCATAGCTTGATTTCAGGGCTCGCCTTGGCTAATCGGCTTCACCAGTAAATTTACTTCCATTGTCTGAGCCAACAAGTCAGCTCGACCTTGGAAGTGGATGGCAAGTTATAAGCCTCAAAACCAACCACAATCGATGTGGCAGACCAACCAATAAGAGCTCGACATGAAGCCTCCAACCAACCAGTCAAAGCCCATCACGTGGCCGGCCTTAGAGACATGCAGAGAGTCCCTCAAAATTTCGAACTCTCACCCCAGGTGGCGATATCTTGACTACGATCATGAATAATTTACATAATCGCGTGATGAACGAGTGAGATGCGCGGGCAAAATACCCATGCGTGACCTTTAGGATGTGCGATCGGCTACCAAAAACAGCAGACCCGCATGCCCTAACTTCTCTTCGACAGGCACTAGCCCTCACCTATATAAACCATTCCTAGGGGATCCTCCAGGTAAGTGCACTCGCGCCTCTTTCACGCCCTTGCGCTACCACTCTGTGACTCTCACAACATCTCCGTTGTTCCAAAATGTCCATCTGACTTATGCATCGGAAGATCCTCCGCCGAATACTTTCTGGTAAAAGAACTTCTCTATCTTTCCTATTTCAAATCGGATTCAGCAAGTTCGAGCTTGATCTCCATCCACCAACACCATCTCAGGAGCATTCGACATCGGCGCCATCACCACCTAAGTGCAATAGCCACCTCATCACCACCTCGAAGACATATTACAATTTTCAGCCGATCTTCATGGTCTAAGAAGCCAAGCAGCTCGGCACCTTGGTCAGGCCTATTTCCAATGACAACAAAATCCAACCATCACTTTTCCACTTCTAGTAAGCATACACCAACTCAATTAAGCTAGAAATGACCAGGTAAGTTTAAAGAAAACTGAAAAAAGAGCTTTGGCTCTAGTCATACACTACAAAAAAAAAAATAGTCTATCCTGACGCTTTTTGGAGCCTGTACCGACGCTTATAAGCGTTGGTAATTTTAGCTCCGACGCTTTCAACATCATCGCAAAAGCATCACGTAGGTGGGGGTAGAAAGTTTTTTTACCGACGCTTTATGAAAGCGTTGGGCAAAAACTGAAGCTATGCCGACGCTTTTATGCGTCGGCCTAGTTTGGAGTCCGCCGACGCTTGTTAGCGTCAGCGAAAACCGAAAATAGGCCGACGCTTAAAAGCATCGGCATAATTATTTTTAAAAAAAATATATTTAAAAATTCTAACCCTAGAGGCTTTGAGGATGGCTTCCTGGGGCGATCCCTGGTCATCCAAAGGCATGGAAGAAGAAGAGGAAAAAGCAGGGGAGGCCATCGTAGATTTTGGTGAGGAGCAGCCGATAAGGAGGAGGAGAAGTTCACCAGATTTTGATTATGTTTAGCTTGTCGTGCTTCCTCCGATTGATCTTTGTGAGCATCGTCACCGCCATCATAGAAATTTTCACTCAAATACAAGATATCTTCGAAACAAGGTAAAATGAAACGAGATCAGGAGGAGAGTTTAAGACTCACGAGATCTGAAGTTGACCAGAGATCATCTCCTCACAAGAAGTTGACGTGCTATTCTAATCTCCGACGCTTGCCCTTGAAGGAACCGGACACAGGCCCAAACACAGTCATCGAAGAGGAGGTCCAGCATCACCGGAAGCTTCTCTAGAGTGTCGGCTACCGAGCGAATCGCGCTGGCGAAGTCAAGGGTGTGGAGGGAGAGAACGGCGACGTAGGCATCGAATTGGGGGTAGCGGAGGTCGCCGGAGGGGGAGATTTTGAGGAAAAGCTATCGGATCCCGTCTCCACTGGGGTCGAGGTGGTGCCATCGGTCAGAGAGGAGGGCAGAGAAGTAGCGGGAGCGGCAAAGTAGAGGTGGAGGTCGAGCGACTGGACGAAATTGGGTCGTCCAGCTGGAGGAGGAGGATGTCGGCGATGGCCGGGTCATTGAAGCTGCAAGGGCCGGGGGCAAGGTGGAGGGGGGACGACGGCTAGGAGGGGGAGGACTCTTTCATTAGGGTTCCATCAGAGGAGGAGAGATGGCCGCTGCTGCTCCGGAGGGGTTAGGGATCAGAAAGGGGGGGCACGGTTGGAGGGGTTAGGCATCGGGAGAGAGGGGCTAGGATTTATTTGTGTGTGGTGGGGGGCGAGGGGTGCGAAATGGCCTCCGACGATGCTTTAAAAAAAGCGTCGTAAGGGCGCACCAGATTGAGGGGGGTGGGATATAATGGCCTCCGACGATGCTTTAGAGAAAGCATCATAGGGGCGCGCTGGGATAGGGGGGTAGGGCAAAATGGCCTCCGACAACACTTTAGAGAAGAGGAGGGGGGGGGGATTTATTTGGGCTCCGACAATGACACTTTAGAAAAAGCATCGTTGTGGGTGGAGTTCAGTTGGATTACGACGACACTTTTAAGCATCATCTAATCATTCCATTTGGCCCACGACACTATCCAACCTCCTCATTGTATCATCGCTGCCGATGCTATTTTAAAGCGTCGGCAAATTTTGGCGCTAGAGCCAAAATTACCGACACTTCTACCTAACATCGGTATGTAAATGTTGGGATAGCTAACTTTTTCTGTAGTAAGATCGCATGGCTACCATAGGTAGAAATGCTTCTTCAGATGCCCTTCTCAGATCAGGAATTACTCAAAGTATGCTACATCATAGCAACAGATAGTCTTGCTTAGCAGAGCTTTAGCAGGCATGCATGAAAATTGTGGAACTGAATTGACAGAAATGAGCTGCAATCTTAGAATTGGATGGAAAATTACCAGTCAATTTATTAGCTGATGCATCCTCAATTTCTTCTGTGCTATCAAAAACAGTTCCTGTTTTTTAACCTACAGCCAAAAGATCTTCGGAAACCATCTGAACGCTACAAGCTGCCACCTTAGAATTAGATATTTGCGAGTCTAGATGTCAAAAATTTAAGCAATCAGCTGGCTTTGTTCCATGCAGGTCATCTTTTCAGAATAGCCGTTTTTCTTACAGCTGTGATATAACCTTCAAGTTGTTACCTGCGACAGAAATAACTGGTGCCTTCTAAATTCTATATGCTCAATTCAGATGCGCTGAGATGACAAATGACATGAGGTAACTAACTTGAGATATACTGTGTGTAAGATATTAATGGGCAGACCAACAAAATGTGTTAAGCACGAAAAACATGACAGACCAAAAGTAATCCACACATCTTGAAGCCAAGATGAAACAGAACAGGTTTATTTAAATAGTCAAATGATAAGAACAAGTCGGATGATGTCAAACAGAAAGGTACATAAATGTTGACAGCAGACAAATAGCTGATAGTATAGGGAAGGTTGAGTTAAGGGCATCCCAATGCTGCAATGCATGAAGCTCCGGCCGCATGTATGCTACCTTAACCCCTCATGCTGAGAAATTACTGATGCTCATGTGAAAACCGAGCATGACAAATTACTGATGCTTATGTAAAAATAATCTCAATCAACTGAAACCTTGTGAGGAATTTAATAGCAGCCAAGGCCACCAAACAAAGGCTTTGTCTTAATACAAGAGCTTCCTCGCACAAATAGGAATTAAACAGAAAAGGTATGTAAATGTTGGCAACAAACAAATAGCTGATAGTATATGGAAAGCTGATCAAAAAGTGCACAAGGCTCCTGCAACTACGAGATCTAGAAAGAATCACATATATGCTGCCTCATCCCAGGATGCCAAGAGGATATTTCTCTGGTCTGAATCCATGACATCTAGGTCATAATGTAGCAACATTACCGATGCACCGCGGCCTGCCCTCGTATGGAAAGCTGAGCATGACAAACTACTGATGCTCATGTAAGAATGATCTCAATCAACTGAAATTTTCTAATTGAGGAATTTAACAGCAGTCAAGGCCACCAAACAAAGGCTTTGTTTTAATACAAGAGCTTCCTCTCACACAACCAATTCATCCTGGCCAATATCACTTCCATGTGATTTGATCCATTACTTTTTTCCAGTAACACCGAACCTTAAAGTGATCAAGGGAGAAAATAAAAAAAATAAAAAATAATAATAAAAAAAAAAGATTTTAGCAACAAGCTGGAAGCTCTTGGAAACTGGTGGCTGTGTGGATTGCTGAAGCAATTAAAGAGTTTAGAGAACTTGTCAGTTTTATTTCCTTCAGTCATGTCTGTCACAGTGATAAAACAGAAATTCTGCTATTATAGCACCTCTATTCTTACAAACAAAGTTTTTGAACTAAAAATACCAACTTCTTCATTAATAAAATCCAACATATTATGTTGATATTAGATATCAAGATTTGCAAATTTCAAATATCAATTGATATTACATAAATATAAATCTTCAAGGAGCTATTAACACCTGCTTTAAGCTTATTAAATTGTTTCATCAACCACTTGGATTAGATGGGCAATCAAGCGACAAAAGTTAGCAGTACTGCAATTTTAATAAGGTAAGATCGATCAATTGTGATGCAACCACCACTTACACACATTTTGTTTCACCTCCAATGTTTTTCAAACAGATGTATAAGCTGTGTCAATAGCCAGACATACAACTAAATATAAAGATTGTATTCTGTGTTGTTACAAAAGAACTGCAGTTTGATATACCACAGTCATCCTAAAGGTATTAAACAAGCCAGTGATGCTCACCTATCTGCAGTTGGATGAAATATCATACATATAACCACCTCTTACTTGCCCATATTTTTCTTTCATTTCTATCCCTCCTTTTTGCCTGCCATTCTTATTCACTCTTCTTGGATTCCTCGCTCATTCATTTCTATCCCTACTTTAACCCTGCTAGTCATATTCATTCTTCTAAAATTTCTCTCTCCTTGACCCTTCTATTCATTTATTCTCTTCCATTCTCTTTAAAAATCAAAAGGTTCAATAATAACTATAGAAAATCAAAAAGTGTGAAATATAACTCTCAGCCTTGAACAGTAGGTGATAGAGAAAAGTTTTAGCCAAATCAATACATCCTTCTCAAAGTAAACAAAAATTGACATTGACAGGAGGGTATCTGTCTTATAAATAGGGTGAAAAGATTGGCCCAACCTAAAAACTCAACCCGACCCCATCTGGACCAGGTTTGGGTCAGGGGTTCTTTAGTTATGGATAAGTGTGGGTCAACTTTTCTGACCTGAACTTTAAATGAGTCAGGTATGGGACATAGCTTTGACCCGACCTAGGTCAATGAAGAATTGGTCATTTTCTTAGGTCATAATCTTGGATAAAGATTTTCTAAGTGGTTGGTCATTTCTTAATACTAGTTGTTTTCATCATTTTAGAAATTAGTCAACAAAAATTGTTGGGATTATATTCGATAGGTAAGGTTAGATCTATCAGGGATTGATTCTTGCAAAATAGATTAGGTTATGGTCAAATAGGTGGACCCAAATGACCTATGGGTGAGTATAGTTCAAGAGGTCTTAACCTGATTTTAGGTCGGGTCGAGTATGGGTCAAGGTTCTTATGTTGTCCTTACTTGACTTGACCTAAACCCGATGTGACCCATTGCTACCCCTACTTATAAAGGTCATCTCCTGTAATATATTTTAAGTCCGGAAAGCAAACAATATTCCTATATGACATCTCATTTCAAACAATGAAACCCTAACTATTTATGGTATCTACTTATTAGTTTCCTGCATTACTGCAAAAGCTACAAAAGAGCAAGTTATTACATCAGGCTGTAGTGATTGGTTGCAACAAAGAAGAGCTTCGGTGCTGGAGAAGGGTTGTGGTGGTGGTGGTGGTAGGATGCCACCGGTCAATGGTGACATGGAAAGTGGTGGCAGCAATTGGTGGGTGATGCACAATGGTTTAACCAACCAACAAAGATAACTTAGGAAAAAACAGTTGCCCAACTAGTTTGGGATTAAGGCTTAGTTGAGTTGAGCACCAGATGCAAAAGACTAATATTGAATTAGAAGAAATCTCATGGGCATTTATGAAGGAATAATTGATGAAAATCATGGTGGCCCATAAAGATGATAGAAAATTAAAATGATGAGAACAATCAAAGAAACAGGGTAATGGACAAGTGTCCACCACCTTAAAACTACGAAATCAGAATTTGTGGAAATCTAAAGAAATCTTATTCAAGTTTACCTATAATGCGCAAATCAAGAGACAAGCTGGGATTAAAGAACTCAAATTTCACTTTGCCAAAAAAAATCACAACAATTCACAGGAATGCATAAGTTATTCCAAGAGGAAGGAAAAGCTTTGTACTTCAATATTCAACATATTATGAAATAACTTCAATCTTGCCTTCCTTAGTTCTTCAATATTGAAAATTTCACCAATATAACCTTGAGCCCAGCTTCATATAGGAAGCCATATGTGACTTCAGCAATAAAACCAAACCATGGTTGAAAAATTAAATTATCCTACAAATACTTGAAACTCAAATGAGAAACATACAAAATCACAGAAATGCTCCAGTAAACTATTTCGTCCAACTTCAAACCTAACAAATGTATGATCTTCCCACAAGATGATCCTGTGAACAAGGCCAGGATCTGACAAGTGCCTGATTATAGCCAACAATAGCAGTTTGGTCCAGTACTCAGGCACTTTTTCTTCACGCATGCTGATTTACGCTCTTTGAAAACTACTTCTTGTACAGTAGAACCTGTTTTCTAGTTGTGACGGTCACAGAAGATCATGGATTTAGCTGCATCTGCACTACCACAGGTGCACTCTACATTTTCTTTTGTTGCTATGAAGGTCATCACAAACTGAATTGTTTCATCTGAATTGATCTGAGCTTGCTTATACAATTCTGCAGAGATGAATTTGATGTAATTGTGTCACAGAACTTGATTGGGCAGGACTTTGCGCAACCACTATGACTAAGGCCCCGTTTGGGAGAGTTTTTGGAGGGCCAAAAAGCACTTTCTGTCCCTTCAAAAGTACTTTTAGATAAAAAATGGTGTTTGGTAAAATTTTTATGAAGCTGTTTCAGTTTTTTCGGAAAGCTAAAAACAGCTTTTTGGCAGAAGTTCAATTTTGGAGCTTTCCGAAAATGCTATTTTGAGCTTTGTCGGAAAGCTCTATTTTTGACCAAAATACTCCTATTTAAAAAAAAAATTCCTCCCAAAAATCTCATCCCACCGTCTATTCCTCTCCCACCTCCCCTCCCTCTTCCCCTCCCTCTCCCCCGCCCCCACGGTGGGGAGGTGCCAAAGAAGAGGAAGACAGGTCGGCCTTTCCCTTCCTGCGGCCGCCGCCGGCCACGATATCCCCGTCACGGACGGATGGAGAGGTGCCGAAGAAGAGGAAGAAGGGGGCGCCCTCCCCCTTCCTGCGGCCGCCGGCGGTCACGACCCGCCCCCCTCCCGCATCCACCACGGCCCGGCCCCTTTCCGACGCCGTCGGCCTCGCGGGAGAACACTTTCCAGAGGGCCAGCCGCGGCTGCCGAGACTGCCGCAGGCCACGGCCCGGCCCCCTTCCGCAGCCGCCGTGGCCTGGCCCCCTTCCGCTACTGCCGGCCATGCGAGAGGAGAAGAAAGGAGAAGGGGAGAGAGGAAGGAAGGAGAAGAAGATAAGAAAAAAAGAAAAAGAAAAAAAAGAAGAAAAGGAAAGGAAAAAAGAAAAGAAAAGAATAAATAAATAAATAAATACATGCATAAATAAATATTTATATAAATGAAGGAATGAATGAATAAATAAATAAGATAATAAATAAATATATTTCAATGAATAAAATAATAAATAAATAAATAAATAAATGCACAAATAAATATTTATACGAATGAATGTATAAATAAATAAATAAATAAAATAATGAGTGAGTGGCAAATAATCTAATCTTTATGATATTCATAGGTACCGTGAATTTGTCACTATTGCAAATAGTTAAGTAAAGAGATAAATGGTTATTAAAAGGGTGAAAAATTAATTTACACTAATAATTATAATATTTTATACATTTATTATTGTACTATACTATAAATATAATATTATATTACATTATATCATAATACATTAACATGTTATGTTAAATAATTTAATATTATGTTATATAATGAGAAATTAATTTATACTAATAATTATATTATTTTATACCTTTATTATTGTATTATACTATAAATATTATATTATATTATATTATATCATAATACATTAATATGTTATTTTAAATAATTTAATATTATGTTATATTATGAAAAATTAATTTATACTAATAGTTATAATATTTTATACCTTTATTATTGTATTATACTATAAATATAATATATATTATATTATATCATAATACATTAATATGTTATGTTAAATAATTTAATATTATGTTATATTATGAAAAATTTATTTACTCTAATAAATATATTACTATTATGCTATGCTATGCAATGACATATTACTATATTATAATAATATTATTTTACATTACAGTAATATTATACTATATTGAATATTATGTATTAATATATGTTATGTTTTATTATGCTCTGTTATATAATACTATGCAATATCCTTTAAGGCTCGTTTGGTTTGCAGGAAGCAATTTCCTTCCTAGGAATATGATTCCTGGAAAACAGATTCCTAGGAAGAGGATGCATAGGAAAGTACTTTTGGCATGTTTGGTTGACTATGGAAAAGTGACAAATTTCCAAAGTGCTTATGCTTGGTTGACCATCCACTTTCCTGAAAAAGTTATGTATAATTCCTATTATGCCCTTAATAAAAATTAGGTCTTTAATGCCTCTTTAATGCTTCTTTAATGCTAAAGGATCTTTTTGAAAAAAAAATAAAAATGGAGTGATTCTCGCCTCATGGGAAAGTAACATTCCCATGTTTCTCATGGGAAAGACTTTTCCATGAAATGTGGAAATCATATTCCCATGGAAATACAACTTTTCCGTCTCTCTCCTTTGAAAACTCCAACCAAACAAGAGGCATCTCATTACTTTCCCGTTGACCACACTTTCCCCCCTTTTTTTCCGCGAACAAAACGAGCCCTTATGGTAATTTTGTCATACAAAAGTACTTTCTCAGTTTGTTTACCAAACATATATTAAAGTGTCACAGCACTTTAAAAATATAGTTACTAAACAGCAAACAGCTTTTTATAACAGCTCTACTTCAGACAGCTCTACTTCCAACAGCTCTACTGCCAACAGCTCCCCCAAACAGGGCCTAAATATGGGATCATATAACCATGGCTGACCAAGCAAAATATGTGCCTCATTCAGCTCAAGACGTCATAGTATCACAACAAGGCTAAGTTTGTATACCTCTCATGAAGGTCACATAACATGTAAACAAGTAGACCAACTCCTTGTAAACAAAGCCAGCAGTAGTACAACTATGGACAATACTAACATTTCCTCATGAGAGTCACCTACCTTGCAAACAAGAGTCGACATTATTGACTCCTGTCCTCTTTTACATACTTTCCAATGCCTAGGGCCAGTTAAAATATCCATTTACAGCTTATCAGGTTTGCAATTCAAGATACCAGCATCCTCTTCATAATCTCAACAGTTGCATTATATCCTGCAAAGAGCTATTACCAAAACTGAATGCAAAGGTTCATCCATCTTATACAGATTAGCTTCATTCGATGGCTTTAACAAATTCCAGCGTGACACCTTTGTATTAAGGATTATAATACCGCCTGCCAGGTTCAAGCCCATCATCACTGGTACTTTACCATACTGTTCTCTTTCATGTCATAAGACATGGAAAAGCCTTGAGAAATAAGGGAGAGAAAGGCCTGCGGTACCGCCCATACAGTGCACTTAGCCAACATAGCACATAGGATATGACAAAAACCAATACGGTCCAGAACCTAAATCTTGCTATGAATAGCACAGTTGAGATTGCCATAACTCATATGACACATGAAATTTATTTTTTTTCTTATAGTTAAATAAAAAATATTAGGCAATATGTGCCACCTATCTTCAATCTTTAATAACTCCTAAAAGTCTTTTTTAAGGAGCCCCATTAATGATAGCGGAGAAAATGTTAACAGACAGAAAATAAATCATCCAACTGAAATCCCTTATACAGTGCATTTTCATGGGACCCTTCCGGTTTAAGTTGCTAAATTCTTGAGTTAATTTTCTTGGATTTGACTTCTAAATTATTGCTTTGACAATGGAGCCCATGAAAGAACCTCTTAACTATCTTCCTACCTAAAATCGCCTGGGCCAGCCGATATGATACTGCCCAAAGCCATTCCACATTATGATGCAAGAAGCTTAAACTTAGATACCTTAGATTTATTTACAGCTTACTTCCTCATTCCAAATTCCAAAGCCATAATATTGTGATTGTTCACTGATTTATCAGTAACCAGGCATTGAGTTAAACTGAAACTGTAATTAACAGTGACTGTCAAAACATAATTGATTAATGATTCATGCCACATTGACATTGTTTATTATTCTATCAATTTTGGTGCTATATGATACCGCAGTCATTAATTAGACCAGATGTGTCTTCTCAGCTACCTATCCAACTAGGACAAACCATTCTAATTTTAGTTTAGTATGTCTATCCATCATTTACATCAAAAATACAAAGTAATATGAACTGCGCATTCTACTTTTTTGGGAGGTAAGAGTTGTAGTTTAAGTAGGCCTGTTAACGAGCCGAGCTGCTCGGGCTTGGCTCGGGCTCGGCCCGATAAAAGCTCGGCTTGAGCTCGGCTCATTAGTCAAACGAGCCCGAGCCCAAAATGAGGCCCGTTTAAACCTGAGCCCGAGCAGCTCACAAGCCCAAACGGAGCTCGTGACTTAACAGTGCCCACCAACGACCAGGGGGCGGCTTCAAAATCCGACAGTCGAGATCGCGCCCATACTCCAAAACCCTAACCATCGTCCCCAGTCTAGGCTTTAAAAGCTCCAATGGCTAGTACGCTGCTGTGAAGGCCCTCCTCTCCTCTCCCCTCCTCTCCAAGCCAAGGCCCTCCTCTCCTCTCCCCTTTGCCAACTACGTGTTCGACGCTGAGAAGGGGCGGATGTGGATTCGGATGAAGGTCGCTCTCGCGAATCGCGTTGTCCTGCTCTGCGTCGGGGTGGAGAAGTTGGCTCTGCGTCGGGGTGGGAAGGAGGTGGTGTCGACGGCCCGATCTGGGAGAAAAGACGGAAATCGCCCTCCGTCTCTCCTGCGACCCTGTCCTCGAGCCACGACGCCCTCTTCTTTGCATTAATCCTCCTCTCCACCAACCCTATCTGCTGCAATTTCTCTCCTCCTCTATCCTATCTTCTCCGATCTGCTGCATTTACTCCACAATGATCTCCATCGCTCCCTATTTAAGCCATTCTCGTCCTGTTCCTCTTTGTTCCCATCTTATCCGGACTAATCCCTCTCAGTTAATGACCCCATAACCTCTTCTTCTCCATTTCTTCCAGTTTTAGAGGCTTTCAACATCGCTAGATTAAATCTTGGACTTCTTCTCTTACAGGGACGGCGGTGTGAGCCTGAAGAAGAGGAGCTCGAGGAGCTCGATCCGCTGCCCCGAGGTTCATCTCTTCTCCCAAAACCAGGTTTCCTTTCTTTTTTCCTTTTTTTTTTAAGTTATATATGAAGTTTCGTTGAACTTGGTTCCCTGTCTTCTCCATCTTCTTCTTCTTCATAGTTTACTGCTTTCTATATATGGATGTGCATTTTGTGCGATCTTCTTTAACGAGCCGAGCTCAAGCCCGAGCATTTGTTTTGCCAAGTAAGCCCAAGCTCGAGCCCAATACAGAGCTTGGTACCAAGCCCGAGCCCGAGCCTCTTAGGCTCGGGCTCGGTTCGGCTCGTTAACAGGCCTAAGTTTAAGCATCCTACAACTGTATAAAACATACCAAAAGTTATCCGATGTATCGTTGGATGGCTAATCCTAAAGATATAGATTATTGTATGAGCAAAGTTTCACTTTAACAAGAGAATTTTTCCCATCAAGTTGGGATTGGTTTTATTTCGTATGTATAACTACAGAAACAACAAACTACAGGAAACCTAGACAGCAACAGAGATATATGGTGATTCGTCAGAAGAATGGCTCGTGTGACGAAAATGAAGTTAAACAGAACAAAGCTAACTTTAAGTGCTAATGACTAGGGAAGCCATGCACGTCTTTGTTAAACCTTTATGAAGTAACTCTGAAAGAGAAGAATTTCTTAGCTAACAATTACTTGATAAAAATGTTTCATTAACACAATGGCAAAGTATGAATGACCCAAAACCTCCTTAGCACTTGATTTCCATAATTACTTACTCTAAAAAAAAGACAAAATACCACCTTCAGTCTTAGCGAAAAAATAATGTGCAGAACAAACACAGTTAGAAGGGACAATGAAAGCAAAATCTACCAGTGAAAAGTAAAAAGGAGAAATCAACTTATGCATGCAGATTTTGCTTACAAAGTAACAGAATCAATACAACTTGTCGATCACAATACACTTGATTTCCACAATTACTTACTCTAAAAGAAGACAGAACACCACCTTCAGTCTTAGGGAAAAAATAATGTGGAGAACAAATACAGTTAGAAGGGACAATGAAAGCAGAATTTACCAATGAAAAGTAAAAAAGAGAATTCATCTTATGCATGGAGATTTCACTTAGAAAGTGACAGAACACTTAGAAAGTAACAGAATCAACTACAACTTGTCAATCACAATACACTATACACCAGTAACTAGGGGAAGCAGAATTACTTGTTCTCATTAGAATGTAATACTATGAATTATACTTTGAGAACTGATATTGCAATTAGAACAGATATTAACAATCCATACTGCACAGACATTATAGTATATGAATTCTGCATGAGTACGGATGAGCAAAAGTGCCAAATTGTTTGATGCTAGCATACAATGATTAAAGTAGATCAGAAGCTTGAACCATCAAACAAAAGCATAGAAGAGAGCAGAATACTGCCAGAGAGATAAAATATATCATCGTCTGCCATCTACTGATGCAGTTTAAAACATATGCAAAGATAGGGAAAACAAATCAAATCTCAGTCAACCACCACAGAACTCAAAAGAGAAGTAGATAAAGACTTAAGAATTATTGCATAGCCTTCACCGCTGTAGTTGCCTTCTTGCCAGTGCTGGGCTTTTCTTTGGAATGTAAACCTTGTAGCTCACCTACCAAACACATAAATATAATCAGATCTAAGAAAAGAGAAGGAAATGTCTTTTGCAGAGGTTGGTCTTTGCATTCCAGCAATCAATTGAATCAAAAGAGCACATAACTCACCTGCACCATTTCGCCATCATGCATTCTAGAAAATGATTTTTGCTCAAAATTAGACCCAGTTGTATCCACCTCCACGGGTTTATTTCCACTCTCCACACTGAGACAAGCAGAAGCCCCTGAAGTTGACCCATCAGCTATTTTCAATTCAGTGCCTATAGTCGTGCTACTTCGAGGTTCAGCAGCAGCCTTCCTATCTTGGATATCTTTGGGCAGTAAGATTTTCCCTGAGGAAACCTTGTCCAAAGGCTCTTCCATGCTCTTTAAATGATTTGAAGTGGTTTGGCCATCGGCAGCTGGTCTTGAACTCTCCTTTGCATTTTGATGACTAATAATTGAATTTCTATCATCATGTTCTGTTGGGATATTCACAACAGATCTAATTCTGGGTTGGGTCGTGCAGCTTCCTCTTTGAATGCTTCCTTGGCGTTGAAGAGAATTATTGGATTTCCATTTTGATGAAATAATAGCATCTTTTGCCTCTACAAGTCTACCAGCATCCTTGCAGGATTCAGTAAGGAGAGAATCATCTTTCCGATCAGAACTGGTGCTTGCATTTACCGAGAGCCCCCCTCGGAACTTTCTGAAGTTCTCCAATGCCTTCTGTCTCAATTGCAGTTCCAAATCCTCGGACTCTGAATTACCAGCATTCACTGCATCCCCACTGTTCTTCCTTGTGGAATCATCACTTCCAACATCAGCATTCTTGGAAGGCTCACCATCGAGCTTGGTCAAAACATACTTATCTCCCTTCGCACAAGCTACATCCTCAACCCCAGTATCGGTAGCATGCTTTGCCCCACCTAGATCTACTTGCCTATCCTCTGAGGCTTGCTCATGTGCATCAAAATTCCTCCCCACATCATCATAAGCCTGAACAATCTTATCCCTACTACGGAGTCCTTCTTCCATCCCCTCTGACTCTTTGGTTACCACAAGTGTCGATTTAAGCCGCCTTGGTTGATCCACCTCTTTACACTTCCCCTCATTATAACTCCAACTCCTATTGTAACCTCTGCTGCTATGACTACTACTATTCTCACAATACCTACCATCATCTCGTTCATAGTTCGTCCTCTGTGAACTCCTCCGACTTCTTCCCCTCTCCCTGCTCTTAGACCTGCTTCTCTCCCTCGATTTCACCCTCCTAACAGCACCATCCAGAGGACTCCTAGACCTGCTCCTCCCCCCCAATTTTGCCTTCCTACCGGGAGGACTCTTCGACCTACTTCTCTCCCTCAATTTCGCCCTCCTTTTCGCCCGGCCGGGGGGGCTTCTCGACCTACCGGAGCCACTCTCACTCCGCCCGACGGAGCTGCTCCGGGCGCGACAAGTCGAGCAACTCCGGCTCGAATAACTGCTCGGAGAACTAGCACTGGAATCCCTGCGGTAGTAGGTCTTGCGGCTCTTCTTTTTCACCAGCTTCTTGGGCTCCTTCCTCCTCTTCTCCGGCTTTTGGGGTTCCCGCCGAACGCTCTTCTTCCGAGAGCGAGCATCAATCTCCGAGTTGGAGGAATAAGAAGACGATGATGAGGAGTTATGGCGGCGGCGCTTATTAGATTTCATCTTTTTCTTTTTGATCCGCTTCTGGTGGAGGATGAAAGCAATAATTGGGAGTTAGAAAGAATTGGGGGTTCAAAATCCTTGAAGAAGGGGATGAGAGGAGAGGAGGGACCTCATCGGCGTTCTTTTTGGGATGCTTGGAGGAGAGGGCGGGCCTCATGGGACGGGACCTGCAAGAGAGAAAAAAAGGAGAGAGAGGGGAAAGAATGGGGAAAGGAGGAGAGGAGTGGACGAAGGTTACCGTGAGGCGATGATCGGAGGCGAGGATGACGGTAGAGATATGCGTTACTCTCAGTCGGGGAGCCCTAATTTGGATAGATTACCGCGGCAGAGGGCTACGCGGAAACAGCAACGAAAAGCGGAACTGCGATTTTGGGATCGGGAGCCCCCCCTCCTTGAATTATACGGTGAGAACTGATGAGACAAAGCCCCTCCTTGATAACCGATAAGAGAAAGAAAACAAAAGAATGAGAACATGAATTTTTTTTCATAAAATAGTATATATAAGATGTATATAAGTCCAATTACAATGTACTTCGAGTAGGGAAATAGCTCTTAAAAAAAAATTGAGTATGAAAACAACTTTACAATTAGCTGCATTAACGTCCTCCTCAAACGTACCATGGAAGCTAGCTTAAATTTGAAACTAAGTCTTGAAAAATGGACATTAATAAAAATATCTGGTTAATGGAGGAAATAAGTAAAACTGTATAATAGGATAGCAAATGTGTTGGCAAACGAAGGGACAATCGATTTCAATATATTTAGTATGCTAATGAAAGTTTGGGTTACGCTCAGCAGGTGCTGCAAGCTAGAGCTATATTGCTTGAAGGTGATTTGGCTATGGTTATTGGCTGGATCCGGCAAAGTGCTGGCAGTGTGGGCGACTGCCACCCCTGCTTAGAGATATTCGGGCCATATTTTGCGGCGAGGTAGCTTTTCAAACTGAGCACATGTATAGAGAGCGCCAATGGGACTGCGGATTAGGTGGTTTGTACGTGGCCAATCACTTCGAAGATACTCTTTAGATTGGAGAGAGGAAGTTGCCTAGTGCGCTCCGAGATCTGTTATCTTTCGACTTTTTTGGATGTATCTGTACTTGAACTGTATAAATCATCCGTTTTAGCCAAAAAAACATTATATTCTCTAGCCACTTTAATTATCATAATAAAGAGCGATAGCACCATGATAAGTAACTTCCATATTCTCTAGTAATCATCTAAGGCAAAGAAATTCATCAGTGGTAGCAGTATCAGCAGTCTCGTATTCAACCGCAGTATTGCTTCTAGAGACGATAGTTAATGGTAAGAAATAGATGACGACAACTAGAAAAGAAAGCTCTAATACCATGTCAAGAAAAGAAAAACAATGAAAGAAGGTGAAATCTTCTTATTTGTATATAATTTTTTATATACAATAGTATGTACAAAGTATATATATGAGTCTTACTATAATAGACTTTGAGCACGACAACAAAAGATTTCGAGCATAACAACTTTGCATATAGTTACATTAACATATAGAAAGTGGCTATACAATAATCCATCGCGCATGTGGGAAACTAATCAGAGTTGGGCACTTGGAGATTCAGTTAGCGTAGTCTCTTTTTTTTTTTCCTTTTTTTAATAAATTATTTATTTATTTATCAGATAATGATTAGTTGATCTAATTTTTATTTCACTATCAAGTTAGGGCATGGAACATGAAATAAAATATATGCTTTAAGAAGAGGTTTTAAATTAGAAACCCAATGAACCAACACGACAGTATGATCCATCCATGTGATTAACAATTTTAAAATACAGTATAATAATTATGAGATGGATGATTGTTTTCTCATTAACTGATTAGAAAGAAGAGATATAGACTCTTGATTTGATTGATTATCGATATCTCACTCTTTTTCAAATATAAAAGGTATTATATGTAAAGAAGTATAAATTTATGAAGGTGATCCTTGTGGCCTTATATGCAGATGGTGAGCTGTCTAAAGCCATTTGCTGTGTAAGGCAAAACTTGGGTTTGATACGCAAGTCATAAATGGGCGGGGATGGAGTTAAACAACAATAGTATATGATAATATGGATGGGCCATAGAGATATTTTTGAATTAGGTGTAAATAATTTGATTTGTGTGCAATGTGAACTAGATTTGTATCAATTTAATTTGACCCTCTAAAATTTATAAGCCTAATCCGTTCAATGTAATTACTATTTTTAATAGCCTGATAAAGATGAGCTCTTTCCCAACAGCTATTTATTTAAAAAAATTGTCAATACAACCACAGCCTAGCACAATATCAAACAACCAAAGCTACTGATAAGAAGGGAGATTGCATCTATATTTATCTGTGACTGAATCAGAATGTACTCGCCTTTTTCAACATCAAAAGTTATTGTCTACTCGTGAAAAATAGCCCTTGCTTATTTCTTCTTCCATGATGAAGCTTATCCTCATCAACTCATAGGCCAACTCCGGCCCTGTTGTTTTAGGATCATATCTAGCATTCAAAGTTACCTCACTCTAATGAGATAGCTACAATCATATCTATGCTTCTGAATATATGAATGTCCAAATTGCCAGCCAACTTAATTCTATAGGTTAAGCCATTAATTTGGGTATATCGAAGAGAAAGCACTAAATTGCTTACAATCTTAACCGATCAACCAACCCTATCCTACCAAATATAGGAGATGAAGCCCGATTCTCATTGTCAACTTTTGGAATATCCAACTTGTAGTGATAATAAAAAGTTGAAGTAGTTATGTTTTTCCTTTGAATAGAAAAGCTGAAGTAGTTATTGTTAAATAGTTTTTTATAACTTGTTTGCTAAAACTTACTCTGCTTTATAAAATCTCTAATAAATTATTTTATGAATTGATAATCCCAAATTTGACAATGATTGGTTTATCTTGTGTAACCAAAAACAATTATCTTTTTTGTTTGTTTCTCTCAGATTGAAAGAGAATTTAGTTGGTAAATAATTATTTTTTTTTCTAATTTCTAATTAGATTCCTGATGATCATTCTTTTCTTTTCTTCCCTCTGTAATTCCTTCCCGTCTCTGAATAGTTTAGGTAGCTTCACCACAGTCTTATTTTTTAAAAAATTAATAAGGCATCAAATCATATATAACCTACAAAAATTATATAGATATAAATAATATTATTCGAGTTTTAAAAAATATATTGGACCTAATGAATTTTTATGATTATTAATTTATTACATGCTCTTCAAAACGGAATCTTAAAGAATGTTCTCCCTTGTTTGTTGGTTCAAGAATCTTCAAACTCGTAGATTCCTTTGATGATATCATAATTTGGAGCTTATTCAAATTTCAAACTCATAGGGCAATTTTTACCAAAAAAAATAAAAAATAAAAACTCCTCAACAAAATTTTTAATTTTTGATGGACCTCGAGCAATAATAGTCTTCCTCAGCTGTGGCACCTTATTGTTTAAAACTGGGCATGAACACCACATTCTCCAAACCTCATAGGGAGCTTATTCAAATTTCAAACTCATAGGGCAATTTTTACCAAAAAAATAAAAAATAAAAACTCCTCAACAAAATTTTTAATTTTTTGATGGACCTCGAGCAATAATAGTCTTCCTCAGCTGTGGCACCTTATTGTTTAAAACTGGGCATGAACACCACATTCTCCAAACCTCTCTCCAGCCTCTTCCCTCTCCATCTTTGCCGGTGGCCCGCTCTTTCTTTCTTCTTCTCTTCAATCCAATGCTCTTATATCCTATTGCCCTTCTACTCCCAATTGAGAGCCCACTCTCGGGCCGGACACTACTCAAGCCTCCCCTCTCTCTTCGTCTACAGAGAACGAACCCTGAAGCCCGGCTCAAGGCTCCAACCGGACTCTCACCACATCCTCAAATCCGGCCTCCAAGATGACATCTTCATCGCCACTTCCTTAGAGGATATATTCAGTTAATACATGGATATGTCAAGTATAAAGAAATTGCGAAGAGGATTTTATTATTCAACTCTCAAAGTTTACAAACGATGAAGATTACAATATATAGGATCAGCTATGAACTGAAAGTGAGAAGGATAAGTTCAGAGTTAGTTCAATGAAACTACTTCAGTTAAGAGAAGCTTATCAGCGAACTTTATCCAATGGGAATAGATAGAAACAGAAGTGATATTACAGTTGAGAGGATTGTGTGACACGCCCCCTCAAGATAGGGTTGCCATTAGCAACACCAATCTTGGAACGCAATAGCTGGAACCGCCGGCGAGAAAGAGGCTTCGTTAGAAGATGAGCAAGCTGATCGTGGGTGCTCACATGGGAAACATTTAACAATCCTTTTGAGACATAGTCACGAACAAAATGGAGATCAATAGCGATATGTTTCATCCGGGAATGAAGCACGGGATTGAGACTCAACTGAGTAGCACCCACATTATCACAAAAGAGGTCTGGCGGTCGTGAGAGATTGATACCAAGCTTACCAAGTAGAGAGACAACCCAAGCAATCTCGAACGTCGCCATTGCCAAAGCTCGATATTCAGCTTCAGTAGAAGAACGAGCAACAGCTCCCTTCCGAGTGGTCCAAGAGATTGGCAAATGATGGAAGTAGAAGTGCAATCTGAGAGATCACTAGCCTAATCGGCATTCGAGAACCCACGAAGATGAAGAGACAAGGAAGACTGAAGCAACATGCCATGAAATATCGTCTATTTCAGGTAACGAAGAAGATGCTTCAGAGCAGTCCAATGAGTCGCAGTAGGATGATGCATAAACTGGGCAAGTTTGTTAACGGCGAAGCTAATGTCAGGATGAGTAATGCCAGATATTGAAGAGCTTCAACAGTGCTTCGATAGACATGACCATCAATAAGAGGAGTGCATGCAGCAAAGGCTTGGTTGCCAATGGAGTTTGCACAAACTTCGTACCATCCATATAAACCTGTTCAAGCAAATCACGGATGTAGCGATGCTGACATAAAAACAGTCCCTGTCTAACCGGAATAACCTTGACGCCAAAAAAATAATGCAGCTGGCCAAGATCCTTGATAGAAAACCTATTGCTGAGCTAATCAATAACCTAAGAGACAAACTAAGGCCCTGTTTGGGGGAGCTTTTGGAGGGCCAAAAAGCACTTTCTGGCCCTCTAAAAGTACTTTTAAATAAAAAATAGTGTTTGATAAAATTTTCGGAAAGCTGTTTCAGCTTTTGCGGGAAGCTGAAAACAGCTTTTGGGAAGAAGCTCCAATTTGGAGCTTTCCGAAAACGTTGTTTTCAGCTTTGTCGGGAAGCTGTTTTTTGGACCAAAATACCCCATTTAAATCTCACTTTTTTTCTCCCAAAACTCTCATCCCACCTCTTCCTCTCTCACCCATCCCCTCCCTCTCCCTCTCTATCTTCTTCTTCCTCTCAACGCTGCCGCCTCTGTTCCTTCTTCCTCTTCTTTTTTTTTTCTTTTTTTTTGTTTTGGGAGCTCGTGGCTGCCCACGGTGGTAGCCACCATGTCGGCCACCACCCTTGGCCGACGACCCCTCTATATTTTAATAAAATAAAATAATAAATAAATAAATAAATAAAATAAAATAAATAAAAAGAAAAATAATGAGTGAGTGGCAAATAATCTGATCTAAATAAATAAATAAATAAAAATATTAGTAATTATTTAACCAATTTTATCACCTAGCTAGAAAATTTGTTAGAGAGATGAATGGTCATTAAAAGGATGAAAAATTAATTTACACTAATAATTATAATATTTTATATATTTACTATTGTATTATACTATAAATATAATATTATATTACATTATATTATAATACATTGATATGTTTTGTTAAATAATTTAATATTATATTAAATTATTATTCTATAATACATAATGTTATAATACTATATTATAATAATATTATATTACATTACATTAATATTATAAATTTATGTATTAATACATATTATATTTTATTATGCTCTGTTGTATAATACTGATAATGTCCTTTATGGTCATTTTGTCACACAAAAGTACTTTCTCAGTTTGTTTACCAAATATATGTTAAAGTGCCACAGCACTTTAGAAATGTAGTTACCAAACAGCAAACAGCCTTTTATAAACGCTCTGCGTCAGACAGCTCTACTTCCAACAGCTCTACTTCCAAAACCTCTACTACTAACAGCTCCCCCAAACAGGGCCTAAGGCTAATTTCCAGTAATGATAAGGTCATCAACATACACCAAGAAATAACACATAATTCCGTATGAGTTATAAATGAATAGAGAGGAATCAGAACAGGAATTGATAAATCGCAAGCCCAAGAGAAAACGACGCAACTCATGATACCAGGCATAGGGTGCTTGCTTCAGACCATAAATCGATATCTTTAGATGACAAACATGGTAAGGAAGAGTCCAATCTACAAACCCCGCGGGTTGAACCATGTAAGCCTCATATGATGGAGTACCATGCAAGAAGGCATTATTAACATCCAGTTGATGTAAAAGCCAGCCTAGTGAAACAGCCAAAGAGAGAATGATGCGAACTGTTGCCGGTTTAACAATAGGACTGAATGTCTCCTTGTAATCAAGACCTGGATGTTGATGAAAACCCTTTGCAACCAGGTGAGCCTTAGACTTCTCAACCTCACCATTCGGAAGCCGTTTGATTCGAAAGACCCACCGAGAGCCAAGTAAGTTCTAGGAGGAAGAAGCAGGAACCAACTCCCAAGTACAGTGACAAAGTAGAACATTAAACTCAAGAGGCATAGCCTCTTGCCATTTGGGATCTTTCAAGGCCTGCGTGACACATGTGGGTTCCATGGAAGAAGGCAAGGGATGCTTGAAAGCAGCATAAAATTGTTTAGGCTTAAAAATGTTATTCATTGAGCAGGTAACAATTGTTCTACGAGGCTGCAAGGGTGGCGAAGGAGGAGAAGACTAAGAAGATGGAGAAGCAGAAATGGTGGTGGGAGTTTCCAAGGGAAGAGAAGAAGAAGAAGAAGATAGACCAGGACGTGTGGAAGAAGCCGAAGGCAACAGACCGGAGACAGATGGAGAAGTGGACCAAACCACTGGAGGAACCTCGGGGATACCTGCAGCAGTAGTAGCAGGCGATGAAGAGTCTAAGATTGAGCTGGGGGCACCGTCTGGCACTATCTGGGAGAAGGATGCCGGGGATGCAAATGGCATAATCTCCTCAGAGAAGACAACAAGGCGGGACAAGTAGAGCCTCTGGAAAGACAAATCCAAGCATTTATAGGCACTCTGATTGGAGGAGTACCCAAGAAAGACACATGGCTTGGATTTGGGCTGCAACTTACTGGAGATATATGGCTTAAGCCATGGAAAACATAAACAGATGAATGTTTTAAGAAAACGATAGTTCGAAGGATGCCTAAAGAGTGCTTGAAAAGGACTCTGAAAATTCAGAAGATGAGTTGGCATCCGGTTGATGAGGAAGGTGGCTTTTTGAAAAGCATATGACCAAAACTTTGGAGGCATTGAAGCCTGATGCAGAAGCGTGAGACCAGTCTCGATAATGTGACGATGATGATGCTCGAAAGTGCCGTTTTACTGGGGAGTATGAGGAGCTGTGGTAAACCAGCCAATACCATGCTTGGCAAGGTATGGTTGGAGCTTTAAAAACTCTCCACCATTATCAGAATGCAGGTTCTTAACTGGCTTATCAAACTGTTTTTCTAACAAAACTCGAAGTTGAAGAAAGATATCAGCAACATCAGACTTTCGAGCGATAGGGAATAAACATAAGTATTTGGTAAAGTGGTCAATAAAGATAATATAGTAACGAAAACCATCAACTGAAGAACAAGATGCAGGACCCCATACATCAGACTATCAGAGTAAAGAAACTCAAGGGGTTGTGAACTAACAAGAGAAGAACTACGAAAAGGTAGTTGGTGAGCTTTATTGCACCGACTCGAAATACAAATATTATCAATTTTTGGAGAAGCAGAAACAAGAAGCGAAGAAAGCTAAAGGATTTTAGAAACAATCCGTGGACTCGGATGACCCAGACGCTTATGCCAGCCAGCCAACGAAGTTCTCTCACCAACACACGCTAAAACGGAAGATGCAGTAGTCCAAGAGAAAGACTGCAGTGGGTAGACACCATCCTCACAGCGACCCCTTTGAAGCGGGACTCCCGTTTTCAGATCCTTGATCAAATAACAGGAAGGGAAAAATTTAATAGAAATATTGTTAGTCTTGGTAAATTCATGAATAGAAATAAGATTCTTCTTAATATCAGGAACACACAAAGTGTCAAAGAGACGAAATATGCAAGAGGAAGAAGGAAGAAGCACAAATTCCACATGAGTGATAGGCAAACCTAATCCATCACCAATGACGACTTCGTCAGTGCCATCATACTCTGAGTGAATAGTCATATTAGCCAGGTCAGTTGTATGAGAAGTAGCCGAATCCATAAGCTATCTCTTCTGATTTTGAGCATCAGAGGTGGCGATGTAGTTGGCGTTTGCATCACCTCCCTTTTCTTTAAGCATAATTTGGGCAGAATGACCAACCTTGTTACACCATTGACAAACAATGTTCGATCAGTTTGGCTTTGAGTGAAAGGAGCGTTGAGAACTTGTGTAGACATTGCGATTTTGCTGACGATGGGGCTGCTTGTTGGAGAATGGCTTTTTTGTGGCAGTGTTTGCTGTAACCACCAAAGAATTGGCAGTGGAATCAAGACGCTGTAAATATGCCTCATGAGAAACGAGAAGATCATGAAGTTCTTCGAAAGAGAAGGCTTTCTCTCTGGCATGAATAGGAGCTACAATGTCTCTGGAATCGGAACCAAGCCCATTAAGAACATATAGTGTTAGATCATTAGAAGATAAGGGTGCGTCGATTGCAACAAGCTCATCAGCAACGCCCTTCACTTGTTGCAGATACTCAGTGACAGATGATGATCCCCGTTGAGCCAAAGATAGAGATTCCTTGAGTTGCATGACATGGGAGCGAGATTTGTTTGCATGGAGGCGAGTGAGGGTCATCCATGCCTCATGGGAGGTCTCACACATCGCAATAAGCGGAATAACTGATTTTGAAATGGAGGAAAGAATGGCATGAAGGATTAATTTATCCTGAAGCCAGTAAGATTGAACAGCAGCCGATGCATCGTCGTGAGAGAAGGAGACGATAGACGGACGCTTGATTGTACCATCAATATATCCCATTAGATCATACCCAACAAGAAGAGAGACAAACTGAGCACGCCAAGAAGGAAAGTTCATCGGTGTGAGTTTGAGAGGAAGCTATGAGGAAGCATTCACAGCTACTAGCAGCACCGTGTTGCTGGGAGGAATGGGAGTGTGCAAGACATGATGAATAGAGGTGCTGGAATCTGCCATGGAGAGAAGCCAGAGATCCTTTGATGTTTGTGAGAACGAAAAAGGCTCTGATACCATAAAGAAACTGCGAAGAGGATTTTATTATTCAACTCTCAAAGTTTACAAACGATGAAGATTACAATATATAGGATCAGTTGTGAACTGAAAGTGAGAAGGATAAGTTCAGAGTTAGTTCAATGAAACAACTTCAGTTAACAGAAGCTTATCAGTGAACTTTATCCAATGGGAATAGATAGGAACAGAAGTGATACTACGGTTGAGAGGATTCTATGACAAAGTATGCTCGCAAGCTGTTTGAATGAATTCCTCAAAGAGAGATATGTTGGTAAGTGGAATGCGATGCTATGCTTGTAAATTGTCTCTGTTTTCTTGGATCGGTTCTTGAGGCATGAAACCCACTTTGCCGACACTCTCAATGTTGCTTCTGATGTGCTACAGGGTTCGGAGATGAGAGGCTCGGGAGATCCATCCATGCTTATGTTGTTGGAGCTTGCTGACACTCTCTTGGGGAGTTCTCTTCTTGTTTCCTGCAACAAGGTTGGTGAGTTTCATATTTCTTAGGGGCTTTTTGATAGAATGCTATAAAGAGATATTGTCTGTTGGAATGAAATGATATTGGGGTGTATGAAAAGTGAAAATGGATGGTGAGCTCTAGTAGTGTTTCATCTGCTGAGGGATAAGGGGTTGTGTCCGAATCTTTTGTAACAATACATGATCTCACCCAAAATTGCTAGCCAGAAGGTATTATTTGGATTCCTTGATCCTGTATAAATACCCAAGATCTACCCAGCAAATAACCGATGTGGGACTAAACACATGCCCGTACGGATCCTCACATACTTTCCCTGTTCAAGCCCTAACGTCTTTGTCAAGTTAAGGGTTCAAATCTATTCAAATCTAATCACAAACACCACGATCGTCCCGTGGTCAGCCTCAATAGATCCGTACTGCAGTGTCATCTAGTCCATATAGGTTATGAACTGGGTCCACTCTGATACCATTTGTAACAACTCAGGATCTCACCCAAAATGGCTAGCCAGAAGGTATTATTTAGGTTCCTTGATCCTATATAAGTACCAAGATTTTCTCGGCGAATAACCGATGTGGGACTCTACAGACGTCTGCACAGGTCCTCACATACTTCCCCCGTTCAAGCCCTAATGTCCTCGTCAGACTAAGGATTCAAATTCGTTCAAACCTAATCACAAACAGCACGATAGGTCCATGGTCAGCCTCCATGAACCCAGCTGCAGTGTTTCTTAGCCCACATAGGCTATGGGCCGAGTTTGCTCTGATACCACCTGTAACAACCTATGACCTCACCCAAAATGGTTAGCCGAAATGTATTATTTGGGTTCCTTGATCCTATATAAGTACCCAAGATCTATCCAGCGAATAACCGATGTGGGATTAAACACACGCCCACACGGGTTCTCACATCTTTTGATCCTTAAGACAGCACTGCAGGCATGGGCTCAGATAGGCGAAGATGCTTTTGATGATGGGCAGTTGATCCATGCACTTTTGGTTAAGCTGGGAATCGCTATGGATGTTTACACTGAGATACTCTGCTTTTCATGTACTGCAAGTGAGGAATGATGCGAGTCGGGGCAATGTTTGTTTGATAGGATGCAAGAGAGAAATGTCGTCTCTTGGAATATTCTAGTGAATGGCTATGTTCAGATCATATGCCCTGTGAAAGCTCTGGCCTTGATTCAGTGCATGTGATTTGTTGAGCTCGAAGTAAATTCTGAATTGTCAGTGAGTGTTTTTTGCAAGCTGTCAGAATATTAGGAGGGTGCATAAAACATGTTATATGTCTCCATTGCCTAATTATAGTTATGGGATTTAATTCTGGACATGCTTTGTCTCTAGTTGCCTCGTTACTGCTTATGGCGATTGCCCTGAACTTGAGTTTGTCTGCAGAATCTTAGACTGTGTGGTATCTGAAAGGAGTTTGCTGTACTCCTTCGCTGTATGCTAAACAGGGCATGCACGTTAGATGCTGTCACTGTTGTGAATACACAGTCTGTTTATACCAGCAATTGAATTTTTATGGGGTAAAGCTCTTCATGGCTGGGTAATCAGGAGTAATTTTGAGTCTGATGTTTTTATTGCCACATCATTAATAAAACTGTACTTCGGGTGTGCACTTTTAAATGTGGCTTGCTGTTTGTTCTCAAAGATGCCATTGTTCAACATGGTGATACATGTTTGTCATGAGAATGGCTTTCCTATGGCGTCACTGCAGCTTTCCCATCTTATGCAGCAGCATGAGGGTTCCATGCCAGATGCAACAACTGTTTTGGGAGTTATAGAAGCCATTACTCAGAGATGATATAAAAGGAACTACAAACACAATTTGAAACTGAAGCAGGTCTCACTAGTGATGATTTTGTTACTAATTCCCTTATAGCCATGCATGCAAGATTTGGTGATTTTGTCAAGGCAAGCATGGTGTTCAATATAACATGCAAAGTCAGCACAGCTACCTGACCTTGATTGTGAAGTATTCTCATCATGGCCTTGTGGATGAGGCTATATGGGTTTTTCATGTGATTAAGCTAAACAACGTGGCACCAGACTCAGGCCCTGTTTAGGGGAGCTGTTAGAAGTAGAGCTTTTGAAAGTAGAGCTGTTGGAAGTAGAGCTGTGTGAAGCAGAGCGTTTATAAAAAGTTGTTTGCTGTTTGGTAACTATATTTTTAAAATGCTGTGGCACTTTAACATGTATTTGGTAAACAAACTGAGAAAGTACTTTTGTGTGACAAAATGACCATAAAGGACATTACTAGTATTATACAACAGAGTATAATAAAATATAATATGTATTAATACATAAATATATGATATAATATAATATTAATGTAATGTAATATAATATTGTTATAATATAGTATTATAACATTATGTATTATAGAATAATAATTTAATATAATATTAAATTATTTAACATAACATATCAATGTATTATGATATAATGTAATATAATATTATATTTATAGTATAATACAATAATAAATATATAAAATATTATAATTATTAGTGTAAATTCATTTTTCATCCTTCTAATGACCATTAATCTCTCTAACAAATTTTCTAGCTTGGTGATAAAATTGGTTAAATAATTACTAATATTTTTATTTATTTATTTTTTTATTTATTTATTTAGATCAAATTATTTGCAACTCACTCATTATTTTTCTTTTTTATTTATTTTATTTAGTTATTTATTTATTTATTATTTTATTTCATTAAAATATAGAAGGGTCGCCGGCTATGGGTGGTGGCCAGCATGGTGGCTGCCATCGTGGGCAGCCACGAGCTCCCAAAACAAAAAAAAAAGAAAAAAAAAGAAGAGGAAGAAGGAACAGAGGCGGCGATGTTGAGAGGAAGAAGAAGATAGAGAGGGAGAGGAAGAGGATGGGTGAGAGAGGAAGAGGTGGGACGAGGATTTTGGGAAAAAAAGTAAGATTTAAATGGGGGTATTTTGGTCCAAAAAAAAGCTTTTCGACAAAACTGAAAACAACATTTTCGGAAAGCTCCAAATTGGAGCTTCTCCCCAAAAGCTGTTTTCAGCTTTCCACAAAAGCTGAAACAGCTTTCTGAAAATTTTACCAAACACCATTTTTTATCTAAAAGTACTTTTGGAGGGTCAGAAAGTGCTTTTTGGCCCTCCAAAAGCTTTCCCAAATAGGGCCTCAATCACCCTGCACTGCACTCTTCAGTTCTGTGCAGTTATTGGTTCATTGAATTAAATTGTGTGGCCTCTTGCAATCATAATTAAAGCTGGGTATGAATCTGATCTATTTGTTGGAACTTCACTACTAGATGTATATGTAAAATGCAGTGACTTAAGAATCGCTAGACTGCTATTTGGGCCCTGTTTGGGGGAGCTTTTGGAGGGCCAGAAAGTACCAAAAGTACTTTTACATGAAAAACTGTGTTTGGTAAATTTTTCAAAAAGCTGTTTCAGCTTTTGCGGGAAGCTGAAAACAGCTTTTGGGAGGAAGCTCCAATTTGGAGCTTTTGGAAGGAAGCTGTTTCAGCTTTTTCGGAAAGCTGTATTTTTGACAAAAATGCCCATATTAAAATATAATAATTACATAGCTTGTCCCTTTATAAACCTAAAAATTTGCTGGAGCCAAGAACCCTAGCCGTCAGACTCCCTTCCGTAAGAAAATGTATTTTTCTTTTTAATTTTTGTATACATCTCTTGAACCACATTTTAGAAGAAAAAAATTTTATTCCTTCTCCGTACCTTCCAAAATCAATTTATTATTTTTTTTTAATCATCAACCTCGCGGCCCACGCTGAGGTCCTCCTCGAGCGTGGACCACGAAGAAGAGCCCCTGGACCGCGAGAAATATTAATATGTTATTTTAAATAATTTAATATTATGTTATATTATAAAAAATAATTTATACTAATTATTATAATATTTTATACCTTTATTATTGTATTATACTATAAATATTATATTATATTACATTACATTATAATACATTAATATGTTATTTTAAATAATTTAATATTATCTTATATTATGAGAAATTAATTTATATTAATAATTATAATATTTTATACTTTTATTATTGTATTATACTATAAATATAATATATATTACATTATATCATAATACATTAATATGTTATGTTAAATAATTTAATATCATGTTATATTACCAAATATTAATTTACTCTAATAATTATATTACTATTATGCTATATTAACATAATATTAATTTATATTACAATAATATTATACTATATCGTATATTTATATATTAATTTATGTTATGTTTTATTATGTTCTGTTGTATAATACTATGCAATGTCCTTTATGGTAATTTTGTCATACAAAAGTGCTTTCTCAGTTTGTTTACCAAACACAAAACAAAGTACCACAGCACTTTACGAATGTAGTTACCAAACAGTAAACAGCTTTTTATAACAGCTCTACTTCAGACAGCTCTACTTTCAATAGCTTTACTTCCAACAGCTCTACTGCCAACAGCTCCCCCAAACAGGACCTTGGTAAGATGGATCTAAGAAAGTAGTATCTTGGATTTCCATGCTTCAGGGCTATGACATGCATGGACATGCAGAGGAGGTCAGAAAACTCTGTTCCCAAATGCAGCAGCAATGCCGGCTCGAGCCTTAGGCGACCGAGGCGGTCGCCTAAGGCCCCCGGCCCAGAGAAGGCCTCACCCAGCCATGTCATGTTTTTTTTTTTTTTATTGCTCCATAAATGGCTGGCGCTTGGCGTGGGCGGTGGCGTCTGGCTGGCACTCTGGCAGAGTGTGGGACAGTGGGAGTGGGCGGTGGCGTCTGGAAGACGGACGGCGACTGGCGACTGGCGACGGGGACGGACGATGGCTACCGGGCTCCGCCCGTACGTCGCTCCAGGCCTACAGCCTGCAGGCTGCAGCGCGTCCCTTCCGCAGTTCGGCCAACGTCGAGTCGTCGACAACGACGACAAGCAACGGGCGGGCAACCTTGTCCCTTCAGTCCTCTCCAGCTCTCCTCGCCGACGGCCGACGTTGCCGTCCTCGACTCCGAGCTCCGACCTCCAAGCTCCGAGGCTCCGAGCTCCGGTCCACCGTGCGTCTGTGCAGTCCGTGCTGCCTCCTCCTCGGCTCCGAGCTCCGGCCTCCTCTGCTCCTCAGCTCCGGGCCTCCAGCCTCCCATCCTCTCCTCGCCGACTTCGAGTCTCCGAGTCGCCGTCCTCGTCTCCTCCGACCTCCGAGCTTCACGGCGACCGAGGCGGCGAGCCCTCCCGAGTCCCGACTTCCGACTCCGAGTCTGACTTCCTCCTCAGCTCTTCGCCTCTTCCGAGTCTCCGACCTCCCATTCCCCAGAGGAGGTTCTTGCCCCCCCACCTCAACCTCCCAACCTCCTCTCAGGAAAAAAAAACCCGTCCTCTCTCTCCCCGCTCGTACCATCGTAGCCATGGCTCCCGAAAGCTTCATCGACAAGAACGCGGTATTCAAAAAGCTCAAATCTAAGTCGGAGAACAAGGTAATCTGTTCAAGTTCTTCTCTTTCTTTTTCTTCTTCTTCTTCGTCTTTTTTTGCTTTTTTCCCCCTTATATTGGAATCAGTCTCGTAGGTTTGTCCTTATAAATTTGCTCTGGGTTCGACTCAATTTTGATCACTTGTTTTCCTGAAAATCGTTTGGGTTTGGGGGATCTGCTGCGGGAACTCCAGATCCCGACGGGATCCTCCAGATTTGATCGCTTCTGACCGTGGATCTTTCCATCTCAGATGTGCTTTGATTGCAATGCTAAGAACCCTACATAGGCGTCGGTGACGTACGGGATCTTCCTCTGCCTCGACTGCTCGGCCGTCCACCGTAGCCTCGGCGTACACATCAGCTTCGTGAGGTATGGGATTGTTATTGTCTTTTGTTGATTTAGCAAAGGAGGCAACTTCTAGGGTTCCCCTTCATGTCCTTGTGGTTCATTCCGGTTTTTCTCTGATTAATTTGAAGGTCGTTTCTGAATTTTCAACCATCGGCCCTTTCAAAACCCTGAGGCGATGATGTTGCTGTCGCTGCATATCTTTATAGCTATTTTTTTTTTTTAAAGATGTTCAAAGCCTTAAAACATGCAACTTTAGAATTATATACCTGATAAGATGAAACTGATTATAGGTAACCCCTAGTGCATAATGAATGAGTAGATGGTATTGACGTGGCATTCCCTTCCCTTCAATAGAAGTTGAGATCAAGCTAATCAGATGCTAATAGAATTCTTGCTAGCCAGCTGCATTCTTGATGCCCCTGGGGGGTAACCACCGTGCACTGAACTGTATGGAGATGATAATAGTTTTAGGATAACAAGATCAGCTGAAGAATCTTTTAGAATTGATTACTTTTTATATATAGTAGATCAAGCTATTTTTTCAATTCAAAATAGGTTTGAACAATTTACCGTATATGAAAATGTTTTTGGTTTTTTGTTTAATTTTAGAAAGTTAAAATCTTTGAATGAAGATGATTTGAAAAAGTGTTGTCTTAATCTTGAAAACTTTTTAAAGCATGGTGAATATTCTGATATTGATGGTATCGATCTGTTTTCAGAGTTAAAAATTTTAAAAGAATTTTTACAAATAGAAACTAGTACCCCTATTGATATTTTAAGTTTTATAAAAAAAACAGATTCTTTTCCAAATGCATGCATTGCATATAGGATATTATTAACAGTACATGTAACAGTTGCTTCTGCTGAAAGAAGTTTTTCAAAATTAAAGTTGAT
Organism: Phoenix dactylifera; assembly: GCF_051530095.1. Taxonomy (NCBI): domain Eukaryota; kingdom Viridiplantae; phylum Streptophyta; class Magnoliopsida; order Arecales; family Arecaceae; genus Phoenix; species Phoenix dactylifera. The sequence continues at coordinate 19,317,172 of NC_143198.1, read as the reverse complement.
AAAATCTTATTTGCGATCAACTATGTCACAAGAAAAATTAAATGGATTAGCTATATTATCGATTGAAAATAGTATTTTAATGGATCTTGAGTATAAAAGTTTAATTAGTAATTTTGCTTCTCAAAAAGCTAGACGAATTATTTTTAAATAAAAATTTTAAAATATTTTTTAAAAAATTATTATTTAAATAATAATAAAAAAGGCCTCTTCTAATGAGTTCGCCTAAGGCCCCCAAATGTATTGAGCCGCCCCTGTGCAGCAGATAGGCCTAAATCCCGATATGGTCAATTTTTTCATCTTCATATCAGCCTGTAGCCATGCTGTCTCATCCTCATTTGATCTGATGACTCGTTCTTACTCATTCTTGTGACAAAGAAAGCATTATTCAACCTTCATTGACCTTCTTGACCGAGGTGGAGTAATTAGTGAGGCATATGAAGCTTTGGGGAAAATGCCAATAAATCCAGGGGTACATGCTTGGGGTGCATATTGGGACCATACCGACTTCAAGGAAACTCGGATGTAGGTCTGGCAGCAGCTAAAAAGCTGTTTTAGTTGGATCCTTTGCATCATGGATGTTCTTTTGTCAAACATGCCTGTGGACACTGGAAGATGGAAGGACGCAACTGAACTCAGAAGAAAAGTTGATAAAATGGGACTACAAAAAGTCCTGGATTGGAGCACTGTTTGGAGCATATAATGACTTACAAGAGCAGAATAGAAGATGTTGATTTGTAGATTGCATCAAACATTTTCTTGATGAAAGCAAAGTGTTGCATTTTCTAATGAAGATACAGAAGGAATAGAAGGAATTTTCTGGAAAGAGTCAACGAAGTACAGGTGCGGAGCATGATCAGAAGCTTCCTGTGACTCATGAAAATGAAATCAAGGTCATCTGCATTGGTGGTGATGCTTCCTTGATTTGAATAGGTATGGATACCCGAGTTGTATCAACCACAAATTACTTCATCCCTCCACACATCCCCCCGGGCATCTTTACTATGACTTCTTTAAACTCACTGCCCTTGATTTTCTATGAATGGGTACTGCAGGCTTCATACTACAGGTATCCACTCTCAAACGGGTTCAACATTAACACCAGGTTTCAAATCAATTCATGACTAATGGTGCCTTTTCTGTAAACTATTGTGTAGTACAACACAATTATTGTCACGCCCCGAGCCCGAGGCGCGGCAGACGCCGCACGCCCACACGGCGGGCCGCACAGGCGTGCAAGGCATCGGATTGTATCAAAGCAGATACAAATATTCAAAACTGACATAATTATTTAAATTGTTCAAAAGCAGTCTTACAGAGTTCCAAAATCACATTTGCCAACAAAATTCAAATGTCAAAACTAAATTAATTAAAATGCCAAAAACTGAAAATTCATTGGAAATCTAACGCACTCCCCAATCCCGTGCGATCAAGCTTCTGGATCTGAAAATTAAAAAAAATAAAATAATGAGCTACACTAGCCCAGTAAGCAACAAAATACCCCAAAGTGGGGTCAGAACATATCAGATCAAATGCAGGATAATATCTGGAATAAATCATAAGTAACATCATTTGTTGTTTTCAAAACTTATTATTATTTTTCGGAAAACATAATATCAGAATCTCAACATAATGGGCTACGGCCACGTAACCCAGTGGCATGGGTTGCACAAGGTGCCAGCACCACTATTATTAAGCACAGGTGGTATGGTGTCCAAATACCACTATTCTAATCACCGGTGGACGGTATCGAAACCGGTTCCTCACAGATTACAAGTCGACAGGACCAACGTATAATCCCCATTGGCGGGGCCAGAACAGGACAGAGCAGATCATAGCCATGCTGAGAATGCATATATACAGAAAAATAGATTTCATAAATTATCCAGAGCAGATCATAGCCATGCTGAGAATGCATATATACAGAAAAATAGATTTCATAAATTATCCAGTTATATTTTGCGGATTTCAGAGCATATAACAAAATTTTCAAATAAAATTTAACATGCCTGACCCATTTTACTGAATACAAAATATATGTCAAAACATAATCAGTTTATCAAATAATTTAGAAATCACACTTGGAGTATTAAGTTACTTACATCTTCTCGCTTGATTCCTACTTCAGATAGACGGATCAGGTTCACCTGTTTAAATTTAATTAATTTCTTGTTAATTTCAGAGCTAAGCAAAATCCAAAAATAATACTATTGGTCACGGCCGAACAGGGTCCAGAGTTGGCCCATAATGGGCATGGCCCGATAGGGCCCATATCGGACACGGCCCAATGGGCCCGTATAGACTCGGCTAAATAGGGCCCCCAATGTTGGCTTCTAATTGTACCGGTATACAATAAAATTTATTGCAGGGACTAATACTTAATTATAGGGTACTGTTCTATAATAAAACTTGAGTGAGGGGACTAAATAAATATTGTTGGGGACCTTTACGTAATAAGTCTTTCCTATAGGGATCAAATACAAAATACAGAAGATCCTTTTTGTGAAATAATATACTGTCAAGGGCTTATCTGCAAAATTTCATTTAGTGGCCAAATGGGTTCGGGTTTCGGGTTTGGGTTCGGATTCGGGTTCCGGGCTCAGATCTGAACTGGGTTTCAGTTTCGGAATTTTTTTTTTTTTTAACCGGGCCCATGTTGGGCCCACAGTGAACCGGGCCCATAGTGAACCGGCCCATGTTGGGCCCTGTTCGGCCCGTAGGGCCATCTTCCTCCCCCAATCCCCCCCACGGTAGGGGAAGACCGAGAGGGAGAGCGGAAGAGGAAGGGGGCGGCGGGGTGGCCAGAGGCCACCCCTCGGTCGACGGCCAGCCGGCCGCAGTGGCGGCTGGCGGCCGTTGCGATGGCCGGGGTCAAGATTCAACCGAGATGGTCTCGGTTCATGAGGCCAAAACAAAGAAAGGGAAGCTTTCTATTTGGCATGGAATCAAGGGCAAAAGAGGAGGGCTTACCGGCGGTGGCAGAGGCAGTGGGATCTCGGTCGAGGCTGCTTAATCCGGCAATCAAGCGGTGGCGACGGCGACGGCGACGCTTTTCGAAAGGGAAGTGGATCCCAAAACAGGGGAGGGCACGGGTGGTGATGGTGGTGGATCCGGCGGCCCGCCAGCCACTTGGGAGGCAAGAGCAGAGGAAGAAGAGGGAGGAGAAGGAGGAGAGGAGGGGGGTTCGGTGATGCCCTAGGGAAGAAAGGGTGGGGTTTTTATCGTCCCCACCATAACGGCCCTCCGCCACGAAAATCGCGGCGGTCGGGCGAGATCCGCGGCCGTGAATTGGCCGCGGATTGGCTAAAGGGGCGCCGCGGATTACCCGCGGCGTCCTTGCCCCTTTTGGTCCCCCGGAGGAGCCGGAGAGGATGGCAATCCTCTCCGGTTCCTCCCATATCAGGATCGGGGCTGAAGTCGGCTGGGGCTGCCGACTTCAGCCCCGTATCTCACAATTATGTTTTTCATATTCTTGTAACCTTAAGAGCTCGTTTGGTTTGCAGAAAAAAAAGGAGAGAAAGTGTAGTCAATGGGAAAGTAAAGAGATGCTTCTTGTTTGGTTGGAGTTTTTAAAGAAGAGAGACGAAAAAGTTGTATTCTGATGGGAATATGATTTCCACGTTGACTTTTCCATGAGAAACATGGAAAAGTTACTTTTCCGTGAGCCAAAAATTGAAACATTTTTATTTTTTCCAAAAAGGCTCTTCAGCTACCCTTATTTGATCCAAAGCATTAAAAACCCAATTTTTATTAAGGGTATAATAGGAATTACATATAACTTACCTAGAACAGTAGATGGTCAACCAAACATAAGTACTCTGAAAATCTGTCACTTTCTCATGGTCAACCAAATATGCCAAAAGTACTTTCCAGACATCCTCTTCTCAGGAATCTGCTTTCCAAGAATCATATTCCTATGAGAAAAAATGTTTCCCACGAACCAAACGAGCCCTAAGTTGGAGAGCATCTAGATATATGTATTGTTCTTAATTCTTTCTTCAGCCAATCTCTCTATTTTGTATGTTGTTCTGTTGGGATTAATGGGCACAAACTCACTGTATTCGGCTTACCAATTAAGAATTGGACTCATTCAGGCATTCCATCAAACACATCACAGGCATGAAAAGATAAGCACAAAGACACCAAATTTACGTGGTTCGGCAGCAAGTGCCTACATCCACGGGGAGGAGGAGCAATCCACTATATCAATCTTCCCAATAGGGTACAAACATAGATACATAAGAGCCCAAAATATGGACTGCCAAATGATCACAATATGAGGCAATATAAAACCAAATATAAAGCAAGAAACAACCTGATCGGATCACCCTTCTGCAGCCACAATGATAGATCAAAAGTGTAGTATGCAAATCAACCTTTCTACGGCTCCAATGGTAGATCAAATGAGTATCAAAACCATACCTTCCCTTGTTGCAATTTCTGTGAACAGCAAAGAAGAAAGGGGCTCACGGAAACAGGGAAGCCACAGGAAGAAGCCACGGTTGAAGAATGAAGAAGGAAGAAAGCCTCCAGCGAGTGAAGACAGAAGGGAAACCAAGTCAGATGTTGCCAGGAGACCGAGAGCGCACGAGAGGAAGAAGATGGGAGCGGCGGCGGCTGAAAAAACCCTTTCAACCTAAAAACAAAACAAAGCCCTTCATCCCACGGGAAAAGAGGTAACATGTACCTTTTATATAATGAAATGTCATTTTGCAAATAGGTCCCTCTCAAAACCAATATTTGGAGCAAAGTCCAAAATAGTCAACAATCCTCCTCCTTGCGACAAATTATGTACCTATCATCAAATATGGATTGATAAAATAACCTCCTCCTCACCACAAGCCCGGAAGGGCATTAACAAGTGCTCACACCAATCAAGTTCAGGAAAGTCCTGAACTTAACTGCTGTGATTGGTTTAGTGAACATATCAGCCGGATTATGAGCAGTGTAGATTTTCTGAATCCGGACATCACCATTCTCCACCAAATCTCTGATGAAGTGATACCTGACATCTATATGCTTAGTGCGTTCGTGATACATTTGATCTCTGGCAAGATGCAAAGCACTTTGACTGTCACAATTAATATCCAAACGGTCCTGCTCGAGACCCAAATCCTGTACTAGTCCTCTTAACCAAATAGCTTCCTTTGCTGCCTCTGTCAACACCATATACTCTGCTTCTGTAGTAGACAAAGCAACTGTAGGCTGCAAAGTAGCCTTCCAACTGACTGCACAACCAGAGAGAGTAAATACATATCCGGTTAATGACCTCCTCCTGTCCAAATCACTAGCATAATCTGAATCAGAAAATCCTGTAACAGTGCAATTACTCTGTGCGGAGAATACCAATCCCAAGTTGGAAGTGCCTTTTAGATATCTAAGTATCCATTTTACAGCTGACCAGTGAGCCTTTCCAGGCTTATCCATGTATCTGCTTACTACGCTTACTGCCTGTGAAATATCAGGTCGAGTGCAGACCATTGCATACATGATGCTACCTACTGCACTTGCATATGGCACTCTGGACATATATCTCTCCTCATCCTCAGTCTGGGGACAGAGTGTGGCAGATAATTTGAAATGACTGGCAAAAGGAGTAGTGACTGGCTTGACCGTGGACATACCAAATCTATCCAAGACTTTCTTAATATATCCATGCTGAGTAAGAAAAAGTCTACCCAACTGCCTGTCACGACTGATCTCCATCCCAAGTATTTTCTTTGCCGGTCCAAGATCCTTCATCTCAAATGCAGTACTGAGCTCAGCTTTCAGATTTCGGATGATTGATATATCGTTGGCTGCTATCATCATATCATCCACATACAGTAATAAGTAACAAAAGGATCCATCTGAAAACCGCTGGTGATATACGCAACTGTCATATGGAGATCTATTGTATCCATGGTCGACCATAAACTTATCAAATCTGCGATACCACTGTCTTGGAGACTGCTTGAGACCATATAATGATCTCTTGAGCAAACATACATGATCTTCCTTGTCTGGAACCTCAAAACCAGGTGGCTGTTGCATATAAATCTGTTCCTCTAAATCACCGTGAAGAAAAGCTGTTTTAACATCTAGCTGTTCCAGCTCTAAATTCTGAGAAACAACTAAGGCAAGCAACAGACGAATAGAAGAGTGTTTAACTACAGGAGAAAATATTTTCTTATAGTCAATTCCCTCCCGTTGACAATAGCCCTTAGCTACTAACCTGGCCTTATATCTAAAATCCTGATGACTGGCTCTCTCTTTATTCTTGAAGATCCATTTGCAGCCTATTGCCTTCTTGCCCTCTTGTGGAGTGATTGATTAAAACCCCATTTGATTTTGATGAGCTCAAAGCAATTGAGTATATCTTGTGATTACTAATGAATTCAATTGAGTGTTTCAGTGAAAATCCTGTCCAAGTGTTTCTAGACTTGGTTCATAGTATTTTGGATAAGTTAAGAAGTCTGCATGAACCAATGTCTGAGACTCGAGTCGACTCCCGAGTATCACGAGTCGACTCCAAGCGTATCAAGTTCACTGGCACGAGCTCGAGTCGACTCCAGATTAGTATGAGTCGACTCCGACTGAGAACAGAAAGAAGAACAGAAAGCTTCATCTCAGAACCTGTCAACGAGTCGACTCCTGAAGTGCGCGAGTCGACTCCAATGTTCACCGAGTCGACTCCAGGGAAGTAAGAGTTGAAAGTGAATCCTAGGTTCTTCGGTGTTAAGCATGCGGATTTTTTTTTTTTTTAAAACCATGGCTGAACCTGATCAGGTTGCCTACGTACCCCTTCATAAGGGGGATCAAGCCATACGTAGTTCTTTTTAAGTTTTAAAACGCAGTGGAAAAATCGAATCAAACAATTTAATTCATGCATGCTTACAAGATCAAATCTAGAAATCAGCACCTTAAGAACACATAGGATTATGCCGGAATCGTTTAAACAATTATGCTAAAACTTTCATGCATGATTAACTATCAGATCTGAAACTTAAGAACTCTATTCCGATTAATCTCCGAATATCCATTGAATGGATTCTGGAGATATCTCCGTGAGGAGCCCCAAAAGAGGGTAAAACCTCGGGGAATCAGACCTAGATCTTGACACCATAATAAAAGATTAATGTAGGATTAATACCTTTTATGATGGATGAAACTTGTGGATCTGATCCTCGACTTCGCAGCCACGCACACGAATGGCCTCTACGAGAAGTCCACGCGAAGTTCCTGAAGAGATCCAATCCTGCGGAAGTGCTAGCTTGCGCAGAATTTCTTGAGGCTGAAATTTGATCTTCCAAACACTATCAACTTTTGATCCGCCTTCTTGGAAGAACTTGGAGGAAAGGTTTAAAGGGATTGAAGAGGACTTAGATCTGATCTAAAGACTCTTATCAGGGACCCCTAACACTAATGGCGCGATGGACTTAGAGGAGGAAGAAGTCAGCTAGATTGAATGTAGAATTTTTCCATGCATGAACTAGGGTTCCTCTCTTTTCTTTTCCCTTTTTTCTTCTTCTTTTTCTCTCTTTTTTCCTTGAATTCGACCACCAGATGATGGAGGTCCTTTTAATGTTGCTCTCCTACCTAACTTCATGCCAACCATCCCATATTTGTGGAGGATTTTGTGGGGTTTTGAATTTTGAATTCAAAATTCAAGTTCATGTGCCATTACATGATGAAGCTTGATCTAATCTAAACCATTCATCATGTTGCCACTTCCCTCTTTCAATTTCGAAATTCCCATGCCCCTAATCAGATTAGAGGGTCACGTGGTGATTTTGTGGTGATTAAATTCGAAATTCAACCTTAATTAGAAGTGAGATAAAGATAAGGATGGCATATGTCATGAAGAGAGAGAATTTGATCTTATCCAATTCTTTTCATGAATTTATCTCTCCATTTCGACCCATCTAATGATGAAAGAGGTCCCTGATGTTGCCAAGTGTCCCATGGCACCATTAAATAAATTAAATTAATTTTTAATCATATTAAAAATCAATTTATGGCGCCATGCATGGATATGTGACAAGTGGATTTCAAGATCCGAATAGTTTCAGATCAAACCCATTTAATTTAATTAAATCCTAACAATTAGAATGATTCAATTACCATGGGTTGAACCTAATCCAATTAGGTCAATCCCTAATTAAGCACAAATTTAATCTAATTTAATTTGGTCAACCTAAGTCCTCTTGATTCAGACCTAATCCAATCAGGTCAAAAACCCTGATTGAGCCCAGAATTGAATCTAATTCAATTTGGCTCATCCTTAGTCTAATTACTCAATCCAATTGAGTTCATTAGCAATCTAATTACTAATTAATCCTCCGATAATTACTTTAATTATTTTATAAGATAATTTGCCAATCGAATTGACCAAATTACCCCTGAATGATTCTTAATCATTCATCAGCCTTCTTGATCAATCAGGAATCTTCTATGCGTGTGACCTCATAGGTTCGAACCTAAGCCGGTAGTATAGGAACGACTTCCTACACTAATCAATGTGACCATCTAGCAATGGTACCCGACGTCCGAATAGGCCGAATATATGCGAAGCAAATATTCTGGAACCCTGAACTATGGTTACTGTATAATTCAATCCCTTTGACTCTTAATGCCAGGATGACTTAGAGCTCACTGTCAACCCTATAATTAGTACATCCATTATGTGATTAACTTTAGATATCCCGTGACTCCTCACTGAGATTACCCTGGCCAAGGTTTTGCTAAATTAGTCACAAGACATTATCTCCTGTTTGCAGGAGGGGTCAATTCCATCTTGACTCACAACTGACTACGCAAGTACTTGACTGCACCCAGTGACCTTCCGTCACTGAATTAGAAATTCAGGTAGTCCGGTACCAAAGTACAGTGAGTTGCTTGCTAGTCACAGGTTGCGGTCTCAGGTCAGAGGGCCAAACTTATACCCATATCTACTCGGAACATCTCTCGACAGTAGAGCGTTCCGGAATTGGTCACGTTCAGTGAAATGTACTCCTACACTTCACCTGTATGGCATACCAGTGTCTCCACACTCCTTGGTTAAGAGGACAACCAACGTATATGTCACACAACGACCTAATCTCGATAATGTTGTCGTCCTAGTAACAACATATCATTTGGTCGCGAACAAGTTTAAGGACTCAAAGATAAATCCTCCTTTATCATAACATAAGTCCTAAGGACTTCATCATATAAGAGTTCATTTGAAGATGAAATGATGAATAATGCCAAATAATACTTTATTAATTTGTCAATTTATTTACAATATTCAATCATCAATATGCTGACGATTGACATTTAGGATACAATTCCCAACAACTCCCACTTAGCCTAAAGCCAATCGGCACAGTATCTAATACCCATCTTCGGCTTGTGTTCGTTGAACTCTTTGATGCCGAGGACTTTGGTAAATGGGTCAGCCAGATTTTCTTTTGTGTCAATCTTCTGAAGATCAATATCACCTCGTTCTATAATCTCTCGAACCAGGTGATAACGTCGCAGAATATGCTTGGTCCGCTGATGTGCTTTAGGTTCCTTTGCCTGAGCTATGGCTCCAGTGTTATCACAAAATATAGGAACTGGACCATCAATGGAAGGTGCCACTCCCAGCTCGGTGATGAACTTGCGCAACCATACGGCTTCCTTGGCTGCATCAGATGCTGCAATGTATTCTGCTTCACATGTAGAATCTGCCACTGTATGCTGCTTGGAACTCTTCCAGCGGATGGCCCCACCCTTAAGAGTGAAGATATATCCCGACACGCTCTTGCTATCATCTTGATCTGACTGAAAACTTGAATCGGTATATCCCTCAAGTTTTAAGTCAGAATCACCGTAGACAAGCCACTGATCTTTAGTATTTCTCAAATACTTAAGGATGGTTTTGACAACCTTCCAGTGGTTGCTACCTGGATCAGACTGGTATCTACTCACTACTCCTAGTGAGTATGCCACGTCTGGTCTAGTACATGTCATGGCATACATTATAGATCCCACTGCCGAAGCATATGGAATTCTATCCATAGTCTCTCTTTCTTGAGAGGTTGTCGGACAATCCCTTTTAGAGAGGTTAATTCCATGGCCCATTGGAAGATAGCCTTTCTTGAAATTAATCATACTGAACCTTTTCAGTATAGTATCAATGTATGTGGATTGGGATAATCCAAGCAATCTTCTAGATCTATCTCTATAGATCTTCATCCCTAGGATGTAAGATGCTTCTCCCAAATCCTTCATGGCAAATTGAGATGATAGCCAAACCTTTATTCCTTGTAATGCAGGAATGTCATTCCCGATTAAAAGAATGTCATCCACATACAAAACAAAAAATATAATAACTGAACCATTTGCCCATTTATAAATGCAAGGTTCCTCTTCATTCTTAATGAAGCCATATGATTTGATCACCTTATCAAATCGTATGTTCCAACTCCGTGAAGCTTGCTTTAATCCATAAATGGATTTTTGAAGCTTGCACACCTTAGACTCATCTGCAGATATAAAACCTTCAGGTTGCATCATATACACCTCTTCTTCTAAATCTCCATTTAGAAAAGCGGTTTTAACATCCATCTGCCAGATTTCATAATCTAAGTGTGCTGCTATCGCAAGCATAATCCGAATGGATTTGAGCATTGCCACAGGAGAAAACGTCTCGTCATAGTCAATACCATAACGTTGACGATATCCCTTGGCAACCAGACGGGCTTTATAGGTCTCTACTTTTCCGTCTGCGCCCCGTTTTCTTTTGAAAATCCACTTACACCCTATGGGTTTAATCCCTTCGGGTGGGTCAACTAATGTCCATACATCATTGACCTTCATGGATTCCATTTCGGATTGCATGGCTCCAAGCCATGCATCAGAGTCATGCCTCTGCATAGCATCCATATAGGTGATCGGATCCTCATTGTTTTCATCAAGTTCGACAGGATCCCCGTCCTGGACCAAGAAACCGTAGTATCTGTCCGGCTGACGTGGTACTCTACCTGATCGCCTTAATGGTGCATCTAAGATGGGTTCTGGATCTGATCTAATCAAATCTGACTCAACTAGTTCAGTAGATGGTGTCGGATCTTCTACATGTTGAACTTTCCTAAGCTCAACATTAGAGCTTTTAGTTCCTTCACTAAGGAATTCTTTCTCTAAGAAAACAGCTCTATTGCTTACGAATAACTTTTGTTCTTCAGCAAAGTAGAAGTAATATCCTTTAGTTTCTTTAGGATAACCAACAAAGAAACATTTGTCAGACTTGGGTTCAAGTTTGTCTGTCTTCAAACGTTTGACATATGCTGGACACCCCCAAACCCTAAGGTGAGACAGCATTGGCTTACGTCCAGTCCACATCTCATGTGGTGTTTTATTTACAGACTTACTTGGAACCTTATTTAGAATGTAGCAGGCTGACTCAAGTGCATATCCCCAAAAGGATATGGGCAGACTTGCAAACCCCATCATGGATCGAACCATGTCTAACAGAGTTCGATTTCTTCTTTCTGATACACCTTATACTGTGGTGTACCAGGAGGAGTCCATTGGGAGAGAATCCCATTCTCTCCTAAATATGTCAAAAACTCATTGGAAAGGTATTCGCCTCCTCGATCTGATCGAAGAGTTTTAATACTCTTTCCATACAATTTGAACATTTCAAATGCTTCAGATTTATGTCTCATTAAATAGACATAACCATACCTAGAAAGGTCGTCTGTAAACGTAATGAAATATGAATACCCACCTCTAGCATCTGTGCTTATTGGCCCACATACATCAGAATGTACAAGGGTCAATAAATCACTGGCTCGTTCACCTTTTCCGGTAAAAGGTGATTTGGTCATCTTACCAAGAAGACATGACTCACAGGTTGTCAATGATTCACAATCATTAACATTGAGGATTCCCTCTTTACTTAACCTGTTCATCCTGTTCTTGTTAATATGACCTAGCCTATGATGCCAAAGGTAGACATCCGTGACATTATCTATTCTAGGACGCTTACTTGACGTGTACATTACATTAACAGGTTGTGATAACAAGTAGATGCCATTGCTCAATTGTCCATTCATTACAGTAACACCATTCATAATGATATCACAAGAATATTTCTTTATTGAAATTTCATAACCGTTCATGGCCAAAAGGCCTACGGAAATTACATTCATTAAGAATGCAGGACAATAGTGACAATCACTCAAGACAACTACATGAGAATTGAAAACAAGTTTGAGATTTCCTAAAGCTAGAACTGGAACAGATATTCCATCTCCAACATTCAGGAATCTCTCGCTGTTTTCAAATCTCTCATTGACCTGAAGTCCTTGCAATGAATTGCATATATTAAACGGACTTCCAGTATCTAATACCCAGGTTGAATTATCACATATAGAGAAATTACAAGGTGTTATCATATAAATACCTTGATCAGCAACTGATTGCCCTTTTCTCTTGCTTAGCCTGTTCGGGTCAAGTGAGGTAAGGTACTGAGGACAATTCCTCTTCCAATGCCCCTGCTTCTTACAATAGAAGCATTCTGCCTGACTTTGGTCATCCTTAATCCTTTTGGTCTGACTATGCTGAGTTTTCAGCTTTCTATACCAATTATTGAAGTTGGGACTAGTCAACTTGTCATTATCCAATAATGAGCGAAGTGACAAACTTGTGGCCATTTCTACATAAAAGAAAATTTGGCTATTAGTATATGAATTGACTAAACACAGTAGACTTGGACTTTAGTCTAAAGATACTCCCACTATTTTATACAAATTGGTAGCCTCTACCTCCAATTCGAAAAATTACTCCTAATTCTTTAGTGGGCACTAGAACCCAATAGATCGCATATAGGCCCGAGTGTGGCTCGGCTAACCCATATGCACCTATTGGTAGGTTCTAAACCAGTTGCTTCACCAAGCAACTTCTAGTGATAATTTTGCCCTAGGTTCTTCGGCAGGCGTGTGGCGCCTCCACCGAATACCCTAGTCAGGTCCAACCATTAAATGATAGGGTTAAGTCTAATCAACTAATAGACGACCAAGCCCGAGTGTGGCTCGGCTCACCTGACCGCCTATTGAAGGTACACTTAACTCATCATATATTGAATGACAATTCCAATGCTTGATAAGTACCAGGCGTGTCGCGCCTCCAATAATTATCAAAATATTGGACCCATTATCACCCAACTTAATGGGAGGCTATGACCTAGTTATCCCCATAACCATTTCATTTTAAGGACCTAATAATTTTAGAGGATTTCATAATTAGGATAGATGAGAAGATCCGGTTAGTCTAATTTCTCCCACTGACTTCACCAAATCAGATTAGACTCAAACCGGTTAAGGAGACACCTAAATCAGTCAAACTGATTTTCCTTATAGGCATGGGCTAACTCGAATCATTAAGTGATCCAATCAAAATGTGATTGACCATGTCGGCCAGGTAAGTGAGATCGGTGGAAGGGATATGCCATTAACTCGGCAAAGACGAATCAGTGCGAGTAGCTCCCAATTAAAAACCACCGGTCAAAACTGCCAAACTTACCTTAGACACCGACTGGTTAATCAATTTCGATTTGATTACTCAAATGACTCGGGCTACACCTCTGAGCCTAAATCAAGTTCCATCTTGGTCTAATCAAAGACATGGACTTGATCCATCTACAACTATTATAAATTGATCTAGAATTTTCTTGACCTAATCTAGTTACTACTTAATTAGATTTGATCAATTAATTCTATTTGTCCATGTATGATTCTAACCTTAGGTCTAACCCAATCCTAGGAACTTGATTCAAGCTAACCCATATGCCCAAAGAATTATGCAATGTCAATTAATTGAGTTATAATTCTATTTCATAACACTTAATTCTCAATTAAGTTTAGACTTATGAAAGTTTTGATCATTGCATATTTCTTTTTAATTACATATTAATTACAATCTTTCAGTTCTTAAAACATATTTTCAGATCTGAGTTTTTGTAATTAATCACATGTAATCAGATTAAATTCATGTTTAAGTCATTATATTTAATGTTCATGCATCACATATACATAACAACATGAATTAATACAAACAACATACATCTTATGTATTTATTTTTTCACTTTTATTTTCAGATCTGATTTGTTCATTAAAATCAGAGATCATATGAATCATAAATTTTATTTAGATCTAATCTAAACAATATTATGATTTCAGATTTATTTATGTTACAAATCTTAACACAAACATGCATCATATGCATTCAAAATTTCAGATCTAGTTAATCATGCATAATCAGCAATTAAATCAATCATAAAAAATACTTTAGATCTAATCTAAGCATGCTCATGATTTCAGATTTAATTACAAGAATTAAAACATAAAAGTTTAAACATGAACCTGGCTCTGATACCACTGAAAGTGAATCCTAGGTTCTTCGGTGTTAAGCATGCGGATTTTTTTTTTTTTTAAAACCATGGCTGAACCTGATCGGGTTGCCTACGTACCCCTTCATAAGGGGGATCAAGCCATACGTAGTTCTTTTTAAGTTTTAAAACGCAGCGGAAAAATCGAATCAAACAATTTAATTCATGCATGCTTACAAGATCAAATCTAGAAATCAGCACCTTAAGAACACATAGGATTATGCCGGAATCGTTTAAACAATTATGCTAAAACTTTCATGCATGATTAACTATCAGATCTGAAACTTAAGAACTCTATTCCGATTAATCTCCGAATATCTATTGAATGGATTCTGGAGATATCTCCATGAGGAGCCCCAAAAGAGGGTAAAACCTCGGGGAATCAGACCTAGATCTTGACACCATAATAAAAGATTAATGTAGGATTAATACCTTTTATGATGGATGAAACTTGTGGATCTGATCCTCGACTTCGTAGCCACGCACACGAATGGCCTCTACGAGAAGTCCACGCGAAGTTCCTGAAGAGATCCAATCCTGCGGAAGTGCTAGCTTGCGCAGAATTTCTTGAGGCTGAAATTTGATCTTCCAAACACTATCAACTTTTGATCCGCCTTCTTGGAAGAACTTGGAGGAAAGGTTTAAAGGGATTGAAGAGGACTTAGATCTGATCTAAAGACTCTTATCAGGGACCCCTAACACTAATGGCGCGATGGACTTAGAGGAGGAAGAAGTCAGCTAGATTGAATGCAGAATTTTTCCATGCATGAACTAGGGTTCCTCTCTTTTCTTTTCCCTTTTTTCTTCTTCTTTTTCTCTCTTTTTTCCTTGAATTCGACCATCAGATGATGGAGGTCCTTTTAATGTTGCTCTCCTACCTAACTTCATGCCAACCATCCCATATTTGTGGAGGATTTTGTGGGGTTTTGAATTTTGAATTCAAAATTCAAGTTCATGTGCCATTACATGATGAAGCTTGATCTAATCTAAACCATTCATCATGTTGCCACTTTCCTCTTTCAATTTCGAAATTCCCATGCCCCTAATCAGATTAGAGGGTCACGTGGTGATTTTGTGGTGATTAAATTCGAAATTCAACCTTAATTAGAAGTGAGATAAAGATAAGGATGGCATATGTCATGAAGAGAGAGAATTTGATCTTATCCAATTCTTTTCATGAATTTATCTCTCCATTTCGACCCATCTAATGATGAAAGAGGTCCCTGATGTTGCCAAGTATCCCATGGCACCATTAAATAAATTAAATTAATTTTTAATCATATTAAAAATCAATTTATGGCGCCATGCATGGATATGTGACAAGTGGATTTCAAGATCCGAATAGTTTCAGATCAAACCCATTTAATTTAATTAAATCCTAACAATTAGAATGATTCAATTACCATGGGTTGAACCTAATCCAATTAGGTCAATCCCTAATTAAGCACAAATTTAATCTAATTTAATTTGGTCAACCTAAGTCCTCTTGATTCAGACCTAATCCAATCAGGTCAAAAACCCTGATTGAGCCCAGAATTGAATCTAATTCAATTTGGCTCATCCTTAGTCTAATTACTCAATCCAATTGAGTTCATTAGCAATCTAATTACTAATTAATCCTCCGATAATTACTTTAATTATTTTATAAGATAATTTGCCAATCGAATTGACCAAATTACCCCTGAATGATTCTTAATCATTCATCAGCCTTCTTGATCAATCAGGAATCTTCTATGCGTGTGACCTCATAGGTTCGAACCTAAGCCGGTAGTATAGGAACGACTTCCTACACTAATCGATGTGACCATCTAGCAATGGTACCCGACGTCCGAATAGGCCGAATATATGCGAAGCAAATATTCTGGAACCCTGAACTATGGTTACTGTATAATTCAATCCCTTTGACTCTTAATGCCAGGATGACTTAGAGCTCACTGTCAACCCTATAATTAGTACATCCATTATGTGATTAACTTTAGATATCCCGTGACTCCTCACTGAGATTACCCTGGCCAAGGTTTTGCTAAATTAGTCACAAGACATTATCTCCTGTTTGCAGGAGGGGTCAATTCCATCTTGACTCACAACTGACTACGCAAGTACTTGACTGCACCCAGTGACCTTCCGTCACTGAATTAGAAATTCAGGTAGTCCGGTACCAAAGTACAGTGAGTTGCTTGCTAGTCACAGGTTGCGGTCTCAGGTCAGAGGGCCAAACTTATACCCATATCCACTCGGAACATCTCTCGACAGTAGAGCGTTCCGGAATTGGTCACGTTCAGTGAAATGTACTCCTACACTTCACCTGTATGGCATACCAGTGTCTCCACACTCCTTGGTTAAGAGGACAACCAACGTATATGTCACACAACGACCTAATCTCGATAATGTTGTCGTCCTAGTAACAACATATCATTTGGTCGCGAACAAGTTTAAGGACTCAAAGATAAATCCTCCTTTATCATAACATAAGTCCTAAGGACTTCATCATATAAGAGTTCATTTGAAGATGAAATGATGAATAATGCCAAATAATACTTTATTAATTTGTCAATTTATTTACAATATTCAATCATCAATATGCTGACGATTGACATTTAGGATACAATTCCCAACAAGAGTCGACTCCAAGCAGTCACAGGCAGAAAAGTCAGAGAGCAGTTTTCGGGTCTGAGATTCGAGTCGACTCCAGTGGAACGCGAGTCGACTCCGATGGTTGGCAGGTCGACTCCAAAGAAGGTAAGAGTCGACTCTCAGAGGAACACAAGGAAAAAGTCAGAGAACGATTTTCGGACTCTGAGATTCGAGTCGACTCCCGCAGTACACGAGTCGACTCCGAGACTGAGCGACCATCAACAGACAGAAGACCATGTTACTGCCTCTGAGATTCGAGTCGACTCACAGACAGCTCGAGTCGACTCCAAGACAAGCTACACGTCAAAAGGCAGAAGACCAACTTTCGGAAACTGAGAGCCGAGTCGACTCCAAGGAGGTTCGAGTCGACTCCAAGACTGGATGAGCCAAACGACAGAGAATCGAGATTTCGGGCTCTGAGATTCGAGTCGACTCCCAGGACAGTCGAGTCGACTCGAGTGGACAAAATTCAAATTTGGATCCACGGACTTCAGAGGATGAGCCGACTCCAAAAATTGCCAGGTCAACTCCAGAAGTTGGCGAGTCGACTCCAGGTCAAGACGAGTCGACTCCCAGTCAAGACGGCAACTTTAATTCAAATTTGGAACAGTTGCCGAGTCGACTCCGGAAAAGCGTGAGTCGACTCCTGCTACAGCCGAGTCGACTCCTGATCACGCGAGTCGACTCCAACCTGTTAGATGTATGCCCTAGAAGCCAATTTGGCTGACACATTGTTGATTCTAGGGACATAATTTTGTACTTGACTATTTATTATTGAATAAATAAAAGGCATCCTTTCATTCATATTGTTTATGTGTCTATGAATCGTCCAAGAAATTAATAAGATGATGATACATATTCTCAAGAGTTGAGAATTTGAGCCATGTATCATTGGTGATTAATTTCTAAATGCTCCTGATCAATGGATCATCACGAGGACGGTGATCGATCCGATCAGTGCACAGATCACTCTCCTTCTGGATGGACGAGACTTGAGTCCACAGTATAGGGACACTGAAGTGATAGTGCAGGTGCTTGTTAGAGAACAAGGGTACTGAGCGTGACCAAGACAAGAAGTCACTTGGATGTCTATCCACTCGTCAGTGACTTGCTTGATGTTGCAGTAGTGTGACTGGTCCTTTGACCTGCGGTGCTTCGGCTACTCACAGTGAGGTTATTGTAGTTTGACTGCACACATACATGGTCTTTAGCCATATGGGTCCATGCAGTGTAGATTGGCTGCAGTAAGTTCACTGTAGGAGTAGGGTATGCACCTATAAGGAATCTATCGACCTTGATAGAAGAGGAGTGATCCTATGTGATTTATTAGACTGAGTTCTAAGACCTTGGCCAGGGCAGTAATATAAAGTGGAAAAAGAGTTTTCCATTATCGAATTCAAGTCGAATAAATCTTGACATATGACAGACGATGGGGTTTGACGAGTTGTCCATGACCTCCGTCCTGTAGGGATCCACGATAGTAGGACTGTATCACATGTTAACTGCACCTAGAGGTTCATCTTTCTATTCTACTGGGTAGCCACTACATGCTGCTAGGTGTCACTGGTGGATGGTGGGACTCATAGGGATTATCTTGATGATCGATAAACCCTAATGAGTTGAGTTGGAATCGTTCTAACCCATTGAAAGGATTTTTCAATGATATTGTGATAGAGATCATAATATATCTCACTACCAGTCAGAGTAGAACCTATGGGGTCACACACACTAGAAGTATTGACCGATCCGATGGTTGAAAACGTGATTAGGAATCATAAGAAATCAATTTGATTGATAAGAAGTTGAAGAAGGAACAAAGGAAATTAATTAATTAGACTTAAACACAAATCCTACTTCGGGTAGGATTCCTAGAGTCCTAATTGGATTAGGGCTGGGAATCCTAGTTGGAGTAGGACTGGAATTCCTACTTAGAATAGGATTCCTACAATCCTAATGAGATTAGAAATTTTGAATCAAAATTGGATTCCTACTTGGAGTAGGATTCCTAGAAATCCTAATTGGATTAGGATTACGGATTCAAATAGAGTCCTAATTGGATTAGGACTAAAATTAAACAAATTCTAATTGGATTAGGATTCCTTAAGTCTAAATTAATTAATAATCTAATGAATCAACATGACTCCTAATTGGATTAGGATTGAAGAGTTCAATTGAGTCATGGTTCATTCAAGTCCTAATTGGATTAGGACTAGCGTAGATTGAACCCAATATGGTCAATCCTAATTAGATTAGGACTTAACCATAAGAGAGGCACCCAATCCTCTTTGGAAGAGGATTAGGGCATCACAAGAAGGAGGGAACACGCCCCTCCTCCTTTCATTTTGCTTGGTGCGGCAACAAGAGGGGCCGGCGCCCCTCTTGGAATTATTTCAAGGGAGCTCCTAAAAGTTAGGAGCTCCACTTGTTATTTAAAGAGGGCTTCATGGGGGCTGACCTAATAGAAGAGAAGGCTTCTTCCTTGCTGCCGTACGCCCCCCTCTTGCTCCTCCTTTGGTTCAGCCGCCATTAGCAAAGGGAAAAGAAGAGGAGGCCTCTCCCTCCTCTTGGTCTTCTTCCTTGGCTTCAACGCGTGTGAAGAGAAGAAGGCTGCGAAGGGATTTGATCTTCTTCCTCTTCTTCATCCTTCTTCTTCCTCCTCTCAAGTGCAATCAAGAGTTGATTGAAAGAGAGGACATCAGCCATCAAAGCTATCTCTGCAAGGGAGCTAGCACCCCGGTGAGATAGAGAGCTTGGATCGGATCCTGCTTCGTGTGGATACCCGTAGAGGCCGGACGTTTGAACGACTTCAAGCGAACCCTCTTCCAAAACCACGAATTCAGATTTGCGGTGATCATCTACCCGCGCAAGGTGAAGATTTGATCTTCCTAATAATTTTAAAAGTTTTAATTCTTACCTAATTACGAAAGGTCTCAAAACAACGTTCATGCGATGAACGTCGATCCCGCACATGCCTCTTCCGCTGCCACCTGATTTAATTTTTGAAATATCAGCGGCATGGGCGGGTTTCCAACAGTGGTATCAGAGCCTAGGCTTCGTAGATTAAGGTAAGAATTAAATATCTAAAGGCATATTAGATCTGAAAATTAAATGATCATGCATGCTGAAAAATTCTGCATGCAGATTTTTCAGGGGTGCTGATTTTTACATGCTGATTTTTATGTGATAAAAAGATGATTCTAATTGCATTGTTAATGGGATTACAAAGTTTAGAATCATGATTAGCATGATCAGCGACCTATGTCATGATATAATCAGTTAAGTTTCAGATCTGAAAATTATAATTGTAGCATACGGTGATGATCATAGGATTCAACCCCTTTTGGTATCAAATGTAATGACCTGCGATGTGATCTGCGATGTCATGTAATTTTTCAGATGCTTGCATGCATCTTATTTGATGTTTTGAGAGGCCTGCGTGCCTCCTAAAAGGAGATGTAAATTATTTTTATTTTTATTTTACATCTGGTTGTATTTCTGTGATGTGATGTACATCAACGATCAAGTTGAAGCAAAGGCATGAGATGAAAGGTGATCCAAGCGGTTGATGGCGATGGGATCAAGGGTTGATCAAGGATCGAATCAAGGAGGCTTGGAACCAATTCAAGAGTTGAAGACCACTTGATCAATTGATGTGCATGTGCTTGTAATACGACCTAATTAGAATCCATGATCATCACCTAGTTAAAGTTTAGCTTTAATTATTGCCGCGATTATAACTGCCTGCAATGCGCCGTTTGCATGTGATGTGAATGAGAGTCGGGTAGATAGGTCTACATGTGATGTAGCAAACCCAATTGAGACCTAAATCAAAACCTCCTCAATCAAGTCGAGAGTGAACCGACATGAGCAAGTCATATTAGATTAATTGATCTAATTGGTGTCTAGGAAAGCATGAAAGGTGGTTACTTAATTAGGACCTTACTCTCTGAGTAAGGGGAGCCTCCCACCTGCTTACCTGGCCAATTGTTCGATTACCTCTTATGAAAGGCTCAAGTTGCAAACACTAAGACCTGATTAACCAATATTAAGTCAATAGGTCTTCCACTGTAGTAGAGCTGCTAAGGCCTTTCTGATGTTGACTTGTCTCGGCTGGATACAGTGGTCAAGTTGCATTGGGGGGCTGGACCTCTCTATAGACATGAGATGTTGTAGGGTAAAGGTGGGGTTGGGCACCAATAACTGTTAGGTGAGGACCCAATGACGACTTTATTCCTACAGTTATACGGTGGGTCTGACTTAACTAAGAAATGGGACCAATAACTGTTAGGTGAGGTCTTCATGGCTTAGAGACCAAGTTGCACTGCAACATGCTTGAGAAGCATTGTACAAGAGTTGTACACTCATCCATCTATGTGTCACCAATAACTGTTAGGTGAGGTGGCATGTAAATCGGTGGGACCGCAGTACCCATTAGAAACCCTAGTCGTGTGGGATTTCCGTTTTCCTACCAGGGGAGTGTGAGGAATTCGAGAAAATAGTGGGAGTTACATTTGTTCTAAAAGACCTTAGAACAGATTAGGATCAAGTACAAAAGTCTAACTAGAATCTTTACTTTCTGCAGATACAATGTCAGCTTCAAACCCTTTGACCCGTATTCTTGAGACCAACCGACTGACCGGAACCAATTACAAAGACTGGCTTAGAAATCTCAAAATAGTTTTGGACTGTGAGAAGATAGG
Source organism: Phoenix dactylifera (assembly GCF_051530095.1). Classification (NCBI taxonomy): domain Eukaryota; kingdom Viridiplantae; phylum Streptophyta; class Magnoliopsida; order Arecales; family Arecaceae; genus Phoenix; species Phoenix dactylifera. The sequence goes on along the minus strand of NC_143198.1, from coordinate 19,295,445 downwards.
CTACATACTCGATTCAGATATCCCCACACTACCAGCACGTCCTACTGATGTTCAGCGTGAAATGCATAAAAAGTGGTTGGATGATGACATTAGAGTAAAATGCTATATGATGGCATCCATGTCTAATGAACTCCAATGCCAGCATGAAAATATAAAGACTGCTAGGGACATACTGGCACACCTGCAAGAGTTGTATGGTGAGCAGAGTCGCACAGCTCGTTTTGAAGTGTCCAAGAGGCTTTTCAAAGCAAAGATGCGCGAGGGGCAGTCTGTCCATGATCACGGTCTGACCATGATCAAGGACCTAGAGGAGCTTGAGAAGCTCGGTATGGACATGCACAAGGAATTACAAGTGGATTTGATCCTACAGTCACTTTCTGATTCATTTGGTCAGTTTATAGTAAACTACCACATGAATAAGATTGAATGCACTAAGACTGAACTAATCAACATGTTGGTAACTGCTGAGGGAGCCTTGAAAGGTTCAAGGGGCAATGTCCTTGCTGCTGAGTTGACTTCTGGTTCCAAGAGAAAGTCTACTTGGAAGAAAAAGAAGCCTGCTAAGAAGCAGAAGAAAGACAAGAAGCCAAAAAGGGAAGTTCAAAAGAAAAAGGCTAACGACAAAGAAAAATGTTTCCACTGCAATGTCGAAGGCCACTGGAAGAGAAACTGTCCTTCATACCTCAAGAGCCTAAAGAACAAGAAAGGTGACATACCTTCAGAAGGTATAGACTTGCTCATAATTGAAACTAATCTAACGGTTTCTTCTACTTCTAGTTGGGTTATAGATTCTGGTTCTAGTGCTCATTTGTGCACTACCATGCAGGGTCTAAAGGAAAGTAGAAGGCTGGCGGAAGGTGCGGTAACCCTTCGGGTTGGCAACGGGGCAAAAGTTGCTGCTGTGGCTGTGGGCACCTACCATCTGCGAGTACCGTCTGGATTTAGTTTAATACTTAGAGACTGCTATTATGTACCTGCTGCTAGCAGAAATTTGATTTCTGTCTCTTGTCTAGCACAGGAAGGTCATGTTTTTACATTTGACAAAGACTGCTGTTCTATTTATTTGAGAAATAAAATAGTCGCACGTGGTTTTATGATTGACAGTCTCTATCATTTACATATGGATGTATCTGTGAATGTTACCGAGCAAGAAGTGAGTGCCAAAGGATCCAAAAGATCCAGAGATGAGATAAACCAAAGATATTTGTGGCACCTCAGGCTTGGCCATATTGGAGAGGACAGAATGAACAAAATGGATAAAGATGGGCTTTTAGGCTCATTGACTTCCGAGTCATATCCAGTTTGCGAGTCCTGCCTTCAAGGAAAAATGGCTAGACTGCCCTTTGTAGGACATGGGGAGAGGACCACTGAAATACTTACCCTAGTACATACAGATGTATGTGGCCCATTCGATGTGCTTGCCAGGGGACGTTATTCTTACTTCATTACCTTTATCGATGATTATTCACGGTATGGGTATGTGTATCTTATGAGACACAAGTCTGAATCTTTTGAAAAGTTCAAAGAGTTCAAGAATGAAGTAGAAAAACAAACTGGAAAACCTCTTAAGGCTCTTCGATCAGATCGAGGAGGAGAATACCTTAGTGGGGAATTCTGGGACTATCTCAAAGAAAACGGCATAGTCTCACAATGGACACCTCCGGGTACACCTCAACTCAACGGGGTGTCAGAGAGGAGGAATCGGACCCTATTGGATATGGTCAGGTCCATGATGAGCTTCACTGATTTACCTATGTTCCTTTGGGGAGATGCCTTACTCACAGCGATTTATTTATTGAATAGAGTTCCCTCTAAATCCGTTCCTACCACACCGTATGAGATATGGCATGGTAAGAAACCAAGTCTGGGTCATCTCAAGATTTGGGGATGTCCGGCCCACGTCAAGCGACTACAGGCGGACAAGTTAGAGGATAGGACCATAAGTGCTCGTTTTATAGGATATCCTAAAGAGTCATTAGGATACAATTTTTACGTCTCAGAGGATCACAATGTGTTTATGAGCCGTCATGCCATCTTCTTGGAAAATCAGTTTATCCTTGATAGAGGCAGTGGGAGGAAAATTGAGCTTGAAGAGATAGTCTCTGAAAAGCAACGAGTCATGGATCCTATTGAACCCATTCATACAGAGCCAGTACACGATGTCCCTCGACCACCTCGTAGATCTAGTAGGGTCTCCCATCCTCCCGATAGATACTTAGGTATACTAGAAGAGGATACCGAGGAAATGTTCCTGGTGGGAGATAGGGATCACATACAGGATCCCAAAACCTACAACGAGGCGATATCTGATGTCGATTCCGAGAAATGGTTGGAAGCTATGAAGTCAGAGTTAGACTCCATGCGTTCCAACCAAGTCTGAACCTTAGTAGATCCACCAGAAGGTATTGTACCTATTGGATGCAAATGGATCTACAAAAGGAAGATAGGTTCGGATGGAGAGGTAGAGACCTATAAAGCAAGGCTTGTGGCGAAAGGGTATAGTCAGCGCGAAGGCATTGACTATCAGGAGACCTTTTCACCTGTAGCCATGCTAAAATCCATCCGAACATTGCTTGCCATTGCAGCATTTCATGATTATAATCTGGCAGATGGATGTGAAAACTGCTTTCCTGAATGGATATCTTAATGAAGATATCTATATGGAATAGCCTTTGGGTTTCACTTCCAGTGATGGAGATCACAAGGTCTGCAAGCTGCAAAGGTCCATCTATGGACTAAAGCAAGCATCTCGGAGTTGGAACACTCGTTTCGATGACGCAATCAAAACGTTTGATTTCATCAAAAACGAAGAGGAACCGTGTGTTTACAAAAAGGTTAGTGGGAGTGCTGTCGTTTTTCTCGTACTGTACGTAGATGACATTCTCCTGATTGGGAATGATATTCCCATGCTAACCTCGGTCAAGGTCTGGTTGTCAAAAGAATTCTCCATGGAAGACCTTGGGGAAGCATCCTATATTTTGGAAATAAAGGTCTATAGAGATAGATCTAAAAGGATGCTTGGCCTTTCACAGAAGATGTACATAGAGGAGGTGCTGAAGAGGTTCAGCATGGAAAACTCCAAGAGGGGTCTCTTACCCCTAAGGCATGGAATTCATCTCTCCAAGAAGATGTGCCCCAACACATCTGAAGAGATTCAACGCATGACCAAGATTCCTTATGCATCGGCAATAGGAAGCCTCATGTATGCCATGCTATGTACACGACCTGATATAGCTCTTGCTGTGAGTGTCACAAGCAGATATCAGTCGAATCCAGGTGAAGAACACTGGACAGCTGTGAAGAATATTCTTAAGTACTTGAGAAGAACTAAAGATTTATTCTTGGTTTTTGGAGGATCATCAGAGTTAAAGGTAGAAGGGTACACAGATTCAGACTTCATGACTGATGTCGATGACAGGAAGTCAACATCTGAATACGTGTTCTTGTGCAATGGTGGTGCGGTGAATTGGAAGAGTTCTAAACAACCGATCATTGCTGATTCTACTATGGAAGCTGAATACATCGCCGCCTCTGAAGCTGCTAAAGAAGGCTTCTGGTTCAAGAAATTCATTGCAGAGTTGGATATGATGACATCAGATGCCATAACACTCTACTGCGATAATAATGGCGCCATAGCCCTTGCTAAGGAGCCAAGGTCTCATCAGAAGTCTAAGCATATAGAGCGGCGCTTTCACCTCATACGCGACTATGTGGAGAAGAAATATGTAGAGGTGCAGAGAGTAGACTCCGCGGATAACGTGGCAGACCCGTTCACTAAGCAGCTGAGTCAGCAAAAGACTGAAGCCCACCTTGAGAAGATGGGCCTAAGATATATGACCAATTGGCTTTAGTGCAAGAGGGAGATTGTTAGATGTCTGCCCTAGAAGCCAATTTGGCTGACACATTGTTGATTCTAGGGACATAATTTTGTACTTGACTATTTATTATTGAATAAATAAAAGGCATCCTTTCATTCATATTGTTTATGTGTCTATGAATCGTCCAAGAAATTAATAAGATGATGATACATATTCTCAAGAGTTGAGAATTTGAGCCATGTATCATTGGTGATTAATTTCTAAATGCTCCTGATCAATGGATCATCACGAGGACGGTGATCGATCCGATCAGTGCACAGATCACTCTCCTTCTGGATGGACGAGACTTGAGTCCACAGTATAGGGACACTGAAGTGATAGTGTAGGTGCTTGTTAGAGAACAAGGGTACTGAGCGTGACCAAGACAAGAAGTCACTTGGATGTCTATCCACTCGTCAGTGACTTGCTTGATGTTGCAGTAGTGTGACTGGTCCTTTGACCTGCGGTGCTTCGGCTACTCACAGTGAGGTTATTGTAGTTTGACTGCACACATACATGGTCTCTAGCCATATGGGTCCATGCAGTGTAGATTGGCTGCAGTAAGTTCACTGTAGGAGTAGGGTATGCACCTATAAGGAATCTATCGACCTTGATAGAAGAGGAGTGATCCTATGTGATTTATTAGACTGAGTTCTAAGACCTTGGCCAGGGCAGTAATATAAAGTGGAAAAAGAGTTTTCCATTATCGAACTCAAGTCGAATAAATCTTGACATATGACAGACGATGGGGTTTGACGAGTTGTCCATGACCTCCGTCCTGTAGGGATCCACGATAGTAGGACTGTATCACATGTTAACTGCACCTAGAGGTTCATCTTTCTATTCTACTGGGTAGCCACTACATGCTGCTAGGTGTCACTGGTGGATGGTGGGACTCATAGGGATTATCTTGATGATCGATAAACCCTAATGAGTTGAGTTGGAATCGTTCTAACCCATTGAAAGGATTTTTCAATGATATTGTGATAGAGATCATAATATATCTCACTACCAGTCAGAGTAGAACCTATGGGGTCACACACACTAGAAGTATTGACCGATCCGATGGTTGAAAACGTGATTAGGAATCATAAGAAATCAATTTGATTGATAAGAAGTTGAAGAAGGAACAAAGGAAATTAATTAATTAGACTTAAACACAAATCCTACTTCGGGTAGGATTCCTAGAGTCCTAATTGGATTAGGGCTGGGAATCCTAGTTGGAGTAGGACTGGAATTCCTACTTAGAATAGGATTCCTACAATCCTAATGAGATTAGGAATTTTGAATCAAAATTGGATTCCTACTTGGAGTAGGATTCCTAGAAATCCTAATTGGATTAGGATTACGGATTCAAATAGAGTCCTAATTGGATTAGGACTAAAATTAAACAAATTCTAATTGGATTAGGATTTCTTAAGTCTAAATTAATTAATAATCTAATGAATCAACATGACTCCTAATTGGATTAGGATTGAAGAGTTCAATTGAGTCATGGTTCATTCAAGTCCTAATTGGATTAGGACTAGCGTAGATTGAACCCAATATGGTCAATCCTAATTAGATTAGGACTTAACCATAAGAGAGGCACCCAATCCTCTTTGGAAGAGGATTAGGGCATCACAAGAAGGAGGGAACACGCCCCTCCTCCTTTCATTTTGCTTGGTGCGGCAACAAGAGGGGCCGGCGCCCCTCTTGGAATTATTTCAAGGGAGCTCCTAAAAGTTAGGAGCTCCACTTGTTATTTAAAGAGGGCTTCATGGGGGCTGACCTAATAGAAGAGAAGGCTTCTTCCTTGCTGCCGTACGCCCCCCTCTTGCTCCTCCTTTGGTTCAGCCGCCATTAGCAAAGGGAAAAGAAGAGGAGGCCTCTCCCTCCTCTTGGTCTTCTTCCTTGGCTTCAACGCGTGTGAAGAGAAGAAGGCTGCGAAGGGATTTGATCTTCTTCCTCTTCTTCATCCTTCTTCTTCCTCCTCTCAAGTGCAATCAAGAGTTGATTGAAAGAGAGGACATCAGCCATCAAAGCTATCTCTGCAAGGGAGCTAGCACCCCGGTGAGATAGAGAGCTTGGATCGGATCCTGCTTCGTGTGGATACCCGTAAAGGCCGGACGTTTGAACGACTTCAAGCGAACCCTCTTCCAAAATCACGAATTCAGATTTGCGGTGATCATCTACCCGCGCAAGGTGAAGATTTGATCTTCCTAATAATTTTAAAAGTTTTAATTCTTACCTAATTACGAAAGGTCTCAAAACAACGTTCATGCGATGAACGTCGATCCCGCACATGCCTCTTCCGCTGCCACCTGATTTAATTTTTAAAATATCAGCGGCATGGGCGGGTTCCCAACACAACCCACCAACGGTCATATTGTCAGGCTGCGCAGAGTGTGCAGAACGGCCAGAAAAAGCAGAGTAACGGCTAGTTTCCGTGGGGGTTGGCTTAAATAGCCACAGAGGACTGTAGCAAGGAGATAACAGATATTCCACTCCAAGCATTCAAGTTTTCAAGCTCTCCAAGTGCTCTTAAACGAAAAAGGGGAGATCTGCATTTACTGCTCCAACAACTTCTTCCCAACAATCAAAGCTTCCTCCTCTTGCATTCAAGTCGACCACTCTTTCAAGAGGAGACCGGAGTTCCAGAAGCCATACCTCTTCACCAGCTTAAAAGCGTTTGAGGGCTTCTAACTCCTTTACGATTATATTGTCTTAAATCTGCTTTTTGAGAAGCTATTTTCTGTTTTCTTCTATCTCTTGTATTTACTTGATTCAATCGGGGGATTGAATCAAGGGGTTTAAGGTTGGTTGGTGAGCCAAGTTAAAACCAACGTGTGTAAGGGTTTGATTGTGAGCCCGGGAAAACAATCGGGGTTGGTTCTAGTCGGTGAGCCTGGAAAAACCGACCGAGTTCGTTGTGAGCTCGTAAAACAACAAGTTTGGTTGTGAGCTTGCAAAACAACCGGCTGTAATCCAAGGGGGTTATAGTGAAATTCCCAAGTGAGACTTGGGGAGTGGACGTAGGAGCAAGGGTTAGCTCCGAACCACTATAAAACTTTGTGTTTGTAGTGCATTGTCTCTCATCTTCTTCCCCGCACATTATTCACAGCACTAGGCTTTAATTAAATAACTTGCTATAGTTTTTAATTAATCATCCACAAAGTTTTAATTAGCCAAATTATATTAAAAACCCAATTCACCCCCCCCCCCTCGTGGGTTGTCTATCTGGCAAATGGATTCAAATGGATTCAAATGAAACAATCACATCCATGTTTACTAGGTTTACTGATATCGTCAATGGCCTAAAAAGCCTTGGCAAGAACTATACTAACAGTGAGCTTGTCAGGAAAATCCTTCGGTGTCTACCGAGGTCGTGGGAAGCTAAAGTGACAGCAATTCAAGAAGCCAAGGACTTGAACAAGCTACCACTTGAGGAGCTTCTTGGATCCCTCATGACGCACGAGCTCACCATGAAACAACACAACGAGGAAGAGTCCTCCCATAAGAAAAAGGTAATAGCCCTTAAATCTACTTCTTCTAACAAGGACTTGTCTTGCAGCAGCAGCAGCGAAGAAGAAGAAGATGAGGAAGATGGTGGTGAGGCTCTTCTTGTGCGCAAGTTCAAGAAATTCATCAACCACAAGAAGTCCTATCATCAAAGGAGAGGCCCCTCAAATTCCTACCGCAAGGACAAAGGTAAGGAAAGGAAAAATGAGGGGATTGGTTGTTACGAGTGCAAGAAGCCGGGTCACATAAGAGCAGAGTGCCCCTTACTGAAGAAGGAGAGTAAGTACAAGAAGAAAAAGGCACTTGTGACTACCCTATCGGACTCCGACTCATCATCCTCCTCATCAGATGATGAACAAGAAGAGAAGGCCAATTTCTGTTTCATGGCCAACGAAAACGAGGTAACTTCCGACACGCATCCTGATTTTTCTTTTGATGAACTTTATGATGCATTTAATGAATTAATGGTACAATATAAGGCTATAAATCTTAAGAATAAAGAACTGAAAATAACTAATCAATCATACCTACATAAATACGATAAATTAGTTAAGGATAAGGATTTAATCACCAAAGAAAATATAGAACTTAAAACAAGCAACCTACTTTTAACTCAAAAGACTAACACCTTAACTAAAGAAAATGAAAAACTAACTAAGGAATTTTTAGAACTTAAAAAATATAAACAAACCTTAGATAAGGATCTTACTAAAGAACTTAATGATCTAAAAGCCGAAAAACAAACAATAACTAAAGAACTTAACAAATATAAACCTATAGTTGAAAAATTCACATATAGCTCTGAAAAATTAAACATGATACTAAATAGTCAACGTGCGGTATTTAATAAAGCAGGTTTAGGGTATAAACCAAGGAATAAGCAAAAACTTCTTAGTAACTTTTTTGTTAAAGCTGGAGAAACTAAAATTAAGAAAATAACTTGCTTTTGTTGTGGAATAGTAGGACATAAAGCAAATGCATGTAATTTTAGGAAAAGTAAAACTAAAAGAAAAATTAAAAGGGTATGGGTTCCAAAAGGAACCAACTTGACTAACCATGAAGGACCCAAGAAAACTTGGGTACCTAAGATGACATGACTTGCTTGTGTAGGAGTGTCTTGCAGCCAAGGTCAACAAAAATTGCTGGTATTTGGATAGTGGCTGCTCAAGGCACATGACGGGTGATAAAGACCAATTTTTCACCCTTGAAGCTAAGAAGGGAGGTGCTGTGACGTTTGGAGACAACAACCAAGGTCACATCATTGGTATTGGTAAAGTTCAAATCACCCCTTCTACTTTTATAGATAATGTTAGATATGTTGATGGTCTTAAGCATAACTTGTTAAGCATTAGTCAATTATATGACAAAGGATATGATGTTATGTTTAAACCATCACTATGCATTATAACAAATCCTAATGATAATAGTTTAGTTTTTAAAGGGATTAGATGTGGAAATGTATATGTGGTAGACCTAGAAGACCTTGCAAAACATAACCAATGTTTAGTTGTTAATGAAACTAAAGATAATGATGCTAGTTGGTTATGGCACCGTAAGTTAGGTCATGCAAGCATGGACACAATAACTAAATTAGTTAAAAGAGATTCCGTGATAGGTTTGCCAAAGTTAAAATTTGAAAAGAACAAAATCTGTGAAGCATGTCAATTTGGCAAACAATCTAGGAATTCTTTTAAACCCATAAAATGTGTCTCTACCTCTAGGCCTCTAGAATTATTACACATGGACCTATTTGGTCCAACTAGAACAACAAGCCTAGGTGGAAATAAATATGGTCTAGTCATAGTAGATGATTACTCTAGGTACACATGGGTCATGTTTCTAGCACATAAGGACCAAGCATTTTCCATGTTTAAAAAGTTCCATAAGGAAGTAACAAATGCTAGAGAGTCTTCAGTCATAGCCATTAGAAGTGACCATGGTACCGAATTTGAAAATCAATTATTTGATGAATTTTGTAGTAAAAAGGGGATAACCCATAATTTTTCTGCACCTAGGACACCACAACAAAATGGAGTTGTGGAAAGGAAAAATAGAACACTAGAGGAAATGGCTAGAACGATGTTATGTGAAAGTAACCTCCCTAAGTACTTTTGGGGAGAAGCCATTAATACTTCTTGCCATATATTAAATAGAGTTCTATTAAGACCCATCATAAAGAAAACACCTTATGAACTGTGGAAAAACAGAAAACCAAAGGTTAACTATTTTCATGTTTTTGGATGTAGGTGTTTTGTACATAATAATGGGAAAGATAATCTAGGGAAATTTGACCCTAAATCTGATGAAGGAATATTCTTAGGTTATTCTACAACTAGTAAAGCCTATAGAGTCTTTAATAAAAGAACACTAGTTATAGAAGAATCTATACATGTTGTATTTGATGACTCTAGTGACATCTCCTCTAGTAAGAAAGCCAATCTTGATGATGATATTGAAATACTTGAAGAAAAGATAGATGAGGTGGGATTACAAGATGGTAATCAAAAGTTGATTGAAGGAGAATCATCAAACCAAGAGCCTATAGTGGATCATGGGCTAACTAAAGCTTGGAGGTATGCTCACGGGCATCCTAAGGAACTAATTCTAGATGACCCATCACAACCGGTTAGGACTAGAGCATCTCTTAGAAATTTGAATAACCATCTAGCTTTTGTTTCACACTTTGAGCCCAAACATATAGAAGAAGCCGAAAATGATGTAAATTGGATAAATGCAATGCAAGAAGAACTAAACCAATTTACTAGAAACAAAGTGTGGGATCTAGTAGAGAGACCTTCTGAATATCCAATAATAGGTACAAAATGGATATATAAAAATAAACTAGATGAAAATGGAATTGTTATAAGGAATAAGGCTAGACTAGTAGCAAAGGGTTATAATCAAGAAGAAGGCATAGATTTTGATGAAACCTTTGCTCCCGTAGCTAGACTTGAGGCGATTAGACTTCTATTAGCATATGCATGCTCTAAGGACTTCAAGCTATATCAAATGGATGTAAAAAGTGCTTTTCTAAATGGGTTTATTAATGAGGAGGTGTATGTAGAACAACCTCCTGGTTTTGAAAATCATCAATACCCTAATCATGTGTATAAACTGAACAAAGCGCTTTATGGACTAAAACAAGCACCTAGAGCATGGTATGAGAGACTTAGTAAATTTCTATTAGAACATGAATTCTCTAGAGGAAATGTAGATACAACATTATTTCTGAAAAAGAAAAATAAGGATATGTTATTAGTACAGATTTATGTTGATGATATCATTTTCGGTGCTACTAACAATCGCCTCTGCGAGGAATTTGCTGATTTGATGCAGAGTGAGTTTGAGATGAGCATGATGGGAGAGCTGAACTATTTCCTCGGGCTTCAAATCAAACAATCTGAAGGAGGCATCTTCATCAATCAAGCAAAATATATCAAGGAGATGCTCAAGAAGTTTGATATGGAGGGAAACAAGTCAATCAGCACCCCCATGAGCTCATCATGCAAGTTAGACCAAGATGAATCAGGTAAATCTGTAGATCAAAAACTTTATAGAGGTATGATAGGTTCTTTACTGTATCTTACTGCAAGTAGGCCTGATATTATGTTTAGTGTGTGCATGTGTGCTAGATATCAGGCTAATCCTAAAGAATCACACCTAGCTGCAGTTAAGAGAATCTTTAAATACTTAATTGGAACTAAGAACATAGGGCTGTGGTACTCTAAAGAATCTAGCCTAAACTTAATAGGGTACACAGATTCAGACTTTGCTGGATGTAAGCTTGATAGAAAAAGTACCAGCGGGTCTTGTCAATTTCTAGGAGAAAACCTAATCTCATGGTTTAGCAAGAAACAAAACTCGGTTGCATTATCCACTGCAGAAGCTGAATATGTTGCAGCCGGGAGTTGTTGTGCTCAAATCTTATGGATTAAACAACAATTAGAAGATTATGGCATTAAACAAGATAAAATTCCCATTAATTGTGATAACACAAGTGCCATAAATCTAACTAAAAATCCAATTCAACACTCAAGAACTAAACACATTGAGATAAGACATCACTTCATAAGAGATCATGTATTGAATGGTGATGTGTCACTCCAATTTGTGTGTACTGATAATCAATTAGCAGACATTTTTACAAAACCCCTAAGTGAAGAGAGGTTTAGTGTGCTTAGAAGGGGATTAGGAGTGATTGATCCATCCTAGTGGGAGTTTTTCACTAGATTAATTGATTTTGATGATTAGAATGAGGTTAAAATAGAGTTTCTATGCAGTGATCATCAAATCAGTCCTTAATTAGGTGATTTTCCCTCATTTGGCACGATTATGGCATGGTTTTTAGGTGCGTGCCAAGGTTAGAGACGACTCGAGTAAGTTTCAGAGCCGGCTCCTAAGGGGGAGTCGACTCGCGCATTAGCGGGAGTCGACTCGCAAAGTTGGCAGCTGAGGGGGAGTCGACTCGCACACTGTCGGGAGTCGACTCGAAGTCTATATGCGCTAACAGAGAGTCGACTCGCACATATTCTGGAGTCGACTCGAGGTCGAGTCGACTCGCGACTCAGGGGAGTCGACTCGCAGTCGGGATCCGACTTTTTAACCCTAGGTTTGTCGTTTCGCAAACACTTTTCCTCAAGCCGCCACTGTTCACAAAGCCCTAGAGCCGACTCCTAGGTCATCCCCGATCGTCTCCAAGCCCTTTTCCCGTCGATTCTTCGCCGGACATTGAGTTTCCGTCCGTTCCTAGGTCATTTCCGGTCCGTCCCGAGCTTCCTCTGTCGGTTCTTCACCGTCCTCTAGGTATTTTTCTTCCCGTTTAAGTCAAGATGCCTCGTAAGACCGTCGTTAGGAAGAGGTCCCGTCCCGAGGCCGGTCCCGAGCGACGCTCCAAGGCGCGGCACGATCCCGCGAGGCAACCACCTCCGGATCGTTCCCCGCCTAGGGTGGTTCTCGTTAGGCCGTTGGCCGGGAAGGCCGTCACCTCCGGGAGGTTTGTCGATTTCGACTATCTCTCCCGGGAGGGGTTCACCATAGGCGATAGGCTTAGAGCCCAGGGCCTAGAGTACTTCCTCACCTTGGACCTTCCCACGTATCCTGGCCTAGTTCAAGAGTTTTACAGTACCGTCCATCGGAGAGATGGAGGTATCGAGGGTACGGTAGTAGGTGTCCCGTTGCGTGTCACAGAGGACCTCATTGCCCATATCCTTCACCTTCCATTAGTAGGGGTGGCTCCCGCACACCCTGAGGATAGAGTTGCGGCCCTTACGGTCGTCTTAGGGCATCCACCTCAGTCCCCCCTAGATGAGGTATCTGCTAGCTCACTTCCTATTGAAGTGAGAATCCTTTTGAGCATTCTGTCCAGGTCCATCTTCCCTAAGACAGGGAGATTTGATTTTGTGAATGAGAGGGACTTAGCTATTATGTCTTATATCCTTCAGGACACCCCGATCAACTTCCCAAAGCTCATTTATAGGTATATGTGTGAGCCCCTAGATAGACCTAGGCTCTCACTCCCATACGGGATGTTATTCACTCTTCTTTTTAGGCAGTACGAGATTCCCATTCCTGAGAGGGAACCCTCTCGTGCCTTGCGATGGACTGATCGCTTGTGTACGGGGACTATGCACAGGATGGGATTTCGGAAGAGAGAAGGGATCTGGGTTAGGAAGTCTACTCTCACTGCTCAGACCACCAGACCATCACCCAGTCCTGAGCCAGATTCAGACTACCCAGACCTTCCAGACCATCCAGACCTCCCATCCACTCCTCCTGCTCCTACCACCTTTGCCGGACCTTCCTCCTCAGTTACACCATCTATGGAGGTTCGGATTGATCCAGAGCAGCTCCGGGAGCTGCGGCAGGAGATCGTCCGAGATCTGAGGGACGAGCTGCTTCGGGAGCTCCGAGGTGCGGTGCCTGCTCCCACTCCTGCACCCGTATCTTCTCAGTTGGTCCCTTCCTTGACAGCCGTGACTGACATGACGGCTCATGTACGGGAAGAGATCTACAATATCCGGAGTTTGGTCCAGGCCCAGTTCCAAAGCATGAATGAGGTCACGAGCTCCACTCGACAGATGCGAGAGGAGATAGGTCGTGACATGCACACCACCACCGAGGGGGCCGAGCGCTTGTCGAATGTACTCATCGACAAGCTGGACGCACTACAGACATCGGTGACTGGGCTTCAGGCGTCGGTGACAAAGCTCTCCACTACACATAGCAGAGCCACCACATCTATTATCACGCAGCTCGGACATGTGACAGATGCAGTCACCCTCCTCATGGAGCAGAGCCGATTGAGAGGAGGAGCACCATCCTCGAGAGGAGGTGCCACATCCTCGAGAGGAGGAGCCACACCCTCCAGAGGAGGAGATGCATCCTCAAGAGGGGGAGCCTCATCCTCGAGGAGGCCATAGATGTTTTTGTGTGATGTATTGTTTTACCTTACTTATTGTATGCTCAAATGTGTTCACATTCATATCAATACAATGAGTAGACATTTTATCTTCAATTATGTGCCATTTGATGTGCCATTTGTTGATTGTGCCATTGATTGTGTGTGATTACCTCCTTTTTGGTATGATGACAAAAAGGGGGAGAAATATGTATAAAATATGGTAAAATATGTAAAAGGAGAGAAATATTGAAAAAAATATGTAAAAGAAATCAATGGAAATAAATAAAACGATAAACTCTTAAAAATACACACAAATTTGTTCTAAGTGGATTCGGTACCTCGAGGCTCATTATCTCTCTTTTGGGGCTCCTAATGGAGTAATCTCCAGAATCTATTCAAGGGATATTCGGAGATTAGCTGAATCCTACTCAAGAACAAATTGACAGATTTTTCCTCTAAAAAGATAAAATTCAGTTCAAAAAAAAAAACTTCAAAGCATGAAGAGGAAATTCAGAAAATCAAAATATAGTTGAATGCATATGTTGAGGGGGAGAATCTGAATTTTAATCAAGCTAAATCATTAATGACATATAAGCCAAACAATTGATTGCATAATATGAAGGCTTATATAATTCCAAATGAAAGGGGGAGCTTTAACTCCGAAATTTAATGTTTCACTCCTTTCAAACTTGGATAAATTAAATTATCAGACATTTGAATTCATTTATGGATTTTACTTTATTGTTTTATGAGCAATTCATTTTACATATACTCAAAGTTTTGTCATCATCAAAAAGGGGGAGATTGTGGAGTGATTGATTAAAACCCCATTTGATTTTGATGAGCTCAAAGCAATTGAGTATATCTTGTGATTACTAATGAATTCAATTGAGTATTTCAGTGAAAATCCTGTCCAAGTGTTTCTAGACTTGGTTCATAGTATTTTGGATAAGTTAAGAAGTCTGCATGAACCAATGTCTGAGACTCGAGTCGACTCCCGAGCATCACGAGTCGACTCCAAGCGTATCAAGTTCACTGGCACGAGCTCGAGTCGACTCCAGATTAGTACGAGTCGACTCCGACTGAGAACAGAAAGAAGAACAGAAAGCTTCATCTCAGAACCTGTCAACGAGTCGACTCCTGAAGTGCGCGAGTCGACTCCAATGTTCACCGAGTCGACTCCAGGGAAGTAAGAGTCGACTCCAAGCAGTCACAGGCAGAAAAGTCAGAGAGCAGTTTTCGGGTCTGAGATTCGAGTCGACTCCAGTGGAACGCGAGTCGACTCCGATGGTTGGCAGGTCGACTCCAAAGAAGGTAAGAGTCGACTCTCAGAGGAACACAAGAAAAAAGTCAGAGAACGATTTTCGGACTCTGAGATTCGAGTCGACTCCCGCAGTACACGAGTCGACTCCGAGACTGAGCGACCATCAACAGACAGAAGACCATGTTACTGCCTCTGAGATTCGAGTCGACTCACAGACAGCTCGAGTCGACTCCAAGACAAGCTACACGTCAAAAGGCAGAAGACCAACTTTCGAAAACTGAGAGCCGAATCGACTCCAAGGAGGTTCGAGTCGACTCCAAGACTGGATGAGCCAAACGACAGAGAATCGAGAGTTCGGGCTCTGAGATTCGAGTTGACTCCCAGGACAGTCGAGTCGACTCGAGTGGACAAAATTCAAATTTGGATCCACGGACTTCAGTGGATGAGCCGACTCCAAAAATTGCCAGGTCAACTCCAGAAGTTGGCGAGTCGACTCCAGGTCAAGACGAGTCGACTCCCAGTCAAGACGGCAACTTTAATTCAAATTTGGAACAGTTGCCGAGTCGACTCCGGAAAAGCGTGAGTCGACTCCTGCTACAGCCGAGTCGACTCCTGATCGCGCGAGTCGACTCCAACCCACCAACGGTCATATTGTCAGGCTGCGCAGAGTGTGCAGAACGGCCAGAAAAAGCAGAGTAACGGCTAGTTTCCGTGGGGGTTGGCTTAAATAGCCACAGAGGACTGTAGCAAGGAGATAACAGATATTCCACTCCAAGCATTCAAGTTTTCAAGCTCTCCAAGTGCTCTTAAACGAAAAAGGGGAGATCTGCATTTACTGCTCCAACAACTTCTTCCCAACAATCAAAGCTTCCTCCTCCTGCATTCAAGTCGACCACTCTTTCAAGAGGAGACCGGAGTTCCAGAAGCCATACCTCTTCACCAGCTTAAAAGCGTTTGAGGGCTTCTAACTCCTTTACGATTATATTGTCTTAAATCTGCTTTTTGAGAAGCTATTTTCTGTTTTCTTCTATCTCTTGTATTTACTTGATTCAATCGGGGGATTGAATCAAGGGGTTTAAGGTTGGTTAGTGAGCCAAGTTAAAACCAACGTGTGTAAGGGTTTGATTGTGAGCCCGGAAAAACAATCGGGGTTGGTTCTAGTCGGTGAGCCTGGGAAAACCGACCGAGTTCGTTGTGAGCTCGTAAAACAACAAGTTTGGTTGTGAGCTTGCAAAACAACCGGCTGTAATCCAAGGGGGTTATAGTGAAATTCCCAAGTGAGACTTGGGGAGTGGACATAGGAGCAAGGGTTAGCTCCGAACCACTATAAAACTTTGTGTTTGTAGTGCATTGTCTCTCATCTTCTTCCCCGCACATTACTCACAGCACTAGGCTTTAATTAAATAACTTGCTATAGTTTTTAATTAATCATCCACAAAGTTTTAATTAGCCAAATTATATTAAAAACCCAATTCACCCCCCCTCCCCTCTTGGGTTGTCTATCTGGGCAACACCTCTGGTAATCTGACTAATTTCCAAGTCTGATTCTTCTCTAAAGATTGTAATTCTTCAACCATAGCCATGGTCCATTGTTCAGCCTGCGGACTACTAATAGCCTCCTGATATGTGGTCGGCTCATCACCAATAGTGTCTGCAATGCTCAGAGCATAATAAACTAACCCAGCACAAGCTGAATCCTCAAAACCATACCTTTGTGGTGTTCTGATCTGACGCCTGGGTCTACGAGTGGCAATGCTATCAATCTGATCCTGACCTTCCATGATAACCTCCTCCTGAGTCTGTATCTCTGCATCTGTCTGCTGTTGCTGCTCATTCAGAATTAAAGTATCTTCATTTGCCTGCTGCTGCTGTGATCTGATAGTCTGATCAATATTCATAACAGTCCTATCTATCTGATCCTGACCCTGATCTCTCTCAGAAGAACTTGGTTGTAGCTGCCTTAAAGGAGTAGCTATCTCATGAAATGTCACATCCCTACTGACTAAAAAACCTTGGGATCCAGGCTCTGTGCACCATAATCTATAGCCTTTTACCCCAGATGCGTATCCAAGAAATACGCACTTCTTAGCCCTAGGGTCCAACTTTCCATCTCTTACATGTGCATAAGCTGGACACCCAAAGACTCTGAGTACTGAATAGTCTGCAGGTCTTCCTGTCCACATTTCTTCCGGAGTTTTCATGCCCAATGCTGATGCTGGAGATCGGTTTATAATGTAGCAGGCTGTGTGAGCGGCCTCTGCCCAAAAATCTCTAGTTAATCCAGAACTAGATAGCATAGATCTGACTCTCTCAATTAGTGTGCGATTCATGCGTTCTGCCACACCATTCTGTTGAGGTGTACCTACTGTGGTTCTGTGTCTGACAATGCCCTCTAATTTGCAAAAGTCATTAAACTCAGTAGAACAAAATTCTAATCCATTGTCAGTTCGGAAGGTTTTTAACTTCCTATCAGTATGCCTCTCGACCATAGCCTTCCACTTCTTGAATGTGTCAAACACATCACTCTTATTTCTGATAGTGTATATCCAGACTTTGCGGGAGTAGTCATCAATAAAAGTGAGTAAATACCTAGATCCACCCTTGGATGTAATTGGGGCTGGTCCCCATAGGTCAGAATGAATATAATCCAATATACCAGCTGTCCTGTGCACGCCTGTAGAAAAGCTGACCCTGTGTTGTTTTTCGAACACACAATGCTCACAGAATCCAAGTGCACCAACCTTCTGACCACTTAGCAAACCACGTCTGCTCAGCTCCTGTAAACCCTTGTCTGAGATGTGGCCCAATCTCTGATGCCACAGGTGTGTCAACTGCTCAGTAGAAGACTGTACTGCTGAAGCCTGTCCAACTATTGTACTACCATCCAAATAGTAAAGGGTCCCACACAATTTCCCTTTCAATAAAGTCAATACTCCTTTATTGATAGTTATTGATCCTCTACCCCATCTGCCCTTGAAACCTGCACTATCGAAAGCATGTACTGAGAGAAGGTTTCTCTTTAGTTGAGGAACATATCTGACATCGTCCAAAGTCACGACAGTGTTTGCATTAGATTTAATTTGAACGGTACCAATACCTTCTACTTTACAAATACCATCATCTCCAAGAAGAACGGTGCCCCCCTCACATGATCTAAAAGAAGAGAACCATTCCTTATGAGGTGTCATGTGGAAAGATGCTCCAGAGTCCACAATCCAAGTATCAGGATGACTGACACTGCAAGCAGCTGTAAATACTACATCATTATCATTACTATTGTGACCTGCTGATGAAACTGCAACCGTTGCCGAGTCTGAGACGGTTCCTTTATCCTTTTGTTCCCTCTCTTTCTTAGACTGTAGTAGTCTACATTCTGATTTCCAGTGGCCTGGCTTCTTATAATAGTGACAAACACCTGGTCTTCTAGACCTAGACTTTGATCTGGTTTTGGATTTGCTTCTACCTTGTCCACCTTTCTTCTGCTCATCTCTACCTCTAACTATAAGTCCTTGAGCTGGAGTCTGAACTTGATGTTGTAACTGTACTTTCAATCTAAGCTCATTGGATAACAAAGTAGCTTCTACCTCTTCAAGACTTATTGTCTCTTTTCCATAGAGCATGGTAGTAGTAATATGCTCAAAGGACTTAGGCAATGAGTAGATAAGGATCAAAGCCTTGTCTTCTTCATCTACTTTAACACCAATATTTGATAAATCAAGTAGGAGCTTATTATACTCATCCAAGTGATCTTTGAGTGAAGTCCCTTCTGCCATACGAAATGTGTACAATTTTTCCCTCAAGTACAATCTATTAGTAAGGGATTTTGCCATATATAGACTCTCCAATTTTTCCCATACTCCCTTAGCTGTATCAAGATCCACAACATTTCGCAAGACTTTATCACTCAAACCCGAAAACAAAGTTCCTAGTGCTCTCTCATTAATCTCTTCTTTGACAGCCTCATTATCTCCTGGGATTGCATCCATACCCTTGAGGGCTTTTGCTACACCCTCCTTAACCAACAGGTATTTCATTCTTACCTTCCATAGTGAGAAGTCCCCTGTGCCATCAAATACAGCCACTTCATGCCTTATGGTAGTGGAATGTGAAATAAAAGCCGAATCGTTAGCCCTAGATGAATTTTGTTGCCCAACAGTAGCCATAGCTCTGATACCAATTGTTGGGATTAATGGGCACAAACTCACTGTATCCGGCTTACCAATTAAGAATTGGACTCATTCAGGCATTCCATCAAACACATCACAGGCATGAAAAGATAAGCACAAAGACACCAAATTTACGTAGTTCGGCAGCAAGTGCCTACATCCACGGGGAGGAGGAGCAATCCACTATATCAATCTTCCCAATAGGGTACAAACATAGATACATAAGAGCCCAAAATATGGACTGCCAAATGATCACAATATGAGGCAATATAAAACCAAATATAAAGCAAGAAACAACCTGATCGGATCACCCTTCTGCAGCCACAATGATAGATCAAAAGTGTAGTATGCAAATCAACCTTTCTACGGCTCCAATGGTAGATCAAATGAGTATCAAAACTATACCTTCCCTTGTTGCAATTTCTGTGAACAGCAAAGAAGAAAGGGGCTCACGGAAACAGGGAAGCCACAGGAAGAAGCCACGGTTGAAGAAGGAAGAAGGAAGAAAGCCTCCAGCGAGTGAAGACAGAAGGGAAACCAAGTCAGATGTTGCCAGGAGACCGAGAGCGCACGAGAGGAAGAAGATGGGAGCGGCGGCGGCTGAAAAAACCCTTTCAACCTAAAAACAAAACAAAGCCCTTCATCCCACGGGAAAAGAGGTAACATGTACCTTTTATATAATGAAATGTCATTTTGCAAATAGGTCCCTCTCAAAACCAATATTTGGAGCAAAGTCCAAAATAGTCAACATGTTCTTTTCTAGTGTTTGGTATCTATTGCACTCCAAAATTTATAGTAAAATTTTGAAGCATACTGTCTCCTACTGTTCTTCTTTTCTTCGTTTGTATTGCATGCCCGGACATGCAAAACTTTTGTTAGATTGCACATGCAATAATACTCGGTATATTCTCAAGTAAACAATTAGGTATGGACATGCAAAACTTTTGGAATCCCGCGCATGCCGCAGAAAAATCAAAACGCAGCAGAAGAGGAATGCGCGAGATTGCATCCATCGCATGAACGTATTTTAAAACCGATGTTCATAGATAGATTAGGATTAAAACATTTTCATAAGATTAGAAAGATCAGATCTTCACCTTGTGTGGGTTGATATTCACCGCAATCTGATGATCGTGGATGTGTTGGAGGTTTGTTTGAAGCCGCACACGCGTCCGGCCTCTACGGGTATCCAAATGAGGTAGAGGATCAATCCAAACTCTCTAATCTCCCCAGGGTGCTAGCTCCCTTGCAGAAATATGTTTTGATGGCTGAAGTCATCTCTAATGAATCAACTCTTGCTTGCCTTAGAGAGGAGGAAGGACTAGAAGGGAGAAAAAGGATTCACCCTTCTTGCTGCCCTTTCCCTTTGATTCTTTTTCTTGCGGTGGAAGAAGGAAGAAGGGAAAAACCACATGCCTCCCTCCCTTTTTTTTTGTTTGCGGCTGAAACCCAAGAGTATAAGGGGCCTTACAGCTGAAAGAAGAGAAGAAAAGCCCTAGGGGGCCGCCCCCTATTTTTTTTTCTTTCAAGACGTGTGGAGCTCCTAACTTTTAGGAGCTCCAAGTCTATCTTTAGGAGGGGCGTCCACCCCTCCTATTCTCTTCTCACGTAAAAACTAAGGGGAGGGGCGTACGCCCCTCCTCCTTTTTTTCTCATGCCCCACTCTCCACTTCGTTAAATGAAGTGGGGTGTGGGGCCTCTTTATGGGTGTCTAATTCTTTTCAAAAAAGAGATTAGGTGGCCTCATGTTTATCCATAAGGGTCCTAATCTGATTAGGACCCAATTAGATCATGACTCAATTGAACTCTTCAATCCTAATCCAATTAGGAGTCACCTTTATCTATTAGACCAAAAATTAATTAGGAATCTAGGAGTCCTAATCCAATTAGGACTCATATAATTTCAGTCCTAATTCAATTAGGACTTTAGGAATCCTAATCCAATTAGGATTCTAATAATTTGAAATCCTAATCTAATTAAGACTCTAAGAGTCCTACTCCAAGTATGACTCTTATTTAATAAGATCAAACCCAATTAATTAAGTCCAATTGATTTAATTAAATTGCAATCTAATTGCAATTATTCTTTCTTCTACTCACTAACTCTTAGTGAGTTAAACCAATTATCAATTAAATTGATAATAATGAACTATTGTGATTCCAAATCACAATTCAACCATCGGATCGGTCAATACCTCTAATGCGTGTGACCCAATAGGTTCTATTCTGTCTGGTAGTGAGATAAATTGTGATCCCTATCACAATATCATTGAAACTCCTTTCAATGGGTTGGAACAATTCCAACTCTTCTCATTTGGGTTCACTGATCACCAAGTAAATGCCTTTGAATCTCACAATCCACCAGTGACATCTAGCAGCATGTAGTGGCTACCCAGCAAAATGAAATAGATGAACATCTAGGTGCAGTTAATGTATGATATAGTCCCTCTATCGTGGATCTCGACTGGATGGAGGTCATGGATAACTCGTCAAACCCCATCATCTGTCATATGTAAAATTTATTCGACTCCAGTTCGAGATTGAAAAACTCTTTTTCCAAAAACTACCTTAGTCAAGAATTTACGAACTCAGTCTCATAAATCATGTAGGATCTCTCCTAATTTATCAAGATCGATAGATTCTATCTAGATGCACCCCTACTCCTACAATGAACCTACTGCAACCAATCTGCACCACAAGGACCCAAATGGATAGGGCCCATGTTTATGTGCTCGTCAAACTATAGCAACCTCATTGTGAATAGCCAGGCATTGCAGGTCAAAGGACCAGTCATACAACTGCAGCATCAAGTAAGTCATTGACGAGTGGATAAACATCCAAGTAATTACTTGCTATGGTCACCGTCCTCTAATAAGCATTTGCACAATCACTTCAGTGTCCCCATACTGTGGACTCAAGACTCGTCCATCAAAAAAAGTGATCTGTGCACTAATCTCAGCGGATCGATCACCGTCCTCGTGATGATCCATCGATCAGGAGCAATTTAGGAATTAATTACCAATGACACATATCTCAAATTTTTAACTCTTGAGAATATGCGTCATCATCTTATTAATTTCTTGGATGATTCATGGACACATAAGAACATGAATAAAAAGAATGCCCAACTTAATAAATTCATAATTAGGCCAAGTATAAATTTATGCTCCACAATATAATAATGTGTTAGCCAAATTGGCTTGTAGGGCATACTTCTAATATTGTTCTGGTAGTAATTAACTGTTATCTTTGCCGTGCAAATCACGCATGGTGGAGGATCCAGACTCGTCAAGGACCGGTGTTCCATGCCAAGCTTCGAGAGTGCTCTGGTCGTCCATACGGTATTATAAATTCATCCAAGTAAACTGGGAGACTTGGACTTTGACCCTGGAGAGACATCGCCACTGCCTTAGAGGATGTACTCTGAATACATGGACATGTCAAGTATGCTCGCAAGCTGTTTGAATGAATTCCTGAAAGAGAGATATTTTGGTGCGTGGAATGCGATGCTATGCTTGTAAATTGTCTCTGTTTTCCTGGATGGGTTCTTAGAGGCATGAAACCCACTTTGCCGACACTCTCAATGTTGCTTCTGGTGCGCTACAGGGTTCGGAGATGAGAGGCTCGGGAGATCCATCCATGCTTATGTTGTTGGAGCTTGCTGACACTCTCTTGGGGAGTTCTCTTCTTGTTTCCTGCAACAAGGTTGGTGAGTTTCATATTTCTTAGGGGCTTTTTGATAGAATGCTATAAAGAGATATCGTCTGTTGGAATGAAATGATATTGGGGTGTATGAAAAGTGGAAATGGATGGTGAGCTCTAGTAGTGTTTCATCTACTGAGGGATAAGGGGTTGTGTCCGGATCTAATTGCCTATATGGAAGACCATCGAGTCATGTATAGCTGACAGGAAGTAAGCTCCTGTGCTGATATCCTGGCCAAGTTGGGATTCTCCATAAGCTAGTACGATGCTTCGATTCATAAAACTCACAGGAGAGTGTACACCAATTCCAGATGTACATGCATAATGAGTTGCCTGCAAAGTATTCAATGTTGGGGAAAGTAACCATCTTGGTTGCATGCATAAAATTTCTTTTGTTTCTCTACTTTTATGCAACTAAAAATAATCGGAAAGGTACGACAACATAATGCATGTGAAATGTTTAGAGGTTGCACCTATGACTACATTTTACTAAATGTAGCTTCTTTATGTGTACAAGTCTTACATTCTGTTCACTCAAATATGTAAGTTTTTAATCCATCACATCTATGTTGTACTCATGCAAAACAAGTAAATTGTGTTCATTTATTCCATTTTGGGAATTTATAATTGTACAACCTCTATTTTTGTAGATCTTTTTGTCTCCCATGGACTCAAGAAAACTATTTAAAAAATTTAACAAAAGTTGACCATCAAAAAGCAGATTCTTGTTTAAGAATCTTCAGCAAAAGTGACTTTGTTCTTTAGCAAACAGTGGCTACCATAACGTTGTAAAGTATTCTGCTTGGTACCTTATCTATATATGGTATCTGTTTTGGACCATAAATCTTAGCCCTTAATTTCCAAGTTTTTAATCAAGCAATGGTCTGTTGTGATCCTATCATGATCAAAAGAAAACATATCGTCTTACTAGAATAAAAAGAAGTAGGAAATGTATCAGCTTGTCATGGTGTGTTAGACTTGCTTAAAATGCTAAATCACCACATTTCCCAATCTGAAATAACGAAAAAGAAAACAGAGCTATGATTTTCTCATGTTTACCATGCATCCCACCTCTCTGCTATACTTTCAGCCACTTGGATTTGAATGTTGAAGGAGAGCTCAAATCCCGTAATATCTGGGCCCAATACAGACCGGGCCCAATACAGTAGGGCCCAGTTGAAGAGTATTGGGCCAGGGGGGGTTAGTGGGCTACGCTGGCCCATGAAGAGTAGCCATGGAGGACTGTCATCTCCCGCCTGAGGGCTGAAAGGATAGGACCACCAGCTGGCCAACGGAGAGACCCCCACAGACATGCAAAACGGGAGCCCGCCACCTCCTCCCCCTCAGTAGCTGAGCATTGAGTTGGCCTGAAGAGGGGGGGGGGGGGCAGCTGGTGGCTCCCGGAGCAGTGAGGAAGGAGAGGATGCCACCTCTCCTTGGGGTCAAGTCTTAAGCCAAATATTTATAACCCCTAAAATTTGCTAACCCCCGATTTTGATATACCCTCCTAAACCTCTAACCTTCTGGATTTACTACACCAGAGAGCTGAGCCTTGGAGCTGGAGGCAGAAGGGACCTTATAGCCCTAGGAGAGGAAGGAGAGAGCTTGCCGAGGAGGAGGTACTGCCCAACTCCAGCCAACCAAATCAAGGTAAGGGCCCCGGTGAACAGGGTTTTAGGTAGAGAAAAAGGATGGAGAAACCCTTCTGTGGGGTGTTCTCTTGAAACAGAGGGAAGGAGACCGGCACAGGAAGGAAGACCGGCACAAAGGAAGAAGACCGGCACAAAGGAAGAAGACCGGCACTGGGGGAGACAGGAGAAGAGCCACGGGCCGGACCCACGGGCTGCGGGCCGGACTCACAGGCCGCAGGCCGGCCTAAGGATGGCCCAAGCCCAGGCCCGATGTCCACTCGGGCCAAGCACAACTGGACTCGGCCTGCGGGTGACAGGGCACCGCCGCCGCTGGCCGCGGCTGCCCTAAGGCTGAGGGGCAGCCAAGGGCCGCTGGGTCTGGCCGAGCCGGCGACAGACGCGGCCTCAAGGCCGCCAGCCTCAGCCAAGCCCCACCTCTGCGCCGGCGAAGAGGTGGTGGCGCAGTTTCTATAAAAAAGGGGGGAAAAGGGAGAAGAGGGTAAACGGAAGAGGAAGAAGAACAAAAAAAAGGGGGGGAAGGGAGAAGAGGGGAAGGGGCCGGTCTCCCGCCGCCGCTGCCCTGAGGGGGGAGCACCGCCTTGGCCGGTGGATCGGGGGAGCTTCATCTCCCCGGTCGCCTGCGAGAGGAGAGGGAGGAGCCGAAAGGCGGCGAGGAGAAGAGGAAGGGAATCGGAGGAAGGGGGAGAGGGAGAGGCACGGACGAAAGAGGCCGAAGCCTCAGGAAAACCCCAGAAAGAACCCTTAACGGGTTGCCTAACGGGTCAGATCCAAGTTCGGGTCCGAAACCCGTTAGGCCCAAATAAATTGAAATGGGTTCGGAAAAAACCCAATAAAGAGGTGAACCGAGCCCAATTGAATGAAGTGAGTCTGATTAAGCCCAAATAGCATCGGGTCTGAGCCTAACTGGGTCTGAGCGAACCCAATTAAGCCAATTGGGCTAAACCCAAACCCAATTAAGCTCAATTGAGCTGGGTCCGAACCCTGTTCATATCATGTTGATTCCAGCAGGCCCAATTAGCTCTAAATCAGGCTCAGATCAAGCCCAATTAAATTGGCAGAAGGCCAAATTGGCTAGAAAAAGGTGGACCTAACCATAAATCAGACCCAACACTTTTATTAAAGGCCCAATTAGACCTTGTAGACCCAAATTACTTTAATTGAACTCCAAAGGCTTCGAATTAGGCAAATTAAATTGGGCTAAGATCCTTGATTGGGATCCAAACAAGTCCATGGTAGAATGAACTGACTCTTATAATGTGGTCTTAGGAATCAGAGATCCGTCATCTGGACCCAAGGAAGCAGTTAACCAGCTATTGTAAGTAACTTGTTCTAATATTGTTATAGATCATACCATGTTTATTTATATTTCCTAAGTGTTATTCAAGTACATACTTCATGGATGATATGTTATGATTTCATAAATTATGACCATGTATGCACCATGATTATGCTGATATTTTAAATCATGTATGCAAGTTAGTATAGCAAAATCCTATTTAGCCAAGAGGCACTATAAATAGGCTCAAAGATGCTACTGATCGAATGCAACTGAGCTGGCCTTGCTAGTAGCCGAGAATGACTGAGCCGGCCCCGCCAGTGGCTGACTAATAACTGAGCTGGCCCCGCCAGTGGCCGAGAATGACTTCGCAGTAGCATCCGAGAGAATGGACCATGGCATGCCGGGGGCACGATTTTATATGTATATTTTACGAAAATTATTGTTTGACTTAAAGTAATGCTTTGTTTACCCAGCATACATATTTTGCCATGATAAATTGTTAGATATTATGCATGTCAGCTTCTCAAACCCTGACTAAACATGTTTAGCATATGAGTTGACTTAGAATACTGCCTTGATTATCCAGTATAAATATGTGATTATGATAGAAATTATTACATAATATACATGTGAGCTTCTCAAACCCTGTTTAAAGATATTTAGCCTTTTAGTTGATCTGATAGGATTATGCAGAATTACTTAATGAGCCGTATAGCTCATGCCCGTTTATTTTCATTTTCTTTCAGATCCTCACCAGTAATCGCCTTCAGATGTGTTTTTCTTTTGTAACAGAGCTTCGTTATTTTTTGGAGAAGCATACACACTTTTGTATATCTAAATAGTATAGAAGTTCTGTATTTTGTATTCAGCCTTAAAGGTTGTACTGCAATATTTTAATATATGAAAGTTTGAATTCTATTGGCTACCTGTTACCCTTGTATGAAGCTGCGTGCTATTGTGGGCGATAGTCGGCAATGGCACAGCCGTATCACGGATCCGGATCCGGGACGTGACATCTTGTGGTATCAGGGCCTTAGGATAAACAAGAAAATAACCATAAAATATCTGGGGCAATGGGTAGTTAAGAATATTGCAGCCCATAGAGATTATCATAATATACTAGTTTATTATAATCTTACTTTAAATTTTGACAGCTAGGCGATCATCAGAAGACATGGACGACGATATGAGACCACCCTCCCCGGAGCCTAGCGAGCAGTCAGTCCCCCAGTATTCTCCACGGTCTGTGGCGGGTCAGGCAGACCTTGCCGGGGTATATCAGCTGATGGCGCAGCTGCTACAACAACAGCAGCAAATGCAAATGGCTGCTATACAACCGGCAGATTCCTACTACGAGAGATTTCGCCGACTGAACCCACCGACCTTTGAGGGTGAATATGATCCCATGGCGGCAGAAGCGTGGATCCGGGAGATGGAGAAGATGTTTCGAGCTCTCCATTTCCCCGATGAGGTGATGGTCCGACTGGCGATCTCTATGCTGAAAGGAAACGCCGAGTACTAGTGGACGGCCATAGAGATGGCTTATGCCGTCGATGGACTCACCTGGAGGGACTTCAAGAGATTGTTGCACACCCAGTATTTTCCGAATTCAGTCAACCAGATGAAGCAGAACGAATTTTTGACACTGACCCAGTCCGACCAGATGTCCGCTCTGGAGTATGCAAACAGATTCAACGAGCTGGGACGATTTTGCCCCCAGTTCATGGAGGAGGAGAGAAGTAAGGTAAACAGGTTTGAGCAGGGACTAAGGTACGGGATTCGGTCCTGGATATCCTCCCACCTATTCTCTAGCTACAGAGATGTATTGGACCGAGCCTTGAAGGTTGAGGCTGACTTGATATGGTTCGGGAGAGAAAGGGATGACCTGAAGAGGATCCAGTCAATGGGAGGGTAGAGTAGTGAGCCCGGAGGCAGTAAGGAGCCTGTGCCTAAGAAGAGACAGAGCAGAAGTTGCAAAAACCACGGCGGGACCTGCTTGAAGAAGATCAGGGCTTGTTTTTTTTGCGGATAGATAGGACACATCGCACGCGACTGCCCGAGACGGAAGAGGGATGAGCCCAGACGTTCTGCACCGGAGGACCAGAGATCAAGGGGTAACCCTTGGGTTTTCGCACTGACTCGTCAGGATGCCAGTGCTAGTGATCAAGTGGTGACAGGTACACTTCCAGTCAACTCGGCTCCTGCCTTCACTCTATTTGACTCTGGTTCTACGCATTCTTTCGTATCAATTAGCTTTTTCAGACAATTACACTGCATGTCCGAGAAATTAGAAGAACCATGGCATGTTGCTACACCCCTTCAGAAAATCGTAATTATTGACACTAAATATAAAGACTGCATAATTCAGATAGGTGAAAGAGAATTAGAGACAAATCTTCTGCAGCTTGATGTACAAGACTTCGACATTATCTTAGGCATGGACTGGATGTCTCAGTACGACGCCCATATTGATTGTTACCATAAAAGAGTGGTATTTCGGATACCTGGAGAGCAAGAATTCTTCTTTCAGGAAGACACACCCCTGTGAGGTAATCCTACACTGCATTTCATTTCTGCTTTGAAAGCCGGAAAGGCTCTGCGAAAAGGGTGTACGGCCTATCTGGCCTGTGTAACGGATACCCAAGAAGAGATCAAACTGGAAAACATTCCAGTAGTCAGGGAATATCCGGATGTTTTTCCGGATGAATTACCGGGATTACCCCCAGACCGAGAGATCGAATTCACTATCGATCTCGCACCAAGAGAGGGGCCAGTCTCCAAGGCTCCTTATCGGATGGCTCCTGCTGAGTTAAGGGAATTGAAGATACAACTACAAGAACTTCTGGACAAAAAGTTTATCCAGCCCAGTGCGTCGCCATGGGGAGCTCCTATCTTGTTTGTGAAAAAGAAAGACGGGAGTATGCGGCTATGCATCGATTACCGGAAATTGAACAAGATAACAATAAAGAACAAATATTCCCTGCCCCGGATCGATGACCTGTTTGATCAGCTGCAGGGTGCCCAAGTCTTCTCCAAGATAGATTTGCGGTCCGGTTACTATCAGTTGAAGATCAAAGCTGATGATGTGCCAAAGATTGCATTTCGAACTAGGTACAGGCATTATGAATTTTTGGTTATGCCTTTTGGACTGACCAATGCTCTGGCTACATTTATGGACTTAATGAATAGAGTCTTTTGGCAGCATTTGGATCAGTTCGTGATAGTTTTTATCGACGACATTCTAATCTACTCAAGGAGCAGAAAAGAGCATGAAGACCATTTGAGAGTGGTACTACAGACCCTTCGAGAAAAAAGACTATACGCCAAGCTGAGCAAATGTGAGTTCTGGTTGGACAGTGTGGCGTTTCTTGGTCATGTGGTCTCCAAGGAAGGAGTGTCAGTGGATCCCAAGAAGATAGAAGCGATGGTGGATTGGCCTCGTCCCACCAACGTCAAAGAAATTAGAAGCTTCTTGGGATTAGCCGGGTATTACCGACGATTTGTAGAAGGATTCTCCAAAATAGCTACTCCCTTGACCCATTTGACTAAGAAGTGGGCCAAGTTTATCTAGGACGACAATTGTGAGAAAAGTTTTCAGGAGCTTAAACAAAGGTTAGTATCTGCTCCAATTTTAACATTGTCGT
Source organism: Phoenix dactylifera (assembly GCF_051530095.1). NCBI lineage: Eukaryota > Viridiplantae > Streptophyta > Magnoliopsida > Arecales > Arecaceae > Phoenix > Phoenix dactylifera. Next base: position 19,265,980 of record NC_143198.1, on the reverse strand, counting down.
CCTCAACTGGAGAATTTACTATCTATAGTGATGCCTCCAAGAACGGGCTAGGCTGTGTATTGATGCAAGACGGCAAGGTAGTAGCCTATGCCTCAAGACAGCTAAAACCCTATGAATAGAATTACCCGACCCATGACCTAGAGCTAGCCGCAGTGGTTTTCGCCTTGAAACTTTGGAGACATTATTTATATGGCGAGCACTGTGAAGTGTACACTGACCACAAGAGCCTAAAATATATATTCACCCAAAAAGAATTGAATATGAGGCAAAGGAGGTGGTTAGAGCTCTTGAAGGATTATGACTTAAGCATTAAGTACCACCCAGAAAAGGCCAACGTGGTGGCTGATGCTCTAAGTAGGAAGACAGTAGTGGGCTCCGCCGCATTACTCACCACTCAACCACAGATTCAGAGGGATCTTAACAAACTGCAGGTTGAGGTGGTTACACGAACCGCAAGAAGTATACTGGCCATTTTGAGTGTGCAACCAACATTGATCGACAGAATAAATGTCGCTCAGCAGTCTGATGTGCACACCTGCCAGCTCAAGGACGAAGTGAAGAAAGGGTTGCGACTCGAACTCCAGATCCACCCAGATGGCACCCTGAGGTTCGGCCACTGGTTGTATGTTCCAGCTGATGCTGACCTAAAGAAGGAGATCCTGGAAGAGGCCCACCAATCCCGTTTCTCTATCCACCCTGGCAGTACTAAGATGTACAAGGACCTTCGGGAACATTACTGGTGGAAGGGGATGAAGAGAGAGATAGCTGAGTTTGTGGCTCGATGTCTGACCTATCAGCTAGTAAAAGCAGAGCACTAGAGGCCGGCAGGGTTACTAGAACCAATAGAAATCTCAGAATGGAAATGGGAGCATATTACTATGGACTTTGTTACGGGCTCCCCAAAATAGTAAGGAAGAATGATGCAGTGTGGGTGATTGTTGACCGCCTCACAAAATCGGCTCACTTCCTACCTTTCAGGATTGGTACCCCATTGGACAAGCTAGCCCAATTATATATTGATGAGATTGTATGCCTGCACGGAGTGCCAGTGAGCATTATTTCTGATCGCGACCCCCGATTCGTATTCAGATTCTGGGAAAGCTTTCAGAAGGCTATGGGTACCGAATTGAGACTCAATATAGCATATCACCCTCAGATTGACGGCCAGTCAGAGCGGACAATCCAAACTCTGGAAGACATGTTGAGGGTATGTACTGTGGATCTAGGTGGAAACTGGGATAGTCATATACCTCTGGTAGAGTTTGCATATAACAATAGTTACCATTCCAGCATTCAGATGGCTCCATATGAAGCTCTCTATGGGAGAAAATGCCGATCCCCCCTACATTGGGATGATGTCGGGGAGCGGAGATTATTGGGGCCCGAACTGGTCCAGTACATCAGAGACAAAATACTTCTGATTAGGCAAAGGCTTCAGGCTGCCCTAGGATAGACAGAAAAGATGGGCTAACAGAGGAAGAAGGGCCTTGGAATTTTTGGGGGGAACTTTGTCTTCCTAAAAATTTCTCCATCGAAGGGTATTACCCGATTCAGAAGACACGACAAGTTAAGCCCTCGCTACATCGGCCCATTCGAGGTTCTTGCCAGAATAGGCAAGGTTGCCTACAAGTTGGCCCTGCCTCCAGAGCTATCAGGTGTACACAATGTCTTTCATGTCTTTCTGCTACGGAGGTACATTCCGGATCCCAGCCATGTGGTGCCACATGAACCTCTGCAATTAAATAAAGATTTAATATATGAGGAGGCTCCCCTTGTTGGGAACCCGCCCATGCCGCTGATATTTCAAAAATTAAATCAGATGGCAGCGGAAGAGGCATGTGCGGGATCGACGTTCATCGCATGAACGTTGTTTCATGAACCGTTCGTAGTTAGGCAAGAATTAAAAACTTTTAAAACCTTTAGAAGATCAGATCTTCACCTTGTGCGGGTAGATGATCACCGCAAACTGATGATCGTGGTTTTAGGATGAAGGTTCGTTTGAAGCCGTTCAAACGTCCGGCCTCTACGGGTATCCACACGAAGCAGAGGACCGATCAAAGCTTTCTTGTCTTCCCGGGGTGCTAGCTCCCTTGCAAAGACTTCTTTTGATGGCTGATCTCCTCTCTTTCAATCAACCTTTGATTATGCTTGAGAGGAGGAAGAAGAAGGATGAAGAAGAGGAAGAAGAAGAATCCCCACGCAGCCTTCTTTCTTTTCCCTGCGTTGGAAGGAAGAAGGGAGGAAGAGGATGCCGCCAACTCTTGGAGTTCTTCTTCCCTTGCTTGCGGCTGAAACCAAAGGAGAGGGAGAGGGTGGCCACGGCTTGAAGAGGAGAAAAGCTTTAACTAGGGCGCCGGCCCTAGTCCTCCTTTAATAAGGATGAAGGGCTCCTACAAGTTAGGAGCCCTTGAATACTTTCCAAGAGGGGGCGCCGGCCCCCTCTCTTCATGCCGCACCTAATCAAGGATGAGAGGGGCTTATGCCCCTCTTACTTGGTTAACCCAATCCTCTTCAAAAGAGGATTAGGTGCTCTTCTCATGGTTTAGTCCTAATCTAATTAGGATTAACCAAATCATGAATCAATCGGGTTTAATCTGTGCTAGTCCTAATCCAATTAGGACTTGAATGAACCATGACTCAATTGAACTCTTCAATCCTAATTCAATTAGGAGTCATGTTGATTCATTAGATTAATAATTAATTAGGACTTAAGGAATCCTAATCCAAATTAGGACATATTTAATTTTAGTCCTAATCCAATTAGGACTCTATTTGAATCCGAAGTCCTAATCCGATTAGGACTCTAGGAATCCTACTCCAAGTAGGAATCCGATTTTAATTCAAAATTCCTAATCTCATTAGGATTGTAGGAATCCTATTCCAAGTAGGAATCCCAGTCCTACTCCAACTAGGATTTCCAGTCCTAATCCAATTAGGACTCTAGGAATCCTACCCGAAGTAGGATTTGTGTTTAAGTCCAATTGATTAATTCCCTTTGTTCCTTCTTCAACCGAATATCAATCGAATTGATTACTCGTGATTCATAATCACTATTCAACCATCGGATCGGTCAATACTCTAGTGTGTGTGACCCCATAGGTTCTATTCTGACTGGTAGTGAGATATATTGTGATCTCTATCTCAATATCATTGAAAACTCCTTTCAATGGGTTGGAACGATTCCAACTCAACTCATTAGGGTTTATCGATCATCGAGATAATCCCTGTGAGTCTCACCATCCACCAGTGACACCTAGCAGCATGTAGTGGCTACCCAGCAGAATGGAATGATGAACCTCTAGGTGCAGTTATCATGTGATACAGTCCTACTATCGTGGATCCCTACAGGACGGAGGTCATGGACAACTCGTCAAACCCCATCGTCTGTCATATGTCAAGATTTATTCGACTCGAGTTCGATAGTGGAAAACTCTTTTTCCACTTTATATTACTGCCCTGGCCAAGGTCTTAGAACTCAGTCTAACAAATCACATAGGATCACTCCTCTTCTATCAAGGTCGATAGATTCCTTATAGGTGCATACCCTACTCCTACAGTGAACCTACTGCAGCCAATCTACACTGCATGGACCCATATGGCTAGAGACCATGTATGTGTGCAGTCAAACTACAATAACCTCACTGTGAGTAGCCGAAGCACCGCAGGTCAAAGGACCAGTCACACTACTGCAACATCAAGCAAGTCACTGACGAGTGGATAGACATCCAAGTGACTTCTTGTCTTGGTCACGCTCAGTACCCTTGTTCTCTAACAAGCACCTGCACTATCACTTCAGTGTCCCTACACTGTGGACTCAAGTCTCGTCTATTCAGAAGGAAAGTGATCTGTGCACTGATCGGATCGATCACCGTCCTCGTGATGATTCATTGATCAGGAGCATTTAGAAATTAATCACCAATGATACATGGCTCAAATTGTCAACTCTTGAGAATTTGTATCATCATCTTATTAATTTCTTGGACGATTCATAGACACATAAACAATATGAATGAAAAGATGCCTTTTATTTATTCAATAATAAATAGTCAAGTACAAAATTATGTCCCTAGAATCAACAATGTGTCAGCCAAATTGGCTTCTAGGGCATACACCTAACAATCTCCCACTTGCACTAAAGCCAATTGGTCATATATCTTAGGCCCATCTTCTCAAGGTGGGCTTCAGTCTTTTGCTGACTCAGCTGCTTAGTGAACGGGTCTGCCACGTTATCCGCGGAGTCTACTCTCTGCACCTCTACATATTTCTTCTCCACATAGTCGCGTATGAGGTGAAAGCGCCGCTCTATATGCTTAGACTTCTGATGAGACCTTGGCTCCTTAGCAAGGGCTATGGCGCCATTATTATCGCAGTAGAGTGTTATGGCATCTGATGTCATCACGTCCAACTCTGCAATGAATTTCTTGAACCAGAAGCCTTCCTTAGCAGCTTCAGAGGCGGCGATGTATTCAGCTTCCATAGTAGAATCAGCAATGATCGGTTGTTTAGAACTCTTCCAATTTACCGTACCACCATTGCACAAGAACACATATCCAGATGTTGACATCCTGTCATCGACATCAGTCATGAAGTCTGAATCTGTGTACCCTTCTACCTTTAACTCTGATGATCCTCCAAAAACCAAGAATAAATCTTTAGTTCTTCTCAAGTACTTAAGAATATTCTTCACAGCTGTCCAGTGTTCTTCATCTGGATTCGACTGATATCTGCTTGTGACACTCACAGCAAGAGCTATATCAGGTCGTGTACACAGCATGGCATACATGAGGCTTCCTATTGCCGATGCATAGGGAATCTTGCTCATGCGTTGAATCTCTTCAGATGTGTTGGGGCACATCTTCTTGGAGAGATGAATTCCATGCCTAAGGGGTAAGAGACCCCTCTTGGAGTTTTCCATGCTGAACCTTTTCAGCACCTCCTCTATGTACATCTTCTGTGAAAGGCCAAGCATCCTTTTAGATCTATCTCTATAGACCTTTATTTCCAAAATATAGGATGCTTCCCCAAGGTCTTTCATGGAGAATTCTTTTGACAACCAGACCTTGACCGAGGTTAGCATGGGAATATCATTCCCAATCAGGAGAATGTCATCTACGTACAGTACGAGAAAAACGACAGCACTCCCACTAACCCTTTTGTAAACACACGGTTCCTCTTCATTTTTGATGAAATCAAACGTTTTGATTGCGTCATCGAAACGAGTGTTCCAACTCCGAGATGCTTGCTTTAGTCCATAGATGGACCTTTGCAGCTTGCAGACCTTGTGATCTCCATCACTGAAAGTGAAACCCAAAGGCTGTTCCATATAGATGTCTTCATTAAGATATCCATTCAGGAAAGCAGTTTTCACATCCATCTGCCAGATTTCATAATCATGAAATGTTGCAATGGCAAGCAGTGTTCGGATGGATTTCAGCATGGCTACAGGTGAAAAGGTCTCCTGATAGTCAATGCCTTCGCGTTGACTATACCCTTTCGCCACCAGCCTTGCCTTAAAGGTCTCTACCTTTCCATCCGAACCTATTTTTCTTTTGTAGATCCATTTGCATCCAATAGGTACAATACCTTCTGGTGGGTCTACTAAGGTCCAGACTTGGTTGGAATGCATGGAGTCTAACTCTGACTTCATAGCTTCCAGCCATTTCTCGGAATCGATATCAGATATCGCCTCGTTGTAGGTTTTGGGATCCTGTATGTGATCCCTATCTCCCACTAGGAACATTTTCTCGGTATCCTCTTCTAGTATACCTAAGTATCTATCGGGAGGATGGGAGACCCTACTAGATCTACGAGGTGGTCGAGGGACATTGTGTACTGGCTCTTTATGAATGGGTTCTATAGGATCCATGACTCGTTGCTTTTCAGAGACTTTCTCTTCAAGCTCAATTTTCCTCCCACTGCCTCTATCAAGGATAAACTGATTTTCCAAGAAGATGGCATGACGGCTCACAAACACATTGTGATCCTCTGAGAAGTAAAAATTGTATCCTAATGACTCTTTAGGATATCCTATAAAACGAGCACTTATGGTCCTAGCCTCTAGTTTGTCCGCCTGTAGTCTCTTGACGTGGGCCGGACATCTCCAAATCTTGAGATGACCCAGACTTGGTTTCTTACCATGCCATATCTCATATGGTGTGGTAGGAACGGATTTAGAGGGAACTCTATTCAATAAATAAATCGCTGTGAGTAAGGCATCTCCCCAAAGGAACATAGGTAAATCAGTGAAGCTCATCATGGACCTGACCATATCTAATAGGGTCCGATTCCTCCTCTCTGACACTCCGTTGAGTTGAGGTGTACCCGGAGGTGTCCATTGTGAGACTATGCCGTTTTCTTTGAGATAGTCCCGGAATTCCCCACTAAGGTATTCTCCTCCTCGATCTGATCGAAGAGCCTTAAGAGGTTTTCCAGTTTGTTTTTCTACTTCATTCTTGAACTCTTTGAACTTTTCAAAAGACTCAGACTTGTGTCTCATAAGATACACATACCCATACCGTGAATAATCATCGGTAAAGGTAATGAAGTAAGAATAACGTCCCCTGGCTAGCACATCGAATGGGCCACATACATCTGTATGTACTAGGGTAAGTATTTCAGTGGTCCTCTCCCCATGTCCTACAAAGGGCAGTCTAGCCATTTTTCCTTGAAGACAGGACTCGCAAGTTGGATATGACTCGGAAGTCAATGAGCCGAGAAGCCCATCTTTATCCATTTTGTTCATTCTGTCTTCTCCAATATGGCCAAGCCTGAGGTGCCACAAATATCTTTGGTTTATCTCATCTCTGGATCTTTTGGATCCTTTGGCACTCACATCTTGCTCGGTAACATTCACAGATACATCCATATGTAAATGATAGAGACTGTCAATCATAAAACCACGTGCGACTATTTTATTTCTTAAATAAATAGAACAGCAGTCTTTGTCAAATGTAAAAACATGACCTTCCTGTGCTAGACATGAAACAGAAATCAAATTTCTGCTAGCAGCAGGTACATAATAGCAGTCTCTAAGTAATAAACTAAATCCAGACGGTAGTCGCAGATGGTAGGTGCCCACAGCCACAGCAGCAACTTTTGCCCTGTTGCCAACCCGAAGGGTTACCGCACCTTCCGCCAGCCTTCTACTTTCCTTTAGACCCTGCATGGTAGTGCACAAATGAGCACTAGAACCAGAATCTATAACCCAACTAGAAGTAGAAGAAACCGTTAGATTAGTTTCAATTATGAGCAAGTCTATACCTTCTGAAGGTGTGTCACCTTTCTTGTTCTTCAGGCTCTCGAGGTATGAAGGACAGTTTCTCTTCCAGTGGCCTTTGACATTGCAGTGGAAACATTTTCCTTTGTCGTCAGCCTTTTTCTTTTGAACTTCCTTCTTTGGCTTCTTGTCTTTCTTCTGCTTCTTAGCAGGCTTCTTTTTCTTCCAAGTAGACTTTCTCTTGGAACCAGAAGTCAACTCAGCAGCAAGGACATTGCCCCTTGAACCTTTCAAGGCTCCCTCAGCAGTTACCAACATGTTGATTAGTTCAGTCTTAGTGCATTCAATCTTATTCATATGGTAGTTTACTATAAACTGACCAAATGAATTAGGAAGTGACTGTAGGATCAAATCCACTTGTAATTCCTTGTGCATGTCCATACCGAGCTTCTCAAGCTCCTCTAGGTCCTTGATCATGGACAGACTGCCCCTCGCGCATTTTTGTTTTAAAAAGCCTCTTGGACACTTCAAAACGAGCTGTGCGACTCTGCTCACCATACAACTCTTGCAGGTGTGCCAGTATGTCCCTAGCAGTCTTCATATTTTCATGCTGGCATTGGAGTTCATTTGACATGGATGCCATCATATAGCATTTTACTCTAATGTCATCATCCAACCACTTTTTATGCATCTCACGCTGAACATCAGTAGGACGTGTTGGTAGTGTGGGGATATCTGAATCGAGTATGTAGCCTATTTTCTCACAGTCCAAAACAATTTTGAGATTTCTAAGCCAGTCCTTGTAATTGGTTCCGGTCAGTCGGTTGGTCTCAAGAATACGGGTCAAAGGGTTTGAAGCTGACATTGTATCTGCAGAGAGTAAAGATTCTAGTTAGACTTTTGTACTTGATCCTAATCTGTTCTAAGGTCTTTTTAGAACAAATGTAACTCCCACTATTTTCTCGAATCCCTCACACTCCCCTGGTAGGAAAACGGAAATCCCACACGACTAGGGTTTCTAGTGGGTACTGCGGTCCCACCGATTTACATGCCACCTCACCTAACAGTTATTGGTGACACATAGATGGATGAGTGTACAACTCTTGTACAATGCTTCTCAAGCATGTTGCAGTGTAACTTGGTCTCTAAGCCATGAAGACCTCACCTAACAGTTATTGGTCCCATTTCTTAATTAAGTCAGACCCACCGTATAACCGTAGGAATAAAGTCGTCATTGGGTCCTCACCTAACAGTTATTGGTGCCCAACCCCACCTTTACCCTACAACATCTCATGTCTATAGAGAGGTCCAGCCCCCCGATGCAACTTGACCACTGTATCCAGCCGAGACAAATCAACATCAGAAAGGCCTTAGCAGCTCTACTACAGTGGAAGACCTATTGACTTAATATTGGTTAATCAGGTCTTAGTGTTTGCAACTTGAGCTCTTTATAAGAGGTAATCGAACAATTAGCCAGGTAAGCGGGTGGGAGGCTCCCCTTACTCAGAGAGTAAGGTCCTAATTAAGTAACCACCTTTCATGCTTTCCTAGACACCAATTAGATCAATTAATCTAATATGACTTGCTCATGTCGGTTCACTCTCGACTTGATTGAGGAGATTTTGATTTAGGTCTCAATTGGGTTTGCTACATCACATGTAAACCTATCTACCCGACTCGCATTCACATCACATGCAAACGGTACATCACAGGCAGTTATAATCGCAGCATCAAATTAAAGCTAAACTTTAAATAGGTGATGATCATGGATTCTAGTTAGGTCGTATTACAAGCACATGCACGTCAATCGATCAACTGGTCTTCAACTCTTGAATTGGTTCCAAGCCTCCTTGATTCGATCCTTGACCAACTCTTGATCCAATCGCCATCAACCGCTTAGACCCCTGTTCATCTCATGCATCGTCTTCGACTTGATCGTTGACGTACATCACATCACAGAAATACAACCAGATGTAAAATAAAAATAAAAATAAATTACATCTCCTTTTAGGAGGCACGCAGGCCTCTCAAAACATCAAATAAGATGTATGCAAGCATCTGAAAAATTACATGACATCGCAGATCACATCGCAGGTCATTACATTTGATACCAAAAGGGTTTGAATCCTATGATCATCACCATATGCAACAATTATAATTTTCAGATCTGAAAACTAACTGATTATGTCATGACATAGGTTGCTGATCATGCTAATCATGATTCTAAACTTTGTAATCTCATTAACAACGCAATTAGAATCATCATTTTATCACATAAAAATCAGCATGCAAAAATCAGCACCCCTAAAAAATCTGCACGCAGAAATTTTCAGCATGCATGATCATTCAATTTTCAGATCTAATAAGCCTTTAGATATTTAATTCTTACCTTAATCTACGAAGCCTAGGCTCTGATACCACTGTTGGTAACCCGCCCATGCCGCTGATATTTCAAAAATTAAATCAGATGGCAGCGGAAGAGGCATGTGCGGGATCGACGTTCATCGCATGAACGTTGTTTCATGAACCGTTCGTAGTTAGGCAAGAATTAAAAACTTTTAAAACCTTTAGAAGATCAGATCTTCACCTTGTGCGGGTAGATGATCACCGCAAACTGATGATCGTGGTTTTAGGATGAAGGTTCGTTTGAAGCCGTTCAAACATCCGGCCTCTACGGGTATCCACACGAAGCAGAGGACCGATCAAAGCTTTCTTGTCTTCTCGGGGTGCTAGCTCCCTTGCAAAGACTTCTTTTGATGGCTGATCTCCTCTCTTTCAATCAACCTTTGATTGTGCTTGAGAGGAGGAAGAAGAAGGATGAAGAAGAGGAAGAAGAAGAATCCCCACGCAGCCTTCTTTCTTTTCCCTGCGTTGGAAGGAAGAAGGGAGGAAGAGGATGCCGCCAACTCTTGGAGTTCTTCTTCCCTTGCTTGCGGCTGAAACCAAAGGAGAGGGAGAGGGTGGCCACGGCTTGAAGAGGAGAAAAGCTTTAACTAGGGCGCCGGCCCTAGTCCTCCTTTAATAAGGATGAAGGGCTCCTACAAGTTAGGAGCCCTTGAATACTTTCCAAGAGGGGGCGCCGGCCCCCTCTCTTCATGCCGCACCTAATCAAGGATGAGAGGGGCTTATGCCCCTCTTACTTGGTTAACCCAATCCTCTTCAAAAGAGGATTAGGTGCCCTTCTCATGGTTTAGTCCTAATCTAATTAGGATTAACCAAATCATGAATCAATCGGGTTTAATCTATGCTAGTCCTAATCCAATTAGGACTTGAATGAACCATGACTCAATTGAACTCTTCAATCCTAATTCAATTAGGAGTCATGTTGATTCATTAGATTAATAATTAATTAGGACTTAAGGAATCCTAATCCAAATTAGGACATATTTAATTTTAGTCCTAATCCAATTAGGACTCTATTTGAATCCGAAGTCCTAATCCGATTAGGACTCTAGGAATCCTACTCCAAGTAGGAATCCGATTTTAATTCAAAATTCCTAATCTCATTAGGATTGTAGGAATCCTATTCCAAGTAGGAATCCCAGTCCTACTCCAACTAGGATTCCCAGTCCTAATCCAATTAGGACTCTAGGAATCCTACCCGAAGTAGGATTTGTGTTTAAGTCCAATTGATTAATTCCCTTTGTTCCTTCTTCAACCGAATATCAATCGAATTGATTACTCGTGATTCATAATCACTATTCAACCATCGGATCGGTCAATACTTCTAGTGTGTGTGACCCCATAGGTTCTATTCTGACTGGTAGTGAGATATATTGTGATCTCTATCTCAATATCATTGAAAACTCCTTTCAATGGGTTGGAACGATTCCAACTCAACTCATTAGGGTTTATCGATCATCGAGATAATCCCTGTGAGTCTCACCATCCACCAGTGACACCTAGCAGCATGTAGTGGCTACCCAGCAGAATGGAATGATGAACCTCTAGGTGCAGTTATCATGTGATACAGTCCTACTATCGTGGATCCCTACAGGACGGAGGTCATGGACAACTCGTCAAACCCCATCGTCTGTCATATGTCAAGATTTATTCGACTCGAGTTCGATAGTGGAAAACTCTTTTTCCACTTTATATTACTGCCCTGGCCAAGGTCTTAGAACTCAGTCTAACAAATCACATAGGATCACTCCTCTTCTATCAAGGTCGATAGATTCCTTATAGGTGCATACCCTACTCCTACAGTGAACCTACTGCAGCCAATCTACACTGCATGGACCCATATGGCTAGAGACCATGTATGTGTGCAGTCAAACTACAATAACCTCACTGTGAGTAGCCGAAGCACCGCAGGTCAAAGGACCAGTCACACTACTGCAACATCAAGCAAGTCACTGACGAGTGGATAGACATCCAAGTGACTTCTTGTCTTGGTCACGCTCAGTACCCTTGTTCTCTAACAAGCACCTGCACTATCACTTCAGTGTCCCTACACTGTGGACTCAAGTCTCGTCCATTCAGAAGAAGAGTGATCTGTGCACTGATCGGATCGATCACCGTCCTCGTGATGATTCATTGATCAGGAGCATTTTGAAATTAATCACCAATGATACATGGCTCAAATTCTTAACTCTTGAGAATATGTATCATCATCTTATTAATTTCTTGGACGATTCATAGACACATAAACAATATGAATGAAAAGATGCCTTTTATTTATTCAATAATAAATAGTCAAGTACAAAATTATGTCCCTAGAATCAACAATGTGTCAGCCAAATTGGCTTCTAGGGCATACACCTAACACCCCTGTGCATCGTTGACAAAAAAGAGCAAGTCCTCCGAAGGCGCACCATTCCCTACGTTAAAGTTCAGTGGACCAATCACACTGAAAGGGAAGCTACCTGGGAACTGGAGGAAGAGATGCGTCAGTGTTACCCTCTGCTCTTCGAGAACCGAGGTATGTTTAATTTTGAGGACGAAATTTATTTAAGGGGGGAAGGATGTAATATCCGGGCCTAATACAGACCGGGCCCAATACTGTAGGGCCCAGTTGAAGGGTATTGGGCCAGGGGGGTTAGCGGGCTACGCTAGCCCAAGAAGAGCAGCCATGGAGGACTGCCATCTCCCACCTGAGGGCTGAAAGGATAGGACCACCAGCTGGCCAACGGAGAGACCCCCACAGACATGCAAAACGGGAGCCCGCCACCTCCTCCCCCTCGGTAGCTAAGCATTGAGCTGGCCTGAAGAGGGGGGGCATCTGGTGGCTCCCGGAGCAGTGAGGAAGGAGAGGATGCCACCTCTCCTTGGGGTCAAGTCCTAAGCCAAATATTTATAACCCCTAAAATTTGCTAACCCCCGATTTTGATATACCATCCTAAACCTCTAACCCTCTGGATTTACTGCACCAGAGAGCTGAGCCTTGGAGCTGGAGGCGGAAGGGACCTTACAGCCCTAGGAGAGGAAGGAGGGAGCTTGCTGAGGAGGAGGTACTGCCCAACTCCAGCCAACCAAATCAAGGTAAGGGCCCCTGTGAGCAGGGTTTTAGGTAGGGAAAAAGGATGGAGAAACCCCTCTGTGGGGTGTTCTCCTCTCTGTTTCATCAATGAAACAGAGGGGAGGAGACCGGCACAGGAAGCAAGACCGGCACTGGGGGAGACAGGAGAAAGGCCACGGGCCGGACCCACGGGCTGCGGGTCAGACTCACAGGCCGCAGGCTGGCTTGAGGACGGCCCAAGCCCAGGTCCGATGTCCACCCGGGCCGAGCCCAACTGGACTCGGCCTGCGGGTGACAGGGCACCGCAGCCGCTCCTCCGGCTGCGGCTGCCCTAGCCAAGGGCCGCTGGGTCTGGCCGAGCCGGCGACAGACGCGGCCTCAAGGCCGCCAACCTCAGCCGACCCCCACCTTTGCACCGGCGAAGAGGTGGTGGCGCGGTTTCTATAAAAAAAAAGAGGAAAAAGGGAGAAGAGGGTAAACGGAAGAGGAAGAAGAACAAAAAAAAAAGGGAAAAAGGGAGAAGAGGGTAAACGGAAGAGGAAGAATAACAAAAAAAAAAAGATAGATACTTACCTCGGACCACGGCCTTACCTCGCTATGGTCGGAGCCGGTGAGGACCCCCGGAGGAGATCCAGCCTCGATCCCACCTCCGCCACCGCTGCCCCGAGGGGGGAGCACCACCCTGGCCGGTGGATCGGGGGAGCTTCATCTCCCCGGTCGCCTGCGAGAGGATAGGGAGGAGCCGGAAGGCGGCAAGGAGAAGAGGAAGGGAACCGGAGGAAGGGGGAGAGGGAGAGGCACGGACGAAAGAGGCCGAAGCCTCGGAAAACCCCCAGAAAGAACCCTTAACGGGTTGCCTAACGGGTCGGATCCAAGTTCAGGTCCGAAACCCGTTAGGCCCAAATAAATTGAAATGGGTTCAGGAAAACCCAATACAGAGGTGAACTGAGCCCAATTGAATGAAGTGAGTCTGATTAAGCCCAAATAGCATCGAGTCTGAGCTTAACTGGGTCTGAGCGAACACAATTAAGCCAATTGGGCTAAACCCAAACCCAATTAAGCTCAATTGAGCTGGGTCTGAACCCTGTTCATATTATGTTGATTCCAGCAAGCCCAATTAGTTCTAAATCAGGTTCAGATCAAGCCCAATTAAATTGACAGAAGGCCAAATTGGCTAGAAAAGGATGGACCTAACCATAAATCAGACCCAACCCTTTTATTAAAGGCCCAATTAGACCTTGTAGACCCAAATTACTTTAATTGAACTCCAAAGGCTTCGAATTAGGCAAATTAAATTGGGCTAAGATCCTTGATTGGGATCCAAACAAGTCCATGGTAGAATGAATTGACTCTTGTAATGTGGTCTTAGGAATCAGAGATCCGTCATCTGGACCTAAGGAAGCGGTTAACCAGCTATTGTAAGTAACTTATTCTAATCCTGTTATGGATCATATCATGTTTATTTATATTTCCTAAGTGTTATTCAAGTACATACTTCATGGATGATATGTTATGATTTCATAAATTATGACCATGTATGCACCATGATTATGCTGACATTTTAAATCATGCATGCAGGTTAGTATAGCAAAATCCTATTTAGCCAAGAGACACTATAAATAGGCTCAAAGATGCTACTGATCGAATGCAACTGAGCTGGCCTTGCTAATGGCCGAGAATGACTGAGCCGGCCCCGCCAGTGGCTGACTAATAACTGAGCTGGCCCCGCCAATGGCCGAGAATGACTTCGCAGTAGCATCCGAGAGAATGAACCATGGCATGCCGGAGGCACGGTTTCATATGTATATTTTACGAAAATTATTGTTTGACTTAAAGTAATACTTTGTTTACCTAGCATACATATTTTGCCATGATAAATTGTTAGATATTATGCATGTCAGCTTCTCAAACCCTGACTAAACATGTTTAGCATATGAGTTGACTTAGAATACTGCCTTGATTATCCAGTATAAATATGTGATTATGATAGAAATTATTACATAATATACATGTGAGCTTCTCATACCCTGTTTAAAGATGTTTAGCCTTTTAGTTGATCCGATAGAATTATGCAGAATTACTTACTTACTGAGCCGTATAGCTCATGCCCGTTTATTTTCATTTTCTCTCAAATCCTCACCAGTAATCGCCTTCAGATGTGTTTTTCTTTTGTAACAGAGCTTTGTTATTTTTTGGAGAAGCATACACACTTTTGTGTATCTAAATAGTATAGAAGTTCTGTATTTTGTATTCAGCCTTAAAGATTGTACTGCAATATTTTAATATATGAAAGTTTGAATTCTATTGGCTACCTGTTACCCTTGTATGAGGCTGCGTGCTATTGTGGGCAATAGTCGGTAATGGCACGGCCGTGTCATGGATCCGGGTCCGGGGCGTGACAAATCCTCTCTAGTCTTTGCTCCAATTCTATCATTCAATATTGGGTGGAGGTGAGACTCCTTAACTAAACAATGGGCAAGCATAGGTTAAAAAAAAAGGATAGAGATTATTCTCTTCTTAAGAGGAGATGAAATCTACTCCTTTGGATTTCTAAATCGATAATAGAGCAATCAAATTGTGGATTCATATTATTGATTATAATTTATATGTTTTAGTGGTCTCTATCCTATGGATCATATGGAAATAAAAATGAATGGCTTCCATTGTACTAGCATTGTAAAGCACATGATAAAGTATTTAAATTGAGAATTCTTTTTATTGATTATGATCTATATATGTTGAAATATGTATAGATTGATAATTACTAGATAACAATTGGATTATAGGAAACATGATTTCATATCATTCTAACAATATATATTTGCACCTATTCATTTGTAGATTAAAGATCACTAAAATAAATAATTTTGATTTCTTAACATTTCTACGGTGATATGCTTCATTAGGAATAGAAAGTATAACATGTCTTTTCAACTCTCGAGCCAAATTATAAATCATAAAGCTATTTTTTGCCTACAAAAATATAGCATGGCTTTTCAACTCTTGAGCCAAATTATATGCCTCTACCCTACATCCCATAGGGATGACAACAAGTCAGGTATGGGTTAGGTAGACTATTACCTATGCCTATCTCGTACTTGCCTCAAGGCAAAATGGAGCAAGTTAGATGGACTGAGCTTGATAAAATTATAAAAATCAATTTTGTATATACCTTTTTTTTTTGTCTTAGAAAGTGAATTTGTGAAAAGTTATATTATCCAAATTAGATTCGGTGTGGATTTTACTATTACTTATACCCACCCATCCGGTATGGGTTGATAAAATCTGTTCTATTAAGATAGGATCGGATCGGATATCTGATTGGCGGAATAAGTTGTCACCTCTCACATCTGAACTTGAAGTATTAATTCTGTAAATCCAAGTATTAATTATGTAATACGCGCAGGGATCTACAACAATTTTGCCCTTCGTAGTCCGTACGTTAAAAATTAACCATCAGTCCCTTCTTATGTTATCTCTTATGAATTTAACTGTGGACTTCTGGCTTCAAAGGGACGGCGGACCTTCTCTCCGTTTAAATCACGAACCTCTTCTCTCTTCTCTCTTCTCCCTCGCCTCTCCTTCATACCCGCAGCCCACCTGTCGCCTTCTTCGATGCTCGGCCCGCGCATAGCCTCGTGGATCCTCGAGTTTGTCCTCCGCCGGCCCGTCGAAGACTGGCTGGCGAACGAGCTTCTCTTCGCCCTCCCCCTCCCCTCCCCCCTCCCTCCTCGACTAAAAAAAACCCTTCTTCTCCGCCGCCTCTCCTCCGACCTCTCCCTCCGCTCCCTCTCCGACCGCACTCTCCTCTCCCTCGAGCTCATCGAAGAGCTCGACCGATCCGCCGGCGCCGACGCCCCCTCCGACTCCCTGGCCGCCGCCTACGCGGCCGTCGCCGTCGAGTGCACCACCCGGTTACTCCGGAGGCGCTCCGAGGACGACCGCGGCGGGAACTTTTTCGATGCCGTCAACCGGATCTGGAGCTGCCGGGTGGCCGACCTCGAGCGGTCGGAGGCCGCCGGCCTGGTCTCGGCGACGCTGAGGGAGGCGAGGAAGGAGATGGAGGAGGCCGTCGTCAACCCCATCGTGAGGGTCGATCTCATGGGGAGGGATACGAAGATGGCGGCTTTGGACGCGGTTAGGGTTTACTTGGAGGAGGCTGAGAAGAATATGGGGCCTCCTTATCAAGAGCGCGTAGCGGAAGCAATCAGCGAGGAGTGGAGGAGGAGCTCAGGAACTGGGAGTGATGGCTCTGTGGGGGAATTGGATGTGATGTTGCGAAATTTATTAGCCGGTCGGGTCGAAGATGGGAGATGCGACGGTCTACCTGATGGTGATAGAGCAAAATCATCTGGATTGCTGGAATTAGGTTAGTTTACTGTTTTGCCTCGAAGTAATTCGTTGAGTAGCTCCCAAAATTAGTTCGTTGCCAATTTGCTTAGAACTTTTGAGACATATCGTGTTAACTATTTTCATAGTCGCCATGCTCCATGAATTCTGCTCCATGAATTTTACTGAATTGTGAGGATTCTTTTTAAATAAATACTGGTAATTTTATTTGATAGAGAAGCTTGAGGGGAGTGTGCTGGGTAGGAGTAAGGATGCACCTGAACAAGGCGGATGCTCTACTGACAAATTTGAATGCTTGCCTGCCGCCGCCACTGAAGTTATGAAAGTGAAGAATGTGTTTAGATCAAGTGTTTTACCTGCTAAAATAGATAATATGAAAGAAAACCAAAATCAAATGTACTTAAATCCTGTGTTTTCTGTCAATGACGGTGCTGGTAAGGGGCCTGAAAATGATCATGATGCAATGTCTCAGCCAAATCTTACGGATCAAGATCCATCTTATTTGAAGCATGGGGAAGAGAACAGAGAAAGGACATTCTTGTCTTCTATTGACAGGGGTACCAAAGATGGCAATCCTGGCACCTGTTCATATACTAGGGATAACATGGATCACGCTGGAGCACAGAAGCCAAGTTTAATGGATTGGAACCCAACTGCCCGTAAATTTGAAGTAATGATTTCGAACCTTTTATGCTGACCATTATGTTTCTGAATGAATTTTATACTGCATAAATGACCCTATTTTTGTGTGGGTGGCCCCAGTTGTTATGGAATCATCTTCAGCTAGCTTTACTTCTTGATTCTAGTTTTCTGTTTGCAGTAGATCACATTAATTGACATGTCTGATATATGTTAAAGTATCCTATATTGTTAGATCTCCTGTAAGCTGGTTTTATAAGTTTTAGATGACATAGAACTCTATTAATGAAAAACCGATCTCCTGATATCAATGTTTGTAAGCCTGATTGGATTTTTCGGTCTGTCTAGTATTTGGGAGTGCATAGGTTTTCTCCCAGTTAAGTTGAAGTTTTTCCCAAAAAAAAGCTTCGAACTTGATGGCTTTGAGCAGATTGTTTAGGTCCTGCAGCCCAGGCAAGGACTTGGGAAATGTGGATATCCATTGCATGGGTGTGAGTCCTGGTTGAGAAAGGATGAAATGTGCGGAATGGGAGCAGGTTGGGTGTTAGAGGAAGGAAAGGGGGAGAGGGAGTCAGCAGTCAGAAATCAAGGTCAAACGGGATGAACTGGCTGGTGGTCTGAATGCATTCTCAATTGTGTTGCCCAAGAGGACAACCCAAGAGGGGGGTGAATTGGGTTTGGATTAATTCTCGACCAATTAAAAACTATGATTAGTAATTAACTAAATCTATTGCAAGCAAATTAGTTAAGTTACTAGATGAAGTGAATGAAGAGAGAAAGAGAGAGAGGACAGCAGCCAATACAAACACAAATCAGTTTATAGTGGTTCGGAGCTAACCCTTGCTCCTACGTCCACTCCCCAAGCTTCACTTGGGAGTCACTATAATCCCTTGGATTACAGCCGGTTATTTTACAAGTTCACAACCCAACTTGTTATTTTCGCGAAATTACAACGAACTCGGTCGGTTTTCACAGGCTCACCGACTAGAACCACCCGATTGTTTTTCCGGGATCACAATCAAACCCTTACACCGTTGGTTTTAACTTCGGCTCACCAACAAACCTTACAACCCTTGATTCAATCCCCTGATTGAATCAAGTAAGAAAACAGTTTGGGAAAAGTTATAAGGAAAGCTTCTTAACAAGCAAATATGAATCAATATGAATAGAGTAAAGTTAGAAGCCCTCAAACAGATTTTGGAAGAGGAAGAAAGGGCTTCTCGAACTCTGAGTCTCCTTTTTGAGTGCACTGAAGATCTGATATCAGAGGAAGAGCCTTGAATGCGAAGGGAAGACTTCTAGGAATGTATTGACTGCGTTTTTTCCTTCTTTTGCTTGTCTTTTCTCTCAATAGACTCTTGGTAGTTGGAAAACACTTAATGCACAGATGGAGTAACTCTCTTTATGTCTACTACTGTTCACTCTGGCTATTTAAGCAGTCCCCCTTGAAAAATAGCCGTTAGACACTGATTTGTGGCCGTTCTGCACAGTCTGCACCTTCTAACAATGTATCCGTTGGGGTCGGAGTCGACTCGCTCGATCTGGAGTCGACTCATGCTTTACTGGAGACGACTCGTCCACTGTTCAGGATTTGAATTAAAGTGCTGTCCCGTCCTGGAGTCGACTCGGGCCAAATCTGGAGTCGACTCGCCAAGATCTGGAGATGACTTGGCATTTTGGAGACGACTCGTTCTCAGGATTTTAGAGATCTATTTTTCTGCATTTTTTTCTCGAGTCGACTCGGATCATCTTGGAGTCGACTCGGCTCTCAGAGTCCGAAAACTGATCCTCTGTCTTTCGAGTTGAATTGCCTCGGAGTCGACTCGGATTATCTTGGAGTCGACTCGGCTCTCAGAGCCTGAAAACTGATCCTCTGTCTTTCGAGTTGAACTGCCTCAGAGTCGACTCGGCTAACTTGGGGTCGACTCTCGTATTCTCAGAGTCGACTCGTTCACAGAGTCACTTTGTTTGGTTTTCTGCCTTTCAGTCTGCTTTCCTCTGAGAGTCGACTCTTGCATGTTTAGAAGTCGACTCGCCAAACGTTGGAGTCGACTCGGTAACAGGATCTAGAAAACACTTCTCTGTCTTTCTGTCTGTTACTCCTTGGAGTCGACTCGGAACCGTCGGGAGTCGACTCGGCAAGCATCGGAGTCGGCTCGAAATCGTTGGAGTCGACTCGGTGACAGGGTCTGAAATTCATCTTTCTGTCCTTCTGTCTGTTCTTAGTCGGAGTCAACTCATAGTATACCGGAGCCGACTCGAGCTTGTGCCAGAACCTCTGAAACACTTAGAGTCGACTCGCAATCTTCTGGAGTCGACTCGAGCTTTAGATTTTGGCTTAATTGTGTTCAACACTTAGCCAAATGACTTTGAATAAAAGCTCGATGCTCTTAAAGATAAATTCACATATATTTGCCTGAAACACTAGATTGAATTCATTAGTACAACATGAAATATACTCAAATGCTTTGAGTTCATCAAAATCAAATAGGGGTATAACCAATCACTCCACAATCTCCCCCTTTTTGATGATGAAAAAATATTGAGTATTTATAAAATGAGTTGCTCAACCAAAAGGTGATTTATAGTAAAGTTTTGAAATGAATTCAAATGTCTAGTCATTTAATTTATCCAAAATTGAAGGGTATGAATCAGTAAATCCTGAAATTAGAGCTTTTCCTTTCATTTGCAATTATATAAGCCTTCATATCATGTAATCAATTGTTTGGCTTATATGTGTTTAATAAATTTGTTTTCTTGAAGCTTTTGAGCTTAAATTCTTACTTTCAGAGAAAAAATCTGTCAATTTATTTTTGAGTATGATTCAACTAATCTCCGAATATCTCTTAATAGATTCTGGAGATTACTCCTTGAGGAGCCCCAACAGAGAGATAATGAGCCTCGAGGTATCGAATCCACTAAGAACAAATTACTTTTTGCTTTAAGGATTTTCTTTTTAGTGATTCCCTTTACATTTCAATTCATCATATTTTCTCCCCCTTTTTGTCATCATAGCAAAAAGGCACAAAACACAGAAAAGTATAAGAACTCAAATTGCACAGTTTTGAAAGAAAATTTCTACTCATTGTATTAAAGTCAAATTTGAGTACAAGTGTGATTACATAACAGAAAAAGTCCTCAAGGGACTGTACATCATAAAAAAAATACACTAGGGTTTCTTTGTAGTGGAGGATGTGGCTCCCGTACTCAGTCTAGTATGTTTGATGACCAAGCTTATCCCCTCAGAGACGTTCCCTAGTTGTTCGATGATCTCCGAGGTGGCCCTAGACTGTATCGAAGTGAGCTGGGTCACACTTTCTTGGAGGGTGTCAAGTTTGGAGATCAAGGCATTTGCTAGCCTTTCTGCACTCTGACTCTGGCTACCTAGCTCGTTTCTGATGCTATCTCGCATCTTCCTCGTGTCATCCTTTACGTCTGCTACCATCTTGGACACGGCTGCTAAAGAGGGAACGACATCAGAGGAGGGAGCACTCAGTGGACCTCGGAGCTCTCTCAATAAATCATCTCTCAGCTCCCTCACAATCTCCTGTCTCATCTTCCGGAGCTGCTCAGTGCTGATCCGGACTTCTAAAGGTTGCTGAGATGGTAGAGCTGTAGATGGTCCAGCAGAAGTAAATGGGAATGAAGGACCAGAAGTGGAAGGAAAAGTGGGAGGAGCTGCGTAGTGGTCCTGGTCATGATCAGGACTAGGTGAGGGATGAGTGGTAGGGTCGGATGGTGTGGATGAAGATGTTTTTCTAACCCAAACATTTTCGACTTTATGGAACATTCTGTGGAGAGTCCCCTCACCCATGTGATCAGTGAACCTAAGGGAGCGTGTGGGTTCTTTTTCAGGGACAGGTACCTCTAACTCCCTAAAGATAAGAGTAAAGAGCATACCATAGGGAAGGCTTAGCCTAGGCTTATCTAAGGGTTCACAGAGATACCTATAGATTAGCTTTGGGAAGTTTATGAGAATGTCATGTAGGATGTAGAACATCAATGCTAGGTCCTTTTCGGAGACAAAGTCAAACCGACCGGTCTTAGGAAAAAGAGTCCTAGATATGATGTTCAGGAGGAGTCGCATTTCAGCCGAAAGCTGATTTGCAGACACCTCCTCGATGGGGGATTGGGGTGGTCTCCCTAAAATGGCCGTAAGGGCCTCTGTCCTATCTGCGGGATGTGTGGGAGCGATCCCATTGCGTGACAGGTGGAGGATCCTAGCAATGAGATCTTCGGAAATGAAAATGGGGACATTGGCTACTACCCCTTAGACACCACCGCCACCCCTTGTGACGGTCCCATAAAATTTTCTAACTAACCCTGGGTAGGTAGGGAGGTCAAGAGAGCAAAAATATTCTAAACTTTGGGCTCTAAGGTGATGCCCTAGGTTGAACCCTTCCTGGAAGAGGAAGTCAAAGTTGACTTGTCTCTCGGTAGAGACAACCCTCCCGGCGCACGGTTGCGAGGGAACCGTCCTCGGCGGAGAAGGAACCGGAGGTGGTGGCCTCACGGGTTTGTTTCTCGCCTTGGACCGTCTCTCGGCGCCGCTCGCGGAGAGAGGTCTCTTCTGGCTTGGGACAACGGCTTTCCTAGGCATTTTGACCTAAAACCCGAGGGATGGACAAGAAAAATGGAAGAAAACTCGAGAGAATAGGCCAAAACTAGGTCGGGGACGAGGTAGGAGACGACTCTAGGGCTTTTGAACAGTGGCGGCTGAAAATAGAAGTGAAGAGAAAAAAGATTCCGCTTAGGGTTAAAAGTCGGATTTCCGACCTCGAGTCGACTCTGGTAAGTCGCGAGTCGACTCGACCTCGAGTTGACTCCTAAATATGCGCGAGTCGACTCGCCCATGAGCCGACTCTAAAATATATTCGAGTCGACTCGAACTCTGGCACATAACCAAAGAACTCAGTTAATTCCGTGCCAAAGGAGAGAGATATGGGAATCTTTATAACTTAAGGAATGATTTGATGACCATAGACAAGAAATCCTATATCCAATATAAGCTAATCATCAAAATCAATGAATTATAGGGGAGTATCACAAGAATGGATCAATCACTCCTAACCCTTTTCTAAGAATACAAAATCGATCTTCACTCAAGGGTTTTGTGAAGATGTCAGCAAGTTGATCATCAGTGCAAACAAATTTAAGCATTACATCACCATTTAACACATGATCTCTTATGAAGTGATGTCTTATCTCAATATGTTTAGTTCTTTAGTGTTGAATTGGATTTTTAGTTAGATTTATGACACTTGTATTATCACAATTTATGGGAATCTTATTTTGTTTAATGCCATAATCTTTAAGTTGTTGTTTGATCCATAAAATTTGAGCACAACAACTTCCGACAGCAACATATTCGGCTTCAGTCGTAGATAGTGCAACCGAGTTTTGTTTCTTGCTAAACCATGAAATTAGGTTTTCTCCTAAAAATTGACAAGATCCGCTGGTGCTTTTTCTATCAAGTTTACAACCAGCGAAGTCTGAATCAGTGTATCCTATTAAATTTATGCTCGATTCTTTAGAGTACCATAGACCTATGTTTTTTGTTTCTATGAGATATTTAAAAATTCTCTTAACTGCAATTAGGTGTGATTCCTTAGGATTAGATTGATATCTAGCACACATGCATACACTAAACATAATATCAGGTCTACTTGCTGTAAGATATAGTAAAGATCCTATCATACCTCTATACAGCTTTTGATCTACTGATTTAACTGATTCATCTTTGTCTAGTTTGCATGATGAGCTCATGGGGGTGCCAATTGACTTATTTCCATCCATATCAAACTTCTTTAGCATTTCCTTGATGTATTTAGCTTGATTGATGAAAATTCCTTCCTTGGATTGTTTGATTTGAAGTCCGAGGAAGTAGTTCAATTCTCCCATCATGCTCATCTCAAATTCACTCTACATTAACTCAGCAAACTCTTCGCAAAGATGATTGTTAGTAGCACCGAAAATAATATTATCTACATAAATCTGCACTACCAACATATTTTTGTTTTTCTTTTTCAAAAATAGAGTTGTATCAACATTTCCTCTAGAAAATTCATGGTCTAATAGAAATTTGCTAAGTCTTTCATACCATGCTCTAGGGGCTTGTTTTAGACCATAAAGTGCTGTGTTTAATTTATAAACATGATTGGGGTATTGATGATTCTCAAAATCAGGAGGTTGTTCTACATAAACTTCCTCATTAATATACCCATTCAAGAAGGCACTTTTTACATCCATTTGGAATAATTTGAAATCTTTATTGCATGCAAATGCTAGTAACAATCTAATTATCTCAAGTCTAGCTACAGGAGCAAAAGTCTCATCAAAATCTATACCTTCTTCTTGATTATAGCCCTTTGCTACTAGTCTAGCCTTGTTCTAATCACAATTCAATTTTCATCAAGTTTATTTTTGTATATCCATTTAGTTCCTATTATTGAGTATTCAGTGGGTCTTTCAACTAAGTTCCATACTTTATTTCTTGTAAATTGGTTAAGTTCCTTTTACATAACATTTATCCAATTTACATCACTTTCAGCTTCTTCTATGTTTTTAGGTTCTAAATGTGAAACAAATGCAAGATGATTATTTAAGTTCCTAAGAGAGGCTCTAGTTCAACAGGTTGAGATGGATCATCTAAGATTAATTCTTTAGGATGACCATGAGCATACCTCCAAGCCTTAGTAAACCCATGATCAATAATTACCTCTTGGTTTGTTGATGTATCTCCAATCTGCTTCGGTTCATTTTCTTGTAATATCATGTCATTCATCTTTTCCTCAAGTATCCCTGCATCATCATCAAGAGCTACTCTCTTGCTAGAAGAGACATCATTAGTATCATCAAAAACAACATGTATAGACTCTTCAATAACAAGGGTTCTTTTGTTGAAGACTCTATAAGCTTTACTTGATGTAGAATATCCCAAAAAGATACCTTCATCAGATTTGGAATCAAATTTGCCTAAGTTATCTTTGCCATTATTATGAATGAAACACCTACACCCAAAAACATGAAAATAGTTTACTTTGGGCTTTCTATCTTTCCAAAGTTCATAAGGTGTTTTCTTTATAATTGGTCTCAATAAAACTCTATTTAATATATGACATGATGTGTTAATGGCTTCTTCCCAAAAATACTTAGGGAGGTTACTTTCACACAACATGGTTCTAGCCATTTCCTCTAGGGTTCTATTCTTTCTTTCCACAACTCCATTTTGTTGTGGTGTCCTAGGTGCAGAGAAATTATGAGTTATTCTCTTTTTACTACAGAATTCATCAAATAGATGATTTTCAAATTCCGTTCCATGATCACTCCTAATAGCTATAACTGAAGCATTTCTTGAGTTAGTTACTTTCTTATGAAATTTCTTAAATACTGAAAATGCTTCATCTTTATGAGCTAAAAATATGACCCATGTGTATCTAGAAAAATCATCTACAATGACAAGACCATACTTGTTTCCACCAAGGCTTGTGGTTCTAGTTGGTCCAAAAAGATTCATGTGAAGTAGTTCAAGGGGTCTAGCAGTAGAGACACAATTTATGGATTTAAAGAAACTTCTAGATTGTTTGCCATGTTGACATGCTTCGCAAATTTTATTTTTCTCAAATTTTAGCTTTGGCAAACCAATCACAGAATCTCTTTTAACTAATTTTGATATTGTATCCATACTTGCATGACCTAATTTACGGTGCCATAACCAACTTGCATCATTGACTTTAGAATCACTAGCTACTAGGCAACGGCTATTATTGGCGAGATCTTCAAGATCTACTACATAAACATTGCCACGTCTTATTCCTTTGAATACTAAGCTATTGTCAATTGAGTTGGTTATGATGCATAGAGATGGCTTAAACAGAACATCAAAACCTCTATCACATAATTGACTAACGCTAAGTAAGTTATGCTTAAGACCATCTACAAATCGTACATTATCAACGAAGGTTGAAGAGGTGATTTGTACTTTACCTATGCCAATGATGTGACCTTGGTTATCGTCTCCAAAAGTCACAGCACCTCCCTTTTTAGGCTATAGGGTGAAAAATTGCTCCTTGTCACCCGTCATGTGTCTTGAGTAGCCACTATCCAAGTAACAACAGTTTTTGTCGACCTTGGCTGCAAGACACTCCTACACAAGGAAATCATACAGTTTTAGGTACCCAAGTTTTCTTGGGTCCTTCAAGGTTAGCTATGTTGGTTCCTTTTGGAACCCAAACCTTTTTAATTTTTCTTTTAGCTTCTATTTTCCTATGGTCACACACATTAGCTTTATATCCTACTTTTCCACAGCAAAAATA
Organism: Phoenix dactylifera; assembly: GCF_051530095.1. Taxonomy (NCBI): domain Eukaryota; kingdom Viridiplantae; phylum Streptophyta; class Magnoliopsida; order Arecales; family Arecaceae; genus Phoenix; species Phoenix dactylifera. Next base: position 19,240,002 of record NC_143198.1, on the reverse strand, counting down.
GGTTATATTTTTAGTTTTACTTTCTCCAGCTTTTACAAAAAAGTTTTTAAGAAACTTTTGCTTATTCTTAGGCTTATACCCTAAACCAGCTCTATTAAATACAGCTCGTTGACTATTAAGAATCATCTCCAATTTTTCAGAACTATATGTAAACTTTTCTACAATAGGTTTGTATTTTTCAAATTCTTTTGTTAACTTCAGTTTTTCTGTTTTTAGTAAGTTTAAGTCTTTTGTAAGATTATCTTTTATAGTTTGGTTACTATTTTTAAGTTCTGAAACTTCCTTAGTTAGTCTTTCGTTATCTTTAATTAAGGTATTAGCTTTTTGAGTTAGCAATTGGTTGCTTGTTTTAAGTTCTAAGTTTTCTTTGATGATAGAGTCCTTGTCCTTAATTAATTTATCGTACTTATGAGTGTAAGATTGATTAGTTAGTTTCAATTCTTTATTTTTAAGGTTTATTGTTTTATATTCATCAATTAGTTCATTAAAAGCATCATATAATTCATCAAAGGTAAAATCTAAATGTGTTTCAGATATTACCTCATTATCATTTGCCATGAAACAAAAATTTGCTTTTTCCTCTTGTTCCTCATCCGATGATGATGATGATTGATCGGAGTTTGTCAAAGTGGAGACAATAGCTTTCTTCTTGTATTTGCTGCCCTTCTTCAGCAAGGGACAGTCGATTCTGAAATGTTCCGGCTTCTTGCATTCATAGCAACCGATTTCCTCACTTTTCCTTTTCTTACCTTTGTCCTTGTTCTAGGAACTTGAGGAACCTCTCCTCTGATGAAAGGACTTCTTTCGGTTGATGAATTTTCTGAACTTTCGCACGAGAAGAGCCTCATCTTCATCTCCCTCATTGTCTTCTTCTTCACTGCTGCTACTGCAAGAGGGATCCTTGTTAGAAGAAGTAGACTTAAGGGCAATTACCTTTTTCTTGTGGGAGGACTCTTCTTCACTGTGTTGCTTCATTGTGAGCTCATGTGTCATCAAGGATCCAAGGAGCTCCTCGAGTGCCAGCTTGTTCAAGTTTTTGGCTTCTTGGATCACCGTTACCTTGGCTTCCCATGACCTTGGTAAAGATCGAAGAACTTTTTTGACAAGGTCATTGTTAGTATAACTTTTGCCAAGGCTTTTTAGGCCATTGACAATATCAGTAAATCTAGTAAACATGCAAGTGATAGTTTCATTAGATTTCATTTTAAATGGTTCATACTTATGAACTAGCATGTTTATTTTGGATTCCTTGACTTGATTCGTGCCCTCGTGGGTCACTTCAAGTCTGTCCCATATCTCTTTTGCAGAATTGCAAGTAGAGATTCTATTGAATTCATTATGGTCTAAGGCACAATAAAGTACATTCATTGTTTTGGCATTTAGTTGTGCCTTCCTTCTATCATTGTCATCCCAATCTTTTTCAAGCTTGGGTATAGTAATGTTATCTACATAAATAGAAGGAATGTATGGTCCATTAACTATGATGCTCCAAACATCATAGTCTTGGGCTTGGATAAATATCGTCATCCTAGCCTTCCAATAGGTGTAGTTAGTTCCATTGAAGAATGGAGGCCTATTGGAAGATTGCCCCTCACTAAGAGAATATCCAAAAGGGGTTGTCATTTTGATCTTTTACTCTTTTAATATAAGAGCTCCGGCTCTGATACCACTTGTTGCCCAAGAAGACAACCCAAGAGGGGGGGTGAATTGGGTTTGGATTAATTCTCGACCAATTAAAAACTATGATTAGTAATTAACTAAATCTATTGCAAGCAAATTAGTTAAGTTACTAGATGAAGTGAATGAAGAGAGAGAGAGGACAGCAACCAATACAAACACAAACCAGTTTATAGTGGTTCGGAGCTAACCCTTGCTCCTACGTCCACTCCCCAAGCTTCACTTGGGAGTTCACTATAATCTCTTGGATTACAGCCGGTTGTTTTACAAGTTCACAACCCAACTTGTTGTTTTCGCGAGATCACAACGAACTCGGTCGGTTTTCACAGGCTCACCGACTAGAACCACCCGATTGTTTTTTCGGGATCACAATCGAACCCTTACACCGTTGGTTTTAACTTCGGCTCACCAACAAACCTTACAACCCTTGATTCAATCCCCTGATTGAATCAAGTAAGAAAACAGTTTAGGAAAAGATATAAGGAAAGCTTCTTAACAAGCAAATATGAATCAATATGAATAGAGTAAAGTTAGAAGCCCTCAAACAGATTTTGGAAGAGGAAGAAAGGGCTTCTCGAACTCTGAGTCTCCTCTTTGAGTGCACTGAAGATCTGATGTCAGAGGAAGAGCCTTGAATGCGAAGGGAAGACTTCTAGGAATGTATTGACTGCGTTTCTTCCTTTTTTTGCTTGTCTTTTCTCTCAATAGACTCTTGGTAGTTGGAAAACACTTAATGCACAGATGGAGTAACTCTCTTCATGTCTACTACTGTTCACTCTGGCTATTTAAGCAGTCCTCCTTGAAAAATAGCCGTTAGACACTGATTTGTGGCCGTTCTGCACAGTCTGCACCTCCTGACAATGTATCCGTTGGGGTCAGAGTCGACTCGCTCGATCTGGAGTCGACTCGGCTGTTGCTGGAGTCGACTCATGCTTTACTGGAGATGACTCGCCCACTGTTCAGGATTTGAATTAAAGTGCTGTCCCGTCCTGGTGTCGACTCGGGCCAAACCTGGAGTCGACTTGCCAAGATCTGGAGATGACTTGGCATTTTGGAGACGACTCGTTCTCAGGATTCCAGATATCTATTTTTCTGCATTTCTTTCTCGAGTCGACTCGGATCATCTTGGAGTCGACTCGGCTCTCAGAGCCCGAAAACTGATCCTTTGTCTTTCGAGTTGAATTGCCTCGGAGTCGACTCGGATTATCTTGGAGTCGACTCGGCTCTCAGAGCCCGAAAACCGATCCTCTGTCTTTCGAGTTGAACTGCCTCGGAGTCGACTCGCACTTTGTTGGGGTCGACTTGGCTGACTTGGGGTCGACTCTCGTATTCTCGGAGTCGACTCGTTCACAGAGTCACTTTGTTTGGTTTTCTGCCTTTCAGTCTGCTTTCCTCTGAGAGTCGACTCTTGCATGTTTAGGAGTCGACTCGCCAAACGTTGGAGTCGACTCGGTAACAGGGTCTAGAAAACACTTCTCTGTCTTTCTGTCTGTTACTCCTTGGAGTCGACTCGAAACCGTCGGGAGTCGACTCGGCAAGCATCGGAGTCGGCTCGAAATCGTCGGAGTCGACTCGGTGACAGGGTCTGAAATTCATCTTTCTGTCCTTCTGTCTGTTCTCAGTCGGAGTCGACTCGTAGTGTACCGAAGTCGACTCGAGCTTGTGTCAGAACCTCTGAAACACTTAGAGTCGACTCGCAATCTTCCGGAGTCGACTCGAGCTTCAGACTTTGGCTTAATTGTGTTCAACACTTAGCCAAATGATTTTGAACAAAAGCTCGATACTCTTAAAGATAAATTCACATATATTTGCCTGAAACACTAGATTGAATTCATTAGTACAACATGAAATATACACAAATGTTTTGAGCTCATCAAAATCAAATAGGGGTATAACCAATCACTCCACAAATTGTAAGTTGTGGATTGCAATTTTCTTCAGGTAACAATGATGTTCTAATGCTTTGGTCAATGATTAGCCATAAAGATATGATGTGATAGCAAATATCTTGGATTCTGTTAGTCTAATGTTACACAAAATTGTTTTATTCTTTTGAATGCATGATTATGTAGGAACTTGCCTTTTTCATTGATATAATTGGGTCATCTTATTATAATTAATAATTAATAATCTTCTTACCAAGAATAAGTGTTGATTGATTTATACATGGAACGCATGCATCATATAGATAAGACTCTTGAGATTTATATGCTTAGCCTCATCATAGTTCAGCAGACTTCATAAATTGCTACTTACCATAATCTATCATATGGACTAAGAAGTGGATCTCAAATTGTGCGCTAGAAATGATCGTGTACTTTCACTTCACTTCTGCTGGGTGAATAGCTTTACTAATTTTATAAAGTCAATCACATATATAACCTTTTCCATTATGTGCACATTTGATTTGTCACGTAGTTCTTTAGTGGAAGCTATGCTTTCTTAGGCAGCTGGATGAAAGATAGAAAGAAGATTATGATCCTACACATTTTCTTTAATGACTTGGAGAAAGCACATGCCAGAGTATCCTGAGAAGTACTAGTTGTACTTAAGTTTGATGGACTTCAAGGATGAAATATGTACTTAGAGGAGGCATTGGAGTTTTAAGATCATGTATTAAAGACCAATATCAAATGCTGATACTTGCAGGAAAAATGATTGAATTTTAGTCATGACTGGCTTATACCATGAATTGATACCAAGTCATACCACTTTATGGCTATCACTAATAAACAAATTATTGATATCCATATCAAGTGGAGGCCTCATGTTACAAGATTGTGTCAGTTTGTGATCCATGGATAGGCTACTAAATTGGTATATGGTAACATTGGAGAGATTGATAAAATTGGTTCATATGTCTAAGATCTTATGTGATCGACAAATGTCTTTATCCATATCAAGTGGAGGCCTCATGTTACAAGATTTTGTCAATTTGGGATACATGCATAGGCTTGAACACTGAATTGGTATATGTCAACACAGAGAGATTGATAAAATGGGTTGGTGTGTCTCTAAGTTCTTATGTGACACAAATGCCTTTGAGATCTAACACTTTATACAATAACTGTATGGCTGGTAAGGCTGTCTTTCACAATGTGGGGAATAGAGAAGGTCCAAGTTCACAAGGATGGTAGAATATCAAGTTAGACATAGGGCATAGTGGAGAATGGAAACATAAGAAGAAGCATAGAAATCATGCCAATGTACGAGCATAGTGATGGAAACTTGATTAGCATGATACAACCATGTCCAATGAAATTCTAAAAGGGATGTAACATTGGACTGGTTCTTAAATTTGTGTCAAACAGTTGTGAAGCGATGGACCTAAGACCACTCAAATGGATTGTGCAAGAAAGTACTTAGAATATGCTTATGTTGACCAAAAAGCCCTCAATTTGAAAAAACTGGTGAAGAAGGAAGGGTTCACCAATCCAAATTTTTGGAAAAAGAGTTGGTAGTTGAAATTGTTGTTCGTTAGGATTGGAGTAACTTGGACAGCAAATGAATATATGATTCTGTTCCCATGGAGATTTAGAATAATGGTGCTTCTTATTATGGAAACTAACATGAGGATTCATTTTTGCTTTTCATATTATAGTCATTTCTTACTCTGTTTGTTGATTGTTTTTCTACATCATGTACCAATTATGTGACATGCAAGTCTTTGGCTCCCTCACTGTAATATGAACAATCTATTCAACATGAGTGACGTACATTTGGCCTAATTAAAAAAAATAAAATTGAAATTCTTGAAGGAAAATATGGTAGTTTGGAAAAAACACATGCATTCTTTTGAGTAATGTTAATTGACTTTTTTCCCTCTTAATATATTGCTTATTTGATACATGGATTTCTTTTTTCATTTGGTAACGTTAGAGAAGAAATTTGTAAAATAGGTGCATCATTAATCCTTGGGAACCTAGAGCATGCATACATCAATGCAATTTTATCACGTGACCAGCGTTTATTTTGTAGTCAACTTTCATTCAAAGATATTGTTTCTCTCTTCCCGTTTCTTTTTCTGCAGTGGGATGAAGATTCCATTCTATCTCCATCCGAAAATTCAGCTAATCCATCAAATAAACTTCAGTCCCCAAGCTCAAAGAGAAGAAAATTATCTTTACCGTTGGAAGATAATAAAACATTCATCATACGTAGAAGAAAAAGGAAATGGAGTTCGCTGGAAGAGGAGACTTTGAGGAAGGCTGTTGAGAGGTATGAAATTGATATTTTTTGCTTTGAGATAATCATCTGATACAAGGTCTGCCGAATCGGTATTGGGGCTTGTACCGGTCGGCGACCGGTACAGTACGAGATGGGTCAATACCATTTCGTCCGGAACGTACTGAAACATGGAGAGGAGGGTTAAAGAGCACCTCCCATCCGAGTTCCAAGCACCTCCAGAGCCTCGGCATAGCCATCCTAGCCAAGCAATGAAGGATGAGGGGCTTGGGATCTCGCTTTTCCTAGTCATGGCATCCGCCATACCAGAGGCAGCAGCCAACCAATGAAGACAAGAGGGCTTGAGATCGCGCAGGGTTTTAGTGGGGGGGGGGGAGAGAGAGAGAGAGGGAGAGCCGGAGAGGGAGAGAGAACCTTCTTCTAGGGTTTTAGTGGGAAGGTTGGGAGAGAGGACCTTCTTCTAGGGAGAGCTCGGGATCTCGCTTTTCCCAGTCATGGCATCTGCCATACCAGAGGCAGTAGCTAACCAATGAAGACAAGGGGGCTTGAGATCGCGCAGCACTTTAGGGAGAGAGGGAGAGTTAGAGAGGGAGAGAGGACCTTCTTCTAGGGTTTTAGTGGGAAGGTTGGGGGCGAGGCGCTCGGGATGTGCGACGAAGCTCGGGAGCCTTTAAAATTCTGAATTGGGTCTTGAGAGCGTTTAAAAGACCGAACAAAGGTCTTGGGGGCTTTTGAAAGACTAAACAGGGCTGAACCTGATTGCCTAAGCCATTCTGATTCTTGATCGGTTTGGCTCGGTACAGTTTGAACCACTTGGTTCGGATTGGTTCAGCCTTCCTTGATCTAATAAGTATCCAACTGATGTTAATATGGAGAGGATGGAATTTTTGCTTAAGAATAATCACAAAAAAATTGTTGCATAAAGTTCTATATGAAGTTTTCAACCTTAACTTTTGTTGATAACTCCAGTCTCAAACTTCTATATGATCTTTGAGTTATTTTCAATTTGAATACTTTGAGCAATGTGGATATGCTTCCTAATGTATATTTCCAATACAATGTGAAGGCATGGAGTAGGGAACTGGAAATTCATTAAGAGTTGCCATCCTGAAATTTTCAAAAACAGAACAGAGGTATCAATGCATTCGTATTATCAGCCTTAACCTGGTTTTTGTTCTCTATTAGTGGATATCAATAGTAACAATTCATTGTTTCATTGAACAGGTTGATTTGAAGGATAAATGGAGAAATATGATGAGGCAATAATCTGCACTTTTCTATATATTATTCAAGTTTCCTAATACATATGTGCTGCTCATCATTCTAGTGCTTTCCAAGCAATCATATTTTTCTGTTTTTCTGCCCCCTCTCTCCTCACAAATCTTGTATTTGATGTAATCAATTCATGGTTTCAATATCTTCTATTATTTTTTTGGATTAGAATATCTCCTTTTTTGGCTTTTTCCCTTATAATTTTATCAACTGCTTTTTTCCCCTGAATGATAGGTGCGTATAGTTGGAGTGGAAAGGGGTAATGGAAGTCAGGTTTTTATTGAGCTCTTTTTTCTGAGGGCAGCATGGACACCCTTAATCATGTAAGTTCTAACTCTTTAAACATGGGCTACCAAAAGCCCAGTTTATTTGTTTTCTCCTGAAGTTCTTATTATGCTACTTCTTTTGGGAGTGTTAGCATTTTGTATTGCATTGTTAATTTCTCCCCAATCAGCATGCACACCCTAATTGGTTACCCCCTTTTGTTTGGCTTAAGGGGCATTTCTTGTTTTCTGCTTCTGTTTCATAGGCAGATGGACTTCCTATTGAAAGGGTTCATATCCGTAATTTGATCATCCAAGGACCACCATCCAAAGATTATCCTCTTGGGTCATGAAAAGTGCTTGATGATCCTTTCAACCAGAGGATGGGCCACAAATTCATGTTTATCTGTCCCTTTTTTGGTCTATAGATCTCTATTTCATCACCTCCCATGTTTTGAAGAACTGAGTAATTCCACCATTTGGTATGGTTATTGACAGCTCATACTCACCACTGAAATAGCTTGTCATTCTTTCCTCTATTTGGTATTTCTACCTTTGTTGTTTTCCTAGTGTTTGCATGCTGATGCTGGTTTTGCCTTTCTTGAAATAGGGTAAATACTTACATAAATCGTCTCTGCATCGCATTTAATCCTCTGCCTACAAATTATCATTTTCAGTTGCTTAATTATGTCCAATATAAGTAATTTGAATCCTTTCTAGGTGTCCCTTTTTCTTGGTCTTATTACATTATGCTCTGCCACCCATTATTACTGCTGAAATTTCTTTAGCCCTGCTTGGATGGCAGAAGCCACTGTCTGCTGACAGTTCTGATCATGGGGAGTCTTCCTCCAGAGAGGCAAAGGGAGGGAGCCAACGGGGAGCACCAGCAAACCTACGATCGTGGTTTTTCTGGATTGGAGAAGTCACATTGGAAGCAGATATCCTTATCCAAAATCTAGGAATAATGGGGATGAAAACCTTTCCCTGTCCTTATATGGTTCCTTCATTGGATTCTTTAGCAAGGGATCTCCCACTTTTGACCAACTATCCAAGGACATCAAGCGCTTCATCCAAACAGGGCCTTACTGCATTTTTTGCTATTGATTGTCCACCCTGTCTTGAATGCACAAACTTTTTGTTTATTATTCAAGCCTTTGTTGCAATGCCTCATGTACCCACCAGTGTTTTTGCTGTGATTGCTGCTCCATCCCACAATGATTTTATACATGATTACCTCCCTATCATAGCAGCTAGCATCCCCTATCCCCTATACATGATTTCCCTTATAACTTTTTGCGTTATTGGTCATGCATTGCCTAATCTTTTGGGATGCTATCATTGTGCCAGTTTGAAGACTCGTATCCCAACTGAAGTTACAATCAGTGATCTAGGCCCCCCCACCCGCCAAAAAAAAAGAAAGAAAATTCATATGGTTCTTCTAAAGTCAGGCTCGGAACCTGCCTCATTTCCATCTGCTTTTGAGTGTCATCAAACTATATGGTGTTTAGCATTGCCTATCTAAGAAACTAAGTGGCCTTGTTGGTCAATGTGCCATCATTTTTTTATTATTGTTGAATTATCAATTTGCCATATTTAAGGATCAATTCCTGACTGAAGTTGCAATCATCAATCCTAGAACCTTTAGCCTCCCGCCCACTATAATATGTTTCTTCTAAAGTCTAAGTAGAAGCCTACCTCCTTTCTGTCTACTTTTGAGTGTTGTCTACTTTTGAGTGTCATCAGACTATATGACAAAGTTGCAAGTACTCAATGCTTTTTATTTCCTAAGCTGTAGTTTTGATGCAGAACTCGTTTGATTTTAGATCCTATCGAGAGGATAGTTGATATGGTCCTCTTGTCTTCAAGTCAATGATAGACTACCTAAACTGAAGATTTAAAACATTGAATATCATCTACATTATAATAAATGTATAAAAACCAAAATTCATGTTTTTAATGGTCACTAACTTAATCATCAAGTAGATATCAAATTGGAAGGTTTTGATAACATGATATATTGATACCATGTTTACTATATTCTAATCATCAAAACCAAGTAAATTTAAATTTACCCATGTTTTAAGATGTGTAGATCATGATCCATAAAGTGGTTTTGTCAATTTTTGTGTTACTATGCTAGTGCAATTAATATTATTCATTTTGTACAAACTTTATGCATAGATTAGAGAACCAAAATATAAAAATTTTGGTTTCTAGGCATTTTTGTAGTATAGATCATACTTACTGGTTTGGATTTTCAATTTAGATGGTTTATCATTGATTTTGAAGGTGAGAGGATCATCTTAGTATCCTCTTGGGAGCACCTTACCTCTACCAACTCTCTCTCTCTCTCTCTCTCTATCTATGTTATGAGAGAGAGCAATGCTAGCAAAACCCAAAAAAGGGACATGCTAAGGGGACTGCTGATGTGGCTTGCAAATTTTCATCACCATGGCTGACTTGCGGGGCTAGTTGATGAAAAGTTGATAATACATCATCTGTTCCCTTTGTCAGTCTCATGTTAGGGTTCACCAAACACACCAAATGTAAAGTGTCTGGTAAAATATTTGCCCCAAATTCATTGACACTTTGACTTAGAAGTATGTGTTTGTTCAAGAACGAAACCTTCTCAAGTCACAGATTGGTGGACATAAATCTTTTATAGCCTTGACAAACTTGGTTTATCTAGTCATGCTTCTAACAGAGCTCTTCACTAATAATTGTGCATGAACCTCAAGGCATCTGTTTTGAGGTCTACATGTATTTGTAGAACCTGATGCTTGGCAGGATGGTGTAATGCTTTCATATTCTGTTTTTTCCTGTCCTGTATTGTTTGTCTTTAAACCACTGAAGCTGGCGGCATGATATATCTTCTATTGCCTCCCTGAGACTTTCTGGATATTTAGTCTCATTTTACAGGGCATCTCAGCTGAAGACTCCAGAAGCACAGCTCCAAAAGCGTTGTCTTCCTCTCTTATTCCCTTCTAGAATGTCCGTTTTCAGGGCTATGCCGGCACTTCTTTTGTCAAACTGTGTTGAACTGTCTTGCGTCCTCATCCCACCCAGCCACATGGATCGGTTAACCTTGAGGTTTGGTTATGGCATCTTTATTTGAGCCATTCAAGTTGAACCTGCTAATTCTGATGATTGCCAGCATTCTGATCTACAAATCAATAACTCTTATTGGAAGTCTGGAAAAAGTAGGAGACATCTTCTTGCCGAAGCCTTGGAATTGGGCATTTGATCTCCACTATTGAGCTAGTCAAACGACTTGTAGAAGGTCTAGATTGTTACTTCTCCATCACTGTTTCAATAATTCATCATCTTGTCGCTGCTTGGTCATCCACCACACCAGCTAAATTGAGTTCGTCGTCTCCTCAGGCTTGGGCATTTGCTTTGAGGGGCTCCCTCGGCTGAACGTTCCACATGCAGAACAAAAAAGGTGAGGTGTATGTTACTCACTTCATCGAGGCTCGCAAGCCTCTACTCGAGTGTGCTGTCTCCTGCCACATCTCCCCCCATCATCTGTTCCAGTGGTTGCTTTTGTCCTTGAGTTTTTCTGCACCACAATGATTGATGTGTTGATAAGCGCAGCATCCCATCTTACATCTTCACCTCAAATTTAGCCATGCTCAACCTCATGCTGTCTCTGTATCCTCCATCTGAAGTTCTCATCACAAGCAAGGAGCAAAACAGGGGATGTCCATGTCCCACGCCTCCTGCTGCTGCTACCCAACTCCATTCCACTGGTCTTGAGAGACAAGAATGACGAAGGTTACACCATATGCGTCAAGCATGGCCGCTGGTGTGGGAAGACCAAAGGTATAATAGTGAACACTTCTGCCTAGTTGGAGCCGTGAACACCTGTGTCCTTGACAGATGGCCATTGTTTTGCAGATAAATCTACACTGCCAATCTTCCCAGTAGGACCGCTGCTAGCACCTGGGTCCAACAAGGCTGGCCTGGAGCAGCACGAGTGCATTGAATGGCTTGACAGGCAGCCAACAAGGTCAGTCATGTTCTTGTGCTTTGGAAGCTTGGGCTGCTTTTAATGCTCCACAAGTGAGGGAGATGGCTTTTGGACTGAAACGGAGTGGGCACCAGTTCATGCAGGCCTTGCCATGCGCACTCCATCAAAGATTCACCTGCCGACGCCAACCAATGCCAGCCTTGATGAGGTATTAGCTCACAAGGCAGCGGGGGATTTGCGACCCATTGTGGTTGGAACTCTTGCCTGGAGAGTTCGTGGTTTGGGGTGCCAATGCTGCGTGGCCACTTAAAGCTGAGAGGCATCTGTATGCATTTGAGATGTCAAGGGGAATGATGTGGCATTGGAACTGAGATTGGATCATTGGAATGGAGGATTTGTGAGCTCGGATGAGTTGGAGAGGTGGGGTGAAGTGCTTGATGGGGGATGATGAGGAAGGCGGGAGGGTGAGGGCAAGGATCAGGGAGATGAAGGTGGGCGTGCAGGAAGGCCATTTGGGAAGGAAGATTCCTTGTTTGCTGCTTCGGAGTGCTTCAAGAAAAATTTAAATAAAAACTTGGCGTTACAGTAATACACTGAAAGTGTTACTAATCAACTTGCTCTTGCATGAGTAGTCCTCGTTGTTTTATTGTCAGTCATGGAAAATATGATGCAAACAATCTGTATCGTGACTTGCAATTCATACAATAAATGAGCAACTTGTGACCAAGTCTTTGTGAATTGCAGCTAGATGTCTTTATCATCAATCTTGTTTACCGATGCGAACTCTGAAATTTAGGAGAGATGAACATTTAGGTCCATTAATTTCATGGGGCAATTGGTGCCAATGCAAGCAGCAGTGTCGTGCTATTAACCTGGTTCCATCTAAACCTCATTCCAATGGTGAAGAGAAGGAATAGAAGTCAAAATTTAAAAATTCAGCTTTTGTATAAGCTAAAAATTTAAAAATTCCAATGTATAAGCTAAAAATAAAATTTATTCTACTGTTCTATTTGGCAGACACATAAATATGGTAAAAGCATTGGCTTACAGGATTGTACTTTTGTGATGATTTTATTATTCCTTGTCATCCGAAATAGTTGCAAAATAATGAAAAGAGGTGAAACTTCCCAAAAAAATTCTAATTAATGATGACAAAGAACAAAATATGAGATAAAAAATGATGACAAAGAATAAAGTGTAAGGCAAAAAAAAATTATGAGTCATGTTCATGTGGATGTCTATCATGTCATGAATGCTTATTTCAAAATTCCTTTGATATTTCTTATATAGCAGCCATACAATATTTCCTTAAATAGAATATAATCCAGCAAATTATGTTCATTGGCATTAGTTTTTTTTTTTACCTTGGCTATCATTTGAGGGGATAAGTTTACAGGGAAAGGGCTATTCTTTATATCACTGAGGTGGTAGCCTAGTGGAAGCGTGGTCTTATTCCAACCAAATGATTTCGAGTTCGAAACGCACGGGCGTCGATTAAATTGTGGAGATTGGATGCTCCCTGCTCGGACACGGGGTCTGAAAGAGCGTATCGCACTGCTAGTAGCCTCGGTGGTGCTAGGTATGACGTACTCATACGTGGTATTCGTGCCGAAACCCAGAGGGGTAACCGAGCCGGACCCACGGGTGGGGAGGGTACGTGTAAAAACCAGTCGGGGTGCCCAACACACGGTCATTTCTGCTCGCATCGAACATTCTTCTGGTGGGGTGGGGGCCCAGTGGGGGCTGCTACGCTGGGATGGGCTTGTCCCTTCCTCCCCCCTTCCTCTTTTTTAAAGCAAAAAAAAAAAGGGCTATTCTTTATTGTGGAACACATTCCGTAGTATCTATTATATGCTGTATTGCCTATGAGCCTTTTCTACCGCAATATACAAGGGCTCAGAACAAACTTGAGCCCACAGGTTAAGAAGTTTGGCATATAATAGCTTTTCCATGTAAATCTCAAGATCAACGTCTAACTGCAAAATATTTTACAACAACCTGTTTTAAATCGAGTTAAATACCTTTCTTACTCCGGTCCACTCTATGGGAACCTTTAGATGTGAAAGATTAAGAAGGAATTTTGATATTACTGAAGGGTCAATAATATTACTCATCTAACATTACTAAAGGGTCAATAATTATTACGGAAAACTAACGAAGCCATTTTGACTTTATAAATTGTGCTCTCTGATGGCATCATTCTGTCATGAGGTTCAGTATGTGAACAACTCTAGTTCACTAGATTTTGATTCAAAACTGAGGTTTAGACTTTCGTTTAAATAATTATATAATTTACAATGTTTAACGCTGAACTCCAAATTGATATACGATCCAGTTTTCCAAACCTCTTTTTTCCTTAATAGGCGCTGCTAGATTATAATAGGCTCTCGTGCCAAAATCCCATCACCCATTCTTGAACGTCACATTGCCCGCTATTTGGGGCCATCCCTCACCAACTTGATCTTTCGTGGAAATGTATATATGTCCAAACAAACCTGAAAAATAGGTGAAGTCTCGCTTTTCTTTGCCACTCAAGTGTATGGCATCTGCCGTGCTTAGGCCCCTTGTTTTCTATTCCAATCAGATTAGAAGTCCATCGCTCGAAAAAAAAAAAAAATCACGTTCTTTTTTTTGGAAAGAGAGGATTATAAAAATTCTATTGGTTGTTGCTTTCTCCGCTAAGGTGGTTTGATATCCACTGGGGCAGTCTCTGGTATTTCAGATTTGGTCAAGCACAATTTCAGCACATGATTTAGTAATAGAAATATATGTAGCATTTCTTGGGCACTGCTGGGTGGCTCATTTTGGGCCACAAGTTGAGCGCAGGACTGGGTCACCGACCAGCCATTTAATAATAACGAGATGGATTAAGTGGATTCGTAGATAATAAGAAAATTAAAAGAGAGGTTGCTTAAACAAGTGATTTTGATTCTCCATTTTTGGTAGGCACAATGTTTGTGATGGTTGGGTGGTGAAGAACCATACATGCATACCCATTTCCAATGGTTGATACCATCATATTTTCAAGTGGGACCCATCCAACATGTTTACAAATCCATCCCATAACTTGAGCAGCCTCAATTGAAATATGATATGTACTTGATGTTATTTTTTCCCATGAGCATGTCCCAATGGCCACATGCACAATTCATCATCTTTTTAACTTTGTCCACCATTATGGGTACTCCGAACACTTTACCCCTTGGAAGCCTTGAACTACATAACTGTTCAAAGAATGTTGCATTTAAACAGTTTGAGATAAGTTCCAATTCATTTGTAGTGAATGGCACCAGCAGGGCCAACACAAATAAGAAGCTCTATGCAAAATTATGCCATTTTATTTCTGAAACCCCGTATGAAGTTGCACTTCATCTAATTGTAGTGAATTACAACCTGAAACATGAGCAGGAAAAGAGTGAAAAAAGTTATTTGATAGGGGATCACCATCAAATGAATTAGTTCAGCAACTTTACTACATTTGCAAATGGTAAATGAATTAGTTCAGCAACTTTACTGCATTTGCAAATAGGGGATCACCATCAAATGCATTTGATCCTTCACTATGATCAATTGGGAACTAACCATATATTTATTATTCTTGTTCGCAAAAATTGTTCTACTATATTAGTGTTTGGAATCTCATGACCATGTGGATGACATTCTCCATGCACCGTTCACTTTCTGGCGACAACTGGTTGGCGATAAAAATAGGATAGGAATTGTCTTTTAGGTAAATCCACTATTGAATCATGCAATAGTTAATTTAAAACCTATACAATAAATAAATAAAAAAACTTAGAATATTTACAAATCTATATATAATGGAATCCATTGATCAACATCAGGGGCGGCCCGATACATTTGGGGGCCTAAGGCGAATCCAATGAATGAGGCCTTTTTTTTAATAATAAATTTTTTTAATAAATATAAAATATTTAAAAAATAATATGAAAATAGATAGCTATCAAGTATACTATTTCAACAAAGATACATGAATCTAACAAAAGTAGACAAAAAGTTTTTTCAGTTTAATATAATTTTTGAATGGAAACACAGAAATGTAATTGCCGGGCCATAAAACTGATTAAATAATTGAGATAATGCTGGGCAATACTGTTTACCATGTCAAGCAAAAGCAGGATAAGAAAAGGTCATCCCGTGGCACTTCATGGTCAAGGTAAAGAAAAGAATTTGTCCAGAAAGAAGCCTCTCTATAAGAAAAAGTAGGGGCATTATGGGAAATTCACTCCATCTAATTAATAAAAGTCCCGTCCCACCATCTCCCCTTCAAGTGAGTACCCAAGCAGCAACTGCAACATCACAGCACAGCAGCCGTCCAACCCCCTCCCTCCTTTTCTCTCTCTACCACCCAAGAGGGGAGAAGAAACCCAGAGGAGAAAATTAAAAGAATCTCCACCCTCCAAGAACTCAAGAAGTCCATCTCTAATCCCTCTATCTTTCTTCCCGATGGCCCAGCTGGATCAGGAGTAATGTGAGGGAAGGAAAACCAAGACTAAAACCAAAAAAGAGAAGGGATGAAAGATAAGAGTGGCTTCAGGCGTGTATCAAGCCAACCAAATCCCTCCTCCTCCTCTCTCTCTCTCCACCCAAAACAAAACTACTGTCCCCAACTTCCCAAATTGCCTCTCTGCAGGCCAGGAAACTCTCCACCTCCCTTCCATCAAGGGGGAAGACTCGTAGCCTTCCATCAAGGGGGAAGCTCCTGTTCCTGTTTTCACATGGGGCCTTTGCTTCCTTTTGGTCACGCCTCCCGGAGGCCCTCCATTGGCCTGAGGCCTTAGGCGACCGCCTCGGTCGCCTAACGCTCGGGCCGGCACTGATCAACATTGCCTAAGCCTACGCACCAAGAAGTAACAACCAAGGGGCGAAGAGAGAGATCTTTGCGGTTGGGGTGGTTGGGATGGCGGCTTCGGATCCCCCTCCGATCACGTGCAATGCAGCAGCCAGCCTATTGAAACCCATTTAAAGCGGGAGGTACAAAGAGCGACAGAAACATGGGATAGAGACCGCTTGACCTAGTACGAAGGTGCGCATGTGCCTTTGTATTCCTACCGCGCCTCCACCATTGCTTGCACCCCTCACCTCACCCCGCTAAAGTTATGGCAATGGGAAGAATAGCTGACCGAAAACAAACCAGTGGGCTGACTGATCCGAGCCTGTTTTCAACGGGCATAACATATTTTAATTTGACCCAATTTTCATAAATAAATTAAATATAAGGATAGTAATTTTTTTTTTCTCCAATCAATTTAGATAGATATTGGTGTGACCTAAATTTGTTGGTCTATAGCGTTATCAGCCAGGTCAGTCGACCAGATCGATCGATCGATAGATTAAAAACCGCTAAAACTCATTAAGAATGGTGGTTGCTGTCCTATATACTTATGAGGCAGGTTACGAGATGGTTACAATTCATTCGGCATGGTTAGATAGTTATTGCACGTCTCGGCTGTTATTATATATCTGATGGTTACAACATATCCATTCTTTTTGGAAAATGACTTCATACCCACACTTCTATATTTAAAGAAATTGGAGATCTCTAGATAGGCTTATTTCTCTCTCTACTCCACTCTACACACTTATCTCAGATGTCCATTGTTTCACAAAAGTAATGCCTAATTGAAGTATTGGAGGGTCCCCGCCAAATCAATTCTAGCTACCTTCGATGTTTTTTCTTCCTGTTCGCAGGTTGGATTTTCTACTATGGACAAACCTCTCATTCCAAGCATGCCAGACACCGACCAACCATAGTTCACCAATCAGCCTAACCTTATCTTTATCGGGTCGGATTTTGGCGAATATAGATAGATATATATATTTTCTGGTCGCTATAGATGAAGTCATCAGAATCTGATCAGATATTCTAGGATTTGCTGGTCAGTTTATTACTATTGTCATCATCTCTTTGAAGCACTAGATCTGGTCGATTGGGGCAAAAGAGCTTGGATTTGGATAATTTACGGCAGACATGGTCCATCAAAAGGATCGATGGATCAAACAAATTCCGGCCCTATTTTGCGAGAATAAGGAAAAAATCGCTGCCACTTTCGATCTTCGTGGGACCCATCGACGATGCTGGGTTCGTCCATTTTGGATTAAAAAAAAAAAACAACTTCTAAATTCTAAGTGGATGGCATGGCTCTGACGACGTCAAAAAGTGGAGCGGAGAGAGGGCACGGAGAGCATCAGAGGGAGGTGCGGATGCATTAAAAGAGTGAGCACGTGTACGATGCATGTAAAGTCACGTGTCGGTGGTTGAGTGGCAGAGTAAAGTCACGTGTCGGTGGTTGAGTGGCAGAGTTTGAGTCAGTAATGTCCTCGCGCGGGCGTTTAGTCACACCGACCGCAACCCACCCCCCAACCCCAACCTCCGCATTGATATTTTTATGCGAAAATTAAAAGATATATTAGTTTGTCAGTATAATTCTCGGTGGAAGTCAGATTTTTATCCAATCAGTCACCACAAAATGTTTTATAAGCTACGACCAATGCATAGCAATAGCTGTTATAACATTTTAATGGTTACTGCAATGATAAACTTTTGGGTATATCATATGCAATAAATTAAGACTCATGTATTGTAACACCACCAACCACTTATTGGTGCTCAATGTACCAGAATGATGTGGAAATCCAAAATTGGCATGATGTATAAAAGGATTGGCAATGTCCTTGAGATCTTACGGACTACTTATCCAATCCCTAACTTTTTGTATTGGGTTAATGAATTGGAAGTGATTTAGTGAGCCATCTGATTTTCTTTTTGTTGTTTAAAATAAAATACCAAACTTTATTATCCTATTCCACATTATTATAAATAACACTTGTATACAATTTTATTAGGATAAGTATTACATATTGTTCAATATTGTCTGATTCTTATGTGTCTACCATGTAGACCATAACATAAAATCACTGTTACCATTTCTTTGTTTAAGAATCTAGAGCTTTCACTTTATTAAAATTTTTAGAAAAATAAAAAAAAGGGACAACCCCAATTCACTATTATTCCGCTGTATGACCTTGCAAATTAGATAACGGCGTTAAGGAACCTTAACGGTTACCTTTTTGGTGCTTGGTTACCGCATCGTCTCTACCGAGCGATCAACTGACAAGAAGGGAAAAGATATGGGCAGGGATGGCGAAGGAGCGGTTGTGGTCCTCACAAAACCGCGGCCTGTCTTCCCCTTTCCTTTTCACAATTTCGGCTTTTGTTTACCCCCCAGCCGTCCTCTCTACGACCCCCTCCCTTTCCCTCCCCCTCCGCCCGACGAGTTCCGCGCCCCCATGGAGCGACGGCCACCGGCGGAGCCCAAGCGGAGCGGGATGGAGAAGGCCCGGAAGGACGCGGCGGCTGTGGGCGACGATGGCGACGAGGAGGAGGAGGAGGAGGTCGCGGCCGTGGAGGAGGAGGACAGGAAGAGGCGGCCCCCTCCTCCTTCCTCCGCGGCCCCGCGGGGATCGGGTGGCGGGGGAACTTCGCAGCCGTGCTGCCAGGCGGAGAAGTGCACCGCCGATCTGACGGAGGCCAAGCGGTACCACCGGCGACACAAGGTGTGCGAGGCCCACTCCAAGGCCCCCGTCGTCATCGTCGCCGGCCTCCGCCAAAGGTTCTGCCAGCAATGCAGCAGGTCCTCTCTCTTCGACGCTGCCTCTCGCCCGCCGGCCCTCTTTCCCCCTCGTTTCCTCTTCTAACTCTATCAATTTCATTGGCTGCCAACTTTTCTATCTAGCCATACATAAAACAAATACAAAAGAAACAGACGCATCACTGTGAACTATAATTGATCTTGAGGGGAATTTTAATGCACAGATGATTTCAATAGCTTTCATGATTGCTTTCCAAGTTGTCTTCTTCTTGTTTTCTTTTTTTAAAAAAAATAAAAATAAAAATCGTTTCCTGAAGGGCAGGATGGAAGATTGAGAAAAGGATGATCAGGAAGCAGGAAAGAGCGGTAATCTGGAGCTCTTAGATATTACTTGGTCCCCAAGTTTTCTCCTTTTGGCTGATGCTTAGCTGTTTGATTACGCTTCATGGAATTTTGATAGTTGAGTCTCATATATTGATGTTCTGTTAATCTTCATGGAAGATCAGCTCTGTTTTCTTCTTGTCTTTCCAACGGATGGAAGGCAATTGCTGCTGGATTTTGTTTCTAATGGAAAACATTGCGATGCGACGGAGATAATCGTCTGTTGATTTTGAGCCTACTATGTTGATTTCTTTCTTCTTCTACTGTTTGATCTAGCCAGGTAAGGTTAACTGTGACCGAAAGGTTAATGGTACAGAACTAGAACAGGATTTAGGTGTATATTTGGAGTATGTGAGGAGGAAGGGCGCACCTCTGGCAGGACTGATGGTTTCCCATTGTTACGAATTTTACAGTTATTGCCTTGCTTTGTTCTGACAGTTTAGAAAATTTCTGTACTACCTCTTAATGTGGACCAATGTAACATGATTTTGATCCCATGGCCACTGCATCCTCTTGGAACGCTAGACATTTCCCTTTTTTTTTTTTGCACTGTCAACAGATTTAAGATGGATATCTGAAGATTTACTTTTTTTAAAAAAAATCTTTGTTTGCAGGGAGTTGTATATGTATCGTGGAAAATGAAATTGTCACAATTCCTGTTTCTAAAAGAACCCATATGTTGAGGGCAGTTGTTATTGAGTATCTGACTGATGAACAGCTAAGCATCTTATCTATATTATTCTTCTGTAAAATATCTGAGCTGTGACTACTATATTTTGTGTCCTTCTAGAATCTTTTGTGGTATTCAGCGTATATTGCTTTTAAGTTGAGATGACCGAGTCCTTATATATGGTGGTTATTTCTTTTTAAAAGTAAAAGTAGTATATGTTTACCTAAAATAAATCCTACTGTTAGCTAGTTTATAAAAACTGCAGTAGTTGGCTTCTAGATATTTGTGATCGAATTCTGTGGGCAAGTTTCATAAAGTTTGTTGAATCGAAATCTCTATATTTTTGTTGCTTATATCCATACTCGTGCAGCAGCTGGCTCACCTCCTGCTTTTCCAGTATTTTAAGGTTCTTTTTTTTTGTTCCTTATGTAATATTTTTTGTGCTTATTCCTCATAACATGCTCTGTGCAGGTTCCATGAGCTATCAGAGTTTGATGACTCTAAGAGGAGCTGCCGTAGACGTCTGGCTGGCCACAATGAGCGGCGCAGAAAGAGTTCTTCTGAATCACAGGGAGAGGGCTCAAGCTAATGTAGGCAGGCCGATCCAGATGAGAGGATTCAGATAAGTCTCCCTGGAAATCCCACCTACAAGCGTTACCGGATCAGATAAGCTCTTGATTATTCCCATTCAAGCATGCTCTCTCTCTTCTGTCATGCAATGGCTTTCCTTCTGTACCAACTAATGCCAGATTTCTCTGCCAATCAATGTAGCAGAAATGTATTTGAGCAGTACTTCAAGCTTAGCAGCACTGCTTTAGCCATATTGTGGTTGTGATACTTTAGTAATTGTAATTACATAT
This sequence comes from Phoenix dactylifera, assembly GCF_051530095.1. NCBI lineage: Eukaryota > Viridiplantae > Streptophyta > Magnoliopsida > Arecales > Arecaceae > Phoenix > Phoenix dactylifera. Next base: position 19,219,111 of record NC_143198.1, on the reverse strand, counting down.
GCAGTTAAGCTCTTTAAGGTGTGTGTTTTTCACTTCAAATGAACACCTGTGGCTTTATTTCATTTTCTGGTCAAGAATGTTCTAGTCTGTACCATACTTAAAGCCATGCATCATATATGTACTTTATATTGAGATCTTGGATGGATCTCAATTGACCATGTTAAAATCCTCAGTATGCTTGCAATGGACTTGACAAGTGTGGGTATAGAGTATGCAATTTGATTTTCTGCTTCATACATAGAAATGTAATAATTCGAGTAGCCTAAACTTGAAGAGAGATTGCCACTGCAATTGCTCGTATTTCATCCTGTCCTCTTTTTTTACTTGCAATCTATGTGTACGGTTTGTTAAGACAAATGCCCTCACTTTGAACTGGGAGGGCTAGAAGTATCTACTATATGCTAATTTAGAATCAGGACATCCAAGACATATCTTTCTCATATTGTGGCAGTTATCTAAGGGTTTGCTTTCAGACAATCCAGGTTTAGAGCATGTAAATAAGGTGAGAGATGTGATGCTGACTTCATTCTGTGGTTTAGTGTGGCACATATGAGCCCAAAAAAAAAGCAAGTGCTTAGGTTGCTTTACTGTATACAAGGTTCCTATGACTTGATTGACTGTGGTTTCACAATTCATTTCTCTTTTAATTTTTTTGTCACAATTTTTTTTTAAAATTCTTTAATGATAAGTACAGGTGACTAAAACTACTACCAAATATTGTTGAATTTAGCTTGTTTTCTTTTCAATATGGTCATATTCATATATTGTCTGTTATTGTTTATGATTTTATTGTTTACATTAGAAAAAGCATTAGCATATATGTGATTTGTGCATTTTGTCTTTGACAAATAATCAGGTTAACTAGTACATATGTAAATATTCAAATATATTGTATGCTAAAGTTACTGTGACTTCATTTCATGTTCCCACTTCATTCAAGCGAGTTATAGTTCTGAAGTCCAACTGTCAGATGAATTTTGTATTTCGTCTTTTTTTTATAGGGCTTTTTAATATATCAAAGCTTTGCCATTGCTATGATGCTTTGGCAAACTTCAATCACTTATCACAAGTATTTATAAATTGTGCATGTACTTGTCATTTCTGTATCTTATCTGCATGATTCAGTATTTCCAATATTTTCTTAGTTATATTTTCATTAATTAAAACTTCTGAATCAAAAACATATTTCTTAGTTAGGGGCCTTAGGGCTATAACACTTACCATATTTTCCTCAATGCTATAATTTGTACATTATCACTCTGTTCCTGTTTCTACAGCTGATATCCAGCAGCTCCACCAAGCAAACTTGTATCTGTCTCAAGTTTCTTTGGTCTACAAGTCTAGGATACTTCTTACAACTGGCACCCCATCATTTTGACCTTGTCATGCTATCATCCCCTTTTTCTTGATAGGATCTATCATCCCCTTTGTTAGCAATTGTTTGGCTTGGAAGTCCTTCCAAGTCAATGTATTACAAGTTTTCTGATATTATAAAAATTCAGTGCTATTCATCTGCATTTTTAGCATCAAAGAGATGATCAGTGGCAGCACTTCAGGCTGCATGTTGCACATAGTTCACCATAACACATGTCATGAAAGTTGTGCACGTTGGTAGTCTTCCATACATTACTTGGCGACAAGAGAGCTCTGACCCAATAGTTTTATTGAATATCTTCATAAGTTTCTCCTGTGATGGTTAAGACTGTTTTTGTGGAAGTCATCCTTTACTTTTACTAGTTAATAGAGTATCTTGATTTGGCAATCTAAGTTTAGAATACGGCATGTTATCTAAGCAGAAATTAATTCTTATAAATCTATTTAATCAAGTTTGGACCGAGAGATTCGGAGAGAAGCGAAAATTCCCTTCCATTCTCTTCTTTTATGTCCAGAGTTCTTCTCTCCTCTTGTCTTGATCAAAGTTCTTCGCCTCCCCTCTTTTCTTGTCTCTCTTTTTCATGGATTTCATTTTTATTGGCACATATTGGTAATACACAGCTTCTGTCATCCTAGGTTGCATCTTTGGTCGTCTCAAGCTTCCTGTCATTGGTTCGGCTATTCATTTGTCAAGCCTAGCTTCTTTCTTGATTGCACATTTTCGTAGGTAACGGCTCTTGTCCTGATAGGCAAAAAGCCACACCAGAATTGCTACAAAACCTACTTCAATGGAATGAGGCCTGTTCAAGAGCTGGGTAATTTAGTAATTAAGTGGAAAAAAAAGTGAGATGGCAACACACTTCTCATTATTCATTGTTAAGGGTAGACTACAGAATCCTTTAAAAGTAATTTGCAGTAAATTAACAGGACTCAGAATATAAATCTGAAAGGTGAAAAACAATAAAAATTACATCTTTCCACAGACCTAAATCAGGTTCTTGGATATAATTTTTCATCCTAATTGAACCTTGGTGGAAGACAGCTTAACGCCATGCTGCCTCGTCTCTTGAAACCTTTGCTTCAAAGTTACTCGCACTTCCAAAACATCTGTGCCTCAATTACACCAATAATCACATTTATCACACCACTTGCACGATAAGGGCATTCAGAAATTCTCAAAACCCTATGCGACTTTCCCATCAGGCGATTGATGGGAACAAAATAGTAGTTGACCCTAAAACAAAAGTAGTTGCGCCAAGGATATATCTTCAACTGAAAGACCCGTCTTTTAAGTTGTTTTAAAAATGAATATAGCAACTTTCAGTTAATCTCTAGGAAAATATAATGTGGAAAATAATTCATAAACAAAATACATTTGATGTGGAATATCTAAAGAACACTCTTTTATTTAAAGGTTTTTTCAAACTTGTTAAAGAAATATAAATATAATGATCTTTAACAAGGGAAGCAATGGAGAAGAGGTCTTATCATCCATATTTCTAGTCATCTTTCAGCCTTTTTTTTTTAATAATTTTCCATCTATCTTTTTATCCAGAAGCACCATGTGGTTCTATTAGTTTTGGATCACCGAATTTCATATAGTAGTTGCTTATCTTCGAAGAAACCAGGTAATAGAAAATTGTTAATAATTTACTAGTTTTCTAATGAACAGGGACTTCGAAAAGCATCGGAGATGAGGATTGCCATGAGATCCATGGCAAGACTTCAGAAAAATCATGTAAGAGTATTTGATTCAACTTATGTCCGGCAAATCTTACCCCTAGCTCTAATGGCTACTACCATGGAAGATGATTACTTGAAATCAAGGTTTACCGGTACCATCAAGTTCGATGCCCTGGAGTTGGAACGAGTCTTTGGGTGGCCATCGTTCGTCATCGATATTCATACACGAGAACTCGAGCAACATTGGAAAGTTTTTTTAGGACTTCAGGTGTTGGAAGGGTCGGAGAAGATCAGTTTAAGGCCAACATGATGCAAGTTTGGAGGTCGGAGCCTGTGATAGTGGCTAGCCAAGTTTCAATCCGAGGCTGCTGCTATTCAGATGACGTCGTTTTGGTCCGCTTACCATGGACCGAAAAAACGATGTTACATGTCACTACGGCCATTGGGTAGACCAGTGTGTGGCTAAACCTGGAGCAAGCTGCGTTTGCGCGATGGAGAAGGCAAACTTTGCACGGGTGTGTTTGCAAATTGATTTGTCAAAGCTGCCAGCTCTCGGCCACAGCATGATTAGCTGGAGTAGGGGTTCTAGTAAGTCTTTAGGGAACAAAAATTCTTTAGTGCATGCAACAACAGAGAAAATTGATGGAGACATTTTCCTTTTTTACGACGTACCCCTTGACACCTATCTTGAAGTGAAATTAAAGAGGCAAGGTAGGATGAAACTCCTACTAATGAAGTAAGTTTGTCTCGTAATATTAGAAAAAAAATGAAGCTGTCCATCCCATAGCTCTCTTTTCTTGTAAAGCTGTCCATCCATCTCGTAGATTTTCCTCCTCCTCCTCTTCCTCCCGAGTCCTAGGTGAGTGATCTATCCGAATCCTTTTCTCTTCCTCCTGAATCTCTCTTAGTCTCTTCCCTCGCTGGATAACTGGTCTGTTAGGTGTATCATCTGGCTAAGGATTGTGTGCCAGTGAACACTATATCGACTTGTCTAGAGATGCATATTAGATTGTTGTTAGGTATGTATTCAAGAAGCTTATAGCATGTATTAGAAAGTTATTAGTGTGTATTAGTTTCACATAATACAGAGTTTCAAGTTCTGTATTTGAAAAGGGATATCGCTTTCTTGGGGATGGGAAAGGGACGAGAGAAATCCGGGAGGAGGAAGAATAGGGATATAGGAGTTACAGGGTGGATGGATGGACTCATGTATTTTTTTTTTTCTTAATCTAAAATCATGAATGGACAGACTCTGTTAGTAGAAAAAGTTCTGTTCCATCTTACCTCTTTATAATGGCCTCACAGACGGACGACTTTATGAGGAAGAAGAACTATAGGATGGACGGCTTCATGTGTTCCTTTTTTTTTTGGAAATTATGAGATGGATGGACTCTATTAGTAAGAGTCTTGTCTTGCCTTGCCTCTTTAATTTTCACATTAACGTTGATGCTAGGGGGGATGTGGAAAAAAAGAAAGAGTTCTCCGAGCGATTTTCTCTGGGGCATGTACTAGAAGATTTTTGTCCATCTTTGTACGTGAAAATGTGGCCATCATAATGTTTTGCATGTGGCTGCATTGGCCATGCACAAAAGCATTGCTGGTTTTCCAAGGGGCAAGTCGGACATATCGTTACTTAGGAGAATATAGCCATGAAAGGCCGACTAGCCGAGCCATAAGGCATCGTCGACCATCCTGGATAGAACAAGCCGGAGGTATCCCTTGCTGTTTGGGCCATGGATGGTGGTCTTGATAAAACAATTCACTATTCAAATATGCAAGGTACTTGACAAGATGATGGATCAACTTAGTAGCTGTGTAAGGCTGAGGCCGTGACTCGGAGAAGCCCTTCGGCTCATGGTGTAGGAGAACCAAAGAAATGGTTAGCAGCAACTGACTTGGCTGGTATGACGTAATTTAATGATAGTTGGATGCTAGATAGGGGTGGTAATTTACTCCGCTCCATCTGTTATTCATTCCGACCTGATTCAACCCTAATGAGGTGACCCATTTAGAGTCGGCATTGAGAGTCGGCGATGAGAAAATGCTCTAATAGTTGTTGATTCTATGATCCATTTTTATCCATAAGTTTTGAAACACACCATGTATCCTCATGGATTTCAGGATTAATAAAGATTGGGAGTTGGTTGAGAGGTTCACTTAGCACCCACGGATCATGAAGCACTCTAATGGTTTGGCCATTACCCACTTGCCAAGTAAACTATCCCGTTATTCATTTAGCAACAACATAGGTTGCTTTTCGTATTGGTGAAGAACTTCTCCTTAGGGCTAGTTTGAATATTCCTACATGATTGAGTTGAAAATTCTGTAGTAGCAGTGTATTGGGCTGTCTATTTAAGCATAACCCTATATTAATCAAATACCACCAAGCTCAAACCCTGTGGAAAGAAAAAAAGAAAAATTCATAGGTCTTTTATTTTTTTTTTGCAGTCCAAAAGCTAGGATTTAGGCTAGGTTCAGACAAACTCTTAGAAAATACAAAATGGATGGGCCAACAGGTCCGATTTCTACAGGATGTTCTGCCTAATCCTGTACAAATATCCTCGTAGGCCCTAAGTGTATATGTGTTCCAATATTTGAACCTGTACTTAAGTCTCACTACCTTGCCCCACAGAGATGTGTTATCTAAAATCAAATGACCAGCAGTTCTGCCCATTGAAGCGTCTCTTCCTAAGTTTAGTTGTTAAGTTGTTGTAGACCCAGGTTGCCTTTATTCCTACTAGTACAAACTTTTCCCATGAATTTGGATGAAATTTCTTTGATTCACCTCATGGCCCCAGAGAAATGCTTTTAAAATATTTTCAAACTTAACCCGAACAGAAGCAGGGATAGCACAATTAGCCATAAGAATATAGGGGTCCAAGCCAATACAGATTGGTGAAGATTCACTCTACCAGCCATGAATAAATGCTTCCACCTCCACCCTTTGGGTCGTGACATAGATTTTATTAAATAGGGAGTCAAAACTCTCCACCTTAAGTCTGTTGCTAGTTAATGGCACTCGAACGCTACCATGTCTTGACGGAAGGGAAAGAATATCAAGGACCTATCTCTTCAAATTCAGATGAGCGTGACTGGCCGAATTGAACCTTCACACCCTTTGCTCCATATCTGGATTATATTATATACATCATTGTCTCATGAAGTTTACTTTTCTTTGTATTTTTTAAAAGTTCATTAACACTACCACAAGGTAGGAAAAGTCAAACTGTTTTTGATGATTATGATGATAATAGAGAAGAAAATATTGTGATGAATCGTAAAAAAGTTAAAGAGTACAACATATTATTTAATTACTTTTTTTAGTTTAAGGGATATTTGATATCCTAAATAACAATGTTTCTTTTGGTTGTTTCTACTCTTGTTGAAAATTTTGTTTGTTATATTCTCTATTTTCAATACTTATTTTATTTAATATTATGTAAAGTATAGAGATTTACTTTATATTTTTTATATATTTGATTTATATGAAAAAAAATTGCGGCTTTATCTGCTCCAACCTATCCCATCTAACTGTACCCGCTCTGCCTAGAGATAGATAAGAGCGGATATAGTACATGATTCCCCATTGCGAAATGGGTATGGATAATGGTCTATCCTATTTATACCCATCCCATTGCCATTTCTAAACATCCGCCATGCACCAAATGATTGATGAGATGGGCAGGCCGAGACACCCGCGTGGGCTTGGCAGGAACTAAATTAGAGGAAGAACCACTGGAAGCACCAGCATGGAGGGTCCTTGGAGAGGTTTTGGGTTGTGTCTTTCAAGCATAAGAATGATTGATGTTCTTTCTTGACATTAACAATTGGATCACATCTTATATAGATCTAAAAGCACTACAAATTTCTTCTTTCATCCATCCACGTAGTTTTCAAAGCAGCCATTGACCGAACCAATGGTTGATGTCCGAAAAGAAATCGGACCCACCAGATGGCTTCACCGGTTCACAGCTAGGGCAAAGGGCCTGGTCAACAAGCTTGATCTGGAGGCCACACCTTGTTGGAATAAAGATCACCTCAAAAGAACTCAAATAAATCACAAGTAATTTAATTTCACTGAAGCAACCAGTTTCGATGCATACCTCTTCGACATTGTTTCCTTTCGATCCATAATAAAATAAATAATACATATAGATCGGTCCGAGACGTGTAGTCACTGTCTTTGAAAGAGATTCGTCTTCTTACGTGCACCGGATTCTGGCGATTCCTTTCCAAGATGCAACGGACCGTTGAATTTGTAGACGTGCACAGTACTATAAATTTTCTTGAACTCGGCAGGAATTTTTCTGTATGCTCGTACCCAGAGATTGAAGAAACAAAACTTTACAAATGGAAAATGAGAAAAAAATGAGAGAACTATTCTTTTTCTTTATTTTTTTTTTTCCTCGGTGTAGCCTTCTATATGCTTCACCCCTCCAACGTTTACATTTTAATTGAGTTGCCCGTCGAGTTCTTCAACGGGCAGCTCTTCATTTATAAGTTTAAATGGAGGGACGGTTTCAAACTGTTTTGATGAGAGAGAGACGTTTCAATTTCAAAAAGAAACCTCGTACATTCCCCACCATTTTTGGAATTTCGATTTTTTTAAGATAATTTTGAAAATGACAAAAATTTTGAAAATTTAAAGTACGAGCAATTAATATACTTAGCTTTCGATGAAATGTGTCTTTCGGACTTGAACCTTCATCTAGTTGGTATTTCGCCATCTACACCAGTTCGAAGTGAACAAAGTCTTGAACTTGGACTTTATATATAGATTTTGAGAATACCGAACAACTAAGAGTTGACTCTGCATATGAGTTTCATCGGGGTAGCACATTACGACCATGCACAGATATCTTATTTTGTAAGTGTCTCTTAGAGAACAAGCCTTAGTTCTCTATTTGACTGCGACCCCACAGACACTCACATCGGTGATATCTCCAAGGGTATACTGCATCTCTATACCCTTTTATAATAGCCTTGATATCATTAAGGCATTACGCCATCCTCCTGTCTAGTGCAGTTGAGCACCTGCTCTATAGAGATGGGTAGTAAATAAAGTTCACTTTAAATTTAGTTCTCCTACCAGCCGCTCAGTCAGCTTGTTTATCCTATTGAACCTACATCTTGGAATCTCCAGTCAGATAAGTTGGGTTGCCGCTGACAATGACTCAAATATAGGCCTTAACCCATCCCCCTCGAAGCATATTGAACTTGTCCTCTCGACAAACCCTTGGTCAAATGATCTGCCAAGTTCTCCATTGATTTAATATAACTTAAAGTTATAATTTCAATAGAGGTGAGCTTCCTTAAAATTTTATATCAAAGCTCAATATGCCTAGACAACTTCGAGTTGTGATTTTTACTTTTTACTCTTGCTATAGTCGCCGGATTATCACAATTAATTAGAATAGCAGGAATATGCTTATCCATCATGGGAATATCTGATAACAGACCCCTAAGCCAATTTGCTTCTCCGCCAGCTAACTCTTAGGCTACCATTTCAGCCTCCATGGTGGATCTAGTAATCAAGGTTTGCTTGGAAGATTTCCAAGCGACTGCACCACTACCTAGTGTAAAAACAAATCCACTAATGGCCTTAGTGTCTTCGGAATCAGAGATCTAGTTAGCATCACTATACCCTTCTAGTACAGTAGAAAAACCAAAATAGTATATCCCGTAGTTAATAGTACCCTTCAAATATTTAACAAACCTTTTTATTGTATCCCAATGTGTTTTATCGGAGTTATTGGTGTACTACTCAGTCTTTCTACAGCATAGGAGATATCTGATCTTGTATAGTTAGATAAATATATAAGACTTTCAATTAATTGAGAATACTTTAATTGGGAAACACTGTCCCCACCATTTTTCTTTAATTTTACGCTAAGATCATATGGGGTGCTAATTGGCTGGTAATTTTCATACCCAAATTTCTTTAACACCTTTTCAACATAGTAAGATTGACTCAGAACAATCTCATTTTGTGTCCTTATAATTTTGATTCCTAAGATTACTTTAGCTAACCCTAAATCTTTTATCGTAAAATTGTCACTTAAGTATTTCTTCATTTCTAAAATTGTGATATGTTCACTACCAAAAATTAAAATATCATCTGCGTATAAACATAGGATAATAACAGACCTATCAAATATTTTTCAATATATACATTTATCGAAGTCACAAATGTTAAACCCAGATGATAAAATAACTTGGTCAAACTTTTCTTGCCACTGTCTAGGAGCTTGTTTTAGTCCATATAAAGATTTGACTAGCTTACACACTTTATTCTTTTGACCAGAGACTACAAAAACTTCTGGTTGCTCCATATAAATTTCTTCGTCTAACTCGCCATTAAGAAAGACGGTTTACACATCCATTTGATGGATTTCAAGTTTATATGATGCTGCCAATGCTATAAGCACTCGAATTATAGTTATCCTAGTGATTGAAGAATAAGTGTCAAAATAGTCTATTCCTTCCATTTGACTAAAATCTTTAGCAGTTAATCTAGCTTTATATTTTTAATAGATCCATCAGGATTTTATTTCTTTTTAAAGACCCATTTGCATCCTAGTGGTCTAGACCTTGGAGGTAAGTTGGTTAACACCCATGTATGGTGTGAAAGGATTGATTCCATCTCACTTGTAATGGCTTCCCCCCATAGAGGCGCTTCACCAGATTTCATCGCTTTAGCATATGTCAAAGGTTCATTTTCAACATGGAATGTATAAAAGTCATCTCTTAAGTTTTTCTCTATCCTTGGTCTCTTGCTCCTTCTAAGTTCGACTTGGAGTTCTATTTCAGTGTTATCATTTTGTGATTTAAATGATTCTCCTATTTCTAACTTTCTCTTTTCTTTCATAGGAAACACATTCTCAAAAAATACCGCATCATCCGATTCTTTAATAGTGTTCGGTGTAATGTCAGGTACATCTAATCGTACTACTAAAAATCGATATGCGTTACTATTTTTCGCGTACCTTATAAAAACTGCATCAAAAGTCTTAGGAGACAAAATAGTCATCTTGCTAGAGTTAATTTTAACTTTTGTAAGGCAACCCCAAACTTTGAAATATTTTAGACTAGATTTCTACCCCACCATAACTCATATGGTGTTTTCTGGTTATCTTTAAATGATATACGGTTAAATATTTTACATGTTAAAATTAGAGCCTCACCCCACAAATTGTTGGAAAGACTAGAACTAGTAAGTATTGAGTTAATCATATCAATAAAAGTTATATTTTTTCTTTCAACAATTCCATTTGACTGAGGAGAATAAGGGATAGTAGTCTCATGTATAATCACATGTTCTTCACAAAATTTTCTAAATTTTGTTGAACTATATTCTCTTCCTCTGTCTGACCTAAGTTTTTTTTTTTATTTTCTAGGTTTGATTTTCAAACTCTGATTTATAAATTTTAAATTTTTCTAAGGCTTCATCCTTAGTTTTTATTAAATATACATAGCAGTATTTTGACATATCATCTATAAAAGTAATAAAGTATCTTTTTCCTCCTCTCGTCAAAATACTGCTCATCTCGCAAATATCACTATGTATTAAATCAAGTAGGTTAGAACTTCTACTTATTGATTTAAATGGTTTTCTAGGTTCTTTAGCTTGAATACAAATTTCGCATTTTTTGTTCTTTTCTAAATTTTATTTAGGAATTAAATCTAAACTCATCATTCTTTTGAGGGTATTTATTCACGTGTCCAAGTCTACTATGCCACATCTCTAAAGAGTCAATATGCATAACAAGTGGAGAAAAAATATTTTTATTCGTACTATTGCATGATAATACACTCAATTTAAATAATCCATCAGCAACATAACCCCTCCCTACAAATATCCTACCTTTGGTAATTACAACCTTGTTTGATTCAAATACTAATTTAAAGCCTAACTGACAAGAAAGGAAACCACTAACAAGATTCTTGCAAACATCTGGCTGCACGTTATGGAGAGTAAGAATTTTTTCAGATGTGAACTTCAATTTTATTTCTCCTTCTCCAATCACGTGTGCAACACTGGAGTTGCACATGGTCACAATTCTTCCTTTAACCTCCTAGTGGAAAGAAAAAGAGAAAATATCAGAACAAATATGGATAGTAGCTTCTGTATCAATCCACCATTCGATTCGATTGTAGGCCATATTTAACTCAAATTTTGAGATTACTAACCTGCCTTCGATTTTAGTAAAGCCAGAATTGGTTATCATGTTTGCTTGAGGAGTCACTTTGTCACCTTGCCCCTTGACCTTGTCTTTTCTATATCTACATTATTTAGCATAGTGTCCTGATTTTCCACAGACATAACATGTTCTCTTGCTCTATTCCTTTTGAATCTTCGGTTTTGGCTTCTCAAGGTGTTTCTTATGAGAGGATTCTTCTTCGCTGTGTTGTTTCATTGTGAGCTCGTGCGTCATCAGGGATCCAAGAAGCTCCTCAAGTGGAAACTTGTTCAAGTCCTTGGCTTCTTGGATTGCCGTTACCTTGGCCTCTCATGACCTTGGCAAACATCGAAGAATTTTTCTGACAAGGTCACTGTTAGTATAATTTTTGTCAAGGCTTTTTAGGCCATTGACAATATCAGTAAATCTAGTAAACATGCAAGTAATAGTTTCATTAGATTCCATCTTAAATAGTTCATATTTATGAACTAGTATGTTTATTTTAGATTCTTTTACTTGATTCATGCCCTCGTGGGTCACTTCAAGTCTATCCCATATCTCTTTTGCAGAATTGCAAGTAGAGACTCTATTGAATTCATTACGGTCTAAGGCACAATAAAGCACATTCATTGCTTTGGCATTTAGTTGTGCCTTCCTAACATTGTCATCCCAATCTTTTTCAAGTTTGGGTACAGTAACACCCTCTACAAAAATTGATGGGATGTAAGATCCATTAACTATGGTGCTCCAAATCTCATAGTCTTGAGCTTGGATAAATATCCTCATCCTAGCCTTCCAATAGGAGTAATCGGTTTCATTGAAGAATGGAGCTCTATGAGTGGATTGCCCCTCAATATGAGAAGATCCAAATGGGGTTGTCATTTTGATCTTATACTCTTTTGATAGAAGAGTTCCGGCTCTGATACCACTTGTTGCCCAAAAAGACAACTCAAGAGGGGGGGTGAATTGAGTTTTAAGTAATTATTGCAAATAAAAACTTAATGAGTAACTAATTAAACCTTATTGCAAGTGGATTAATTAGTTTACTATATGCAGTGAATGAAGGGAATGGAAGAGACAATGAAACAATCACAAACACAAGAGATTTTATAGTGGTTCGGAGCTAACCCTTACTCCTACGTCCACTCCCCAAGCTTCACTTGGGAGTTCACTATAATCCCACGGATTACAGCCGGTTGTTTTACAAGTTCACAGCCCAACTTGTTGTTTTCACGAGATTACAACGAACTCGGTCGGTTTTCACAGGCTCACCGACTAGAACCACCCGATTGTTTTCTCGGGATCACAATCGAACCCTTACACCGTTGGTTTTAACTTTGGCTCACCAACAAACCTCAACAACCTTGATTCAATCTCCTGATTGAATCAAGTAACAAGAAAACAGTTTTTTAAAGAGTACAGGGAAAGCTTCTTAAAAAGCAAATATGAACAATATAAATAATGTAGAGTTAGAAGCCCTCAAACAGATTTTGGAAGAGAAAGTAGGGGCTTCTCGAACTCTGAGTCTCCTCTTTGAATGTACTGAAGATCTGATGTCAGAGGAGAGCCTTGAATGCGAAGGAAACCTTTGTTGGATGAAGTTCAATGCGCTTTTTCCTTCTTTCTCTTGTATTTACTCTTGAGAGCCTTTGGTAGGTGGAAATCTTTTTTGTTTGAATGGAATAGCTCTCTTGGTGTCTATTACTGTTCACTCTGGCTATTTAAGCAGTCCATTTTCAAAACTAGCCGTTAGACACCTTTTTATGGCCGTTCTGCACAATCTGCAACTTCTGACAGTGTATCCGTTGGGATCGGAGTCGACTCGCTCGATCTGGAGTCGACTCGGCTGTTGCTGGAGTCGACTCACGCTTTACTAGAGACGACTCGCCCCACTGTTCAGGATTTGAATTAAAGTGCTTTCCCGTTTTGGAGTCGACTCGGCCAACCCTGGAGTCGACTCGCCAATATTCGGAGATGACTCGGCCCTCTGGAGACGACTCGTTCTCAGGGTTCCAGAGATCTGTTTTTCTGCATTTCTTTCTCGAGTCGACTCGGCTCATCTTGGAGTCGACTCGGCTCTCAGAGTCCGAAAAATGTTTCTCTGTGTTTTGGTTTGAACTGCCTCAGAGTCGACTCGCACTTGTTGGAGTCGACTCGGCTCTCAGAGTCCGAAGTTGGTTCTCTGCCTTCTAGTCTTGCTTTCCTCTAAGAGTCGACTCGTACTTAACTAGGAGTCGACTCGCCAACCTTCGGAGTCGACTCGGTTGCAGGGTCTGAAATATATTGTTCTGTCTTTCTTCTGTTACCCTTTGGAGTCGACTCGGAAACGTCGGGAGTCGACTCGGAAACTATCAGAGTCGACTCGAACCCTTCTGGAGTCGACTCGCTGACAGGGTCTGAAAATCAACTTTCTGTCTTTCTGTCAGTTCTCAGTCGGAGTCGACTTGTAGTGTACCGGAGTCGACTCGAGCATGTGCCAGAACTTCTGAAACACTTGGAGTCGACTCGTAATCTTCCGGAGTCGACTCGAGCTTCAGACTTTGGTTCAAACTGAGTTACAAACTTAGCCAAAATGTATTGAACCAAAGCTAGAGACACTTAAGCATAAATTCACAAATATTTGGCTGAAACACTAGATTGAATTCATTAGTATAACATCAGATATACTCAATTGCTTTGAGCTCATCAAAATCAAATAGGGTTATAATCAATCACTCCACACTCTGGGCTCTGGAGACCAGTTTTAATAGACATCTAAGTACGGTCTTGGGATTTGACAAAGTAAGAATCTATCCCCATAGTTGCTTTCATTTTTCCTTTTTGGTACTAGTAGCAAGATCAGTACTACCACCCTCCTTGATGTAAAGGCCTTTGGCTTGTGAATGGAGAATCTCTTGAACCTCATGATCTTCCACATCACCCTCAAACTGATGTACACTACGACCAAATGGATTTGCTTCCTCATAATTTGCTTATTTCTCTTTTTTTCTTTGAACTATTTCCTTCAAGCTTTCTTGCATCCTGTATGGAACATCTCTTGGAACCTTATTGTTGCTGGGGGTCCAAACCGAGAACGATTGGCACAGCGGTGTGAACGGGGTTCCCTTTGAATTGCTTTGGTTGCGCTCCGCCCTCCGCCGGAAAACCTGCAAGCAAGCCTCGCACCACCTCCAGGGTAGTGGGGGCCCTCCGACGATCAAGTCAGGGGAGATCGAAGGAGAAGGAGAAGGAGAAGGAGAGGTAGCAGGTAAGATGATACTCTGGAAAATCTTTCTTACCCTCCCCTTCCCCCCCAGCCGCATATATATCAGGCTGGGGGGTTTTTCTGGGGATTGGTCATCGTGTGGCACGATGGGGTTGCCACTGACATGGTCGTTACAGGGCGTCGTGGGGCAGCGCCGGGTACGGCCATGGCAGGGCGTAGTGGAGCTCCGCTTTGTACGGCTGTTACAGGGGATCGTGGGGCAGCGCCGGATACGGCCGTTGCAGGGAGTAGTGGAGCAGGGGGCCGCGGCGTGCCTCAGGGGAACAGTCTGTTGTTGTCAAGAGATTGCCGACTTGGGGTCGGATTGCTGGATCATGGGGCACCCGACTCGGGGTCGGGCTGCGGAGCCGAAGATATCCGACCCGAGGTCGGATTGCTGGATCAAGGGGCACCCGACTCGGGGTCGGGCTGCGGAGCCGAAGATATCCGACCCGAGGTCGGATTGCTGGATCAAGGGGCAGCCGACCCGGGGTCGGGCTGCGGAGCCGAAGATATCCGACCCGGGGTCGGATTGCTGGACCAAGGGGCAGCCGACTCGGGGTCGGACTGCGGAGCCGAAGATATCCGACCCGAGGTCGGATTGCTGGATCAAGGGGCAGTCGTAGTCTTCCTGGGCGCGCGTGCCGGTCACGTGGGGCATGGTGGCTAAGTTCCCCCGTAACAGTAGCCCCCCACTTCCGAGCCTAGAACCAGGAGGGGAACGGGTGAAGGGAGTGACGCTTCGAGATTGCCGCCATCCCTCGGAAAGGCGCGCGCGCTCCGAGCTCCCCGCCTTCTTTATGGCGTATGGCGGTTGTCGCTGATCTGGCAGTCTACGGATTTCGGCGGACATCCTTCCTTAATGGCGTCGATTCGCCTTTGGGGCGCGAACGATCCTTCGGCAGCCAGGCGTCCTCTGGCGTCACCGAGGCGTCACCCGCCTTTCCGCCTATTTAACCGGGGGCCCTCCCCGTCCGCCTTTCTCTCCACAGGCATCCTCGAGTTTCTCCCTTGTGCTGCTGCCGTTGCTGTCGGATTGTTCGTTCGCTCCTCTTTTTAACTCTTGGTAGCGTCTCGCCGACTCCTGACTCTTGAAGTTCCTCCGGCACTAGGCCAGGCATCCGAGGGTTAGGCCTCAGGAAATTCTTCCGACGCTAGGCCAGGCATCCGAGGGTTAGGCCTCAGGAAATTCTTCCGGCGTTAGGCCAGGCATCCGAGGGTTAGGCCTCAGGAAATTCTTCCGGCGCTAGGCCAGGCATCCGAGGGTTAGGCCTCAGGAAATTCTTCCGGCGCTAGGCCAGGCACCCGAGGGTTAGGCCTCAGGAAATTCTTCCGGCGCTAGGCCAGGCACCCGAGGGTTAGGCCTCAGGAAATTCTTCCGGCGCTAGGCCAGGCATCCGAGGGTTAGGCCTCAGGAAATTCTTCCGGCGCTAGGCCAGACATCCGAGGGTTAGGCCTCAGGAAATTCGTCCGGCGCTAGGCCAGGCATCCGAGGGTTAGGCCTCAGAAAATTCTTCCGGCGCTAGGCCAGGCATCCGAGGGTTAGGCCTCAGGAAATTCCGCTCATTGGTCGGCCAAGGCTGGCGCAAGCCGAGGCGACCGGTCGGGGCTTCAGGCTAGTCTGCTCCCGGGATGATCATCGGGTTAGCCTGGCATCCGAGGACTGAGCCTCGGAGAATTCCGCTCGTTGGTCGGCCAAGGCTGGCGCAAGCCGAGGCGACCGGTCGGGGCTTCAGGCTAGTCTGCTCCCGGGATGATCATCGGGTTAGCCTGGCATCCGAGGGCCGAGCCTCGGGAAATTCCGCTCGTTGGTCGGCCAAGGCTGGCGCAAGCCGAGGCGACCGGTCGGGGCTTCAGGCTAGTCTGCTCCCGGGATGATCATCGGGTTAGCCTGGCATCCGAGGACTGAGCCTCGGGGAATTCCGCTCGTTGGTCGGCCAAGGCTGGCGCAAGCCGAGGCGACCGGTCGGGGCTTCAGGCTAGTCTGCTCCCGGGATGATCATCAGGTTAGCCTGGCATCCGAGGACTGAGCCTCGGAGAATTCCGCTCGTTGGTCGGCCAAGGCTGGCGCAAGCCGAGGCGACCGGTCGGGGCTTCAGGCTAGTCTGCTCCCGGGATGATCATCGGGTTAGCCTGGCATCCGAGGACCGAGCCTCGGAAAATTGCGCTCGTTGGTCGGCCAAGGCTGGCGCAAGCCGAGGCGACCGGTCGGGGCTTCAGGCTAGTCTGCTCCCGGGATGATCATCGGGTTAGCCTGGCATCCGAGGGCCGAGCCTCGGGGAATTCCGCTCGTTGGTCGGCCAAGGCTGGCGCAAGCCGAGGCGACCGGTCGGGGCTTCAGGCTAGTCTGCTCCCGGGATGATCATCGGGTTAGCCTGGCATCCGAGGGCCGAGCCTCGGGAAATTCCGCTCGTTGGTCGGCCAAGGCTGGCGCAAGCCGAGGCGACCGGTCGGGGCTTCAGGCTAGTCTGTTCCCGGGATGATCATCGGGTTAGCCTGGCATCCGAGGGCCGAGCCTCGGGGAATTCCGCTCGTTGGTCGCGCGCCTATCACTTGCCGCTCGACGGGGTTTCTCCGTGGCCAGCTGCGATCGTATTTCTCCTCCTCTCGAAGCGTCGCCTGGGGAACACCAGAAGGCTATTAAATGCTAATTGAGGCGTTACCTGGGAAATCGGATCGGCCAGTTGCTGCTTGCGAGGAGTGCCAGTTAAGCGGCCGCGATATGCGCGTTCTTCGAGGCGGATGCGGCCTGGGCGCGTGCGGAGATACGTGGGCCGTGGGATACACGCCGCCCGGAGTGTCCGAGTTCTACTGCCCACTTCACCAGCCGTCCCGCATTCTCGGGGTTGCTGAGGATCTTGGATGGCCTTGATTTTGTCCGGGTTGGCTTCGATACCCCGCTGGTTGACAATGAAACCAAGGAACCTCCCGGCCGAAGCGCCAAAGGCGCACTTCGCTGGGTTCAGCTTTATGCGAAACTTCCGTAAGGTGATGAAAGTCTCCTCCAGATCCACGATGTGCTGGTCTGCCTGGCGGCTTTTCACCAGCATATCGTCCACGTACACCTCCATGTTCCGGCCGATTTGCTCTTTGAAGATTTTGTTGACGAGGCGCTGGTAAGTGGCGCCAGCATTCTTCAGACCGAAGGGCATTACCTTGTAGCAGTACAGCCCCCGGTCTGTTATAAAGGCAGTTTTCTCCTCGTCCTGTGGGGCCATCATTATCTGGTTGCAACCGGAGAAGGCGTCCATGAAAGACAGCAGCTGATATCCGGAAGTCGCGTCGACCAGTTGGTCTATCCGCGGAAGCGGAAAGCTATCCTTAGGGCACGCCTTGTTCAGGTCGGTATAGTCGACGCACATTCTCCACTTCCCGCTCGCCTTCCGGACAAGTACGACATTTGCCAACCACTCGGGGTAACTCACCTCCCTTATGAATCCTGCCTCCAAGAGCTTGTCTACCTCCTGGTCGACCACCCGGATCCGATCCGGGGCACAGTGTCTCTTCTTCTATTTCACTGGCCGGTGGGTCGGGTCGACGTTGAGGGCGTGAGAAATGACCTCCGGGTCGATCCCAGGTACATCGGCCGCCGACCAGGCAAATACATCGGCATTGGCTCGGAGGAATTCCACCAACCGGGCCCGAGCTCCCGGGTCGAGATTGGCGCCGACCCGGACCGCCCGGTCCGGGCGGCCTTCCTCGAGGGGAACTTCGACCACCCCCTCGGCCGGCTCCCCCTGCCGCAAGGCCACCTCGTCTCTGGCATCCAGGGACTCGACGCTTAGGGCTTCCGCGGGCTTCTTCCCTTTGAGGGTCGCTAGGAAATATTGCCGTGCGGTCGGTTGGTCGCCTCGGACCTCTCCGATCCCGACCGCCGTGGGGAACCGCATGAGCAAGTGGTACGTAGAGACCACCGCGCGAAGGGCGTTCAGTCCGGGTCGTCCGAGGATAGCGTTGTAGGCCGAGGGAACACGGACGACCAAGAACCCGAGTCGCACCGTGGCTTCTGCGGGTGCGACGCCCGCAGTCACAGGCAGCTCAACGACACCTTCCGCCGGGACAGCGTCACCGGTGAATCCTATGAGGGGGGTGGATATTTTGTGCAACAATTGTCTGGACAAGCCCATCTTTTGGAAGGCCTCGTAAAACAAGATATCAGCTGAGCTTCCACTATCCACAAGAACACGCCTTACATCATAGTTTGCCATAGTGAGGGAGATCACCATGGCGTCATCGTGGGGGGTCTGAACCCCCTTTACATCCTCATCACAAAAGGTGATTACATGGCCGACCCTCTGCCTCTTTGCGACGGCCGCCCCTGACGCTTCCGTCGAGCCCCCTGCGTTCCTCACGGGCCGGGGGCAGCCCCCAGTGATAGTGTGGATCACGCCCGCAACGGGTCGATTCTGCTCCCGAGGCTCCGGAGGGGCCGGGTCGGCCGGACGCGGGTCTGCGGGGGGACGTCGGTCACTCACATATCGACCGAGACGCCCCCGGCGGATGAGAGCCTCGATCTCGTCCCGAAGCTGGAAGCAGTCCTCCGTGTCGTGGCCGTGGTCTCGGTGGTACTCACCGTACGCCCGGGAGGGCCTCTTCCCAGGGAACCTCCGCATCTGTCTCGGGGCCGGGAGGTCCTCCCGCCCCTTGATCTCCATAAGGATCTGGGCCCGAGGAGTCAGGAGAGGGGTGTACCGGTTGAAACGTCGGGGCGGAGAACGAGGGCGTGGGGCGCCGTGGTTCTTCGCCGGCGATGGGCTTCTGCGCCGA
The DNA here is from genome assembly GCF_051530095.1 of Phoenix dactylifera. Classification (NCBI taxonomy): domain Eukaryota; kingdom Viridiplantae; phylum Streptophyta; class Magnoliopsida; order Arecales; family Arecaceae; genus Phoenix; species Phoenix dactylifera. The sequence goes on along the minus strand of NC_143198.1, from coordinate 19,199,863 downwards.
CGCTGAGGCGTCGGGCTCCTCCTCTGGCGTGCCTCTTTCCGCCTTTTCTTCCCAAGCTTTTGAGGGATCTCGGCGGCCTCCTTGCTCCGGTGGGCGGCCGCCTCCTCGGCGTCCGCATACTGGTTCGCCCGGGACAACAGCTCTGGGAAGCTCCGCGGCAGGCGTTTGTCCAGGGAGAAGGTGAGTCTGCCCTTCCGGAAGCCACGCTTCAGGGCTGAAAGAGCTACCTCCTGACTCAGGTTCCGGACCTCCAGTGTAGCCCTGTTGAAGCGGGTAAGATAATCCCGCAGGCTTTCTCCCTCGTTTTGCCGGACATCAAAGAGGGAGTCGGAGACCAGTCGCCGCCGGCTATTGACGGCGAAATGAGTGATGAAGAGGCGAGTGAACTGGTCGAAGGACCGGATTGAGTCAGCCTCCAGCCCGGCGAACCACGCCCTCGCCGGGCCACGGAGGGTTGCCGGGAAAGCCTTGCAGAGAAGGGGATCTGATGCTCCGTGGAGGAGCATAAGGGTCCTGAAACTCTCGATGTGATCCCGCGGGTCCGCCGCCCCGTCATAGGGCTCGATCGCCGGCATTTTGAACCCCGGCGGATTCGGGGTCCGCAGGATCCTCGAGGCGAGCGCCGGCTGGGAGGAGATCTCTAAGTCGGCGAAGGGATCTTTGGAATGGCCCTTCAGGACCTGGAGTTGTCGGTGGAGATCGTCCACCCGCCGGTCCAGGGAGTGCGACCGGTGGGTGGGAGACAAGGAGCGGCGAGAGGGGGACCGACTGGAGCGCGGGTTCCTCGAGGACTGGGGGGTCTGGGAACGCGCCCGGGCCCGCCTCTCGTACCCCGCGCAGCTCCGGTGGGAAGGTCCCGGCAGAATGGAGCGTGCTCGAGAATCCTCCTTGCGCCGGCGCTCCTCCCCATGGGAGAGAAAGGAGCGCGGGTTGAGGAGGACAGGCGAACGCTCAGGCAGCAGCGGCTCCTGAGCCCGCTGCGGCGCCCGGGACATCGCACCCTGCAGATTCTGCACCGCCTCCGCGAGGGTGCGAACCTGCTGGGCTAGCTGGTCGAACTGGGCGGCTTCGACCGTCTGAATGGGCGGTGGGGCGGTGGAGTGTTGCTGAGAGTGTGTTGGAGATGCAGCGGCCTCCCGGCCAGAGGCGCGAGAGGCCCCGCGACCGGAAACATTGGAAGCTCCACGACCACCTCGCCGTGCCATTACGATCGCTCTGAGATCCGGGCCCTCCTTCTAGCGCCAACTGTTGCTGGGGGTCCAAACCGAGAACGATTGGCACAGCGGTGTGAACGGGGTTCCCTTTGAATTGCTTTGGTTGCGCTCCGCCCTCCGCCGGGAAACCTGCAAGCAAGCCTCGCACCACCTCCAGGGTAGTGGGGGCCCTCCGACGATCAAGTCAGGGGAGATCGAAGGAGAAGGAGAAGGAGAAGGAGAGGTAGCAGGTAAGATGATACTCTGGAAAATCTTTCTTACCCTCCCCTTCCCCCCCAGCCGCATATATATCAGGCTGGGGGGTTTTTCTGGGGATTGGTCATCGTGTGGCACGATGGGGTTGCCACTGACATGGTCGTTACAGGGCGTCGTGGGGCAGCGCCGGGTACGGCCATGGCAGGGCGTAGTGGAGCTCCGCTTTGTACGGCTGTTACAGGGGATCGTGGGGCAGCGCCGGATACGGCCGTTGCAGGGAGTAGTGGAGCAGGGGGCCGCGGCGTGCCTCAGGGGAACAGTCTGTTGTTGTCAAGAGATTGCCGACTTGGGGTCGGATTGCTGGATCATGGGGCACCCGACTCGGGGTCGGGCTGCGGAGCCGAAGATATCCGACCCGAGGTCGGATTGCTGGATCAAGGGGCACCCGACTCGGGGTCGGGCTGCGGAGCCGAAGATATCCGACCCGAGGTCGGATTGCTGGATCAAGGGGCAGCCGACCCGGGGTCGGGCTGCGGAGCCGAAGATATCCGACCCGGGGTCGGATTGCTGGACCAAGGGGCAGCCGACTCGGGGTCGGGCTGCGGAGCCGAAGATATCCGACCCGAGGTCGGATTGCTGGATCAAGGGGCAGTCGTAGTCTTCCTGGGCGCGCGTGCCGGTCACGTGGGGCATGGTGGCTAAGTTCCCCCGTAACACTTATCATCCAGCAAGGTGTTGCTTCATTCCATTAATGCCACCACCTTACAAAATCTTTCAACAAAACCTACAAACAATGAATCTCTTCCTATCGGCAATTCTTCCTTTAGTGATGTATTGTCATGTGGGATCGCTCTTTTGTTGTATAGATTGTGCAGAAGGGACTGACATATTACCATTATTGATACATGGTGTTGAACCAGTAGTCTCCATCACTAATTATCTTATAAAATACACAAACAGTTCATACTAATTATCTTTGAAAGTATCAAAAAATGCATAATAAAAATGCAAATGGAGTCAAAAAGCCTTGGCAATATAGACGTGGTGACAGTACAATCAAGATGTTATGCCAGTATATGTTTGTGTGCTCATAAAATCCTATAAAATTAAAAACATGATGAACTGAATTTGATATAACTAGAGTCAAAAAGCCCTAGCAATCAGAGGAGGAAACCCGTCCAATCCATATAATTGAACGAAGCTGAGAGCGAAGGCGGTCGGAATGCTGCGTGCACACCATACTAAAGTCCTTAAAATCGCCAATTTTACTAAGTTCAAATGGTCATCGGCGCACTGGGGTTATGTCCTTCAGACACTAACTCAATTTCCTTTTCGATTACAAGGTCGATCTTTTTGGGTAACAAAATTAACTCTAGGTAATTATTAAATGTACCAAGCAGAGGAATTGGGTTGGGTTATAAAATTCAAACATACATGGCTAGATTCCTATTCCAACTTAAATAAAGTTGTTTTGCCATCACTGTCAGTCTTTTGCACACCGACTAGTCCGAATGAAAGTCCGAACTAAACCACCCCCCTTTTCCTTCGTTTCAACCTTTTCCTCGAAAGAGCAATAAAGCGATGAAAGAAAGAGCAATAAAGCGATGAAAGAAAGAGCGATAAAGCGTGCATACCTCTCCTGGAAACGCCGAGAAAGGGGAAGGGGGAGCCGGACGGGAGGATGGGAAAGCTCGGGCTCGTTTTCTTGCCGCTGTGGAGTGCTGGCCACCTGATACCCATGGTGGAGACGGCCAAACGCCTTCTCCAGCACCAAACCCTTGACAATCTCTTCTCCATCACCGTCCTCGTCATCAAACCCCCCAATCCCGCGTCCATCTCCACCATCTCCTCCTACATCCAGTCCGTCTCCTCCTCCGGCCTCGACATCCGCTTCCACAACCTCCCGCCCGTCGACCCCCCCGCTGACAGCCACGGGGTGGAGGACTTCATCTCCGTGCTCATCCAAAGCCACAAGCCCCACGTCGAGGCCGCCGTCACCCAGTCCTCCATCCCCGTCGCCGCTCTGGTTCTCGATATGTTCGGCACCACCATGATAGATGTGGCCCACAAGCTCGGCATTTCCGCATACATCTTCTTCACCTCCACCGCAGCCATGCTCGCCGCCACGCTCCACCTTCCAGCTCTCCACGACAGGATTCCGGTAGAATTCGAGGATTTAGCAGGCGATGTTGACATCCCGGGGGTGCCTCCCGTGCCGCCGCTCTGCATGCCGAGTCCCTTCCTGAACAAGAAGAGCCCGGTCTACACCTGGTTCCTCTACCACGGGAAACGATTTCTCGAAGCCAGGGGCATCATAGTGAACACCTTGATGGAGCTAGAGCCCGGGCCACTGAAGGCGATGATGCAGGGCCTCTGCGCGCCGAGCCGCCCCTCGCCGGCCATCTATCCGGTAGGACCCGTCATCGCTCTCGAGGACAGTAAAGACAGAGGTAATTCGGAACGACACGAGTGCCTCAAGTGGCTGGACGGGCAGCCACCGGCATCCGTGGTCTTCTTGTGCTTCGGGAGCATGGGCAGCTTCGGAGCTCCGCAGGTGCGAGAGATGGCTCTCGGGATGGAGCGCAGCGGGCACCGGTTCTTGTGGTGCCTGCGGGCACCGTCGACGGGAAGATTCCGGCATCAGGTCGACGCGAATTTGGCGGAGGTGTTGCCGGAAGGCTTCCTGGAGAGGAATAGAGGAAGGGGACTGGTTTGGCCGTCTTGGGTGCCCCAAAAGGAGATACTGGCTCACCAAGCAGTGGGGGGATTTGTGAACCACTGCGGGTGGAATTCGATCTTGGAGAGCTTGTGGTTTGGGGTGCCGATGCTCGGGTGGCCGCTCTTTGCCGAGCAGCATCTGAACGCCCTCGAGATGGCGAGAGAGATTGGGGTGGCGATGGAGCTCAAGGTGGATAGAAAGGGCGGGGGATTCGTGGGAGCGGAGGAGTTGGAGAGGGGAGTGAGGTGTTTGATGGGGGACTCTGAGGAGGGAAGGAAAGTAAGGGCGAAGGCCGCAGATATGAGACTGGCGAGCAGGAAGGCTCTGGGCGAAGGGGGCTCTTCCTACGTTTATATGGAGAAGCTGGCGGAGGATATAAGAAACCGAAGGGTTTCGAACAAATGTTGAAATGCTGCATTCGTTCTCTTACGAGATGTACTGTGCTCGATCGTATTGAATGTTTCCCATGGTAGAGTTTGGTTTCTGTGGATAATATTACATTTGTTTTAGGTGGTCATGGGAAAAGCTTGAACGACAGTGATAGAAGCATCGATGGCTTCGATGTCATTGTATAAATGAGCTCCCATTGGTAATTATTGCATATCTTTTGCTTAAATAAAAGATAAATCAATCACAACATTTCTTGTTTAAAAAATAGAACATATCGAGAGCATATTAACAAGTGGTAGAATTTTTATACAAAAGAAGACTCTACATATCTTGTTATTCATGGTCCATAGTCCTCCTGCAATAATAATATATTTTTTTCTATAAATACGCTAACAGATCCACTACGACAAATAAGATTGTTCATGACGTTAAAAATCACTAAAAAAATCTATTTTTGTCGCTAAAAAATTTTACTGGTGAAAAAACATCATCATGATGCTGATTGCGAAAAATGCATCGGTAAATATATGTAGTGAGAAAACAACAGTTTCTTCGCTAAATATATATTTATAGTATTGAAAACATATTCATCACCAAATGATGAAATATTTAATGACAATTTTTTATCATCCAAAATGAAAATTTTTGTCCCGATATAACATATTTTTCATTACCAAAGTCTAATATCCGGCGATATAGGGGTTTACGTCATCAAAGAGGTTACAATTTTGACAATTTTAAATTTTTTTAAATGCTAGGCTTCCGATGTGAGAGGTCATCATCACCCCCACTGTATAGGTCATCAGCAACTCCCTATTGCATCTAATGAGAATTCCCCATTTGAAGGTAAAACAATAAATTACTGATTGATGTATTTTTTTAAAAAAATCATATTTTTATTATTTTATATGACTCGTGTTTGATGCTTGTTTTTTTTCCAGATCCTATGATTGGATACAACATCGTTTTAGGCTACTTTCGTGGATATATATGATCGAAAACTTCTTATAATTTTTTATTTTTGTTATAGATATAATTTTTTTAGAGATTTTTAATTAGCTTATGACTTTTGTTCAAGAAAAAAAATTGTATACTTTTGGGCTTCAATTTTGGTAATATAAATGGTTGGTTAATTGAAAAAGTATATTCAATATAGATTTGATGTACCAAATGGAAGTGGTATTGGAATAGCTATATAAATTGCATATACTGAAAGTTGATATATATATATATATATATATATATATATAGAGAGAGAGAGAGAGAGAGAGAGAGAGAGAGAGAGAGAGAGAGAGAGAGAGAGAGAGAGAGAGAGGTACGTGCATGTGATGTGATTCATAATGATCAATAGAGCCATATAAACCACTAAATGGCTTGGTTTCTAGCAAGATATAGAAACACTATAATGATGCTTATGAACAACAAAAAAAAAGGCTAAAGAAAGATCTGTTTTAAGCAACATATAAAAGAGCACAATGTAAGATTTATTGGTCTCTCTTGTTGTTTCAGGGATAGTTACCTCAGTGCAATATTAGCACTGCAATTAAATATCACTATAGTTAAAGATACAATACATTTAAGTGAAGATAGTAAATATCCAATAAAAAACTAAAGCGATATTTAAAATTATCATCAAACCTGAAAATTGAAAATATTATTTTTGTTTTAGCTCGGCTTGCAAATGTCGCAAAAAGTTGAATAGTGATTGTTGTGGTTTAAATTTGGCCCGAGGATGACCATGCCGGGGAGCCAGGGGAGCTACCGGTTGGAGCAGAGAAAGGAGCTGCTTTCTGCATCGGTGGACCTGCACAAAGCCTCACCGGTGGGGTTCCGTGAGGCCCCTCCGACGCTCAAGTTAGAGTGGATCTCAGTTGGTCCAAAATTTCTTTAGGTGTTACCTGATGGGGCTATTTATAGTCTCCGTAGGGGTGCCCAGGTGGCAGAGGTATGGCCCGTCCTCATCATAGGAGAGATGGGTTTTAGACAGGTGGCGCGCAGCTAGAACTTGCTTGAGGCGCACGGCATAGGCCGTTCCAGTGAATGGTAAAGCATTGATAGGTGTGATAGGATATGGTCCCTGATTGATATGTCGTGGTATGGCCAGCAAGCAAAGCATGGTATGGTGAGGCTGCTGCAGGGCATGGCTGCAACATGTGGACGATGAGATTGGCCTTCTAAGGTCGGCCTTCTGAGGTTGGCTCGGCCTTCTGAGATCGGCCTGGCTAGAATTGAGTAACTTCATGTCGAAAATAGGACGATCCATTTTGCCCCCCATCATTTATCCCCCGATTTCCGAGTTCGAGTTATTTTTTGGCTCGGGCGAACGAAGTAGTCCAGTCGTTGATCATCCTGTAATATAGCCAAATGTCTATGGAGATGTATATGCCGAGTAGAGTGTACCTCTCGTGCAGTTGGAGCTAACAGCTTTAGGCCGAGCTGTCCAAGCCGAGCTAAGCAATTCTACTCCGAGGTCGACTTCAATGGCCTTCTTTGGCTCATGGTCGACTCAGCAGGGCACCCCCACTCAGATCGGAACATCATTGGAGATGCATACAGGAGCGGGTGGCAGATAGGGACCACAGCTCGAAGGGTGTTTAGCCTTGTTCGGCCAAGAATGGCGTTGTAGGCTGAGCCGACCTGGACTATGAGAAAGTTTAGCTTCACAGTACTTTCTCGGGGCGCACGCGCAGCCGTGATCAGTAGGCTGATAACCCCTTCTGCCGGTACAGGATCTTCTGTGAAGCCAGCTAGAGGGGTGCTCATCTTTTCAATTTGTTCTACAACCATTGGAAGGCATCATGAAACAAGACGTCCGTAGTGCTTTTATTATTCACAAACACTTTTACATCAGACTCTGCGAGAATAAGAAAAATAACTACAACGTGGCCATGAGGGGTTTCAACACCCTTTAGGTCTTCATAAAGGGGGCTCTGGGTCCCGTTCCTCGGGCTCCCTTTTTTTAGCTTGATCACGAATGAACCGACCCAGCCGACCTTGGCGGATGAGTGCCTCGATCTCATCACGAAGCTAGTAGCAATCTTCCATGTCATGGCTATGATTTCTGTGGAAGCAACAGTACTTCTTCGAGTGCTTCTGCAACTCTGACGGCCATGTTTTTGGTGGAGGTCAGAGGTAGCTCCGACCCTCAAACTCCATGAGGATTTCGGCTCAGGTGGATGTGAGAGGAGTGTATTCTCCAAATTTTTGGAGAAAAGACCTCTGACGAGCTGGGCTCCTGGGCCGAGGAGAATTCTCCTCGCGCCGCGGGAATCTGCTGCTTGGTTGGGAGTGCTCCTTGTGGCGCTTCTTCTATATCTTCGCAGGTCGTTCAGCTGGCTCTCGTCGAGAGGTCATGGCTTTCTCAACCTTGGCGTATTTGCGAGCTCCGGCCAACATTTCAGCAAAGTTGGCGAAAAAGCTCTTCTTGATGGAGAAGAGGAATTTGTAGGACCGAGCTCTAGTCTTCAATGCCGACATGGCGATTGACTGGACAAGATCGCGAACCTCCCATGTGGCCAAGATAAAGCAATCGATGTAGTCTTTTAAAAATTCTCCCTCCTACTGCTTGATGGCGAAGAGGGAGTCTGAGATCCAGCATTGACGCCGGCAGATGGCAAAATGGATGGTGAACTGCCTGCCCAGCTACTCGAAGGAGAGAATCGAGCTGGGCTTTAGCCCAAAAAACCAAAGACGAGCTGCCTTGCGGAGAGTCGCTAGGAAGGCTCTGCAGAGTAGGGCGTTTGTGGCCCCTTGGAGTGTCATAAGGGCTTTGTAGCTCTCCAAATGATCTAGAGGATCGGATGAGCCATCATATGGCTCAATTTATGGCATCTTGAACCTCTGGGAGATCGGCTCATCCACGATCCATTGAGGGAATGGAGACTCGGTGGTAAAGTCGAGGTCGGCGTCTAGCTTTGGGGCTCGGTCTCAGAGCATTTGTATCTGCCACTCCAAGTCTTTTCTATTGAGCTCGAGCGGGGCTCCCACTGCAGCTCGGCATGGGGCAAACCCCGCCTTAAATGGTTGCTCCCGTGCTCGAGGCGTTAGACTTTGGTGCGAGCTCTTAGGATAATAGCTGCACGACAAGCCCTCCTAGCTTGGGGACCGAGCTCGGTGGGAGCTTCGGTGATGGTGACGCTCTGCAAAAAAGCGACGTCGCAAGTGCCGTCCTAAGAACTTTGCACCCATGAGGAGGGAGTGCAGGCTAGGCTCTTGCCTACTGCAGGCCTTGAACGGCCATAGTGAGTACTTGGACTTGTTGGACAAGCAGGTTGAACTGCTCCGGCTAGACCTGAGAAATTTGGTCCACCGGTTCTGCAAGGGGTGAACTTTGGAGTGAGTTGTCGGGCGTTGGTACCTGGTTGCTCGCTGCATTTGGAGCTCTGTAACTCCTTAACCTCATAATCACGACTCAGGCCCTTCCTCTAACGCCAAATATTGTGGTTCAAATTTGGCCCGAGGGTGACCACGCCGGGAGAGTCAAGGGAGCTGCCGGTTGGAGCGGACACAGGAGTCGCTTTCCGTGCACCGACGGACCTGCATAAAGCCTCACCAATGGGGTTCCGGTGAGGCCTTTCTGATACTCAAGTTAGAGTGGATCTCAGTTGGTCCAAAAGTTTCTTAGGTGTTACTTGATGAGACTATTTATAGTCCCCGTAGGGGTGCCCGGGTGGCGGAAGTATGACCCGTCCTCATCTTGGAAGGAGATGGATTTTAGACAGATGGCGCGCGGGTAGAGCTTGTTTGAGACGCACGGCATAAGTCGTTCCTGTGAACAATAAGGCGTTAATAGGTGCGACAGGGTATGGTCCCTGATTGATATGTCGTGATGTGACCAGCAAGCAAAACAAGGTGCGGTGAGGCTGCTGCAGGGTATGGCCGTGGCATGTGAACGACGAGATCGGCCTTCTAAGGTAGGCCTTGTGAGGTCAGCTCGGCCTTCTGTGATCGGCTTTCTGAGCTTGATTTGACCAGAATTGGGTGACTTTATGCCGAAAAATAGGACGATCCATTTTGCCCTCCATCAATGATATTTATGGCAAATTTATGAACAACTTATAACCTATACAAGCATAGGCAGAAATGCCCCGAGATGGAAATAATGGTACTTTTTATAACACTTTTGAAGAATATATGTAAAAATTATTTTTAATATTTTTATGATTTTTTTAAATGTTATAATAGATTATATTTGGTGTAGTATTAAAAAAAAAAAAGCAAAATACTTGATTTAGTTCCAAACATACTGAGATTGACAGGGAAAGAAATTGTGCCAATCGGTTCCACTAATCGACCTGCTTTGAGCCATTGTGAATGGATCCAATCGGTGGCACTGCACATGTGACAGCTACGGATAGTGTAAGCCCAAGCTGCGGATGCTGTTTTCTAGTACGAAATTTCTGCAGCCCACGTGCTGCCGTAGTCCGAGGCCCACTCAATCCCCCGCACTACTAGCGAAAAAGACGCGACGCCCGATGCTCTTAGCTTCCATCACGTGATCGCGTCGACGGGCGAGCAGTCGAAGGAGGCCAAGATATTATTTTGCCGGTGCACACCACTAATCGCTGCGGTGTATTGGCCGTAAATCGAGCCCACGCGCGAGCGCGCAGTGATTGGTGGGGTGCACCAGCGTGGCCGTGGGCTCACTGGGCGCAATAATTTCTCCCGTAGTCAATCATTATCCGCCACCTCGTCACCTCGTTTATCGCCTCCTCCCGGTGACAAGACAACCGGACAGGTCATTTTTAGGGCATTTGCCATTTCAACTGCAAGTTCCCGTCACCCACGTTATCATTAGCCCCAGTTACCAACGTGTTAATCAATTATCGTAACACGTGGGAGTTACTGTCACGCTTCTCCTCCCCAAGAGTTGACGATACCATGCGGTGACGGGATTCATGTCGGCGCTATAACTAAGCACCAAATAATACTGTCTCCAAAGGTAGCTTGGGAGAGAAACAGAGCAAAGAGAAGGAGAAGCAGCAGCGATGGTTCTCCTTGAGAAGCTGTGGGACGACGTGGTGGCCGGGCCTCAGCCCGAAAAAGGCCTCGGAAAGCTGAGGAAGAAGGTCTCCACCAAGCCTCTGGTCATCAAAGGTTCCTCAGATTTCTTCTTCCCACACTTAATATTTCTTCAAAGTTTTGTTCTTGATCAACATGGCTTAGTTAGGTGTATAGCTTTATTAAAGCCGGGTTTTTTGTTGTTTGGTTGGTGAAGATGGGGAGGGGGAGAGCAGCAAGTATCAGAGGTCGATGTCGATGCCGACGACACCGACGACCCCGGCCACGCCGGCGACGCCCACCACACCCTCCTCTGCGCGCAAGGCGAACGTGTGGCGAAGCGTGTTCAACCCGGGGAGCAACCTAGCCACCAAGAACATCGGTTCCAACTATTTTGACAAGCCTCAGCCCAACTCTCCCACCGTTTACGACTGGTATCTAATAAAACCTCTCCACCTCTCGCTTTTAGAAACAAAAAAATCACACCTGATTACCTTTACTTTCTTTGTTGTTGTGGTTTTATTTAATGGCTGATGTATGAATTTTTGGAACTGCAGGCTGTACAGCGGTGAGACAAGGAGCAACCACCGCTGAGTAGACTTTTTGTGTGCCGAGGAGGAGGCTGGTTGGCTTCATGGGGTGGATGTGGATGCACATAAGTTTCTAGATATTGTGTGCTTTCTCTTCTGTTTACTGCTTTATGTGGTTATCTAATGGTGTTTATTTTGTTGTGCTAAGTAGGTTACTGTATGGTTTGCTAAGCTGTGGGCACGATTAAAGGTGGTAAGGAGGGTCTGTGTGTGTGTGTGTGTGTGTATATATGAACACGTATTTGGTGGTGTTGGTGCAAGCGAAATCATAAGCTTATATTGGCTGTGTCCTAAATATGAGTTTCCAAGATCCTCTTTTTCTTAGAGATTAAAGGTATTAATTTTACTAAGATTTTTTCGTAGGGTGTAATTTGTAAAGTGATGGTTGCATGCATTATGTTTCATTTGCATTATTCTTTGTATCTGATGGTGACCCTCGGAGAAAATAATTGCGCCTCGGCCAGCAGGGGAAGTATCCGTGTCACATCAGCTGGTGGTATGAGAGGGATCGTTCTGGATTTTTGTTTTATAGTTTAAGCAATCAGTCTGGACTATGGAGTGAGGTGACGATAAGGTTGGTGAGAAAATTTTCAATTATTAATGTTGGATAAGATGGATGTCGCCATCAGGCATCAGAAATTATGGGCGGCCCTTATTATTTTTTTGTTTTTTTAGAGAGAGAGAGAAGGGGAAAGCAACTGGCTAATTTTTAAGCCGAATAATAACTGAGTTACCTTTCATGGTTACCGGATTTAGCGGGATCTATTGCTTCGAGTATATTTGGGTTGAGCAAAAGGTCTAGGCCGGCGTCGAAGAGAAAGAGGGTGGGGTTTTTAAAAAAATAAAAAGGAAAATCGAGACTCGACTTGATTGTGGGCTTGATTGTGGAGCAGCGTGTATAAAATTAACCAAGGGGTGGCAATTGGATCGGGATATATATGAGTTGGATTAGGTATAGATCGAGTCACAAAATTTTAAAAAAACAGATAATTTATTGTATCTATCAATATAATCAATTAGTTTGTTTAATAAATAAATAATTTGCTTAACCTGTCTAATGCGATCTGACTTGACTATTAAATAGGTTCAGAGGTTGGTACTTGAATACGGTCTCTTTTTTTGAATTTACAACCTAAATTTGTTTAATGTAAATCTACATATGCTTGTTGCAAATCTAATATGGAGTAGATTGAGGGATCGGATTATATTTGGCCAGCATAGAGACCAAATAAATCAGTTTAAGTTCGTATCCTGGAGACGAAGGTCGTGCCTGGTCGGAATCATGTCAGCACATAAAAATGGACTCCCGTTATTAACTACCGAGCGAAGGTTTAGCCAAGGACTTAATAGACTCAAAAGTGGACTCAAGTCTAGTATCCAATTTGATCTAGGAATTTATCTAATTTTTTGAAGTTGGAATGACCTCTTGGTCGAGAGAGGCGTCCTGGACCCAGTGTCCTTTCAGAGTGGGTATCAGTGGATCTTGTTCAACGCACAGATCTTTTTGACAATTTATCCAAAAAAAAAAGAACTAGCGAGAATTTTGCTAGAAAAAATAAACGCTTATATGTCTTGTAAAGATGGGTATTGGATGCAATACTTCTTCATACTTCACAACAACTCTATGGCCTTACATGAGCAGTCAGCCATGCATTATCGCTAAAATATGAAGCGTCTCGTCCTACAAGGTCCGTTTCTCTTTCGTGAGTTCATATCCTCTCCCTATTCTCTTTTTTTCTTACAAAAATTAAAAATATTTTAATTTTTTAAATTTAATTTTGATTTTTTTTTATATTTAAATCTCATTCTAATTCCAGCTACAACCAAATGCATAAAAAAATATAAATATTTCAATTTCTATTCCAATTTCGATCGCGAACCCAACGCACTCACTCGAAGCGTATTTAGTTGGAGAAAGTTAAACTCTGAAATGAGAATGAAAATAAGCCACTCCTATCACACCCATTTGGTTAGAAAAGTCCTATTGATTCCAGATAAAAAATAAAATATATCTCAATTTTCTAAAATCCAATCTTTACTCTCTCTTAATATTTAAATTCTGATTCCGGTCACAAACAAAAGATGTCGAAAGATATGGCATTCCAATTTTCATTTCAATCCATTTCAATTCCAGTCGCAAATCAAAAATACCTTTAAATTAGTTATATTGCAAGCATAGTAGAAATTTAAGTAAAAATCTGCCAATATAACAACAACAACATCTGAGGAACGATACAGAGACAATTTGCAGCACAAGAAAAAAATGCATAAGCTAGATAGGTTCACATCCGTTGAGAGAATGAACTGCTATGCCGAAATCAATAAATCATTAAATTACAAAAGCTGGAATAGCGAGTTCTTTATTTGAAATTTAAAGAAGCCGGCACTATTCAGCACTATCCCGGTCCAGGGGAAAAAAATGCAGCACAAGGCCCTGGAAACTTGCTCAAATACAGCACTGAGCACAATTTTGGTAAAAATAAACTGTTGCAAGTGCTTTCAGATTCTTCGGAAACGAAATCGAAATATTGATACACAGGCCAAACTCGCAGCCCATGGAGAAGGCCCGTGGTTGTATATTTTCTCTGTAAATTTTGATCCTGACCAAAAGGGCAGAAAGAATCACAGGACTCTGAGCTAACAAATTTTCTGGGGAGGAAGAAAGGAAAGCATAACAAGAATTAGATATACAAATAAACAGTGTAAAATTTTACTGAAAACAGAGGATTTCCTGCAGTCCAGAGATGCCAATAACACAAACCTCGTATCAGAGACGCTTGACCCCTAGAAGTTTAGCAGTAAGTTCCCAGGTCACAATGGCAGCAGCATTAGCAGGAAATGCCCTTACCAATGTCGGACCAAGACCAGCATAACATCCCCTTAAGCCCACTCTCCTGTAAATCTACAACAGTAGAACCCCAATAAATCTCCTGTCGAGTGATAGGAAGACAAAAAAAAAATAGAAATGCTAAAGACATACTGAGTTTAGCGCATGAAAAGGGTTACGGCTAGTTTTTGTATCAGATGCAGTCTGGATTATAGTTTTTGCAACATCCAATGGTAAGACAGCTGACCAGAACTGCCCAAAGGAAAATCAAAATGTGAAACAAAATATAGTCTACTTTGATTCCAAGAGGCCAAGCTTGTCTTATACTTACAGCAATTCCACCAAGTCCACCACTAATGATGCCAATCCCTGCATCCATTAAAAGTTTTGACTGGTGGCTATGGGTAGATGAAGGAGAATTCAGCTGCTTGTTCATGTAATAACGACTAAACTCATAAGTGCTGAAGAACATAGCATTGCCAATTGATTCTCTCAGTAAAGTTGTTAAGCCACCACGAAATATACCTCTAACCTGAGAAAATAGTGGCCTATCAGCACACTGAAACAAGGTACAGTAGTCGAGATAAAGAAAGCAAAGAATAAGATTACCCCTTCGCTCTCCATGGTTTTGATGGCACAATCTAGAGGACCACTGTATTTGATATATGATGCTGCATCCTTTCCCTGAACTTGCATTCTACACTGGAAGAAACTTAGCATTACATGTCAAAAACAGTGATTTAAAGATTACTTCATGGCATAAGGAAGAAAATAAGAAACAAGAGAGTAGTAAATGCTCCCACCTTTACCAGCTCAGCTGGACACAGTATAAAGCTGATTATTGTTCCACCAAATGCAGCTGAAGGAATAATTACCTGGAGCTGTGGTGTACTGCTCTGAGATTCTCCCTGCATGGAAAACATACAACAAGCGCAAGTTATCATCCAGGAAGGTGATGATGTCTAGATCAATAGCATCTTGCACGCAATCACAGTACCATCCTACTTCTTAAGCTAAGTGAATTCATACCACAAAACTAGAACTTAATAATTTTAACTCATTATTGTTTTGGAACCTGTAATAACTGTTTTGTTTGAGAATAAAATCCAAAAAGAAGCGAACTTTCGAATGCCATCCCAACAAAGGAAGATGATGCCCCCCTATATAGTCCTCTTACCTGCCAGAATTAGAAGAAAGGGAGATTAAATAAATTTTCTACAATTAGTTGCATATGGATAGAAGGCAATTAGAGTGCTACAATTTGAATTCAATAACCAAATAGAGGATAATTTGCCATAGTTATAGAAGTTTTTGTAAAGAGTTATCAAATATGGTAAATAAGAAGCTTAGATTATAGATTCTTTTAATACTATGCCCATTCAGAAGGATCTATAAGGGAGATAAAACTAAGGATGGAGCTTTAGTTATAGACAGGCACTCCTTCAGAGTTCAGGAATGTGATTTGTTGATGATACATCCATAACCAACGTACCACATCTTCATGCAGTTGGCAAGCTATGTATCTGTCACTGATATACTTGTCCTGAGAAAATAAAATTTTGCAAAATTTTGAAGAATATATTAAGCAAGGGATGTAAAGTCTCTATTTGGAAGAGTGGACCAAAATTCATTGGTTCTGAAATAGCATGGATTGGTTTCAGGCAACATATTTCACGATTTCCTAGAGACTGACATATGAAAAATGTTTGCTGAATAACTAACATAGAGGAAAAATACGAAAAGAACATAAAAATGCCTCAGAATAGGCGAAGCTTTGGAAAGGTTTTTACTATAGTAAAGTATTTAGTCAATTCAAAAAAATGAATATGGCACAGTATACGCTTGATATCACATGAATTCAGATAGTTTTACAAATCCAGGGGAAAGAAAAAAAAAACACTTCCACACTTTTCAAGTTGCAGTACAAGGGTTTCCATTATTAAGCAGGCTCATGCAAAGCTTCCACTCCTGCACTTCACAAGAATTCAGCAACATGAACATTGCAGCAGAATTGCTGCCAACTGACACTTTCTTCCATAAGCACTAAATTTGGTGCTTAGCAATTGAATAGTAGTCCCCATCTCCCATCTTGCCTTCTATCTGTTCCTTCATAAATATAGGGGTGAAAAATTGTTTTTTTGGTCACTCTTCTACAAGACTTAGGATTAAAAATTGTTTGTTTCTATGTGTGGTCTTGTTGATTTTGATTGTGATCTTGGTACATTGATTTGTCTTGTATAGACTACTGGTGAACACCACTACTGACCAGCCCTGTACAATACTAATCAGATATTTTACTTGATTTCATTTCTGCCTATCTTAGGACCAATTGTTTGATCAGTATGAAATTTCTCATCTAGTATGGAACTTTTCATTGATCATGGCCCGTTCTGTTAAAATTTTAGCAAACAACTTTACTTCTTTTGACTGTGAAATGCTTCATCCGAGTTGAGGACCACTGTTTTCACACTGTTTGCTCAAAAAGCTTTCCCTTCTTATGGAAGTTTCAGCATGAATTAAGGTTTTCAGCTTGGTTTGATAAAAGAATTAGAGCTTGTCTACTGTTAACCTTTTACCTATTTGTGCAATCCTACAAATTTATTCATGAATCAAACTGCATTCTACATGGACCACATTTTTTTATGATTTATTAATTTGGAGGATATGAAGTACACTGTACTTTATACCTTCTTTCCTTTTTTGGGAGGAGTTTTGGATCTTTCTCTTGTTCATTTCAGTTTTTTAAATCCTTTTAGGTGCCCTATATTCTTCCCCATACAACATAATTTTGTAAAATATAGTATTGCCCTAGGTGTTAAATGCATGTGGCAATCACACAACACCCTAATAGCACTTCATTTAACCCAGTTTTACTCCATTGAATTTGTTGTCTTCTATGTTGCTTCTTGCAATTGATGCGAGATAGTGAATATAACCAAACTGGGGTATCTATTGTCCATAAATCAGATTGAAGCTTTATTCTTATTTTATCTATATAAATAGTCATTTTATGCATTTTCTGTATATTCTATTGTACCTATCCTTATCCTCTCAAGTTGTAAACCACATTTCTGATTTACAATTAAAGTCATCCTTTGTTATCTAACACTGATTTATCTGCAAACAACATACATTGCGGCTCTTCTTAACAACGGTAGAGAAGCAAGATCAAAGGCAAACTACTAGTTATGTGCATTGCAATCTCTTGCCTTACCATAGCGCTACACCTAAAACTTGCTAAAGCTTCTGTCTGTAAAACAGCAACATGAGGGAGAGTTGATCATACAAGAGAATTATGGAGTTGTTCCCTGCATGCAATCTTTTTTTTTTTTTGAAATGCGTCGATTTACTATCGCTATAATTAGAAACTTTTCATCAACTAACTTTTTTTACCAGATTTATAAGCTTTTATTTTTCCTATACATTATTTTAAAAGCAAATTTGTCCTCATGCTAGTCTAAATGAGAAAACATATATTCTTTTAGATCTCTATCCTCTATGCCGGACACCATAACATGGATCTACATTATTTCTACAAAATACAATCAGTGCAGCAACATACTCCTTCATTAATCAAGATCCGACTGGTGCAATGTAAAGCATTCCTGTACTCCTTTACTTGTGTTTTAGTATTGTGAGCTTGCAATTTCACCTGTCATATGAACATCACACGATTCAATACTCATAATAAGAATCTCAGAAATGTTAAAGAACGAGCAGTAAAAACAACATAGGATGCATGGTATGCACCTAATATTATACAACCTTCTTAAATTAGAATACCAAAAAGTCATTATTATGCAAGATTAAAATAGTTGATGCAAAAAAGCCATAATCATATCAAAATGCTATCATCATATCCATGTGCATGTGTGTGTGTGTACACCAAAAAAAAGAAGTAAATATCTCTTTTCAGAATTATAAATCCAGAAAGTTCATATCTGATTAACTATAGAGGATGATTTCACAAATTCTTTTGGCTCGATAATCAAAGCTTATCCTTATGGTTGTCAAACCACCAAAGCAACCACACAAGCAACCTAGTATGAGTCATTTAATCATCCCCCAATTCATCTGCTTCATTTATACTAACAAATTCATTACCATTTTGACATGCCACAGCCAGATGCACCGAATGTTTTTACAGTCAACGTATTAATGATTTTGAACAGGCATATTTTAATTTGTAGAATTCATAGTACACTCATAAAACATAATAGAAGCTACAGCTCATGACATGCCATTGTCGTTTTAGGTCAGATGCTTGACAATGCATAACTCCCTTGGTCCGCCAACTTACTAAAGGCTTGAAGCTTAGTTCTACATCTCGAATGAAAGAACTTTTTGAGGCCACTTATTTGGCAATCTAATGCAACATTTAATCTTACGCGACATGCTTTGGTTTCCTGTCAGTCCAATCCGAGGTATCTTATTAATTTTTCTTTTGTAGATGATGCATAATAGATCGAACTCTTGACAAAACAACATTTCACAGATTAACAAGGAGAACAAACTAACGAAAGTGGAAGATTCCCCAAACAGAGGTTTGTGAAAGCTAGGGCACAACAGATAAAGGCGAGAAGAGAATGGAAGAGCAGCGAATACATAAGATAGGGAAAAGCGCCGACCTTTACGGTATCGAAGGGATGGCCGGTGATGACCGTGGCAACGCCGGCGGCGAAGCCGGCGGCGTATTCCTTGGCGGCGTCTCCAGCATCCATCGCCCCTCCCTTCTTTTAGGCCCGTCTTCAACAATTACATAACACCATTCTTAATATAAGGGTTTCAACCTCTCAGGCTCGGGCTCTCAAGCAGCGCCTCCGTCCCTCGGAGGTCCAGATCCCCGCGCTACTTCGCCGTCGGGAGACGCCAAAGTTCTCGCGCCGCCGGCTTCAACGCTCGGGCTGTCTCTCTACGAATGGGCTCTGGACTCCTAGAGGCGCGATTCGGGACAGATGTGGGGCCCACTACACGTGCCACAGGTCACGTGAGAAGTCAGTTGGGCGATGAGGGGCTCAGATGCAACCTTATACTTAAAAACAGTTAGTAGTTGACCTGCGAGAGCTCCGTTGAACTTAAAGTTTTGCTTACAAGAATCATCAGATGACACCTTCATCTTTTATATATATATATATATATATATATATATATATATACATTGGTGGTTCACACGTGATGGATGTGAATGCGGCCAACAAAATTAGAAAGCAAAATGCTACAAGAAGACTCTGGCACCAATCCGTGGTCTGCCCATGTGAAGCCTCTCGAGTGGTGCGTCACAAAAGAAGCCACCTAGTCTGCCGCACCATTCGCCTTCCGGTAAACATGCGAGGCCTGATGAAGGCGCACTCTCTCAATAATCTATGAATGTCATGGAGCAGCGGCTAGTCCTCGACTAAGCGACCTCGACCCCAGATCCACTCGATCATCGTGGTCGAGTCTTTCTCGAGGAGGAAGCGGTCCGTGCCCGGTATCCACCTCGCATAGAAGACATCCTCCCAGGCAGCTCGCAACTCGGTGGACACTACTAACGAGTCGAAGACCCACTGAGCCCCTGTTGCTACTAGTCTAGCATCATAGTCCCTAATGACGAACCCCATACTTTTGCAGGTGAACATGTATCTAAAATGGTGCTCATCTAGGGCTGTTAACGAGCCGAGCGGAGCCCGAGCCTCCTCGGGCTCGGCTCGGCTCATTTTACCAAATTTCAGGCTTGGGTTCGGGCTCAGGCTCGGTACCGAGCCCAATATTAGGCTCGAGCCCGAGCCCGAGCTCCGGGATGGAAATGGGGTGGGCGGGGGAGAGAAGAAAGAAAGAAAGGAAGAAAGAAGAAAGAAAGGAAAAAAAAAGGGAGAATGGACTCACCTCGTCGGCGTGCGGCGGCCGCCGCGAGCACCGGCACGGCCGAGGACGCCATTACATCCTACCATAGCTAGGCTAAGGGGTGCGGGAAATGGGAGAGTGCAGTGTGTTTGATTGCTTTTTGCTGCGGCGAGTAACAGCGGCAGATCTTTTGCTTGAGAGGGGGGGGGGGGGGGGGGGGGGGGGGGGAGCGCCAGAGTTTCCCATCGATACACGAATATCCAAGCTATGGTTCTGTACGGCAACTGGGTGTGAGCTTTTAAAAGCTGGCAAGTGCGGGTGGGTTGGTTGGGGGAGGGAAGAGGGAAAGAAAAAAAAAGAGATAAGGTCAGGAACGTCGTTCGATGCCCAAATCGATGCCGTGTTCGCAGCCATATCGGCTCTCAAGTACAGCGACGTCAAAGCCATGGTCTCCGAGATGGGGTGGCTGTCGAAGGGGGATGCGAACGAGACGGAGGCGGGGGCGGCGAACGCGGTGGCTTACAACGGCTACCTGGTGCGGCGTGTGCTGTCAGGGAACGCCGGGACATCGCGGCGAACCTGGACGTCTACCTGTTCGCCCTCTTCAACGAGGACCAGAAGCCGGAGCCCACCTTAGAGAGGAACTACGGCCTCTTCTACCCGGAGACCCAAATCCAAAGCCGTTTGGAGCTTGATACCAAGCAGTGAAGTTGCGAGCCCAAACGGGCTGAGCTCGAGCCCGAGCTCGAATTTAAACGAGTCTTATTTTAGGCTCGGGCTCGGGCTCGTTTGACTAACGAGCCGAGCTCGAGCCGAGCTTTTACCGAGCCGAGCCTGAGTTGAGCCCGAGCAGCTCGGCTCGTTAACAGGCCTATGCTTATCTGACCACGGGAGCTTCTATAAGCTCCCGTGAGAAGCAAGAGATAGAAATTTGATCCTTGAGAATGCTTTCTCATAATTCCTAGGAACTGAAGCAACAGATAGTTCTTCCAACCAGAAATCTAGTCTCCATAATGCTACATTAAAATAGCATGAGCAGCCCAGACATGATATGTCGTATCGTATCAATTCAATATCAGTATTCGGTACAGATGACGTAAGAAGTGTTGGTATACCAAAAAAATTTCATATTGTATCGTACCAATATTATGCTAGTGTGGCATCGGTACAGCATCCGGTATCGAAATGGTGAACTTTGGTTCAGAGAATACTTAATATACATGTATGGGATCCAAAAGAAAACCTATGAAAATTCATGTGCTAAATAGTTGAAGAGTTATTCATGTAGAATCAAGCATGTACTAGTGAGAAGATTTGACATGCTTCCATGGTTCATGTGTCATGTTGAATTCCTTGGCGGTTTGGATGTGATCTAATTCAATTAAGCGTGCATTGGAGCCCGCCTTAAGGTATATTTCTGACCATGCACGAGTTTAATGATATAAGCATTACATCGGTGATCTTCTTTTGATTGCTGCAACATTTCTCGCAGGGATGGAACTTTTATGCACCGATTAGCTTCTGATGCGAGACCATGCATGGCTGGTTTTAGTCCTTGCTGGTGCCATCGCTTGACAAGAACCTTTTCCAAATTCCTGGCCTGAAACATCTGTAAATTTGAGAACTTAGAAGGATCCTATATTCATGTGCTACTGAAGGTACGTCGAACAATGAGATCACATAGCAACCCAGCTAATGACAAACAGAACAAGATCAATTGAAGTCAAGTTTTTTTAACAAGTACTGAGAGTACGGCACTCTTGCTCAGATTTAATCCAAACCTAACTAAAACCATTAGATGATCACTTGTCTATTTCCATAGACTTTATGGTCCCTTTCTCTGTCCATTACTTTATTTCCCCACATTAGCCAAAACTATTAGCTTCATTCTTGCAGTAAAAGAAAGAGCAGCAACCAAGGTGGTAACTCAGTGAAACTGGGCATTATCTTCTAACCGCATGGTTCCAAGTTCGAATCGCCTTGCGCGTCGATTAAAATGCGGTGACACTTCTTGTTCATGGGGTCTAGGAGCGCTTATTGGTCCGTTGGTAGCTTTGGTGGTGCCAGATGTGATGTACTCACCCTTGGATAGGGAGGGTATGAGTAAAACTTGTCTGCCCACATCGGACATTTTTCTGGTGGGGTGGAAGCCCAGTGGGGGCTGTTACGCGGGGGTGGGCTTGTCCCTTCCTCCCCCTACCCTTTTTTTGTAGCAAAAAGAAAAAAAAAAGAGCAAGAAAAGTCGTACAAAATCTTCTTTCTTTTTCATGGTAGTTCGACCTGTTGGCTGTCCCCCTCCCCTCTTTCGTTTCCCCTGCAGCAAATTTCTGAAAAATTGATGGTTAGAAAATAAGAAGTGAAGTATTTGCATAGAATCATTTGCTCCACTGACCTTCCATTAATTCTTTCTGGTTAATGTAAGGTTGAATATCAAATCCTAGTCGTGTATTTAGTTCCAGGTGTTGGGTGCAATACAGAAACACAAGGAACCTAAACACAAAAGGAAGCTGCCTAGACATGCCAGAGCTATGATTATCAATGAATTACGAACTTTTGGAATTGGTTTAGCCGGTAAGAACCCATGTGAGCATGTATTAGTCCCGCATCGGCTATGCATTGGATAGAAATTAGATCTTATACGAGGTCAAAAGATCCAAATAATACATTTCGGCCGGTCTTTTTATGCGAGGTCCGAGGTTATTATAAATAGTATTAGAGTAGGCTCAACTTATGGTTCATATGGACCAGGGATACTACAGCTCAAGTTCATTTAGGCTGACCATAGATTATGGTACTTGTGGTTGAATTTGTGGTACTTATGAATAGATTTGAATGGATTTAGACCCTTAGTCTGGCAAAGATACTAAAATTTCAACGAGAAGAGTATGTGAGAACTTGTGCGGATGTGTATTTAGTCTCATATTGTCTATGTACTGGATATATTTTGGATACTTATATAATGCCAAAGAATTCAAATAATACCTTTCAAGTAGTTTTTTTGAATAGGGTCCTAGGTTGTTACATGAACTATCTGAGAATAATATATATGCTATCATTGGAAAGCCTTTGATGCCGGCCAGTCCACCGGTTGATTCGCCTCCCAACAGCTTTGAAGAGAAAACTTGCAGTTTTCCATAACAATATATCCTTGAAAAAGTGATTGGTGGGACACGTTATCTGTGAGATGTTATTAATCCATGTGATGACTACTTCGGAATCACCTTCCACCCATACTTGTGTCACTTAAAAGCACCTAATAACACACTAAATTATTGCCCAAGCTGCAAACAATTCAACAAAAGCTACTGAAGAAAATGGAAGTGGTATACCTTCCATCTGCATCAGTCAACCACAGTTATCTCGAATCACATAACCTGATGCTACATTTAAGTGCCTAACTAAAGCATCAAAATTCAGTTCGATGACATCGGAGGGTTGCCTGAATACCTGCCGAATAGATTTTGGTGACCGAGTTCTGAATATGGAACCCCATTGCCCTGACTGTGTCATGCATGGTGCTGAAACAAAGGAAGAAAGTACATCCAACATATAGAAGGAAACAATCCTACTTAAGACAGTTGGAGTAGTGTAATTAGAATTGAATACCCTATCATTCCTGGTATCCCATAACTTACCAGCCATGTATGCAGCCAAAGATTGAATCGATCTCTCTGCCTTGGTGTCTGATAGCATATTCAGCAGCACTGTCAAAGATTGCTGCAATAAATCTTGGCCAATACATGCTGATAAATTCTGCCAGCAAGAAACAACATATTCACAATTAACCAAAGCATGAGAAGCATCTGCTATTCGAGATAAACAGAGATCACAAAAGAGCAGATTAGAACGCAAGATTCCTCTGCTATATAACAATAGTTTAGTAGGTAATTTCCCCCACATGAGGTTCCAACAAAAGATTTTCACTCTCTTGGGCACCCAAAGCTTCCATATCCAGCTATAAGAATCATGTATACCTGTATTGAATGGATCTGAACATGCCCAATTTACATCATTTAGAGAGATTCAAGAGGATCCTGTTGACTCCCGCCACAAAGAATCAGCCTAGCCCCTGCCGGCAAAGGAGTCTTGCATATTTGTGTCAGCAACTCAGCAGAGAAAAAGATCTAATAATTGATGAACATTTCCAAGTTCGATCAGGTAATATGAAGTGAGCAACTGACATGTCCATCAGAGCACCATCCATATTAACATAGGCCACAATGCAAATGGGATAGGCAAGTAAACCAATACCGACTGCACCATACCATACCGGTACCAAACTAGTACGCAGTATAGGGGGCATACCGACACTCAGTATGTCGAACCGGCCTCCATACCAGGCGTACCGATGCTATAATAGGATGATACCAGTATGAGGTTTGGCACTGAAATGGTAAACCTTGGTGAGCACCAAGGGTGCTTCATCACCTAGACATGAACATAGTGCCAAGGGACCAAATAAACCACAAATGAATAGATTCAACGCCTGTACCAACATCCTCCAAATATGAGAATAATTTGTTGGTGGAGAATACTGCTCCGATTGACCATTGAAATGATAGGACCACCGTCCACCGAACCCTCAACGGGCATACACCAACAAAAGCGCTTTCAAGCATGGCTGGTTGGCGAGCTATTTAACAACCTTGAGGAGACAACACTTCCGTCCCGCTAGCCTACGCAGGCACCACAAGTCAGGCGAGCCATTTTATAGCCCAGGAGGCAACACCTCCGTCCTACCAGCCTACGCAGTCACCATAGGTCAGTTAAGCCATTTAATGACCCCGAAGAGGCAACACCTCCATCCTATATTGGCCCTCATGTCGAAAATCAGGCAAGCTAATTGATTTTTCTAAGTCAAGACGGCTCTGGTGGAGTGACCAACCCTCGCACCAAAGATCTAGTAAACTAATCAATCTCTCTAGGTCGGGATAACTCGGGTGCATAGGTCAAACAAACAATTCTACAGTCCTGAGGAGGCAACATCTTCATCCTATATCAACCTTCGTGTCAAAGACTTGGCTAGCCAATTGATCTCTCTAGGTCAGAATGACTCGGATAAAGTAACCAGCTCTTATGCTGAAAACCTGACGAGCTAACCAATATTCCTAAATTAGGTCGGCCTGGGTGTACAGGTCGGATGAGCAATGTAACGACCCCAAGGAGGCAACACCTCCGACTTGTACTGACCCTTCCGCCGAAGTCCTGGTGACCTAAACAATCTTTAGGTCGAGACAGCCTGGGTGGAGATGATGACTTCCAAACAATTGTAAAGTTGATTGGATCCCCCCTCTCAAGTGAATGTAACAAGTTCAAGGCAGCTAAGGTTTATAGAAACTCACCATGCCCGGCTCCATCATTCTCATAGGTGACAACATGATGACCCAAAGATTGATTTTGATGATCACAAAAACCTTGAAGTATAAATACTAATGTTTGTGTTGCAAGGAGAAAAATATTCATTTTGCAAGGAACATAGCAAGCTGGAAGAACACAAGAAGGCCTCCAAACCTCTCAAGAAAAGTTGGAAGAAAGTTACACTTCATTGGCCCAAGTTTCAAGTTCAAAGGACTCAAGTTGGAAGAGCAAATTCAAAGGAAAATCCAAAAGAATAGTCCTCGAGTCGACTCCTGGATAGTACGAGTCGACTCCAGGGAGTAACAAGGCAGAAACACTGAGAAGCTATTTTGGACCCTGAGAGCCGAGTCGACTCCTGAGGAACTCGAGTCGACTCCAATGGTTGGCAGGTCGACTCCTAAGGAAGCAAGAGTCGACTCCCAGAGAAATACAAGGCAAAAAGTCAGAGAGCCAATTTCAGACACTGAGTGCCGAGTCGACTCCCGCAAAGCCCGAGTCGACTCCGAGACAGCGCTACACCAAAAGACAGAAGACAGTGTTTTTGTCTCTGAGACTCGAGTCGACTCCAAGACAGTTCGAGTCGACTCCAAGGCAGCGCTACTCCAAAAAGACAGAAGACTGTTTTTCGGATACTGAGAGCTGAGTCGACTCCGGAACAGTTCGAGTCGACTCCAAGACTGAACGAGCCAAAAGACAGAAGATCGGGAGTTCGGCCTCTGAGCGCCGAGTCGACTCCCAGAATTCACGAGTCGACTCGAGTGAGCCAAGTTGAAGAATACATCTATGGATTCCTTGAGATGAACCGACTCCAAAAGTGCAAGGTCAGCTCCAGATTTTGGCGAGTCGACTCCGGGTTAAGTCGAGTCGACTCCCAGTCGAGAAGACCACTTTAATTCAAATCTGGAACAGTTGCCGAGCCGACTCCAGAAAAGCATGAGTCGACTCCTGCTACAGCCGAGTCGACTCCAGATCGCGCGAGTCGACTCCGATCCCAACGGAAACTTTGTCAGGAGTTGCAGACTGTGCACAACGGCTCTATTTTTCTCTCTAACGGCTAGATTTCTGGTTCCACGACATGTAAAGCTATAAAATCAAGAGGAGAGCTAGGGGAGACGGCATGGAAGTGGGAGAGAACATTTAGGAAAGAGATTTAGAAGAGATTACAAGAAAAATCTTCCTAAAGCACAAAAGGGCCATTCAAAGCAAAATAGAGAGAAGAAGAGCATCCAAGTGAATCCCAAAGCTTCCTCTTCAACTGTGTGCTGCCTCGGTGATCCTCTACTTCATGCAAAATCAGAAGAGGGTCAAGTGAAGAAGAAGCCGAGTTCCTCCATCTACGAATTAGTTTGAGGGCTTCTTCTCTTTACCTTACTTATTTATATTTGCTATATCTGCTTAAGTGAGAAGCTTGTATTTGTCTTTAAACCTTTGTTTTAATATCTTGTAACTTGATTCAATCAAGGGATTGAATCAAGGGGTTAAGGTTTGTTGGTGAGCCAAAGGGAAAACTAACGGTGTTAGGTTGTGGTTGGTGAGCCTTTGGGAAAACCAACTGGGTTGATTGTGAACCCGGAAAACAATCGTTGTAAGGTTGTGGTTGGTGAGCCTGTGGGAAAAACCAACTGGGTTTGATTGTGAACCCGGAAAAATAATCGGTTGGTTCTAGTCGGTGAGCCTGTGAAAACCGACCGAGTTCGTTGTTATCTCGCAAAACAACAAGTTGGGTTGTGAGCTTGTAAAACAACCGGCTGTAATCTGTAGGATTATAGTGAAATTTCCAAGAGGTCTTGGAGAGTGGATGTAGGTGCTGGGGTGCACCGAACCACTATATGTTTGTTGTGTTTGTAATGATTCTTGTCATTGTCTAACTTACTCACTTACTTACTTAGATAAATTGCTTGCTTAACTTTTATCCGCGCATCCTTTAGTTGCAAGCATATTCAATCTAGTCACATTCTATACATCAAACTGTTGCTAAGTTTAAATTTCACTGTGCATCTATATAACTTAGCATAATTAATTGAAAAGTTTTAGAAGTAGTCTAAAAGTTTAAAAAGACCCAATTCACCCCCCCTCTTGGGTTGTAACTACTGGGCAACAAGTGGTATCAGAGCAGGTGCTCTAAGATTAATTATTGATCTCACGATCAAGAGCCAAAGATCATGACAACTCAAATAGATAGTTTTCTAGGAGAAGGACAATTAATTGATACACCTCCACTATTTAATGGCATAAACTATATACATTGGAAAGCACGCATGCGCATTTTTATGCAATCACTTGATTATAATCTATGGAGTATTATAGTCAATGGAACACACACAAACACTAGTCATAATGAGAAAATGGTTCAACAAAATTCAAAAGCCATGAACCTATTATATTGTGCATTAGATAGGAATGAGTTTAATTGCATATCTTCTTGCATGACTGCTAAAGAAATATGGAATATGCTTGAAGACAAATATGAATGCACTAACAAATCTGAAACATCATGTGTAAAAGAAGAGCACTATCATCCATGCTTCGTGGCACATGAGGTACGTGCTGAAACTGAAAGCACTTTTACATTTGATGAACTTCACGATGCCTTTTCTGATTTGTATTTAGAATATAAGAAACTTATTTGTAAGAACAAGAACTTAAAGAATGAAAATCAAATCCTAATAGATGAACAACTGAAACTAACTAATAAAACTGAAATCTTAATTAAAGAAAATAAAGAACTAAATCAAAGAAATCAACTTCTCACCGAAAGCCATGATAAACTTAAGAAAAACAATGAATTACTTTCAGAAGATAACAGAAGATTAACTAAAGAAGTCGGCAAATTAAAACCTATTGTTGAAAGATTTACTTTCAGCTCTGAAAAATGGAACCTAATGATAAATAATCAAAGAGCTGAATTTGACAAAGTTAGATTGGGATATCAACCATGGTACATCCAAAAATCTTTCAAGAATACAGTTGTTAAATCCTCCATTGCCTATCCTAAAATAGATTTTTATAAATATGATGAACAAAAGTTAATTAAAATCCCTTTTGCTCATCCTGAAATAGTTTTTCATAAATTCAATGAACCTAATGAACAAAATCAGAAAATTAAAAATTCATCATCTACTTATGTTAAATCTATGACTGTTAAATTTAACAAGAATATGCAGAAATACACATCCTGTAATCCTAAAATCTACAGGCCTATGGACAAAATAGCTATTAAGAAAATATGGGTTTCAAAAGGAACAATAATAGCTAACCTGCAAGGACCCAAAAGAGTTTGGGTTCCTAAGTTGAAAATCTGATTACTTTTCAGTAGGTGTGTCTAGCTCTCCAAGGTTCTAATAAAAGATATTATCTGAACAATGGGTATTCTAGACACATGTTGAAGAATGGAACTTAAATGTAAACAAGAAAAATAATTAAAATAGAAGAAATAACTTCAAATTTCTCCATCTTTCTATATTATACTTTACTTATTGTTGGATAAGTTGCTAGATGATTAATCAATTTATTAAGAATAACTCTATGAATTCTCTATATGCTTGATTGAGAGCTTTTATCCATGGCATTATTATTTATTGATCATAGATATGAAAATGTGTACTTGGTATGCCTTTGAAGATATGCACTATAAATACCAAGATTAAAGAAACCATCTTTGGCATATAATATCAACTCATGCGAGTATGGATTTTGTTGCTGGGGGTCCAAACCGAGAACGATTGGCACAGCGGTGCGAACGGGGTTCCCTTTGAATTGCTTTGGTTGCGCTCCACCTTCCGCCGGAAAACCTGCAAGCAAGCCTCGCACCACCACTGGGGTAGTGGGGGCCCTCCGACGATCAAGTTAGAGGGAATCGAAGGAGAAGGAGAGGTAGCAGGTAAGATGATGCTATGGAGAATCTTGCTTACCCTCCCCCTTCCCCCCCAGCCCCATATATATCAGGCTGGGGGGTTTTTCTGGGGATTGGTCATCGTGTGGCACGATGGGGTTGCCACTGACATGGCCGTTACAGGGCGTCGTGGGGCAGCGCCGGGTACGGCCATGGCAGGGCGTAGTGGAGCTCCGCTTCGTACGGTTGTTACAGGGGATCGTGGGGCAGCGCCGGATTCGGCCGTTGCAGGGAGTAGTGGAGCAGGGGGCCGCGGCGTGCCTCAGGAGAACAGTCTGTTGTTGTCAAGAGATTGCCGACCCGAGGTCGGATTGCTGGATCAAGGGGCAGCCGACTCGGGGTCGGACTGCGGAGCTGAAGATATCCGACCCGAGGTCGGATTGCTGGATCAAGGGGCAGCCGACTCGGGGTCGGACTGCGGAGCCGAAGATATCCGACCCGAGGTCGGATTGCTGGATCAAGGGGCAGCCGTAGTCTTTCTGGGCGCGCGTGCCGGTCACGTGGGGCATGGTGGCTAAGTTCCCCCGTAACAGTAGCCCCCCACTTCCGAGCCTGGAACCAGGAGGGGAACGGGTGAAGGGAGTGATGCTTCGAGATTGCCGCCATCCCTCGGAAAGGCGCGCGCGCTCCGAGCTCCCCGCCCCTTTTTTTTATGGCGTATGGCGGTTGTCGCTGATCTGGCGGTCTGCGGATTTCGGCGGACATCCTTCCTTAATGGCGTCGATTCGCCTTTGGGGCGAGAACGATCCTTCGGTAGCCAGGCGTCCTCTGGCGTCACCGAGGCGTCCTCTGGCGTCACCGAGGCGTCACCCGCCTTTCTGCCTATTTAACCGGGGGCCCTCCCCCGTCCGCCTTTCTCTTCACAGGCATCCTCGAGTTTCTCCCTTGTGCTGTTGCCGTTGCCGTCGGACTGTTCGTTCGCTCCTCCTTTGACGCTATCGGAGCCGTTCTTCCTTCCCTTCCGGTGAGTTGCCCCACTCTTCAATTTAGGGCTCTCCGTACTTTCTCCTTTCGTATTAGTGTACCCCAGTCGTTCCAGTCCCTTCTCCCCTCTTGACCCCGTCCTGACCGTAGATTCTCTGGCCGTTAGGGATGGACGAAGTAAGAGCGGACCGCATTCAGTCGGAGCTGGTCCCCGAAGACCTAGATAGGTTTGTGGCCCGGTACCACCTTCCCGAAGCCTGCAACGTTACGCTCCCGGGGCCTGAGGAGAGGATGTCCCATCCTCCTCCAGGGAAGGTCGCCATTAATGAGGACATCCTTCGGGCTGGGTTCCGCTTTCCCCCCTCGGACTTAGTCGTGCAGGTGCTTCGAGGTTTAAGAGTGGCGCCGACGCAACTGGTGCCGAACTCATGGCGTACCCTGACGGCCTTTCAGGTTCTCTGCCGCATGCACGAGGTTTCCGCCACCCTGAATGTCTTTTGGGAATGCTACGGCCTGAACGGCCACCCCCGGGACAGAGGGTGGTGGTGCTTTGCGGCGCGGCGAGGGTGCGGCCTCGTCAAGGAGGCTCCTTCCTCCATTCATGGCTGGAAGGAGCGTTTCTTTTTCATCGACGTAGATCCCTCTTGGGGAATCGGGACAACCTGGGAGACGCCGATGAAGTCCCCGATCGGCCTATCGAGGTTGTCAAGGGAGGAGTCCGATGGCGTCGCCGTTTTGAGGGGGTTGGTTGCCGAGGGCCGGCTCCCCCCGGTGGCTCGCCTTATTTCCGAGGATGCCTTGGTGAACGTCGGTCTGAGCTCGGTCCCCGCCGACCGTGAGCCCGCCATCACTTCTTCTTTTTTAGCTCTTTTCTCCTCTTTCGTTTCTTCTTTCCATCAGTTTCTCAGTTTCTAACCATCTCGTTCTTTTTGCAGAAATCGACGACGTCATGCAGTCGGACAGGGCAATGGCTGTTAGTAGGGCGTCCCTACTGGAAGCGGTCCGGAGGAAGAAACGGACTCCTCCGAGCGAGGTCCCACCGGCGAAGAAGCCCCGCCAGCAGGCGACTCCGACGCCGACAGACGGGTCCGGGCCCACCGATCAGGGGGACGCCGCGGGCTCGGACCGACAGTTGACGCCGTATCAGCCCTCCGGTGATGAGACTACCGCTTTTCCGGAGGTGTCATCCGGGCGCGCCCGAGACGGCCGGGTCGGACGCGGTCGGTCCCCAGCCCGGCCTTCGACTCGGTCGGCCTCGGATGATACGAGGAGGGGCGCGCCGAGGCCTCGGCCGAGCGGGACCCTGTCGATTTCTGGTGCAGCCCCCGCCCCGAGCACGGTCGGCATGACTCTTCCTCAAGCAATGGGTAAGGGTAAGGCCGCAGAACCACCGTCCGGCTCCGGGGCGAAGTCGGGGTCGGCCTTCACTTTCGCCGGCGCCCGAAACCTCATCGAGACGGTGCTGCTGGAGGGTGACCGTAGGCAGGTCCGGCAGATGAGGATCCCTGAAGTCGGAGCTGCCAGCTGCGTCTGCCTCATGTCGGTGAGTGTTCTTTTGGTCGCTTTCGTCATTTATAGGCTCTATTGATCCCCGTCTGACGCTCTCATTTTTCCTGTCTCTTAGCTCGCCCAGTACATGATCCGTCTGGAGGAGAGCCACGAGGAACAGGCGAGGCTCCTGGCGAAGGCCGAGAGCCGACTGAAAGCTGTAGAGGAGGGAGGCCAGGCTGCGGCGGGGAGAACGACCAGGGACCTCGAGACGAGGCTCCAGGTGGCCGAAGAGCGGGCACTCGGCTTCGCCGCCCTCGAGAGGCAACTGTTGGAGGCTCAGGAGCAACTCAAGGTTGCCTCGGGTCTCGAAAGCGAGATCAGGAAGGCGGAGGAGCGAGCCGAAAAGCAGTCCCGGAAGGCAGCCGACTTCCGGGAGAGGTGGGAGAAGGCCCAGCAGTCGGCCGACAACGCCCGCAACCGAACCCGATCTCTTGAAGCCAAGATGGCAGAATTGGAGTCGGCCTTAGAGGGGACTCGTGCGAGCAACCAGGAGCTTCATTCGCGCCTGGAGGAGGCTGAGGCTGCTCGCATCGCTGCCGAGGCGAAGCACATGGAGGCTCGGGCCGATCTGCTGAGGGTCTCCTCCGAGGCGGACGAGCAGATTGTGGCGAAGGTCATGGAAGCGAAAGCTCAGATTACGGAGTGAGCGGAGGCGGCGCTGGCCGAGAAGAGCGCAGAAATCGGGCGTCAGGCGGTACAGGCCTATCGTCAGTCCGCCGAGTTCATCCGTGACATGTCGGATGCGGGGTCCGACTCCTTTGCCTTAGGCTTCGATGAAGGCCTGGCAAGGGTGTCCACTAAATACCCCGGAATTGACCTGAGTGGGGTCTCCCTCCTCGACTCCCCTCCGATGCCATTGCCTGCCGGTTCTCCAACCGTCTCCCTACCCTTCGCGGACGTGCTCGCCGTTCCCGATCCAGGGGTTCCTCCAAGCTGACCCTCTGTACTTTTTCTTTGTTCTTTTCTTTGTATGTTGGCGTTTTGCCATGTTGTATGGGTCTCGGCCCTGATGCAACGAAAGTTAATGCAAACAAAGTGTTTCCTCATTTCACTTTCGTCCTTCCTTTTTTTAACTCTTGGTAGCGTCTCGCCGACTCCTGACTCTTGAAGTTCCTCCGGCACTAGGCCAGGCATCCGAGGGTTAGGCCTCAGGAAATCCTTCCGGCGCTAGGCCAGGCATCCGAGGGTTAGGCCTCAGAAAATTCTTCCGGCGCTAGGCCAGGCATCCGAGGGTTAGGCCTCAGAAAATTCTTCCGGCGCTAGGCCAGGCATCCGAGGGTTAGGCCTCAGGAAATTCTTCCGGCGCTAGGCCAGGCATCCGAGGGTTAGGCCTCAGGAAATTCTTCCGGCGCTAGGCCAGGCATCCGAGGGTTAGGCCTCAGGAAATTCCGCTCATTGGTCGGCCAAGGCTGGCGCAAGCCGAGGCGACCGGTCGGGGCTTCAGGCTAGTCTGCTCCCGGGATGATCATCGGGTTAGCCTGGCATCCGAGGACTGAGCCTCGAAGAATTCCGCTCGTTGGTCGGCCAAGGCTGGCGCAAGCCGAGGTGACCGGTCGGGGCTTCAGGCTAGTCTGCTCCCGGGATGATCATCGGGTTAGCCTGGCATCCGAGGGCCGAGCCTCGGGGAATTCCGCTCGTTGGTCGGCCAAGGCTGGCGCAAGCCGAGGCGACCGGTCGGGGCTTCAGGCTAGTCTGCTCCCGGGATGATCATCGGGTTAGCCTGGCATCCGAGGGCCGAGCCTCGGGGAATTCCGCTCGTTGGTCGGCCAAGGCTGGCGCAAGCCGAGGCGACCGGTCGGGGCTTCAGGCTAGTCTGCTCCCGGGATGATCATCGGGTTAGCCTGGCATCCGAGAGCCGAGCCTCGGAGAATTCCGCTCGTTGGTCGGCCAAGGCTGGCGCAAGCCGAGGCGACCGGTCGGGGCTTCAGGCTAGTCTGCTCCCGGGATGATCATCGGGTTAGCCTGGCATCCGAGGGCCGAGCCTCGAGGAATTCCGCTCGTTGGTCGGCCAAGGCTGGCGCAAGCCGAGGCGACCGGTCGGGGCTTCAGGCTAGTCTGCTCCCGGGATGATCATCGGGTTAGCCTGGCATCCGAGGGCCGAGCCTCGGGGAATTCCGCTCGT
The DNA here is from genome assembly GCF_051530095.1 of Phoenix dactylifera. Taxonomy (NCBI): domain Eukaryota; kingdom Viridiplantae; phylum Streptophyta; class Magnoliopsida; order Arecales; family Arecaceae; genus Phoenix; species Phoenix dactylifera. The sequence goes on along the minus strand of NC_143198.1, from coordinate 19,166,258 downwards.
TGGTCGGCCAAGGCTGGCGCAAGCCGAGGCGACCGGTCGGGGCTTCAGGCTAGTCTGCTCCCGGGATGATCATCGGGTTAGCCTGGCATCCGAGGGCCGAGCCTCGGGGAATTCCGCTCGTTGGTCGGGCGCCTATCACTTGCCGCTCGACGGGGTTTCTCCGTGGCCAGCTGCGATCGTATTTCTCCTCCTCTCGACGCGTCGCCTGGGGAACACCAGAAGACTATTAAATGCTAATTGAGGCGTTACCTGGGAAATCGGATCGGCCAGTTGCTGCTTGCGAGGAGTGCCAGTTAAGCGGCCGCGATACGCGCGTTCTTCGAGGCGGATGCGGCCTGGGCGCGTGCGGAGATACGCATGCCGTGGGATACACACCGCCCGGAGTGTCCTGCATGAAGAATGCAATTAAGGAGAACGACGCTTAGGAGGTCGTGGGAGGATACGCCTCGAGATCTGGAACGGCTCCGGATTCGATGCGCCCGCATTTATTGGAGCCACCCACATCGGAACGACCGGGAGGCCACAGTTTGGCTATAAATATAAGGGCAGGTGCGGTGGAGCCTGCCAAGCCGGAGCTGTTCAGGTTGCCATGGATCGTGGACCTCCTCTCCGGTGCGTGGCTGGGAAGCCCCTGCCGGAAGAACGGGAGGTGCGCCCCTCGCGACTTCCGCCAACTAGCCGTTTCATCTGGGATCAACGGGGAGATTCTCCCCGGTGGAACTCCGCTCTAGGCGTTTCATCCGGGATCACATCCCCCCTCTTTTCCGTCCCACCTCCCGATTGAGCTCTGCGCCAGACGCTTCATTCGGGATCGCGCCTCCTCGCGCTCTTCTCCCTTGTATTCCTTCCCTCCCCTTCTCTTGGGGAGGGCCGGAATATCCTTTGGAGGTGGCGTTCCTCTAGGAGCAGTGTGAACTCCTCCTTCGTCCACTTCTTCTTCGTCCGCGCCGGCTCTTCGTCTTTTGCGTGAGGCGTCGATGGCGCCTCCGGGGAGAAGCACCCACGCCCGGTGGGATTGCAGCTGCTTCGGGTGGAGGGTTCGGGATCCCGGATCTTCAACTCTACGGAGTCCCCACCTCTTCCTTACTTTCTTTACTCCCCAATCCCCCTCTGGGAATTCTTTGTAATCACACGAACACGCCATTGCGACCAAAAATTATTGAAATGAAAAGGACTATACATTTTTTGAACTGTCTTTCTGGCTTTGTCTTTCTACTGGTAATACACCCGTAGATTAGCGGAATTCCTGCTCCTTGGAATTTCTCGACCATCTAGGGCCTCCAACTGGTAGGAGCCAGGTCGGTTTACCCAGCGAACCCTATACGGGCCTTCCCAATTTGGCGCCAGCTTCCCACCTTCCGCGGGTTGAGATGCTTTGGCTCGCCTTAGCACCAGATCTCCGATTCTGAAAAGTTTTGGTCGGACCTTGGAGTTATAATATCGGGCCACCCTCCGCTGATACATCGCCATCCGAACCTGCGCCATTTCCCTCGCTTCTTCCAAGAGGTCCAAGTTTCCTCGGAGTTGCTCCGAATTGGCCTCGGGTCGGTGCATAGCCACCCGGGGCGAGGGGAGTCCGAGCTCCACGGGGACAACCGCTTCCGTGCCATAGGTTAGGCTGAAAGGCGTCTCCCCGGTAGGGGTCCGATGCGTGGTCCGATACGCCCAAAGGACGTTCTCAAGTTCTTCGACCCAAGCTTGCCCCGTCCGACCGATTCGCGCCTTAATTCCTTGGAGGATTGTCCGGTTTGTCACCTCGACCTCACCGTTGGTTTGGGGATGCGACACAGATGTGAACCGATGCTCGATCCCGAATTCCTCGCAGAAGTCACGAAAATGCTTGTTGTCGAACTGTCGACCATTATCCGAGATGAGGACCCGGGGTACCCCAAATCGGACAATGATGTTTTTCTTCACGAACTTCCGGACTTGCGACTCCGTGATAGTGGCCAGCGGCTCTGCCTCCACCCACTTGGTGAAGTAGTCGATTGCAACAATCAAGAATTTCCGCTGGGCGGAAGCGACGGAGAATGGTCCGAGGATATCCATTCCCCACTGTGCGAAGGGCCAGGGTGCGGTGATTGGTGCCAAGGGGACAGAAGGGACTCTCTGGACGTTGGCGTGGCGCTGGCAGGCGTCGCATTTCCGTACGTGATCCTTTGAGTCCTCCAACAAGGTAGGCCAATAATAGCCTTGCCTCATGGTCTTGTGCGCCAAGGACCTAGCCCCCGAGTGCGATCCGCAGACGCCCTCATGGACTTCGCCGAGGACGTAGGCCGCCTCCGAGGGGCGGAGGCACCTTAAGAGGGGGGCGGTAAACGAGGTCCGATACAGCCTCCCTTCATAGAGTACGTAGTGGGCGGACTTCTTGACGAGTCGCCGAGCTTGATCTTCGTCTTCAGGGAGGATCCCTTCGGCGAGGTAGGCGACGAGCGGGTCCATCCAAGACGGCTCCGGATCAATCGCCATCACCGCTCCAGCCTCGCCGATGCTCGGGGCATCCAGGGTCTCCAGGTAGATTGCCCTCGACAAGTTGTGCGCCTCTGCGCCCACCAAGCGGGACAACCTGTCGGCCCTGGCATTTTCACTTCTGGGAACTTGCTGGATGTCGACACTGCCGAGGTCGGGAATGAGTGCTTGCACCTTCCGGACGTAGTTCTGCATGGTCGGGCTCCGGGCCTCGAACTCCCCACGGACCTGCCCGACCACCAGCTGGGAGTCGGTGAAGACCTTCAAACGCCGGATGCCGAGCTCCCCGGTGAGTTTGAGTCCTGCGACTAGGGCCTCGTATTCCGCCTCGTTGTTGGTAACTGGAAATCCAAACCTCAAGGCATACTCGGCTATCACTCCATCAGGACTGGTAAGGACCAGCCCGGCCCCTCCACCCTCGGGGTTCGACGACCTATCGATGTGAAGCGTCCAGGTCGGGAGGTCGAGGCTGGGCGTTTCCGGCGGTCTAGGTTCCGCCTCCTGCATCGTGCACTCAGCGAGGAAGTCCGCGAGCACCTGGGCCTTGATGGCGGGTCGAGGCTGGTAGCGGATGTCGAACTCACCGAGTTCTACTGCCCACTTCACCAGCCGTCCCGCATTCTCGGGATTGCTGAGGATCTGTCGTAACGGTTGATCAGTTAAGAGGGTGACAGAATGGGCCTGGAAATAGGGGCGGAGCCTCCTGGTCGCGGTCAGCAGCGCGAAGGCGATCTTTTCGGCCTTCGTATACCGCATCTCGGCGTCCCGTAGGACCCGGCTGATGTAGTACACAGGCTTCTGGAGCTTTGCCTCTTCCCGAACCAGCACCGCACTGACCGCGGTTGGGGAGACCGCCAGATAGAGGTAGAGCATCTCCCCTTCTTGCGGCTTGGACAGTAGGGGAGGAGACGCCAGGTATTCCTTGAGCTGGTCGAATGCTGCTTGACATTCGGCCGTCCAGAGGAAGCCTTTTGGGCGTTTTAATACCTTGAAGAATGGTTGGCAGCGTTCGGCCGATTTTGCCACAAATCGTCCGAGCGCGGCGACCCTTCCAGCGAGCTCCTGAACTTCTTTTACTTTGGTCGGAGGGGACATACCTTGGATGGCCTTGATTTTGTCCGGGTTGGCTTCGATACCCCGTTGGTTGACAATGAAACCAAGGAACCTCCCGGCCGAAGCGCCAAAGGCGCACTTCGCTGGGTTCAGCTTCATGCGAAACTTCCGTAAGGTGGTGAAAGTCTCCTCCAGATCCACGATGTGCTGGTCTGCCTGGTGGCTCTTCACCAACATATCGTCCACGTATACCTCCATGTTCCGGCCGATTTGCTCTTTGAAGATTTTGTTGACGAGGCGCTGGTAAGTGGCGCCAGCGTTCTTCAGACCGAAGGGCATTACCTTGTAGCAGTACAGCCCCCGGTCCGTTATAAAGGCAGTTTTCTCCTCGTCCTGTGGGGCCATCATTATCTGGTTGTAACCGGAGAAGGCGTCCATGAAAGACAGCAGCTGATATCCGGAAGTCGCGTCGACCAGTTGGTCTATCCGCGGAAGCGGGAAGCTATCCTTAGGGCACGCCTTGTTCAGATCGGTATAGTCGACGCACATCCTCCACTTTCCGCTCGCCTTCCGGACAAGTACAACATTTGCCAGCCACTCGGGGTAACTCACCTCCCTTATGAATCCTGCCTCCAAGAGTTTGTCTACCTCCTGGTCGACCACCCGGATCCGATCCGGGGCACAGTGTCTCTTCTTCTGCTTTACTGGCCGGTGGGTCGGGTCGACGTTGAGGGCGTGAGAAATGACCTCCGGGTCGATCCCAGGTACATCGGCCGCCGACCAGGCAAATACATCGGCATTGGCTCGGAGGAATTCCACCAACCGGGCCCGAGCTCCCGGGTCGAGATTGGCGCCGACCCGGACCACCCGGTCCCGGCGGCCTTCCTCGAGGGGAACTTCGACCACACCCTCGGCCGGCTCCCCCTGCCGCAAGGCCACCTCGTCTCTGGCATCAAGGGACTCGACGCTTAGGGCTTCTGCGGGCTTCTTCCCTTTGAGGGTCGCTAGGAAACATTGCCGTGCGGTCGGTTGGTCGCCTCGGACCTCCCCGATCCCGACCGCCGTGGGGAACCGCATGAGCAAGTGGTACGTAGAGACCACCGCGCGAAGGGCGTTCAGTCCGGGTCGTCCGAGGATAGCGTTGTAGGCCGAGGGAACGCGGACGACCAAGAACCCGAGTCGCACCGTGGCTTCTGCGGGTGCGACGCCTGCAGTCACAGGCAGCTCAACGACACCTTCTGCCGGGACAGCGTCACCGGTGAATCCTATGAGGGGGGTGGATATTTTGTGCAACAATTGTCTGGACAAGCCCATCTTTTGGAAGGCCTCGTAAAACAAGATATCAGCTGAGCTTCCACTATCCACAAGAACACGCCTTACATCATAGTTTGCCATAGTGAGGGAGATCACCATGGCGTCATCGTGGGGGGTCTGAACCCCCTTTACATCCTCATCACAAAAGGTGATTACATTGCCGACCCTCTGCCTCTTTGCGACGGCCGCCCCTGACGCTTCCGTCGAGCCCCCTGAGTTCCTCACGGGCCGGGGGCAGCCCCCAGTGATAGTGTGGATCACGCCCGCAACGGGTCGATTCTGCTCCCGAGGCTCCGGAGGGGCCGGGTCGGCCGGACACGGGTCTGCGGGGGGACGTCGGTCGCTCACATATCGACCGAGACGCCCCCGGCGGATGAGAGCCTCGATCTCGTCCCGAAGCTGGAAGCAGTCCTCCGTGTCGTGGCCGTGGTCTCGGTGGTACTCACAGTACGCCCGGGAGGGCCTCTTCCCAGGGATCCTCCGCATCTGTCTCGGGGCCGGGAGGTCCTCCCGCCCCTTGATCTCCATAAGGATCTGGGCCCGGGGGGTTAGGAGAGGGGTGTACCGGTGAAAACGTCGGGGCGGAGAACGAGGGCGTGGGGCGCCGTGGTTCTTCGCCGGCGACGGGCTTCTGCACCGACGCTGAGGCGTCGGGCTCCTCCTCTGGCGTGCCTCTTTCCGCCTTTTCTTCCCAAGCTTTTGAGGGATCTCGGCGGCCTCCTTGCTCCGGTGGGCGGCCGCCTCCTCGGCGTCCGCATACTGGTTCGCCCGGGACAACAGCTCTGGGAAGCTCCGCGGCAGGCGTTTGTCCAGGGAGAAGGTGAGTCTGCCCTTCCGGAAGCCACGCTTCAGGGCTGAAAGAGCTACCTCCTGACTCAGGTTCCGGACCTCCAGCGTAGCCCTGTTGAAGCGGGTAAGATAATCCCGCAGGCTTTCTCCCTCGTCTTGCCGGACATCAAAGAGAGAGTCGGAGACCAGTCGCCGCCGGCTACTGACGGCGAAATGAGTGATGAAGAAGCGAGTGAACTGGTCGAAGGACCGGATTGAGTCAGCCTCCAGCCCGGCGAACCATGCCCTCGCCGGGCCACGGAGGGTTGCCGGGAAAGCCTTGCAGAGAAGGGGATCTGATGCTCCGTGGAGGAGCATGAGGGTCCTGAAACTCTCGACGTGATCCCGTGGATCCGCCGCCCCGTCATAGGGCTCGATCGCCGGCATTTTGAACCCCGGCGGATTCGGGGTCCGCAGGATCCTCGAGGCGAGCGCCGGCTGGGAGGAGATCTCTAAGTCGGCGAAGGGATCTTTGGAATGGCCCTTCAGGACCTGGAGTTGTCGGTGGAGATCGTCCACCCGCCGGTCCAGGGAGCGCGACCGGTGGGTGGGAGACAAGGAGCGGCGAGAGGGGGACCGACTGGAGTGCGGGTTCCTCGAGGACTGGGGGGTCTGGGAACGCGCCCGGGCCCGCCTCTCGTACCCCGCGCAGCTCCGGTGGGAAGGTCCCGGCAGAATGGAGCGTGCTCGAGAATCCTCCTCGCACCGGCGCTCCTCCCCATGGGAGAGGAAGGAGCGCGGGTTGAGGAGGACAGGCGAACGTTCAGGCAGCAGCGGCTCCTGAGCCCGCTGCGGCGCCCGGGACATCGCACCCTGCAGATTCTGCACCGCCTCCGCGAGGGTGCGAACCTGCTGGGTTAGCTGGTCGAACTGGGCGGCTTCGACCATCTGAATGGACGGTGGGGCGGTGGAGTGTTGCTGAGAGCGTGTTGGAGATGCAGCGGCCTCCCGGCCAGTGGCGCGAGAGGCCCCGCGACCGGAAGCATTGGAAGCTCCACGACCACCTCGCCGTGCCATTACGATCGCTCTGAGATCCGGCCCTTCCTCTAGCGCCAACTGTTGCTGGGGGTCCAAACCGAGAACGATTGGCACAGCGGTGTGAACGGGGTTCCCTTTGAATTGCTTTGGTTGCGCTCCACCTTCCGCCGGGAAACCTGCAAGCAAGCCTCGCACCACCACTGGGGTAGTGGGGGCCCTCCGACGATCAAGTTAGAGGGAATCGAAGGAGAAGGAGAGGTAGCAGGTAAGATGATGCTATGGAGAATCTTGCTTACCCTCCCCCTTCCCCCCCAGCCCCATATATATCAGGCTGGGGGGTTTTTCTGGGGATTGGTCATCGTGTGGCACGATGGGGTTGCCACTGACATGGCCGTTACAGGGCGTCGTGGGGCAGCGCCGGGTACGGCCATGGCAGGGCGTAGTGGAGCTCCGCTTCGTACGGTTGTTACAGGGGATCGTGGGGCAGCGCCGGATTCGGCCGTTGCAGGGAGTAGTGGAGCAGGGGGCCGCGGCGTGCCTCAGGAGAACAGTCTGTTGTTGTCAAGAGATTGCCGACCCGAGGTCGGATTGCTGGATCAAGGGGCAGCCGACTCGGGGTCGGACTGCGGAGCCGAAGATATCCGACCCGAGGTCGGATTGCTGGATCAAGGGGCAGCCGACTCGGGGTCGGACTACGGAGCCGAAGATATCCGACCCGAGGTCGGATTGCTGGATCAAGGGGCAGCCGTAGTCTTTCTGGGCGCGCGTGCCGGTCACGTGGGGCATGGTGGCTAAGTTCCCCCGTAACAGATTTATTTTCAAAAGACTTTGTCATTGGTTTACTTAGATTATCTTCTACAAGGTCAAAGTTTGCTATGCATATTAACTAAGGAAACAAACAAAAATTAATTTCTAAATCTAAAGATGTTGTTTCCAACACTAAGTTTTCAACAGCGTACATTGGTTTTGTTCTTGGCACTTAAATTGAAATATTTTCTACATTGGCACAAACTCACAAAAAGGGTTCAGATGAAAAAGGTTTGCAAACTATAAAAATAAAGAAGTATCATGGCATAGTTTTGAAAACCAATTTTGCTGTGCACAGAAAATAATATTGAATACAATTGTTTCTGCACCAAGAAAACCATAAGTGAAATAGGATTGATAGAATCCTTGATGAAATGGAAAAGGCAATGTTGTATGATAGTCATCTACTTAAATGATTTTTTTTTAAAAAGCTATCATCACTGCTTGTCATACATATGATTTCTATTATATCTATTTTTAATGAAAACTCCTTTTGATCTTCTGAAAAATAGAAAATAAACTATTGCATACTGTTACGGGGGAACTTAGCCACCATGCCCCACGTGACCGGCACGCGCGCCCAGAAAGACTACGGCTGCCCCTTGATCCAGCAATCCGACCTCGGGTCGGATATCTTCGGCTCCGCAGTCCGACCCCGAGTCGGCTGCCCCTTGATCCAGCAATCCGACCTCGGGTCGGATATCTTCGGCTCCGCAGTCCGACCCCGAGTCGGCTGCCCCTTGATCCAGCAATCCGACCTCGGGTCGGCAATCTCTTGACAACAACAGATTGTTCTCCTGAGGCACGCCGCGGCCCCCTGCTCCACTACTCCCTGCAACGGCCGAATCCGGCGCTGCCCCACGATCCCCTGTAACAACCGTACGAAGCGGAGCTCCACTACGCCCTGCCATGGCCGTACCCGGCGCTGCCCCACGACGCCCTGTAACGGCCATGTCAGTGGCAACCCCATCGTGCCACACGATGACCAATCCCCAGAAAAACCCCCCAGCCTGATATATATGGGGCTGGGGGGGAAGGGGGAGGGTAAGCAAGATTCTCCATAGCATCATCTTACCTGCTACCTCTCCTTCTCCTTCGATTCCCTCTAACTTGATCGTCGGAGGGCCCCCACTACCCCAGTGGTGGTGCGAGGCTTGCTTGCAGGTTTTCCGGCGGAAGGTGGAGCGCAACCAAAGCAATTCAAAGGGAACCTCGTTCACACCGCTGTGCCAATCGTTCTCGGTTTGGACCCCCAGCAACAGTTGGCGCTAGAGGAAGGGCCGGATCTCAGAGCGATCGTAATGGCACGGTGAGGTGGTCGTGGAGCTTCCAATGCTTCCGGTCGCGGGGCCTCTCGCGCCACTGGCCGGGAGGCCGCTGCATCTCCAACACGCTCTCAGCAACACTCCACCGCCCCACCGCCCATTCAGATGGTCGAAGCCGCCCAGTTCGACCAGCTAACCCAGCAGGTTCGCACCCTCGCGGAGGCGGTGCAGAATCTGCAGGGTGCGATGTCCCGGGCGCCGCAGCGGGCTCAGGAGCCGCTGCTGCCTGAGCGTTCGCCTGTCCTCCTCAACCCGTGCTCCTTCCTCTCCCATGGGGAGGAGCGCCGGCGCGAGGAGGATTCTCGAGCACGCTCCATTCTGCCGGGACCTTCCCACCGGAGCTGCGCGGGGTACGAGAGGCGGGCCCGGGCGCGTTCCCAGACCCCCCAGTCCACGAGGAACCCGCGCTCCAGTCGGTCCCCCTCTTGCCGCTCCTTGTCTCCCACCCACCGGTCGCGCTCCCTGGACCGGCGGGTGGACGATCTCTACCGACAACTCCAGGTCCTGAAGGGCCATTCCAAAGATCCCTTCGCCGACTTAGAGATCTTCTCCCAGCCGGCGCTCGCCTCGAGGATCCTGCGGACCCCGAATCCGCCGGGGTTCAAAATGCCGGCGATCGAGCCCTATGACGGGGCGGCGGATCCACGGGATCACGTCGAGAGTTTCAGGACCCTCATGCTCCTCCACGGAGCATCAGATCCCCTTCTCTGCAAGGCTTTCCCGGCAACCCTCCGTGGCCCGGCGAGGGCATGGTTCGCCGGGCTGGAGGCTGACTCAATCCGGTCCTTCGACCAGTTCACTCGCTTCTTCATCACTCATTTCGCCGTCAGTAGCCGGCGGCGACTGGTCTCCGACTCTCTCTTTGATGTCCGGCAAGACGAGGGAGAAAGCCTGCGGGATTATCTTACCCGCTTCAACAGGGCTACGCTGGAGGTCCGGAACCTGAGTCAGGAGGTAGCTCTTTCAGCCCTGAAGCGTGGCTTCCGGAAGGGCAGACTCACCTTCTCCCTGGACAAACGCCTGCCGCGGAGCTTCCCAGAGCTGTTGTCCCGGGCGAACCAGTATGCGGACGCCGAGGAGGCGGCCGCCCACCGGAGCAAGGAGGCCGCCGAGATCCCTCAAAAGCTTGGGAAGAAAAGGCGGAAAGAGGCACGCCAGAGGAGGAGCCCGACGCCTCAGCGTCGGTGCAGAAGCCCGTCGCCGGCGAAGAACCACGGCGCCCCACGCCCTCGTTCTCCGCCCCGACGTTTTCACCGGTACACCCGTCTCCTAACCCCCCGGGCCCAGATCCTTATGGAGATCAAGGGGCGGAAGGACCTCCCGGCCCCGAGACAGATGCGGATGATCCCTGGAAAGAGGCCCTCCCGGGCGTACTGTGAGTACCACCGAGACCACGGCCACGACACGGAGGACTGCTTCCAGCTTCGGGACGAGATCGAGGCTCTCATCCGCCGGGGGCGTCTCGGTCGATATGTGAGCGACCGACGTCCCCCCGCAGACCCGCGTCCGGCCGACCCGGCCCCTCCGGAGCCTCGGGAGCAGAATCGACCCGTTGCGGGCGTGATCCACACTATCACTGGGGGCTGCCCCCGGCCCGTGAGGAACTCAGGGGGCTCGACGGAAGCGTCAGGGGCGGCCGTCGCAAAGAGGCAGAGGGTCGGCAATGTAATCACCTTTTGTGATGAGGATGTAAAGGGGGTTCAGACCCCCCACGATGACGCCATGGTGATCTCCCTCACTATGGCAAACTATGATGTAAGGCGTGTTCTTGTGGATAGTGGAAGCTCAGCTGATATCTTGTTTTACGAGGCCTTCCAAAAGATGGGCTTGTCCAGACAATTGTTGCACAAAATATCCACCCCCCTCATAGGATTCACCGGTGACGCTGTCCCGGCAGAAGGTGTCGTTGAGCTGCCTGTGACTGCAGGCGTCGCACCCGCAGAAGCCACGGTGCGACTCGGGTTCTTGGTCGTCCGCGTTCCCTCGGCCTACAACGCTATCCTCGGACGACCCGGACTGAACGCCCTTCGCGCGGTGGTCTCTACGTACCACTTGCTCATGCGGTTCCCCACGACGGTCGGGATCGGGGAGGTCCGAGGCGACCAACCGACCGCACGGCAATGTTTCCTAGCGACCCTCAAAGGGAAGAAGCCCGCAGAAGCCCTAAGCGTCGAGTCCCTTGATGCCAGAGACGAGGTGGCCTTGCGGCAGGGGGAGCCGGCCGAGGGTGTGGTCGAAGTTCCCCTCGAGGAAGGCCGCCGGGACCGGGTGGTCCGGGTCGGCGCCAATCTCGACCCGGGAGCTCGGGCCCGGTTGGTGGAATTCCTCCGAGCCAATGCCGATGTATTTGCCTGGTCGGCGGCCGATGTACCTGGGATCGACCCGGAGGTCATTTCTCACGCCCTCAACGTCGACCCGACCCACCGGCCAGTGAAGCAGAAGAAGAGACGCTGTGCCCCAGATCGGATCCGGGTGGTCGACCAGGAGGTAGACAAACTCTTGGAAGCAGGATTCATAAGGGAGGTGAGTTACCCCGAGTGGCTGGCAAATGTTGTACTTGTCCGGAAGGCGAGCGGGAAGTGGAGGATGTGCGTCGACTATACCGACCTGAACAAGGCGTGCCCTAAGGATAGCTTCCCGCTTCCGCGGATAGACCAACTGGTCGACGCGACTTCCGGATATCAGCTGCTGTCTTTCATGGACGCCTTCTCCGGTTACAACCAGATAATGATGGCCCCACAGGACGAGGAGAAAACTGCCTTTATAACGGACCGGGGGCTGTACTGCTACAAGGTAATGCCCTTCGGTCTGAAGAACGCTGGTGCCACTTACCAGCGCCTCGTCAACAAAATCTTCAAAGAGCAAATCGGCCGGAACATGGAGGTATACGTGGACGATATGCTGGTGAAGAGCCACCAGGCAGACCAGCACATCGTGGATCTGGAGGAGACTTTCACCACCTTACGGAAGTTTCGCATGAAGCTGAACCCAGCGAAGTGCGCCTTTGGCGCTTCGGCCGGAAGGTTCCTTGGTTTCATTGTCAACCAACGGGGTATCGAAGCCAACCCGGACAAAATCAAGGCCATCCAAGGTATGTCCCCTCCGACCAAAGTAAAAGAAGTTCAGGAGCTCGCTGGAAGGGTCGCCGCGCTCGGACGATTTGTGGCAAAATCGGCCGAACGCTGCCAACCATTCTTCAAGGTGTTAAAACGCCCAAAAGACTTCCTCTGGACGGCCGAATGTCAAGCAGCATTCGACCAGCTCAAGGAATACCTGGCGTCTCCTCCCCTACTGTCCAAGCCGCAAGAAGGGGAGATGCTCTACCTCTATCTGGCGGTCTCCCCAACCGCGGTCAGTGCGGTGCTGGTTCGGGAAGAGGCAAAGCTCCAGAAGCCTGTGTACTACATCAGCCGGGTCCTACGGGACGCCGAGACGCGGTATACGAAGGCCGAAAAGATCGCCTTCGCGCTGCTGACCGCGACCAGGAGGCTCCACCCCTATTTCCAGGCCCATTCTGTCACCCTCTTAACTGATCAACCGTTACGACAGATCCTCAGCAACCCCGAGAATGCGGGACGGCTGGTGAAGTGGGCAGTAGAACTCGGTGAGTTCGACATCCGCTACCAGCCTCGACCCGCCATCAAGGCCCAGGTGCTCGCGGACTTCCTCGCTGAGTGCACGGTGCAGGAGGCGGAACCTAGACCGCCGGAAACGCCCAGCCTCGACCTCCCGACCTGGACGCTTCACATCGATGGGTCGTCGAACCCCGAGGGTGGAGGGGCCGGGCTGGTCCTTACCAGTCCTGATGGAGTGATAGCCGAGTATGCCTTGAGGTTTGGATTTCCAGTTACCAACAACGAGGCGGAATACGAGGCCCTAGTCGCAGGACTCAAACTCACCGGGGAGCTCGGCATCCGGCGTTTGAAGGTCTTCACCGACTCCCAGCTGGTGGTCGGGCAGGTCCGTGGGGAGTTCGAGGCCCGGAGCCCGACCATGCAGAACTACGTCCGGAAGGTGCAAGCACTCATTCCCGACCTCGGCAGTGTCGACATCCAGCAAGTCCCCAGAAGTGAAAATGCCAGGGCCGACAGGTTGTCCCGCTTGGTGGGCGCAGAGGCGCACAACTTGTCGAGGGCAATCTACCTGGAGACCCTGGATGCCCCGAGCATCGGCGAGGCTGGAGCGGTGATGGCGATTGATCCGGAGCCGTCTTGGATGGACCCGCTCGTCGCCTACCTCGCCGAAGGGATCCTCCCTGAAGACGAAGATCAAGCTCGGCGACTCGTCAAGAAGTCCGCCCACTACGTACTCTATGAAGGGAGGCTGTATCGGACCTCGTTTACCGCCCCCCTCTTAAGGTGCCTCCGCCCCTCGGAGGCGGCCTACGTCCTCGGCGAAGTCCATGAGGGCGTCTGCGGATCGCACTCGGGGGCTAGGTCCTTGGCGCACAAGATCATGAGGCAAGGCTATTATTGGCCTACCTTGTTGGAGGACTCAAAGGATCACGTACGGAAATGCGACGCCTGCCAGCGCCACGCCAATGTCCAGAGAGTCCCTTCTGTCCCCTTGGCACCAATCACCGCACCCTGGCCCTTCGCACAGTGGGGAATGGATATCCTCGGACCATTTCCCGTCGCTTCCGCCCAGCGAAAATTCTTGATTGTTGCAATCGACTACTTCACCAAGTGGGTGGAGGCAGAGCCGCTGGCCACTATCACGGAGGCGCAAGTCCGGAAGTTCGTGAAGAAAAACATCATTGTCCGATTTGGGGTACCCCGGGTCCTCATCTCGGATAATGGTCGACAGTTCGACAACAAGCATTTCCGTGACTTCTGCGAGAAATTCGGAATCGAGCATCGGTTCACATCTGTGTCGCATCCCCAAACCAACGGTGAGGCCGAGGTGACAAACCGGACAATCCTCCAAGGAATTAAGGCGCGAATCGATCGGACGGGGCAAGCTTGGGTCGAAGAACTCGAGAACGTCCTTTGGGCGTATCGGACCACGCATCGGACCCCTACCGGGGAGACGCCTTTCAGCCTAACCTATGGCACGGAAGCAGTTGTCCCCGTGGAGCTCGGACTCCTCTCGCCCCGGGTGGCTACGCACCGACCCGAGGCCAATTCGGAGCAACTCCGAGGAAACTTGGACCTCTTGGAAGAAGCGAGGGAAATGGCGCAGGTTCGGATGGCGATGTATCAGCGGAGGGTGGCCCGATATTATAACTCCAAGGTCCGACCAAAACTTTTCAGAATCGGAGATTTGGTGCTAAGGCGAGCCAAAGCATCTCAACCCGCGGAAGGTGGGAAGCTGGCGCCAAATTGGGAAGGCCCGTATAGGGTTCGCTGGGTAAACCGACCTGGCTCCTACCAGTTGGAGGCCCTAGATGGTCGAAAAATTCCAAGGAGCTGGAATTCCGCTAACCTACGAGTGTATTACCAGTAGAAAGACAAAGCCAGAAAGACAGTTCAAAAAATGTATAGTCCTTTTCATTTCAATAATTCCTGGTCGCAATGGCGTGTTCGTGTGATTACAAAGAATTCCCAGAGGGGGATTGGGGAGTAAAGAAAGTAAGGAAGAGGTGGGGACTCCGTAGAGTTGAAGATCCGGGATCCCGAACCCTCCACCCGAAGCAGCTGCAATCCCACCGGGCGTGGGTGCTTCTCCCCGGAGGCGCCATCGACGCCTCACGCAAAAGACGAAGAGCCGGCGCGGACGAAGAAGAAGTGGACGAAGGAGGAGTTCACACTGCTCCTAGAGGAACGCCACCTCCAAAGGATATTTCGGCCCTCCCCAAGAGAAGGGGAGGGAAGGAATACAAGGGAGAAGAGCGCGAGGAGGCGCGATCCTGGATGAAGCGTCTGGCGCAGAGCTCAATCGGGAGGTGGGACGGAAAAGAGGGGGGATGTGATCCCGGATGAAACACCTAGAGCGGAGTTCCACCGGGGAGAATCTCCCCGTTGATCCCAGATGAAACGGCTAGTTGGCGGAAGTCGCGAGGGGCGCACCTCCCGTTCTTCCGGCAGGGGCTTCCCAGCCACGCACCGGAGAGGAGGTCCACGATCCATGGCAACCTGAACAGCTCCGGCTTGGCAGGCTCCACCGCACCTGCCCTTATATTTATAGCCAAACTGTGGCCCCCCGGTCGTTCCGATGCGGGTGGCTCCAATAAATGCGGGCGCATCGAATTCGGAGCCGTTTCGGCTCTCGAGGCGTATCCTCCCACGACCTCCTAAGCGTCGTTCTCCTTAATTGCATTCTTCATGCAGGACACTCCGGGCGGCGTGTATCCCACGGCATGCGTATCTCCGCACGCGCCCAGGCCGCATCCGCCTCGAAGAACGCGCGTATTGCGGCCGCTTAACTGGCACTCCTCGCAAGCAGCAACTGGCCGATCCGATTTCCCAGGTAACGCCTCAATTAGCATTTAATAGTCTTCTGGTGTTCCCCAGGCGACGCGTCGAGAGGAGGAGAAATACGATCGCAGCTGGCCACGGAGAAACCCCGTCGAGCGGCAAGTGATAGGCGCCCGACCAACGAGCGGAATTCCCCGAGGCTCGGCCCTCGGATGCCAGGCTAACCCGATGATCATCCCGGGAGCAGACTAGCCTGAAGCCCCGACCGGTCGCCTCGGCTTGCGCCAGCCTTGGCCGACCAACGAGCGGAATTCCCCGAGGCTCGGCCCTCGGATGCCAGGCTAACCCGATGATCATCCCGGGAGCAGACTAGCCTGAAGCCCCGACCGGTCGCCTCGGCTTGCGCCAGCCTTGGCCGACCAACGAGCGAAATTTTCCGAGGCTCGGCCCTCGGATGCCAGGCTAACCCGATGATCATCCCGGGAGCAGACTAGCCTGAAGCCCCGACCGGTCACCTCGGCTTGCGCCAGCCTTGGCCGACCAACGAGCGGAATTCCCCAAGGCTCGGCCCTCGGATGCCAGGCTAACCCGATGATCATCCCGGGAGCAGACTAGCCTGAAGCCCCGACCGGTCACCTCGGCTTGCGCCAGCCTTGGCCGACCAACGAGCGGAATTCTCCGAGGCTCGGCCCTCGGATGCCAGGCTAACCCGATGATCATCCCGGGAGCAGACTAGCCTGAAGCCCCGACCGGTCACCTCGGCTTTGTTGGGAACCCGCCCATGCCGCTGATATTTCAAAAATTAAATCAGATGGCAGCGGAATCGGCATGCACGGGTTCGACGTTCATCGCATGAACGTTGTTTCGAGACCTTTCGTAATTAGGTAAGAATTAAAACTTTTAAAACTAATAGGAAGATCAAATCTTCACCTTGCGCGGGTAGATGATCACCGCAAATCTGAATTCGTAGTTTTGGAAGAGGGTTCGCTTGAAGCCGTTCAAACGTCCGGCCTCTACGGGTATCCACACGAAGTAGAGGACCGATCAATCTCTCTATCTCACCGGGGTGCTAGCTCCCTTGCAGAGATAGCTTTTGATGGCTGATCTCCTCTCTTTCAATCAACCCTTGATTGTGCTTGAGAGGAGGAAGAAGAAGGATGAAGATGGGAAGAAGATCAAAAGCCCCTGCAGCCTTCTTCTTTTTCCATGCGTTGGAGCCAAGGAAGAAGACCAAGAGGAGGGAGACGCCTCCTCTTCTTTTCCCTTTGCTGATGGCGGCTGAACCAAGGAGAGATGGAGAGGGGGTGGCCACGTGATGAAGAGGAGAAAGGTGCATCTAGGGCGCCGGCCCTAGTCCTCCTTTAATAAGGATGAAGGGCTCCTACAAGTTAGGAGCCCTTGACTACTTTCCAAGAGGGGGCGCCGGCCCCCTTTCTCTCTTCATGTCGCACCAACTAAGTGAAGAGGGGCTGATGCCCCTCTTACTTGGTTAACCCAATCCTCTTCCAAAAAGGATTAGGTGCCTCTCTCATGGTTTAATCCTAATCTAATTAGGATTAGCCAAATTTGGGTTCAATCTACGCTAGTCCTAATCCAATTAGGACTTGAATGAATCATGACTTAATTGAACTCTTCAATCCTAATCCAATTAGGAGTCATGTTGATTCATTAGATTAATAATTAATTTAGACTTAAGGAATCCTAATCCAATTAGGATTTGTTTAATTTTAGTCCTAATCCAATTAGGACTCTAATTTGAATCCAAAGTCCTAATCCGATTAGGACTCTAGGAATCCTACTCCAAGTAGGAATCCAATTTTGATTCAAAACTCCTAATCTCATTAGGATTGAGGAATCCTATTCCAAGTAGGAATCCCAGTCCTACTCCAACTAGGATTCCCAGTCCTAATCCAATTAGAACTCTAGGTATCCTACCCGAAGTAGGATTCTTGTTTCAAGTCCAATTAATTAATTCCTTTTTCTTCTTCAACTTCTTATCAATCAAATTGATTTCTTGTGATTCCTAATCACGATTTCAAACCATCGGATCGGTCAATACTTCTAGTGTGTGTGACCCCATAGGTTCTATTCTGACTGGTAGTGAGATATATTGTGATCTCTATCTCAATATCATTGAAAACTCCTTTCAATGGGTTGGAACGATTCCAACTCAACTCATTAGGGTTTATCGATCATCAAGATAATCCCTATGAGTCCCACCATCCACCAGTGACACCTAGCAGCATGTAGTGGCTACCCAGTAGAATAGAAAGATGAACCTTTAGGTGCAGTTAACGTGTGATACAATCCTACTATCGTGGATCCCTACAGGACGGAGGTCATGGACAACTCGTCAAACCCCATCGTCTGTCATATGTCAAGATTTATTTGACTTGAGTTCGATAGTGGAAAACTCTTTTTTCACTTTATATTACTGCCCTGGCCAAGGTCTTAGAACTCAGTCTAACAAATCACATAGGATCACTCCTCTTCTATCAAGGTCGATAGATTCCTTATAGGTGCATACCCTACTCCTACAGTGAACCTACTGCAGCCAATCTACACTGCATGGACCCATATGGCTAGAGACCATGTATGTGTGCAGTCAAACTACAGTAACCTCACTGTGAGTAGCCGAAGCACCGCAGGTCAAAGGACCAGTCACACTACTGCAACATCAAGCAAGTCACTGACGAGTGGATAGACATCCAAGTGACTTCTTGTCTTGGTCACGCTCAGTACCCTTGTTCTCTAACAAGCACCTGCACTATCACTTCAGTGTCCCCACACTGTGGACTCCAGCCTCGTCCATCCAGAAGGAAAGTGATCTGTGCACTGATCGGATCGATCACCGTCCTCGTGATGATCCATTGATCAGGAGCATTTAGAAATTAATCACCAATGATACATGGCTCAAATTCTCAACTCTTGAGAATATGTATCATCATCTTATTAATTTCTTGGACGATTCATAGACACATAAACAATATGAATGAAAAGATGCCTTTTATTTATTCAATAATAAATAGTCAAGTACAAAATTATGTCCCTAGAATTAATAATGTGCCAGCCAGATTGGCTTCTAGGGCATACATCTAACAATCTCTCACTTGCACTAAAGCCAATCAGTCATATATCTAAGCCCCATCTTCTCAAGGTGGGTTTCAGTCTTTTGCTGATTTAGCTGCTTAGTGAACGGGTCTGCCACGTTATCCGCGGAGTCTACTCTCTGCACCTCTACATATTTCTTCTCCACATAGTCGCGTATGAGGTGAAAGCGCCGCTCTATATGCTTAGACTTCTGATGAGACCTTGGCTCCTTAGCAAGGGCTATGGCGCCATTATTATCGCAGTAGAGTGTTATGGCATCTGATGTCATCACATCTAACTCTGCAATGAATTTCTTGAACCAGAAGCCTTCTTTAGCAGCTTCAGAGGCGGCGATGTATTCAGCTTCCATAGTAGAATCAGCAATGATCGGTTGTTTAGAACTCTTCCAATTCACCGCACCACCATTGCACAAGAACACGTATCCAGATGTTGACTTCCTGTCATCGACATCAGTCATGAAGTCTGAATCTGTGTACCCTTCTACCTTTAACTCTGATGATCCTCCAAAAATCAAGAATAAATCTTTAGTTCTTCTCAAGTACTTAAGAATATTCTTCACAGCTGTCCAGTGTTCTTCACCTGGATTCGACTGATATCTGCTTGTGACACTCACAGCAAGAGCTATATCAGGTCGTGTACATAGCATGGCATACATGAGGCTTCCTATTGCCGATGCATAAGGAATCTTGCTCATGCGTTGAATCTCTTCAGATGTGTTGGGGCACATCTTCTTGGAGAGATGAATTCCATGCCTTAGGGGTAAGAGACCCCTCTTGGAGTTTTCCATGCTGAACCTCTTCAGCACCTCCTCTATGTACATCTTCTATGAAAGGCCAAGCATCCTTTTAGATCTATCTCTATAGACCTTTATTCCCAAAATATAGGATGCTTCCCCAAGGTCTTTCATGGAGAATTTTTTTGACAACCAGACCTTGACCGAGGTTAGCATGGGAATATCATTCCCAATCAGGAGAATGTCATCTACGTACAGTACGAGAAAAACTACAGCACTCCCACTAACCTTTTTGTAAACACATGGTTCCTCTTCGTTTTTGATGAAATCAAACGTTTTGATTGCGTCATCGAAACGAGTGTTCCAACTCCGAGATGCTTGCTTTAGTCCATAGATGGACCTTTGCAGCTTGCAGACCTTGTGATCTCCATCACTGAAAGTGAAACCCAAAGGCTGTTCCATATAGATATCTTCATCAAGATATCCATTCAGGAAAGCAGTTTTCACATCCATCTGCCAGATTTCATAATCATGAAATGCTGCAATGGCAAGCAATGTTCGGATGGATTTTAGCATGGCTACAGGTGAAAAGGTCTCCTGATAGTCAATGCCTTCGCGCTGACTATACCCTTTCGCCACAAGCCTTGCCTTATAGGTCTCTACCTCTCCATCCGAACCTATCTTCCTTTTATAGATCCATTTGCATCCAATAGGTACAATACCTTCTGGTGGGTCTACTAAGGTCCAGACTTGGTTGGAACGCATGGAGTCTAACTCTGACTTCATTGCTTCCAGCCATTTCTCGGAATCGATATCAGATATCGCCTCGTTGTAGGTTTTGGGATCCTGTATATGATCCCTATCTCCCACTAGGAATATTTCCTCGGTATCCTCTTCTAGTATACCTAAGTATCTATCGGGAGGATGGGAGACCCTACTAGATCTACGAGGTGGTCGAGGGACATCGTGTACTGGCTCTGTATGAATGGGTTCAATAGGATCCATGACTCGTTGCTTTTCAGAGACTTTCTCTTCAAGCTCAATTTTCCTCCCACTGCCTCTATCAAGGATAAACTGATTTTTCAAGAAGATGGCATGACGGCTCACAAACACATTGTGATCCTCTGAGATGTAGAAATTGTATCCTAATGACTCTTTAGGATATCCTATAAAACGAGCACTTATGGTCCTAGCCTCTAACTTGTCCGCCTGTAGTCTCTTGACATGGGCCGGACATCCCCAAATCTTGAGATGACCCAGACTTGGTTTCTTACCATGCCATATCTCATACGGTGTGGTAGGAATGGATTTAGAGGGAACTCTATTCAATAAATAAATCGCTGTGAGTAAGGCATCTCCCCAAAGGAACATAGGTAGATCAGTGAAGCTCATCATGGACCTGACCATATCCAATAGGGTCCGATTCCTCCTTTCTGACACCCCGTTGAGTTGAGGTGTACCCGGAGGTGTCCATTGTGAGACTATGCCGTTTTCTTTGAGATAGTCCCGGAATTTCCCACTAAGGTATTCTCCTCCTCGATCTGATCGAAGAGCCTTAAGAGGTTTTCCAGTTTGTTTTTCTACTTCATTCTTGAACTCTTTGAACTTTTCAAAAGACTCAGACTTGTGTCTCATAAGATACACATACCCATACCGCGAATAATCATCGGTAAAGGTAATGAAGTAAGAATAACGTCCCCTGGCTAGCACATCGAATGGGCCACATACATCTGTATGTACTAGGGTAAGTATTTCAGTGGTCCTCTCCCCATGTCCTACAAAGGGCAGTCTAGCCATTTTTCCTTGAAGGCAGGACTCGCAAACTGGATATGACTCGGAAGTCAATGAGCCTAAAAGCCCATCTTTATCCATTTTGTTCATTCTGTCCTCTCCAATATGGCCAAGCCTGAGGTGCCACAAATATCTTTGGTTTATCTCATCTCTGGATCTTTTGGATCCTTTGGCACTCACTTCTTGCTCGGTAACATTCACAGATACATCCATATGTAAATGATAGAGACTGTCAATCATGAAACCACGTGCGACTATTTTATTTCTTAAATAAATAGAACAGCAGTCTTTGTCAAATGTAAAAATATGACCTTCCTGTGCTAGACATGAAACAGAAATCAAATTTCTGCTAGCAGCAGGTACATAATAGCAGTCTCTAAGTACTAAACTAAATCCAGACGGTAGTCGCAGATGGTAGGTGCCCACAGCCACAGCAGCAACTTTTGCCCCGTTGCCAACCCGAAGGGTTACCGCACCTTCCGCCAGCCTTCTACTTTCCTTTAGACCCTGCATGGTAGTGCACAAATGAGCACTAGAACCAGAATCTATAACCCAACTAGAAGTAGAAGAAACCGTTAGATTAGTTTCAATTATGAGCAAGTCTATACCTTCTGAAGGTGTGTCACCTTTCTTGTTCTTCAGGCTCTCGAGGTATGAAGGACAGTTCCTCTTCCAGTGGCCTTCGACATTGCAGTGGAAACATTTTCCTTTGTCGTTAGCCTTTTTCTTTTGAACTTCCTTCTTTGGCTTCTTGTCTTTCTTCTGCTTCTTCGCAGGCTTCTTTTTCTTCCAAGTAGACTTTCTCTTGGAACCAGAAGTCAACTCAGCAGCAAGGACATTGCCCCTTGAACCTTTCAAGGCTCCCTCAGCAGTTACCAACATGTTGATTAGTTCAGTCTTAGTGCATTCAATCTTATTCATGTAGTAGTTTACTATAAACTGACCAAATGAATCAGGAAGTGACTGTAGGATCAAATCCACTTGTAATTCCTTGTGCATGTCCATACCGAGCTTCTCAAGCTCCTCTAGGTCCTTGATCATGGTCAGACCGTGATCATGGACAGACTGCCCTTCGCGCATCTTCGCTTTGAAGAGCCTCTTGGACACTTCAAACCGAGCTGTGCGACTCTGCTCACCATACAACTCTTGCAGGTGTGCCAGTATTTCCCTAGCAGTCTTCATATTTTCATGCTGGCATTGGAGTTCATTAGACATGGATGCCATCATATAGCATTTCACTCTAATGTCATCGTCCAACCATTTTTTATGCATCTCACGCTGAACATCAGTAGGACGTGCTGGTAGTGTGGGGATATCTGAATCGAGTATGTAGCCTACTTTCTCACAGTCCAAAACAATTTTGAGATTTCTAAGCCAGTCCTTGTAATTGGTTCCGGTCAGTCGGTTGGTCTCAAGAATACGGGTCAAAGGGTTTGAAGCCGACATTGTGTCTGCAGAGAGTAAAGATTCTAGTTAGACTTTTGTACTTGATCCTAATCTGTTCTAAGGTCTTTTAGAACAAATGCAACTCCCACTATTTTCTCGAATCCCTCACACTCCCCTGGTAGGGAAACGGAAATCCTACGCGACTAGGGTTTCTAGTGGGTACTGCGGTCCCACCAATTTACATGCCACCTCACCTAACAGTTATTGGTGACACATAGATGGATGAGTGTACAACTCTTGTACAATGCTTCTCAAGCATGTTGCAGTGTAACTTGGTCTCTAAGCCATGAAGACCTCACCTAACAGTTATTGGCCCCATCGCTTAGTTAAGTCAGACCCACCGTATAACCGTAGGAATAAAGTCATCATTGGGTCCTCACCTAACAGTTATTGGTGCCCAACCCCACCTTTACCCTACAACATCTCATGTCTATAGAGAGGTCCAGCCCCCCGATGCAACTTGACCACTGTGTCCAGCCGAGACAAATCAACATCAGAAAGGCCTTAGCAGCTCTACTACAGTGGAAGACCTATTGACTTAATATTGGTTAATCAGGTCTTAGTGTTTGCAACTTGAGCCCTTCATAAGAGGTAATCGAACAATTGGCCAGGTAAGCAGGTGGGAGGCTCCCCTTACTCAGAGAGTAAGGTCCTAATTAAGTAACCACCTTTCATGCTTTCCTAGACACCAATTAGATCAATTAATCTAATATGACTTGCTCATGTCGGTTCACTCTCGACTTGATTGAGGAGGTTTTGATTTAGGTCTCAATTGGGTTTGCTACATCACATGTAAACCTATCTACCCGACTCGCATTTACATCACATGCAAACGGCACATCACAGGCAGTTATAATCGCAGCATCAAATTAAAGCTAAACTTTAATTAGGTGATGATCATGGATTCTAATTAGGTCGTATTACAAGCACATGCACATCAATCGATCAAGTGGTCTTCAACTCTTGAATTGGTTCCAAGCCTCCTTGATTCGATCCTCGATCAACCCTTGATCCCATCGCCATCAACCGCTTGGATCACCTTTCATCTCATGCCTTTGCTTCAACTTGATCGTTGATGTACATCACATCACAGAAATACAACCAGATGTAAAATAAAAATAAAAATAAATTACATCTCCTTTTAGGAGGCACGCAGGCCTCTCAAAACATCAAATAAGATGCATGCAAGCATCTGAAAAATTACATGACATCGCAGATCACATCGCAGGTCATTACATTTGATACCAGAAGGGGTTGAATCCTATGATCATCACCGTATGCAACAATTATAATTTTCAGATCTGAAAACTCACTGATTATATCATGACATAGGTCGCTGATCATGCTAATCATGATTCTAAACTTTGTAATCCCATTAACAATGCAATTAGAATCATCTTTTTATCACATAAAAATCAGCATGTAAAAAATCAGCACCCCTGAAAAATCTGCATGCAGAATTTTTCAGCATGCATGATCAATCAATTTTCAGATCTAATAAGCCTTTAGATATTTAATTCTTACCTTAATCTACGAAGCTTAGGCTCTGATACCACTGTTGGGAACCCGCCCATGCCGCTGATATTTCAAAAATTAAATCAGATGGCAGCGGAATCGGCATGCACGGGTTCGACGTTCATCGCATGAACGTTGTTTCGAGACCTTTCGTAATTAGGTAAGAATTAAAACTTTTAAAACTAATAGGAAGATCAAATCTTCACCTTGCGCGGGTAGATGATCACCGCAAATCTGAATTCGTGGTTTTGGAAGAGGGTTCGCTTGAAGCCGTTCAAACGTCCGGCCTCTACGGGTATCCACACGAAGTAGAGGACCGATCAATCTCTCTATCTCACCGGGGTGCTAGCTCCCTTGCAGAGATAGCTTTTGATGGCTGATCTCCTCTCTTTCAATCAACCCTTGATTGTGCTTGAGAGGAGGAAGAAGAAGGATGAAGATGGGAAGAAGATCAAAAGCCCCTGCAGCCTTCTTCTTTTTCCATGCGTTGGAGCCAAGGAAGAAGACCAAGAGGAGTGAGACGCCTCCTCTTCTTTTCCCTTTGCTGATGGCGGCTGAACCAAGGAGAGATGGAGAGGGGGTGGCCACGTGATGAAGAGGAGAAAGGTGCATCTAGGGCGCCGGCCCTAGTCCTCCTTTAATAAGGATGAAGGGCTCCTACAAGTTAGGAGCCCTTGACTACTTTCCAAGAGGGGGCGCCGGCCCCCTTTCTCTCTTCATGTCGCACCAACTAAGTGAAGAGGGGCTGATGCCACTCTTACTTGGTTAACCCAATCCTCTTCCAAAAAGGATTAGGTGCCTCTCTCATGGTTTAATCCTAATCTAATTAGGATTAGCCAAATTTGGGTTCAATCTACGCTAGTCCTAATCCAATTAGGACTTGAATGAATCATGACTTAATTGAACTCTTCAATCCTAATCCAATTAGGAGTCATGTTGATTCATTAGATTAATAATTAATTTAGACTTAAGGAATCCTAATCCAATTAGGATTTGTTTAATTTTAGTCCTAATCCAATTAGGACTCTAATTTGAATCCAAAGTCCTAATCCGATTAGGACTCTAGGAATCCTACTCCAAGTAGAAATCCAATTTTGATTCAAAACTCCTAATCTCATTAGGATTGAGGAATCCTATTCCAAGTAGGAATCCCAGTCCTACTCCAACTAGGATTTCCAGTCCTAATCTAATTAGAACTCTAGGTATCCTACCCGAAGTAGGATTCTTGTTTCAAGTCCAATTAATTAATTCCTTTTTCTTCTTCAACTTCTTATCAATCAAATTGATTTCTTGTGATTCCTAATCACGATTTCAAACCATCGGATCGGTCAATACTTCTAGTGTGTGTGACCCCATAGGTTCTATTCTGACTGGTAGTGAGATATATTGTGATCTCTATCTCAATATCATTGAAAACTCCTTTCAATGGGTTGGAACGATTCCAACTCAACTCATTAGGGTTTATCGATCATCAAGATAATCCCTATGAGTCCCACCATCCACCAGTGACACCTAGCAGCATGTAGTGGCTACCCAGTAGAATAGAAAGATGAACCTTTAGGTGCAGTTAACGTGTGATACAATCCTACTATCGTGGATCCCTACAGGACGGAGGTCATGGACAACTCATCAAACCCCATCGTCTGTCATATGTCAAGATTTATTTGACTTGAGTTCGATAGTGGAAAACTCTTTTTTCACTTTATATTACTGCCCTGGCCAAGGTCTTAGAACTCAGTCTAACAAATCACATAGGATCACTCCTCTTCTATCAAGGTCGATAGATTCCTTATAGGTGCATACCCTACTCCTACAGTGAACCTACTGCAGCCAATCTACAC
Source organism: Phoenix dactylifera (assembly GCF_051530095.1). Classification (NCBI taxonomy): domain Eukaryota; kingdom Viridiplantae; phylum Streptophyta; class Magnoliopsida; order Arecales; family Arecaceae; genus Phoenix; species Phoenix dactylifera. The sequence continues at coordinate 19,140,691 of NC_143198.1, read as the reverse complement.
TGCATGGACCCATATGGCTAGAGACCATGTATGTGTGCAGTCAAACTACAGTAACCTCACTGTGAGTAGCCGAAGCACCGCAGGTCAAAGGACCAGTCACACTACTGCAACATCAGGCAAGTCACTGACGAGTGGATAGACATCCAAGTGACTTCTTGTCTTGGTCACGCTCAGTACCCTTATTCTCTAACAAGCACCTGCACTATCACTTCAGTGTCCCCACACTGTGGACTCCAGCCTCGTCCATCCAGAAGGAAAGTGATCTGTGCACTGATCGGATCGATCACCGTCCTCGTGATGATCCATTGATCAGGAGCATTTAGAAATTAATCACCAATGATACATGGCTCAAATTCTCAACTCTTGAGAATATGTATCATCATCTTATTAATTTCTTGGACGATTCATAGACACATAAACAATATGAATGAAAAGATGCCTTTTATTTATTCAATAATAAATAGTCAAGTACAAAATTATGTCCCTAGAATTAATAATGTGTCAGCCAGATTGGCTTCTAGGGCATACATCTAACAGGCTTGCGCCAGCCTTGGCCGACCAACGAGCGGAATTCCCCGAGGCTCGGCCCTCGGATGCCAGGCTAACCCGATGATCATCCCGGGAGCAGACTAGCCTGAAGCCCCGACCGGTCGCCTCGGCTTGCGCCAGCCTTGGCCGACCAACGAGCAGAATTCCCCGAGGCTCGGCCCTCGGATGCCAGGCTAACCCGATGATCATCCCGGGAGCAGACTAGCCTGAAGCCCCAACCGGTCGCCTCGGCTTGCGCCAGCCTTGGCCGACCAACGAGCGGAATTCCCCGAGGCTCGGCCCTCGGATGCCAGGCTAACCCGATGATCATCCCGGGAGCAGACTAGCCTGAAGCCCCGACCGGTCACCTCGGCTTGCGCCAGCCTTGGCCGACCAACGAGCGGAATTCCCCGAGGCTCAGTCCTCGGATGCCAGGCTAACCCGATGATCATCCCGGGAGCAGACTAGCCTGAAGCCCCGACCGGTCGCCTCGGCTTGCGCCAGCCTTGGCCGACCAATGAGCGGAATTTTCTGAGGCCTAACCCTCGGATGCCTAGCCTAGCGCCGGAAGAATTTCCTGAGGCCTAACCCTCGGATGCCTGGCCTAGCGCCGGAAGAATTTCCTGAGGCCTAACCCTCGGATGCCTGGCCTAGCGCCGGAAGAATTTCCTGAGGCCTAACCCTCGGATGCCTGGCCTAGCGCCGGAAGAATTTCCTGAGGCCTAACCCTCGGATGCCTGGCCTAGCGCCGGAAGAATTTCCTGAGGCCTAACCCTCGGATGCCTGGCCTAGCGCCGGAAGAATTTTCTGAGGCCTAACCCTCGGATGCCTGGCCTAGCGCCGGAAGAATTTTCTGAGGCCTAACCCTCGGATGCCTGGCCTAGCGCCGGAAGAATTTTCTGAGGCCTAACCCTCGGATGCCTGGCCTAGCGCCGGAAGAATTTCCTGAGGCCTAACCCTCGGATGCCTGGCCTAGCGCCGGAAGGATTTCCTGAGGCCTAACCCTCGGATGCCTGGCCTAGTGCCGGAGGAACTTCAAGAGTCAGGAGTCGGCGAGACGCTACCAAGAGTTAAAAAAAGGAAGGACGAAAGTGAAATGAGGAAACACTTTGTTTGCATTAACTTTCGTTGCATCAGGGCCGAGACCCATACAACATGGCAAAACGCCAACATACAAAGAAAAGAACAAAGAAAAAGTACAGAGGGTCAGCTTGGAGGAACCCCTGGATCGGGAACGGCGAGCACGTCCGCGAAGGGTAGGGAGACGGTTGGAGAACCGGCAGGCAATGGCATCGGAGGGGAGTCGAGGAGGGAGACCCCACTCAGGTCAATTCCGGGGTATTTAGTGGACACCCTTGCCAGGCCTTCATCGAAGCCTAAGGCAAAGGAGTCGGACCCCGCATCCGACATGTCACGGATGAACTCGGCGGACTGACGATAGGCCTGTACCGCCTGACGCCCGATTTCTGCGCTCTTCTCGGCCAGCGCCGCCTCCGCTCGCTCCGTAATCTGAGCTTTCGCTTCCATGACCTTCGCCACAATCCGCTCGTCCGCCTCGGAGGAGACCCTCAGCAGATCGGCCCGAGCCTCCATGTGCTTCGCCTCGGCAGCGATGCGAGCAGCCTCAGCCTCCTCCAGGCGCGAATGAAGCTCCTGGTTGCTCGCACGAGTCCCCTCCAAGGCCGACTCCAATTCGGCCATCTTGGCTTCAAGAGATCGGGTTCGGTTGCGGGCGTTGTCGGCCGACTGCTGGGCCTTCTCCCACCTCTCCCGAAAGTCGGCAGCCTTCCGGGACTGCTTTTCGGCTCGCTCCTCCGCCTTCCTGATCTCGCTTTCGAGACCCGAGGCAACCTTGAGTTGCTCCTGAGCCTCCAACAGTTGCCTCTCGAGGGCGGCGAAGCCGAGTGCCCGCTCTTCGGCCACCTGGAGCCTCGTCTCGAGGTCCCTGGTCGTTCTCCCCGCCGCAGCCTGGCCTCCCTCCTCTACAGCTTTCAGTCGGCTCTCGGCCTTCGCCAGGAGCCTCGCCTGTTCCTTGTGGCTCTCCTCCAGACGGATCATGTACTGGGCGAGCTAAGAGACAGGAAAAATGAGAGCGTCAGACGGGGATCAATAGAGCCTATAAATGACGAAAGCGACCAAAAAAACACTCACCGACATGAGGCAGACGCAGCTGGCAGCTCCGACTTCAGGGATCCTCATCTGCCGGACCTGCCTACGGTCACCCTCCAGCAGCACCGTCTCGATGAGGTTTCGGGCGCCGGCGAAAGTGAAGGCCGACCCCGACTTCGCCCCGGAGCCGGACGGTGGTTCTGCGGCCTTACCCTTACCCATTGCTTGAGGAAGAGTCATGCCGACCGTGCTCGGGGCGGGGGCCGCGCCAGAAATCGACAGGGTCCCGCTCGGCCGAGGCCTCGGCGCGCCCCTCCTCGTATCATCCGAGGCCGACCGAGTCGAAGGCCGGGCTGGGGACCGACCGCATCCGACCCGGCCGTCTCGGGCGCGCCCGGATGACACCTCCGGAAAAGCGGTAGTCTCATCACCGGAGGGCTGATACGGCGTCAACTGTCGGTCCGAGCCCGCGGCGTCCCCCTGATCGGTGGGCCCGGACCCGTCTGTCGGCGTCGGAGTCGCCTGCTGGCGGGGCTTCTTCGCCGGTGGGACCTCGCTCGGAGGAGTCCGTTTCTTCCTCCGGACCGCTTCCAGTAGGGACGCCCTACTAACAGCCATTGCCCTGTCCGACTGCATGACGTCGTCGATTTCTGCAAAAAGAACGAGATGGTTAGAAACTGAGAAACTGATGGAAAGAAGAAACGAAAGAGGAGAAAAGAGCTAAAAAAGAAGAAGTGATGGCGGGCTCACGGTCGGCGGGGACCGAGCTCAGACCGACGTTCACCAAGGCATCCTCGGAAATAAGGCGAGCCACCGGGGGGAGCCGGCCCTCGGCAACCAACCCCCTCAAAACGGCGACGCCATCGGACTCCTCCCTTGACAACCTCGATAGGCCGATCGGGGACTTCATCGGCGTCTCCCAGGTTGTCCCGATTCCCCAAGAGGGATCTACGTCGATGAAAAAGAAACGCTCCTTCCAGCCATGAATGGAGGAAGGAGCTTCCTTGACGAGGCCGCACCCTCGCCGCGCCGCAAAGCACCACCACCCTCTGTCCCGGGGGTGGCCGTTCAGGCCGTAGCATTCCCAAAAGACATTCAGGGTGGCGGAAACCTCGTGCATGCGGCAGAGAACCTGGAAGGCCGTCAGGGTACGCCATGAGTTCGGCACCAGTTGCGTCGGCGCCACTCTTAAACCTCGAAGCACCTGCACGACTAAGTCCGAGGGGGGAAAGCGGAACCCAGCCCGAAGGATGTCCTCATTAATGGCGACCTTCCCTGGAGGAGGATGGGACATCCTCTCCTCAGGCCCCGGGAGCGTAACGTTGCAGGCTTCGGGAAGGTGGTACCGGGCCACAAACCTATCTAGGTCTTCGGGGACCAGCTCCGACTGAATGCGGTCCGCTCTTACTTCGTCCATCCCTAACGGCCAGAGAATCTACGGTCAGGACGGGGTCAAGAGGGGAGAAGGGACCGGAACGACTGGGGTACACTAATACGAAAGGAGAAAGTACGGAGAGCCCTAAATTGAAGAGTGGGGCAACTCACCGGAAGGGAAGGAAGAACGGCTCCGATAGCGTCAAAGGAGGAGCGAACGAACAGTCCGACGGCAACGGCAACAGCACAAGGGAGAAACTCGAGGATGCCTGTGAAGAGAAAGGCGGACGGGGGAGGGCCCCCGGTTAAATAGGCAGAAAGGCGGGTGACGCCTCGGTGACGCCAGAGGACGCCTGGCTACCGAAGGATCGTTCTCGCCCCAAAGGCGAATCGACGCCATTAAGGAAGGATGTCCGCCGAAATCCGCAGACCGCCAGATCAGCGACAACCGCCATACGCCATAAAAAAAAGGGGCGGGGAGCTCGGAGCGCGCGCGCCTTTCCGAGGGATGGCGGCAATCTCGAAGCATCACTCCCTTCACCCGTTCCCCTCCTGGTTCCAGGCTCGGAAGTGGGGGGCTACTGTTACGGGGGAACTTAGCCACCATGCCCCACGTGACCGGCACGCGCGCCCAGAAAGACTACGACCGGCACGCGCGCCCAGAAAGACTCGGGTCGGCAATCTCTTGACAACAACAGACTGTTCTCCTGAGGCACGCCGCGGCCCCCTGCTCCACTACTCCCTGCAACGGCCGAATCCGGCGCTGCCCCACGATCCCCTGTAACAACCGTACGAAGCGGAGCTCCACTACGCCCTGCCATGGCCGTACCCGGCGCTGCCCCACGACGCCCTGTAACGGCCATGTCAGTGGCAACCCCATCGTGCCACACGATGACCAATCCCCAGAAAAAAACCCCCAGCCTGATATATATGGGGCTGGGGGGGAAGGGGGAGGGTAAGCAAGATTCTCCATAGCATCATCTTACCTGCTACCTCTCCTTCTCCTTCGATTCCCTCTAACTTGATCGTCGGAGGAACCCCACTACCCCAGTGGTGGTGCGAGGCTTGCTTGCAGGTTTTCCGGCGGAAGGTGGAGCGCAACCAAAGCAATTCAAAGGGAACCCCGTTCACACCGCTGTGCCAATCGTTCTCGGTTTGGACCCCCAGCAACACATATCTTTCATATTTTTCAGTCGTACATGTTATGCTTGATATGTTCTTATGAAAATAATGCCAAATCTGATAGAGATATGTCTATCCTTGGATATCATTCATCAAGCAATGCATATAGAATATTCAATGAAAAGATTTTAGTTGCAGAAATATCAAGTCATTTTATTCTTTATGAGACTAATGATTTATTATCAAGATACTAAAATCAAATTATATATATATATGGTTAAACTTTTACATATAACAATCTGAAAATATGTTAATAATTAGAACCAAATTGAGTTTTTCAGAAATGCACTTAATGAAGAAAAATTGATGACTACTAAAAGACTAAATCAAGAAAAGATGAAATAGATCTTGATGAAATTCTTGCATGATTAGAAGTAAAGATCACCATTATCATTTGCCTGCTTTATAAGCTTTATATTCTATCAAATGAGTGTGTAGAATGGACTCCTATGTGCTTACTTTATTAAAGAAGATATATGTTAAATAACCACCATATTTGAAAACACTCATTACAAATATGATAAAGCAATATATGATTTGAAACAAGCATCAAAAGCATGATATAAAAGCTTAAGCAACCTTTTTGATAGAAAGTAATAGTGATAAATCTATGCATCAAAAGAAGAATTTGTGATATCTTACTTGCTCAAAGTATACATTGATGATATCATTTTTGGTTCTACTAATGGAGATTTATATGAAGATTTTACTAAGTTCATGCAAGGTGAGTTTGAAATATGTATGATGAATGAATTAACATTTTCTCTCAAACTCCAAATTAAGCCAAACAAGAAAGGGAATCTTCATTGACCAAAGTTAGTCCACAAGACAACTCTTATAGAAGATTGGCATGAAGAAGGTATGTCTATGACCCCATCTTGTAGAATTTGAAAAGGATGAGCAAAGTAGATCTATTGTTTTAAAGCTGTATTGAAGCATGATAGAATAATTATTTTATCATACAGCTAGTAGACCAGATTGTTGCTCATTATGTGACCTCGTGAAAGACTTCATTCTAACTTTAATGAATCGTATTTTATTGATAACAAATAAATCATAATCTGAAACAACTGTTTAAGGTAAGTTGATTAAAACCGAGCTAGCGTGTCTTATTGATAATTATCTTAAGCAAATAAATTCTAAACTAAATTGATTTTGAAAATAAGAAATTGATTTAACCTTGATAAATCTTCCTATTGCCTCACATGCTTGTCCTTGAACCATCTTGGTTAATGAAACTATTTCTTTAGTTCAAGTGATATGTGCTTGCTTATATTTAGGCAATCTCTTGAGTAAAGTGACTCAATATTCAACTATTGTCATATCTTATATTGAGTCATCTAGTTAAAAGAAATATGCCATATGAATGTTTTGTATCTTGAAGAAACTAATGACTTTCTTTCAAGAAAGAAAAAGAATTTTGCTAATAATGCAGGATCTTTGAGCAAGAAAATGAGAGATTTCAACTTGAAGGATATCTCCATGTAAGATACGATAAACATTCGCATGCAAACAAGAGAGAGGACCTTCTTCAGCCAAAAGTTCATACATAAGAAATCTAGTAGGTATTTGACTTGAAGAATGCAGAATGATTCGGTAATTTTAGATACCTCTCTCATAAATTAGCTGAGCAAAGTCATTAACTTAAATCTTACTATGGCATGATTAAAGTCTTTAATTATTAATTTCTTGATATCATGTCTATATATGTATTGATTGACTTATGCTTTTAGAAATTGTTTCATGGTTTGCCCAAACTAAAATATATCTTTGCCTATATCATAACCATGAACTACACAAGTTTATGCTTAAAATTTTGATTTAAGATAACTTGTGAGAAGCTATGAATCCTTGAGCATAATGAAAATGTTGTTTGCATGATATACATCTATATGATACATAAGGTTATTTCTTTATTCTGCTCTTTCATGTAAATTACTTGAGAATAACAAAAAGAGAGAGAGATAAAGAAAAGAAAATGAATATTATTCAAGAGAAGGCAAGTACTCCAATCTTAAGCAAAAGCAAAACAAGCATAATATATTCGGCACATTTGTGATACTTGTGTGAACATTTTAACCTTTCTATATTGCTCATCATAGGGATGGTGCCAATAGGGAGGCTAGTGGTAGTACCCGGCACTATTTGACCCAACTATTCGGTGTAGGGCATATTAGGGACGGCACAAGAGGGAGGCTAGTAGTAGTACCTCGTGCCCCTTCCAACTCCACCGGATAGGGAGCAAATAGAGTATAGAGCACAAGAAAGTAAAAATGAATGACAAAGTAAATGAAAGTATAAGAAGAATCAAGTCAAGCTTTAATCACTTGGAAACACACCTTAAGAATGAAATCAGTGCAAGATTATATTTAAATAAGGGGAGTTTATTTGAAAAGAATTGATTTTGGTCCTTGACATGCTTATTCTTAATATTTTAATGCATGACTTAACACGTAATATGTTTTGCATGTGGCATGATGCTTTAAATTACGGACTCTCAATATTGTGTAATGCTCCATACTTAAATAATTTGATTGAATGTTTTATTCTGGTACTATTGAAAAGAAATTTCAGATTTGTCATTCACGATTATCTTTGAAAGTTAAATAGATTTGCAAAAAAAAAAAAAGAAGAGAAGGATATTTTTATTTTGAATTGATCTTGATCTATCCTTCTACTTGCCTAACTTTGATACATAATATCCTAATACTTGTTAAAATATCCTCCATTGTGTATCGAAACTCAATATTAAATATAAAGATTCTGAAAGTGCTCTAATATTATTGAAATATGTGTTTTTAATCATAATGATTTAAGATGAGCTACAATGTGGAAGATACATATCTCAAATTATGACTTTGAAAGACTCTATTGAAAATCTTTATGAAATTCAGAATCTGATTTTGTATAAAAGCTTAAACTCAATATGATCTCTAAATAAAATCTTAATGTAAGAAAAACAAAATTAATTTTGATGCCTTGGTTGATTGCTCCGATACGCATCCGAAACATATCATTTCTTATCTTTAAAGTATACTAATATTGGTCCAAATGATGTGTCTTTCGATGATCTTGATTGAAAACAAAAATTTCTAAATATATGATTTTATTTTGATATTAAAAAGATTTATTGTGTTTCATGTATACATTGCTGAAAAACTATGATTAAGAAATAGATATCTATAAATATATATACCTCAATGATCATCTATATGTTTTTCTCTCCTACATTCTTAAAGACTTCCATCAGAATATATATAGAGTGAATGATTTTAAAGCTAGAAATATTTCAGCTCACTCAAATGATTCTGATGACCCAAAGATTGATTCATAGATTGATTTTGATGATCACAAAACCTTGAAGTATAGATACTAATGTTTATGTTGCAAGGAGAAAAATATTTATTTTGCAAGGAACATAGCAAGTTGGAAGAACACAAGAAGGCCTCCAAAGCTCTCAAGTTGGAAGAAAGCTACAATTTATTGGCCCAAGCTTAAAGTTCAAAGGATTCAATTTGGAAGAGTAAAATCAAAGGAAAAATTCAAAAGAATAGTCTTCGAGTCGACTCCTGAGGATTTCGAGTCGACTCCAATGTTTACCGAGTCGACTCCGGAGAAGTTTGAGTCGACTCCTAGGAGTCACAGGCAGAAAAGTCAGAGAGCAGTTTTCGGGTCTGAGATTCGAGTCGACTCCAGTGGAACGCGAGTCGACTCCGATGGTTGGCAGGTCGACTCCAAAGAAGGTAAGAGTCGACTCTCAGAGGAACACAAGGAAAAAGTCAGAGAACGATTTTCGGACTCTGAGATTCGAGTCGACTCCCGCAGTACACGAGTCGACTCCGAGACTCCGCGACCATCGACAGACAGAAAACCATGTTACTGCCTCTGAGATTCGAGTCGACTCACAGACAGCTCGAGTCGACTCCAAGACAAGCTACACGTCAAAAGGCAGAAGACCAACTTTCGGAAACTGAGAGCCGAGTCGACTCCAAGGAAGTTCGAGTCGACTCCAAGACTGGACGAGCCAAAAGACAGAGGATCGGGAGTTCGGGCTCTGAGATTCGAGTCGACTCCCAGGACAGTCGAGTCGACTCGAGTGGACAAAATTCAAAATTGGATCCACGGACTTCAGTGGAAGAGCCGACTCCAGAATTGCCAAGTCAGCTCCAGAAGTTGGCGAGTCGACTCCGGGTTAAGTCGAGTCGACTCCCAGTCGAGGCAAGCACATTAATTCAAATTTGGAACAGTGGCCGAGTCGTCTCCGGTAAAACACGAGCCGACTCCTGCAACAGGCGAGCCGACTCCTGATCGCGCGAGTCGACTCCGATCCCAACGGTCATATTGTCAGGAGGTGCAGACTGGTTCCAATGGCTCTATTTTTGTCTCTAACGGCTATATTCTTGTTTCCACGTTATCAAAAGCTATAAAAACAAGAAGAGAGCTAGGAGAGAACTCATGGAAGTGGGAGAAAATATTTAGGGAAGAGATTTGGAAGAGATTACAAGGGAAATATCCCATAAGCACAGGCCATTCAAAGTAAAATAGAGAGAAGAAGAGCATCCAAGTGAATCCCAAAGCTTCCTCTCCATCCGTGTGCTGCCTCGGAGATCCTCTACTTCGTGCAAAATCAGAAGAGGGGCAAGTGAAGAAGAAGCCGAGTTCCTCCATCTACAAATTAGTTTGAGGGCTTCTTCTCTTTTCTTTACTTATTTACATTTGCTATATTTGCTTATTTGAGAAGCTTGTATTTGATTTAAACTCTTGTTCTAATATCTTGTAACTTGATTCAATCAAGGGATTGAATCAAGGGGATAAGGTTTGTTGGTGAGCCAAAGGAAAAAACCAACGTTGTAAGATTGTGGTTGGTGAGCCTTTGGGGAAAACCAACTGGGTTGATTGTGAACCCGGAAAACAATCATTGCAAGGTTGTGGTTGGTGAGCCTTTGGGAAAACCAACTGGGTTGGATTGTGAGCCCGTGAAAACAATCGGTTGGTTCTAGTCAGTGAGCCTGTGAAAACCGACCGAGTTCGTTGTGATCTCGCAAAACAACAAGTTGGGTTGTGAGCTTGTAAAACAACCGACTGTAATCTAAGGGATTATAGTGAAATTCCCAAGAGGTCTTGGGGAGTGGATGTAGGTGCTGGGGTGCACCGAACCACTATACATCTTTGTGTTTGTGATGCCTTATCTCTTGTATTTCATGCCTTCCATTCATGCTTGAGTGTGTAACATCTCTAGCTTTGTTTTCTATAGAGTTATAAGTGATTTGCCTAGCTTCCACTCCATTCTCACCATACACATAGATTAAAATTGATCATACAACTATAAGTTAATTTTAGATCAATTGCACCCTAAAGCCATAGTATAATTGCTCTAGCTTAATCTTCTACTGTTTTACTTGTAATTGCCTAGAGCTTAAGTAAATAACATCTTATTATTCCGCTGCATTCTATTCAAAGTAAAAATTAGGAAACATAATTTTTGGAAAACCCAATTCACCCCCCCTCTTGGGTTGTCACCTTGGGCAACAAGTGGTATCAGAGCAGGTGCTCTAAGATTAATTATTGATCTCACGATCAGGAGCCAAAGATCATGACAACTCAAATAGATAGTTTTCTAGGAGAAGGACAGTTAATTGATAGGCCTCCACTGTTTAATGGCATAGACTACACATATTCGAAAGCACGCATGCGCATTTTTATTCAATCACAAAACTATTATTTATGGAAGATCATAACAAATGACCTTCATACACTCTCTAAAACTATTAATGAAAAGGACTTAGCACAATTGAATGCTAATGCTATGAACATATTATATTGTGCTATTCATGAAACGAAGTTTAATGAAATTTCTGCATGCTTATCTGCTAAGGAGATCTGGGATACTTTAGAAACTATTTATGATAAATCTCAGATTAGCTCACATGTGCTTCAATTGCGTACTAACAATGAGACTGCAGAATCCTCCACAGTAGCCGAGTCGACTCCCAGTTCGTCCGAGTCGACTCCTAGAGGAGAACAGTCTGAAAGGCAGAGACACAGTCTTAAAGACCCTGTGAACGAGTCGACTCCAAGTAGTTCCGAGTCGACTCCCAAGCTAGCCGAGTCGACTCCAATAAGGTCCGAGTCGACTCCGAAGCAAATCAGCTTCCTAAAGACAAGGAAAAAGAGGAAGCAAGAAGAAAGGAAGAAAGAGATAAAAAGGAAGAAAGCCTTGACCAAGAAAAAGTCAAGCCAAAAAATAAAGGTTAGGAGCAACAATGATGATATTAGCTCCAAGAAACTACAAGAGGTAACTGACTTGTGCTTTATGGCACAAGAAGATAAGGTAAAATCTGAATCTACTCTTACCTCAAATGATTTTCAAGAAGAATTCTCTTATGATGAATTATTAAATGCTTTTCATGAGTTGTATAGTGAATGTAGAAAATTAACTGTAAAGAATAAAAATCTTAAGAAACTAAATTCTGAAAATGAAAGCTTAAGGTCATTTTCAGAAGAATTGATTCAGAAAAATCATAGCTTAATTAAAGAAAATCAAAACTTAAGTAAAGAAATTAATCAATTAAAATCTTTTATTAACAAATTCACCGTAAGTTCAGAACGATTAAAAATGATGTTTGAAAGCCAATATGTTACTTATGATAAATCAAAACTTGGCTTGACTTCTTTACTTAACAATAAATCTCTAGAGAAAAAGGTTATTAATTCACCAAACAAACCATTAAATAAGATAACTTATTTCAAAAACGAAAAGGATGGGCATAACAACTTTACCTATCGTTCTAACACAATTAAATCAAATGGTAAAGTTATTAATATTAAACAGATATGGGTTCCAAAAGGAACCATATGTCCTAACTCTCAAGGACCCAAGCAAGCTTGGGTACCCAAAATGAGAAAATGAGGATGGACACATAGGTGTACCAAGATACCCATGGAACAAAAGAAACTTAAAATATACTTATGAAAAGTTATTAACAAAAATCAGTAATCCTTGCATCTCATCATTATTTTTGCTTAGTATTTGATATAAAAATTGCTAGTAGTGATCAATTTTGTGATATAGAAAATACTTTTGGAAATATAATCAAATCATTTCATTTATAGTATACTTTACTCACTATTGGATAAGTTGCTAAATGATTAATCAATTTATTAAGAATAACTCTATGAATTCTCTATATGCTTGATTGAGAGTTTTTATCCATGGCATTATTGTTTATTGATCATAGATATGATAATGTGTACTTGGTGTGCTTTTGAATATATGCACTATGAATACCAAGATTAAAGAAACCATCTTTGGCATATAAAATCAACTCATGCTAGTATGTACTTAATCTCAAAAGATCTTGCCATTGGCTTACTTAGATTATCTTCTGGAAGGTCAAAGTTTACTATGCATGCTAACTAAGGAAACAAACAAAAATCAATTTCTAAATCTAAAGATGTTGTTTCCATCACTAAGTTTTTCAAAAGCTTACATTGGATTTATTCTTGAAAAATAAAACTGAAGTATTTTTCTGTATTTACTAAATCTTGTAAAAGTGGTTCAAATGATAAAGGTTTCCAAACTGTGAAGATAAAGAGTATCATGGCACAGTGTTGAAAACCAAAATCCTGATAAAGGTTATACAGAAAATAATATTAAATTCAATGATTTCAGCACCAAGGACACCTTAAGTAAAATAGGATTAATAGAATTCTTGAAGAAATGACAAAGACAATTGTGTATGATAGTCATCTACTTAAATGATTTTTTTTAGGCTATCATCACTGCTTGTCATACATATGACTTCTATTAGATCTATTTTTGATAAAAACTTCTTTTGATCTTCTGAAAAATAGAAAATGAACCATTGCATATCTCTCATATTTTTCAGTCGTACATACTATGCTTGATATGGTCTTCTGAAAATAATGCCAAATCTAATAAAGATATTTCTATTCTTGGATATCATTCATCAAGCAATGCATATAGAACATTCAATGAAAAGATTCGAGTTGTAGAAATATTAATTCATTTTGTTCCTTATGAGATTAATGATTTATTATCAAGATACTAAAATTAAATTATATATGTATATGGCTAATCTTTTACATATAACAATCTGAAAACATGTTAATAATTATAACCAAATTGAGTTTTTCAGAAATGCACTTAATGAAGAAAAATTGTTTGCTTAGAAGATGAAATAGATCTTGATTCTTGCATGATTAGAAGTAAAGATCATCATTATCATTTGCTTGCTTTATGAGCTTTATATTCTATCAAATGAGTGTGTAGAATGGACTCCTATATGCTTATTTTATTAAAGAAGATATATGTTAAATAACCACCATATTTGAAAACACTCATTACAAATATGATAAAGCAATATATGACTTGAAACAAGCATCAAAAGCATGATATAAAAGCTTAAGCAACCTTTTTGATATAAAGTAATAGTGATAATTCTTTGCATCAAAAATGTGTGATATCTTACTTGCTCAAAGTATACATTAATGACATCATTCTTGGCTCTACTAATGGAGATTTATATGAAGATTTTACTTAGCTCATGTAAGGTGAGTTTAAAATATGTATGATAAACAAGAAAGGGGATCTTCATTGACCAACATTAGTCCACAAGAAAATTCTGATAGAAGATTGGCATGAAGAAGGTATGTCTATGACCCCATCTTGTAGAATTTGTAAAGGATGAGCAAAGTAGATCTATTGTTTAAAGCTGTATTGAAGCATGATAGAATAATTATTTTATCATACAGCTAGTAGACCAGACTGTATGCTCATTATGTGACCTTGTGCAAGACTTCAATCTAACTTTAATTAATCATATTTTATTGATAACAAATACGTCATAATCTGAATTTTGATAGAAGCAAACGTTTAAGATAAGTTGATTGAAACTTAGTTAACACATCTTATTGATAATTATCTTAAGCAAATAAAATCTAAACTAAATCGTTTTTGAGAAATTGATTTGACCTTGATAAATCTTCCTATTGCCTCACATGCTTGTCCTTGAACCATCTTGGTTAATGAAACTATCTCTTTAGTTCAAGTGATATGTGCTTGCTTATATTTAGGCAATCTCTTGAGTAAAATGACTCAATATTCAACTATTGTCATATCTTATATTGAGTCATCTAGTTAAAAAAAATATGTTGGATGAATGTTTTGTATCTTGAAGAAACTAATGACTTTCTTTCAAGAAAGAAAAGGAGTTTGTTAATGCAGGATCCTTGAGCAAGAAAATGAGAGATCTCAACTTGAAGGATATCTCCATGTAAGATACAATAAACATTCACATGCAAACAAGAGAGAGGACCTTCTTCAGCCAAAAGTTCATACATAAGAAATCTAGTAGGTATTTGACTGAAGAATGCAGAATGAATTGGTAATTCTAGATACTTCTCTCGTAAATTAATTGAGCAAAGTCAATAACTTAAATCTTATTATGGCATGATTAAGGTCTTTAATTATTAATTTATGATATCATGTCTATATGTGTATTGACTGACTTACACTTTTAGAAATTATTTCATGGTTTGCCCAAACTAAAATATATCTTTGCCTATGTCATAACCATGAAATACACAAGTATATGCTTAAAATCTTGATGTAAAATAACTTATGAGAAGTTATGAATCCTTGAGCACAATGAAAATGTTGTTTGCATAATATACATCTATATGATACATAAGATTATCTCTTTATTCTACTCTTTCATGTAAATTACTTGAGAATGACAAAAAGAGAGAGAGATAAAGAAAATAAAATGGACATTGTTCAAGAGATGAAAAATCTGAGCATAGGCAAGTACTTCAATCTTAAGGAAAAGCAAAACAAGCATAATATATTCGGCACATTTGGAAGGGATAAAATCTATAATTAATTACACTCAAACAGGGAGAATTTGGAGTGAACATTTTAACCTTTCTATATTGCTCATCATAGGGATGGTGCCAATGGAGAGGCTAGTGGTAGTACCCGGCACTATTTGACCCAACTATTCGGTGTAGGGCATATTAGGGACGGCACAAGAGGGAGGCTAGTGGTAGTACCTCGTGCCCCTTCCCAACTCCACCGGATAGGGAGCAAATAGAGTATAGAGCATAAGAAAGTTATAAATGAAAAACAAAGAAAATGAAAGTAGAATTAAGTCAAATTTCTTAATCACTTGAAAACACACTTTAAGGATGAAATCATTGCAAGATTATATTTAAATAGGGGGAGTTTATTTGAAAAGTATTGATTTGGATCCTTGACATGCTTGTTCTTAATATTTTAATGCATGATTTAACACATGAGATGTTTTGCATATGGTATGATGTCTTGATTTATGGGTTCTCAATATTTTGTAATGCTTCATACTTGGACAATTTGATTGAATGTTTGAATTGCTACATAACATCTTTTGTTTGATCCTATTGAAAAGAAATAAAATAGATTCATTCACAATCATTGTAGAAAGGAGAAGAGAAGAATATCTCTATTTAGGAAAAATAAATTGATTTTGATCTATCTTTCTACTCGCCTAACTTTGATACATAATGTCCTAATACTTGTTAAAATATCCTTTATTTTGTATCAAAACTCAAAATTAAACACAAAGATTCTGAAAGTGCTTTAATGTTATTGAAATATGTACTTTTCAATCGTAATAATTTAAGATGAGCCACAATGTGAAAGATACATATCTCAAATTATGACTTAAAAGGGCTCTATTGAAAATCTTTATGAAATTCAGAATTTGATTTTGTATAAAAGCTTAAACTCCATATGATTACTAAATAAAATGTTAATGTAAGAAAAACAGAATTTATTTTGATTGCTCCGATACGCATCCGAAACATATCATTTCTTATTTTCAAAGTATACTAATATTGGTTCAAATGATGTGTTTTTCGATGATCTTGATTGCAAACAAAAATTTCTAAATATATGATTTTATTTTGATATTAAAAGGATTTATTGTGTCTCATGTATACATTGCTGAAAAACTATGATTAAGAAATGGAGTTCTATAAATATATATACCTCAATGATCATCTATATGTTTTTCTCCCCTACATTATTAAAAAACTTCCATCAATAGAGTGAATGATCTTAAAACTAGAAATATTTCAGCTCACTCAAATGATTCTAAAAGAAAGAAAATGTAAATGCGGTTGAAAGAAACTAAGCTTCAAATGAATCATTTTTTGATTGATATTTCTATACATTTTCTCTAAGATTAAGAGAAAGCATAACTTGTTCGTAAAGGATTAGAAAGAGTAATTACTACAAATTTTGGAATAATACTAGATTACTCTACATTCTCGATAACATAGAATTTCAGTTTTATTCACGTTTATTATTAAATTCTGAAATTCAACCAAAGAAAAGAATGATTAAAGAAGAATGCATCTTTTGAGGAGGAGCTTTAGATATTTAGTATCTTATCCTAAAGAAACTTTAATTTGATGCATACCTTGAATTTTATGGATTGATTTTGATGAACCTCCTTATATTGCAAGACATGCTTTAATTACCTTGAGATGAGTTCTATAAAGGCTGTCTTATCTCAAACCTTGAGTCTTATGAAAATGAGCTGAAACTTATAGAAAATATATTTTTGAGATTGACAATTTTATTGAACATTATCTCCAAATTCTAAACTCTTAAATGGAATGATCAATAGAGGGGGAGAAAGAACATTTCAGAAGGAGAGGTCTCACGGAACTTAATCGCGTATATCTATAACTAAAGGAGAGAGGAAGAATACAAAATGAAAAATGATCCTAATACTCTCCAATATGTATCATCTGAAATTTAATCTGAAAATCTTTATGATACACCTTGAGGCGTGTTATTTGGTTAGTATATCTTATGCATCACTCATGAACCAAATTACAAATCTTAAGAGCCTCTAATTTAATAAAACAGGGGGAGAACAATGTATTAAATTTTCTTGAGTATCTCTTAGAAAATCTATTTTGAACCTCACTAATGAGTTTTAATTGGCTTGCTCTTTAGAACTTCTATTTTGTGCCAATTCATTATTTTATGTATCAAATTGTGCTTATTTTCTAAAGGAATAAAAGAAAGTCTTTAAAAGAGCTCAAAGATGTATCAAAAATTGCATAAACTCATATTTTGGTATTTGTGCCCCAATCCTCTTATTATCATAAAAGAACTTTGAAGTCATTAAGAATTAATGATCCAACATGATGATATGTTTTTCCAAATATATAAGTTTTGATCTTTTACTCTGAAAATTAATTAAATTGCTCTCATGTTGATAAAATACTTAATAGATTGGGCACAAGATCTTAAATGAACAAGCTTTCACACTTATTATTGAAGAGAGGTTAGATTTCCACTTCTTGAATTAACCTAGGGAAGATCTCACCTACACTTGATTAGAAAACTATCTGTGGTATCAACTTAGAAAAACTTCTTGCAAACTATCTTAATTGGCTCTGATCTGTGCTCACTAATCTGATCCCAATATTATTGCCTTAAGTTATATGATTCATATCCTTGCAATAATTTAACATTCAAATCAGAGTACAATAAGGGAAAGAAATATTTGAGTGTTCTTATCTTTGTGCTTAATGTTTTCCTATCTTTTTGATGTTGTCAAAAAGGGGGAGAAATATCTAAGTATATGCTATATACTCAGAATGCTTTATTACTTTGAATTGAATACAAATCAGCTTAAAATTTAAATATGTTGATTGTGTTAAGCTGATTAAATCTAAAGCATTATCATGAAGTATGTTTTTAAATATATATGTTTTCTACTTCATGCAACTTAGCTATGTATTACTTCTAGAAATCAATATCTTTTATATTGCATATACTCCAAGTTTTGTCATCATCAAAAAGGGGGAGATTGATGACCCAAAGATTGATTCATAGATTGATTTTGATGATCACAAAACCTTGAAGTATAGATACTAATGTTTATGTTGCAAGGAGAAAGATATTTATTTTGCAAGGAACATAGCAAGTTGGAAGAACACAAGAAGGCCTCCAAAGCTCTCAAGTTGGAAGAAAGCTACAATTTATTGGCCCAAGCTTAAAGTTCAAAGGATTCAATTTGGAAGAGTAAAATCAAAGGAAAAATTCAAAAGAATAGTCTTCGAGTCGACTCCTGAGGATTTCGAGTCGACTCCAATGTTTACCGAGTCGACTCCGGAGAAGTTTGAGTCGACTCCTAGGAGTCACAGGCAGAAAAGTCAGAGAGCAGTTTTCGGGTCTGAGATTCGAGTCGACTCCAGTGGAACGCGAGTCGACTCCGATGGTTGGCAGGTCGACTCCAAAGAAAGTAAGAGTCGACTCTCAGAGGAACACAAGGAAAAAGTCAGAGAACGATTTTCGGACTCTGAGATTCGAGTCGACTCCCGCAGTACACGAGTCGACTCCGAGACTCCGCGACCATCGACAGACAGAAAACCATGTTACTGCCTCTGAGATTCGAGTCGACTCACAGACAGCTCGAGTCGACTCCAAGACAAGCTACACGTCAAAAGGCAGAAGACCAACTTTCGGAAACTGAGAGCCGAGTCGACTCCAAGGAAGTTCGAGTCGACTCCAAGACTGGACGAGCCAAAAGACAGAGGATCGGGAGTTCGGGCTCTGAGATTCGAGTCGACTCCCAGGACAGTCGAGTCGACTCGAGTGGACAAAATTCAAAATTGGATCCACGGACTTCAGTGGAAGAGCCGACTCCAGAATTGCCAAGTCAGCTCCAGAAGTTGGCGAGTCGACTCCGGGTTAAGTCGAGTCGACTCCCAGTCGAGGCAAGCACATTAATTCAAATTTGGAACAGTGGCCGAGTCGTCTCCGGTAAAACACGAGCCGACTCCTGCAACAGGCGAGCCGACTCCTGATCGCGCGAGTCGATTCCGATCCCAACGGTCATATTGTCAGGAGGTGCAGACTGGTTCCAACGGCTCTATTTTTGTCTCTAACGGCTATATTCTTGTTTCCACGTTATCAAAAGCTATAAAAACAAGAAGAGAGCTAGGAGAGAACTCATGGAAGTGGGAGAAAACATTTAGGGAAGAGATTTGGAAGAGATTACTCCCATAAGCACAAAAGGGCCATTCAAAGTAAAATAGAGAGAAGAAGAGCATCCAAGTGAATCCCAAAGCTTCCTCTCCATCCGTGTGCTGCCTCGGAGATCCTCTACTTCGTGCAAAATCAGAAGAGGGGCAAGTGAAGAAGAAGCCGAGTTCCTCCATCTACAAATTAGTTTGAGGGCTTCTTCTCTTTTCTTTACTTATTTACATTTGCTATATTTGCTTATTTGAGAAGCTTGTATTTGATTTAAACTCTTGTTCTAATATCTTGTAACTTGATTCAATCAAGGGATTGAATCAAGGGGATAAGGTTTGTTGGTGAGCCAAAGGAAAAAACCAACGTTGTAAGGTTGTGGTTGGTGAGCCTTTGGGGAAAACCAACTGGGTTGATTGTGAACCCGGAAAATAATCATTTAAGGTTGTGGTTGGTGAGCCTTTGGGAAAACCAACTGGGTTGGATTGTGAGCCCGTGAAAACAATCGGTTGGTTCTAGTCGGTGAGCCTGTGAAAACCGACCGAGTTCGTTGTGATCTCGCAAAACAACAAGTTGGATTGTGAGCTTGTAAAACAACCGACTGTAATCTAAGGGATTATAGTGAAATTTCCAAGAGGTCTTGGGGAGTGGATGTAGGTGCTGGGGTGCACCGAACCACTATACATCTTTGTGTTTGTGATGCCTTATCTCTTGTATTTCATGCCTTCCATTCATGCTTGAGTGTGTAACATCTCTAGCTTTGTTTTCTATAGAGTTATAAGTGATTTGCCTAACTTCCACTCCATTCTCACCATACACATAGATTAAAATTGATCATACAACTATAAGTTAATTTTAGATCAATTGCACCCTAAAGCCATAGTATAATTGCTCTAGCTTAATCTTCTACTGTTTTACTTGTAATTGCCTAGAGCTTAAGTAAATAACATCTTATTATTCCGCTGCATTCTATTCAAAGTAAAAATTAGGGAACATAATTTTTGGAAAACCCAATTCACCCCCCCTCTTGGGTTGTCACCTTGGGCAACAGATTCTAAAAGAAAGAAAATGTGAATGCTTTTGAAAGAAACTGAGCTTCAAATGAATCATTTTCTGATTAATATTTCTACACATTTTCTCTAAGATTAAGAGAAAGCATAACTTGTTCTTGAAGGATTAGAAAGAGTAATTGCTACAAATTTTGAATAATGATAGATTACTCTACATTCTCGATATCATAGAATTTCAGTTTTATTCACGTTTATCATTAAAATCTGAAATTCAACAATAGAAAAGAATGATTAAAGAAGAATGCATCTTTTGAGGGGGAGCTTTAGATATTCAGTATCTTTTTATGGATTGATTTTAATGAACCTCATTATATTGCAAGACTTGCTTTAATTATATAATGAGTTTATACCTTGAGATGAGTTCTATAAAGGTTGTCTTATCTCAAACATTGAGTCTTATGAAAATAAGCTGAAACTTATAGAAAATTTTTTTTGAGATTGACAATTTTACTGAACATTATCTTCAAATTCTAAACTCTTAAATGGAATGATCAATTGAGGGGGAGAAAGAAAATCTCAGAAGGAGAGATCTTATGGAACTTAATCGCATAAATCTATAACTAAAGGAGAGAGAAAGCATACCAAGTGAAAAGTGATCCTAATGCTCTCCAATATGTATCATCTGAAATTTAAATCTGAAAATCTTTATGATACTCCTTGAGGCTTGTTATTTGGTTAATATATCTTATGCATAAATCATGAACCAAATTGTAATTCAAACAGTTGATCTTAAGAGCCTCTAACTTAATAAAAAAGGGGGAGAATAATGTGTTGAATTTTCTTGAGTATCACTTAGAAAATCTATTTTGAAATTCACTAATGAGTCCTAATTGGCTTGCTCCTTAGAACTTCAATTTTGTGCCAATTCCTATTTTTATGTATCAAATTGTGCTTATTTTCTAAAGGAATAAAAGAAAGTCTTTAAGAGAGCTCTAAGATATATCAAAAATTGCATGAATCCATATTTTGGTATTTGTGCCCCAATGCTCTTATTATCATTAAAGAACTTTGAAGTCATTAAGAATTAATGATCCAACATGATGATATGTTTTTCAAGTATATAAGTTTTGATCTTATACTCTGAAAATTAATTAAATTGCTCTCATGTTGATAAAATACTTAATATATTGGGCAAAAGATCTTAAATGAACAAGCTTTCATACTTATTATTGAAGAGAGGTTAGATTTCCATTCGTGCTTTCTTTGAATATCATTCGTGGTACTTCTTGAATTAACTTAAGAAAGATTCCATCTACACTTGAGTTGAAAACTATCCTTGGAATCACATTCGATGTGTTCTGCTCTGAAATTATCTTAATTGACTCTGATCTATGCTCATTAATCTTATTCTAATATTATTGCCTTGAGTTATATGATTCACATCCTTGCAATAATTTGACATGCAAATCAGAGTACAATCAGAAAAAGAAATATTTGAGTATTCTTATCTTTGTGCTTAATGTTTCACTATCTTTTTGATGTTGTCAAAAAGGGGGAGAAATATCTAAGTATATGCTCATAATGCTTTATGTGTTGATTATGTTAAGTTGATTAAATCTAAAGCATTATCATGAAGTATATGTTAAAGATATATATTTTCTACTTTAAACAACTTAGCTATGCACTACTTCTAGAACACAATATATTTTATATTGCATATACTCCAAGTTTTGTCATCATCAAAAAGGGGGAGACTGATGACCCAAAGATTGATTTTGATGATCACAAAAACCTTGAAGTATAAATACTAATGTTTGTGTTGCAAGGAGAAAAATATTCATTTTGCAAGGAACATAGCAAGCTGGAAGAACACAAGAAGGCCTCCAAAGCTCTCAAGAAAAGTTGGAAGAAAGTTACACTTCATTGGCCCAAGTTTCAAGTTCAAAGGACTCAAGTTGGAAGAGCAAATTCAAAGGAAAATCCAAAAGAATAGTCCTCGAGTCGACTCCTGGATAGTACGAGTCGACTCCAGGGAGTAACAAGGCAGAAACACAGAGAAGCTATTTTGGACCCTGAGAGCCGAGTCGACTCCTGAGGAACTCGAGTCGACTCCAATGGTTGGCAGGTCGACTCCTAAGGAAGCAAGAGTCGACTCCCAGAGAAATACAAGGCAAAAAGTCAGAGAGCCAATTTCAGACACTGAGTGCCGAGTCGACTCCCGCAAAGCCCGAGTCGACTCCGAGACAGCGCTACACCAAAAGACAGAAGACAGTGTTTTTGTCTCTGAGACTCGAGTCGACTCCAAGACAGTTCGAGTCGACTCCAAGGCAGCGCTACTCCAAAAAGACAGAAGACTGTTTTTCGGATACTGAGAGCCGAGTCGACTCCGGAACAGTTCGAGTCGACTCCAAGACTGAACGAGCCAAAAGACAGAAGATCGGGAGTTCGGCCTCTGAGCGCCGAGTCGACTCCCAGAATTCATGAGTCGACTCGAGTGAGCCAAGTTGAAGAATACATCTATGGATTCCTTGGGATGAGCCGACTCCAAAAGTGCAAGGTCAACTCCAGATTTTGGCGAGTCGACTTCGGGTTAAGTCGAGTCGACTCCCAGTCGAGAAGATCACTTTAATTCAAATCTGGAACAGTTGCCGAGCCGACTCCAGAAAAGCATGAGTCGACTCCTGCTACAGCCGAGTCGACTCCAGATCGCGCGAGTCGACTCCGATCCCAACGGAAACTTTGTCAGGAGTTGCAGACTGTGCACAACGGCTCTATTTTTCTCTCTAACGGCTAGATTTCTGGTTCCACGACATGTAAAGCTATAAAATCAAGAGGAGAGCTAGGGGAGATGGCATGGAAGTGGGAGAGAACATTTAGGAAAGAGATTTAGAAGAGATTACAAGAAAAATCTCCCTAAAGCACAAAAGGGCCATTCAAAGCAAAATAGAGAGAAGAAGAGCATCCAAGTGAATCCCAAAGCTTCCTCTTCAACTGTGTGCTGCCTCGGTGATCCTCTACTTCGTGCAAAATCAGAAGAGGGTCAAGTGAAGAAGAAGCCGAGTTCCTCCATCTACGAATTAGTTTGAGGGCTTCTTCTCTTTACCTTACTTATTTATATTTGCTATATCTGCTTAAGTGAGAAGCTTGTATTTGTCTTTAAACCTTTGTTTTAATATCTTATAACTTGATTCAATCAAGGGATTGAATCAAGGGGTTAAGGTTTGTTGGTGAGCCAAAGAAAAAACCAACGGTGTTAGGTTGTGGTTGGTGAGCCTTTGGGAAAACCAACTGGGTTGATTGTGAACCCGGAAAACAATCATTGTAAGGTTGTGGTTGGTGAGCCTGTGGGGAAAACCAACTGGGTTTGATTGTGAACCCGGAAAAACAATCGGTTGGTTCTAGTCGGTGAGCCTGTGAAAACCGACCGAGTTCGTTGTTATCTCGCAAAACAACAAGTTGGGTTGTGAGCTTGTAAAACAACCGGCTGTAATCTGTAGGATTATAGTGAAATTCCCAAGAGGTCTTGGGGAGTGGATGTAGGTGCTGGGGTGCACCGAACCACTATATGTTTGTTGTGTTTGTAATGATTCTTGTCATTGTCTAACTTACTCACTTACTTACTTAGATAAATTGCTTGCTTAACTTTTATCCGCGCATCCTTTAGTTGCAAGCATATTCAATCTAGTCACATTCTATACATCAAACTGTTGCTAAGTTTAAATTTCACTGTGCATCTATATAACTTAGCATAATTAATTGAAAAGTTTTAGAAGTAGTCTAAAAGTTTAAAAAGACCCAATTCACCCCCCCCCCCCCCCCTCTTGGGTTGTATCTACTGGGCAACACAACATGATTCTCGAAACTTAGTGGCTCGAGGAGCAAGGCTTCTACAACTCTCTTACATTGAGAGTCCTTTGTATTTCAAACTCTCTGC
Organism: Phoenix dactylifera; assembly: GCF_051530095.1. Taxonomy (NCBI): domain Eukaryota; kingdom Viridiplantae; phylum Streptophyta; class Magnoliopsida; order Arecales; family Arecaceae; genus Phoenix; species Phoenix dactylifera. The sequence goes on along the minus strand of NC_143198.1, from coordinate 19,116,498 downwards.
CCAGTTGGCAACAACTCACCTATGATCGCTAACTATTTTCTAACAAACATGATACTAGAGCAAATCCCGACAATCGAGAAATGCAGACGTGATTTATGGGCAAGATACGTAGTTTGTTACCTTATCAACTAGTGTATAGCCTCGAAGTACTCGGTGAAAGGCTCCGGCCCTTGCCTATATATTGCGTTCTGTAGAACCCTCCAAGTAAGTTCTCTTTTGCGCTACCTCTCTGCCCTTCTCAGCCTCCTCTTGTTCGCTAAGAGTCGTATCTAACTTAGGCATCGAACAGTCCTCAGCTGGACATGCTTCGGTGGGTGGACAATTTATATTTTTTGCTATTTCAGGTTGGAGCCAGCGTCGGAGCACCATTCAAAGCTATTCTTCTGCCATCCAATGTCAACTTGGAGATGCTTGACGTTGGTATCATTACCGTTCCTCTAAAAGAGCACAGCAGCCATTGGATCATTGTCGTGGAGGTGTGAAGCGGCTCCATCCTATCTTTCCAATTCGGATGGCAAAAAAGCTGAGATCTCTTGTGACCCTGTTAACTCGATGCCTAGGTTGGGCTAGTTTCCAATGGCAATAGATCATATGGAAATTACAAAATTCGATTGAATCTGGATTTGATTTGGATGTTTGTTTCAAACTCTTGCTAGAATCAAATTTGAATTCGGATTTATTTATTTTTTTTCAAATTGAATCCAAATATTCGATATAAAATCCATGTGGAAACCTAGCCTATACTATAAAAGATTTTTGAACCAAAGACATCTCAATTAAAAAACAAGCACCCAACTACCAAACTGCAATGTTGCTACCAATTTATCTAGGTAGTGTTTTCACTTATAGAAAGCATTCAAGTCATTGCATAACCATTTCATGTACATTGCGATATCTTATAATTTAATCTTTACTCTTTATGAAATATATCTTTTTTTTTGATAAAAATGAAAAATTAATTTTAGATATTTTTGATACTTTATGGCTAGAAATATTTACATCTATCTGTTATATGTCTTACTTGGTCTCTAAAAAACAGATAATTCATTATTATTTTTTATTTAGTCTATAATTAAAGTGTAATGATACTATTTGAAACAAAAATTATTAATTTTTTATATTATATTTTCATATCAAATAAGTTAAATTTTAATATTTTAATATAAATCCCGTCGAACCGGTAACTTAAGACTCTTGAGCAGGTCAATCTCCATGTGGGTTTAATAATCATGCCTCAAACTTTTAGTCATCTTACGTCCCTTGCAATTTACATAGTGAATTATATTACCATCCTTTATGATTATATAACTAATATCTATATCTACGATCTATGTAATTGTTATATCCATATTTGTATTTGTTAATATACATACATATATACATACTAGTATCTGGTCCATATCGATCTACCTACGGCCCCAATTGCAGGGCTCTGTCAAGTTTTATCGTGCTATAACGTAGTTCTAACCATTTTTGTGTGACATTCAATGTCACACCCATTTAGAAAAAGTCCAGCAGAGTACTCAACATCATCAGCAGACTCACACAGCATGTAGTGTAAGAAATCACAATTCCCTAACATGGTAATAAGATTTAGGTAAACAACTAAAGCAGCAGAAAAATAGAAAAATTAGAGTATGATAGAAAAGGAACAGCAGGACAAAGATGCTACAACAGGTTACCCTCCTTTTTTGTTTCCAATAAGTTATGAAAGCATGATTCTACAATTTTCAGACCCCCACCCTCACCGAGCAAGAGCGTAACATAATTTTTTTTTGTTAACAAACAAGGTCAGCATGCTTAGCTCGCCCCCTCCAGTCAACACCCGATACATCTTTATTTTCTAGACTCGTGATTCTTTACAAGACCTTTAGTGCATTGGACAATGATATCATGATCGGAAGTTCAATGGCCTCTGATCTTCCTATATGTATATCACTGTTATATACATCCTCCAGTTTAGGGAAGGCAGTTGACTGGCAGCTTTTGCATCCACACAAGAAACAGAGAAGGGAATGGAAGAAAAAAAAATGGAGACCTCATGCTGTGCTGTTCTCTAGCTTTGTATTTTTAAAGCATACACCAATACCTGAAAACAATAGAAGAAAGATCATTTTATAATAAAGCAGAACCACAGAAGCAGAAACTTGTTAACAATTTGATTAATTGCAGTGGCTCACCAGATCCCCTCGTTTGGCAGGGTAAGAAACATGAAGCTTAGCAAGAGATCCTTGTGCTTCCACTATTTGCAGGCCCTCTAATGGATCAGACTCGGTCTTATTCACTGTGGTGCAGGAGTTGATTGCCTGACTTCCAACTTTAGGCTTTCTTACATATATCTCAACTTCTTCAGCTTGTACAGATGTTTGCAGAGCAATGAACTGCATATATGCATATCTGCAATTATTCTCTAGTAGTAATACCTTCAAATATTAAGCAAATTAAGTGATTTAAACCAAAGAGTTGCTAGCAAGCAAGGAATCACTTGGCAAAGGTGTCTAATGCACAAGGTTGGACTGCAGCAAAGATATGGATGTTCCAATTTGGGCATACTTTGTTCATCCAGAGGGAGCAAGGTCAGGTGCACATCAAACTGAAATACAAAATCACAAAGCAGTGATCATGTTTACCAAAGTCTGGTATGTCATAAAGGAGCAAAAGCCAAAGGATTTTCCTTGCTCTTATTATACCTCAGCATCAGTTTCATCTAAATTACGGATGTGGTCCGCAAACTTGGCCATGCGCCCAAACCTGACAAGTCTACCATTTGAACCACTAGTATTACCATGTCTGGTTTGACTTCGTGTACCATTCTTACCCCATGCAAGCATCTCTCCTGCTCTCAAAGGTGATGTGCGTAGGTTTTCTCTGTTGACTTCTAGGTCATCATTTTCCTCACCATCAACATTGCATGCAGTTCTCGCTGGTGAAGACCGTGGCATTCCCCATCTTCTGCATCTCTTCTGTCTTACATCAGGAGAACGATCTTCAGCAGAAGAAGAATCTTTGCCACCATCATTACCATTTGCTTCCTCTTCATCGTCATCATCAGAGCAGGCAAGTGCACTATCCCGACCACCAATTCTACCTCGGACACGCAGATATTGTCCATGAGCTCGAAAATTCCCCCTTAATTTTCTTGCAAAAATGTCAGTTGTGGCTTTTGCAGCCCTTTTCCTACCAAGCGCTTCTGATTGTCGCCGAAATGTTTCAGCTATGGATGCTTGAATCTAGAAAAAAAAGGAGATTAAGTATAGATGATATACTGAATGAAAAGATGATATACTAAAAAAGGACACACATTTACACTTAAAGGCTCTTTATATTAGATAAGTAAGTCAACTAGACAACACTACCTTCTTATTGCGAGCTTTCTCTTCTTCACTAAAATCCAGTTCCTGCAGACAGAGAATGAAGCTATAAATCAAACAGTGCCTGAGAAACAAACAAATAGAAAATATAACCAATATAAACAAAAATAAATTATGGTAACTTCCTTACCTCTTCCTCGTACTTGTCAATATCTGGATATAAAGCTGCAATCAGGGTATCATAGTTTGGATCATCCCTCAAAGAACGCCGACTAGCACAATGCGTGCGGCATGCTGGACACTCATTATTCCTGAAGCGATGGTAGCTGAATTGTTAAGGTCACATGTCCAAATAACCATGGATTTAAGAGATCGATTGGTTAGCATTTGTTTTTTCTCATAATGCAGGATACATAAAAATACTGTAATCCTGTACAGTCAAAGAGTTAAAGATAGTATTATTTTATGCCATACCCAAGTCGCATCGATTTGTCAATACATTCCCTGCAAAAGCGATGCAAGCACTCCATAACCGTTCTTGTTTTCCTAATTATTCCTGGTGCATAGAAGGGTTCAGTAAGAAAAAGGGACTTTTCTTCGGTATAACTAGCTGTAGCATATGACTGCTTCAAGGGATATGTGGAATGGATCTGTTTTCCTTCTTACCCAGAATGCCGCCAGCAGAATCACATAAAAGTACTTACGAAATCAGAAATAGAATTCTGAAATTATGCAAAACAGGATCACAGGAATCAACAACATTCACTAATTTTAACATAGAAAATGGAATTCAAGTGCAGGTTTTTGCCAATCACCTTCTTTGAAGTTTAGCTGCTTATCGCTGGGTTTTGGGTTTGAGCTCAATGAATGTACTTGCAACTTTGAGAATATCATGATAGCAAGCAATTCACAAAAATATAAGCAGTGCCTAACATGCATGATGCGCCATACTTCTACAAGTTCATGAAGTCATGCCCCTACACGTATTGAAGAAGAATTCATATGCACAAAAGGTATGTTAAAAAATATTGGGTTGGTGCTCAAAACCTCTGAAAGTATTATGCATACTTTAACGACTGGAACTTAAGATGGGGAACAGCATGCATTTGTAAGATGGTAAAATGACGATCTACCTGCTTCTGAATCTAACTTCAAGTAGATGATAAGTTTCAAGTCAATTCAATGTGCTAAATATCTCGAACAAGGAGTTCCTTAAATGCACCTACGAAGGTTTGTTGAACCAGCACCATGCCCCGTACCAATCAGTTATCGGTTCAGTATGGTACCAAATGATGATCTACCTGATTCTGAATCTAACTTCAAGTAGATGATGAGTTCCAAGTCTATTCAATATGTTAAATATCTCAAACAAGGAGTTCCTTAAATGCACACGCGAAGGTACGCTGAAGTGATACCATGCCCCGTACCAGTCAGTCATCGATTTAATATGGTACCGATGGTGTGGCATACTGGTTATCGGCACGCCATTTTTTATTTTTTTTCAACCTTTTTAGCATTTAATGAAAAGTAATCAAATCTTTTTTGTTTTATGAATGATTTAAGTCTAATTTGATGTTTCTTGATGCCTTTTGATATTCTTATAAAGGTTAAAATCCTAATTTGATGTTGTTATTAGGGTTAACACCTTAATAAGCAACGTACAACATCCAACATCAATTAATGAAATTCAAAACATATAATTATATAATCAATTAGATGTATTTAAAGTATAACCTACATACCAACATCTAAAATCTCGTCGAGTGACAAATTTTCTCGCAGACGTTGGGGTCGCCACATGCAGGGTGCTCAACCCAATTCTCCAACCATATAGCCCCACGCTCCTGTAAGCTCATACGGCCATCATAAGGTATGTAATCTAGATAGTCCCAGTACGTGTTGTAGGTAACGTTGTCGCTCAAGAAGGAGTCATCTACTTGATATTACAGCTCTTTTGGAGCAACCATCCGAATATGTTGATAGCAAATTTTGACCCATTAAGGTATTTTAGGCTATGTAGGATAGTAGTTACTGGAGAATGATGTGTTTGAAGCACCATATCCATATGGAAAGTAGCCGACATCATATCCATAGAATCCCATATAGGATTCCGATCCTGACATGTTGATGGATCCTACCCCACATGTTGTCATCTACAGTAACTCTGTATCCACCATGACCTCGAGGATCTTGTCTCTTATACGCAATTGTATCCTAGTGGTCTCTCGTTCGTACACCATGGTCCTTATCCTATATAGCATGAGTGAACTAGGATGCTCTGGTGAATCAAATCCCATCCTGGAGCTATGAGCCATATGCGATGGTCTGACCTCTCTGGCCACTAGATGCATCATCACTGCTACTCCCATGTGATCGTGAGTGAGATAGCTCCCTCATATCTAAATCTAACTCCACTCTCTCCAATGGGACTTTGCCTTTGCCTTTGCCTTTATTCTCAGCTGTTTTCTTTTCTATTCTGCCTGCTCTGACTAGCTCCATTGCGATGATCGACCATACCCTCCTGACTGGCTAGATCGAGATAGCGTGACGGCCTCATCCAAGCATCTCTCGATCAAATCACTACAGGATGTCTACGACATAGAATCATTTGATGATCTGATCCCCACAGACTCCTCTACCTGATCCACTCGATGTGAGTGTGGGATGTTTTGTTTTGCCCATTGCTCCACATCCATCCTAGCCTCGCCGGCTACAATACTAGCTAGTCGTGGAGGTAAACCTGGCTCGTTGAGGCTCCTGTTGCTGGCCCTCAAGCTAACCAATCATTAGATCCTCATCATCCTGTACCAAATCATTATGGAGTGGATCATTATACTTCAGCTCCACTTCCTCCTCGATATACTTAAGCCACAACCTTAGATTGTAGTGCACGTCAACAAGATCGTTGAGGCATTCCTCTATGAGAAGATTCCTCTATTTGTAAAAGATCAAGATGAAGGTGGACCACTTGCGCTCGCAGCTATTGGAGGACACCATTTGCGAGAGAATTCAGATAGCAAGCTGTCTAAGATGTCGAGCTAACCCTCGAAATGAGACCAGCACTCAGCTGTAAAAACATTGAACAAAATTGCATATAAGATGGTGGTAACAATAAAATATCAACCAACCACCTAATAGCTATTGTTCATATGTAATATTTCTGGATTCATTATGATACCGCCCTTGGTGAGCATAGCTTCCCATTCACCAAAGTTGTGCAAGCCCTTCCTAAATAGTTTTGTTTGTGCAAAGAGATATGGCCCACGATCTTATAATATGTTGAATAAATTTAAAATTATGGAAGATATACCCCATCTAAATTAACTAACATCCTCGAGATACCACACTGTGACATTTAGATCAGGCATGATCTTTTATATCACACTACGTAAAGCGGACAGAAGTTCATTGTCCTTTGCAATATCAGGGGATGTTGTACTAAAACTTTAGGTTCAAGCTGGTTCAGTCCGTACCAAACCGGTTCGGTCTCTGACTGGTCCGATACAGCCGTGAAAAATGATTTCGGCCCAAAAGGGGCCGAACCGAGCGGTATGAGCCCGGTATTGGTGCAAACTAGACTGGTTCGTACTGATACGCATGTGGTTCTCTGCACTGGGCAGCGCACCCGCGTGGCCGCGAGCTGGCGCGGTTCCCTGTGCTGCATAGCGCGCCCGCATGGGTCGAGTTGGGAACCGCGCGCGCTGCGCTCGAAATCGCACCCGAGCGCAGTTTCCTGCATTAGGAACCGCATGTAGTTCCGCAAAGGCGGGCTATTGACAATGGGCCCGCGCGGGGCATTTAATACCACTGTGGCATTTAAAGTCCGCACGCGCGTCCACACGTGCTTCCGCGGAGAAGAGGTGGCTGGTTTGGTACCGATTTAAACCAGTCTGATAGGCGACCGATATACCTACCGGTACCGATACGGCGAACCTTGGGTTCAAGTACTAAGCTGCCAATACAATTTGCAATTGTTTTAGTATGACATGACCAACTAGAAGACTACACAATGAATAACTATTTTAATGCATATTCTTACCTGCTAGACACAACTCCCTACTCATCTGGTAGTCCCACATATGCTCAATGATGTCTAAATACTCATAGGCATTCACTAGATCTACCTGTCCGATCTGCTCCTTAGCAACCATAATTATATGATAAAGCCCATCAACAGCTAACAGTCCACGGCCTGAAGCACAGGATATGTAGGCTTGATAGCCTTCACAACCCTCTCGTCCAGCATTTAGAATTGTTGGCTCGTCACCATGCTCTCCACATGGCTTCCCTCAGTGTCGACCCTCACATATCTACTCTCCTTCCACTCAGCACTAGCAAACATCTGATGCAATCTGCCTTCCTCTCAATAAGACTATCAAGTGCAATATAATTCATCACAAACCATATAATACCCAACCTCAATATTTCTCCTACAGTAAACTTCCTCGTTAAAGCTAGGACCCATGTGTGATTATAGACGAATCTAATGATAGACTAGGCTATCTCCACAACCTGTCTGACCCTACAAATCTTCTCGATATCCATCATTGTGAGGTTGATGTAGTGTGCACCAATGGTGTCTAGGAAATATGTGGCCACCTCTATCAACAACTCGCTAGCAACCTTATACTGTCCATTATTAGTGGCCATCTACACAACATTCTGCTCTTCCACGTGATCTATCACGTTCTCCATCAGTTTCAGAATGTACGTGTCGTGCACCTTATCTAAAGCATCAATTAACTTGTGGAAGAAGATTTTCATATCACAATAAGTCAGAAAGTTGATGATGCTTCGCATGTTGGAATTTTTCCAATCACACATCGCTGTCAATCCATAGGTACCCCACTTGCTCTAATATGAAGCTATTTAATTCTCAAGCTCCTTATTGTTGTCGTCAAGAAGCTCATCATAAATATCCTTCGGCCCTATAGGATCCACACTCTATGCTGCTCTATGTATCGAGGCGATGGTAGACTGGTAGTATATGTTGCCTGTCGTGCTAAAATGGAACCAGAATGCAACAGCTCTCCATATATCTTTCTTATCCTTCACTAGCATGATATCAATTCTCTACTACACATTGCTACTAGAAAAAGCATGTAGATCAAGATCGTAGATAGTGGCCCCGGTGGTATCTCCGAAGGACTATTGCACCTGCTGCTAAATGCTCCTAGCATAGATACTATGCCTCTCCTACCTCTGTTGACGGCCTCCCTAACTAAGGCCCTCCCAAACTCTAGCTTTACCCACCAGCCCCAAAATCAAAGCCCAACTGGTATTGTGAGGACCCAAACTAAGCCCTATGCTTGGCCGCCACCTCTTGCTGCCACTAATCATCCAAACTTGCATGGAAGGTAGCCTCAATCTACACCTCATCATCTAGGAGCCCTCATCTGACACCCTAAAATGGTAGGAAGATGGCCCTACTGCTCGATGTTCCACTTATGTTCTCTTCCGGACAATCCTCTTCTTTGCTTCTTTGAAATCAGTGAAGTGCTTCTTCATCAGCTATCGGACCACCGAAGAATATTTCTGGCACATCAAGGTAACCCCAGCAAAATGCTACTTTAGCCTAGTTAACTTGCCTCCTCTAAACTCAATGCCGCACTACTTGCATCTCCAGTGGTGCCAACTTGAGAGCATAACACCATGATCCCAGCGATGTCACGCTCTAGCTCCTTTCTCCTAAATGAATCCATTCCCGCAAGTGAACTGAACACGTCAAATATTTTTACTTTACCAGATATTTAGGTAATTAACTACGTGTAGTACTAAGTTCTTATAATTTTTTCACTTAACTAATTTTAATTTTTTTAAATTAATTCAATATATAAATAAAAAATATCTATGTTATTTTATTTTAATTCAGAAAAATGCAAAACCACAACATGGATGCTTCATTGATTATTATCTCAACTTACCATTATTTTGGAAAATAGTGAAATTTCAATATACTATAAAAAAAATATGTTTTCTGCTGCAAAAAAATAATTCTCATTTATACCTATAAATAGTACTAGTTTTTCATAATATTTCCAACCCAACCCCACAAAACAGTTCAACTTTTGCAGAATTCAATCTTAAACATTTTATACAACTTGAAAAAACTGTTTCTCTGTGCCCTTTGAAATAATGACCTTTCTTTTCTCTTCACCTCGGATACCAGAGTCCTGATTACAGTACTTCCTAGGACAGATATAAACCACTGTGCAAGTTACAAGAGTATCTCTTCTCCAGGAACCAATAACTTTGGTCAAGAACTCTAGCAGAATTCTCTCATCTACCCTAGTTGTTGAAAAATGACACTACTGCTAAAGTTAAGGCATGTCTTTTCTCCAAGTTTAAAACTACCTTGTAATCGGCAAGAAGCATGCTAGCAAATGAGCTGGCACATGGTTTGGACTAAGAATTTTTAAACATGTTTCAGTTTGATTTGCAATAAAAGGTATGCAAAAGAATCATGAATGAAAACTATCCGAAACTCGACTCTGCATATCATGTTGAACAATGAACAAATTTAAGGGGTATTTGCAGCATAGATATTGTATAAGGATTCATTAATGTTGATTACCATACTCATCATGAAAATTATGCATACCTTACAAGTTACAATGTCACTATTTGTATTAGGACATAAAAGTAACAGAAATTTAGATTAAGCAAACAGAAGAACAAATAAAAACAAGAAAAAATAGGAAAAAAATATAAAATTGTTTTATAAGGTGTTTCATTTACAAATGGCCAGCAATTACAGGGTCTAACATCAATTTAGTAATTCAAATGTCTTGTTACATTAGGCTTATACAAACACACACTTTCTGCATGTAAAGATATTTTCTTGATCCTAGTAGTATATGGAAAACATACAGGTATTTTTATGCACACTGAAGTGCCTTCCTTAAGATTCACATTGATACAGAAGGATCTAGACTAGTTTTATACTGTAGAGTTCTAACATCAAATAAAGCCCACTTTCAAGGACTGTAACAGTCATATGCACCCCTTACTTTCATATCTCATGTCTCTCAACAAGGAAAAATAATGATCCCCAGCAGCACTTTAGGTTTAAGCTTACACCAGAGTCTAAATAATAGGGTATATTCCACCCAAAGCACTTCATAGAAAAATCCATTATATGCAACATTACTCAATATGAATACCATAACTGGAGATTTCCTGAACCATATTTGGAGTGAATATGTAGAATTTGATGCACCAAAGAAGTGGGGAAGAAACTGAAGACAACAAAAGGCTACCAGAGCTACTGATGGAGGTAGAGTTTTAGGATACAGGGGGAAAAAGATAGAGTCAAAAGCTTTCTGAATGTTTCAATTAAATCAAATTGAATTCCCTTGCAAATGCTATCAAACTTATAGGAATCTCCAACTAGAAATGGTTGAACCAAAAGCAAACGGGGACACCAAGACAGCATAGAGCTTGATATTACACTTCAAAGAGCTAGAGGGATTAAAACAGAAAAATCTATTAAAGATTTGTATGCATACCTGAAGAAATAGTATATGTGCTCTTACATTCAGATTTGGTTTTAGTTCAGTCACTTTACTTTGAGTTCTATGTTTCACACGATATGCTGTTTTATTGAGTCTTACAGGTTTTTGTCAAGTTCCGCAATTTCTCATCTAATGTCAAAGGCCATTTTTCTAGTGGAACTGTGCATCCTCCCTCAGGTTGGATTGTCGTCTACAGGTGGGTATACATCCTTTCAAGTTTACAAGCATCATTTGATACTTATATTCGAGCATTTAGATATAAGAAATCGTACAATAATGAATTTACACGAATTCCTGATCTATTTTGATTTTCCTTTTTCTCTTATGGTGGAATATGTATCTTTCTCAACTTCTTCTGCCTCTGAATTCTATCCAAAAAAACTAAGTTGTATAGTTACAGTTGCGGCATATCATGGAAGCAATATACAAATTGAGGTGGGTATATATCCTTTCAGGTCTATAAACATCATTTGATACTTATATTGGACCATTTAGATATAAGAAATTGTACAATAATGAATTTACATGAATTCCTGATTTATTTTGATTTTCTTTTTTCTCTTCTGGTGGATTATGTATCTTTCTCAATGCATTTAGATATAAGAAATTGTACAATAATGAGTTTACATGAATTCCTGATTTATTTTGATTTTCCTTTTTCTCTTCTGGTGGATTATGTATCTTTCTCAACTTCTTCTGCCTCTGAATTCTATCCAAAAAGACTAAGTTGTATAGTTAAAGTTGCGGCATATCATAGAAGCAATATACAAATTGATTATATATATAATGTGTGTATCTGCATGTATTTAGAAGACTATTAAAACATACGTGCACAAAACAAAGGTACCTATTATATAACATGCTTGATAATAATTTGTACCCTATGTCCCATCATCTAGATAAATAAAGGGTTTACCTTAAGAAGATCAACAATAGTAATGAGAAACCAATAGCAACTAATCATTGCAATAAATTGTAGCACTGAAAACCAGTATAAGTTTAACAAATAGTCTAGCAAATATTCATACCTAAGCATATAGGGCATTGGACTTCTTTGCGTATGTCCATTAATTTCACAAGGATAAATCTGGGAAGGAAAAGAGTAAAAAATTATTTCCATAAGATGAACAGGCATCAATATAAATCTTGCAATATAGATATTGCAGATGCATGGACGTGCACAGGTGAATGATCAAATTTATGCAGACCAATTAGTTTCACATCATACTAACTAAAGAAATTTACAGCTTGCAACATGAATTCCATACAATTGAGGTAACCAAAATAGATGAAAAATAGTCAGTGCTTCTTTAAGCTTCGGCAGCCTGTTATAGCTCAAGCTTTCACTAGCTGACATGCAACAGTCAGCATAAAACAACAAGCATTTCTCCATAGGTGTCAGCACAAGTACATTAAGTACATGATGTACAGGCACAAATTAGCATTGCATATGAGCTCAAGTTATGGCTTCCATATATTGAGTTTGTTCAGGTCTACATATTCTATAGAACAGTGAAAAGAAAATTTAATTGAGCATAGGTGAGGGTAAGTCACACAAGAAAAAACAATACACGAACACAAAAAGTGAGACAGGTCAACATTCGATCAGTTTTTGATCTAAAAATAATAGAACATGAAAGTCTCATTTTCTTTAACATAAAAATACAATGCCATAAAAGGTAGCTCGACATAAAATAGTATTGGCAATGGATGCATACATAGAATATCAAGGTACAATCAAGGTTTCACCCTACATATGTGTGCTGTCATGTATGAGATTTTACTCAGTGGTCCATTGATGGCAAGAAACTTATCCATTTACATCCGTGTTTGACAACAAGAAAGGGATGAACTGCAATAGTGAAGCCTCATGTCATTTGGAGATTAGTCTGTCTAAAACAACAAGCAAGGTCACAAAAATATTTAAGATCATGAATTACAAATATCAATGGTCAACCATCAAATTTAGTAAGCAAAGTGGAGAATTCAAGAAGTGATAGAACTCGAACAGAGCTCTTTCAACTTAGAGAGGACAAGTGATAAAGTATTAGAGAAGAAGTATGGTGGCCACCAAGTTAAAAAGAGCATGCAGTAGATACACAAGCAGCAACAATAACATGCATGTGGAGTGACAACTTTTAAACAAATAATTACATTGCAGATCTCATTATGGTGAGACTGCTTTATGAATCAACTTGATCCTTATTACTCCCAGTAATTATAAGTAATTAAATTCACAACATGGATTAAAGTGTCGATCAAGAAGTCAGGTGCTGGCCATGTCATGCTGTTCCAATAGGGTGCCAGCACTAGGCACACATGTGTTCTGCAATACTGTGCATATCATAGGGTATCAACCTGCACCAGTCCATAGCTACCAACCATGCCAATTTGGCATCGTTGATACAGCTCAATACTGAAACACAGCAGCAACTACCACATTACCAACCATTGGCCAACATGCCCATTGGCACCAACACTTGAATACTTGGTTCCAATCAACACACTCAATAAGGCACAATCCAAGCTGCATCCATTGGTTAGCACGCTGTGGTGCCAGTGAGTGACAAACTATTAGCGCCAATGGAACCATACCAACCGACAATACCTCAATGCGCATTCAAAATAAGGTTCCTTGGGGTACACAAAAACATGACCAGGGGTGACGATATCTGAACCGAACCACCAACTTACCTGAGTTTGTCAAAATTAAATGAGTTTGGATAAGAGCTTTATGTAATCGAGCAAAGTTTAGGTCACTTGAGACAACCTGATTATAAGTGGGTTGAGAATGGGCTGGGACCCAAGACCCAAACGTCAGCATAGGTTCAACAAGCCCTCAAAACCTAGCCCTATGACCCTGAGATAGTAGTAGTAGTGCAGTGGCTCATGGGCTAGTCAAGGTTTGGTTCGAGTGATAGGAATGCCTTGGAATTCATGATTAAAAGAAAGAACCAAAAATACTAAAAAAAATGTAGAGCCGACAAGGTTTAGAATTTTTCACATGTTCTCCACTTTAAACCCCCCCCCCCAAAAAAAAAAATAAATAAATAAATAAATAAATAAAATAAAATCAGACCCAGCCCATCCCCCACCCCCCCCCCCCCCCCCTCTCTCAAACCAAAAAAATAAACAACAATACATGTTGAAAGAAAATTTTGAAGTAACAAGAAAAACTTGAGTATGAGGGCCTAGAGATATCAGAAGTGAGTACAGTACATGCCAATTTATAGTGCTGAGACACAGAAATTTATCAAATATTGTATATACTGCATTAGTTGGAACTACAGTATATTCATCTAGGCATCAGCACAAATATATGCAAAATGTAGCAAGGCCTGGACAACAATATAGTGAAAACACTAAAAGAAGAATAGTAAGTCAGAATGTGTAAGATGCACAACACATTATCATGTACGAATCTAAGACCTCTAAGTCCGCATCGATATTATGTACTTATATGAGATTTCAAAGTAATAATAGTTTTGAACTCAAAAGACATAAAAGCATTGAGCATCTGGAAGTTCATAAATATCTCTACCTCCCTGCAGAAATGAAAGGTGACATAAGAAGAGCCATGAGAATTGTTAAACAATATGCAAAGAAATTGCTCACAGGGATTGGCACCTCAACTTAGGACAGAGACTTAAGTAATTCTTTAACAATTTACAAACTGCTGTACTAGCCCATCCATTCTAAGCCATTTAAGAGCTTCCATATGGTACCATGAAGCATTAGTACAGAGTGGCTGAAACAATAGTTGATCCAACAGAGGAAAGAGCAATTATATCAAAAGCTTAAAGAACTGGAGCATCTAAGAATTGTTTGCATGATATAAACAAAATATCAGACACCATTTAGTTAAATGGTGAACATTTGATATTCTCATAGTTGTTTTGAAGTAGGGGGAGTCCAGGATGCTAGGTTAGATATGCAGTGAAACTAGGAAGAATGAAGTTGACAGTGAGAACAACAAAATACTTTTTATATGTGGCATAAAGGGCAGGTCAAGTAAGCAAAATCACTAAAGATGGTCAAAGCTTGTGCATGTAACTCAAAGAAGGCTTGAAAGGAGGGGTGATAAAGAAGAGTTTGACAAAATTAGCCAGTATGGATTTATAGATACTTTGACTTCAGGGAACTTGACTTTGAATATGAAATAATGTGTAGGTGGAACATGCAAAACCTACCCCAAATAGCCAGGATGGATAAGCCTAATATTATTATGTTTATATTCATGTTTGTTCTATTCACTTTTTTCCCTCTTATGACATAAATAATCCATGGTACAGAAAATTGACAAAACATCAGAAGTCATAGCTTCAATTGAACAAAGTTTTAGTATTGCTACTTTGCTAGTATGTAATAACAAAAAATAATGTTTAACTTAAAAAAAAAAAAAGGAGTTGAAGTTCTAGGAATAGAATGTGGGAGCGGAACCAAAATTGAAGCATGTTGGAAACACCTCAAACAAAAATCATATTCATCGTCTGCTTATTTGACTATAACTTTGGATCCATGAGTAATCATAATAATCTTTAATAAAAGATGATCATATTCTATGATGCAGCTCTATAATTCAGAAGCTGGAAGGTAGCACTACCCGACCATATGAAACATACAGAACTGCAAGGATTAGAAACTATCAAAGAAAGACCACCTAAGAAATTATTAACGGGGACCTAGTCATACTAACAATCATAACTTTTCAAGGCTTGTGGTATCTGGTAAAGGTCAAATATGCTGTCCATCTTTTCTGCTCCTTTAATTCAACTCGCACATCCTCTGCAAATGGAAGCATCTGTTTTATCCTAAATTAAATCAGCTTATACCTCATAGTGGTTTTCCCTAACTCACAGCGCACCATATCGTTGCCTCTCCACTGTTCCCGACACTGCCTTCAACGATTATCATGATCACCAACGCAAGGAAGTGATCACGAATATATACCATCACGCTCCTCTCGAAAAGAATTTTAAAAACAATACCCCCACTCATATGGAAGGGCGTCAAAGCTCATGCAGATAATTATTACATAAACAAATTACTCGAAAACAGGAACAACAGAAGAAAACAAGACGTCGACCAGCCACAACCCATGACATCGGACCCATTGAAGAAACACACCAACATGAACAAAAATAGCATGCATGTGGCCGAGAGACGGCTATCATCTTCATCCCCAAACCAAACAGAGATAAAAACCCAGCTTACCCCCACCTTCCATCATAGTAAAGAACAATATTCCACCACTTCCCCAGTCCCAATCAGAAATACGATAATAATCAAGTCATAGGTGGAAGGGAGGGAGGAAGGGAGGGAGGGAGGGACCGAGGAAGAGATAGAGAGAGGAGGAGGAGGGCAACGTACTCTTCTTTGTCAGCTGCATCAGCGGAAGATTGGCTGCCACCTTCGCCGTCGGAATCTAGAGAAAAGCAACCAAAGATGGCACGAGAGAAAAGACGTTGAGATCAAGCGGTGGCGGATAGAAAAAAACAGACAGAGAAAGGGAGAGGTTGTCACCTTTACCGCCATCTTCTTCCTGCGGCAGCTCCGGTGGTGGACTGGGCTGCGGCGGCTGCTCGCCGTCGCCTTGCGGCTGCTGTTGCTGCTGCTGGGACGGGCGGGGAGGCGGCAAGGGAGACGAGTCGGTGGGGACGCCAAGGTGGTCGGAGGGCGGAGGGAGGGGGCGCTTCTGGGCGGGCATTTTTTTTCCTCTTGCTCTCTCCTTTTCGAGAGGTTATGAGGTGGGAGAGGGGAGGTTGGAGGAGCTCCGACGCTCCTCCGTTCCTACCGGTAGGGATGGCTTATAGGCGGTGGGCTCACCGCAAGGGAGACGCCCGCGGTTGCGTGAGAGCGAGGGGAGGAGGGCGGTGGGGAGAGCGGAAGGGGAAGGGGTCCGATGGAAAGGAGGGGGGGAAAGGGGAGGCGCTCGCGGTCTGACCGGATTTATCGATCCCAATTAGGCGACAGAGCACATGCAGCGGCGCACCTAGGTCTCTCCGACCCTCTCCTATTATTATTCCTTTTGTGTGTAGGATGCAACGCCGGTTTAGAGATACCTCGGTGCGCGCTGCCGGTATTGGTGGGGTGGACGTGGGGACCGCTTGAAGAAGAGCGACAGGTGGAGGTACGAGCAGCGGCGCGGGGGCACGTTTCTGGGTGGGACATGAAGCGTCTGGGACTGGGAGGCGCGGGTCCAGAACGGCGACGCCGCTTAACCATCGCGTTTTTGGCGACTGGCGTGTGGTTCCAAAGTAAGGTGATGTTAACGATTTTTTTAACATGAGCTGTTAGTGGATGCTTGATCTTGTCATGCGTTATGTACAGGATTAATTGCATGATGCATGATGCATAAGAAACATGGATGCTATATGTTAGAGAATGCAGACATAGGTACGTAGAAGAAAGGCGATAGGACTTTACCTCCTGGCTCCTGCGATAGTTGTCCAAGTAAAAGAGAAATTAATTACTCACGAGTCATGCACTTCTAATATCAAGAGGACTCTTCTAACCTATATCTAACCGAATTTGCCTTTATTAATTGAAAAACACAGACCTTACTTTATAGAGACTAGGTTAGAAATCCTCTTAACATTGGACAACATTTTGGCAAATTTCAAGTAGGTCATTAACTATATTTATAACCTTAGTTTCAATTGGGTAACCACTTATTTGGCATGCAGGCGGCATTAAGTCTCCTAGGGAGATGTGTCAAAGATTATTTCATGATATTAATAATATGGATTATGGAACCAGAATAAATCCACCATGGATTAGTAGGAGCATCAACAAAAAATGATTCATGATATAATAGTGAAATGAGATTACCTTTTCTTTCAAACCATTTCTTAAACTTTGGGCAACCTTTCTTCATATGCTTCTTTTTTTTCATAGAAGAAACATATAAACTTAGTGCCCTTCATGGGTTTTTGTCTTTCTTCTTCTCTTGTGAGTAAGGCTGCAAACAGGTCAAGTTGACTTGTGATCCAACCCGATCCACTTAGACCCAATCCGACTCCTTTTAAAAAATTCGTAGGGCCGGGTCGGATTCTAAAATTAGACTTATTCTATTTTTGGGACTGAGTCTAGATTTTCTGAATTCTAATCCGACCTGACCTGACTTAACCCGATTCATTTGAAATTTGAGCAATTTTGAGTTTTCAACCGTACGACTTGACTTGACCTAGCCCAAACCTGGTAAACTATTTGGGCCAGCAGGCCGCAGGGGTGCAGAATCTATGCAGAACCTACCAAATTCATAGCAAAATTAATCATCAGGCAGCAGCAAGTGAATCTTATGCGAAACTTCATCACAAGTCATAAATTAAAGATAATTCTAGATTAAGAAATCAAGATCTTCTATAAAATTATACTGAAAAAGTCAGCATCTCAAGGAAAACATAGTGATGTTGAACTTTTTAGTGAAGCTAAAGAACTCTATTTACCACAAAGGCATAATCCTTGTCACTCATTTGAAGAATAAATCTAGTGACAGTGTGTTTTGCAGCTAAATGCTTCCACGCTGGGGGCTCTCAATTGATTATAAATATGAATGGTGTGACTGAGAGTCAAGCAAATTAGGTTGTGGTTGCTAGTTTGCAAGATAGACATCAAAACTTGCTCAACAAGTAGCATGTCGGTTTGATATCCTGAGTACGCTAAACATATACCTAGTGTTGTTAAGCTTATTACACCATGGCAAGGTCACATCATATGCTCATATATGCATGTATATCAAGTTTTCCTCCATCAGAGCTCAAAGAAACCAACAAGAAAGAGCATTGAAACATAGATAAATTCTGGCCTAGCATCCAAGTTATGTCATACTTCTACGATGTAATTTTATACATGAACCCGACCTGGACCGTCCTTGACCTCAATTTTTTGAATTGGGAGTGGGTTATACATGGACTGACCTGATCCGAATGACCCGTTGGATCAATAATTGTAGTCGTTGACTTGACCCGAGCTGATCTTCTATTGGGTTGGGTCTGGTCCAACATTAGGACCTAAATAAGAAACAGGGTTGGATTCGGGTTACTCATGACCCAGTAGATCTATTTGCACCCCTGCTTGTGAGGCATTCTTTTCTTTCTTGGTATTTCTCTAAGCATGAGCTGCCAAATGAGATGTTTCCAGCTTTTTGTGCTTCAATCTCTCCTCTTGAACGCACATGGTCAAAAGTTCACCGGGGCAAACCAACTCCAGTAATAGGAATCTATGTTGGCATGGCTCCACCAACATGATTTCTCCTTGCACTCATGTGTTGATCATGGTGGCAACAACCCATCTTGGGTTCATGGACTATGTTGACATTGACCAACATATCAATGGTGATATGTTCGGTCTGCCCCACTAATCCCATATTCATTTGCAGGATGGTCTCTTATTCACCTCAGTCCTTTGATCTAGTGGACTCTCCAAGGTAATATTCAACATTGCCCTTCTCATAGGCTATACATTTTTGAATTTTAAGGGTCCTTAGACTTCATTATTGAAAAGATTGACGGGTCGATTAGTTTGTCCACTATTGGGGCATGATCAATTGGGTTCATCACAAGATATACCCAAGCATGATGTAGCATTCGATACTGATCCAAAATCATGGAGATAGGCCTCTTGACCCACTTTGCCATCAAGGCTAAAGTTGCTTCATTTTGCACCATGACCTCAAAATAGTGGCCACTTGACTAGTGATAGCTTCTAGTAAGTCTCGTTGGCTCTTGTCCATGTAGAACTTAAAATGCGAGACCATATCTTGCCAGAGACCGACTGACAAATGAATAATCCCACGAGAGAAATATAGCTCTTAAAACCAAGATCTCGAGGAGCAGAGCCAGTCTGATTGTCGAGGACTTTAATTCCCTGTAAGATTGGCAAAATTTATCTAGATGACCTAGTTTGGAAACTCTGAAATTTTTTGGCATGATGGGGTGGACTCTCTGGAGTCTTGATGATTGAGCATCGTTCTTTTTCATGGCAGCATTTGATGACTGAGCATCATTCTCTTTTATGGCACCATCCCAATAGCTACCTATACACTCCCACCAAGCATGCCAGAAGAGACGTGTTGGCCATTGTTTCTTTGTTAGGAGAGGGAAGAATAGTGTGCATGTCCCTAGTAGGTTCATGCAAGTGCGCAAGTATGTCAACGGTATCAAAATTGTAAAGAATAGAGAGTAAAGGGTTGATAGCATAGATTCTGATGCCTTGAGCTTCAAAAACTTTCACTATCGGAATACCGCCAGCTTGAAAAAGGAGGAGGTTGGTTGTAGGTAGGGCTACGATTTTATGCTAACTAGGGTAGAGCAAGGTAATAAGTGCAAGAAAATTAAAGATAAATGCAATGATAAACTAAATGTAAAGATAAAGATAAACGATAGATTTTTGATTGACCAAAAAGTTTTTCTTTGGGATTACAATTTGATATTTATAAGTGGCTCCTATTAGCTGCTAGGATAGGTATCATTACTTAACTTTTGAAACTTGTTCTTGCTGGGTGGCACCATGCTGGCTAATATTATCATTTATGGTAGTTATCTTCCATCCTTCTCTCTTATATTATGAATAGTGCTACCAATCCTATATTCTTATTTGTTTGAGCCATGTGGTCAACTATTGTTATGCATGCTAGTTATCTCCCATCTACTACTCCTATATTTTGGATAGCACTATCATTCCTCCACGTACTAAGCAACAGTAACTGCTAGTTAGCCATCCCTTCTGTTTGACTCCATAAAAGCATCACTATAGGCCAATAACCCTCGTCCTTTCAGTCTATACCCTAGTTACTCCGTCTACATCATTAGTATATCGGCCTACACTCTTGATGTATTGGTCTATGTCCGCGGTATATCTATCAGTCTGCATCCTTGGTGTTTCAGCCTGCATCCTATTAGTATGTCAGCCAGCACTATTGGTGTATCAGCCGTTAGAAATATGCCCTATAAGCCAATTTGGCTGATGCATTATTTTATTCTAGGACATAAAATTGTACTTGACCTAATTATGAATTTATTAGGTTGGGCATTTTTTTCATTCATGTTATTATGTGTCCATGAATAGTCCAAGAAATTAATAAGATGATGACGCATATTTTCAAGAGTTGAGAATTTGAGGCATGTGTCATTGGTGATTAATTCCTGAATTGCTCCTGGTCGATGGATCGTCACGAGGATGGTGATCAATCCGCTGAGATTAGTGCACTGATTACTTTATTTGATGGACAAGTCTTGAGTCCACAGTGTGGGAACACTGGAGTAATTGTGCAAGTGCTTGTTAGAGAACAAGGATACTGAACGTGACCATAGCAAGTAGTCACTTGGACGTCTATCCACTCGTCAGTGACTTACTTGATGTTGCAGTTGTATGACTGGTCCTTTGACCTGCGATGCATCGGCTATTTACAATAAGGTTGTTATAGTTTAACGAGCACATAAATATGGGCCCTATCCATTTGGATTCTTGTGGTGCAGATTGGATGCAGTAGGTTTATTGTAGAAGTAGGGGTGCATTTAGATAGAATCTATTGACCTTGATAGATTAGGAGATATCCTATATGATTTAAAAGATTAAGTTCGTAAATCCTTGGCCAAGGTAGTTTTTGAAAAAGAGTTTTCAATCTCGAACTAGAGTCGGATAAATTTTACATATGACAGATGATGGGGTTTGACGAGTTATCCATGATCTCCATCCCGTCGGAATCCATAATAGAGGGATTGTATCATACACTGACTGCACCTAGAGGTTCATCTATTCCATTTTGCTGGGTTGCCACTACATGATGTTAGGTGTCACTAGTGGATTGTGAGATTCAGAGGCATTCACTTGATGACTAGTGAACCCGAATGAAAAGAGTTGGAATTGTTCTAACCCATTGAAAGAAGTTTCAATAATATTATGATAGAAATCACAATATATCTCACTACTAGACAGAATAGAATATATGGGGTTACACACAATAGAGGATCCAATCGATCTAATGGTTGGATTGTGATTTGGAATCACAATAGTTTGGAATTATCAATTTGATTGATAATTGGTTTAACCCACTAAGAGTTAGTGAGTTGAAGAAGGAACTAATTGCAATTGGATTACAATTTGATTAAATCAATTGGACTTAATTAATTGGGCTCGATCTTATTTGATAAGGTTCAAGAGTCCTACTTGGAGTAGGACTCCTAGAGTTTTAATTGGATTAGGACTTAAAATTATTAGAGTCCTCCTTAGAGTAGGATTCTTAAAGTCCTAATTGGATTAGGACTAAAATTATATAAGTCCTAATTAATTATTGGTCTAATAGATGAAGATGACTCCTAATTGGATTAGAATTGAAGAGTTCAATTAAGTCATGATCCAATTGGGTCTTAATTAGATTAGGACTCCAAGAGTTATAATTGATTTAATCTTATGAATAAGGATCTTGAATCAAATAGGGAGACTAATTGGGTCCTAATTAGATTAGGATACAATGAACCAAGGGCCACCTAAATCCTAATTTGATTAGGATTAGAAGGGAGGGGCAAGAGCCCCTCCTTTCCTGGGATGCTCCCGGGACCCGCGTCTCAGGCGTCCGGGACCCGAGACCCGGGGTGTGGCTCCTCCTATATATATGAGGAGGAGGCCACGCCTAGGGTAAGCATGAGAAAAGAAAAGAGGATTTTTCTTTCATGTTGGCGGCCCTCCTCTTCTCCCTAGAGCTTTTCTTTCATGATGGCGGCCTCTCATCTTCTTCCTTCTTCCATCTGCAAGGGCCAAAGAGAAGGGGTAGCAAGCAAGGTTGGTCTTCTTCCTCCTCTTCATCAGCCACATGAAAGAAACTATAGAGAGGAAGGTGTTCCTCTCTTCCCTCCTTCATCCATGGTAAAGGAAGGCAAGAAAGTGTTTCTTCCTTCTCCTTCTTCCTCCTCTTGGAAGCAATCAAGAGTTGATTGCTTAGAGGAGTTCCAACCATTAAAAGGGATCTCTGCAAGGGAGCTAGAACCCCGGTGAGATCGTAACCTTGATCAATCCAGATCTTTGTATGGATACCCGTAGAGGCCGGACACTTGTGCGGCTTCAAACGAACCTGATTTTCACGATCATCAAATAGTGGTGAAGATCTACCCGCTCAAAGATAAAGATTTGATCTTTATAATTTTTAATTGTAGATCTGAAAATTAATCAAGCAATTAATTTTAATCTGTCCTTTAAGATTTCATAATCTTTTGAGTTAGAGAACTGAAGAAAATTTTTGAAATCTACGTTCCATAGGACGTTCATGCGATGAACGACCCCGCACGTGTATTTCCTCTGCGATTGTCGCAACGCGTGTGGGGGTAACCCGACATCAACATGCTCCATTGATGTACCATCTCATTTCTTTTGACACTTAGTCTAAGAATGACATTTTTGTAGCAGTCGGCCTACTAGCATTGTATTTCAGCTTGCTATCCTAATACTTTGGCCTACTGTGGCTTCCTAGCTAAGGCACTATTTGATATTATTTTTTCTTTTTTAAACCAAAAATATGGAATTTAATGTAGAAAATATGTTTGGTTTCCCTATTTCTATTTTTGAAATAATTTTATTATTTTTGAAAAAGGTGGAAGTGAAAATTTTTTATTTTCACTTTTTTAAAATGTTGGTTTTCACTCCTCTCTCATCCTCTCCACTCGACCACTTGATGATCTCCACTTGACCTCCTCATGTTTGCCTTGGGCACATTGTTAAGCACATCACTGCTATCGAGCATGTCATTGCTATGGAGCACGTCGGCCTCTCCCGCTTAGCCGACAACCAAATCAAATCCACAATCAGCCTCCTCCATTGGAGCCACCTCCTCTCCCTCATCCCCTGCTCCAAGTCTCCCATGCCCCTCACAAGCTTCA
Source organism: Phoenix dactylifera (assembly GCF_051530095.1). NCBI lineage: Eukaryota > Viridiplantae > Streptophyta > Magnoliopsida > Arecales > Arecaceae > Phoenix > Phoenix dactylifera. The sequence goes on along the minus strand of NC_143198.1, from coordinate 19,092,801 downwards.
CGTTGCCACCACCAATGGCATCGCCTACCAGCCTTGCGACTACTCGTGTGGCTATGATTGGACCTTGCCATAGTTGCTATTGTCTCTTATATCGTCCAAACCCACTCTATTCTCGAGACCCTTGGCAAGCACCCCGACCACAAGTAGGGCTAAAAAACGGATCAGATATGATATATCTATTTTTGTATCCATATTTTTCAGTGAATACGGATATGGATACGGAAATTAAACGAATATGGATATTAAATAAATATGGATATGAAACAGATATCAAATTTAATATCTATATTTGTAAGTTCGAAATGGATATGTATATGAATCAGATATTAAGTATATCTATATTTGTTATAAACGAATACGGGTACGAATTAGATATTAAACATATTCATTTTTTTATCCGAATATGGATAAAAATCGGATACTTTTTTAGATATTAATCAAATTTGAGCAAAATTCAAAAATAAAAATTAGCAATAAAGACATGATCATATAGAAAAGATTCAATTAAAAATATAATTTTAACAAGCATTTATCAATAATAAAAACTAACAATTTTATAAAGGATATACTGCTTAAGGTTGGTCGTCACCAAAGTAGACGAGATCTATGGCACCTCCAAGGCATCTGTCGCCGGTTGCAATCGCTGGGTAGAAACTAAAACATGGACGGAACCTTTGAAACCTTAGTTGCTTGAAGATGACAAAAAGAAAAGAGAGACGAAATAGATGAACAAGAGATCTGAGCCTTTTAAGTGTGCAGGATGATTCGAAGAATTTTATTCGAATCAAATATTCTGTATTCAGAGTACTGTCTTAAATAACGGTCATTCGATATTTGAATTTTTTTTTAGTTTAGGTAATCACTTAATTGGTTTTTTGATTTAACTTAACTTAAACTTCTTCTTTTCACTTACCCTTATTATATGGATATCCGGATTTGGATCCGAATCCAAAAAAAAACAGGTATATCCATATCCGTATCCATATTCGGAAGATTTTTGAACAGACTATCTAAATTCGTATCCAGATCTAATCAGGCTAAAAAAAGGTATCTAAATCCAATCCGAGTGATATAGAAATGGATACAGTCGGATATAATCTGACCCACTTCCAGCCCTAACCATAAGGCTGTCGATAACGCACGAGCTTCACGCTAACTCCTCTTGACATTGCCTTTTGGCCTCAACATGGTCGAGCAACTCTGCTTGTTGTTAAAAAAAAATAAAAAGTCAAACCAAGTATATTTTATATTATCATAAATCTAAAAAAATGAAAACAGAATTTCTGTTTCCAAATTTTTTTCATGAAGAAAAGTGATAATGAAGCCAAACATAACTTAAGTATACCTTCGGCCTATTGGTTGATTACCTCAACCAGCTGATCGAGTTCTTGGTCTATATCTTAGTATTTGATCGAAGGTTGACATCCTTTTGGAACCCTTTATTCGGCCTGCATAAGATGTTTCTTTCAAAGATCTACTACTTAGCTTATACTAATTGCATTCTAAAGCCTTTTGTGGTGTAAACATTGAAAGTTAATCCTAGGTTCTTCGGTGTTTAGCATGCTAAATTTTTTTTTTTTTGAAAACCATGGCTGAACCTGATCAGGTTGCCTATGTACCCCTCCACAAGGGGATCAAGCCACACGTAGTTCTTTTTAAGTTTCAAAAACGCAGCGAAAAAATGAATCAAATAATTTAATTCATGTATGCTTACAAGATCAAATCTAGAAATCAGCACATTAAGAACACATAGGATTATGCCGGAATCGTTTAAACAATTATGCTAAAACTTTTATGCCTAATGAACTATCAGATCTGAAACTTAAGAACTCTATTCCAATTAATCTCCGAATATCCATCGAATGGATTCTGGAGATATCTCCGTGAGGAGCCCCAAAAGAGGGTAAAACCTCGGGAAATCGGACCTAGACCTTGACATCATAATAAATGATTAATGCCAGATTAATATCTTTTATGATGGATGAAAGTTGTGGATCTGATCCTTGACTTCGCATCCATGCACACGAATGGCCTCTACAAGAAGTACACGCAAAGCCCTGAAGGATCTTCTTCCGCAACAATGCTAGCAGCTGCAGAACACTTGAAGGCTGAAATCTGCTCGCCGGGATTCAATCAACTCTTGATCAATCGTCTTGAAGCAGATGGAGATGAGGTTTGTAGGAGAAGTAGAGGACTCAGATCTGATCTTGAATCTTCCAGATATTCACCCGAAAAACCTAGCTAAAATGGAGAAGGAAGAGGAGAAGGAGGCGTGTGAGGAAGAAGGCTGCAATGCAATGTGTAGCTGGCGCCCATTTTTGACCCCTTTTAATGGCATTCAAATTTCATTCAAAATTCAAAAATTAGCTCTTGAAATCCTCCTTTAGTTGACGCATGCAATGGAATAGAAACAACCCAAATCAGATATCAACCAAATCTGATTTAAATTCAAAATTTAAACACATGCGCAAGGGGGGAGTGATGCAGAATTCCATGCGGCAAGGCAAAAGACTTCATATTTTTAAACTCACCTCTTGAAATTCGAATTTAATCCATTCAAAAACTCATACGCCACCCTGGCTGATGGTTTGAGTGATTAAAATCATTTAACACATTGCTTAATGTTTGAATTTAAGTTCAAACACCAAGCAATGTTGCCAAGTGTCAAGCAATGGGTTCATGCGCCATGCATTAATTTTTGGGTTATTTAAAATTCATGAAATCCAATTCCATGTCACCACTAATTGCCACATCATCTGAGCCTAATCCTCTTGGGTTGTACCTAATCAAATTTGGTCAAATTCGGATTAAAACAAAGCAATTTGGTTGAACCCAACCTAATCAGGTCAGGCCCTGATTGAGCTCAAATTGAATCTAATTCAATTTTGGCTCATCCAAACTCAATCAAATTGAATTAATTACTTTGTGTTGGACCTAATCCAATTAGGTCAATCCCCAATTAAGCACAAATTAATTTAAAATTAATTCTATCAGCTTAAGTCCTTTTGGTTCTGACCTAATCCAATCAGGTCAAAACCCTGATTGAGCCCAAAGTTGAATCCAATTCAATTTGGCTCATCCTTAGCACAATTACTCAATCAAATTGAGTTTATTAGTAATTTAATTACTAATTAATCCTCCAATAATTACTTTAATTATTTTATAAGATAATTTGCCAATCAAATTGACCAAATTATCCCCGAATGATTCTTAATCACTCATCAGCCTTCTTGATCAATCAGGAAACTTCTATGCGTGTGACCTCATAGGTTCAAACCTAAGCCGGTAGTATAGGAACGACTTCCTACACTAATCGATATAACTATCTAGCAATGGTACCCGACGTCCGGATAGGCCGAATATATGCGAAGCAAATATTCTGGAATCCTGTACTATGGTTACTGTATAATTCATCTCTTTGACTCCTAATGCCAGGATGACTTAGAGCTCACTGTCAAGCCTATAATTAGTACATTCATTATGTGATTAACTTTAGATATCCCGTGACTCCTGACCGGGATTACCCTGGCTAAGATTTTGCTGAATTAATCACAAGACATTATCTCCTATTTCCAGAAGGGGTCAATTCCATCTTGATTCATAACTGACTACGCAAATACTTGACTGCACCCAGTGACCTTCCGTCACTGAATTAGAAATTCAGGTAGTCTAGTACCAAAGTACAGTAAGTTGCTTGCTAATCACTTTGGTGATCTTAGGTCTGAGGGATACTTATACCCATATCCACTCGGAACATCTCTTGACAGTAGAGTGTTCCGGAATTGGTCACGTTCAGTGAAATGTACTCCTACACTTCACCTGTGTAGCATACCAGTGTCTCCACACTCCTTGATTAAGAGGACAACCAATGTATATGTCACACAACGACCTAATCTCGATAATGCTGTTGTCCTTGTAACAACATATCATTTGGTCGCGAACTGGTTTAAGAACTTGAAGATAAATCATCCTTTATCATTAATAAGTCCTAAGGACTTCATCATATAAGAGTTCATTTGAAGATGTAAAATGATGAATAATGCCAAAAACACTTTATTAATTTGTCTATTCATTTACAAAATTCAATCATCAACATGCTGACGATTGACATTTATGATACAATTCCCAACAAACATTAGGTCAATTTGTACAGGAGATAGGCATACGCTAATCCAATCCATGATTGAATTGGGTCAAAAAGATTAAATCCAGACCTCTTCCATCTTCATTTGGATCGGACTAGTTTGGTTTTATAGCTTATTGATCCATTATATATCAAATCAGGTCAAGAATAATCTGAACAAAAACCATAATAAGCATGCATAAATTGATTGTCCTGGTCCAGGATCAATTCTACATCAAAAGCAAAATACCCCAATGTAATCCACTAGGAGACGTAGCACCCCGAGTTTTCTTGGTGCAGCAGGAAATAAAAGCACGCCCTCTTGCTTTAGCTCTATTTCACTTGGACTAAAGTGAACATAAGATTTTAGCATGAAAAAAAAACACCAGAAAACGTACTAAAGGCTTCATGGTTTGGAGCTTTCAAATCTATCGTACATAAATTCAAAGTAGCAAACTTTGAGATAAAATCTGAGGAAATTTGGAAAATGTTGTGGGGACGGTCTTCGGCCGGAGCCTCGCGCAACAACATAGCCCACATTAAGCTAGCAGAGAAAGAGGACCGCGTTCCTCCCGAGGTATTGTCCGCTTTGGGGGTCGAGCGTACCCGGAGCCCTCCTCACGGTTTTGCCCTTCAAAAGGCGCCTCGAGAGGAAAGGGTTTCCACCCTCCATTTAAGGCACGGAACCTTTCCACTACTAGCCAATGTGGGACTAAATTCAAGGCCCCCTCCCTTCCCCACAACATAGCCCCCCCAGCGGGAAGGTTCCGGGCAGGTTTTTGCCCACCGGGCCCCCACAGTCCTGAAGGGTAGTCAATGGAGGGAGGAGGCGTCCCTACCTGGCGCGCCATCTGTTGTGAGGACGGCCTTCGGCCGGAGCCTCGCGCAACAGCATAGCCCACATTAAGCTAGCAGAGAAAGAGGACCGCGTTCCTTCCGAGGTATTGTCCGCTTTGGGGGTCGAGCGTATCCGGAGCCCTCCTCACGGTTTTGCCCTTCAAAAGGTGCCTCGAGAGGAAAGGGTTTCCACCCCCCATTTAAGGCACGGAACCTTTCCACTACTAGCCGATGTGGGACTAAATTCAAGGCCCCCTCCCCTCCCCACAACAGAAAATAAAAAAGAAGATATTAAAGAAATAAACATGTGTTGGATTATGAATTTTCTCCCTCACAACCCAAAAAAGCCGCACCACTCACTACTCACTAGTCCCCACATCTCAGTAAGAAGATTCGCTTTACAATTTTGGTGCATGATTTAGTTCTTTGAACCATACATTGTAGGAGTCAACAATATAATGAAAGCAATATTTTCTCGTGGATCCAAATTAGTCTCCAAATGTTGTGAACTTCGTTTTACTGTTCCTGATGAACTATTGGATAACTATTTATTGCCACTGAGAATCGATCCGATCCAGATGCTGAGTTGGTGGGAATTGCTGAAGATCTTGGCTCATCTGCCATCCAGATTGGAGAGACTGGATGGGATTATTGCATACCTCCGCAATAATGTTTCGGCGGCCACTGTGCTCGATCGACGGTGATCCCAATGTTGAGCTTTCATTGGTTGGTTCTCTTTGTGAGCATATGTTGATTTCGAGGTGCATCACTATTCAATCAAATAAAATGACAACATGGAGAATTGGATGCCAAAATCAAAGCCATCCTTTGTTCGTTGTGTGTAACATATGGTGGCAAGCCAAGAGGGTAATTGTGCTTGGAGTCAAAGTAATGACATTCTACATTTTAGGTGATATCTTAATAATTTGACAATCTTAAGAGTTAGGAGCCAAGAAGAAAATATAAATGCTCATTAGTCGATCTTTTGCTAATCCACACCAAGAGGAGTTGTTGCAGCCATTCCCTCTTCTGACATACATTCAATTTTCTTCTGCATACATTTACTTAATTATTAATTTTTTAAAAAATAGAATGATATATGTGTAAGGTTTTTTTTTTTAACAATTTTGTCTCTACATCTATGTATAAATGAAGGACAACTAAATATTTTTGTCAATCAAAATTCACAAATATACCATTGTAATAAGAATCTCACTGTAGAGTGCCAAAAAAAAAAAGTACTGAAGGGAACGGAAAGGATCAAAATCACGTACAAGAGCTGTATTTTTTAATAAATTATAAATTATATATTTTTTGAGATTTATATTTATTATACTTATATCCAAATATTTGTAAAATTTGTACTTATATTTAGTTAAATTAACGATGTTGCTAAAACCGTTTATCTTATATGAAAAATTTGAATTATTTTTGGATAGAGAGAAGGATGCATATATTTTTTAATTTTTTTTGATGTAGTTTTTAATCCTATTTAAGATTAATTATTTGACTGCTATTATGTAAGTTATAGATTAAAGTATTGCAAAAATAAGGGCATTCTATTGTCCCTTTTTTTTATATTCCATGAACAAAAGAAGGGCCCTGTGGACGGATGGCATGGCTTTGCCACCTCCATTTTTGGGATATTTTACTTTTTAGGTCTTGGAATATATTTATACTACATTTGCGTGACGCAAGGAGGAGGCTGCAATCGCAAACTGTTTAATCCGATGCATCACAGCCGTTTATCATCATCTCACCGCCGCCGCTTATATGTCAAGTGCCCCTGCCCGCTCTCCTCACAAAATCCGGCCGCTTCTTTCTGCAAGGAGATGCCTCCACCCAAGGGTAATACCTCTCTCCCTTTCTCTCCTCCGCTTTCTCTGACTCCCTCTCTAATATTCAGAACGTTTTAATAGACCTCCCGGGCTTCTACTTTGATCCGGAGAAGAATCGCTACTTCCCTATCAAAGGTCCAATACCGGGAGCAAAGCGTTCTTATTCTTCGTCATTGGGGCAAGCTTCTTGCCGTGAGCGCTCCGACCGAAATCAGGTAAAATTCGCCTGTTTCTGAATGAAATAAATGTTTTTTTTGCTTTTGCTTGTTATGCAACCCAAATTCTTTATTGTAATGAACATCACCTATTTTTGAAATTTTTGATGAAAACTTAGTTCTTGCCTGGCGATCAACTCTGTTGGTCAGCCTATGTTGTGGTATCTTCCTTTTATGCCGTGCATCATAATTTTTACGGTGCTGTTATTCATGCCTCTGTCGGATTTTGAGTCTTTTTTTTTCCCGTCTTTCTTTGATTCAATCAAATTGAACTGTTAACATTGAAAGGAAAACCAAAAATAAGCACATGAATATTAGAACTTGCATGGCTTGTTAATATTTCATATTGTTTATGCATGGTTAAGCAGGCCTACTAAAATTCTGTCTTGGACGCACAGTTTACTACACTGTCATGAGTATGCTCTATTTCAAAATTTTGTTCTTGATTAGAAATCTGAGGTCTTTTGAACAGTGTTTACTTTGTCAATCAACTCAGTTGTGCTAGAACTCTGAATGAAAACTAAAGAGGCCTATCGTATATTGTAATACTATTCTGTTATGCCATGTCTTGTCTTTGTGAGATGCCATTAATGTCTTAGTTGGATTTCCGGTTTTCCATTTTGCTCTCAGATTCAATTGAATTGAACTCTCGATATAAGAAAATAAAATGGAAGAGTATGTTTCTGCTAAATATTGAAGGGAAAATGGTTTAAATTTAGAATTTGCATGGTTGGTTAAAGTTTTTCTGCAATTTTATGGATGGGCTGGATCGCTGATGTATACTTCTATCCAAGACATAAGTGCTATATTATTTTTAATAGATGAAGAGGGTCAAGGTTTGTAAGATTTTGCTGGTTTTCCCTTGATATATGTTCTTTAACAACTCCGAGTCTATATAAATGGTCTTAGGGTTCTTTACGGTTGATCAGGTATCCCTAAATTTTGATGTGTTAAGAAAAAGGGGTAGCAGATGACATTTTGTGGGGAATGCTAGGCAATAATATGCTGGAACAAGTTGTGGTTTACAATCTGCTTCCTGACTAAATCTATTACAAACTTAAGGTAAGGGATTAGTAGAAGATGAAGATAGAATAACAGATGAAGTAAAGAAAGGAAGATTACGTAGATTATTAGCTTTGGTTGCAAACTAAAGAAGGAGAAGATGAGGAAAAGTATTAAAGATGAAAGGGAGATGAAAACCTTACTTGCCTGGCACTTTTCTTTCTTTGTGTAAACAATGGGCTGGTTCAACTAATCAAAATTCTGAAGTGCTTTAGGAAACTTTTGATGAATTGAAAGAAAGTAGATGATATGGTTCTGTAACTTTCATACAGTTTCTCAAAAATAATTTTTAACAATGGTAGGAATTCAACAACATCTTTTTACTATATTATTGCTGTCATTGTCTATGATTATTTATCATATCTTAATTTGGGAATTAGTGCTTTTATAATGCATAATGATATGTAAGTTGATATTTATGTATGATGTTTCTTCAGATGGAAAATAGGACTGAGTAGTTTTTGCAAGGTCTTGAATTCTTGATAGTAACTAACATACCATGCATATATGCTTCATATCTCCACTAGTGCCATTTCTTGCTTCAGAGGAAACCCAGTGTTGTAATAGCTAAAAGATATTGTAGTTATTAACCTAGTTGTCATTTATGTTGGCGCTATATCACTGTTAGTGCCATTTCTAGCTTCAGACAGAAATCTGGAAACAAATGTTAAATGAAACTACACGAAGTAAGCCAAAGAAAGTATAATTTTATGTTTTGTAGGCTGAATAAGTGGAGTGTCTTAGGAAAAAAATTTCTTGGTTGAATTAAACATGGTTGGTCATGGAGAATGTTGGTGAATAGCATGTGAGGAAGGGGGACAATATCTTTTGTCAACAAAAGCTATTGAACGGATGCATAAACAGACATGGTATAAGTACTAAGGAAACAAGTGAATCTGAACTTTTTATGAAAATTATAGTATAGGATGTGTGAATGAAGTTATCTAGGACTTCCATCTTCTGCTTTCCCAGTAGTTACTGCCATTAAGTTTTATTATTTATTTATTTTGTGGTTCTATAAATATTGTTTACAAGGCTGACAGTAGCTCTGCATACATTGATTCCTCAAATTGATTTGTGGACTTCAGATTCTAAATGATGTGATTTATTTTTAGAACATTCAATTACTAAGTGATGCTGGGGGAAGAAGAAATGAACTCTGTTTAGTTGTTTACAGAAACATCGAGCACATCGGCCAGGCAACAGAAAGCAGATAAAACCTCCAGAATTGCTTCGTCTTAGGGAGATACATGGTAGACTTCTCTTCTCCAAAAAATGTAGACACAACTTCGAACAAGAATACCAAAAATGTCAAGCTTCTTTTCCTGTGGTATGCATGTTACTCATTTATTAACATATTGTTTATGAATCATTTCCCACTCTTCAATTATTAGTATTTTCCCCTTTTCCATGATCCAAATTAGTAGCAATGCTATTTAATCTCTATATTTGGCACACAATATTTGCATGAAATTTTTAGATTTAAAATTTAGGAGGAACTATTCTATATCTGTAGAAAACTGACTAAGCTCGGCTATTCACTTACAAAATGATTGCAAAGACCATGTTTTACAACATTAAACTTTGCTGCAAAAAACAAAAGTTTCAGATGATGTTATAATTAAAAGAAAAGATTAATGATAAAGCAAGCTTTATTTTAAGGCATCAATTCACATATTTTAAGGCATCAAATTCTTATATATTGTCTTAATTCTGCTCTTTTAATCTTCTTTAATGTTTGATATCAGTAATTTATCTGTTAATATTATATAACAGGTTTGGAAATATCAGAGGGCGGTTCCTAGTGCTGTTAGTGCGCTCGAACAATTGCATGGCGTCGTTCAAACACCAAGAGGTTTAGAGGAAACAAAGTTTTTAACAATGGGCAATATGATTGGTACAATCAGGTGTGAAATGGTTTGAAAGTTCAAATCCACTTCTCATAGCCATTGGCATGTCTATAACCAAATTTGAGGCAAATTAGCATTTTTCTTTGGTGTACGGTACTAAGTCCAAATAAGAAAATGTCTTTCAACGTATGAATCAACTAGGTGAAGCTATTTCACAAGTTGGGTGAATCCAAAATTCGAGATGACTTTAATGATATAAACAAAATTTTATATCAATATGCTAGTTTTGATGATTTTGCCAATTTATTAAGCCAACAAGAAGATGATGGAAACCATATATGTCTTTACATAATGGAATGGAAAACCTTCTTCTTCATGACATTCTCCATTCTCTTCTTCTCCCAAATGCCTGTGAGATCTATTTGATGATCTATGCATGAGTCCATAATAGATGTTTATTCTTCTTCATGAGTTCTTTTGTTGCCTTCTTGTAATTACTGCTTTGTCTCTAATTCATTGATTTGATTTTCTTTTTCTTTTTCATTAAAGCCTTTTTTTAGAAAAAGAATGAGATCGCCTTCCACCAAAGCTATATTAAGTAGCCTCAGTCCATGTGAGCATTCTGTAGGTGTATTCTCAGGGCTGTTGTATCTCTTACAAGTTTTAGATAGAATTGTCAAATTTTCCGTCACAAGATTAAGGAGATGATGGTTTAGCTATTGTTTATTTGAGAAAAGATTAAAAGATGGGATAATTTTCCATCAAAGCTATATTAAGCAGCCTTAATCCATATGAGCATTCCATAGGTGAGTTCTAAGACTGTTTTATCCTTTGCAAGTTTGAAATCAAAATGTGAAATTTCCATCACAAGATTAAGAATATTACAGTTTAGCTATCGTTTATTTTGAAAAAAAAAGGGTTAAAAGCATGAACTTCCTTAGGAAAATTCTTAGTCTTGAGACTGAATTTTAGGGCATATTCGTTGGATTTTCCAATTCCTGCTGCTTTTAATGCAATGATGGGCATAGTATTTTTTTTCCCTGATTAGATAGTGATGTATTGGATAAAGAGAAGTGCATTTAATGAAGAGAACCTCTATATTGGCAATTGTTGGATGAAATAAAGTGATTGAGAATGCTCACATATGGATGCCTTGAGCTTAGAGCTATCTTTCTGATTCTATTATTTACGTTGTTTTAAGAACATCTATGACGCTAAGAATGTGGTTAATCGCATGACTTCTTGATAGGGCACGAGAAAGCAAACTTAAGCAGACTTCAATTGGATGGAAGAGAGAACCAATCATACGATGCATCAGGCAGCCAATTTCCTTATGTGCAACTCATTTGATCTTATTCATTTTTTCATGACATAATACATTGGCTCTTTGGATTTGACAATTTTTATGATAGCCTCTGGTTTTACTTGTTAATAATATGACTATATTCTCAAGTTTGTCAAAATCATGCAGTTATGCGATAAACAATCTTATGTCTGTCTCGTTAGAAGTTGCTGTAACACTGATTGTCATAATTCACACTGATTGTCATAATTCACTCTTCTAAATCCTGCTCTTTTTTCTGCCTGGTCCAATCATGCTCAAACAATTCATTTTACTATGGTTACTTGAATCCATTTAATTTTGCATGCATCATTGATTGTCAAGGCATCAATATAAAATTGTTGACTGAGATTAAGTACATATCACACGAGTGACACCTCTAATAACTGTATTGACTTTTGGTCAACAATGAAAGCTTTCCTGATAGTTGATATCAAGTCCCTTATATTTAGGATGGTATTAGCTATAATGGCTGTCGAGGTAACCTCAAGCTACAAGTGTTGTTATGCAGCAAGTATTTTCCATAGAATTCATATTTCAAACTAAATAGACTGTGCTATAAGAAACTATTAGCATGTTTGATGCTGCTTCTGCTTATTAAAAAGTCATTCTCGAAAATTAAATTCTTATAAGTTCTTAAATAAGGAAGTACCTTTTAGTATATTTGGTACTGGTTATCCAATATTGTAAAACTAATTTTTTATACATGAGCTTTATCGTATTTGAAAGAGAAAGAGCAATCTCACAAAACAAGAAGCTAGAAGCTTGCTTTACTAGCTTATTCCAAAAGCACTTTTCTGACTTTTCATAAGTGATGTTATAAAAGCATTTAATTTTTTTAGTAAGTAATTTTTTACTTTAGAAGTTACAAAGGGCTTTTGTTGAGCAACTCCAAATGGGCCTTTAGTGATAAATTTTTCATATTGTAAGCAATGTGAACTAGCAATATACTTTTATTAAAAATACCAGTAAACGAGGCTAGAAGCCCGCTTTTCCAGCTTCCTCCAAAAGCACTTTTCTGGCTTCTCATAAATGATGTTATAAAAAAATTTAATTTTTTTATGTATTTTTTTTACTTTAATAGTTACAAAGGGCTTTTGTTGAGCAACTCCAAATACATCCTTATTCATGAATTTTTTCGTATTGTAAGCAATGTGAAGTATCCATTTACTTTTATTAAAAATACCAGTTCTGCTTTTACGGATTGATATTACGAAAATCCATAACCGCAACCCCTTTCTCAGTTACTTAGGTTTTGGTTTATGTATCCATCTTCAACTATCACATTAAGATCAATTACAAAGTTGGAGATATTTTATTATGACTTTAAATGCTCTTTGTTGATCGATCTTTTCTACACTGTAAATTGCACAACTGCCTGTAGAGCTGTTGTAAGTGTGGCAGGTCTCTGCTATACCATCCAGTCATCTCACTACTTCTGCCAATCATGCCTCTTATAGGATTGCATCCTACTTCAATTTCAACTTCTTGTTTTTGTCATATTAACTCCTCTTGTGCCTCATAAGGACTGTGCCATACTTAAATTTCAGTTTCTTATTTGTCATAATGAGATCAAACTCCTTTCTTATCAATGTTCACACTGTCGAACTCTCAGTTCCGAGGTTTTTTATGTTTTATTTTTTGATAATAATATAATTACCGCAGCCTTTGTTATAGTCAAAGATCACAAATGCCAACCATTTTCATGTGAGGGCATAAATGCATAATCATCATCCAGTTGCTATTTCCGTTACACTTCATAGCTGCAAAATCACATATTTTTCTAGTCCCATGTAACATTTGAGCTCTCGGTTAAATAGCCTTTCTACTTCATATGTTTGCTGCACTTGCATAATTGATGCTCAGTATTAGTCTTTGTCAACAGTAGCAACAGAACAGAAGGCATTTGTCATAGTTACCATCTGCTTCAAAGCTATAATCTATCATTGTCCTGTGATTAAGGCCCTGTTTGGGAGAGCTTTTGGAGGGCCAAAAAGTACTTTCTGGCCCTCCAAAAGCACTTTCAGATAAAAAAATGGTGTTTGGTAAAATTTTCGGAAAGCTGTTTCAGCTTTTGCGGGAAGCTGAAAACAGCTTTTGGGGAGAAGCTCCAATTTGGAGCTTTTTGAAAATGCTGTTTTCAGCTTTATCGGGAAGCTGTTTTTTGGACCGAAATACCCTATTTAAATCTCACTTTTTTCTCCAAAACCCTCATCCCGCCTCTTCCTTTCTCACCCATCCCCTTCCTCTCCTTCTCTATCTTCTTCTTCCTCTCAACGCCACCGTCACTGTTCCTTCTTCCTCTTTTTTTTCTTTTCTTTTTTTGTTTTGGGAGCTCGTGGTTGCCCATGGTGGCAGCCACCATGCCGGCCACCACCCATGACCGGCGACCCATCTATATTTCAATGAAATAAAATAATAAATAAATAAATAACTAAATAAAATAAATAAAAAGAAAAATAATGAGTGAGTGGCAAATAATCTGATCTAAATAAATAAATAAATAATATTAGTAATTATTTAACCAATTTTATCACCTAGCTAGAAAATTTATTAGAGAGATAAATGGTCATTAGAAGGATGAAAAATTAATTTACACTAATAATTATAATATTTTATATATTTATTATTGTATTATACTATAAATATAATATTATATTACATTATATCATAATACATTGATATGTTATGTTAAATAATTTAATATTATATTAAATTATTATTTTATAATACATAATGTTATAGTACTATATTATAATAATATTATATTACATTACATTAATATTATACTATATTATATATTTATGTATTAATACATATTATATTTTATTTTGCTCTATTGTATAATACTGGTAATGTCCTTTATGGTCATTTTGTCACACAAAAGTACTTTCTCAATTTGTTTATCAAACACATGTTAAAGTGCCACAACACTTTAGAAATGTGGTTACCAAACAGCAAACAGCTTTTTATAAACGCTCTGCTTCAGACAACTCTACTTCCAACAGCTCTACTTCCAAAAGCTCTACTACTAACAGCTCCCCCAAACAGGGCCTAAAATAATTACTAGTAAAGCTGATAAATTAGCTCTGATAACTATCACTTGTTACAAAGTGAACTATAGACTGTTTGATCCATGCGTATCAATTTCAGGATATTAATTTACGGTTATTAATGCCATTTAATTCCATTTAATTGTTCTTATAATATATTCACTGTAATTTGACCATAAATATTTGCAGGTCTATACAATGATGTTATACTATGATGAACAGTTGGGAGCAACCATACTTTGTAGTCAGAGGTGCCATCTTGGAATTAACAAAATACCGAGAAAGAATTTGTAGCATAGTGATATCACATGATTATTTCCTTCTTTATAGTACATCTTGGAAGCCTTGTGCACAAGGTCGGCGGGACCGTCCTGAACCAGATGGTTCTGGCCGTTTCGAGCTGTACCGGTGGTTCACTGGTCCGGTTCCGGCAATGGAAATAAGACCTGTTGTCAGAGCTGGTGAAGGAGAAGGAAAGAGAGAGCGAGCGGGGGAGGAAGGGAGAGGGAGAGGTCGGGACGCCGACAGAGGGCCGGCGGAGGCCGCGATAGGCGAGGCCTCTGCCGGTTCTCTTGTTTCGAACGAAACAGAGGTCTAACCGCGACTTTAATTTTTTTTTTTTTGATTTTTAAGTGAAGTCGGCAAGCGATTTGCCGACTTCACTTAAAAATTCAAAATTTTTTAAGGTCGCGGCTAGACCCTTGTTTCGTTCGAAACAAAGAAAGCGGCCATGGCCTCTCGCTTCCCACGGACTCGGCCGGCCTCTGCCAGCGTCGCTTCCACTCTGACCCTTCTCTCTCTCTTTTTCTCTCTCCCACGGTACCGTGCCCTTTGTTGGTACTTGCCCGACACGGCTCGTACTGAGTCGTGCCGCTAGAAAACCGGTACGGTGCCCGGTACTGGTTCCTCCAACCTTGCTTGTGCATATATTATCTTTATTGCGTTTTTGCTGTGCACTTGGGATGTATTGTTTATTGTCACACTATGAGATGTGGTTATCTTTACTTAAAAAAAGAAAAAAAAAATCTTTCTATCATTTGCCTTCCCCCATTCCCCCTCCCTCCCCGCACTTGTCCAATTTCAATCTAATTTTCGAGTGTGCATGACCTATCAGCTCATTTTGCAATTGTTTCCAAGTCTGCATTCTCTAGGGTGAAGAGTTATTTTGTAACTGAATTTCCTTTCACAGGCTCTTTGAGATTGGAAATGTTGGGCGTTACTTTGATTATGGGCTTGAGTGCAAACCTGGTGCTGTTTGGCCTCCCTCAAGCAAACACGAAGCAGGGTGTGATTATGCAATTCGGAGTATTTGGCATTTAACAGAAACCTTCTCAAGTTTTGACTCTGGTATATCTTGCATAAGGAAGATTGCCACGCATTCAGATGACCAGCAAGCACTGTATCCAAAATGCATTTTGATGCCTTCATGAATTTAACATGTTCTTTTGCAGTTAGTTGACATGTTTAACTGCATATTTCTTTCCTAGCAGAATATTTTGACTGGTTTATCTCATATTACTAAATTTGGAATTTTGGATCACTTGACAATATGAACATGGTGACTGCTCTCGGGTCAGGACTGTCTCGTGGTTCGGTCTGCATTCTAAATCTCAGTGAACCTCTAGATCTTAGTCTAGTTTCTTCCAGTCTAGCTAGCAGAATTTCAAGGATTGCTTCATTTGAGAGCACGATATGGACTGCTGATTGCAATTCGAACCGGAAACAAGCAGTTATTGGTGAGTCTTTGCAGGCTGCAGATTTTATTATTATTTTTTTTGCCAATCTATGCACTGTTTATTATTTTTTCTAGAGTAAAAGGGAGAATAGTGTGGTGGTAAAATCTACTTCACAACATTGGATAGCAGTTAATGCCATCTTGATTTGGTAAAGCATTCCTAGGTTGACTGGTTCCTGGTGGGGCATACCATAGTCTTGAAGGAGTTGATACTTGTGGCTTTTACTTAATTGGACTATTGCCATGGAGTTAGGTCCATATCTATCATGTTTGGTGGCACTATTGACGGTAAAGTGATACTTAAACTAAGGTGCTTCTCCATCAATTTACCTGATTCCCACTGAGAAATAGATGAAGATGCTGAGATAGAGCTTGTCTGCTGTTTCCTTTGAGGTTATGTTAGAAGTGGCTAAGAATGGTTCTGGAACCTTTATACAGGACAATGTATATCTAGATTGATGAGGTGGCTCGCACATTCATAGATGCTTCAATAAGCTGGACATTTGTAGTGGGGTGGAAGTTGCATATGGCAATATAATGAGTGTAGTTGGCTGTGGTGTCAAATTTGAGCATTTGGTCAGATCTTGGAAGAAAAAATTCCATGGTTAAAATTTGGACAATTATTCTTTGCACTCGGGGTTATTAGTGATTGATAATATCAAGTATACCCCATTTGAATCCTTCCATAGCTATTGTATGTAGTTTGTTGAATTTTCCATCTATTTTGCTATATTTATTGCCAAAAATTTCCATGACATTTTTTTTTGTTAATCCTATCCTAGTCCTCAGCATAATTGTTCTTTAATAGTGTGTTTGTAATGTTTTAAAAGATGGCTGCTGTGACTCCCTAAGTGGTGCCACTGAGGTATGCTTTAATGTTTTGCACCTTTTTGAGTATGGAGGAAGACTTCAGGAACTAGTATTATATGTTTCGAAGGTGGTACTTCCTATGTACTTTCTACATCTTATTTCATATGTCATGTTTTCCTTTTAGTTTATTCTCTTAGATTTTTTATGTTTAATTAGACTTTTGATTTTATCATTTTTTGGCTGCCTTGACTTATGGGTGCCTGCCTAGCGTGTCTGCCCTGGATAGCCTAGCCACCTGTCTACTGTTGATATTCTTTTGAAACATTTCTTGTTTGCTTAGCAAGCTTAAATTTCATCTCCTAAAACATTTCTTGTTTGTCTAACAACTTTAAATTTCATCGCCTCATTAGATTAGCTACTTAGAGTCCTCCTGACTTTAAACCTTTTCTTATACCTTACTCTTTCATCCTTTAACTTGAACCTTGCTTCAGGCCTCTATAGCATTTTTTTCCCCTAAAACAATTTCCCTTTGCTCTTTCTGTCTTGCATACTGAATTTAGACTACAATCTCTAGTACTGGATCTAGCTTTTCTGACCTAACCTGGGGACATCCAATTACAACTCAATCTTTGCTACCATATCTTTGTGTTTTGTTGCAGAAAAAGGAGAGGGAGAGAGAGACACAAAGAGACATTTTTCTTGTTTGAGTTGATTAAGAAATTATCAACGAGAAGCTTCTTGGAAGTGGTACAGTAACCTATTACATGTTCATGTATGCATGAACATTTGTGTGTTTGTAAGGTTGTTTCATGAGAGAGTGTAGCTTGTGCAAATATGCATGTAGGCCCTGAAAACTTTTAAACGACCAGCTACATTGAAGAACATCATTGACTAACAAACTTAAATTACATTATTCAAGCCAGACTAAGTAATGTAACAATGCCAGTTCATTGGAAAGAGAAGTTATACCGTAGAGCGAAGATGTTCTTTGTCTAGAGTTCTTGTTGATTCTGTTAATTTGGTTGTTGTGATCCTGTTCCCTTGGTGATGTAACTCCATCAGAGATTTGCCTCAGATTCTTCTACCGATATTTCTACAACTTGTTCTTGATCATATTATGAATTCTAATACTTCTTTAGTCATCTACTTTGTGATTATCAATCCTTCGATCAACAGAAGAGAATATGCCCTACTAGTTCATGATTTTGAGTTGGTTTTTGTTGTCTATGCTTTGCACACCTTGCATGGAGCTTTCTTTTCAGTTGCCCTATTATTATTATACATATGTATCATATTCAATTAAGTGAACACATTGTATAATTTCTCATCATTCATTCTGTTTTCCTTTTCTAGGCACTAATCTTGGAGCTGCTTTGATAGATTTAGAAACCAGAGGGTTGTCATGGATGTACCGTAGTAAAAGCAACATATTGTCACTACAATTTGATCAATCGGTAATACAATCAATTGTTGCAATAAATTTATTTTCCTTCTCATGGTTGTTGTATCATTCATTACATGAATGTCGTTTTGCATGGGTAAAAGTTACTAATAGGTGAATCATACAGATCACCTATTGTTTGAATGAAAAAGTAACATATATTTTAGCATCTTTTTTTAATCCAAGAGCATCATACTTGAAAAACTGTTTACTTTTCTTCTCTGGGAGATAGTGTGTGCTCATTGGAGATTCATGGTGTATTGGTTTGATTGTGATTTAATAAAATTAATTTCTGAAAAAAAAATTGTTGGGTTTTCTCCCCGCATGTAAATGCCACATTTAGGAAGAAAGAAAAGCAAATAGGGGCCAGTTTCGCCCAAAAACTCAAACTCAGGAGCTATGAACTTACTACTTGTGGGTTGTATTCTTTGAGTTATGTTAGTGGGCATTCAAGTTATTTTTTTGATACTCTAGAAAGAGCTTGGAAAAACTTATCATATTTGTTTTCTTCTTTAAGAATGGCATTCATAGTCAAAGGCTTGTTTCATGGCTATCCCTCCTGTGTCAATAATCTTTGTAAGGGGTGAAGCTGCCCATTTCTGAATGAAAATTACATAGTTCTGTTTAGCAGATATTTTATGAATCTTATCTGCGCTCATCCATGTTAGGTGTATCCCTTAATTATTGCAATGTTAGGATAGTGATAGTTCTTTGATCCAACTCACAGATGCTACCCCACCTTAAAGTTAATGAGCTGTTCAATATATTCTTATATGAAATGCTTCTCATGATTAAAATAGTTTAGAGGTAAACAAACCCGACATGCTTCATAACATGAATCCCTTTCACTATTTTATTCATCTTTTCCAACAAGTGATACAATTTGTGTTACTTGGACATGTTCATCTAGCTCAAAGAATCCATGTTTGGAAATGTATTTTCAATTGGCTGAATGTTGGATGCTTAGATACTATCAAATTCTTTTGTTGCACATCTTAGAGATTGGTGGATAGTTTGACTGCCAACAATTAGTTTGACTCACCATGATGATGCTAGAGCTAGGATTTCTTTCAGAGGTTGGCCAAGAATGTAGATATTATAATAACTATATAAAATATCATTTTTTTGAAAGTTGAATTAAGGAATTTGGAGGAGAAACATGTATACTGAAACTGTATAATGGAAGAACTTCAACAAATAATATATTAAAATATTATTTGTACACATTGAAGAATATAAATATATGTACGTGGCTAAAATTAATTATTTCCCATGCCCTTATATCTCATTTTCCCTTTTTCCTACTTGCCAATCTGACACTTGTATACGTGTCTTGATTTGATTATCATGTCTACGTCCATGCAACAATTGTCCTTTGAGTTGCTCCACCAAAATGGAAGCATGTCCATTCAATTTTATAGCATAGGTTTTTACTTTTCGTTTGTTAAAACATGTTTATTCCCTATAACTGCACTAAGGTGACAGCAAACTCATCAAATTGGATTCAATATTGAAATCCTAAGTGCCCTCCTTGATGTCATTATCTCATTGGAAAACCAATGTTTTGAAGGACAGTGGCAGATAGATAGCTAGGGTGCTGCTAGTGCCTAGATGCTAGGCAGGTGCATATATGTCAAGGAGGCCCAAAAATGATAATTTCTAGATAAAAAATAAATAAAAGGAGAAATTTGAAAGATTGTTATGATCTAATAAATGAAGATAACTTATCAAATAAGATGTAGCAAGTCAATAGGAATTATAAACCAGACCAACGTCCGATACTAATTTACAAGGTCCGCCGTACCGGTACCGGTCGGCGTACCGGTGGCGGCCCGGACCGGTACGAAACCGGTCCCGAACCGGTACGAAACCGGTCCCGAACCGGTACGAAACCGGTCCCGAACCGGTCCCGTACCGGTCCCGAACCGGTCCCGTACCGGTCCCGTACCGGTCCCGTACCGGTCCGTACCGGTCCCGTACCGGTTTTTCAACAATAAATTACCGGTACCGGATTTTACGCTGATCCGGTACCGGTCCCAGGCCGGACCGGTACGTACCGGCCCATACCGGCCGGTACGGACCGGTACGGCAGACCATGCTAATTTATACATCTATCTTGTCCCTCATGCTCAAACATGATGCAAAATATTAGGGTGCAAGGCCTTCCATATTAACCTGTACCGCCTATTTCGACCATAATGTATGTGGTTCCGAGGTTTGGTATATGAGTTGAATTGGTCTGTATCAGTCCAAACTGAGCTGAACCACCCTATATTGCCTGGTTTCAGGCGGTATTAGGACTAGGAGTGAGAAAAAAGTACTAAGACTTGCGTGTGTACCTTATTGTATAGAACCGGTAATGTATCGGTAAAGTTTCTAATGCTGGTTTTGGGGACCTTGCTAGGGAAGTTGCCTAAGCGGCATCCCTACACAGACTATTTAGGCAATCAATGCAGCCATCTATTAAAACCAAGGTCCGCCGTACCGGTACCGGTCGGCGTACCGGTGGCGGCCCGGACCGGTCCCGTACCGGTGGCGTACTGGTCCGAATCGGTCCGACCGGTCCCGTACCGGTCCGAACCGGTCCTGTACCGGTTCTTCAACAATAAACTAGCGGTACCGGATTTCACGTTGATCCGGTACCGGTCTGGCCTGGGACCGGTACGTACCGGCCGGTACGGACCGGTACGGCAGACCATGATTAAAATCATGGTTTGCCGAACCGGCCTGTACTAGTTCGGGCTGTATTGGATCGGTCCGACCAGCTACCGGTACGGCAGAGCCGTGGAAACCAGTCCGGGCCGGTTCTGTGCCGGAGACGAAGAAGATGAAGAGAAGGAGAGAGAGCGCGGGGAAGAGAGAAAGGGAGGAGACCTATGGCCGCCATCGGAGAGCCACGGAGGGGCGGCGGAGGCCAGGAGAACCCACGGGGGCGTGGCAGAGGCCGAGGCCGCAGCCGCGTCCCCTGTTTCAAAATAGGGGAGGCAAAACAGGGGACGGGGCCGCGGCCTAGGCCTTCGCCGCACCCCCGCGGGTTCCCCCGCCCCCTCGGCCTCCGCCGCTCCTCCGCGTCTTTCCGATGACGACCACAGGTCTCCTCCCTCCTCTTTCCTGCGCTCTCTCTCGTTCTCTTCTTCTTTCCCAGCTCCGGTTGGAAAGAGTTGGCCGATTAGTACCGGCCTATTCCGGTACAAACCTGAACCGTACCGGTTCGGTAGACGACCCGTACGCCTACCGGTACCGGTACGGCGAACCTTGATTAAAACCATGTGAAAAACTTTATTGTACCTTTGACATTGACAAGGAAAGGGCTTTTATTGGAAGAGGATTCATAAATCGATCGTCATCATTTTTTTCTTCTTTGGGTCATGGGAAGCCTTATTATAGTTTGAAGTTTAATAAAATATAAAATGTTATTTAGGATAATGCGCTTGTTTTTGATTGTCCAGCTTGACGTTACATGGATCTTGATCTTGCATAAGAGTGTCATCTACACTTGATCCATGTCAAGGCTAATCAACCATATGTTGAATCCACCAAAGAGGTTGTTGGACCAAGCTCTAGGTGATTATTTAGGTCGTACTCAACTATAACACTGGTGGTTGCTTCAGATAAACCTCTTTTGTAATATCTCCATGTCAGAATGCACTCTACACACCTAGGTGGTATCGTGGCAAAATTGATTAGCTGCAATTGATATTATCTCCCTCAAGTAAGTTAGTTGTTATGGGATCAAAATTGATCTACTTTGTATGCTTCAACATATATTTCTACCATGAGAGCATCCACACTTTCCATAGGAGCATCTGGCTGATGTTCATAATGTATGTTTACTACTGTCATTGATATCCATTGCATAAGGTAGGTCCACATGGTCGTACAATTTTGTCATGAAGGGCTTTTAGCTCCTCACATTACTCTTTTTTTCACATATGATAATAAATTGAGTAGACTCAGTGGAGAATGCATGTTTATCGTGCCTTTTGGAGATGAGATGTGAAACTTTCTTGGCTGAAGACATTGCATATTCTTGGTTTTTTGGATAAGAGTAAAAACCTTAGTTATTGGGTCCTGTTTATGCCAAATCCAAAATTGGCTTATCTTAGTTCATTGCAGGTCTGGATGGTGGGTCATATTATAAAATGCTGGCCCTAGCTATTAGAATATGATGTATCTCAGTGCCATTAGCAAGGTCAGTGGAACCAGTACCGGGCACAGTACTAGTTTTCCGGCAGCGTGTCAGTACGGGTCATGCGTACTGACGGAGGTGACGACATACAGACTATGGAAGAGAAGAGGAGGGGGAGAGGGGGGAGAGAGTGGGAGGCCGGTGGAGGGTGGCGGACACCAGTGGAGGGCCGGCGGAGGCCGTTCCGAACAGAGAAACCGGCCGCAGCCTTGCTCCCCCGGCCTCCGCCGGCCCTCCCTCCTTTTTCTGCTCGCTCTCTCTTTCCTTCTCCTTCTTCGGCTTCGGCAACGGGTTTCATTTCTGTTGCCGAAACCGTACGGTGAGCCGCCAGTATAGCTCGAAACAGCCGGAACCACCCGGTTCGGGATAGTTCCGTCGACTCTGGCCATAAGTCTAATTGATTCTTTTTCTTTAGTTTTCACACTCCCTTGGGTCAAAATAAAGTATTACAAGCATTCCACCATTTTGCCTTTCAAACCGGCTTGTCTAAAGCGAGGGGCTTCAGATCAGAATTGGTATAAGAAATACCAGATCTTGCTCATGATGCTGCATTTTTTTTCCAGGTTTCCACCCCTCAAGTTTAGCTCTGTCATTAGACTCGTCTGACTATGTAAATTTTTTTGGCTATAAAATGTGCTTTGTTAAATTATGAATACCTAAAGTTTTTGAATTTTGCCCACTGTAGGGAAATGTTGTTTTATGTGGTCATAGAAATGGAGCAGTCATTGCAGTTGACATTCGTGAGAGACAAAGAGGTTACTCTGACCTTTCAGCTGGACCTTCACCTAGAATACCAGATACTCACAGAACAGCTCATGCTCATCTAGCTAGGAATGACAAAAGGTCTACAAAGTTTCAGGCACTTCAGGTACATTTCAAGTTCTATTCTGCAATCTTTGTTTTTCATTCGCATCTGTAACCTGTTTCTGCTTCTGAGAAAAAGATTGTCACGCATTTAAATTTCGAAGTTCTAATTGTCAAAAAGCTAAAGGGAAGTATCACAAACATGTTGTCAGGCTTGAGTTTTTTTGTCATCTATAATATTAAAAGTTGATTTTGCTTCTAATTACTCTCTTTATGGTACTCTTTGAAATGTGCACAAGTAATTTCTAGTGGACATCTTATTGTAATATATGGATATTCATAGTCTGTACTCTGTAGAATATTCCAATCTGAGGTGATATTTTGCAAAATATCGCTTTATAATATAAAAAGATTTGGTTGCGTAAAACGATCTTTATTAACACAAATTTTGGTGTTTCGTACAGCATAGAGAAACCTCCAATTCCTCAAATGCTGTCTTCATGTCCTCAGCCATTTGCAGGTACTTTTTCCCCTTTTCATCTTCTTCTACTTCTGTCGTCTTCTTATATTTTCACTTTTATTTGGTAGATGTTTTGCCTGCAATGCTGTGTCGAACGTTTTATGTTTAACCAAGAAGTACACATTTTACATTGCAGTTTGGTAGCACTTCAATCATATGATCAGTACTTCTTAGGGAGCTCCATGGATGGATCTGTGAGTTCTCATTTGAACTCTTTTGACTAGTTATATGTGAAAGAACTGTGCAAGTATGCTATTTATTCCTAATCGAGGTACATTATAAATTTGCATTTTGTCTGTTATGAGATGATGTTCTTTGATCATGGTAGTTGCCATGGAAGTGTTCAAGACATGTTGAATATGATAAACCAGCTTTCTATCCTTGAGAAAGGCATACAACTTCCTTGCTGCTGAAATTCAGAAAGCAACTATATGCAACCAATATTGTGACAACAACCAGAGCACGCACAATGGTTTTGCCTTATTAATCATGAAGGCATGCAGTAATATCAATCATCATATTAAGTCTACTGGCTGGTTAATATATGATAGTTGGCATGTGCAATAATTTACAGTATTAGAGTGGTTGTAATGAACTGTAATGGTGATAATGCTGTATTGACAGATGAAGTGAAGCTTTATCTCCTTTTGTGTAGTCCATTTAGGGACAGCACTCTTGCTATTAGAGCACAGAGCTGCATTATTTGACTGTTTGACAAATAGGTGTGAGTTTAGGTGACAAAGGCAACCAATCTTAATCCCAGTGTAAGGAATCCTATCATATACTCAATGCTAGTTTTAAATTGACACACAACATCATGCTCCTTTTATCCTGGGATATAAATATGCATAATTCATTAAAATCAGTTATTCATTTTTGTTTTTTTTTTCATGATTTAATCTCTACTTCTATAGCAGTTTAACTTTAGTTAGGAGAAGGATCAGAAGAGGTCCTTAACGTTAATGAACCTATATTCATCAAGGTTCTGTGTTGCAGTTAAAACAGATCATTTTTGAACAGGCTTGAGCTCATCTGGTCATGAATTACAGCCAGATTCAGCCAGTTTCAGTTGAACCTGGCTAGGTCTATCCAATTTCAATTGTTTTAGTGGTTTCGATCAATCTTGGACAAAACTGATGATGGCTGCTAATATTGATATTAGTCTTTCTGTGTCATCCTTGGATCATTTCTTTGTTTCCTGTCGACTGTAGAGCAGGAGATGAGAAGAGTGGTGTGTCTATTTGATGTGGCATTTAATTCAAGAACCCAACAAGATTCACTTTCCCAAGTTATATTCTTTAGTGTTCAGATTTTTTTCATCTATGCATCTAATCGATCATGTTTATCAATCAACTATTCATTTTTTGAGCATTCTTTTTTGGTGCCAATACAGATAAAACTATTTGACTGCCGTCTTCTTCAAAGAGGAGCTGTCCAATCATATGAGGGGCATGTAAACAGCCACAGCCGCCTGCAGCTTGGAGTTAACCCATCCGAAACGCTCGTTATGTCAGGTGCACCTCTGTTTCAAGTTTGTCCTGCACCTCCTTCAATATTAATTCAATCAGCTAAATTAGAGTTCCAAAATGTCTCATGTTAGGTGGAGAGGACCACTTTTTGCGTACTTGGAGCATCAAGACCAGTGAACTAGTTTTTGAAGAAAAATTCTCAAACTCTGTTCTTGCAACTATTTGCTGGCCACGGAGCGGAAGCAACTCATATGGTCCCTCACTCAACTAGTCAAGTTTCTGGCTTGCAGTATTCATTTGTTTCCTGTTCATGGACTTTTCTTTGTTGCAGGGGTTCGAGGATCACTTAAACAACCAGAATGCTACTCAGAAGGTTCATACGAGCTAACCCATAGTTGGGGGGCATGGTTAGGATCAGGTGATGCGCTGCTTTATGCGCATGGCACTTGATCTGTCCCCAAAACATATTCACATCTGAGAAGTGCTGATTGAAGAAAGGGAACGTCGCGGATTACACACAAATTAAGAAAGTTGGATGAAGATATTTTGCATCCTCTGAAGCTCACCTTCTTCCTTTTCCCTGTTGGTTCAGGTCTGCTCCTCTCCAAAAGTTCAGGATTACAACTATTGCTCTCAAATGGCACTGCTGTGTTGTGATGCGTCTGTAAATAGCCAGTTTTGCCTCGAATGTTGGCTACCTACTGCCAAAATTTGCATTCTAGTCAGCAGTCTCATTATGCTCTAACTCAAAATATTTATGCAGTGTATGTTTTTTTATTCTAATTGAAAGTAACAACGAAAGAAATGCTTTTCTTGATGTTGCTGGCCATGCAAGTTCAGAGTGGTAGATATTATTGCCATGCCTTGTAGCAAGTAACTCGCTCATGTATTTCGTCATCGTAGAATGACAAATTACTTGGGTGGGCATTCTAATGCGGTTCATTCTCCTTCACTTTTCATTTGTAGTTGCAGATACCAATTATCATAGCGCTGCTGTTCTTATTGCTTCTGTGAAGTTAAAACAAGTATTGTGATTGGGTATGGATTTCCATAATAATGTTGGAGCTAGGCTCCTAGATGTTGCTTTCTTAAGATGTCCCTCTTTCGCCAAAAATGACCTCAACCGCTGGAGATGCAGTGCGAGCTGCTAAGGGGAGCCTTTTTGCCTTGGAAGCTCTCTATCTCTTAGGCTAGCTCCTGGGGTGGAGGCCATCGTCGGAGCTCATAGCACAAGAGCTCGAACTTGTGTGGTGTCCTTAGCATGAGTTCTAGTTTTTGATGCCAGCACCGCTGGCGTATGGACTTTGGGGTTGGAAGGACCATCTTTTTTTGAGTTTCCTTTTTTTTCTTCTTCCATGGAGCATCTAATTTTGGATTTTCTTATATGGGTGGTAGGTGGTGCCAAAGAAAGGTTCATATGTACAAGCTCAAAGGAGTTTGCACGGGTACGATATCTTTGGGTTTTGATTGGCTTGGGAAAGTGGACTTAATCAAGAAAATACCTCATGTTTAAGAAAAGATAATCTATAATCATTTCCATACTTTAAGTAAAATCTATTTCTTTAATATGATCAGCATTCGTTTGGGTTTGGTCGCTCACTTCCTTCTATATCAGCAAGACACGGGGCATTTTCAAAATAGATTTTTTTTTTCTTTTAATGATGTAGGAACCCTCCCAATGGGTTCGATTGGTCGTATCTGCATTGTTTCCATTTCAATTTTGGGTTCTGATAGACATGGAGTGAGGTTATCTTTGATTCGATTGGCAACGCAACGTCTGACCTGCAAGTGAGCGAGTATAGTCCCATATTGGTCAAAGTCCTGACTGATGTTCTGTAAGTCCAAAATGCAAAAAGAGCTTGCCAAACAAGTCTTCATGAATAACAACTATATTCTCAATAATTCTGCCCAAGTCTTCATGGATAACAACCAAATTCTCAATAATACCACTTTGATTGCCCTATTTGTTTGAGGCTAGTGGGTAAAGAGAAATGATGCTGCCACCAAGGTAGTAGCCTGGTGGTAAGGGGGCGATAATTCCGCCCAAGTTGTCCGGGTTCGAAACGCACGGGCGTCGATTAAATTAGGGGACCGGATGCCCCACGCTCGGCTGGCTTGTTGGCGGTTATGCTTTCCTTCCACTTGTACCAAGGTGGCACTGGGGTGACATACCCACACGTGAGGCGGTGAACCCAGTGGGGTGAGCCCACGGGTCGGGGAAGGCACGCGAAACCTGCGACCTGTATCGAACATTCCCTAGTGGAAGGGGGGCTCAGTAATGGGGCTGCTACGCGGGTGGGCTGGTCCCTCCCCCTCCCCTCCTATTTTTAACCAAAAAAAAAAGAGAAATGATGCTTGATATGATTCTATTGGCATCAAAGTTCGCCATCTTAGTATCGGAGCCTATATTTGTGCCACACTAGCATAATATCAGTATGGTACGAAACGAGTTCTTTTTTTGCGTACCGAGAGTCGGTATGTTCTGTACCGTCCAGTTTGGGCTAGTACGACGTATCTTGGTTGGCGCAGATCATCAATTTCATGTGGTACACTAAAGCGGCAAACTAATCCTTGATTAAACTTGGCTATGACAGCAGCTATGACTTTTATATACAGCTAATTCTACCTGTTTAGTAAAATAATCAACTACTAGAAAATATTCATGCCCATGGGATGCGTTGGAATAAGTTTTTCCAGCTGCATCTATTCCCCAAGCTGTGAAAGGGCAAGGTGTTAATATAGTGTGAAACTCATAATATGGTGCATGGATGTGATTGGCATGAATCTAACATTCTTTCCGAGCTTTGACGAATTGGCAACAATAATACTCCGTGCTTTCTTCAAAATAAAGAGCCCCTTGACTAGAACGCGCCTGGTGCGACCAGAGGGCTTGTTGCTTTAATATCTATGCGATCTTAGTGACATTTCTGCAAACAACTACCTGCTCACAGAGATGAGTATACTCAAGGTGCAGGTCTGCAAGGAGATGGCTGAGGAGAACCGGAGGAGCAGGGGGGACAAAGGTAAGGGGGTTGAGGGCGACCGGCCCACCCCGTAGGATATAAGCGCGGCTCTATTCTGGTCTAGACACAAGGTATAAATGTGGCCATAGTTAAAGACTATTGTGTTGAGTATAATTTATTTCAGATCGAATTTATGATTATGTATATAAATATTAAAAAAATATGAATTTTAATGGATTTATATTTTGAAACAAAATTGGTTATGTCTTTATGCCGATTCATGATAAATTTGTATATTACTATTGTATCTTATGTTATTACATAAATTATTTAATTATGGTATTAATTACTTACTGAGTTATCGAGCCCATTACCCTTTTCTATTCAGATTTTTTAGAACTAAGATGGTACGAAATTATGATCGGGAGATGGACTTAAAACCAAATTTAATATCTTTAATTTAGATTAGAATTTAACTAGAGTTTGATGAACAATCTTTTAAATATTTTTGGTTCCGTGAGACATTAAAATTTAATTCTAGTTATTTAAATTAAAATTCAAATATTGATTATTTAAATTTATTCCGTTGCTTGTTTATGATATCATGTTGAGATGCCTTACATGCTTGTGGAGAGAGTTTTTTATGAGTATGTAGTGGTTGCCGTGACCCCTAATTCGAGGTCGGGGGCATAACATGAGCCTTTGATCCTTTGCTCCCTGGCAAATCCCACGTTAACTAGGTATTAGATGTTATTTCTATTCCTTTTTCTTCCCTTTTCACTATTCAAGAAAGAATAGATTGATCCAATAACAGCTTGTGATATCGAGACGTGAAAGATGCTAGCGATTTCAAAGATTAATAATGGAGTTTCATATATCAAATCTTGCTGCTTGCAAGAGTTAACGTGATTTGGCAGCCGATTATAAACACTGAAACCTTGTTGATTTAGAATAACGATTTATCGGCAACTCTTATTTTGAAAAAGAGGACTTGGATAATGTTTAACCCATCTTTTAATATATGACCGCATGGCAACTGATGGCTGAGATAACAGACAAGGTAGGTAGGTAGGTCCTTGGACTTCTCAACAGCTGTGGCAACAAAATCAAAGTTTGATATTAAGGTTGTTAAAAAATTTTCCACTGCTTTTTGATCTTTTATATCTTCACTAAGAAATTTAATTTGACTCACAATAGATGTAATTCTTGAGAAAAAATAAGTAATAGGTTCAGAATTTTTCATCACCAGAGTTTCAAATTCACAGCAAAGAGTTTGAAATGTTACTGCAATTATCTTGTCTGATCCTCTGAACTCACTTTTTAATATTTTCCATGCCTTTTTTCCCTTTTAAAGATTGGAATAAATTGATTAGAAATACTTTCAGTATTACTCACTCTTGTAGGTTTTTTGATTAGAAATACCGCACTTGTAGGTTTTTTGATTGAATTTTGCAAGCGTCTTGAAAGGTGCAGGTAAGGGAGTAAGAACAAGAAGGCTTGGAAGAAAGAATATTATTATTATTTTTCTATCCAAAGAGGATAATTGCTTTTATTTTTTTGCAAGCCCCCTTCCTTCCCGTTCAATAGAAAAAGAGTCCAAGTATATAGACTTCTAGCAATAATCAAAGATAGCTTCCACCCTAAGAATAGGGCTCTTCTTTTTTAGAGTCCAAAACAACTAAAGTAATCAATCGGAAAAAAACAAATCAAGCCTTTTTTTTTTATTTGACTAAGTTAACAAGTTGGGTTGTACTTCTATAAGACAAGGGCATCTTCTCTTCGTCTTCTTTGAGTGTTGAGAATGACACAAAATGATGTCAAGGGCTAAATCTCTTTATCAATTTATTAGAAAAAGAGGTTTCAATTATGCCTTTTTCAAATCTTTTTGGAGGTTTTATGTGCCGCTAAAACTCAAATGCTTCTTCACTTTGTCTTAAAAATATGCTCAGAACTAGAAACAACCTTAGCAAGAGAATGGGCAGCGATCTTGGAGGATGTGTTTTTGGCAATGCAGCTAGGGAATTGATAGACTATTTATTTATCAGCTGCCCGTTTTCCATGGAAATCTGGAATGTCATCAGTTCAAGCTTAAATATACTTCCACTCGTACCAAGTTTGAAGCTTTCTTTCTCAATTAGA
Source organism: Phoenix dactylifera (assembly GCF_051530095.1). NCBI lineage: Eukaryota > Viridiplantae > Streptophyta > Magnoliopsida > Arecales > Arecaceae > Phoenix > Phoenix dactylifera. Next base: position 19,062,411 of record NC_143198.1, on the reverse strand, counting down.
CAATGCAATTATGATGCTGGGGAGGTGTTGAACTTAGTGTGGCTAGCCAAAATGGTGTTTTAGCCTTAAAAGAGATTGATCCACACCCCTGTGCCTCTTCTAACTACTGTCTGCCTCTATATTATGCGTGCCGTAGTGGAGTTTCTACCTCGTCACAATCCGTTGCACCGACATACCCTTCCTCCTTTGAGTTTTCAGTCCAACTTTATTACCTCTCCAGCATCAATTGGTATTAAAGTACAGTTTCAAGATATTGCCTCACCATTGCAACATCGAAGAGCGTGTTGAACATGTAGGAGATTTACATGACATTGAATTGGATGAATTGTATTGCTGGCTTCAACAACTTCGACAACATGAAGGGCAACATGAATTCTGACATTGTCAAAGTTACAATCATGACTTTGATAGAGAACCTCTGATAACGAAAGCAAGTATTCCAATGAAGAAGTGAAGATTTCAAATCGCTCTACAACTAAAAAATATCTTGATTGAGTGAAGAAGAGACCCGTCGCCAATGCAAACGAAGACCACATCATAACCATCGTGACTTCGGTATCAAAATTGACATCTCTAACTTTGAAGAATGCCTACAATATGATAAGTTTGTCGATTGGCTCCATATTGTTGAATGAGTCTTTGAGCTTAATGAAGTTCTTGACGATCGATGTGTGAACTTAGTTGCCATCAAGTTTAAGAAATATGCATCAATTTGGTGAGAAAGTTTAAAATGATGATGTCAGCATGAAAGATGTAGCAAGATCAGAACATGGGACAAGATACGTCGTAAACTCAATCTTCGACCACATGACATGACGGTAGAAGAGCACATAATGGAATTTGAGCAACTCCTTAGATGTATACGATATCAAGAAGCCCGAAGAGTAAACTATAGCATGAGATCTTAGAGGACTAAAGTCTGAAATTGAGCAAGCTATGCAACTCCAACCATATTGGATGATGAGCAACATGATACGATTTGCAACAAAAGATGAGAAGCAGCAACCAAAAACACATAATTCATGCTTTCCAATGTATAAAGTTAGAGTATCCGATCAGGAAAGTTCCATATTGAAGACGTTGGCACCCTCCAAAGCTAAATATGTCCCAACCACCTCAGAAGAAGGACAAAGGCATCCTCAGCAATTCCCAGCCATTCCAACATTGTCGCCTCCAACCATCGCAAGTATTTCCAGTGCCAAGGGTTTGGGTATTGTTGGGGGAAAAAATGGACCACCCCACAAGTACAATTAAAGTACCCAAATCTGACAGCAAGCCTGACCTCATGCAGGCCGAGCTCATGCAGACCAAGCTCATGCAGGCCAAGCTCACGCAGGCCGAGCCGAGCTCATGCAGGCCGAGCTCAGAAGACCGAGCTCATGCAGGCCGAGCTCAGAAGACCGAGCTCATGCAAGCCGAGCCAAGCTCATGCAGACCGAGCTCATGCAGGCCGAGCTCAGAAGACCGAGCTCGTCGTCCACATGCTACGGCCACGCCCTGCAGCAGTCTCACTGTACCATGCTTTGCTTGCCGGCCACGCCACGACACATCAACTAGGGACCATACCCTGCTATGACTGTCAACAATTAATGCGCATGGTCTCCACGGATCTCCGGCTTACTCAAAATCTCAGGCCATCCACGACAACTCAACGACTCACTCAACTACGTCCGGTCACCCACAACAACTCATTGGCTCCAATCCCGTCCTCCACGGCAACGCATTAATTCAGATGACCACACTCAATCATGATGGTAACTCATTTAATTCGTCCGGTCACATCACAGGTAACCCTGTATCCCTCCTATAAAAGAAAAACTTCTTTCTCTAAAAAGAGGGCTTCGGACTTCTACATACAGTCCATCTTCTTCTCAAAAGTAGAGCCCCCTTTGACTTAACCATCGGAGGGCCGGCCCGAAAACCCTGACCACCGGCTTCTTGCAGTACCCCGGAGGACGCAGCCCGCCGACATATCGCCACCCACCACACTTGCCGGAGCTCCTCCTTCTCAGCCAGTGGTCGCCCCCGGGTCCAATTTCCAGCAATAGTTGGTGCTAGAGAAAGGGCCCGAGCCATGGCCATGAAGCTAAGGAGTAAGGGAGCCTCTAACGCCTTCCGGCATCGCGTACCAAGTCCTGGACACTCAGTCTAGAACCCATCACGAAGACCTCCGGCGGATCCAGTCCCCCAAGTTCAATTAGAGCAGTTCAACCAGTTTGTTCAACAAGTCCAAGCACTCATTGCGGCCGTTCAAGGCCTACAACAAGTAGAAGACCAACCTCTACTCCCTCCTCACGAGCATGAGTCCTCAGGATGCCGCTTGCGACGTCATTTCTCTATAGAGCGTCGCCACTACCGAAGCTCCCATTGAGCTCGACCCCCAAGTCGGGAGGGCTTGTCACGCATCCATTATCCTGAGAGCTCGCGCCGAAGCTTGACACCTTAAGTACGGGAGCACCCATCTGAGGCGGGGTCTGCCCCATGCCAAGCTGCAACAGGAGACCCACCCAAGCTCGGCAGAAAAGTTGAGGACTTGGAGCGGTAGATACAGATGCTTCGAGACCGAGACCCAAAGCGAGACGCCGACCTTGACTTTACAACAGAGTCTCCATTCCCTCAATGGATCATGGATGAGTCAATCCTCCAGAGGTTCAAGATGCCACAGATTGAGCCATATGATGGCTCATCCGATCCTCTGAACCATTTGGAGAGCTAAAAGGCCCTTATGACACTCCAAGGAGCCACAGACGCTCTACTCTGCAAAGCATTCCCAGCGACTCTCCGCAAGGCAGCTCGTCTTTGGTTCTCCAGACTAAAGCTCAGCTCGATTCTCTCCTTTGAACAGCTGGGCGGCAGCTCGCCACCCATTTTGCCGCTAGCCGGCGTCAGCGCCGGACCTCAGACTTCCTCTTAGCCATCAAGCAGAAGGAGGAAGAATCCTTAAAAGACTACATCAGTCGCTTTATCTCGGCCACATGGGAGGTTCGTGATCTCGACCAGTAAATCGCCATATCGGCATTGAAGAATGGATCTCGGTTCTACAAATTTCTCTTGTCCATCGAGAAGAGCTTTCCCGCCGACTTTGTTCAAATGTTGGCCCAAGTCGCAAGTACGCCAAGGCTGAGGAAGCCATGGCCTCTCGGAGGGAGGCAGCCGAACGACCTGCCAAGATGCAGAAGACATGCCACGAGGAGCGCTCCCAACCAAGCAGCAGATCCTCCTGGTATGAAAAAGAGCCTCCTTGGCCTAAGAGCCTAGCTCACTCGAGGTCTCCCTCCAAAAGTTTCAGACATACACTCCCCTCACATCCACCCGAGCAGAGATCCTCATGGAGATTGAGGGTCAGGGCTACCTCCGACCTCTATTGAGCATGCGATCGACAGAGTCGCGGAAGCACTCAAAAAAGTACTGCCACTTCCACCGAGATCGCGGCCATGATACGGAGGATTGCTACGAGCTCTGTGATGAGATCGAAGCACTTGTCCGCCAAGGTCGGTTGAGTTGTTTTATCCGTGATCATGCCTACAGGAGAAAGCCTGAGGAACAAAATCTAGTGCCGCGTGAGGAGCGGGACGACAACTGACCTCTCGCGGGCATCAACAATATCATCAGAGGACGGGCGAGTAGAGGTGCCTGAAGCATCGAGCTCGGAAGAAGGAGCTTCCTCAAAGCATCCGTGCACTGCGAAAGTCATTTCCTTTTCTGATGAAGACCAAAAGGGTGTTGAGCCTTCTTTATGACGACATTGTAGCTATGTCCTTCATCATTGCAAGGCTTTAAAAGGAATTTTAGTACATAATGAAAGCTCGACTGATGCCTTATTTTGTAATGCCTTCCAAATGATCAGCACTCCTCTAGCTAGATTCACAGGAGATTCCATCCCAAGAAAGTACTATGAAGTTAAATCCTCTCATGGTCCAGAAAACCGAGCTCATGCAGGCCGAGCCGAGCTCATGCAGCCGAGCTCAGAAGTCTGAGCTCATGCAGGCCGAGCCGAGCTCATGTAGCCGAGCTCAGAAGATCGAGCTCATGCAGGCCGAGCCGAGCTCATGCAGACCGAGCTCATGCAGCCGAGCTCAGAAGGCCAAGCTCATGCAGGCTAAGCTCATGCAGACCGAGCTCAGAAGAACGAGCTCCAAAGGCCAACCTCAAAAGGCCGGTGCTGAGCCAAGTCCTGAGGGACTTCGAAGCTCGAGAGCCATCAAAATATCTCCAAAAGGTACAGGACGCCACTTTGGCTTCCAATAATTTCAATATTTTATCTGTTTTCAGGTCGGAGAATCCAAAAAATGACCTACGGGTATCTTTATCTCCAACGTCGCCCCGCTCCGAATAAGGGCGCACGATCGCCAACAGACGAAGTCCGTCTCCTGTATGTATTTCCAATGATGCCCTAACCAAGCTCGAGACGCCATTTCGACACCCTTCGACGACATTCGACGCCATTCGATGACATTCAACGCCCTTCGATGATATTCAACGTCATTCGACGCCCTTCGACGATATTCGACATCCTTCAACGACATTCGACGCCCTTCAACGACATTCGACGCCATTCGACGCCCTTCGATTACATTCGACACCATTCGACGACATTCGATGCCATTCGACGCCCTTCGACGGCATTCGACATCCTTCGACGCTATTCGACTACATTCGACGCCATTCGACGACATTCGACGCCATTTCGACGACATTCGATGCCATTTCAATGCCATTCCATGTCATTCAACGCCATTCGACGCCCTTCGACGCCTCCTACGACAACACGCCCCGATCTGAGTAGGGGCACCCTGCTGAGTCGACCACAAGCCAAAAAAGGCTGCTGAAGTCGATCTCAGAGCAAAGTCGCTTAGCTCCGCTTGGACAGCTCGGCTTAAGGCCGTTAGCTCCGACTGCACGAGAGGTACACCCTACTTAGCACATACATCTCCATAGACATTTGGCTATATTACAGGACGATCGACGACTGGACTACTTCTTTCGCCCGAGCCAAAAAGCAGCTCGAATTCGAAAGTCGGAAGGTAGTGTTGAGGGAAAAAATGGACCACCCCACAAGTATAATTAAAGTACCCAAATCCGACAGTAAACCTGATCTCATGCAGGCCGAGCTCACGCCTAGAAGACCGAGCTCATGCAGGCCGAGCTCCGAAGGCCGAGCTCAGAAGACCGAGCTCATGCAGGCCGAGCTCCGAAGGCCGAGCTCAGAAGACCGAGCTCATGCAGGCCGAGCCCAAAAGGCCGAGCTCATGCAGGCCGAGCTCGTCGTCCACATGCTGCGGCCATGCCCTGCAGCAGTCTCACCGTACCATGCTTTGCTTCCCAGCCACGCCATGACACATCAACTAGGGACCATGCCCTGCTACGACTGTCAACAATTAATGCGCATGGTCTCCACGGATCTCCGGCTTACTCAAAATCTCAGGCCATCCACGGCAACTCATCGACTCACTCAACTACGTCTGGTCACCCACAACAACTCATTGGCTCCAATCCCATCCTCCACGGCAACGCATTAATTCAAATGACCACACTCAACATGACGGTAACTCATTTAATTCGTCCGGTCACATCACAGGTAACCCTGTATCCTCCTATAAAAGAAAAACTTCTTCCTCTAAAAAGGAGGTTTCGGACTTCTACATACAGTCCATTTCCTTCTCAAAAATAGAGCCCCCTTTGACTTAACCATCGGAGGGCCGGCGCCGGAAATCCCGGCCACCGGCTTCTTGCAGATCCCCCGGAGGACGTAGCCCGCCGGCGTACCACCACCCGGAGCTCCCCCTTCTCAGCCAGTGGTTGTCTCCGGGTCCAATTTCCAGCAACAGATATATTGCAGTCACTTGCCCAAATAGAAAGGTCAACACTTTGATAGAGGAAGAATCGTATGCATAAAAGGAGTAAGAAGATTAGCCCGTCAAGTAGGATGAAGAAGGCTCAAGCAAGGAAGAAGTAGTGCATGCCAATCAAGGTGAAGCCTTGGTGGTCCGCCTCAGCCTGAATGCACCTGTGGTGGTGGATGAAAAAGATTGGCTAGGCTACAAAATCGTCCACACTAAATGCACTTCCCAGAGTAAGGATGACCTTAGCTGTGGGACTTCCATGTTAGGGTATTCATCTTGCCCAGTAAGTTGTAATGCATTAGGAGCTGCTGAGTCTCATCTTTCTCTACATAAAGAAATTGTATATCTAGATGGGAAATAATCTAGTTCATCCATGGCAAGAAGCATCCCTCCCAATCCTCTTGTGGTGACAAAGGCCCCAGTCCTTGCCTTCCACCAGTGGTGTGACGCTGAATGCCAATGAGAAGAAACATAACAATGGCTCGTTCTTCTTTCAATGATGTCTCATTTGGTATAGATGAATATGATGATCAGCTGTATTATCAGGCATAAGCTTGTCATCTGCTGCTATAATAGACAACGACAATATTTCACAATTGAAGCTTCAAAAGGGAATTTATGATCACCAGAGTTTTCTCTTTAATTCACAAAGCGGGCAGAGCCATATTAAGCAATATACTTTCCTGAAAACTTCTGATCCAGAATGTTTACATACATCCTTCGTTCCACAGTCTTCTAAGTCTTCATATGCTGATTCAGCATAGTCAAAGGTTCCTTCATACCCTAATGTATGGAAGAGCATGACTTTTCTTAAGAGCATGGGGTAGAATATGTACGAGGGCTCGTGCAAGCGTGTGTTTAGTTCTACATTGGTTTTTCTCTAGATAAATCTTGGGTACTTATACAAGATCAAGAAACCCAAATAATACCTTCCGACTAGCCTTTTTGAGTGAGATCCTGGATTATTACAAATGATATCAAAGCGGATCTGGTCCATAATCTATATGAACTAGGGGACACTGCAGCAAGAATTTATTAGGGTTGACCATGGGCCGAGCGTGGTGCTTGTAATTAGATTTGAATGGATTTGAATCCTTAACTTAACGAAAATGATGGGGTTTAAACATGGGGAGTATGTGAAGACCCATGCGGACATGTATTTAGTCCTACATCGGTTATTCGTTGGATAGATCTTGAGTACTTATACAAGATTAAAGAATCCAAAACCTTTCGGAGAATTGAGGAACTCAAGACACACATCAATGCGACAACATCTACTAGATCTAATACTGGAAAGAGTCTTGGTCAAACAAATTAAAGGATAGTCCCAAACAAATTTGCATCAACTGCTTCCATGGCTCAGATTGGTCTAAATTTTCTCTTGGTCAAATCCTTTGCCATAACAAGCATCTCCGGACGTTCACCCCCGTCTGGACAAAAATGAAGAAGATAAACATAATCTTAATTGATGTCTGATTTCAGTTACAGCTTTCACACAGAGGAGAAGATTATTACGATGCCTTTAAATGCATTGTTGTTGCTGTCTGGAGGATTCCTGCAATCTCATTTCTGTCTCAAAGTGGGTCATCTGTTGGGTACTCTATCTGATCTCCTTTTTGTGGGCTTCGCTTTTGCTTCCATTTTGTTTTCTGACTCCTTTTTAACTGTCATTTTTTCTTAAATGAAAACAGAGTTAATATATATGTACAGCTATCAACTTCATATTGGCAGCTAGTTCTTGCGGTTCAATACATCAGCGACTACTATGAACAGCAATGGCGATACAGATCACCTTGTTTGAGTCCTTGTTTGTTGATAAACCATCTGCTTGGCTCTTGATCGACAACGAAGGCAGATTTGCTAGTATAAAGAATGTTTCTAATCCAAGAACACCATAGAGCTCAAGCCAAAAACCTCTCTTCTCCAGAAGAGTGAGCAGAAATTCCACTTGACATTTTCAACCACGTACTTGAACCAATTTGCAAAGAATGACTTTGGCCTTGATTTTCTTGCAGTATGATATGATTTCTGTAGCAGTTACATAATCTTCAAGAATCTGGCATCCTTTTATGAAAGCGGATTGGGAATTGGAGACAAGGGCCGGTGTCTATCCTCTTTGCTAGTCTGTTGGAAAGAACTTTGTAGATGAATTTTATGAGCCATTGATGAGACTAATATGGCTCCACCATCTATGTATAAGTAACAATCTAAAAATGACATTATCATTAGTGAACAGTGAACTCATTTATTTATTATTATTTCCTATAACCAAAAAAGAATCGCGACTCCTGAATTTGCAATCTTGGAAAGCTTACACACACTTTCAACAGCAGTCATAAAACAACATTTCATAAGCTATGGTCATCATTTATATATGACCGGCCATTGCTTTTGTTGTCTTTTTTTTCTTGGTACGAAGTGAGGCAGAGTTACATTTCGCATGTGCAATACATGTGCTCAATTTAAGAACACGAAGCCCTGGACGGTAGGATTAATCAAAGATCTTTAATACTGCAACCACCAAAGTTGTGCCGTCCATGTCTCATGGCTTTTATACATGACATGATGGACGTAAAGTTCAACTAACGTTTACTTTTGTATCAAAAAAAAAAAAAAACTAACGTTTACATTACTATTACTTAGAAAACTAAAAACTTACCTACGGATGATATCCCTATGATGAATGTACATAGAATTCAGTCCACGCTTCAGTAAGCAAGCAATTAGAACGAACTGAGGGGGTCGGAAATAATTTAACCTTACACTATATTCTACATCCTTAATAAAAAGATGCTGAGCTCAGGAGCGTCATATTTGAAACCGCTGCCTCCACGCTCACCGCCGTCCGGGCTTATCATGTAGAGCGCTTCCGAGTCCACGCTCCCCACGACCCTCTGAAACTTGGCTCGCATGTACATCAGCTCACAATGAGCCCCACCACCACCTCCACACGATAACCCTTCATTCTCACACTTCCCCATCTTCAGAGGATGAGGTGGTGGAAGGGGAGGAGCAACTGGTGGAGGTGGAAGCATCCCGGCGCCTACCGACACCGCCTGCACTGCTTTCAGCACATGGAGGTCGGCCCCGTTGCACCGGCGAGACACGGCGTACCCGCGCTGCTGCCCATTGCAGTACATGCTCCACACCGGCTCCTCCCACAGCGAGCGCCGCGGAGAACTACTCTTGCTTTTCTTCTTGCTCGCGTCGGCTGTGTTGGTTGTAGCAATCCGGTCGCATTCGAGTAGTATCCTCGGCATACCGGTCGCCATCTCCTTGACTAGCTGATTCATTGGGATGCCCAGCTCCAGAAGCAAGGCGGGCTCGGACCGGGGATCCGTCTGCACCGTAAAGCTCACCCGCCCCCTCTTAAGGCCGAAGAACGTTCCGATGACCTTCCTGCGAGCTGAAGGCGTAGGCTTGAGGGGTGCAATGGCCGGCAAGGCCGGCCAGTGGCACGTTGGCGTCAGGAAGGTGGGGAAGATGGAGCGGAAGATCGATGCGGCGAACATCGTTATGGTGAACTTTTTGGTCCTCCTCCGGTGAAGGAGCGGCAGGCCGAGAGGGGATAAAGCCTCATCGCGTTCGTCGGAAGAGGAGAAGGAGAGGTCCATGATGTGTGCTGCATCTGTGCTCCCCGTCGTCATCGGTTTTTGCTCGGTTGGTGGAGATAGCAATAAGGACTGTTGGTGGTGGCGGTAATGCTTTGAAGATTACCAGCAGCCAACGAAACGGAGCGGAGCAAATGGGCTTCACAAGACCGCATTCTCCATTAAACCTACAATTTAAGGGCGAGTGCTTGCTACTGTTAACACAGAGATGTCACACACATTAGGAAAAAAAAAACAAAGTTTACGTGGAATTTTCTCATTGATCTCTTCTGAGCTGGCACCGTCCATCTGCTAGTAATACTTTTCAGTATGATTTATATATATATATATAGATAGAGAGAGAGAGAGAGAGAGAGAGAGAGAGAGAGAGAGAGAGAGAGAGCGAGGAAGAGCCAGGAGATAACTAATTTTAAAAGGTTTGTCCAATTGTTTGTTGTAGTTTAGGTAACACAAGTCCATGATATGATGCTGTCGAGGGGAAAGAGGAAGAGGGTGCGTGGAGGGGAGGCGTAGCGAGCCAACCAGAGCTTCCCGAAGCCTAGGTGGGATGGCGCAGGGGATGACGTGAGCCTTTAGTATTTGTTCTTCGGTTAGTAGCAGTTTTTTTTTTTTTTTTAATAATAATCTTTGATGGTTTCAAATGCAAGACGGGTTTGATGGAAGGGACTGGTGCTGCCACCAAGGTGGTAGCCTGGTGGTAAGGAGGCTTGGACTCCACCCATGTTGCTCAGGTTCGAAACGCGCATGCATCCCCCACGTCCGGATGGCTTTGTGTGGATATGTTTTTCTTTCATCAGTACTGAGATGGCGCTGGGGCGACGTACTCACACGTGGATGGCCCAGTGGGGTTTTCCACAGGTTGAAGAGGGCACGCAGAAATATGGCTCTGTGTGGATATGCTTTCCTTTCACTAGTACTGAGGTGGCGCTGGGGTGACGTACTCACACGTGGATGGCCCAGTAGGGTTTTCCACGAATTGGGGAGGGTACGCAAAAACTTGCGACCCACATCGAAAATTCTCTGGTGGAAGGGGGGCCCAGTAGGGGCTGCTATGTGGGTGGGGTTCTGCCCCTCCCCCTACTCTCTTTTTTTTTTTTGTTTTTTTTAAGGGACTGGTGTGTCTTGTAGTGCTGGGTAGGTAAACTATTTAGTGTCAATACGTGTCATTGTAATATTAAATAGGACATTTAGTCGAAATAGTTGACCTCTTAGGAGCGCAACCATAAGATGTATGTAATAAACTTCAAGAAGAATCTGTTATTTAATAAGTGAAAGCTAATTTTCTATATAATACCTTCTCTCGGATATATGGTGCATGCATGCATGCACAGTTGACCAGTCCATTCAAGTAACCGGGGCTGTGGACCGCCCCCCTTCCGTTCCAGAATTGGGTTGCATCCTTTTCTTTGGGACCATTTTGTTTTTTTTGTAAGAAAAAAAACAATAGACTATTGCTAAATCTAGCATGTGCAGGCAGGTGCAATGAGTTGTGCACGGTGTTAGATCAGCGTGTATAATTTTCAAGGATGCCTAAAGAGCCGGCCGGAGGGATCGGCTTCATCCCAGAGATGGGACATCCCATGGTGAAAATTTGGCCCAAGCTCGGGCTTAATGAGCACCGATCCTCTATGGTGCACGGGCTACGCTGCAGAGTGCTATGCAGTAATTAGGAGATGGATATCCATCAAACAAAGCAATTCACAAGTGCGTATCTTGCCCTACAGAGTGCATATTATCTAGTAGTAATCAAGTCATTTTGACTTCTGATGACCACCAAATAATGGGGATTGGATTGGTCTGATCATGTTTAACGATGAGATTGGGTTGGGCACTTTAGCATCTTCAGCTGATGTATTTAATTTTCCAAGTCTTTTAAGTCTACAAGCTGGGCAAACTGTTGTGGAATTGGCTTGTGTTTTTTTCTACCTTTTTTTATCTGTGGATCTAATTCAGACTAGTAATGAGCCACACATCCCAAGGTACACTACAGAAAAATACATTTTTTTCAGTATTTTTATGATCTTTACCGACACTTATAAGTAGCAAAAAATTTTTCCGACGCTTTTGGAAAGTGTTGTAAAAGATCGATTTTAAGCATAGCTAAAAGACTCAAAGCCTACGCTTAGCCTTCAATATTTTTTAAATAATATTTTTTTCAGCATCCGTATTCCTCCTTACATTAGAGAGTCTAACCTTGCAAATCCTCGGTAGGTGGTGGGTGCGCTTGGTTTTCCCATTTCCGCCGGATGTAGATCTGCCAAGAAAAAGAACCAACAAGAACAATATGATATGGAACATATATGTCTTATTTGTAGGTGAATAAATAATCTATACCTTGATGATAGACAAAACAACCGTGGCGAAGCTGTACAATCCCAAGAATAAAAACGAAGCAGTGGAGCTGCTCAAGCCCTTTGAAGGACACAAATGGCTCATGATCCTGATGCCACAGACCATCAACACCAAGATACAAAGAAATCCGGCACAACAACGACCTACATTACTATTCCCTTCTCACCTCAGCACAGTGATGAGGAGGCCTCAAGAAGCCTTCTCGCAACCTTCGTCCGAATCGAAGGAACTGAATCAGAACCCTCGTCCAGTTTTTGGAAGTCACTATCCGTGCAGGTATGGAATCGGCTGTTGAAAAAAGACGAGGGAATGCAGATGTCGAAGATCCACATAGCCGTTTGGCTCAGCATCGACGATATCAGCCCCAGCAACATCAACTCTTTGAATTTGTTTTTTCCAAAGACAAGGACAAACACCTAGGCATCAGTAAACAAAACTAAGAAGGAATTCAAGAACTCCAAGAAAAAATAAAAACCTTCACGAATCTTCTCGAGAGCGGCGAGCATCGCCTTCCTCTTTGTCTTCTTCAACCACGGCATTCGGGGGATGACAAGAAATCAAGAAATAGAGCACGAGTTGGAGGATATTGAGAGGGAGGTGGGGAGAGAGAGGAGATACTTTGGCGAAGCGGTAGATGCAGCACTCGACCAAGAAGCAGACGACGATCATGGCGGTGGTGACGGTGGCCACCGACCACGTCGGGGTCTCCGCTAGAGACCGTCCTTCGCCCATGACGGTGAACACCGACCACGTCGGTGGTTCTTTTTCTTCAGCATCCTCAATGCAGTGGAGTCATAGGATCCAAGAGCACCGCCGGATCGGAGCTCGGGATGGAGGTGAGAGAGCAGGGGGAGGCGGTGGATTGATGTCGGCGTCGGAGGGAGGAGGAGAGGAGAGGAGACGTTTATAAAAGCTAGAGCATCAATTAGAGGGGGCTGATATTAGAATGGATTTGGCCTCCGACGACGCTTTTTAAGCATCGTCGATTCTGAAGCTTTCCCGACGCTTTTTAGAAGCGTCGGCAAAGTTTGGCGCTGAACCAAAATTTTTCGATGTTTCTCCCTAGCATCGGAAAAAAATGGCGGAAAATCTTGTTTTTTCTGCAGTGTACTTAGTCCAGGTTTTTGTATTGGTCCATTTTGCTTGGTCTGATGTTAGTGGGACTATAGCCTACGTGATGGAAAATGCTTCTTGGTACAAACGTTATTACTATTAGGTTATGAATTAGCCTAGAGAAGGGCCTTGGGTTTGGTCACCCCAGGCCATCAGATATGCAATAGTATTTATTGTGGTGCTCGTCTAATTTCACGTGGTGACGAAGGGGTCTAGGTTGTATTTTTCATGCAAAAGAATGATTGTTCTTATTTTACGACATCAACCGTTGGACCACGGATTGTACAAATCTCAAAGCACTCCAATATTTTCTTCCATCATCTGCACAGATCTTAATGCGGCTATTGTGTGATCCAACGAGTGACATCATGAAGAAAAGGCGGACGCACTCTTTCGTGCAAAAGGTACAACCCGAATCTGCGATAAAGAAATTTATAGCAAGTTATTATACTTTCTTAGCATTACTACATATGAATCATGGTTTGACCGAACTTGTATTAAAATATCAAAGATAAAAATATTAAAGATAAAAATATAATAAAAAAATTAATATTTTTTGCATCAAATATCATTATTACTGTTTTTTTACGGTAGAAATAAAAGTAACCATGAATTATCTGCTCTTGGAAAGCTTGTAAGAAAAGTTATATATGAATATCGATATACATAGAAATTAATTTTTAAATAATTTAAACAGCAAAACTTTGAAAATCTCATAAAGAATAAAATAAAATAAGCTTATTTTTTAGTTTTATAGAATAGAATAGGATTTTTGTATAAAATAATAATTAAAATATGAAATATCATAATGTATATAAATAATTATTTAATGACTTGAATGTATATGGATAAGTTAAATAAATATTTCTCATACAATAATATATATTGTAGCTTGGTGGCTAAGAGCTTGCCATTCAAACTATATCACTAGGTTCAAGCTTCACAAATTTGGGTTGAGGGCGACTCAGCTGTTATTATTTCCACGATTAATGGGTCTAATAATGCTTTATGTTTAGCTTCTTCTCTACTGCAGGCTATTTTATGTTCGAAGCATTCTTATTTGGTACACAAGGATTCTCATACACGCAGAATGGGGAATCAAGCAGCAAACTGGGCTGCTACATGTGTATTGAAAGGCTGATTTTTCTTTAATAGGATGGCTTATTTGTAGAGAATTCTAATTTCTGATGTAGCTACTGTTGTTATCCATCATTAGATTGCTGTTTTCTGCGGCTCTGTTTTTGTTTTCTGGCTCCATTTCTGCATATACTTTATAGTAATGCAATGCTCTTTGTTTCCTACCAGAAAACTTTATCACTAGTTTGAATCCAGGGTTATACTATTTATTTTTGAGATTTTTTAATCCAGATATCATTGTTTAGTATCAACATATATAATTACTACTAAATATTTTAATAAAATACTGGGATTGAAACTTTAACAGCATTTATGTATACAGTTAAAAAAGATATTTTTATCGCTATTTTCTGAAAATGCAATAATTAATTCCTGACACTATCTTAACACATACATAAGAAAATGCCACAAAAATACCAAAAAAGATATTTACAGTATTTTTTTACTTATAGTAGCAGTTAAAAATGCCATTAATAAAAAATTTTCCTCTCATTCAAATTCTAATGTTATAGACCATTATATGTAATTCTCTTAGATCCTCGCTAAAAATTGCCTTGCCTGAGCATAACAGAATCTAATTTCAAATAAAGAATATAAAAATATTAAGGGTCGGGTTGGGTTGGTTTGGAGATATACTTAAAACTAAACTAATTTAAATTGATTTTCTAAAATCAAAATTGAACTGACCATATACAAAAACTACTTGAAACCAACCCAAGAAATTTGGTTCAATTTAGTTCAATTTATCAAGTTAATATTCAACGGACTAGGCTAACTATAAATATAAAAATACAATTTACATATAAGAGAAAATATAAAGAAAATTAAAATAGATTGGAGACATATATGGGTCAGGTTAGTTCAGTTTGAATTGGTCTTTTCAAAACCTAAACCGAAATCAAATCACACTTTTCCAATTCAAGCTTTTATCAAAACGACACCGAATTGGATTTAAAAAAAATGATATAAGTGGAACCAAAGAGACTAGTTCGGATCGCCAATTTTTTTACACACCCTTAAAAGATATAAATAAAGAAAATACTTACAACAGACAATTCTTTTATAGATTATAATTTTGTTTGTTTCTAAATACTCATCACAGCTTATGTCCATTTGAGTTATGCTCTAAAGGAATTACAAACTGCTAGTATTTGGGATGAAGATGATTTAAATATTGCTATTTTTTGCATTAATGAAAGCAAGCTGACAATAGCCATTCTCATCTATCATATATTTGAAAGCTCATCAGTCATCAACCACAAGATCAAGTGCCATATAATTTTAGAGAAGAAAATTAGATAATTGTTTGGTCGGCTTGGAAATGTAAATGTTATCCTTGCCATGAATGTCTTTTCTTCTTTCAAGTTTATCTAGTCTAGACACCCCCCCCCCCAACAAAAAAAAAAAAAAAAAAAAAAAAAAAACTAAATTGTTGCAATTAATAAAGTGCCATTATTCTTCATGGCTAAATCTCTTCCCATCTATCCATCCGTAAACCTTCACCACACCCTTTATACTTTAATTTATCCTAACTTCGCAAAAAAATCTTATTTTCTAATATTTGACTGTTTTTAGGATGAAATTTTCTATTTTTACCTTCAAATAAAGTTCTACATCTTAAATCAAAGGCCTAACCTCTCCTCAATCTTGCCTAAGCATTTCTTAACCCCATCAAGCCTAACCCATACCCTTCCAAGCCTAATTTATTATGATTAGTCCAAAATATCTTTTTTCTCATTCTTACAATATTTTTGGAAGAATTTCTCATATTACTCCCTAAATTGACCCCTTTTCACTTTCTATCCAAATACCACTCTATCCTATCCAAATGACCACAGCCTAGCTAGTTGTTGGGTGCATAACATGTTAAGGCTATGCACAATATTGTTTGACCATGTACCTTAAGTCAACACTTGCTAAAATTGGACCTCTCATATATTTTTATTTAGACTTGGCTGAGGTACTTTTTACTATCACCCCTCATCTTATTTTTGCCTACACTTTGATCATGATTTTCAATCAAAATCTAAAAATCCTGAGAGAATTCTAAGATATTGTCACTCAATCTAATTCCATCTCTTGGTTATCACACCCTCTCATCTTAAGACCACACCAATCATAACACTTAGAACCTTCTCTCCTCTCCCCACATAACCTCCTCTAGAACTCTCACGATTCTCTATTAACTTATTAAATTACATCCACCCACGCCCCCAATCTTCCTCATCAATACTTTGTTACATGGTATCCTCTCCTTAATCTCCTAGAAAAATATTCCTAACTATCACTTAATTACACTCATAACTACCTAGATTCCTTCTCCCCCATCTCATGCAAAATTTCTTTATATATACCTCTTTGTAAGTTCTCCCTTCACTCTTTTCCTTCTTCTAATAACACTTGCAAAATCCTCTCCATAATGACCTATATTTTCATCCAGGTCAAGATCTATTACATTTGTTGGCTTGAAATTATGTTTTGTGTTTGGTCTCCCTAATCCTATCATCCTACTCTTAATTTATCCTATTAGTCCTAGATATGTTCATAAGCCCTCTAAAATCGTATACTTTAGCATCTAGATCTGTTTTAATTTACATCTTTGCAAGTTACACTATTCTCTATTAGATCTAGAAAACACACAATTGTCCTCTCTATATGATCCTTGCCATTCATCTTAGGTCTAAAGTATCAATCCTTGTAAATTCTATTCCATTGGTCAAAACATTCCATCTCACATACCTTTTTCTAGCCCTTAAGATCTCAAGAATACTCTAGAACCATTGATCATAGCCCCCGATTTGTCCCCTCTCCATCTATAAATAGATCTCTTCTCTTAAAAGGGGGAAAAATTAGAGCCTTAGGGATATGCCATAATAGAAATCCTAAACAATCCCCTTCTCTTTCCTTCTTCAACCTTTCTCCACTTCAAGAAAATCCTACATCTAGCCATTAGCCACCTCTACAAGCCATCAAGATGACTAGATGACCTATCCTTTCCTCCTAGTTAGGACCTCTCTTAGTAATGACCCGAAACTAAGAGGAAAGGTAGAGAAAATGATTTAAAAAGGGATTGAGATGCAACATTGGCCTTCTCTCTTCTTCTCCTCTTTCTCCTCTCTCTTCTCCTTCTTTTATATTTTAAGAGCACAAGAAGAAATGTTTAGGAAGAGTTCTAATATGTTTGAGAGTTGAGAAGAAAGCCGGATGTGCGAGGGGTAACAAGGGGCAGCATGATTGTTTGAAAAGAAGATAACTAACTTTCCACAAATGCGACATTCAGCTTTCGAGGCTGCATCTATGAGAAGCAAGAGAGGTTTAGCTTTACATAAACCACATTTTGAGGAGTCTTTAATACAGTCCAAAATTACTTTTCAGTTGTAGCCAAACACTCAAAATTCTGTCTTTTAAACCCATAATCATATTTGGCGAGTGCAAACACACCTCCTGACATGGCATTCTTTTTGTAATCCTTAAACTTCGTGATTATTGCTTTCCTCATTATTGATAATTTTCTATATCTCATCTAAGCTGTAATAAATTGTAATTTGGATAGCAATTAGTTCCTATATACTTCATCATGCCTTGTTACTTTGTGACGTCAAAGAATGCAAAGGAATCTGAGAAATGCTAAGATCTTGAACTAATATGAAAGCAATCTAATGTTTGACAAGTTCTTTTTAGAAATCTCGTTGTGCTCATAACCTATTGCATTACAATTGTGCCAAGTATACAAGGTCCAATCCCCTGCATATCCAACTTATTCAAGAAAAATGCAATTATGCTTAGTTTCAAAACTCTTGGAGTTTCTTTCATATATCTTGAAAAATGTGGATGGTGTTATGATTATTTCATAGGATATTACCCAACAAAAAATTGATCATCGTAATGCACATCTATGTTCATGTAGATAAAGCCTAATCTATGAGAAAGATTCACAAGTAGGTCTTTAGTTTGTCATGATAAAAAATAAAAAAAAATGCAGAACTTAATATTTTGATTATCTGGTCCTTTATTGTACCCCTCCAGTATTACTAATCTCTGTCATAGTCGGCCTTACTACCTAGTGAATTATAAACCAAATTCATGATGCTCAGAATATAGCTTAGAATACTGGGCATTTGAGCTTTTGATTTTATCTAGCTAGAGTAATGCACAATTCAGAGAGGAATGCATCACTTATTGCAATGTAGTATAGGTTATTCACCTTCTTTTGAACTACTGCTTTGGCTCAAGTTAGAGATATAATGCTAGTAGTAGTTAATGATGATTCAGTATTTTTGGAAATATAGAGTAAATACAGAAGATGTCACATATACATAATCATTTATGGATTCAATGCAACTGTAAGGTGTGACTTATTATAGCCCTAAGTTCATAAATATAAAAGATTCTTTTTATCCTCCCCCTAGTTACTGAACTAAAAAGTTCATAGCAGCAACCCATGTGAAATGAGATTTGTTCTAGAAATATGTTGTTACCATGTCTCTACAACTCTTAGCTTCTAGCTTTTGCAATAGGACTTCTACTTGCCTTTGGTCATGATATTGGGGCAAACTTTTTCATCAATAGTCCTACAATCATGAGACTTTTGCATATATGACTTCCCTACTCACAATCTCTATATTACTTCACTCAGTAGTGGGAGTTTTTTTAGGTGAATATAGTGATCTAGTTTCTCCCATACTTACATGTGTTGAAAAATAGCCCCACATTGGATAGGTTAAGAACTCTAGTGGTGCTTATATGCTTATGGGCCAATTTACCCACTAGCTTAAGCTTTAGAGTAGATCTAATTTTGCAACCTTTTATGCAATTGGCTATCTTTTGATTCAAGTTTGGACTTCATGCTAAGGTTTGCAGCATTTTCTTCTTTCCATCACATGGATGCTCTTATTTTGACATCTAAGCTTTCAAAATTGAGATGTGTCATTGTGGCACGCAAATCATTTTGTCTAGTTGCACTTTTTCTTTTTACAAACAATGTTAGATTGAGTTAATTAACATCTCCTATACTGCCATAAATATCCATTGAATTCCAATCAAGTAATTTATCTTCTATATTGTTTTATATGATTCTTAAAACTTTTGATATTGCATAAGGAGCATAATATCTTTTTATAATTAGATTCAAGTGTTTCTTGGTATCCACTGATTTTTGTTAAAGTAGAACTTGGTAAACTTGCTTATTATGTTAAGAGCTGATGGGATGAGCCATGCATTTTTTTCTCTTTATTAAAAGTATATAAGTTCTTGGTAAATTGAGATGTGTCCTTGCGGCATACAAATCATTTGGTCTAGTTGCACTTTTTCTTTTTACAAACAATATTAGATTGAGTAAATTAACATCTCCTATACTGCCATAAATATTCATTGAATTCCAATCAAGTAATTTGTCTTCTATATTTTTTTATATCATTCTTAAAACTTGTGATATTGCGTAAGGAGCATAATATCTTTTCATAATTAGATTCAAGTGTTTCTTGGTGTCTACTGATTTTTATTAAAGTAGAAATTGGTAAATTTGCTTATTATTGTAAGAGATGATGGGATAAGCCACGTAATTTTTTCTCTTTATTCAAAGTATATAAGTTCTTGGTAAAGGGATTATAGATTGGATTGCTACGTGGTCCTCTTCTGTCAAGCTTGCACCCTTCT
This sequence comes from Phoenix dactylifera, assembly GCF_051530095.1. Classification (NCBI taxonomy): domain Eukaryota; kingdom Viridiplantae; phylum Streptophyta; class Magnoliopsida; order Arecales; family Arecaceae; genus Phoenix; species Phoenix dactylifera. The sequence goes on along the minus strand of NC_143198.1, from coordinate 19,042,700 downwards.
AGTGATTACTCTTGGATGCAAGTTGTCACGCCCCGGATCCGGATCCGTGACACGGCCGTGCTATTGCCGACTACCGCCCACAATAGCACGCAGCCTCATACCTGGGAAATAGGGTAGTCAAACCAACCAAATCTTTTCATGTGTATTCATCTAGTACAACATGCTGGTCAGTACCCAAATACAGAGCTTCTACGTAGTTTATATACACAAAAGTATATACTTGCTTTACCCCAAAAGAAAGAAGCGCTAATACCAAATTAACGTGTCTCTGGCAGCTATCAGTGGTGAGGATCTGAAAGAAAAAAGTAAATAAATGGATATAAGCTACACGGCTCAGTAAGTAATCCTGCATAATCCTACCGGATCAACCAGTAGACTAAACATGTAAATCAGGGTTTTGAGAAGCTGACATGCATGTTTATCTAATAATCATCATGGCATAATAAGTATGCGATTTAAACAAAGCAGTAGTGCAAATCACAACAATTTTCATAATATATGCATATGAAACCGTGCCCCCCGGCATGCCGTGGTCCTTTTTCTCTCGGATGCTACTACGAAGTCCATTCGGCCACTGGCGGGGCCAGCTAGTCATTCTCGGCCACTAGCAAGGCCAGCGAAGTTATTCTCGGCCACTAGCAAGGCCAGCTCAGTTGCATTCGATCAGTAGCATCTTTGAGCCCGTTACAGTGCCTCTTGGCTAACTAAGACTTTATAAACTTACATGCATGATTAAAATATCAGTATCATCATGTCGCATACATAGCCATAGCTTCTGGGATCATGCAAGTTACTTATGCATTGTAACATATCAGGCATGAAACATATATACTTAAAATAAATGCTTAGGAAACATTAATAACATAATATGATCCATAACAGGATTAGGACAGGTTACTTACATTCTTCACTAATCATGCATACAATTCAAATTGTATAAAAAAACACTGGTTCATCTTATAAAACGTATTACAAGATCTACGATAGGATTAAGACAGATTACTTACCTCAATTCGCTTTCCAAATTGCTCAAGTCCAGGTGACTAATCCTCAATCACCTAAAACAACATCATAGGGATTACATTATTCCCCCTTCATTTATTATAAAATTTCTTAGTTCATCATACTATGAACTTACTTGCTTGGGTCCTATCCAAGGATTTAGCCCAAGTCCAAGTTGAAGCCTTTGGGATTCGATTTAAAACCAGATTGGGTCCACCTGGGTTGATTGGGTTTTTAATTAAAGGATTGGGCCTCGTTTATAATTGGGTCCAACCTTTTCTAGCCAATTGGGTCCTCTGATTTGGTCAACGTGGCTCATTTGGGTCTGAGTCAGGATTAGCCCAAGGTCAATTCGACCTTCTGTCAGTTAAATTGGGCTTGAATTGGGCCTGATTTACAATCAATTAGGTATGCTGAGACCAACTCAGCTTAATTGGATTCAGACCCAATTTAATTTGGGCTTAACGTGTTTCGGATCCGAACCCGATTCCGGCCCGTTAACCCACTCTTTTCTTTTCTCTTCTCATTTTCTTTCTTTTCTTTTCTTTTTCTTTTTCTTTTCTTCTCTTCTCTTCTCCTTTTTCTTTTCTTCTCCTTCCCGAAGCTTCCTCCCCTCCTCCTCTCTTTCCTTCCTTCTCTCCCGATCTCCCCCTTCCTCTCTTCTCCGACGATGGCCGGACGGCGAGCGGAGGGGAGGATGGCGAGCGGAGGGGGACGGGCCACGACCGGCGGCGTCCGCGGCCAAGCCCCATGGCATCCCCGGCCGAGCCCGCGGCCGAGCTCTCGGCTTCCCCGGTCTTCTTCTTCTCCTCCGGCCGGATCTACGGCCTCTTCCTCCTCTCTCTTTCTTTCTTTCTTTCTTTTCTTTGGTCCTTCCCCTCCGGCACCACCCCATATTCTCTCTCTCTCTTACTCCCAAACCCTCTCTCTTCCTCTCTCCATTTTCCCCTGTGAAGGAAGAAGGGGGGTTTGGGAAGGCCGAGCCACAGTCGGCAGTGCCACCGCCGAGCTCGCGGCGTCCACAGCCGCGCCTGCGGCTGAGCCCACGGCCGCGCCTGCGGCTGATCCCGTCGGCGCGGGCGTCGGCTGCTGGCAGACCAAGGGAGCGGCCGCACGCGGTGAGCCCTGTTTCTTCCCCTTCCTTTCTGTCTTTGTTTCTTTCTTTATTATCTTGAATAAATCAGGAGGAGAGAAGGCAGGGGGCTTACCTAGCTTTTGGAAGAAGTCACGAGCCTCTCCTCCGGCGACGGAAGTAGGTTGGCAAACCCTCTCTCTCTTTCTCTCGTTCGGTGTTTAGGGGGGTCTGTGATTTGGGGTTGCCGGCAGAGGCTTAATTGATTATTTAGAGGATGAGACCCCCCTCTAAGAGGTCCCATCCTCTCCATTCCCTCCTGCTCCGGGACTGGCCGCCGCCTCCCCTTGTCTCCGGCGCGCCGGCAGCGGCTGTCAGCAGGGGTGAGGGTCACCCCTCCCTGTCGGTCTTATCCCTTCGTTTTTATTTCTTTTTTTTTTTTTTAAATATGATAACAGCACTGCCCACAGTGAAATTTGGGCCCAACCCTTAACTGGGCCCATTTCTTATTGGGCCTAGTAGGTTCTGGGCCCGGACATTACACAAGTGGACAAAGTTGGACCTATCTTTGAAGGATAAGCAACGACTTGCCATTGGAACAAATGGCACAAAGATTTAACCTAGTGATCGGTGTCACAACTGATTAATTTTTCAACCTTTTATCCAATTGGCTCTCTTTTGATTCAAGTTTGGACTTCATGCTAAGGTTTGCAGCATTTTCTTCTTTCCATCATATGGATGCTCCTATTTTGACATCTAAGATTTCATAATTGAGATGTGTACTTGTGGCATACAAATTATTTTGTCTAGTTGCACTTTTTTCTTTTTACAAACAATGTTAGATTGAGTTAATTAACATTTCCTATACTGCCATAAATATTCATTGAATTCCAATCAAGTAATTTGTCTTCTATATTGTTTTATATCATTCTTAAAACTTGTGATATTGCATAAGGAGCATAATATCTTTTCATATTTAGATTCAAGTGTTTTTTTGGTGTCTACTGATTTTTATTAAAGTAGAACTTGGTAAATTTGCTTATTATGTTAAGAGATGATGGGATGAGCCATGCAATTTTTTTCTCTTTATTCAAAGTATATAAGTTCTTGGTAAAGGGATTATGGATTGGATTGCTACGTGGTCCCCTTCTGTCAAGCTTGCACCCTTCTAGTGATTACTCTTGGATGCAAGTGGACAAAGTTGGACCTATCTTTGAAGGATAAGCAATGACTTGCCATTGAATAAAAGGGCACAAAGATTTAACTTGGTGATCGGTGTCACAACTGATTAATTTTGCAACCTTTTATGCAATTGGCTCTCTTTTGATTCAAGTTTGGACTTCATGCTAAAGTTTGCAGCATTTTCTTCTTTCCATCACATGGATGCTCCTATTTTGACATCTAAGGTTTCAAATTGAGATGTGTCCTTGTGGCATACAAATCATTTTGTCTAGTTGCACTTTTTCTTTTTACAAATAATGTTAGATTGAGTTGATTAACATATCCTATACTGCCATAAATATTCACTGAATTCCAATCAAGTAATTTGTCTTCTATATTGTTTTATATCATTCTTAAAACTTGTAATATTGTGTAAGGAGCATAATATCTTTTCATAATTAGATTCAAGTGTTTCTTGGTGTCTACTGATTTTTATTAAAGTAGAACTTGGTAAATTTGTTTATTATGTTAAGAGATGATGGGATGAGCCATGCAATTTTTTTTGTTTATTCAAAGTATATAAGTTCTTGGTAAAGGGATTATGGATTGGTTGCTACGTGGTTCCCTTCTATTAAGCTTGCATCCTTCTAGTGATTACTCTTGGGTGTAAGTGGACAAAACTGGACTTATCTTTGAAGGATAAGCGACAACTTGCCATTGGATAAAAAGGCACAAAGATATAACCTAGTGATCGGTGTCACAACTAATTAATTTTGTTATTTGATCAATTTTGTATGCATCTGGTCTTGCAGCTTATGACTTCCATGAGTTACATAAAGATTCAACAATACATTAAAATTGTTTCATCCCTTGTGTTCCTCACGTGTCAATACGATGTTATATATTTGTTTGCTTGCAATTGGACTACTTGCAATTGCAGATGCGTCAAGTGAATGACAGATACATGTCCAAAACAACTGTTGGGATGCTTACAATTATAGCTGCAAACTATATTTAAATTACAAAACATGAATCCAAATTATGTAATTTTGAATTGTAGGCAAGATTGGTTACCGTTCCAATTATAGGATTGGTTGCAATTGGGAGAAGTCCTCAACCCTCATCACTCTCCCCATGTTAAAGTTTAATATTTATATAATTTTAACATCTTCTATATGTATTAATTATTTTAGTATATACATGATAAAATATAGATTACTGTTAAAAATACATATTATCATATCATCAAATAAATTTTATAATATTATATTACTATGATAATTATAACTATAATATTAATAATATAACTATTATTATGCCCATAATACACATGATTAATTATTATTTTTATAGTTTTATCTTGAAGATTCTTATTATAATCTTTATGTAAAAATATAATTCAAATCATAATTATACTTAAATATATATTACATAATAATTATTATGCATTAAAAATATATATTTATGATAATAATATTTATAACTATATAATAGCAAATTATTTTATAATGATATAATTATTATAGTAATTATTTTATAATATAATAATATAATAATTATATTATAGTTTATTAAAACTATGAAAATTTGAAAGATATTTGAATATAATATTATGTTGATGAAAGATCACAATTTGATTATCCCATGAAAATCATCCCATAAAATGGTTCCATCAAGCATTGTTTTAGCTTTTTATTTTTAAAATTCAATTATTGGTTTTCATGACCATACATAATGCTTTCCATGAAGAGCAAGACTATATATTGCATTTTAGTTATACAATTTCTTGATTATGTTATATAGAATTTTTTGCTTAGCTAGAAATCATTTAGAATCCTATTACACTCTCTGGTTGTTTGTTAGAAAGAGTGCCCTTGATAGTCTTAAATGATGTGTCAAAATCTAATTATAGGTCAACTTACATCATAAATTACATCATCTATTTTAGATTGTTGTTGTTGTTGTTGTTGTAATAAGAGTAAGGATTAGAGACCAACCTAAACTATAATTTCCCATGTCCGGATCTTATGGGATGCACCATCAAAATTTTTTATCCTGAATATCTAGTTGCTAAGCAAAAGGTGTAACTCTTATGCCAAGCCCTAGTTTACATAATATAAATTATTAATAACTTTTTTTTTATAATAACAACTTGAATTCTATCATTTATATTGCATTAAAATAAATATTAATTAATAATATGGTAAAAAAATTAAATATAATACTATGAATCATGGATTGGTGAGTGAGAGAGAAAGATATTGAAAATTATAAAAAGAACGACAAAACATAAAATGACTTTTACTCTCGTTGCACCCTAGCATGTGATACGCATGTTTTACATTTTTTTTTTAATTTATATCTCATCACAAAATGGTGGTAGAGAACAACAAACAGAAATGATTTTTTTAGTATAATCTCATAAAAAAGTAAATATTTTATTATATTTTGCTATATTTGTTTATAGTTGATATTTTTATTTTTCTCTATTTACTTTCTATTGTAATTTTTGTGATCCTTTCCTTAAATATTAGTAATCAGTTTTTATTTTTTTATATCAGAAGCTGAGATTTTATAATATATTTACTACAACTCTTGTAATTAGAAAAAATCTTTTATTTATATAAAATTATAATTATAATTTTATTTTTAATTTGTATATAGCTAGGATTATATAGGTAATTTAGAGAAAAGGGATTTTTGATGGCAAAATCTAGAAGGAAAATTCCTAGATTTGAAATTTATATTTTCAATATATATGCCTGTGCATGCGTATGTACGTATATATAGGAGTAACCCTCTTCAAGTGAGTGTCCCATACCTATTTCAATTAGGAATTCTTTTGCTATCTATGAACTTTGTCTAGGGTAAGCAATTAATCTTATAAATATTTTTCTAAAATTTGTTTAATTTAAATTTTAAATTACTTGTTTTGATACAAATGATCAATCACGAAAGTGGGCGTACAACCTCAGTGCGTAAGATGAAAATCAGAGGAACAAAGGCCAAAAAATGTCAAAAAGCATGGACTCTTTACCCAGGAGAGGAAATCAGCAAAAACATCTGAGATAAAAAACAAAAATTCGAACGCTCCGGTTCCGAAAGAAAAGAATAAATCTGAATAAATTAAAAAATAAATCAGGATATTAGATCGGATCGAATGGGATAAGGCAGCGAGGAGATCTTCCGAAGCACGTGCCAATAGTCAGTTCAATTATTATGCACGTGCATGAAAAATGAAGGCAACCACCGTGCCGCAGCGCCCACGAGAGTTTTCGCATTAATTGTTTTCTCTTAGCGGCATCACGTGTCCCAAACGTGGCCGTAGGAATTTCTTGCGTTACGAATTGGAGCTTCGCAGCATCGTTGTCGTGCTAACCATGAATCGCCGCGCATTGGCACGTACCTTTTAGAAAGAGAGAGAGAGGGGTAGGTGGAGGAGAGAGAAAAGGTTTTTGTTTTTTGTTTTTTCTCTAAAAAAAAAACACCACAAGGTCCACAAGGAAAGGCTGCAAGAGAAGTGTTAGAACCAGTCTCCTAGTCATCACTGAGCGTTAAGTCTTCCAGTTTTGTTTCTCATCCCATTTGTCTGGCGTCCTTCTCCTACCCATCTCCATCTCATAGCTATCTCTTACTCCCCTTCCAGGAGAGGAGAGGAGAGGACGATCTGGGCCATGTCTTCGTCTCCCTTATTGGAGTCTGGTGGAGGAGAGAGGAGAAGAGAGGGATGGTGGAGAAGAATTTTGGACGAGGAGGAGGCCAAGAATCAGCTGCTGTTCGCCTTGCCCATGATAATCACCAGCATGTCCTACTACGCCGTCACGCTTGTCTCGGTCATGTTCGCCGGCCATCTCGGCGACCTCGAGCTGGCCGGCGCCACCCTCGGCAATTCCTGGGGTACCGTCACCGGCATAGCTCTCATGGTACCCACCTCTTCTTCCAGCCTTTTCACTGACGGCCATGAGTTAACTCAAGAATTTAATGCTTCCATGTATATTGGTTTATTTCTTTGATAGTTTAACTCGTTTTTTTTAATTTTTTAAAAAAAGTAATTTTAGATAAATTACAAAATCTTTCCAGTGGTTTACATTTATTAGACTTACATCTAATAGTATTTAAAACCTATATTTACATCTAGAAATCATTTGTTTCATATAAAAGTCGAAGCTGTTCTTGAGTGGAAAGGAGGATACACACATTTTTTTATATTCTTGGTGGCTATTAATCTCATTTAAGATTATTTTGGCTATTTTTTTAAAAAAATTAAATGGTATTTAGGTTTTATTTAAGTTTAATGGTTTGGCTAACATTCTATTGAGTTATGAGTCAAAGTATTGAATAAAAATGAACCTCGGAAGAGAGGGTAAGCTTAAGTTTTTCAAATTATTAGATATAAATATAATTTATCTCGGAGAGTTTTTAGATATGCTTATAATTTTAAGTTGTGTGGATACAAGCGAGCAACATTGATATCCATTTGTATTGATATCAGGCAGATATAAACCGGTAATGTTCCAATATATCAGCAGATATAATATTCAAATATGGGCAGACTTTTTTTTTTTAATCAAGTTTCTTACAATCTTAAACTATTGCTTCAATAATAAATATTCAAATGAGATTCTAAAATAATAGTTAATTTTGAGTATCTCAGTTCCCGTAGCAGCTGCCAAAATCTCAGTATATCTCGGGACAGAGAACGAATCCCGGTATATGCTGTGCACTGCAGTTGTTGGTTTTTTCTACATTAAGATAATTGACTGCTATAACAGATGTAATTAGCTGGAATAATGAAAAAAATGGAAAATGACAGCAGAAGCTAATGACATAATTCGATAAAATAGCTAGCCACATACTGTTATGAATAGATAATCCTGCATAAAATGCGAACCTGAAGCAACTCGTCTTGGATTAGCAACATAAGAATATGGAAATTTGGTCACAGATTCCAACTACTGTGTTTAGCTTAAGGAGTCCAAACAAGTCAACAATAACTGCTTTAGAGTTTATATAATTGACTTTAGATTTCAGTTTACACAATTAAAGATTAAACAAATGTTTTGACATCAAGCAATTAAACGTCTCTTCTCTTCCTTCACAATAGAAAAGGTCAAACACATTTAATCCTTTCATCAAGCCTCAGCAAAGCTAATTACTAGGTGGACCCTACTGTACATCTACAAAATAATACTGGCATAATAAGTTGGTGTGACAATTGACACTATTGATAGTAATCATTATAATGCAAGGCACAAGATATAATATACTTGATGATATTGTGACTTTCTTAGAACCCATAACTTTCTTTTCAAGTGGTTTGTAATTTTTCACTTTGCTGCTTTGCTGCTTACATATTCTGTTCAAGTGCAGCTGCTTCAAATTACTGTCCCTTTGTAGATTTATTGGATTGGTTCTTTATACAAGTTGCCAAATTTTTGCAAAAGTGAATCACATGGTTTGAAAGAAAATAATATTACTGCTTTCTTGGCTGACTACCTCTTTGCTCATCTGTGATGTTCTGTTTCAGACTGGTTTAAGTGGGTCTCTCGAGACACTTTGTGGTCAAGCATATGGTGCAAAGATGTATCGGATGCTAGGAATATACCTACAATCATCAGTTCTTATAGCTACATTCTTTTCGATCTTAGTATCCATCTTATGGTACTATTCAGAGACCTTATTGATCTGGCTGCATCAAGAACCAGAAGTATCAAAAATGGCTGGCCTCTATCTGAGATATCTGATTCCAGGTCTTTTTGCCTATGGCTTCTTGCAATGCGTTATGAGGTTTCTCCAGACTCAAACAGTAGTGATGGCTCTGGTTGTGTGTTCAGTACTCCCACTAATTTTCCATGTTGGGATAACATATTTACTGATCCATGTCCTGGGCCTTGGATTCAAAGGAGCTTCGCTTGCTGGCTCCATATCATTATGGTTATCATTGTTGATGCTGGCACCCTATATCAATTACTCAGAGAAGTTCAAGCGCACTTGGGAAGGGCTCTCGATGGAATCTTTTCAGTATGTAATTTCTAGCTTGAGGTTGGCTGTTCCCTCGGCAGTGATGGTCTGGTTAGTTAGCAGAACTGTCTTGCATATGTTAGATCAGCATCACTTTATATTTAAATGTTATGTAAATTTCTTGGATTGGACCTTTTTTTTTTTGCAAAAGAAAATTATATACAATCTTGTGGTCTGTTCCAAATCAGTTGGTAGACTTTTAGTATATAGATTAGGAGCTTGAACTGTTTAGGGATCATTTAGATCAGATGGCATGATTAGTGCACAGAAAAGTAATGTGAAGAAAAATTGATTTTACCCGGGACTAAATTCTGAACTTTGGACAATGAGGGCTTATGAAGATAACATAGTTCTTCTTGTTTAGGATATGAAGTCATGAGTCTTGTCTATTGGTATCTTCTGATATCTGAACATTTCGGATACTGTGATCAACTATAAATGAATCATGATCTCTGTATCTAATCTTTTACCTGTAGCATATAATGATTCATTTATGTAGAGATGTCATTAATTAAAATTATGTAGTTTAGTATGACAAATGCAATCTATAGCATCTGCTGTTGTGCTAAAGACAAGACCTCTAGTTGAGTAACAAGGTAAGCTTTTTACTTAAAAAGAAAAGAAAAGATTAAATATGCTAAGCCAATGTTGAGGTAATGGGTAGTTGAATAATTTATTTCAATGCACAAACATCATGGTCATCATGAGATTGTGTGAATAGCAGAGCTCCACTGGAAAAGTAAGAAGAGTAGAAATAGAATATTCAAGCAAGTTTGAAGGCTCTATCTCTATGATAGATCACAAATGGAAATTTTAAGAGAATATAGATTGTTGCTGAAATATTGAAGTCAGTAAAAAGCTGCAAAAAGCTTGCTAGCAGGAGGCAAAATATTTATTAATCACCTAACAAATTTGCTGACAGGATTTAAACTAGCTTGCAGTGGCATGGGAACGGAAATTTATGGTTATACTCCATAGAAGACTTTGCATCACTTTCCATGACCCACTCCTGAATCTTTCCCAAGAGAGAATTGGACAGATTTTGTGTTATTACAGAGGATAGATCAGGTTTCTTTCTTCAGTTCTGCTAGATGATCATGAAAAAAAGAACAAGCTAAAAAATATGAAAAAATGCATTCAAATCCACATAGAGCTCCTAACTATCTAGTTCTCTTATAAATGTAGAACATGATACATGATTAACTGCAACTGACATAAAAAATGTTAGATATTCTCTCAATTCCAGGATAAAGAGGGTATGCTTATCTCTTATGAGTGAAAATAGAACATAAATTTACTAAGGACATAAAAATAGTGGAATAGAATTCGGCTAACATGAGTTACTAATAAATTTTACTTGAAGGAAAAAATGTTTTACAAATGATGGTTCGAATTCTCGTTTCAAGCTCATTATATACTTCAAATATCTGTATGTCTGCTTTCTTTTTTATGTAACCAATGGACTCAAAAATCTTCATCAATTTCCATCTTTTCTTGGATGGAATTTTGTCACTCATGCTTAAATCTTATTGTGGGTTCAGAGAGGACCAAGTACTATAATGGATGAGTTTCCTTCTTTGGGACAACGATGTGATGCAGAGAATCTAAAACTGATGATTTCTTTCTTGATATCTATCAACTCGTCTTGTGGAGAGATCGCTTCAAAAGATTCTTCTTCGATAAAGAACATTAAAGCTTTTGTAAGATTTTGCTACCAACTGGTTCTGAACTTCAGGATGAACAATACGTAAATTTTCCTAGGTTAGAGGAGTTATTTTAAACTTATTCCAAGATTTGCAACATTTTGGCCATCTCGTTTCTCAGCCAGATTGAAACAATACCATTATGATCCATTTTGAATGAAGTAAGGGAAGGAGTTGAAGATTGAAAATGGGATTGTTGTTCTTTATTCAGCAGCTTAAGCTGACATTTTACATCCTTTAATTCTAACATCTGCTCGGGAAACAAAGGCAAAATTATGGCTACTACAGCATGTACACTGCAGTTAAATGGAATAACCTTTATGGCGTCAACAGCTATTGGTTGGCACCTCTCCTCTAAGGGTTTTCGCAGAGGAGGTCTAGGATCAAATTCTGCATATTGCTCCCACAAAAAGAAAAATAAAAGGCATAGAACCAAAAAGAGGCATAGTACAAAAAAGAAGGCATAGTGCAGAAATACATAACTCATAACAACCGGAATACCCTATATGCACTACTTTATCCATTGCTTCTTCTTCTCTCCATTTTTAGCTATTTGGTTTTCCATGGCTCCTTTGCTTATGGTTCAAACAGCAAACTCTTGTTTTTCTTCTTTTTTCAGCCTTGAATATTGCGCTTTCGAGATCCTTGTTTTGCTTGCTGGATTGATGCCAAACTCAGAGTTGAGTACTTCAGTAATAGCAATGTGGTATGATTTCTTATCCCTCTAAATTTTGAAGTCATCTTTCTGAATACGATTATAGGGCAAATCCAACAATAGACAGTCGGAACTAAGTGGCACGTGTGATCCAGCGTGAACACAGAAGCAATCTCGTACATGATCACATACGGATTCAGTGCAGTTGTAAGGTACATCAAGCAACTCTCTTCAGTTACATTAGATAGTTTTCTTTTACAATGTTTACCTATTTATTGAATGCGTAAATTTTGTTCCAGCACGCGTGTGTCAAATGAGATAGGCGCTGGAAATACAGAGAAGGCTAAAAATGCTGTTGCTGTGACACTGAAACTCTCGATCCTTCTAGCTTTGACAGTTGTTCTTCTACTAGTTTTTGGTCATAATATATGGGCAAGCTTGTTCAGCAGCAGTCATGATATTATAAGGGCATTTGCTTACATGACTCCACTACTCACAGTGTCTATAGTATTGGACTCAGCTCAAGGAGTTTTATCTGGTAACTACTGTGCAATTATTTTTTGTTTGTCATAGCTGTGAAGTTTCAGGATTTCTCTTATGCAATGTTTTGCAGGAGTATCTAGAGGCTGTGGTTGGCAGCACTTGGCAGCCTGGACCAACTTAGTAGCATTTTATGTAATTGGCATGACATTGGCTCTTCTTTTTGGATTCAAGTTGGGATTTTATGATAAGGTGAGTAGACTTTGTTTATTATCCGAACTTGGTCAATAGATATACATTTGTGAGGATGATATACATTGTGTTCTTGTATTTTCTTTTTCACTTCTCAAATTTTAACCCTTGCAATGCTGCAACTCCACATCTGATTGGTCATATTCTCGCATTCACAACCATGCTGTGTAAGTAAAACCTCGGATAAGGGTCAGCATTTCAAAGGATATAGAAGAGGCTAGAGGGTGCCCCTCCTATGATACCACTAATTAAAGCCTCCGCACAAAAAAAAGGCTGGAGTCAATTCCAGGGCTTTGATAGGAAGAAACTTCACCAGTAAGCAAGCTGGCAGTTTCTAGGTCTACCTGATCAGCCTGTTGCTTATACTACATGCACATATTTATACGTACCATTGATAACCTATATGGACTTTCATGAAGCTAATAAGACTTGCATAACATTCCACATCCTTTTGCGATGCGTAATATTGCAAAAATGCATCCTTTTCTTTTCATGATCAGTCGACATGATCTCTAGGTTTCCAGTTAAGCTTAAAATGTTGGAAGGCTTCTGAAGTAAGTTTTCTTGGTGCAGGGATTGTGGATGGGTTTGATCTGTGGTCTCTTCTGTCAGGCTTGCTCCCTCTTAGTGATCACTCTGCGCACTAAATGGACAAGATTGGACCTCCTAGCGAAGGATGAACAAAATTATGTGCTTGTTTAGCTAGAGGCATTATAGAACTCATGAAATGATGCTAGAGATTTGCATCATCTAATAATAAGCCAATGAATGCCTATTCTTTTAAGGATTGAGCATTTTCAATTTCAGAATATGATCGCGCTTTATGATAGAGCAGCGAACGTGTAAAATCAAGTGTTTATCAATTAGCAAGGCTGTTAGCGCCAAAAGGCAAATGTGTTCTTTGGTTTACTATATGTATGCAAACAATAGCACCACACAGTGCTTGAATCTTCTTCCAGCCAAACTGCAGCAGCATTTAACTACCTTGCTTGCATTATAATTCCTTCCCATGCTCAGCCACTATAACTGATCAGACTTCAGAGAAATAGAAACCAGCAGTCACAACAACAGATCAATGATCGTCTTGCCTGATGAAGCTTGCCCCAGCACAATTAATACTCCATCAAAATTAATTTTTAATATAACTGGCTGCAGGGAATGCAAACAATGATTGAGGGACGCAGCGATGTGTCCCGAGTGAGCCAAGGTATGTTTAGAAGAACTGGCAGTAGAATGACTTCGTTTCAGTTGGTGAAGTTCATTGGTGACCGCCAGAGCTTGTTCATAATTTGGCTGAGAGGAGGATTACCCTCAAAGACTTCATTCATAGCCATCCAAATGTTGCAGGTGACATTGCATAACAAAGAAAGTTCTTATGGTTGGGTCTGGATGTATGGTGGGTTCACACACTTTAGCTCTGATCCCACTATATTGCAGGCAACGGCAGCATCAATGTTCTAATATCACTCGAGTTGATATGGTGGGAGAGAGTACGAGAGGGTAGATGGAGTATAGTCCTTAAGCTCTTCTTACTTGCTCACAAGATAAACCATTACATGGCTTTATATAGTTACATGGTGACTCTTGATACACTCTTTACATAAATGTAGTAGAACATCTAAGGATTCGTTTAGTTGGGGTATGTCAAATTGTGAGATAATATAATGATTTGTGGAATTATTTATCTAAAAAAGCGATTATAGAGGAAAATAAATTTGACCATATTTGATTGAGGAAAAAATTACTCTGAAAAATGGCATCGAAAAATATTACTATATTTGGTTAGAGGCAATCTTATAGAGGAATGTTGTCAAATTTTCAATAAAACCCTTGTATAAAAAATTTAAGTAATAATTTTTTTTGGTCTATTTGTTTGCCATTTATTGCTCACTTACATAAACGTTATCAATATTGCTATTTCAATATTGGAATATATTTAGATAAATTAGTAAATATTTTTAAATTAATTATACATATATTAGAAAAAGTATTTCTTGTTATAAATAAAATTTAGTATGTTTTAGTATATAAGTAAATATGTCAATTATTAATAAATATATTAATATATTAAATATACTATTATTTATAAATATGATTAATCAATATATTTTATAATATATCAATATATTATATAGTAATATAATTACTATTAATTATATAATATAATTAATATAATATTAATATAATATAAGTGAGGGTATTTTTGTCAAAAAATAATATTTTCATATTATCTCTACTCGGTAATCTAGCATGGAAAAACAAATATTACCCCTCTATGGTATTTGTTTTATCTTCTCTCTCTCATCAGAAAAATACATATAGGATCCGCAATTTATTTTACTATCTCTCTCATCCAGTTTTCATACCAAACATACTAATCTGATATAGGATTTTTATTTCTTTTATGCCAGATTATCTCTAACCAAACAAGCCCTAAGAGACAATTATTAATACTTGCAATGGAACTCTGCAAAACACCCCTTGGGAACACTAAAGAGACATCATTAAAACTAGCATTAAATTGTTTATAGACTCTAGCAGACACCATGTAGAATATTAAAGAGACATGACTACATGGAAACTTCAAAAATATTCATGATTATCACTTTATTAAATGACTCAACTCATATGACTTTTTACTTGTCATGACATTTCACTTAAACTATTGACTTCTTGATGCTTTGACCAGGCCACATAGGATGTCTTGTAGGAAGCCATATAGATTGACTCAATTGAGACAACTACTAAGTTTGGTTTAATATCCACTATTTATAACCTGCTGGGCCAAATTGAAGTGGTGATGAGAACTCCTTCCAAGAATACCAATGAAATGAAATACTCAAAACAATGCTTAATTCAGCGCGGACTTCCTCAGAAAGAGGACAATAAAGCAAGACATGTTGTATATCTTAAAGAGCATCAATGCATCTACTGCAAAAAACCCAGTTAAACCCAAACCAGACTCGGTTGGGTTGGTCTGTTTATGTTTCCGTTTTGTGTTTGCCATAGTGAGGTTGCAAGCCTTGATTAATATTCTTGGATGTATGACCCATCCATTGTGCCAAGCACATGCTCTCCCAGTTCAGTCTGGGATTAAAATCATATTTCATTCTTTTTTTTAGATAAAAGCAAAGCTTCATAACATTTTTTCAGCTTCAACTACATATGCCTTCCATTATTTGGGTCATATCCAAATTACCCAAAAGTTAATGTTAGATTAAGCCCAAGTTATCAATAAGCGCAAGCATTACATGCATCACTCAGTTTTTAGCAAACCACAGTTTCATGACACTGTATTTATATGTAGTGTCATTTATAATGCATGTATCTTCTAGCTAAGTTATAAGCTCCTTCCTCAATTAGTTTTATACATTTTGTAATGTAACCTACACCATGAAAAATACTAGGAAGATGAACAATGAGGCCTAGTTACAACCTTATCTCTGTATCAATCAGAAAAAAAAGAGAAAGAAAGAAAGAAAAAAAAAAGCTTATCTCTGCAATCCTACTGCAAGATCCTCAAACTGCATCATCAAGTTATTTGCGAGTCCCACTATGGACAACTTTGATTCAATATATGTGCTCGCAATTGTCGGTATCCATTTACTTCTTTTGAAATGCTTCAAAAATTTAGATGTTGTGAGGATCGTGTGTTTAGTCTCACAACAATTATATATTGGGTAGATCTTAGATATTTATGTAGGATCAAAAATATAAATAATACCTTTTTACTAGCCCGAGGTCCTCGATTGTTATAGATATCTTAGTTGCTAAAGTCATTTTGATACTTGTATGAAAATCAAAGCTTAACTTTGGCAGTTGGAGCTTCAGTTTTGTGGCAACTTCCCTTGGTACCCCACTTCTCTATTGCCTGTTCCTCTAAACCCAACATACCTTTAACACTTTCTTTTAATAAGGTACATCTCCAGATTTTTCTTTCTTTTTCCAAGGATTAGCCTACCAATTTTAAATGAAGCATAACTAAAAAACATAAAGAAGAAACTTAAAAAAAAGCAAGCAACAGACAGAGAGAAACAGGACAAACAGAAAATTTGGAATAGAGGCTGAAAAAATTGGCCGACAAGCTCAGCCCAATATCGGAGCCCAAGCTACTAAGCCCATCAACCGTACAATAAAATGAGAAAGTCCATTTAGCCTTTAAAAAAAAAAAAGCCAAGATACCTCTCTTGATTTAACTCTCTGTTTTAAGGAAAAAAAAAACAAAAGAAATATAGACCATGAAGTAAAAATAAGAATATATTTCTATTTACTTGATGGATTTAGAGCCATCCTTCCTTCTCATGTGTATCAAAAAGGTTTTGACATCTCCACAAGTTGAACAATCATATGTACTGCATGTACCATGATCTAACTCAACATTAATTTTAATTAACTTTAATCTAATTCATACTCAGATTAAAAAGGCGGTCCAGAGACTTCCGCCAATTTAGGGTCTAGGAATGATCGGATGTATGCTGTCTTGCCTTCCGCATATAGGTAAGCTATTTTTTTTCCTCTCTATACAAACTCTGGTACTCATCATGAAAGTTGAACCTAGCTAGACCGGACCCAACCCAAACTGAAATCATAATAAAGGGATTTATTGAATCCAATCTTGGCAAATCCGGCGCCTTCAGGATCGATTCCAAGGCAGCAGTTTGCATCAATGCCGACTCTGAAAAAAAAAGTTATTTAAATCGCGTGAACAACTCATTAGTTTTTAATAACGATATAATCCATCAATAACCTATAATTATCGACGTTATTACCAGTGATGAAGTAATAAACTGTCGACAGAAGGGTAAGCAAGATGGGGTTGGTTTCTGTGGCCGCTGCCGCCGGCCCCTGACAACCAAGTCCAGCCGAATTACCCCACCAACCCGACTCCCAAAACCCGGTCGCTTCGCTTCTCGCCGCTCCCTTCAATCCTCTTTGGCTCGTCTCCCTCCCCACGAGAATTCCAACGCGAGAAATTTCTGCACGCTTGTTCTCCCTTGACCGCTCTCTCTACGAATAAATTTTCTGTCGTTTATACTTCTTATATCTAATTCCTATTCATTTGTCTGTGCGGGTTGTTTGTTTTGGTGGGGAGTCGGGTTTGGGCGTTGAGCTCTCCCTTTCTCCTCCTTCCTTATTGCTCTTTGATTTTTTCTTTTGGGTGGGTTGGTAGTTGACTCGAATTGAAGCAATCTTTTCTTTATGATCTCATCATCTAATCGTGGTGTAATCTTGAAGAAATCGCTCTTATCTTCGATCTTAATATTTGGAGCTCGATTCTGAGGGTGGTGGTTTATGGCGGCAATGGATGGGCGGAGGGGCGGAGAGGGGTTTGTAAACCGCGCGGTTTTGCTGCTGCTTCTTGGGTTTCTTGGGGCTTCGACGGCTCTGAGGCCTCTCAGGGAGAGGGCTTCTACTGCCACTGGATCTTGGGATGACGAGGTTTATCTCTTGCTCCTCCTTTTTTTATGCAAAATTATATCTTGTTCTTTATTGCTGTTTTTTCATTGTTTTTGCTGAATTTTTAAGTGTTCTCTGTGTTGATGGATAAAAAGATGGGTTTTTTTCTGTTCTTATTTTCGGTTTTTTTTTTTTTGTTGTTTTTTTTTTTTTTTGGGGGGGGGGGGGGGGGTTGGTTATTCTGAGATATGTGAACTCCAGTTGACTCGAAGAAGAAGCTTTGACGCGTTGGTTGATACACGGAACGATGCTATTAAGAGTTTGTTGAGAGATTTTAGGATGCTATTGATGAATTGATTGGTTTGGAAAATTCATGAGACTTTGATCATGACTCACAAGCAGTTGTATGTCCATCGGTTCATTCTTGCTGTTTGTTTACTTTGTCTTAAAAAAGTCTTGTTTTTGGTGAATTTCAAGTAAAGCTGGTCCTTTTTCCCCGCGTTGGAGGTTGCTGTGGATTCAGATTTTGTAACTGGGAAAATCCTAGAACTTGCTTTGGGGACACTTGTAACTTAGCGACTTTGCTATATGAATACAGTTGACATGGTTTAATGGGTTGAGTGATGCTTGGACGCTCACAAAATTGGTTGGTTTGTTTAATTCATGACACATTGATCATGAGCCATTGTCTGTCTATTGGGTCTTTCTTACCTTCATACCTTCTTGCCTTTTCGTTTCTTCTTTTCTTTTTTTTCCTTCTGAATTTAAATATGTTTTGTTTTGGTGATCAAAAGTCGGCTTTTCCCCATATTTTGAGTTAGTTCAGATTTTGAGTTTTATGACCAGGAAACCTCTAGAACTGGCTTTGGGGACATGTGTAGCTATCCGAGATTACAGTCAGGCTACAACTGACTTTAGTTGAATAAGCTTTAATGGATTGAGTGATGCTAGGATGCTACTAAAATCAATTGGTTTGGTAAATTTGTTACACTTTGATCATGAACCACTGCCTATGTAATGGATCTTTTCGCCCACTCTTGCTTTTTTATTTTTTCCTTTTCTTTATTTGCTGAATTTGAAGTGCCTTTTGTTTTGGTGATTAAAATGTTGGGCTATATTGCATTTTAAGTTGGTTCATGTTCACCATCCTATAATCGAGGAGACCTTGGGGGACACTTGTAGCTATGCAACATTGCCATCATACTATAGTTGACTTTACCTGAAGAAGCTTTTATATAGGATGATGATGCCTGGATGCTATTAAATGAATTAGTTGGTTTAAATCACATTGATCATGAGCCCTTTCCTGTGTATTGAGTTTTTGGCAGTTTGTGTTTTTCTTAGTTTATTTCTCTTCCTTTTCTACAAATTTTTCTTCTTGATTCCCTTGGTAAATATTCTCTTAATTTCAAATTAGAGTTCTGAAGAGAAAGCATAGGCATTGTCTTTTCTTGGTCATTCAAAAAACTCAGAAGTATTATTGTATCTCTGACATGCTTTGCAAGGCCTTGCTCTCTATTATCCTCATTCATCTATGACCAACTCTCTTTCCACTTTTTTTAATACTTTGTATCTTTCCTTTTAGCTTGTCAGGTCATTAATCCTGCATGCCACTGCAATTTTATTTATTGTTGTGCAACTTAAATTTCTAGGAACCTATCTAAGTCTAGATGTTTCTTGATGGGCAATCTTTTGTTGATATTATACCTTAAAGATATAACTCCTTGTATTGACTACTTAACTAAGCAATTACATCTCTTTTCCCCTTACTTTTCTCTGAATCCTTGCAACTGTTCATGTTAGACCATTTAGTCTTTTTCAATTTCTAATCCCTATCTATATCCTCTAGACACAGAGTTGAATGAATGCTTGTAGTTTCAGTTTTGAGAAGCACTCCTCTAGGCTTCTAGGTTGCAATATTTAAATGCCAGAAGTATTTCATTCATGTTAACATGAATCTAGAAACAAGTAAAAGACATGGAATATTAAGAAAGAAAAAAGAAATTATTAGATTGCACATATCACAAATTAATTAAGAATTGTGCTCTTCTCGAGGTTATACATCTGAAATTCTATTTATACACCTATTCAGGTGACATACACACACATAGTGCTTGTAATCATATAAAATTTGGTCAGAAATAAAGCTATAACTTATGCTGTTTGACCATTTAGTGGGACTGATCTTGAATTATCCGTCATTAATGACAATTATAGACACATGAACAATCTAGATAATTCTGGTGCCTGTCCATCTTTTTTCACAGTTGCCTTCTCATTAGGAACTGATGGGGATTCTCTGATATGTTCTGTAATCATAAAGTAGGGGAGGAGATATGAAGTTCTATTTGTGACCCGGCGTTTCCTAATTGATCGGCCTTCCCAAATTAGATAGGTTCATCACTTCATGTCAATGAACAACTGATGTTACTGTAATTGATAGGCAGTAGAGAAATAGTACATAAAGTGACAATTAGGGCTGCATAGAAAGTAATTTCAAAATTTGACACTTGTTCAGTGGCCACAAAAACGTATGTTTTTTCTGTTCCAAAGACAATTCTGCATTTGTTCTATAATATACAAATCACTCTCGATCCAATTTAAGCAATTCAATAGCATTTTCAGGAATCAAGAGAAAGAACTTTGGATGACAAGAAGAACTACTGTGATAAACTTTCTTTGATAATAAATTGTTCTTCATTGTATTGTCACCAACTTAAGAAGCTCCAGAAACTTGACTTATGCAGATCAGTATTGATTTAAGGACTACGATGGTGGAAACCTGCTGTTAGATTGTCATATATGGTTATTTCTTAACATTTTGTTGTTATCTTTATGGAATGGTGATTTCTTTGACATGTCCCATGCTGTGAGTGATGTACTATTATTAACAAATTCCTGTTACTTGTGTAACTTAAGATGGAAGTCAGTGTGATATTTGAGTTAGCATAAATGCCTCTATTCATTTCTTATTTCTAGACCATGATGAGGAGCTTATATGCAATTACTTATTTCTGATTGTTTTTTTGTTCATTGACTGTTTCTTCATACAGAGGCTTTTCCTTAGAAGAGATGACAGGGACATGAGTTCTTATTCTGCTTGGAATATTACAGGAACATATAGAGGTTTGGTTCCTTTCCTTTTTTATTTCCTTATTAGTATATCTAGTAAGTCTCTCAAACCTCCTTTGTCAGCCACTGCTCTGAAGTAGCTCTATATTTGTTTCAATATACATCTCAAGTGTCCTTTTCAAGTTATTTTCCTATTTGTTTCTCTGCAATTTTCATTTGTTAGCAATTATTGGATGACTAGCAATTATTTCCAGTAAGAATATTAAGAAACAATCCACTTGTTGTTAAAAAAAATGTCTTTTTTGTCTGTTGCATGTACGTGCTACTGTCTCTTGCCTTTATTGTCAATTATGCTATTCTCTCTTGGTCTGCTAATGTCTGACTTTTAACATATTTGAATATTTGAGATCATCAACCATTTTGTTTATTTCGTGTATGAAAAAAACACCAACTGATTACCTTGACCAAAACAATACTGCAAATAGGACCAGTCATTATGAAATGTGGGTAAATAACTTGAAGAAGGACACGATCTCTCACATAGGATTCCAGCACTGTATTTACAGTCATCTGAAAACATCCCAAGCTGTTATTTTGTTCCTAGCATCTGATGAAAGGTTTCAGCACTGTTTTTCCCCCTCCTCTTTCAATATCCTCCAATATATCATGTTTTGGTACTTGAAATTTTCATCAACTGTATTTGAATTCGAAAGTTCAAAATTGAATAGTGAGAATCACATTGAACCAAATCAATTGTTGCATGATGTTCCCATGAATTGACAAGTGTCTTTGAAGCAAAAAGTTGCTTGTGCTAGTATTTCTGATCAAGAAGGTGAGCTACAACAATCATGAATGAAATTTAACAAACAAAGCAACTAGGACCGTCAGTACTCGATACTTGATGTCTCTTAGTCTAACAATGCAGCTTCAACAGTATTTCTGTATGACTGTTGATGCCAAAGATAGAGTACATCTACTCAATTTGGTGCTCAGACTCAGTTCAGAAAGTGAAAGAGGAACATTGATTATTTATAACAGCATGGTCTGCCGTACTGGTCCGTACTGGCCGGTACGGGCCGGTACGTACCAGTCCGGCCTGGGACCGGAACCGGATCAGCGTGGAATCCGGTACCGGTAGTTTATTGTTGAAGAACCGGTACGGAACTGGTTCGAACCGGTACGCCACCGGTACGGGACCGGTTTCGTACCGGTCCGGGCTGCCACCGGTACGCCGACCAGTACCGGTACGGCGGACCTTGTATAACAGTTTTCTGTGAATACCTACTGGAAACTGTAAAACTACATGTAATGGGATAAAGTGGTGAATAATCACTGTTTCGTTGTAACCTAACAAGGTAATGTTTTTTCTATGGATGTTTGTTTTAATGCTCAAAGGAATAGTTTGCTTTGTTAAGAATTTGTTGATTTTAATATTTCTTTATGAAATACCTTTCTGAAGCATAGTCTGACTAGGGTGAGAAACTGCTATTCCGTGTTAGAATTTTGTGAATGGTAGCAAATTCAGTGGATGTATCATGTGATAATACTTGTTCAAAATTATAAAGTAATTTAGTACAAATTTCTTATATAAAGTCCCAACAATAATTAAAGTTTTTATCATCGACCTTGTTGTATAATAACTTACATTGTAACAGATGTATTAGCAAATTCATTGACTTTTTAGTTGGACTAAAGGTGCTAGTGCATTTTTCTTCTAAATTGTAGTTTGAACTCATGTGACTGAAAAATGTATACTCTGCCTGGTAAAATGGTGCTCACTAGTCATGTTCTCCTAGGACTCCATATATGTTAGTTTCTGATTGTTCTGCTGTTTATATTTGAGCTGCAGGAAGGTGGAGCTTTGCGGAGACCATGAATGGCTCTTCTCGATTTCTAAAATTTAGGAAATCTAATGGTTTATCTGTCTTGGAGTTAGTGAGCACCCCAACAAAGATAAGTGGTGTACACTATGTTCAGGTAAGACAGATGTTCTTTCTTTTGCCATCATTATCATTGTTGTTGTTATAGTTATTATTGCTATTACTTGTGCCAGCACATGATTTATTTTGATTGATATCTTCTTTGTCCATGTGGTTAAGAAAATAAACTTAGTTAACTTGTGCTTCATTCTCTTACCATTCTGATTATGGCAAGCAATGATATTATCCTCACCTTTCTCTTTTATACACTTAAATCTTATTTTCCATATGTAATTGCATATCTAAATTATCTCATTTATCTCTCATATCGCATTATCCAGCTTCACTCTGCTGCATGTCTCTTTAGCAGTTGCTACTCTTAAGTCTGAACTTCCTACCTATTAATTCTTACATCTTAGTCACCTTACCTTTTTGCATGAGGCATAACTCCACTAGTTTGGAAGTTAATGTAAGTAATCAGAATGGTGATGTCAATGGGCAGACTTGATTCCATCATGTTCTGTATGCATCCAATGGTTATCAGGTCATCATTAAGATGAAAAATGGAGATGCAGAAGCGACATTTGACTGTCTTCTAGGTGATTATGTGAGATCCCTATTCTGGGAATGCTGTTACATAGATTTTGTGTCTGGTGTTTTATACCCTGTTTGCTTGTTTGCTGTCAGTGGCCATATGCAGTAGAGGTTAGTGAAGGTTGTAAGGTATATTCTCTCTGTAAGTGTTGCTCATATGCATAGTAGAGTGTAATAAGAGGGATAAGCTATTGCTGAAGGTAATGCTAGTGAACTTGACAAGTATTTGTTACCTAAGATGGAAAAGAACTACTAGGGCTTCGACTTTGATCGGGTTCCGGACTGTATTTAGCGGATTTCTTTATATGGATGAGGATGTAGATCAGAAATTTTTTGAAGGTAGAACTGTTTGCTAGCAAAGTTGGTGCATGTCTGTTATATATATGGTTGAGAACAACTATAAGAGCTTCTTCTTTAATTGATTTTGTGATTTGTGATTTTCTTTATTTGGGTGAGGGCCGTGAGGCTGTTGATGAGAAGATTGTTGAATGTAGAAGGGTATGCTTGTGAAGTCGGTGCATACTTGTTTTGTATAAGGTTGAATATAGCTGCTAGTGCTTCTAGGTTACTGGATGCCCGCTTGTGATTAATGATTTCTTTTTTTGGTCTTGGATAAGCATGATTTATTACAACTGGATCCACAAATTCAGCTTTATTACTTGTTTATGTTTTGAATTTTTGATAAAATAAAATATGCCTTTCCATGAAATTTTTGTGATTACAGGGAGCAGTAACTTTTCATGATGTATTTGAAAATGAACATGATAATGGAGTTGCTTGCGTGAGAGTGGAAGGTGTGTATATATGGCCCTTCAAGCAACTTCGAATGGTAGCCAACAGGTAAACTTCTTATTTTTAGCTGCACTTTTTTATTCTGTTGTTTTCTCACTGAGTGTGGGGACTTGAAAGTATTGTGGACAAGGAATACTTGACATGGTTCGATAATTGAACAAAGTGATGATTTTTGTATCCAGGAAAAAAGCTGGCTGACCAAAATCTTCACATGGATGTATGCTGTAATTTGGAGACTTAACTTTTTTGATATGATTCTTTGTTAAGGTTGTTTTTTCTTGTCCTTTTTTCTCAGTGTCTATGTGTTTGGGGGGGAGAGGTGGGAGGGGACTGGGTTGTTGAAATTTGCTATTCAATACAAGTTTCAGTTGCTGTGATTATTTTTTTGAGGAAAAAATGACTTAAAACCATTTACTTTTAAGCCACTTGTGAAGTTTCTATGCTGCTGGTTGTCAGCTTTTCGCTTCTGGCTCTTGGGAGGTGCCTGTCCAGTTTCCTTCTCTACAGTACCAGATCCAGTGATGGCTTCTGCTGTCATATATGTGGACCTGGTTCACTTGATTGTGGATGTAAACATGAGCTGCCAATTTTCCCCTCCATATAGTTCGTGATGGGATAATATGGCATAGTAATTATAAGAGGTTTTCCAATGGATCCCCTTTGATTTTCCTTTTTTTTCGCAAATTTCAATCTGTGTAATACTATATATAGGAGCCATGCCACCTAAAAATATTATAGTATATTCTGGAACTTGTTTTTTGATCCATCTTCTTTGTCATCATTCCTTCTGCTTTATTAAGATTGATGAATTTTTCAAGTTGATGATAATTTGCTAAGGGATCTCCATTTCTATTGACAAACTTTTCTGAACTGTGTCCTTTGTTCAATTTGAATAGGCTTGGCATTTTAAGTACCTGAAATCCACTTTGTTGTATTCAAAATGGAAATGTTGAGAGAAAAAATTAATGTATCATAATCATAGAGTTTAGACCAAGGTACGCCGAACCGGTACTAGTCGGTATACCGATCGGCTACTGGACCGGTTCAGTACTGGTTCGGATCGAATCGAACCGGTATCAAACCGGCACCTTGGTTTGCCCGCGTTGTGGTACGCACTGTGGCCACTCCGCGTGGCCAAAAAGGCTACAGTGCGGACGCTGTGGCCACTTCGCATGGCCAAAAAGGCCACAGCGCGGAGCGCTGTGGTCAAATCAGACCACAACACGTCCGTGCTGTGGTGTGGCAAAAAAAAAAAGAACCGGTGCGAACCAATCGGTTCGCACCGATTCCTAGCAGAACCGGACGGAACTGATCAGTTCCATCCGGTATGCCTTAAGTACTGGCCGGTTTTGGGCCAGTATCGCTTGGTTCCGGCCCCATAAGGTCGGAACCGTTTTTCATTGCCGAACCGTACCGGTCAGAGCCTAGACCAGTTCGGTACGGGCTGAACCAGGCGGTACAGGTTGAACCAGCCGGTACGGGCCGGTTCAACATACCTTGGTTTGGACACGTGATTATTTCAGTGGAAAGTTATACTTTTAGTGACCTTTTGCTTGCTTATTGTGGCACTAGCTTTCATATGTTAGGTCATGGATGATACCTTTTTTTTTTGGCATCACTAGATATAGTTCAACGATTGCTATTGGATCAATTTGGAGGTAGTAGATGGAAGAACTATCAGTACCTTAATCATTTTTTATTTTTGCAACTAAATCTTTTCTCAATTATTTGTATGTATGCTTAATAGAAGTTATTTTCTATGTTCCACTGGAAATTCTGATTTATAAAAATGTTTATGTTCTGATACCTTTTATAAACATTTTCTTAATTTGTATATATTATTTGTGTACTTTGGCTTATGTAGGAGCCTACAAGCAGGCAAGGTTTATCTGTTTTGATGTAATTAATTTGTCATTTTGACTTTGTTTAGGACTGGAACTAATGCAACTCAATTTTATACATGTTGCAGTGGAGCAGATGGTGAGCTACGTCAAGAAGAGGATTACTTTTTGTCAAATCCATATCATTTGGTAACCAGTAAATAATTTCTAAACATTAAGGCTTTCATTGCGATCAGATTTTTATTTAAGTTAATGATCATGGGTGTTAATTTATATATAGTTGGCGGCATTCGCTTTGATGACTCTTTGTATTCTCTATTATTTCTTGTCATGTAGAGTGGTCGAGATATATTTGGTTTGTTAAAATTGATTGGTCATGAAGAAGCTAATCTACTGCTTTCTATATAGACTGTGATTTAGAACAAAATGCATGATCTAAACCAAGATTCGCCGTCTTGGTACCGGTGCCACACTAGCATAATGTTGGTATGGTACGATACATAATTTTTTTGGCGTACCGAGTGTCGGTACGCCACCCATATTGGGTACCGGTATGGTACGGTATGCTTCGTACCGGCCTGTGTTACCGGCCCAAACACGGACCGATCTGACATACCTTGATCTAAACATTGCAGAAGATCTGTCTATGCTAGCTTTTTTATCAGACCGTGCAGAATGTGGACTCTAAATGAAAATCATGTAGTTTTTTAGATATAATGGAGATCGTGAATTTCATATTTTTGTTGTTATATGTTTATCTATTAGGTCCTGATGTTGAAATCTAGTCTTGCAGGTATTAGTATATGGCTTGATGCCGTCATATGTGTGCTTTTGTTTTCTTTTGTCTTTTTGGGGATGTTGAACTTACTGTTGTGCTATTGACCTGCAGTTCCTAAGGTGTTTCTGTTTGTTTTGGTACCAATATAGTTTCATACTGTATCAAGGTTTTCAGAAGATGATATGCAGTGATAGAAAATGCTTTGTTTTATCACAATATATGCAGTAGTAAACAACTAGGTGCACAAGTAAATCCTGCTAGTGTATTTGCATGTCATGAAGCATTATTCTTATTTTCTATACAACACAATTAAAAGATGAGTCAGCTACTACCCATCTATCAGGAGCAAGGTATGCTGAACCGGTACCGGAAGCTGTACCGGCCGGCGATCGAACTGGTTCAGTGTGTTTGGTACCGTTTCGGTACCAGGCCCATACCGGGAGAGCCCAGCCAGAGCTGGAGCCGGAGAAGGAGAAACAACGAGTGCGGGGGAGGGAGGGAGAAGGAGAGGCCGCGGACTCCTGCGGAGGGCCGCAGGGGTGCGATGGAGGTCGTGGGGGCGCGGCGCAGGCCGAGGCCGCGTCCCATGTTTCTTTCGAAATAGGGGACGCGACAGCGAAAAAAATTGGAGATTTTCAAAATAGGGGATGCGGCCGCAACCTCGGCCTCCGCTGCCCCCTCGCGGCCTCCACTGCCCCCCGCGGCCTTCGCAGGCGTCCACGGCGACTGCTTCTCCCTCCTCCGCTCGCTCGCTGTCTCTTTTTCTTCTTCGGCTCCAGCACGAACCGGTTTCCACGGCGAAACTGTACCAGTAAGCCACCGGACCGGTCTAGTACAGGCTGAACCCGCCCGTACGGGCCGGTTCAGCATAACAGGA
The DNA here is from genome assembly GCF_051530095.1 of Phoenix dactylifera. NCBI lineage: Eukaryota > Viridiplantae > Streptophyta > Magnoliopsida > Arecales > Arecaceae > Phoenix > Phoenix dactylifera. The sequence goes on along the minus strand of NC_143198.1, from coordinate 19,015,084 downwards.
GAAATACTAAAATATGTGCATATAAGCATTCATATGTGTTTAAATTATAATTTTGGCTTATCACTTGGTATTCATTTAATCGATAAAAAATGAACATCGTGGGGATGACTATCCAGGTGACCGACACCTAAATAAGGGTTACTTTGTGCAGCCAATTGGACATTGCCAATTTACCATGATGATATTATGTTTGAAATTGATTACTTCAGGCAGCGTAAACATCTAGATACTTTTGATTTGATTGTATCCATTAGCCTATCATCTGAAAGTGTAAGAGAAAAATACTTTCTGTCAAATGGTATGCAATCATTAAATTGATATAAAGATTTGTCTTGTCAAACTGCTAATCCATCGATCTGATAATTGGAATCAATTTGGCGCACTTATCAAACAGCACTTTGGGTCTTCTAATGAATACATGTTCTATATGATGAATAACCAATAAATGATTTACTGATATATGGCTGAGATCAAACGATATCCACAAACAATTTTATTAGCATCTCTCTATTTTGCCTCCTTCACACAATACATGATTATCTCTTATTGACAGTAATTCTGAGAAAAATTATGTACAATGATGTATCTAATTTAACACCAACGGCAACATGTTTGTGCATGCTAATAAAATTATATAGCAAATGCAATAACATGATCAGCACAAAAACATGCAAATTCTAATTGGCACAAAATTGTGCAAAACTATGTAGTAATATTACTATTTTACATTGATACTTATATTAATAACAATTCTACATACAATTATTGACGTGAAAATATCAAGACAAGACTAGTTGCTTAAACTAAACCTTTCCTTCCTGGTTGTTATTTAGCTATGAAACTGAAACTAGTAGAATACCAACTTGTTAGTACATAACAACTATGCAAATATAAATGTTAAGATATACCAGCCTTGATATGCATGCATATCCTTACCTTATCCCATTTTCCATCACTGAAAATAAAAATCCTGTTTCTGTTGTATTTCCTCTTTATATATGTTATCAAAATGTAATGTTTGTGGCTTTGTGGTTTGGGTTGTAATAGAGCATGGTATGTGTTTTTTAGGTGATGTTTATAAGATATATCATTAATATAAAAGAGGATTCATGGTATCATGTGTAAATGAGTTAAACATGTAGCTTTGTTGAGAACATTTCTGTTAATCATCATTATTGTGCTATCATGAAAATTCGGATAGTGTTAGAAGTAAAGCTTTTCTTGTGCATGGTTTCATATTTACAAGCACCTGGTGGAGCCATGTGCTAATACTTGGCAAAGACAGGTATAACATATGATGCTTAGTAATTTTTGGAACTGGTGATTGCACTACAGCAATGCTGCTGTCATTATGATCCAGCGAAGAAGTTGACACGATGTCCGCATCCAATCATTTGTCATTTGTTATATATCATCAATCTCTTCAGTTTCTTGCACAAGTTGGTACTAATGTCCTCGTTGCTTTAATTTCTAAATGCATGCTTTGCATCCTAACTGAATCTCACCATCCACCAATAGACCAACTTGTCTAGGTCCTAATTGCCAATAGGCCCTACACTTAATAATCTGTAGCATGTAATTGTAAACATAATCATTAAGCCCTGTCCAACTACTTGGGGCTGCCTCTTCAATGATCAACTGTGATGCAATCTTCAATATTTTATCATCTTTATTTTTGTCCATTGGATTGTGTACTAAGTCCTAGAGACAATAGAATCTAATTTAGGTCAGCTCTGGGCTATAAAAGGAGCTATATGGGTGTACTAGTTTCACTATATGGCATTCTTCATTGGCTTGGTGTTGAATGTAAAACCTCTGGAACACGAAAATGTTCTCATTGGCTAAAGCGATCAGGAAAAATGATGAAAAGTTCTGATTTTGTTAACGAAACCCACATGTTAATAAACAAAGTTCATGTTTTACGTGAAGGTCTGATCTAGGGTTTTCCTGCATCAGTACTCTTTTCACTCTGAAATTTTGAAAATAGTTGACATCTAATCTGCTACATCAGAATAGACTACAAAAGGAAAGTATCAGTGTTATCAATTATTATTTCATGTACTCTTGGCAGTTGTTAAATATTTCTTCACTTTTTAGGGAAGTTGTTCTTTTCTTTTTCCTTATATGAATGGCATAACATGGAACTATCCTTTCCTGTTTATAGGGAACTTAGACACTGCATATAACCATTTGCATATTTGCATTATATTTAGGTGAGATATCTATGTACATAAGATGGAAAAAGAAATGTCTTGATTGGGTATCAATTGTTTAATCCCACTCATGCATGCTCTGATTTACTCCTTTGCATTTTGACCTATCAGCTTTTCAAGATATCTATTTACCAAGGGCATTAACTCTTTTTAGTTATTTTCCAACATATAAGTAATTAGATTTCAATGGCATCTTTTGTCTAACAGCTTGGAATGTTCTCCTCTCAAGTGTTTCAAGAATCACCTCGAGATAGAATTCCAAGGAAAAAATGTAAGTTTATTTATTCTTAAACAGCTTGTGTTTTAAAGTTTAATATCAATCTAATCTTGTGTCTGCACTCCTATCAGCATTCACTTATGACATGGAGAAACGTTGTAACATAGAGATTGCTGCTCAGGTTTCGTGTCTCTCATCTGGCCAAAACGGTACCTGACTCCTTTATTTCATTTCTTCCCATTGGTTTTTTATATTACTTCATAAGTTTCATTGTCAAATAATTAATGTATTATTTTAATATATTATGAAGCTGGTATTATTTGTTTTCTGGAATCATCATTTGCACTCTGTTTCTTCTCAATTATCTTGGCAAGATTAACAGAGATCAATCTGTTTTCCTTCATAAAATTTAACTTGTTGCCAAAATCAGAAACTAGTAGATTTAATTAATTCATCTTAGTTATCCTGTTTTCTGATCTCTCTTTCCACAAGGAAAGAAAATGTTATTATTATATATTTACAATTTTTTTGTTGTATCTCATGTATCATTTATGATACAATAACATGCTGAAGCTCATGTCATTCCTCTACTTTTATCAATGCTTGGGTTGGCATCATCATTTAAAAATGTTGAATTCCTTAAAAGTTAGTTTGTGATTTGACTGATGTTCGATGTTCAAATTTTACGGAGTCAAGTTCAAGAATAAATTAGATATGTAAGGTACCACTTGAAAATATGAAATAATACCATTGCAGTCAAATAATTTCCAATTCATTCCCTACATCTAAATATAAATGGAAATTATATAGGGTCATCATTTATTCATTGTTATCCAATTCTTCTAAATTATAGCTCTTGGCATTTTATATTGGTATTTCCTGGATTGAGACATCTAGGAACCATATATGACAAATTTTATGTATGTTAAATGGTTTCTAAGAAAACACCGTCAATGCTAGTCCCAAGCCCCTGATGACAAATGTTGCAGGGCTGACTTTAGGTTGACAGCTAGTAAAAAAAAAAAGCATGTCAAATTAAAATTCAAGGGCATCTTTTGCTTTAGTTTAAGTAACATTAGAGACAGCCCTAAAAAGGTATACTAGACAAAAGTGTATTTATGAAGTCTACCGAAATAGTTGGGATGACGCATGATGGCTATGGCCATGTAAATGGTTTAAAAGAAAGTGTGGAGTTTCCCAACTTTTTTGGAAGCTCACCATTCAAGTATGCTGCTTAAAGTGTTTCCTAAGTTGTATGCCAGTTCCACTATGTATGCCATGAAGTATGGTAAAATGTTAATTTATTCGAATAGTACAAGCCTGTCTATATAAATGAATCAATTGAATCATCGAATGTTTAAGTGGCTTTGCAATAAGCTTGGCTCTTGGGCATGCCGATGATAGGCTAGGTCCATTACTTTTGTGTTTCAACTTTCTAGTTTTCAACTCTACATCGTACCAGTAGGCTGTGATATGCTATATATTTTAGAATCAACTAAGGTAACATGGGCGTGTGCAACTAGAACCTCAAGGAGGCGCCCTTAAGGAGATGAACTTTATTTTATGGTGAAGGATTTAGAAAGAGTATAAAGTACATTTTCCCATGTTTACACTAGTTACACTAGCATAGTACAGTACGTACATGATGTGCCATTCTGAGCCATGTTGATCATATGCTGGGCATGTCATTCCATATGGGCCGGTACGTACCGGTCCGGCCTGGAGCTTGCCATAGCAGCTCAAACCTCCGATCAGGAAATGAGAGTTCTAACCGGCCCTAGCCCCCAATTCTGAACAAACCGGATCAGCATGGAATCCGGTACCGATAGTTTATTGCTGGAGAACCGGTACGGGACCGGTATGAGACAGTTCGTACCGGTCTGGGCCGCCACCGGTATGCCGACCGGTACCAGTATGGCGGACCTTGATGGAATGCTTGATGGAAACAATGGGTTTGTGTGGCCCCATATCAGTCCATACTTGTGCAGTTGTGCCTTGTTGGCACAGAACGTACCACTGTACCATGCCACTAGCTTATTGGCATGGTACATATTGTACAATGGACTGGCATGGTATGAAAAATTAATCCATGAAGTGGACAGGATTTGGAAGTGCTTTTCTTAATAGAGTAAAGCTTCTCTTTTATGGTCACACTTGAGGGAGAGGTCAGATTATCTTCTTTTCCCCAATCCCTTTTTTCCCCCTTCTAGCGATTGTGTTTTATGTTTTGTAAAAGAGCAACAGAGTATAGAAAAATAGGAAGCATTTGCCTTTTCCTTTTCTTTTCACAAAGTGCTAGGATAACAGTGATGTTAAGATATCTGAGCCTAGACATTTTGGCTAGTTATCTTGTCTTGGATGTATTGGAGAACTGTCCTTTTTTTGGTAGAAGAGGCCCGCAAGCAATGGGCTGCAAAAAAAACACACGCACACAAGAAAAGAAAAGAAGAAGTCAAGGTGGGGTTTGAACCTAGGTTTCTGGTACAGCCATGAAGAGACTTTACAGATTTTGTAAGCTGGCACCTTCATTAGAGAGGTGTCCTTTGTCAATATGGTGATGGAGAAAACGTGAACTGAAACTATCCTGATGAGGCTGATGCTCTACGATTTGGGACATGTCTCTACATACGCTTTCTATTTTATTTCTTTCCCCCCAATTCTATACCTCTTTTTGGTCTTCAAATTGAAATTTGAAAACCATTAAGAAGTGTATGTTGTGAGGGAAAACTTCACTTTTAGATATGTGAACATTCTGGAAGCTGAGTCCTTCAACGAACCAACATCTGACGTATGAACAATTGAGTACCTCGATCTCCCTTGCAGATCTATGCTTTATTATATATGATGAAACATGTTAGATGTAGTTCATTTTTTCTTTTTTAATTTATTTGATGATTTAGTTCCATTTTCTATAATACTGTGCTCGGCAGTTTGTTTGGCTTTATTTGCTGGGAACTTCTCTGGTTAGCAGATGGGGATCATGAGCGTTATCGTTTGGAGGGTTTAATGGAGAGTCCGGCTGTGGATGATGATGGAGAGTGCTTCTCACCAATACTATTGAATGCCACATCACTGAACATTGAGGTTTACTACAACAAAGCAGTTAATTATACACTGATGGTCACATTTGTATCCTTCATGAACAAGAAACTCATGTCTTAGTTCTGTTTTTTTACTGCATTTTTCCCTTTGAAAACCTTGACATTTGACACACTAGATCTCTTTTCTCCAAGTTCTGCTGCTGCTAAGACAGATGGAGCATAGCAATACGCAGTCTGTAAGATCTTCTTATGGTTATTAAAGAACCCATTTCTATCTAGAATTTGGTGATGCAAAGCATGTATGCTTTGCATATCCCAAATATACAAGATAGATCTTTTTAAATTTTTTCTCTTGTCTGTTGTTTTACTTAAACTTTTACTTTAGTATTTTACTCTTTTGACAGGGTGCTGCTAAACTGTCTATTCTAATGATTGGGCAGCAAGCTATTATGGATGCGTATTTGTGTCTTGTACATTTGACTGCTGGGATCTTAGTTGGTGAGTGTCATGTACGTGGTAATAATTGAAGTATTTGAGTAATACAGCTCTGAAGGAACAAGTAAACATTCTGTAATTAGAACCTATATTAGAAGGTTCTCTCAACAAGTTCAAGTCATGAAGTCCTTGTTTTTTTTTTAAGTGCTAATTTTCCATGTTATTCAATTTGATACCCTTAATGACCTTTACTTTAAATATAGAGATATTTGCAGTGGACGTATCACTTGACTGTAGCTTTGATAAGTCAAGCATAAATCATAGTCATTGACATCAGCACAATCATCACATCTTGTCCCAACTACTTGCAATCAGCTATAGTCATTCTTTACCATTTCCTGAAAGGCTACATCTGCTTCCCTATTCTACTTCAAAACTTTTATTGTCATCCTCAAATCTTCCATGGTCTGTCTTGGCTCTTCAACATAACCCTGTCCAATCTGATCATTACTGGATATGCTAAAATTATCTTAGTGGATTCACCAACACTCCACCAGTAATCATTGCATCCCTCACTTTTTTTTTTTGCTAATGAATTAATCCTCACCTTAGCCTCACTAGTTTTACCACATAATCACTGAAAATTTTGCATGTCCTCCACTCGCATCTTATTCTTGAACCATCTTTGTTGCTGGACATTTCAAACAACATACTGTTTCTAGCAAGTTCTATTTCACTTGGGTTCCTGTTGGAAACAATGAGCCCGCACAAAATCCTTGGTACCTTGACTTAAAAATAAATAAATAAAAGAAAACTGTGTATCGTTCTATTAAACTTCACTGCATGGTATCCAGATCTGTTGTTGGTCATCTCTGGGTGGCTCAGCAGTGAATAATTACAACCTTGATAAGCTTTCCCTTCTACTCAAGTGTTCTGTCAGAATATGTCTGGTTCTTCGTACCAGCACTAACTTTTCCTACTAACAACAATGAATATCAAACTTGGTAACTGCCACGTTATTGTTTGTGGCAAACACGTAGTATGACACTGTTGCTACTCCTGATCAGCCTAAATGCTTACCTAGTGGTTGAGGCATATCAACACAGAAATATAGCTTATACTGCATGGCATGGAATTGTAGCTGCAGCTTCTAAAATTACACGAGTAGTGCTCTGTTTGTTCTCTAATATCATATTATTAGCAAAGAAGATTGGTTTGATTGTTTATTATAACTTAGTTGGTATCGATGTACTTTATGTTTAAATGCAACAGAATCTGTGTAGATGTGGAGACTCCAAGGTATAGTAGATAGTAGGTCCGCAATCTCGGTATTGAGTTCCGTATTGGTACGTTATTAGAATAGTATGGTACAGGATAGTACGGTATGATATGGTACAAGACAGTACGGTATGATTCATACCATGTGCTGAAATAGCTCTCGAGCTATTTTTTTCGCTGTACCCCAATACACCTTGGTACGGGTCAGTATAGGTCAGTACGGGGCCCATACCAACTCAAATATGATTTTCATACTAGTTCCAACCTAATACAGTATGGTATGCCCAGTACTAGGCGGTTTAGGATGGCATGGGAGTCCATGGTAGATACATATATGTGTATGATTTATACATGCACATATATCTATGCGTTTTTGCATGCATGATGATTTCTGGATCTCTTTTCTTTTAGGTTAGTCAAGGTGTCATAAAACCTTGTAAGAGGATCTCTCTTGTATATTTATTATAAATTGCAAGACAAGGCCACCTGGATAATTTGCTTTGACAAAGGGAAATATAAGAGGCCAAGGAAACAATCCATGGCCAACTTAGAATTTCTGTAGATGTCAAAGGAAAGAGACTGTGATTCTATGAACATGTAGATAGTCTGGAGTTTTTCTTTTTTTTAAAAAAAATCTGAATTTTAGATCAACTTCATGAAAACATAAATCTCACTCACTGATAAGTACACAGGACACTGAACTCAGATTTTTATTGTGACTTAAAGTGTCACTTACTGTTTTCCTCTTTCTGTGAAAAAAATATCATACATGCAAGCCAGCAATATGGCATACATGTGTGAAGCTACACATGATTGTGTGAATACAAATTTCTCACCCAAGACCTTAACATGCTTCCCTGTTATAACTTTTGAATCGAAAAAAAGAGCTTTTGTTTGCTGACATAAGGATTACCAATGGAGTTGCACTTGTCTGATTTATGATCTAGGTTATTCCTCTTTTCTTTTTCTTTAACATAAAATATATTATCTTACTCAATGTTCTTGTCTCAACTTATGACTAACCTTATCCACTTTTTTATGTTCAAACTTCAAAGACTAACTTGGCTTGTTTGTGCTTACAGAGTCCCTATTTAATGCTTTTGCAACAGCTGCCTTCTTCAAATTTGTCATTTTTTCCATTTTTGAGATGAGATATCTTCTTGCTATATGGAAGGCTAGTAGACCTATGAACAATGGAGAAGGTTGGGAAACAATGAGGCGAGAGCTGTCAATGCTCTACAGCCGTTTCTGTAAGTACTCTATCTGCATTTATAGTTTATATAATCTCAATTATATTTTTTTCTTGCCAACTTAAGGGATGCACAAAATAACTCAATTTTTAACTTTTTGATTCTCTTTAGCCATGTCGATAGCTGTTTGCTACAATGCCACGCTTCATCTTGAACTATAGTGCATATACCTAGGTATTCCAATCAACATGCGGTCTCTTTCTTTGTACAAATGTACACAAGTAATTTCATAATATTGTCAAGGAAAACTCTTGCCATTTTTTCACTCTTAGTTTTATTGGGAATTAAAAAGCAATACACCGAACAAACAAGAGGTTATATTTGAAGGAATATCAGTGTGGAATCTTTGTTTTTTTTATTTTTTTGAGAAATGAATGCATTGAGCCTGAAGTAAGATTCAAGCACAAATTAATTTTCTATTTCTTTTAAGGTTTTTGAAGAATGAGTTCTCATTTTAGTAGATCACATTAAAAAGAAAAACCAGGCTTATTTTTGTTTTTTTTGAAAAATTAATAATAAAAAGTTTTTTTGCAAAAGTGGAGGTAAACTATTTATGCTTCGATTTATTTCAAATTTGTTGTCCAGTCTCTATCTGCATTCAGTTTAATGAGTGTTTTAAGGAGATATAGTTATTTATCTGTGTTGGCTAATATTTGTTATGTTTTACCATTGGATATAATAATTTATCAGATGGTATGGTTAATTAATACAATAGTCCTCATTTTCCTTTGCCAAGTTGTACCTCTAAAATCTAATATTCTTAAATGTGTATGCAATATGTTTTTTAACCATTATGGGATCTCATGGTTTATACAAATATGAACAAACAGGAGTATTTCATATCTACATAGTTTACAATATTTGCACCAGACAAATAGAAGAATGTTTTCAGTTATGAAATTAGCAGATCACAATAAAATTGGATGGATGCACATCCCCAACTTGACTTCATTTATTCCGATTTATCATGAAATGTGATTAAATAACATGAAAGACTAGACTGTATCCTAATTTCTTTTTTTCCCTTTTTTTACATTTAATTAGTAATTGTTTAATTCTGTATGGATGGTTTGGTCTTCATGGCTTGTTAATTTAGGCTATGGCTTATCCTTACATGAACTGTGAACTTGATTCAACTAATCATAGTTCCTCCAGCATTCATATATTACTTTATATGAAAAGATGTGGTTCCAGTTGTGGTTTATTACATGCCTAACCAATTTGTTGTGCTTTGCAGATGGCATTCTTTTAGGAGGCATTCTTGTTGTGTATGAGTTGCACAATTTCTTGCGTCCTATTCTTTTCATTATGTATTCCTTTTGGATACCCCAAATAATTACTAATGTAATTCGGGATACAAGAAAACCCCTGCACCCTTATTATATATTAGGCATGACTCTCACTCGGCTGGCAATTCCATTATACATATTTGGCTGCCCAAGCAACTTTATGCGTATTGAGGTTGACACAAATTGGTGCATATCTTTGGGAGTATTCTTGGGATTGCAAGCATCAATTCTCCTCCTTCAGCATTACCTCGGTTCTCGATGGTTTATTCCTCATCAGGTTTGAGTTTTCTTCTCATTTTTTTACATTTTCATTTTCTAATGTGCATGCTTATGCCCAGTGCAATAGGTAGTACATAAGACTTGATATTGCTATGGCAAATGATAGAACTGACCTTGAGAAAGAAACTTGTTCTTAAAACAAATGAACAGCCTGAAAGTGACACAGGACAGAGGGAGAAGAAAAAGAAGAGGGGAGAGAAGAGGAGGAAGAGAAGAAGAGAAGAGAGGTCGGCAGGAAAGAAGGATATCTCTATAATATGTAATCTTAATAATTCAAGCTATGTTCTTAATAACATAATCATGGGTTTATATAAATAGCCCGAAACCTAATAAGAGTCTGCAAAAAAATAAAATACTAGAGTCCACATAAAATTATAATACTAGAGTCAACAAAATTCTAGTTCTAAAATCCATACAAAAATAAAATTTTCTAATTTCTATATTTGCGCCTAACATAAGTGTGCCTAGATTCCTTATTAATGGATTGTCCTCCGTCATATTCTCCCAATTGGAAAGAACTTGACTTTTTTTTTCTTTTTTTTTTTTTTGCTAAACCGGGTGATCTATACAACACATGTATGGATGCACCTAATAAAGTCGGAAAACAAAACGTCCTGGAGCTCCCGAGGCAGCTCCCCGTCCCCTACCCATAGGGTACTACTGGCATGGTTAGCCACATACGTGGCCCCAAAGAACTCGACTTTGGGGAGAGGGAAAAGGCAGGACAGAGGAAGAAGGCAGGGTACTTACATATGCAGAAGAGGAAGAGGCAAAAGGCCAGCTCCAACATGGCGTAACAGAGGAGCAACAAGGGAGCAGTGAAGATGGTACGGCAGTTGTGGTGGATTGAGGTTTGCTCTAACACCAAATTGATGTAGGATAGGGAGAAGAAGAATAAGAAGAGGGGAGAGAGGAGAAGGAGAAGCAGAAGAGAAGAGAGGAAGGCAGAGAAAGAATGATATCTCAATCATTCAAGTTATGTTCTGAATACTGTAATTATGGGTTTATATAGACAAGCTAAAACCCTAATAAAAGTTTCCATAAAAATAAAATACTAGAGAATATATAAAATTCTAATGCTAGAGTCCACAAAATTTTAGCTCTATAGTGCACAAGAAAATAAACTTATCTAATTTTTATATTTGCGCCTAGCATAAGTGCGCCTATATTTCTTATTAATGGACAATCGTCCATCAGAAGGGTTATCATAGATGGTTGATATGTCCAGGGATGGAAAATTATAAACTACATTTTCTAATTTCTGTAGCTTCAATGGTACACTTGCATCGTTATTTCTTAATATCTGGGAAGTATGAAGTTATAGTACAGTTACTTTTTTTCTTGTAATTATTTTTTAAAATCTCATTGCCAACTATTGGCAGATTCTACCTGAGAAATATAGCTACTACAGGAGGCTTGAGAGTGCTGTGACTCGAAATACTGATTGCGTCATTTGCATGACTGCAATTGACCTTACACAGCGGTCAGATGACCACATGGTACTTAGGAACCTGTGCCTTCAATTTCATAGACAGACAAAAAAGTAACTTTTTGGTTCTTGTTTTCTTGAAGAAAGGTGGACTCAGAAGGCTTGCTTATCCTGCAGGTGACCCCTTGTGACCATTGCTTCCATTCCGGCTGCTTGCAAAGATGGATGGATATAAAGATGGAATGCCCAACTTGTAGGCGTTCCCTGCCCCCAGCATAGGACGGAACCTGTTCTGTAGTTCTAGATGCGATCAAACATTTAGGAACAAATCACAGGGTAATAATTGGATGTCAGAATCCAGTTTCATTGTCTTTTGTTCTCTCTCACTTGCTAGATCTTTCTGTTGCAGGTCAGGATGGAAATTTGGGGGACAATCTTTGATTACTTTATCTCATTGCTGGAGAACCATTTAATATAGAGGAAAAGAAAAGTACATAACTGCACGGTTAGACACATTTTGCATAGTTCATGTAATATATGCAATCATGTATCATTTTAGCTTGTTCTTTGCTGGGGCAGTCTCCTCCGAGCACGCTGCTGTACATTTATGTTCCAATGTTGGTCTGAAAACAACTTGGAAAGCAGAAGCTCAAGAACCAGATTCAGTACACATTACAGCAAACTCAAGTGTACTGACATCAAAAAAGTGTTAGGTGCTATATAAATCTATATATTCTGAAGATCCATGTAAAGTTTTTAGTTGACTTTGATGGCAGGCTGGCAACATGCAGCAATTTCTCATGGGAATGTTTTTATATTTTGTACTCTCCAATTGCACTTGCGAGCTTTTTTGCTATCTGCTGCTTTGACGTTGGAACTACTGTAAAAAACATATTTAGTCTCGTTTTTTTGGATTCTTTTTCCCCGTTTACTTGTGAGGTCAAGTAATTGATTATATGAAAGCACCCAAGAATAGTTTTGTTGGGGGTGCCAATTTGGCTCCTTTTGTAAAGGTACCGGGTATTGTGATACCAATACAAAAAGATTACCTAGGAATAATTATGCCTTCAGCGTGGAGGATATCGTCCCTTTTTGTAGCAAAAAGAAAAAGGTAGAAGGAAGTATAGAATGTGGAGAACTAAGTTGAAGTTGACTAGAAAAAGGCTATGGAGAAGTGTCGGAAGAGTCTTTAATTTAATTGTAGCCTTAGCCTACACTAGGAAGAAAATAAGGTAATAAATGTCTTGTGACCAACTTGCAGGAAATTTGGGTTTGGGAGTATGGTAAAACGGGTGCAGGTGAGCTATTCAACACTATAATATTTTCAAAAACTATGCTCTGGCGATTCCAGTATTTATTGTAACTAGTTATAATGCATCTTCCTACTAAAGATTTTTGAGTGCAAGTTTTGAAAGATTCTACCATGGATCATATTAATATGTTGCCTACAAGAAATTATTTTAAATTTATCTGTTATATCTGTATCCCAAAAAAAAATCTGTTATATTATATTGTTGATCTAAATAAGTTTTCATGTTTTGCTACGACAGACAAATCACAGTGAATTTGGGGACTTTGAAAGACACTGTACTTTTATTTTGCACAACGTTATAGAAATCTCAGTTTCAAGAGAATTTTTACCTTGTACTGCTCGTTCTTGAAGTCGAGCATTGCTAGAATTCTGTTCTTATAGAAGTTTAGCATGGTTTAAGGCAAAAATCTAGTTGGAATTGAAAAGCTGGGAAGTTAACTGTTCGATGTAGTGTTAGGTTAGGGTAGATTAGCATTAGGATATAATAGATGGTCATAGACGTGTCCATGCATATTTTAAACCATTATTTTAAAAAAGGTAAGAGGTCTTTTTTTTTGTGTCATATATTTCAATGTTTCAGCATTGTCTGTGTAATTTTAATGCATTTTAGTGAGGAAGATGGTCGAGCATGATGCTCATTGGATCATTTCATCACTTGACGAACTATTGGCTTTCTTTCTTTTGCACGCGATTGCTGGGGGAGAGGGGGGTGTTTGTGAGAAAGGAAGAGGCAAGCCTCTTCCTTGGAGCACTAAACATGTTCAAAGATTTAGATTTGCATTTAAAAGAAATAAAAATAAAGCAAAAAAAATGTATGCCCTAATGGCAACACTCTTAAGCTTGGCAGCTAAAAGTTTTGGTTTCAAGCATTATACGGTAGACTTTTAGGATACACGTAATCACAGTACATACATGGATGCATGCATGCATGTATAGTGCGCGTGTTCATAGATATGTATATACATATGCATATATGTATCTATAATACTCCTAAAAGCAAACGGTGCTGGGCTTTGGTTGTTTAGTTTTAGTTGTCCTCCATGAATTATCCAAAATGGTCCTACACAATTCAGTGAAAGCATACAACCTTTCTCCCTGTGTAATAAAGAAGAATAACTACAAATATTATTGGCTATATAATGTTGAATCTGACATTAGTTCTTAGAGATCCTATTTTATATCAATTTTTAGTAGATTTTTGTGACAACTATAGCCATGACTGTTTAAATCTATATGAATATTTCAAACTAGTTACAAAAGGCAATCTGAAATATGTATCCAATTATAACCTCTGATGTTTCAAAGAGGGGAAAGAAAGATGAAACTCGAGATTAATGCTAATGCTCAATAGAACATTCTCTCTCTCCCTCTCTCTCTCTCTCTCTCTATAGTACTTTGCTCTTCTCTCTTCTTTCCTTGTCCTCGATCCCCCAAACCCGGCATCCAAGATCAATGAGGGGTTGTCTCCAACCATCGGACTCTTTATGGGGGGTGGTTGAATCATGTTCTTTGATCTTGATTTTTTTTTCTTTTGTGATGGATTAATTTTAGATCGGTTAATGATGGTTTGTTTGATGGTGATTGGTTTTTGGTACCTAGCCACACTATGGCTCGTGATCCCCCATTTTCTATTAACATATTTAAGGAAAAGGCCTGAGGAAAAGGCTTGGATGGCAATGATTGAATGATGAGTAATGGTGAAAGGTTGCCATCAGAGTTGCAATTTATGTGTTTCAATCTATTTGGCTAGGCTTAAAAAGTTCAAAAATGGAAAAACATGGAAAATATAACAAAAACATAAAAATAAATTTGGATAACAAAAGGTCAGAAAAAAAATAAAAATGGTGATATTTATAGAAGTATCATTATTAAGATAAACATGAAGGAGTATTAATAATAACAAACAATTGCACCATCACCACCACCAACAACAACAAAGAGCATCATCTTTCTTTCCTGACATTGATTACAACTCGAATTAGTCATTAATATTATACAATCATAAGCTGAATAATTTGTGAATAATCGATTTTTTTTATTTGCTTAATTAACCAAGAATAATTTTTAAAATCATTAGCCCAAGAAAAAAAGATCATGAATAAATTGACATATTTCAACAACTCAAAGAGTATTTTTTGTTATGGTTGCTATCTAAAGAGGACTTGAATTTGTTTACTTTTATGTCATTTTGTGTACTACTTTTTTTTTTTAGTTTAATTGTGTTAGATAGTCGTGCATTGGCTATTGTCACCTTTTCTATATTATTACTCAATTAAGTTATCATGTATAAAATGGAGAAATTTCATGAAAATATTTTATCTAAGATGATAACACTGGATATATAGCGATAGTGAAAAGAAAGCTCTAAACAAAAAGCATGACGGAATGTTCCGGATCATTTGTGTGATTATTGGGCATTATATTGCTTAAAAAAACAAAAATTAAAAAAAAACACTAAGAATTTACTTTATGATCTCTATTGTGAAACTCATAGTTAGGTCCTGAAATACCAATCATGTGGCTGACATTATCAACTTTTGTTAGCCAAGCTTTTTGCAAAAAACTTGGGAGTGACAACTCTTTATTGACTGATGGAACATTGGATCAAAGTGATAAATGCATGAAGTACTAGATATTCTATGGGAACCTGATAGGCTAGAGGGTCTACGATGTGCAGGTGTGTGTCCACACACACACACACACACACACACACACACACACACACACACACATATATAACTACAAAATAATATTATAAATAATTTAATTTTTTATTTGTTTGTATTTTTATACTTTTCAATATTTATCTACATTCAAAATTGTTGTAATTAATATTTCCTTAGTCCATCTACAACTAATAACTTTTTTTAATTTATTTACTCTCATAAATTTTTTATTATGATATTTTCTCTAGTTGTTTACAACATAATTTTAAATTTTTATTTTTATTCATTTATTCCAATAAGAGAATAATAAAGAGAAGGATCTTTTTAGCATAATCTTACCAAAAAGAAAATATTTTATTATATTTCTTATTTATTTATAGTTGTTATGATTCTTATTCATGTTTGATTTTCATTTTTTCTTATTTATTTTCTACTAATTTTTTTTCTTTACATGATTGCAACCAGTTTTATATTTTTCTATTATTTCATTGGAAGCCAAGATTTTCTATTCTTTATTTGTTTATTTCCATGATAATAATTACATAAACTTTTCTATTTAACTGACATCAGAATTTAATTTTGTTTCTCTATTTATATATAGATAGGATTGTATAGATAATTTTAGAAAACCAAAATTATATTTTGGAAATCAAAATAATAATATATAAAATTTGAGAAAAATATATTGGAGATAATCATGGTGGAAGAGAAATAGCACTGCATTTTGTATACTGTAATGACAGTTGAACTCTTCATGGTGTGCATGAAAGTACAATTAAATTTTCTGACTCCCCACCGCAATATAGACAAGTAAAGTCTCCCCTCCATCTCAATGCTTATATTACCGTGTTAGGTGAGGATATTTTCATTATTTTGGATTTACTCTTGGAAGTATGATCTACTAGTAATTTACCCCATGATTAGCAACATGCTTTAAGACCACCCAACACCTCCAAATTAAAAAACCTTACCTAAATCTTCTATAAGAAATTATACCCTACACCACATGCAACAGTGTTCTATGCACTATGGTAATTACCTCATCTCCTTTTTATCGGCTCTACTCATCGTACGCTCGTCTCGATAATTGGCTCTCAGTCTCTCTCTTTCTATTTATCCTGACATATAGCAAGAAAGAAGGAAGGAAATGAAGAGAAAAAAATGGTATTTAATTGCCGGTCCTTCCATGAACCCTGTTGTAATGGAAATTCCCTGTTGACCGATTGTGTAATTGCCAGTCCACAAGGCTACTCTTTCTTCAACATCCGGTACTATCCCATCCATCCCCACTCTAAAATTCTATCTCTAACCTTCCCCACCAACCCCCTCACCCACTCAAAAAAATTGCTAACCTCATGTGTGTTGCCCAGATAGACAACCCAAGAGGGGGGGGGGGGGGGGGGGTGAATTGGGTTTTTAAAATAATTTGACTAATTAAAACTTTGTGGATGATTAATTAAAAACTATAGCAAGTTATTTAATTAAGGCCTAGTGCTGTGAGTAATGTGCGGGGAAGAAGATGAGAGACAATGCACTACAAACACAAAGTTTTATAGTGGTTCGGAGCTAACCCTTGCTCCTACGTCCACTCCCCAAGTCTCACTTGGGAATTTCACTATAACCCCCTTGGATTACAGCCGGTTGTTTTGCAAGCTCACAACCAAACTTGTTGTTTTACGAGCTCACAACGAACTCGGTCGGTTTTCCCAGGCTCACCGACTAGAACCAACCCCGATTGTTTTCCCAGGCTCACAATCAAACCCTTACACACGTTGGTTTTAACTTGGCTCACCAACCAACCTTAAACCTCTTGATTCAATCCCCCGATTGAATCAAGTAAATACAAGAGATAGAAGAAAACAGAAAATAGCTTCTCAAAAAGCAGATTTAAAACAATATAATCGTAAAGGAGTTAGAAGCCCTCAAACGCTTTTAAGCTGGTGAAGAGGTATGGCTTCTGGAACTCTGGTCTCCTCTTGAAAGAGTGGTCGACTTGAATGCAGGAGGAGGAAGCTTTGATTGTTGGGAAGAAGTTGTTGGAGCAGTAAATGCAGATCTCCCCTTTTTTCGTTTAAGAGCACTTGGAGAGCTTGAAAACTTGAATGCTTGGAGTGGAATATCTGTTCTCTACCTTGCTACAGTCCTCTGTGGCTATTTAAGCCAACCCCCATGGAAACTAGCCGTTACTCTGCTTTTTCTGGCCGCTCTGCACACTCTGCGCAGCCTGACAATATGACCGTTGGTGGGTTCGAGTCGACTCGCGCGATCAGGAGTCGACTCGGCTGTAGCAGGAGTCGACTCACGCTTTTCCGGAGTCGACTCGGCAACTGTTCCAAATTTGAATTAAAGTTGCCGTCTAGACTGGGAGTCGACTCGTCTTGACCTGGAGTCAACTCGCCAACTTCTGGAGCTGACCTGGCAATTTTGGAGTCGGCTCATCCACTGAAGTCCGTGGATCCAATTTTGAATTTTGTCCACTCGAGTCGACTCGACTGTCCTGGGAGTCGACTCGAATCTCAGAGCCCGAACTCCCGTTTCTCTGTCTTTTGGCTCATCCAGTCTTGGAGTCGACTTGAACTTCCTTGGAGTCGACTCGGCTCTCAGTTTCCGAAAGTTGGTCTTCTGCCTTTTGACGTGAAGCTTGTCTTGGAGTCGACTCGAGCTGTCTGTGAGTCGACTCGAATTTCAGAGTCCGAAAATCGTTCTCTGACTTTTTCCTTGTGTTCCTCTGAGAGTCGACTCTTACCTTCTTTGGAGTCGACCTGCTAACCATCGGAGTCGACTCGCGTTCCACTGGAGTCGACTCGAATCTCAGACCCGAAAACTGCTCTCTGACTTTTCTTTGTGTTTCTCTTGGAGTCGACTCTTACTACCCTGGAGTCGACTCGTTGAACATTGGAGTCGACTCGCGCACTTCGGGAGTCGACTCGTTGACAGTTTCTGAGTTGAAGCTTTCTGTCCTTCTGTCTGTTCTCAGTCGGAGTCGACTCGTACTGATCTGGAGTCGACTCGAGCTCGTGCCAGTGAACTTGATACGCTTGGAGTCGACTCGTGATACTCGGGAGTCGACTCGAGTCTCAGACTTTGGTTCAGCAGACTTCTTACCTTATCCAAAATACTATGAACCAAATCTAGAGACACTTGGACAGGATTTTCACTGAAACACTCAATTGAATTCATTAGTAATCACAAGATATACTCAAATGCTTTGAGCTCATCAAAATCAAATGGGGTTTTAATCAATCACTCCACAATCTCCCCCTTTTTGATGATGACAAAACTTTGAGTATATGTAAAATGAATTGCTCATAAAACAATGAAGTAAAATCCATAAATGAATTCAAATGTCTGATAATTTAATTTATCCAAGTTTGAAAGGAGTGAAACATTAAATTTCGGAGTTAAAGCTCCCCCTTTCATTTGGAATTATATAAGCCTTCATATTATGCAATCAATTGTTTGGCTTATATGTCATTAATGATTTAGCTCGATTAAGATTCAGATTCTCCCCCTCAACATATGCATTCAACTATGTTTTGATTCTCTGAATTTCCTTTTAATGCTTTGAAGTTTTTGAACTGAATTTTATCTTTTTAGAGGGAAAATCTGTCAATTTGTTCTTGAGTAGGATTCAGCTAATCTCCGAATATCCCTTGAATAGATTCTGGAGATTACTCCATTAGGAGCCCCAAAAGAGAGATAATGAGCCTCGAGGTACCGAATCCACTTAGAACAAATTTGAGTGTGTTTTTAAGAGTTTATCTTTTTATTTATTTCCATTGATTTCTTTTACATATTTTTCCATATTTCTCCCCTTTTACACATTTTATACGTATTTCTCCCCCTTTTTGTCATCATACCAAAAAGGAGGTAATCACACACAATCAATGGCACAAATGGCACAACCCATCATCAAATGGCACAGAACTGAAGATAAGATGTCTACTCATTGTATTGATATGAATGTGAATACATTTGAGCATACAATAAGTAAAGCAAAACAAAACAAAACAAAAAGAACATCTATGGTCTCCTCGAGGATGAAGATCCCCCTCTCGAGGATGCATCTCCTCCTCTGGAGGATGTGGCACCTCCTCTCAATCGACTCTGCTCCATGAGGAGGGTGACTGCATCTGTCACATGTCCGAGCTGCGTGATAATAGACGTGGTGGCTCTGCTATGTGTAGTGGAGAGCTCTGTCACCGACGCCTGAAGCCCAGTCACCGATGTCTGAAGTGCGTCCAGCTTGTCGATGAGTACATTCGCCAAGCGCTCGGCCCCCTCGGTGGTGGTGTGCATGTCACGACCTATCTCCTCTCGCATCTGTCGAGTGGAGCTCGTGACCTCACTCATGCTGTGGAACTGGGCCTGGACCAAACTCCGGACATTGTAGATCTCTTCCCGTACATGAGCCGTCATGTCAGTCACGGCTGTCAAGGAAGGGACCAACTGAGAAGATACGGGTGCAGGAGTGGGGGCAGGCACCGCACCTCGGAGCTCCCGAAGCAGCTCATCCCTCAGATCTCGGACGATCTCCTGCCGCAGCTCTCGGAGCTGCTCTGTATCAATACGGACCTCCATAGATGGTGGAACTGAGGAGGAAGGTCCGGCAGAGGTGGTAGGAGCAGGAGGAGTGGATGGGAGGTCTGGATGGTCTGGAAGGTCTGGGTAGTCTGAATCTGGCTCAGGACTGGGTGATGGTCTGGTGGTCTGAGCAGTAAGAGTGGACTTCCTAACCCAGATCCCTTCTCTCTTCCGAAACCCCATCCTGTGCATAGTCCCCGTACATAAGCGATCAGTCCATCGCAAGGCACGAGAGGGTTCCCTCTCAGGAATGGGAATCTCGTACTGCCTAAAAAGAAGAGTGAATAACATCCCGTATGGGAGTGAGAGCCTAGGTCTATCTAGGGGCTCACACATATACCTATAAATGAGCTTTGGGAAGTTGATCGGGGTGTCCTGAAGGATATAAGACATAATAGCTAAGTCCCTCTCATTCACAAAATCAAATCTCCCTGTCTTAGGGAAGATGGACCTGGACAGAATGCTCAAAAGGATTCTCACTTCAATAGGAAGTGAGCTAGCAGATACCTCATCTAGGGGGGACTGAGGTGGATGCCCTAAGACGACCGTAAGGGCCGCAACTCTATCCTCAGGGTGTGCGGGAGCCACCCCTACTAATGGAAGGTGAAGGATATGGGCAATGAGGTCCTCTGTGACACGCAACGGGACACCTACTACCGTGCCCTCGATACCTCCATCTCCCCGATGGACGGTGCTGTAAAACTCTTGAACTAGGCCAGGATAGGTGGGAAGGTCCAAGGTGAGGAAGTACTCTAGGCCCTGGGCTCTAAGCCTATCGCCTATGGTGAACCCCTCCCGGGAGAGATAGTCGAAATCGACAAACCTCCCGGAGGTGACGGCCTTCCCGGCCAACGGCCTAACGAGAACCACCCTAGGCGGGGAACGATCCGGAGGTGGTTCCCTCGCGGGATCGTGCCGCGCCTTGGAGCGCCGCTCGGGACCGGCCTCGGGACGGGACCTCTTCCTAACGACGGTCTTACGAGGCATCTTGACCTAAACGGGAAGAAAAATACCTAGAGGACGGTGAAGGACCGACAGAGGAAGCTCGGGACGGACCGGAAATGACCTAGGAACGGACGGAAACTCAATGTCCGGCGAAAAATCGACGGGAAAAGGGCTTGGAGACGATCGGGGATGACCTAGGAGTCGGCTCTAGGGCTTTGTGAACAGTGGCGGCTTGAGGAAAAGTGTTTGCGAAACGACAAACCTAGGGTTAAAAAGTCGGATCCCGACTGCGAGTCGACTCCCCTGAGTCGCGAGTCGACTCGACCTCGAGTCGACTCCAGAATATGCGCGAGTCGACTCCCGACAGTGTGCGAGTCGACTCCCCCTCAGCTGCCAACTTTGCGAGTCGACTCCCGCAAATGCGCGAGTCGACTCCCCCTCAGGAGCCGGCTCTGAAACTTACTCGAGTCGTCTCTAACCTTGGCACGCACCTAAAAACCATGCCATAATCGTGCCAAATGAGGGAAAATCACCTAATTAAGGACTGATTTGATGATCACTGCATAGAAACTCTATTTTAACCTCATTCTAATCATCAAAATCAATTAATCTAGTGAAAAATCCACTAGGATGGATCAATCACTCCTAATCCCCTCCTAAGCACACTAAACCTCTCTTCACTTAGGGGTTTTGTAAAAATATCTGCTAATTGATTATCAGTACAAACAAATTGGAGTGACACATCACCATTCAATACATGATCTCTTATGAAGTGATGTCTTATCTCAATGTGTTTAGTTCTTGAATGTTGAATTGGATTTTTAGTTAGATTTATGGCACTTGTATTATCACAATTAATGGGGATTTTATCTTGTTTAATGCCATAATCTTCTAATTGTTGTTTAATCCATAAGATTTGAGCACAACAACTCCCGGCTGCAACATATTCAGCTTCTGCAGTGGATAATGCAACCGAGTTTTGTTTCTTGCTAAACCATGAGATTAGGTTTTCTCCTAGAAATTGACAGGACCCGCTGGTACTTTTTCTATCAAGCTTACATCCAGCGAAGTCTGAATCTGTGTACCCTATTAAGTTTAGGCTAGATTCTTTAGAGTACCACAGCCCTATGTTCTTAGTTCCAATTAAGTATTTAAAGATTCTCTTAACTGCAGCTAGGTGTGATTCTTTAGGATTAGCCTGATATCTAGCACACATGCACACACTAAACATAATGTCAGGCCTACTTGCAGTAAGATACAGTAAAGAACCTATCATACCTCTATAAAGTTTTTGATCTACAGATTTACCTGATTCATCTTGGTCTAACTTGCATGATGAGCTCATGGGGGTGCTGATTGACTTGTTTCCCTCCATATCAAACTTCTTGAGCATCTCCTTGATATATTTTGCTTGATTGATGAAGATGCCTCCTTCAGATTGTTTGATTTGAAGCCCGAGGAAGTAGTTCAGCTCTCCCATCATGCTCATCTCAAACTCACTCTGCATCAAATCAGCAAATTCCTCGCAGAGGCGATTGTTAGTAGCACCGAAAATGATATCATCAACATAAATCTGTACTAATAACATATCCTTATTTTTCTTTTTCAGAAATAATGTTGTATCTACATTTCCCCTAGAGAATTCATGTTCTAATAAGAATTTACTAAGTCTCTCATACCAAGCTCTAGGTGCTTGTTTTAGTCCATAAAGTGCTTTGTTCAGTTTATACACATGATTAGGGTATTGATGATTTTCAAAACCAGGAGGTTGTTCTACATACACTTCCTCATTTATATACCCATTTAAAAATGCACTTTTTACATCCATTTGAAATAGTTTGAAATCCTTAGAGCATGCATATGCTAATAATAGTCTAATAGCCTCAAGTCTAGCTACGGGAGCAAAGGTTTCATCAAAATCTATGCCTTCTTCTTGATTATAACCCTTTGCCACTAGTCTAGCCTTATTCCTTATAACAATTCCATTTTCATCTAGCTTATTTTTATATATCTATTTTGTACCTATAATTGGATATTCAGAAGGCCTCTCTACTAGATCCCACACTTTGTTTCTAGTAAATTGGTTTAGTTCTTCTTGCATTGCATTTATCCAATTTACATCATTTTCGGCTTCTTCTATATGTTTGGGCTCAAAGTGTGAAACAAAAGCTAGATGGCTATTTAGATTTCTTAGTGAAGCTCTAGTCCTAACCGGTTGAGATGGATCATCTAGAATGAGTTCCTTAGGATGCCCGTGAGCATACCTCCAAGCTTTTGTTAGCCCATGATCCACAATAGCCTCTTGGCTTGATGATTCTCCTTCAATCAACTTTTGATTATCATCTTGTAATCCCATCTCATCTATCTTTTCCTCAAGTATTTCAACATCATCATCAAAATTAACTTTCTTACTAGAGGAGATGTCACTAGAGTCATCAAATACTACATGTATAGATTCTTCTATGACTAAGGTTCTTTTATTAAATACTCTATAGGCTTTACTAGTTGTAGAATAACCTAAGAATATTCCTTCATCAGATTTAGGGTCAAATTTCCCTAGATTGTCTTTCCCATTATTATGCACAAAACACCTACATCCAAAAACATGAAGATAATTAACCTTTGGTTTTCTGTTTTTCCACAGTTCATATGGTGTTTTCTTTATAATGGGTCTTAATAAAACTCTATTTAATATATGGCAGGAAGTATTAATGGCTTCTCCCCAAAAGTACTTAGGGAGGTTACTTTCACATAACATCGTTCTAGCCATTTCCTCTAGAGTTCTATTTTTCCTTTCCACAACTCCATTTTGTTGTGGTGTCCTAGGTGCAGAAAAATTATGGGTTATCCCCTTTTTACTACAAAATTCGTCAAATAATTGATTTTCGAATTCGGTACCATGGTCACTTCTAATGGCTATGACTGAAGACTCTCTAGCATTTGTTACTTCCTTATGGAACTTTTTAAACATAGAAAATGCTTGATCCTTATGTGCTAGGAACATGACCCATGTGTACCTGGAGTAATCATCTACTATAACAAGACCATATTTATTTCCACCTAGACTTGTTGTTCTAGTTGGACCAAATAGGTCCATGTGTAATAATTCTAGAGGCCTAGAGGTAGAGACACATTTTATGGATTTAAAAGAGTTCCTAGATTGTTTGCCAAATTGACATGCTTCACATATTTTGTTCTTTTCAAATTTTAATTTTGGCAAACCTATCACGGAGTCTCTTTTAACTAATTTAGTTATTGTGTCCATGCTTGCATGACCTAACTTACGGTGCCATAACCAACTAGCATCATTATCTTTAGTTTCATTTACAACTAGACATTGGTTATGTTTTGCAAGATCTTCTAGGTCTACAACATATACATTTCCACGTCTAATCCCTTTAAAAACTAAGCTATTATCATTAGGATTTGTTATAATACATAGTGATGGTTTAAACATAACATCATATCCTTTATCACATAATTGACTGACGCTTAACAAGTTATGCTTAAGACCATCAACATATCTAACATTATCTATAAAAGTAGAAGGGGTGATTTGAACTTTACCAATACCAATGATGTGACCTTGGTTGTTGTCTCCAAACGTCACAGCACCTCCCTTCTTAGCTTCAAGGGTGAAAAATTGGTCTTTATCACCCGTCATGTGCCTTGAGCAGCCACTATCCAAATACCAGCAATTTTTGTTGACCTTGGCTGCAAGACACTCCTACACAAGCAAATCATGTCATCTTAGGTACCCAAGTTTTCTTGGGTCCTTCATGGTTAGTCAAGTTGGTTCCTTTTGGAACCCATACCCTTTTAATTTTTCTTTTAGTTTTACTTTTCCTAAAATTACATACATTTGCTTTATGGCCTACTGTACCACAACAAAAGCAGGTTATTTTCTTAGTTTTTGTTTCCCCAGCTTTAACAAAGAAGTTACTAAGAAGTTTTTGCTTATTCCTTGGTTTATATCCTAAACCGGCTTTATTAAACACTGCACGCTGACTATTTAGTATCATGTTTAATTTTTCAGAACTATAGGTAAATCTTTCAACTAAGGGTTTGTATTTGTTAAGTTCTTTAGTTAGTGTTTGATTTTCGGCTTTTAGATCATTAAGTTCTTTAGTAAGATCCTTATCTAAGGTTTGTTTATATTTTTTAAGTTCTGAAAGTTCCTTAGTTAGTTTTTCATTATCTTTCGTTAAGGTGTTAGTCTTCTTAATTAAGAGTTGGTTGCTTGTCTTAAGTTCTAGATTTTCTTTGGTAAGATTATCTTTATCCTTAATTAATGAATCATGCTTATGAATATAAGTTTGGTTAGTTACTTTTAGTTCTCTGTTTTTAACATTTATATCCTTATACTCAATCATTAATTCATTGAACGCATCATAAAGTTCATCAAATGTAAAATCAAAATGCGTATCGGAAGTTACCTCGTTTTCGTTGGCCATGAAGCAGAAATTGGCCTTCTCTTCTTGTTCTTCATCTGATGAGGAGGATGATGAGTCGGAGTCCGATAGGGTAGTGACAAGTGCCTTTTTCTTCTTGTACTTACTCCCCTTCTTCAGTAAGGGGCACTCCGCTCTTATGTGACCCGGCTTCTTACACTCGTAACAACCAATCCCCTCATTTTCCCTTTCCTTACCTTTGTCTTTGCGGTAGAAATTTGAGGGGCCTCTCCTTTGATGATAGGACTTCTTGTGGTTGATGAATTTCTTGAACTTGCGCACAAGAAGAGCCTCACCACCATCTTCCTCGTCTTCTTCTTCTTCACTGCTGCTGCTGCAAGACAAGTCCTTGTTAGAAGAAGTAGATTTAAGGGCTATTACCTTTTTCTTATGGGAGGACTCTTCCTCGTTGTGTTGTTTCATGGTGAGCTCGTGCGTCATGAGGGATCCAAGAAGCTCCTCAAGTGGTAGCTTGTTCAAGTCCTTGGCTTCTTGGATTGCTGTCACTTTAGCTTCCCACGACCTTGGTAGACACCGAAGGATTTTCCTGGCAAGCTCACTGTTAGTATAGTTCTTGCCAAGGCTTTTTAGACCATTGACAATATCAGTAAACCTAGTGAACATGGATGTGATTGTTTCATTTGAATCCATTTTAAATAGTTCATATTTATGAACCAAGATGTTTATTTTGGATTCCTTGACTTGATTCGTGCCCTCATGGGTCACTTCAAGTCTGTCCCAAATTTCTTTTGCTGAATTACAAGTTGAAATCCTATTGAATTCATTACGGTCTAAGGCACAATAGAAGACATTCATTGCTTTAGAGTTTAATTGTGCCTTCCTCATGTCATGTTCATCCCAGTCCATTTCTAGTTTAGGTACCTTAACACCATCTACGTAAATGGATGGGATGTATGGCCCATTTACTACAATGGACCACATCTCATAGTCTTGGGCTTGGATGAATATTCTCATCCTAGCCTTCCAGTATGAGTAGTCAGATCCATTGAAGAAAGGGGGTCTTTGGGTGGACTGACCCTCAATGTGAGAAGATCCAAATGGGGTTGTCATTTTGATCTTTTAACTCTTGAGTGGAAGAGTTTTTGGCTCTGATACCACTTGTTGCCCAGATAGACAACCCAAGAGGGGGGGTGAATTGGGTTTTTAAAATAATTTGACTAATTAAAACTTTGTGGATGATTAATTAAAAACTATAGCAAGTTATTTAATTAAGGCCTAGTGCTGTGAGTAATGTGCGGGGAAGAAGATGAGAGACAATGCACTACAAACACAAAGTTTTATAGTGGTTCGGAGCTAACCCTTGCTCCTACGTCCACTCCCCAAGTCTCACTTGGGAATTTCACTATAACCCCCTTGGATTACAGCCGGTTGTTTTGCAAGCTCACAACCAAACTTGTTGTTTTACGAGCTCACAACGAACTCGGTCGATTTTCCCAGGCTCACCGACTAGAACCAACCCCGATTGTTTTCCTGGGCTCACAATCAAACCCTTACACACGTTGGTTTTAACTTGGCTCACCAACCAACCTTAAACCTCTTGATTCAATCCCCCGATTGAATCAAGTAAATACAAGAGATAGAAGAAAACAGAAAATAGCTTCTCAAAAAGCAGATTTAAAACAATATAATCGTAAAGGAGTTAGAAGCCCTCAAACGCTTTTAAGCTGGTGAAGAGGTATGGCTTCTGGAACTCCGGTCTCCTCTTGAAAGAGTGGTCGACTTGAATGCAGGAGGAGGAAGCTTTGATTGTTGGGAAGAAGTTGTTGGAGCAGTAAATGCAGATCTCCCCTTTTTTCGTTTAAGAGCACTTGGAGAGCTTGAAAACTTGAATGCTTGGAGTGGAATATCTGTTCTCTACCTTGCTACAGTCCTCTGTGGCTATTTAAGCCAACCCCCACGGAAACTAGCCGTTACTCTGCTTTTTCTGGCCGCTCTGCACACTCTGCGCAGCCTGACAATATGACCGTTGGTGGGTTGGAGTCGACTCGCGCGATCAGGAGTCGACTCGGCTGTAGCAGGAGTCGACTCACGCTTTTCCGGAGTCGACTCGGCAACTGTTCCAAATTTGAATTAAAGTTACCGTCTAGACTGGGAGTCGACTCGTCTTGACCTGGAGTCAACTCGCCAACTTCTGGAGCTGACCTGGCAATTTTGGAGTCGGCTCATCCACTGAAGTCCGTGGATCCAATTTTGAATTTTGTCCACTCGAGTCGACTCGACTGTCCTGGGAGTCGACTCGAATCTCAGAGCCCGAACTCCCGTTTCTCTATCTTTTGGCTCATCCAGTCTTGGAGTCGACTCGAACTTCCTTGGAGTCGACTCGGCTCTCAGTTTTCGAAAGTTGGTCTTCTGCCTTTTGACGTGAAGCTTGTCTCGGAGTCGACTCGAGCTGTCTGTGAGTCGACTCGAATTTCAGAGTCCGAAAATCGTTCTCTGACTTTTTCCTTGTGTTCCTCTGAGAGTCGACTCTTACCTTCTTTGGAGTCGACTTGCTAACCATCGGAGTCGACTCGCGTTCCACTGGAGTCGACTCGAATCTCAGACCCGAAAACTGCTCTCTGACTTTTCTTTGTGTTTCTCTTGGAGTCGACTCTTACTACCCTGGAGTCGACTCGTTGAACATTGGAGTCGACTCGCGCACTTCGGGAGTCGACTCGTTGACAGTTTCTGAGTTGAAGCTTTCTGTCCTTCTGTCTGTTCTCAGTCGGAGTCGACTCGTACTGATCTGGAGTCGACTCGAGCTCGTGCCAGTGAACTTGATACGCTTGGAGTCGACTCGTGATACTCGGGAGTCGACTCGAGTCTCAGACTTTGGTTCAGCAGACTTCTTACCTTATCCAAAATACTATGAACCAAATCTAGAGACACTTGGACAGGATTTTCACTGAAACACTCAATTGAATTCATTAGTAATCACAAGATATACTCAAATGCTTTGAGCTCATCAAAATCAAATGGGGTTTTAATCAATCACTCCACAATGTGCTTAATTTCTCCATCCCATCCCTTCTCATTTGACAGAAGTTTCTTTTTTATTGATGGAAAAAGAGGGCTAGACCCCTTGAATTTATTAAAAAATGAGAAAAAATGTTCAAGGATACAGAGATGTAGAGGAAAAAAAGTATGATAATAGTTACAATGGTTTCCATGGAATAATGAAACACAATGAAACAAAACCTCCAACTGATTTAGAGAAAGTTAATTAGAGGAGAAAAAACACTAAAAAATATAAAAAAAATTTTGAAGCAGGCCTAGTGAGGTTCCAAAACACCAGCTTCAAAGATAACAGCAAGAGGATGAAATCGCTAGGTGCAACAAAACAAACAACATTTGCTAGCAGCAATCTTACTAACACAGCAAAACAAAATTACAAAGCATAGCATTAAGTGAAGCAGTCTGGATCCTTCCATCTTGACATCTCTAGTTTCAGCACCTGAATTTACTACGCAGTCTGGATCCTGCCTATGCTTTCTAGTTTATCCTCCACCAAACCTACTAGGCAGGCTTGATGTGTTATTAAATCATGACATTTTATTTTAAATTTAATTCTAAATAGATGTTGTTTCTTTCAAGTTACTTCATGGCATGAGCAAGAATAGGTCATGCAGTTCTTTGCAGTTGATAAGTAACATTTTAGGCCACCCAATCCAACCAATTCCAATTAAGGCTTAAGATGCATTTAGTTCAGAAAGGTAAATCAAAGCATTCCAAAAGAACCTGAAGTTTGAAACTCCATAGCCAACCTAGGCCAATGCTTCAACAAGCTCTCCATCAATCTCAAGTCAATTTGTGCAACTTTTGATAGCATCCTTTCTTTTGCCAAGTTTAACCAAGACCTTACATAAACCAAGATGAAGATGTAGATTATAAGCACTATGATTAGGGTCCATTTTAAGGGCAGCCTTGAAGTCCTGAACAGCCAATTGTAGCTTACCCTTCATAGTATCATCTTCTGCGCACAATAGTCTCATCAACTTACACTTAATGAATATACAATAAACTAGTTATTTTCATATTCACATATAAGCTATAGAATAGATTAACTTTGATATGAAATAGAATGTTAAACTTGCATAGACATTACATAATGTAATTGTTTGGAAGTGATAATATGTAGTGTTGAGATCATAACTGTAGCTTAAAGAAAAGGAGAACATCATTGCAGCAAAATACAAAAGAGGGTAAATATATTTTTCAGTACATACTTAATATAACAAGATACATGGTTAATATACCAGAGGACATACTTAAATATACCACAATACATAGTTAATATACTCCATTACATAGTACACAATTTATATAACATAGTACATAGTTATTATATACATGTATATATTTAATATACGATTGTAAACACTTAATATACCACAATACACAATTAATATATCACAATACATACTTAATATAACATAGTACATAGATAATATCCCTCTGTATATAGTTACTAGATATGTATACATACTTAATATACCAATGCTTCAACAAGCTCTCCATCAATCTCAAGTCAATTTGTGCAACTTTTGATAGCATTCTTTCCTTTGCCAAGTTTAACCAAGACCTTACATAAACCACGATGAAGATGTACATTATAATCACTATGAACGGGGTCCATCGCAAGGGCAGCCTTGAAGTCCTTAACAGTCAATTGTAGCTTACCCTTCATAGTATCGTCTTCTGCCCACAACAGTCCTTTCAACTTACACTTAATGAATATACAATAAACTAGTAATTTTCATATTCACATATAAGCTGTAGAATAGATTAGCTTTGATATGAAACAGAATGTTAATATACCACTGTATACACTTAATATCCCTCTATACGCAGTTACTAGATTCGCGTACATACTTAATATACCATAGTACAGTGAAAATACCATGGTACACAGTTAATATCCCTCTGTACATAATTACTAGATACATGTACATACTTAATATGGCATTGTACATACTTAATATACCATAATACACAGTTAATATACCATAATACATACTTAATATACCACAATACATACTTAATATATTATGGTACACACTTAATATTCCACCGTATATATTTAAAAAAAAAATAAAGCATGTCGGGGGGGGCTTTCTTTATTAAAAGGAAAAAAGGTCAGGTGATCCAGCAGTGAATGTCACCTTACTTTTATCAAATCTTGAAGATATTTTCCTATTCATGTTCAAGAATGTTATTGCTACCCAATAGTTGTAATCTATCAAAGCATTAGAATAAATAATCTGGCTTGGCAAACAAATGGTAAGAAGCCATGTTAGTCCCTGAAAGAAACTACCTCTCATCTGAACCACTCATCATCAACCAGTGGAACATGCTCTACTTGGTGTTGATCGCCCTGGCACCATATATCTTGCCACATATACATTGACTATTAGAAACCTGGGTGCCCAAAGTAAAGTCCAAATAATGAGTGGGCCTATCAAAACCAATCACATCTTTGCCAATTAAACAAATGCTTTGATTGCAACAAAATCATCATGATTAAATATCCCATCATCTAGCAACTTTTCCATTCACAAAATTTATATGTGAGAAAAATAAAATCCATCATTAGAAACGAGAAGCAAACACCCCTCATGTAAGTAAACCAAGCGAAAAAACCTAAATTTTGATAGAAGAAAAGAAAAAGAAAATCCATTTTGACTAGCCTAATTCATTCACCAATCTCACCTATGGTGCTAATTAAGCCTCCTTCTACCAAACCGGCCCACCAATTTAACTCGTAAAGCACATCCACAATCTGCAATAAATTGAAACAAATATCTATATAACTGAATATTTAAGCGTGGAACACTAAAAGGTACATTTTTTATACAGAAATTTTGGGGAAAAAATAAGGAGGATGAAGAAAGAAGACGTATCATAAATTTCTAATCCATAGTTTTGTTAGAACAAGCTCATAAATTTCTTGCCATGTAAGTCCGACAAACCTTCCGGTTCTCCCATTTAACCAGCCATTTGTCCATCTATCAATGTACTGACCACCCATCCTCACTCCTTGGTGAAATTAAGCACATTCAAGGAAGAGGGTAAAGTGAAAAGTGGGGACAATCTACAAAAGTCATATCTTCTTATTGCCTATAACTATAACATGATCAGCTATCCGTTGCTTAAAAACTAGTTTTATCCAATCCGAAAGTGCTACAAGATTTGGGGCCTAGTGACCGAAGTGGGATAATCTTTTGTTTCTTTTCCGATGATGACTGTGACTTACCAGCGGAAAAAGAAAAAAAAAAAAAAAAAAAGGCTTGGATGAATTGAATTAGAAAGACGAAAGATTGATTATTTTAGCGAAAAGAATTCCAATCAAAATATATCGTACCAATCCGAATCAAACGATACAAACCGTACCATATCTTATCGGTTCGATACTGCTACTCGGTATGTATTGGGGGAAAAAATGGAACACCCCACAAATACAATTAAAGCACCCAAATCCGAGAGCAAGGCCGAGCTCATACAGGCTGCCGAGCTCAGAAGGCTGCCGAGCTCAGAAGGCCGAGCACAGAAAGCTGCCGAGCTCCGAAGGCCGAGCTCAGAAGGCCAAGCTCACAAGGCGGCCGAGCTCCGAAGGCCGAGCACAGAAGGCTGTCGAGCTCAGAAAGTCGAGCTCACAAGGCCGAGCACAGAAGGCTGTCGAGCCCAGAAGGCCGAGCTCAAAAGGCTATCGAGCTCATCCAGGCCGAGCTCAGAAGGCCGAGCACAGAAGGCGGCCGAGCTCAGAAGGCTGTCGAGCTCAGAAAGCTGAGCACAGAAGGCTGCCGAGATCATCCAGGCCGAGCTCAGAAGGCCGAGACCAGAAGGCCGAGCTCAGAAGGCCGAGCTCCGAAGGCTGCCGAGCTCAGAAGGCCGAGCTCGGAAGACTGCCGAGCTCAGAAGGCCGAGCTGACCTCAAAAGGCTGACCTCATCGTCCACATACTGCGGCCATGCCCTGCAGCAGCCTCACCGCACCATGCTTTACTTGCTGGCCACGTCACGATATATCAACCAGGGACCATACCCTGCTACGATTGTCAACGCCTCACCATTCCCAAGAATGGACTGTACTACACGCCATCTCCTCCCATCATGGGAACGGACCATCCACGGCAACTCATTACTTCACATGCCCACGTCCAATCATGACGGTAACCCATTAATTCGCCCAGTCACATCACAGGTAACCCTGCCACTCCCCCTATAAAAAGGGAAACTTCTTCCTCCCAAGGGGAGGTTTTCGACTTCTACATACAGTCCCTCTCCTTCTCCAAAATTAAGCCCCCCTTTGACTTAAGCATCGGAGGGTCGGCGCCGGAAAACCCGGCCACCGGCTTTTTGTAGGTCCACCGGAGGACGCCGCTCGCCGACGAACCGCTTCCTGCCATTCTCGCGCCGGAGCTCCTCCTTCTCAGCCGACGGTCGCCCCCGGGTCCAATTTCCAGCAACAGTTGGCGCTAGAGGAAGGGCCCGAGTTGCGGCCATGAAACTAAGGAGCAGAGGAGTCTTTAATGCCTCTCGGCATCATGCTCCAAGTTCCGAATGCTCAGTCCAGAATTTACCACCAAGATCTCCGGTAGATCAAGTTCCACAAGTCCAACCCGAGCACTTCGATGCGCTAGTGCAGCAAGTCCAAGCGCTAGCCATTGCAGCCCAAAGTCTGCAACAAGTGGAGGCCCCTCCTGTGCCGCCTCCATGGGTTCATGTTAAGCAGAGGAAGAAACTTTCTCCCGAGCCATCTCGAATCAGGCATGGCTCCCGCTGCAACGACGTATGTGGGGGCAACCAGTGAGAAGTAGTAGTCCAAGTCCCACGTCAACGAGTTGGAGGAAAAGAAAAATAAAAGCTAAGGTTTGGAGAAGGAGAGTTATGAAGCTTTAAAATGGAATTGTAAGCCTCTGTGGCAAACGGTACAGCCCCATTAAATCCCATTGTCCTTCCAAGTCTTCTGTCTCCCGGCAGCAAGTAAGAAACAGCATGTACTCCCTCCTCACGGGCGTAAGTCCCCAGGATGGAGCCCACGACGTTGCTCTCCTTCAGAGCGTCGCCATCACAGAAGCCCCCGCCGAGCTCATGCAGGCCGAGCCGAGCTCAGAAGGCCGAGCTCGTCATCCACATGCTGCAGCCATGACTTGCAGCAGTCTCATTCAGGCCGAGCTCATGCAGGCTGCTGAGCTCAGAAAGCTGCCGAGCTCACGCAGGCTGCCAGCTCAGAAGGCCGAGCACAGCAGGCTGCCGAGCTCAGAAACCCGAACGCAGAACACCTCCCCCAGAAAATCGAGCCAAAGAAAGCTGGTGCTAAGCCAAGTCATGAGGGACTTCGAAGTTCGGAAGCCATCAAAATATCTCCAAAAGGTATAGGATGCCACTTTGGCTTCAAATAATTTCAATATTTTATCTATTTCCAGATCGGAGAATCCAAAAAACGACTTACGGGTATCTCTATCTCCAATGTTGCCCCGCTCCAAATAAGGGCGCATGATCGCCAACGGACGAAGTCCGTCTCTTGTATGTAACTCCAATGATGCCCCGACTAAGCTCGGGATGCCAATTCGACGACATTCAACGCCACTCGACGCCATTCGACGACATTCGACGCCACTCGACGACATTCGACGACACTCGACACCATTCGACGACATTCGACGCCATTCGACGACACTCGACGCCATTCGACGCCACTCGACGGCACTCGACGACACTCGACGCCATTCGACGACACTCGACGCCATTCGACGACATTCGATAGCACTCGACGCCATCCGACGACACTCGACGCCATCCGACAACACTCGACGACATTCGACGCCACTCGACGCCATTCGACGCCACTCGACGCCATTCGACGACACTCGACGCCACTCGACGACATTCGACGCCACTCGACGATATTCGACGCCACTCGACGACATTCGATGCCATGTCAACGCCGTTCGACACCCTTCAATGCCATTCGATGCCTCCTACGACAATACGCCCCGATCTGAGTGGGGGCACCCTGCTGAGTCGACCACAAGCCATACAAGGCTGCTGAGTCGACCTGAAGCACTTAACTCCAACTGCATGAGAGGTACACCCTACTTGGCACGCACATCTCCATATATATTTGGCTATATTACAGGATAATCGACGACTAAACTACTTCCTTCGCCCGAGCCAAAAAACAGCTCGAACTCAGAAGTCGGGGGGTAGTGTTGGGGGGAAAAATGGACCACCCCACAAATACAATTAAAGCACCCAAATCCGAGAGCAAGGCCAAGCTCATGTAGGCTGCCGAGCTCAGAAGGCTACCGAGCTCCGAAGGCCGAGCTCACAAGGCGGCCAAGCTCAGAAGGCCGAGCACAGAAGGCCAAGCTTAGAAGGCCGAGCACAGAAGGCCGAGCTTACAAGGCTGCCGAGCTCAGAAGGCCGAGCACAGAAGGCTGCCGAGCTTAGAAAGTCGAGCTCACAAGGCTGTCGAGCTCAGAAGGCCAAGCACAGAAGGTTGTCGAGCTCAGAAGGCCGAGCACAGAAGGCTGCCGAGCTCATCCAAGCCGAGCTCAGAAGGCCGAGACCAGAAGGCCAAGCATAGACGGCTGCAGAGCTCAGAAGGCTGTTGAGCTCCGAAAGCCGAGCACAGAAGGCTGCCGAGATCATCCAGGCCGAGCTCAGAAGGCCGAGCACAGAAGGCTGTCGAGCTCAGAAGGCCGAGACCAGAAGGCCGAGCTCAGAAGGTTGCCGAGCTCAGAAGGCCGAGCTCAGAAGATTGAGACTAGAAGGCCGAGCTCAGAAGACTGCCGAGCTCAGAAGGCCGAGCACAGAAGGCCGAGCTGACCTCAGAAGGCTGACCTCATCGTCCACATACTGCGGCCATGCTCTGCAGCAGCCTCACCGCACCATGCTTTACTTGCTGGCCACGCCACGATATATCAACCAGGGACCATACCCTGCTATGATTGTCAACGTCTCACCATTCCCAAGAATGGACTGTACTACATGCCATCTCCTCCCATGATGGGAACGGGCCATCCATGGCAACTCATTACTTCACACGCCCACGTCCAATCATGACGGTAATCCATTAATTCGCCCAGTCACATCACAGGTAACCCTGCCACTCCTCCTATAAAAAGGGAAACTTCTTCCTCCCAAGGGGAGTTTTTCGACTTCTACATACAGTCCCTCTCCTTCTCCAAAATTAAGCCCCCCTTTGACTTAAGCATCGGAGGGACGGCGCCGGAAAACCCGGCCACCGGCTTTTTGTAGGTCTACCGGAGGACGCCGCTCGCTGACGAACTGCTTCCTGCCATTCTCGCGCCGGAGCTCCTCCTCATCAGCCGACGGTCGCCCCGGGTCCAATTTCCAGCAATAGTTGGCGCTAGAGGAAGGGCCCGAGTTGCGGCCATGAAACTAAGGAGCAGAGGAGTCTTTAACGCCTCTCGGCATCATGCTCCAAGTTCGGAACGCTCAGTCCAGAATTTACCACCAAGATCTCCGGTAGATCAAGTTTCACAAGTCCAACCCGAGCACTTCGATGCGCTAGTGCAGCAAGTCCAAGCGCTAGACATTGCAGCCCAAAGTCTACAACAAGTGGAGGCCCCACCTGTGTCGCCTCCATGGGTACATGTTAAGCAGAGGAAGAAACTTTCTCCCGAGCCATCTCGAATCAGGCATGGCTCCCGCTGCAACGACGTATGTGGGGGCAACCAGTGAGAAGTAGTAGTCCAAGTCTCACGTCAACGAGTTGGAGAAAAAGAAAAATAAAAGCTGAGGTCTGGAGAAGGAGAGTTATAGAGCTTTAAAATGGGATTGTAAGCCTCTGTGGCAAACGGTACAGCCCCATTAAATCCCATTGTCCTTCCAAGTCTTCTGTCTCCTGGCAGCAAGTAAGAAACCAGCATGTACTCCCTCCTCACGGGCGTAAGTCCTCAGGACGGAGCCCACGACGTTGCTCTCCTTCAGAGCGTCGCCATCACAGAAGCCCCCGCCGAGCTCATGCAGGCCGAGCCGAGCTCAGAAGGCCGAGCTCGTCATCCACATGCTGCAGCCACGACTTGCAGCAGTCTCATTCAGGCCGAGCTCATGCAGGCTGCTGAGCTCAGAAAGTTGCCGAGCTTATGCAGGCTGCCTAGCTCAGAAGGCCGAGCACAGAAGGCCGAGCACAGCAGGCTGCCGAGCTCAGAAGCCCGAACGCAGAACACCTCCCCCAGAAAATCGAGCCAAAGAAAGCTGGTGCTAAGCCAAGTCATGAGGGACTTCGAAGTTCGGAAGCCAACAAAATATCTCCAAAAGGTATGGGACGCCACTTTGGCTTCAAATAATTTCAATATTTTATCTATTTCCAGATCGGAGAATCCAAAAAACGACCTACGGGTATCTCTATCTCCAACATCGCCCCGCTCCGAATAAGGGCGCACGATCGCCAACGAATGAAGTCCGTCTCTTGTATGTATCTCCAATGATGCCCTGACTAAGCTCGGGATGCCAATTCGACGACATTCAACGCCACTCGACGCCATTCGACGACATTCGATGCCACTCGACGCCATTTGACGACACTCGACGCCATTCGACGACATTCGACGGCACTCGACGACATTCGACGCCATTCGACGGCACTCGACGCCATTCGACGGCACTCAACGCCACTCGACGCCCCTCGACGCCATTCGACTCCACTCGACGACACTCGACGCCATCCGACGACACTCGACGACATTCGACGCCACTCGACGCCATTCGACGACATTCGACGCCATTCGACGACACTCGACGCCATTCGGCGACATTCGATGCCACTCGACGACATTCGACGCCACTCGACGACATTCGATGCCATGTCAACGTCGTTCGACGCCCTTCAACGCCGTTCGACGCCCTTCAACGCCGTTCGACGCCTCCTACGACAACACGCCCCGATCTGAGTGGGGGCACCCTGCTGAGTCGACCACAAGCCACAGAAGGCTGCTGAGTCGACCTGAAGCACTTAACTCCAACTGCATGAGAGGTACACCCTACTTGGCATGCACATCTCCATATATATTTGGCTATATTACAGGATGATCGACGACTGAACTACTTCCTTCGCTCGAGCCAAAAAGCAGCTCGAACTCGAAAGTCGGAGGGTAGTGTTGGGGGAAAAAATGGACCACCCCACAAATACAATTAAAGCACCCAAATCCGAGAGCAAGGCCGAGCTCATGCAGGCTGCCGAGCTCAGAAGGCTACCGAGCTCAGAAGGCCGAGCTCACAAGGCTGCCGAGCTCTGAAGGCCGAGCACAGAAGGCCAAGCTCAGAAGGCCGAGCTCACAAGGCTGCCGAGCTCAGAAGGCCGAGCACAGAAGGCTGCCGAGCTCAGAACGTCAAGCTCACAAGGCTGCCGAGCTCAGAAGGCCGAGCACAGAAGGCTGTCGAGCTCAAAAGGCCGAGCACAGAAGGCTGCCGAGCTCCGAAGGCTGCCGAGCTCATCCAAGCCGAGCTCAGAAGGTCGAGACCAGAAGGCCGAGCATAGACGGCTGCCGAGCTCAGAAGGCTGTCGAGCTCCGAAAGCCGAGCACAGAAGGCCGCCGAGATCATCCAGGCCGAGACCAGAAGGCCGAGCTCAGAAGGCCGAGCACAGAAGGCTGTCGAGCTCAGAAGGCCGAGACCAGAAGGCCGAGCTCAGAAGGCTGCCGAGCTCAGAAGGCCGAGCTCAGAAGGCCGAGACCAGAAGGCCGAGCTCAGAAGACTGCCGAGCTCAGAAGGCCGAGCACAGAAGGCCGAGCTGACCTCAGAAGGCTGACCTCATCGTCCACATATTGCGGCCATGCTCTGCAGCAGCCTCACCGCACCATGCTTTACTTGCTGGCCACGCCACGATATATCAACCAGGGACCATACCCTGCTACGATTGTCAACGCCTCACCATTCCCAAGAATGGACTGTACTACACGCCATCTCCTCCCATGATGGGAACGGGCCATCCACGGTAACTCATTACTTCACACGCCCACGTCCAATCATGACGGTAACCCATTAATTCGTCCAGTCACATCACAGGTAACTCTGCCACTCCCCCTATAAAAAGAAAAACTTCTTCCTCCCAAGGGGAGTTTTTTGACTTCTACATACAGTCCCTCTCCTTCTCCAAAATTAAGCCCCCCTTTGACTTAAGCATCGGAGGGCTGGCGCCAGAAAACCCGGCCACCGGCTTTTTGTAGGTCTACCGGAGGACGCCGCTCGCCGACGAACCGCTTCCTGCCATTCTCGCGTCGGAGCTCCTCCTCCTCAGCCGACGGTCGCCCCCGGGTCCAATTTCCATCAATAGTTGGCGCTAGAGGAAGGGCCCGAGTTGTGGCCATGAAACTAAGGAGCAGAGGAGTCTTTAACGCCTCTCGGCATCATGCTCCAAGTTCTGAACGCTCAGTCCAGAATTTACCACCAAGATCTCCGGTAGATCAAGTTCCACAAGTCCAACCCGAGCACTTCGATGCGCTAGTGCAGCAAGTCCAAGCGCTAGCCATTGCAGCCCAAAGCCTGCAACAAGTGGAGGCCCCTCCTGTGCCGCCTCCATGGGTTCATGTTAAGCAGAGGAAGAAACTTTCTTCCGAGCCATCTCGAATCAGGCATGGCTCCCGCTGCAACGACGTATGTGGGGGCAACCAGTGAGAAGTAGTAGTCCAAGTCTCACGTCAACGAGTTGGAGGAAAAGAAAAATAAAAGCTGAGGTCTGGAGAAGGAGAGTTATGGAGCTTTAAAATGGGATTGTAAGCCTCTGTAGCAAACGGTACAGCACCATTAAATCCCATTGTCCTTCCAAGTCTTCTGTCTCCCGGCAGCAAGTAAGAAACCAGCATGTGCTCCCTCCTCACGGGCATAAGTCCTCAGGACGGAGCCCACGACGTTGCTCTCCTTCAGAGCGTCGCCATCACAGAAGCCCCGCCGAGCTCATGCAGGCCGAGCCGAGCTCAGAAGGCCGAGCTCGTCATCCACATGCTGCAGCCACGACTTGCAGCAGTCTCATTCAGGCCGAGCTCATGCAGGCTGCTGAGCTCAGAAAGCTGCCGAGCTCATGCAGGCTGCCTAGCTCAGAAGGCCGAGCATAGAAGGCTGAGTACAGCAGGCTGCCGAGCTCAGAAGCCCGAACGCAGAACACCTCCCCCAGAAAATCGAGCCAAAGAAAGCTGGTGCTAAGCCAAGTCATGAGGGACTTCGAAGTTCGGAAGCCATCAAAATATCTCCAAAAGGTATAGGACTCCACTTTGGCTTCAAATAATTTCAATATTTTATCTATTTTCAGATCGGAGAATCCAAAAAATGACCTACGGGTATCCCAATCTCCAACGTCGCCCCGCTCCGAATAAGGGCGCACGATCGCCAACGGACGAAGTCCGTCTCTTATATGTATCTCCAATAATGCCCCAACTAAGCTCGGGATGCCAATTCGACGCCACTCGACGACATTCGACGACACTCGACGCCATTCGACGACACTCGACGCCATTCGACGACACTCGACGATACTCGACGGCACTGGACGACACTCGACGGCACTCGACGCCACTCGACGGCACTCGACGCTATTCGACGACACTCGACGACACTCGACGCCATCGACGACACTCGACGCCATCCGACGACACTCGACGCCATCCGACGACATTCGATGCCACTCGACGACATTCGACGCCACTCGACGACATTCGATGCCATGTGAACGCCGTTCGTCGCCCTTCAACGCCATTCGACGCCTCCTACGACAACATGCCCCGATCTGAATGGGGGCACCCTGCTGAGTCGACCACAAGCCACAGAAGGCTGCTGAGTCGACCTGAAGCACTTAACTCCAACTGCATGAGAGGTACACCCTACTTGGCACGCACATCTCCATATATATTTGAATATATTACAGGATGATCGACGACTAAACTACTTCCTTCGCTCGAGCCAAAAAGCAGCTCGAACTCGGAAGTCGGGGGGTAGTGTTGGAGGAAAAAATGTACCACCCCACAAATACAATTAACGCACCCAAATCCGAGAGCAAGGCCGAGCTCATGCAGGCTGCCGAGCTCAGAAGGCTACCGAGCTCAGAAGGCCGAGCTCACAAGGCTGCCATGCTCAGAAGGCCGAGCACAGAAGGCTGCCGAGCTCAGAAAGTCGAGCTCACAAGGCTGCCAAGCTCAGAAGGCCGAGCACAGAAGGCGGTCAAGCTTAGAAGGCCGAGCACAGAAGGCTGTCGAGCTTAGAAGGCCGAGCATAGAAGGCTGCCGAGCTCATCCAAGCTGAGCTCAAAAGGCCGAGACCAGAAGGCCGAGCATAGAAGGCTGCCGAGCTCAGAAGGCTGTCGAGCTCAGAAAGCCGATCACAGAAGGCTGCCGAGATCATCCAGGCCGAGACCAGAAGGCCGAGCTCAGAAGGCCGAGCACAGAAGGCTGTCGAGCTCAGAAGGCCGCCGAGCTCAGAAGGCCAAGCTCCGAAGGCCGAGCTCAGAAGACTGCCGAGCTCAGAAGGCCGAGCACAGAAGGCCGAGGTGACCTCAGAAGGCTGACCTCATCGTCCACATACTGCGGCCATGCCCTGTAGCAGCCTCACCGCACCATGCTTTACATGCTGCCACGCCACGATATATCAACCAGGGACCATACCCTGCTACGATTGTCAACGCCTCACCATTCCCAAGAATGGACTGTACTACACGCCATCTCCTCCCATGATGGGAATGGGCCATCGACGGCATCTCATTACTTCACACGCCCATGTCCAATCATGACGGTAACCCATTAATTCGCCCAGTCACATCACAGGTAACTCTGCCACTCCCCCTATAAAAAGGGGAACTTTTTCCTCCCAAGAGGACTTTTTCGACTTCTACATACAGTCCCTCTCCTTCTCCAAAATTAAGCCCCCCTTTGACTTAAGCATCGGAGGGCCAGCGCCGGAAAACCCGGCCACCGGCTTTTTGTAGGTCTACCGGAGGACGCCGCTCACCGACGAACCGCTTCCTGCCATTCTTGCGCCGGAGCTCCTCCTCCTCAGCCGACGGTCGCCCCCGGGTCCAATTTTCAGCAACAGTTGGCGCTAGAGGAAGGGCCCGAGTTGCGGCCATGAAACTAAGGAGCAGAGGAGTCTTTAACGCCTCTTGGCATCATGCTCCAAGTCCCGAACGCTCAGTCCAGAATTTACCACCAAGATCTCCGGTAGATCAAGTTCCACAAGTCCAACCCGAGCACTTCGATTCGCTAGTGCAGCAAGTCCAAGCGCTAGCCATTGCAGCTCAAAGCCTGCAACAAGTGGAGGCCCCTCCTGTGCCGCCTCCACGGGTACATGTTAAGCAGAGGAAGAAACTTTCTCCCGAGCCATCTCGAATCAGGCATGGCTCCCGCTGCAACGACGTATGTGGGGGCAACCAGTGAGAAGTAGTAGTCCAAGTCTCACGTCAACGAGTTGGAGGAAAAGAAAAACAAAAGCTGAGGTCTGGAGAAGGAGAGTTATGGAGCTTTAAAATGGGATTGTAAGCCTCTGTGGCAAACGGTACAGCCCCATTAAATCCCATTGTCCTTCCAAGTCTTCTGTCTCCCGGCAGCAAATAAGAAACCAGCATGTACTCCCTCCTCACGGGCGTAAGTCCTCAGGACGGAGCCCACGACGTTGCTCTCCTTCAGAGCGTCGCCATCACAGAAGCCCCCGCCGAGCTCATGCAGGCCGAGCTCGTCATCCACATGCTGCAGCCACAACTTGCAGCAGTCTCATTCAGGCCGAGCTCATGCAGGATGCTGAGCTTAGAAAGCTGCCGAGCTCATGCAGGCTGCCTAGCTCAGAAGGCCGAGCACAGAAGGCCGAGCACAGCAGGCTGCCGAGCTCAGAAGCCCGAACGCAGAACACCTCCCCCAGAAAATCAAGCCAAAGAAAGCTGGTGCTAAGCCAAGTCATGAGGGACTTCGAAGTTCGGAAGCCATCAAAATATCTCCAAAAGGTATAGGATGCCACTTTGGCTTCAAATAATTTCAATATTTTATCTATTTCCAGATCAGAGAATCCAAAAAACGACCTACGGGTATCTCTATCTCCAACGTCGACCCGCTCCGAATAAGGGCGCACGATCGCCAACGGACGAAGTCCGTCTCCTGTATGTATCTTCAATGATGCCCCGACTAAGCTCGGGATACCAATTCGATGATATTCAACGCCACTCGACGCCATTCGACGCCACTCGATGACATTCGACGCCATTCGACGACACTCGACGCCATTCGACGACACTCGACGCCATCCGACGACACTCGACGCCATTCGACGACACTCGACGCCATTCGACGCCACTCGACGACATTCGACGCTACTCGACGATATACGATGTGTTGCCCAGATAGACAACCCAAGAGGGGGGGTGAATTGGGTTTTAAAATAATTTTACAATTAAAACTTTTGTAGATGACTAATTAATACTTTTGCAAGGTGATTAATTAGTTGCTATGTGCTTTGAGTGAAATGAGAATGAGAGAAAGAGAGACAAGCAATCACAAACACGATGTTTATAGTGGTTCGGAGCTAACCCTTGCTCCTACGTCCACTCCCCAAGCCTCTTGGGAATTCTCTATAACCCCTTGGATTACAGCCGGTTGTTTTCCAAGCTCACAACCAAACTTGTTGTTTTACGAGCTCACAATGAACTCGGTCGGTTTTTCCAGGCTCACCGACTAGAACCAACTCCGATTGTTTTTCCGGGATCACAATCGAACCCTTATACGTTGGTTTTACACTCGGCTCACTAACCAACCTCTACACCCTTGATTCAATCCCCCGATTGAACCAAGCAAAGACAAGATGTAAATAAAAGGGACAAACAGAAAACAAAGCTTCTCAAAAGCAGATAAATAACAATATAAACTGAAGAGAGGTTAGAAGCCCTCAAACACGTTTGAGTTGGAGTTGAGTAGGGCTTCTTGAGATTCGGATCTCCTCTTGAATGTCTGGTCGACTTGAATGCAGGAGGAGGCTTCTTTAAATGCTGGGAAGAGGAAGTTGGATGGAGTTAATGCCGCTCTTCCCTCTTTTCGTTGAAAACCAACTTGCAGAGAATGAAAGCTTGATCTCTTTGAATGGAATGGTAGTTCTCTGCCTTGCTACAGTCCTCTGTGGCTATTTAAACCATCCCCCACGGAAACTAGCCGTTAGACACCTTTTTCTGCCCGTTCTGCACACTTTGCACAACCTGACAATATGTCCGTTGGGGGGTCGGAGTCGACTCGCGCGATCAGGAGTCGACTCGGCTGTAGCGGGAGTCGACTCATGTTTTTCTGGAGTCGACTCGGCAACTGTTCCGGATTTGAATTAAAGTGGCCTCTTCGACTGGAAGTCGACTCGTCTTGACCCGGAGTCGACTCGCCAACTTCTGGAGTTGACTTGGCATTTTCGGAGTCGGCTCATCTCATGAAATCCACGGAGCCAATTTTCAACTTGGCCCACTCGAGTCGACTCGATAATCCTGGGAGTCGACTCGACGCTCAGAGCCCGAACTCCCGATCTTCTGTCTTTTGGCTCGTCCAGTCTTGGAGTCGACTCGAACTTCTCTGGAGTCGACTCGGCTCTCAGTTTCCGAAATATGGCCTTCTGCCTTTTTGGTGTCGCGCTGTCTCGGAGTCGACTCGTGTATTGCGGGAGTCGACTCGAATCTCAGAGTCCGAAAACTCCTCTCTGACTTTTTCTTTGTGTACCACTGAGAGTCGACTCTCGCTTTCTTTGGAGTCGACCTGCCAACCATCGGAGTCGACTCGCATTCCACAGGAGTCGACTCGAATCTCAGGGTCGAAATAACGCTCTCTGACTTTTCTGTCTGTAGCTTCTTGGAGTCGACCCATATTACTCCGGAGTCGACTCGGTAAGCATCGGAGTCGACTCGCGCACTTCAGGAGTCGACTCGCTGACAGGTTTTAAGTTGATGCTTTCTGTTCGTCTGTCTGTTCTCAATCGGAGTCGACTCGTACTGGTCTGGAGTCGACTCGAGCCCGTGCCAGTGATTCTGATACGCTTGGAGTCGACTCGTAATATCCTGGAGT
Organism: Phoenix dactylifera; assembly: GCF_051530095.1. Classification (NCBI taxonomy): domain Eukaryota; kingdom Viridiplantae; phylum Streptophyta; class Magnoliopsida; order Arecales; family Arecaceae; genus Phoenix; species Phoenix dactylifera. The sequence continues at coordinate 18,970,666 of NC_143198.1, read as the reverse complement.
CGACTCGAGTCTCAGACTTTGGTTCAAACTAACTTCATGCCTTATCCAAAATATCTTGAACCAAGTCTAGAAACACTTAGACACGATTTTCACTGAAACACTTAATTGAATTCATTAGTAAACATAAGATATACTCAAATGCTTTGAGCTCATCAAAATCAAATAGGGGTTTTAATCAATCACTCCACAATCTCCCCCTTTTTGATGATGACAAAACTTTGAGTATATGCAAAGTGAATTGCTCAATAAACAAGGAAATAAAATCCATAAATGAATTCAAATGTCTGGTAATTTAATATATCCAGGCTTGAAAGGTGTGAAGCAATAAATTTTGGAATTAAAGCTCTCCCTTTCATTTGGAATTATATAAGCCTTCATATCATGCAATCAATTGTTTGGCTTATATATATTTAATGATTTAGCTTTCTTAAAAATATTCAGATTCTCCCCCTCAACATATGCATTCTACTTATGATTTGATTCTCTTAATTTTCTTTTAATGTATTGAATTTTTTGATTTTAAATTTTTGGTTTTTAGAGGAAAAATCTGTCAATTTGTTCTTGAGTTGGATTCAGCTAATCTCCGAATATCCCTTGAATAGATTCTGGAGATTACTCCATTAGGAGCCCCAACAGAGAGATAATGAGCCTCGAGGTACCAAATCCACTAAGAACAAATTATGTTTTAATTTTCTTTAATTTTCATTTGAGTCCTTTTGTATTTAAGTATTTCTCCCCCTTTTTGTCATCGTATCAAAAAGGAGGTAAGCAGTACACACAATCAATCATAGATCAAATTGCACAGGAATTGAAGAGAACATGTCTACTCATTGTATTGATTTGTATGTAAATACATTTGAGAATACAATAAGTAAAGCAAAACAATACATGTCAAAATACAAAACGATATCTAGGGCTTCCTCGAAGAGGATGTGGCTCCCCGAGGCATGCGGTCAGCAAGTGCTTGGACCGCATTGGTGACGTGCTCTAGCTGTCGGATGATGGCCGAGGTGGCCCTGCTATGCATCGTGTCGAGCTCGGTCACCGACTTCTGAAGTGCGTCCAACTTGTCGATGAGCACATTCGACAAGCGCTCGGCCCCCTGAGTAGTGGTGCTCATGTCCTTCCGGATGTCATCGCGCATCTTCCGAGTGATGCCCGTGACCTCACTCATACTGGAGAACTGAGCCTGGACCAAACTCCGGACATTGTAGATCTCTTTCCGTACATGGGCCGTCATGTCAGTCACGGCTGTCAAGGAAGGGACCAACTCAGAAGATGTGGGTGCAGGAGTGGGAGCAGGCACTGAACCTCGGAGCTCCCGAAGCAGATCATCTCGCAGGTCTCGGACAATCTCCTGCCGCAACTCCAGGAGCTGCTCAGGAGCGATCCGGACCTCCATGGGTGGTGGAGCTGAGGAGGAGGGTCCGGCTAAGGTGGTAGGAGCAGAAGTGGAGGGAAAGTCAGGATAGTCAGAATCTGGCTCAGGACTAGGGGAATGTCTGGTGGTATGTGTGGAGGTGGAAGACTTCCTAACCCATGTCCCCTCGACCTTCCGAAACCCCATCCTGTGTAGGGTCCCCGGACGCATGCGATCTGTCCATCGCAATGCGCGAGAGGGTTCCCCCTCAGGAATAGGGAGCTCAGCCTCCCTAAAGATAAGGGTGAACAACATGCCATAGGGGAGGGTGAGCCTAGGTCTATCTAGTGGCTCACATAGATACCTATAAATGAGTTTGGGGAAGTTGATTGGGGTGTCCTGAAGAATATAAAACATAAGGGCGAGGTCCCTCTCAGAGACAAAATTGAAGCGGCCAGTCTTCGGGAAGATGGACCTAGACAAGATGCTCAGGAGGATCCACACCTCAACAGGAAGTGAGCTAGCGGACACCTCATCTAAGGGGGACTGAGGTGGGTATCCTAGAATGGCCGTAAGGGCCTCAGTCCTATCCTCGGGATGTGTGGGAGCCACCCCTACTTGTGGAAGGTGGAGGATGTGGGCAATGATATCCTCCGAAATGAACAAAGGGACACCGGCTACCGTGCCCTCTATACCCCCATCTCCCCTATGGACGGTCCCATAAAACTCTCTAACTAGTACAGGGTATGTGGGAAGATCTAGGGTAAGGAAATACTCTAGGCCCTGGACTCGCAACCTCTCTCCTATAGTAAAGCCCTCCCGGGAGAGATAGTCGAAATCGACGTATCTCCCGGTGGAGACCGCCTTCCCGGCGCACGGCCTCGCGGGAACTGCCCTCGGCGGGGAACGAGCCGGAGGTTGTGGCCTCTCGGGGTCGTTCCGAGCCTTGGAACGCCGCTCGGCACCGGTCGCGGAATGGGGCCTCTTCCGGCTTGGGACAGTGGCTTTGCGAGGCATGGTTGACCTAGAATGGTATGAAATCCTAATGGACGATGAAGAATCGACGGGAAAAGGACCTAGGGGCGGCCGGAGACGATCTAGGAGTCGACTCTAGGGTTTTGAACAGTGGCGGCGGTGAAAAGAAATGTTTTCTAAACGATGGAGTTAGGGTTAAAAAGTCGGATCCCGACTGCGAGTCGACTCCACTGAGTCGCAAGTCGACTCGACCTCGAGTCGACTCCAAAATATGCGCGAGTCGACTCTTCTTATGCGCCTATTGACCTCGAGTCGACTCCCGACTGTATGCGAGTCGACTCCCCCTCTGCTGCCATTGTTCTCGAGTCGACTCCCGTGAATGCGCGAGTCGATTCCTCCTTACGAGCCGACTCTGAAACATGCTCGAGTCGTCTCGAACCCTGGCACGCACCTTAAAATCATGCTATATTCGTGCCGAATGAGGAAAAATCACTAAATTATGATCTGATTTGATGATCATTGAAACGAAACTCTATATTAATCACAATCTAATCATCAAAATCAATGAATCTAGTTGATAATACCACTAGGATGGATCAATCACTCCTAATCCCCTCCTAAGCACACTAAATCTCTCTTCACTTAAGGGTTTTGTAAAAATGTCAGCTAATTGATCATCAGTACAAACAAATTGAAGTGTCACATCACCATTCAGTACATGATCTCTTATGAAGTGATGTCTTATCTCAATATGTTTAGTTCTTGAATGCTGAATTGGATTTTTAGTTAGATTAATGGCACTTGTATTATCACAATTAATGGGAATTTTGTCTTGTTTAATGCCATAATCTTCTAATTGTTGTTTGATCCACAAGTGTTGCCCAAGGTGACAAGCCAAGAGGGGGGGGGGGTGAATTGGTTTCTTCTTTACTTTAGTGCTTTTAAAACTTTCTTAGTTAACTGCGATGGATGCTTACTTAGGTTATTAGAGTGAGTTAAACTAATGCAAGAATAGAAAGTAAAGCAAGAGAGAATGAAAGCACAAACACAATCCAAACACAACAATATATAGTGGTTCGGTGCTCTCCTTAGCACCTACGTCCACTCCCCAAGCGTACCCTTGGGAATTCACTATAATCTCGCGGATTACAGTTGGATTGTTTTCCGGGCTCACAATCCAAAAACCTTGTTGGTTTTACGGGATCACCAACGAACCTATACAACTTTGGTTTTCCGGGTTCACCAAAAACCTTGGTGGTTTTGCGGGCTTACCAACGAACCTTTACAACTTTGGTTTTCCGGGTTTACCAAAAACCTTTGTTGGTTTTGCGGGCTCACCAACGAACCTTTACAAAGTTTTCAAACAAATGAAAAGAAAAGATTTAAACTCCTAAATGAGCATATAGAACAATATGAGCAATGAAGAAGAGTTAGAAAGAAATTATCGCTTTGAAGTCGCTTGGCTCTTCTTTGTCAAGGAAGCTTCACTCTTCAATGGGGGAAGGAGCTCTTGATGCCTCTTTGAATCTGCTCAATCCCTTTCTTTGATTTTTGAATGAAGCTCTTGATGAAGAAGATTAGGGCTCTTTGGTTTTCTTGTGTATTCTTTGATTTTCCACTCAAAAGTTATTTATTCTGATGAATAGTGCCCCTTTAAATAGTTTTCAACCTTCCTTGGACAAGCCCCATTGGTCAGATTTGAAAAACTAGCCGTTACATGCCTTGGGAAGGACAAAAAGTACATCTGCAGAACTAGCCGTTACTGTTCAGCCCGTGTTTGGGTCGGCTCAACCTGCCCTTGGGTCGACCCAACTTGGCCTTGGGTCGACTCAAACATTCCTTGGGTCGACCCTCTCAGAGAACACAGAAACATGAATTTCAAACTTCCTTCACTTGGGTCGACCCAACCATTCTTTGGGTCGACTCAAAGTTCACTTGGGTCGACTCAACTTCTTCTTGGGTCGACCCTCTCAGTAATTCCAGAGAGCCATTTTCTGTCTGTCTTTTTGTCTTCCATTTGGGTCGACCCTCTCAGGGTTTGGGTCGACTCAAAGTTCACTTGGGTCGACTCAACTTCTTCTTGGGTCGACCCTCTCAGTAATTTCAGAGAACCATTTTCTGTCTGTCTTTCTGTCTTGCCTTTGGGTCGACCCTCTCAGGGTTTGGGTCGACTCAAGCTTGGGTCGACTCAACCACTGTGTGGGTCGACCCTCTCAGTAAATCCAGAGAGCATTTTTCCTTTGCATTTTGAGGTTCTTTGGAGGTTGGGTCGACTCATGCCTACCTTGGGTCGACCCAACTCACTGTTCATTTGTGCTGTTTTTGCAGGAGTGTGCCAGATGATTCCTTTAAGTCCCGGGGTCGACCCAATCAACCTATGGGTCGACTCAATTCACACTTTGCTGCATTCTCAAGATTAGATCCATCCAAATGAACAAGACCATATATATATTTTCAATTAAACAAATATACTGAGAGTAATGAACTTATAAATGAAGTATCAATTTAACTTATAGCAAGCTCTAGATAATTGCTTGTTAATCATCAAAATAACACTATCATCCTCAATCTCCCCCTTTTTGATGATTACAAAATAAAGAGTATAAGCCTATTGATACTTGTCTTTAAAATCAGTTTATAAAAGGGATTGAATTTCTGAATTTCAGCTTTTCATATATATAAGTGAAATCTCCCCCTATATTATTCAAAATTTGCCAATTTGACTTTTTGAATGGCTCCCCCTTTCATTTATAATTCATTAGCAATGAAACTTCAAAAATTTGAGATAAAATATGAGTTTCAGCTTATGTATCGGAGTGAGAGAGGAGCGTGCCAAATTTTGAATTTATATGTGCCAAATTCTGAATTATGATAGAAATTTTTGATTTGATTTGATGGTTTTCATTGTTACAAATTGCTCCCCCTTAGATATATAAGCTTTCTTATATGATTTTCAATTTGTTTGCCCATTTATTTCTCTTTTCTTTTCATAACTTCTTTACTCACTCTTTCTCACAAAATTAATATTTTTTTTTTTTAAACACTATCTTTGCTTCTCCCAAAATCAATACTCTTTCTTAACTTGTCAAATGAAATACTCTTTCTTTTCTCGAAGTGAATACTCTATCTTTTCTTCTCCCCCTTTATATACTCTTTTCTTCTCGTTTCCTTTATATACTCTTTCCTTCTCTTCTCCCCCTTTTTGTTATCATCAAAAAACATATATATGGGAAAAGATGCAATAAAGAACAAACTTCAGACTTCATTGATCAAAATAGGAACATTTTCATACAATAATGCCCAAAATAAAGATAAGTACAATGTTCCTCAATCAAGATTTAAAGATATAAGGCAAAAGCAAGATACATATGAGAAAAAGCAAGATACATATGAGAACTAGATTTCTAGCCTAGGCTCTAAACATAGATACTAAGATCAGCCTAGGGGGAATCTAATGGCTGGGATCTAGTCCTCATCCTCCTAGCATACGTGGCGAGGGGAAGTCGAGCCTGGTGAGACTGAGTCTGGCGTGGAGCACGTCGAGCTGGATGACTCTGTGCCGATATCTCTGACTCAGCAGCCTGTGGCACAGATGGTCCATGTGTCTCCCTCTCTCTCCGGAGTGCTCCAATCTGCTGCCTCAGATCACTGATATCAGCAGACATGACATCCAACCGGGCGTCTAATCGGCTCGTGAGCCCGTCAGTAATAGTCCTCGCCTGAGCTGACATGAGCTCTGTCATCCTGCTCCAGAAGTCATCCGTATCTGTCGGAGGAGCAGATGACGATGGTCCAGCCTCTGAGGGTGCAGTAGGATGATCCATAGGCTCCTCATCCTCACCCTCTGGTGCCTCTCCCTCTGGTGCTTCACCCTGAATGCCTGCACCAGTATGTATCCACTGCCCGTTCACTTTCTCATAACCCATGCGTATGAGTGACCGTGCAGTGTACGTGTCTGTGGGTTGCAGATTCTTGAATGCTTCCTCCTCGAGAGGTAACCCGTGCTGACGGAAGATCAATGTAAGTATCATGCCATAAGGCAATGATACCCTGTTGCTGCTTATTACCTTTCTCATTTGCCTCAATATCATGGCCGGAAGATTTAGGGGAATCCCCCTAATCATGCACTCCATAACTGCAAGATCTCGTTCTGAGATGAGATCGAATCTCCCGGTCTTCGGAAATAAAATTCTATTTATCATATTAAGCAACAACCTCATCTCGGCGGAAAGAGAACTAGCTATTACCTTCTGAGAGAAATCGAAGTTCTCATTTTCCATGATCAGCTGAAGAGCTCTCATTTTGTTATCTGATCTTTCCGGAATAGCTCCCGTGCAAGGTAGGTGTAGAAGCTCACTCAAGCTCTCCTCGGATACACGGATCCGAACCCCTCTAACATCTGAAACAAGCCCTCCCATACCAGTCTTGAGGAAGGCGTAGAATTCTTGGACTAACCCGGGGTATATCACCACATCAAGGGAGCAAAGATACTCCCATCCTTGTCTTTGGATCCATTCCCAAATTCGAAATCCTTCTTGGTTGAAAAACTCCGAATGGATCCTTCTTCCGGTAGTAACCGGCCTCCCCGCAAATCTTGCAAGGAGCACTGAGGGGGAAGGAGGAGGAGGGACCTCCGCACGTGCCTCACGCGGTGGAGACACGGGAGAAGGCTCGGTAGGGCGCCTTTCCTCTTGTTGGACTCGGCTCACTCTTCCGGATCTTTTGGCTACGGCTCGTTTGGGACCCATTTCTCCAAGATCTTAAAGAAATCTACTGTTTGGAGGAGTCTAGTGGAGATTGGAGAGTGGGGACAAGGATTTTCGGAAGAAGACAAAGGGCAAACAGTGCCCTAGATGAGCTCTCGGGCCCCCTTTTAACAGTGGGGTCCCGACGTTGGGTCGACTCAAGAATTTTCTTGGGTCGACTCAACGTTGGGTCGACCCTTGTTCTGGGTTGGGTCGACCCAAGTGCAGAACTTGGTTTTCTCTCCCTTTTTGCTTCTAAAAAGTTTTCCTCGCTTTTAATCCTTATAAGCTCCTTATGGGACATTGATACATGAGTGAGAAATTTATAGACAACAAATTTGACTCATGTTTCATGGGATTTTTGAAGTTAGAAGAATGTATCATGAGACTACTAACTTCCTTTCATATTCATTCAATAAAAGGATCATATATACCTAATTCCCTTCTGAGCATACAGAATCTATCTTCACTCAGTGGTTTTGTGAATATATCGGCCAATTGTTTTTCCGTGCATATATGCTCAATGCATACATTTCCATTTTGCACATGATCCCTAATGAAATGGTACTTTATTTCTATGTGTTTGGCCTTAGAGTGCTGAACTGGATTTTTAGTGAGATTGATAGCACTCGTATTGTCACACTTAATAGGAATATTTTCTAGTTTAACACCATAGTCCTCTAGTTGTTGCTTGAGCCATAATACTTGAGCACAACAGCTACCAGCAGCTATGTATTCAGCTTCGGCTGTGGATAGTGCTACTGAATTCTGCTTTTTACTAAACCATGATACTAAATTGTTTCCTAAGAATTGGCATGTGCCACTTGTGCTCTTTCTATCTAATTTGCATCCGGCAAAATCTGCATCTGAGTATGCGAGCAAATCTAGACATGAGTCTCTCGAGTACCATAATCCAATGGTGGTGGTTCCTCTTAAATATCTAAGGATCCTCTTAACTGCACTTAAATGTGACTCCTTAGGATCCGATTGATATCTAGCACATATCCCTACACTAAATACAATGTCGGGTCTACTAGCCGTAAGATAGAGCAAGGATCCAATTAGTCCTCTATAGAGCTTAATATCTACACTTTTCCCTTTTTCATCCTTGTCTAGCTTATTAGTGGGATTCATTGGAGTGCCAATTTCCTTATGATTTTCATTACCAAACTTCTTCAGTATTTCCCTTGTATACTTAGTTTGATGAATGAAAATACCTTCTTTGGTTTGTTTGATTTGTAATCCTAAAAAGAAGCTTAATTCTCCCATCAAACTCATCTCAAATTCTCCATGCATTAAATCAGCAAATTCTTTGCATAGAGTATCGTTAGTGGCACCAAAGATTATGTCATCTACATATATTTGTACCACTAGTAGATTTTTGTCCTTTCTTTTGAGAAATAGAGTTTTATCTACATTTCCTCTACAAAAGTCATTATCAATGAGAAACTTACTTAGTCTATCATACCAAGCCCTAGGTGCTTGCTTTAATCCATATAATGCCTTATGCAATTTAAACACATGATTTGGTAATTCATGATTTTCAAATCCTGGAGGTTGTTCTACATATACTTCCTCTTCAATAATACCATTTAAAAATGCACTCTTCACATCCATTTGATATAATTTAAAGTCCATAAAGCATGCAAATGCTAGAAGTAATCTTATAGCTTCTAATCTAGCTACAGGAGCAAACGTCTCATCATAATCTATTCCTTCTTCCTGATTGTATCCTTTAGCTACAAGTCTAGCCTTATTTCTTATAACTACTCCATTTTCATCTAATTTATTTCTAAATACCCATTTTGTTCCAATTACTGAATTATGCTTTGGTCTTTCAGTTAATGTCCATACATTACTTCTTTTAAATTGATTTAATTCCTCTTGCATGGCATTTATCCAGTTAGTATCTTTTTCAGCTTCTTCATAAGTTTTAGGTTCTAATTGTGAAACAAAAGCAAGATAATCATTTAAATTCCTAAGAGAAGATCGAGTTCTTACCCCTTGAGATGGATCACCAATAATTAAGTCTTTGGGATGTCCATGTGCATACCTCCATTCTTTTGGCACGTCTTGGGGTTGTGGTGGCAGGCAATCTTCTCCCTTATCTTGATTTGGCACGTCATCTATATTCAACTTTTCAAAGTCTATAATTCCTGTATCATCATCAACAATACTTTCTTTCCTAGCAGACTCACTATCAGACTCATCAAATATAATATTGACCGACTCTTCCACTACTAAGGTTCTTTTGTTGAATACTCTGTATGCCTTGCTAGATGTGGAGTATCCTAAGAAGATACCTTCATCTGACTTGGCATCAAATTTACTTAAGTCCTCCTTGCCATTATTTAAGATAAAACATCTACATCCAAATACTTTAAAATATTTTGCAGTTGGTTTCCTATTGTTCCAAAGTTCATAAGGAGTTTTCTTAGTTATAGGTCGTATTAAGACTCGATTTAGAATATGGCAAGAAGTGTTTATAGCTTCAGCCCAAAAGTACTTTGGAAGATTTGACTCGCACAACATTGTGCGTGCCATTTCTGCCAATGTCCTATTTTTCCTTTCAACAATCCCATTTTGTTGAGGCGTTCTAGGTGCTGAAAATTGATGTGATATTCCATTTTTAGTGCAGAATTCCTCGAAGTGTTGATTTTCAAATTCCGTGCCATGATCACTTCGAATTGCTACCAATGTGAGTTTCTTTTCATTTATGATTTTATTGTATAGTTTCAAAAATTCTGAAAATGCTTCATTCTTATGTGCCAAAAATAAAACCCATGTGTACCTTGAAAAATCATCTACAATAACTAGTCCATACTTCTTCCCTCCTAGACTTGTAGTTCTAGTAGGTCCAAATAAATCCATATGTATGAGTTCAAATGGTCTAGTTGTTGAGACTACATTTTTCGATTTGAAGGATGACTTAGTTTGTTTTCCCAATGAACATGGTCCACATATTTTGTCTTTTTCAAAAGTCAATTTTGGCACATCTTTTATTAACTCCTTCTTAACTAGTTTTGATATTAATTCCATACTAGCATGTCCTAGTCTTCGATGCCAAAGCCAACTAGTTTCATTTTTCTTTTCTTCATTAGTAATTAAGCATAAACCATTTTTCTTGCCTAATTCTTGAAGATCTACTAAATAAATATTCCTTTGCTTTGTCCTACAAGTACAATACTATTATCTTTAAGATTTGTGATTATACATACAGATGCTTCAAATGTAACTTTAAATCCTTTATCACAAAACTGACTTATGCTAAGAAGATTATGTTTCAAACCTTTAACTAATAAGACATTTTCTATAAAAACAGATGGAGCAATGAAAATTTTACCCTTTCCAATGATATACCCTTTACCATTGTCTCCATAGGTTACTACTCCACCATTCTTTGGTTCCAAGGTGACAAATTGATCTTCGTCACCAGTCATGTGTCTTGAACACCCGCTATCTAGATACCAACGTTTTTCAACTTTGTCAGCTGCAAGACACACCTGCAATCAAAATCAAGAAGAAACTTTAGGTACCCAAACTAAGTTGGGTCCTTTAGGGTTAGTACTCCATGTTCCTTTTGGAACCCAAACTTTTTTGAATTTTATCTTTTGATTATTACTTGATTTGTTTTGACTAGACTTTCTAAAGTTACATTCATATGCTCTATGTCCTAACTTATTGCAATAATAACAAGTAATATTTTCATTTTTAGCTTTTACAAAAATATTCTTTAATAATTTTTGTTTCCTATTTGTTTTATATCCTAAACCGGCCTTATCATATACAGCTTTTTGGCTATCAAGAATCAAATTTAATTTGGTAGAACTAAGAGTAAATTTATCTACCAAAGTTTTATATTTTTCAGCATCTTCTTTTAACTTAATATTTTCAGCAATTAAGTTCTTAGTTTCATTTTCAAGTTTCCTACTTAATGTTTCGTAGTTATGAGACAGTTTTATCTTATCTTTAATGAGAGATTGATTTTCTTCTTTTAGAGCTTTATTTTTATTAATTACCTTTTTATGTTCTTCCATGAGTTCTAAAAATGCATCATGTAATTCATCAACAGTAAAATCGCAGTCAAGTTCAGAATCTACCTCATCGTCACTGGCCATATGACATATTTGGGCCGTGTCTTGATGATCTTCGTCCTCCGAACTTGATTCCTCACTCTCACTCCAATCGGCCATAAAATTCTTCTTTTTCAATTTTCTTGCCATCCACTTCAAATCTGGGCAATCTATCTTATAATGCCCGGGTTTGTTACACTCATAGCAAATGGGAGTTTCTTTCTCCTTTTCTTTGTTCTTACCCTTTTCTTTGCTTGAGTTACCTTTAATGAAGGGCTTCTTTTTATGGAATCTATTCTTACCTCTCATGAATTTTCTGAATTTTCTCCCAAGCACTGCCATCCCTTCTTCATCAATATCTTCATCATCATTTGAATCTTCCGATTCAGTTTGTTGTCTAGGGGTGGTAGTCTTTAGGGCAATAGGCTTTCTCCTCTTGACCTCATCTTCTGAATTTTGCCTCATTGTCAACTCATAGGTCATGAGTGATCCTAGAAGCTCCTCTAACTGCAGTGTGTTGAGGTCCTTTGCTTCTTGAATAGCGGTTACCTTGGCCTCCCAATTCCTTGGTAGAGACCTGAGAATTTTACGCACCAAATCAGAGTTAGAATAAGACTTTCCTAAACTCTTAAGCCCATTTATAATATCAGTAAAACGAGTAAACATATCAGTTATGGACTCAGTAGATTCCATTTTAAACAGTTCATACTTGTGTACTAATATGTTTATCTTAGACTCCTTAACTTGATTGGTCCCTTCATGTGTGACCTCAAGTCTATCCCAAATTTCTTTGGCGGTGGTGCAAGTGGATATTCTATTAAATTCATTTACATCTAAAGAGCAGTAAAGTATATTTACAGCTTTTGCATTTAACTGTGCTAATCTTCTATCATTTTCATTCCAATCCATTTCTGGTTTGGGTATGATAGTGCCCTCTATGTTAAGTGTGGGTGTGTGAGGTCCTCTAGTGATGATTTGCCATAGTTCATAATCTGAAGCTTGAATGAATATCCTCATTCTGGCTTTCCAATATGTGTAGTTTGTGCCATTAAATAGAGGAGGTCTATTTGTGGATTGTCCCTCACTCATTGCACATCCCACTTGGGTTGTCATGATCTTTAACTCTTGATTGTTAGATCAATGAGTACTATTAGAGCACCTTGCTCTGATACCACTTGTTGCCCAAGGTGACAAGCCAAGAGGGGGGGGGGTGAATTGGTTTCTTCTTTACTTTAGTGCTTTTAAAACTTTCTTAGTTAACTGCGATGGATGCTTACTTAGGTTATTAGAGTGAGTTAAACTAATGCAAGAATAGAAAGTAAAGCAAGAGAGAATGAAAGCACAAACACAATCCAAACACAACAATATATAGTGGTTCGGTGCTCTCCTTAGCACCTACGTCCACTCCCCAAGCGTACCCTTGGGAATTCACTATAATCTCGCGGATTACAGTTGGATTGTTTTCCGGGCTCACAATCCAAAAACCTTGTTGGTTTTACGGGATCACCAACGAACCTATACAACTTTGGTTTTCCGGGTTCACCAAAAACCTTGTTGGTTTTGCGGGCTTACCAACAAACCTTTACAACTTTGGTTTTCCGGGTTTACCAAAAACCTTTGTTGGTTTTGCGGGCTCACCAACGAACCTTTACAAAGTTTTCAAACAAATGAAAAGAAAAGATTTAAACTCCTAAATGAGCATATAGAACAATATGAGCAATGAAGAAGAGTTAGAAAGAAATTATCGCTTTGAAGTCGCTTGGCTCTTCTTTGTCAAGGAAGCTTCACTCTTCAATGGGGGAAGGAGCTCTTGATGCCTCTTTGAATCTGCTCAATCCCTTTCTTTGATTTTTGAATGAAGCTCTTGATGAAGAAGATTAGGGCTCTTTGGTTTTCTTGTGTATTCTTTGATTTCCCACTCAAAAGTTATTTATTCTGATGAATAGTGCCCCTTTAAATAGTTTTCAACCTTCCTTGGACAAGCCCTATTGGTCAGATTTGAAAAACTAGCCGTTACATGCCTTGGGAAGGACAAAAAGTACATCTGCAGAACTAGCCGTTACTGTTCAGCCCGTGTTTGGGTCGGCTCAACCTGTCCTTGGGTCGACCCAACTTGGCCTTGGGTCGACTCAAACATTCCTTGGGTCGACCCTCTCAGAGAACACAGAAACATGAATTTCAAACTTCCTTCACTTGGGTCGACCCAACCATTCTTTGGGTCGACTCAAAGTTCACTTGGGTCGACTCAACTTCTTCTTGGGTCGACCCTCTCAGTAATTCCAGAGAGCCATTTTCTGTCTGTCTTTCTGTCTTCCATTTGGGTCGACCCTCTCAGGGTTTGGGTCGACTCAAAGTTCACTTGGGTCGACTCAACTTCTTCTTGGGTCGACCCTCTCAGTAATTTCAGAGAACCATTTTCTGTCTGTCTTTCTGTCTTGCCTTTGGGTCGACCCTCTCAGGGTTTGGGTCGACTCAAGCTTGGGTCGACTCAACCACTGTGTGGGTCGACCCTCTCAGTAAATCCAGAGAGCATTTTTCCTTTGCATTTTGAGGTTCTTTGGAGGTTGGGTCGACTCATGCCTACCTTGGGTCGACCCAACTCACTGTTCATTTGTGCTGTTTTTGCAGGAGTGTGCCAGATGATTCCTTTAAGTCCCGGGGTCGACCCAATCAACCTATGGGTCGACTCAATTCACACTTTGCTGCATTCTCAAGATTAGATCCATCCAAATGAACAAGACCATATATATATTTTCAATTAAACAAATATACTGAGAGTAATGAACTTATAAATGAAGTATCAATTTAACTTATAGCAAGCTCTAGATAATTGCTTGTTAATCATCAAAATAACACTATCATCCTCAACAAGATTTGAGCACAACAACTCCCGGCTGCAACATATTCAGCTTCAGCAGTAGATAAAGCAACCGAGTTTTGTTTTTTGCTAAACCATGAGATTAGATTTTCTCCTAAAAATTGACAAGACCCGCTGGTACTTTTTCTATCAAGTTTACATCCAGCAAAGTCTGAATCTGTGTATCCTATTAATTTTAGGCTAGATTCTTTAGAATACCATAAACCTATATTCTTGGTTCCTATTAGGTATTTAAAGATTCTTTTGACTGCAATTAGATGAGATTCTTTAGGATTAGACTGATATCTTGCACACATGCAAACACTAAACATGATATCAGGTCTACTTGCAGTTACATACAACAAAGATCCTATCATACCTCTATATAGCTTCTGATCTACAGATTTACCTGATTCATCTTGGTCTAATTTGCATGATGAGCTCATGGGGGTGCTGATTGATTTGTTTCCCTCCATATCAAACTTCTTGAGCATCTCCTTGATGTATTTGGCTTGACTGATGAAGATGCCTTCTTCAAATTGTTTGATTTGAAGTCCAAGGAAGTAATTCAGCTCTCCCATCATGCTCATTTCAAATTCACTCTGCATCAAATCAGCAAATTCTTCGCAGAGGCGATTGTTAGTAGCACCGAAAATAATATCATCAACATAAATCTGTACTAATAACATATCTTTGTTTTGCCTTTTCAGAAACAGTGTTGTATCTACATTACCCCTAGAGAACTCATGTTCTAATAAGAATTTGCTAAGTCTCTCATACCATGCTCTAGGTGCTTGTTTCAAACCATAAAGTGCTTTGTTCAATTTATAAACATGATTAGGGTATTGATGATTTTCAAAACCAGGAGGTTGTTCTACATATACCTCCTCATTAATATACCCATTTAAAAATGCACTTTTTACATCCATTTGAAATAATTTAAAGTCCTTAGAGCATGCAAAAGCTAGTAAAAGTCTAATTGCTTCAAGTCTAGCTACCGGAGCAAAGGTTTCATCAAAATCTATACCTTCTTCTTGATTATAACCCTTTGCTACTAGTCTAGCCTTATTCTTTATTACAATACCATTTTCATCAAGTTTATTTTTATAAATCCATTTGGTACCTATAATTGAATATTCAGTAGGTCTTTCAACTAGATTCCATACTTTGTTTCTAGTAAATTGGTTTAATTCTTCTTGCATTGCATTTATCCAATTTACATCTTTTTCAGCTTCTTCTATGTGTTTGGGCTCAAAATGTGAAACGAAAGCTAGATGATTGTTTAAGCTCCTAAGGAAAGCTCTAGTCCTAATAGGTTGAGACGGATCATCTAGAATTAATTCCTTAGGATGCCCGTGAGCATACCTCCAAGCTTTAGTTAGCCCATGATCTACTATAGTCTCTTGGCTTGATGATGCATCTTCAATTAATTTTTGATTGTTATCTTGTAATGTCATCTCATCAATCTTTTCTTCAAGAATTTCCGTATCATCATCAAAATTAACTCTCTTACTAGAGGAGATATCACTCGAGTCATCAAAAACAACATGTATAGATTCTTCTATGACTAGGGTTCTTTTATTAAAGACTCTATAGGCTTTACTAGTTGTAGAGTACCCTAAAAATATGCCCTCATCAGATTTAGAGTCAAATTTTCCTAGATTATCTTTCCCATTATTATGAACAA
This sequence comes from Phoenix dactylifera, assembly GCF_051530095.1. Classification (NCBI taxonomy): domain Eukaryota; kingdom Viridiplantae; phylum Streptophyta; class Magnoliopsida; order Arecales; family Arecaceae; genus Phoenix; species Phoenix dactylifera. Next base: position 18,954,969 of record NC_143198.1, on the reverse strand, counting down.
AACACCTACATCCAAAGATATGAAAATAGTTTACCTTTGGTTTTCTGTTTTTCCAAAGTTCATAAGGTGTTTTCTTTATAATGGGTCTTAATAGAACTCTATTTAATATATGACAAGAAGTATTAATGGCTTCTCCCCAAAAGTACTTAGGGAGGTTACTTTCACATAACATAGTTCTAGCCATTTTCTCTAGAGTTCTATTTTTCCTCTCCACAACTCCATTTTGTTGTGGTGTCCTAGGTGCAGAAAAATTATGAGTTATCCCCTTTTTACTACAAAACTCATCGAATAACTGATTTTCAAATTCGGTTCCATGGTCACTTCTAATGGCTATGACTGAAGAATCTCTAGCATTTGTTACTTCCTTATGAAACTTTTTAAAGATTGAAAAAGCTTGATCTTTATGTGCTAAGAACATAACCCAAGTGAATCTAGAGTAATCATCTACGATAACTAGACCATATTTTTTTCCTCCTAGACTTGTGGTTCTAGTTGGTCCGAAGAGGTCCATGTGTAGTAGTTCTAGAGGTCTAGAAGTAGAGACACAATTTATAGATTTAAAGGAGTTCCTTGATTGTTTGCCAAATTGACATGCTTCACATATTTTATTCTTTTCAAATTTTAATTTTGGCAAACCTATCACAGAATCTCTTTTAACTAGTTTAGATATTGTGTCCATGCTTGCATGACCTAACTTACGATGCCATAACCAACTAGCATCATTATCCTTGGTTTCATTAACAACTAAACATGGGTTGTGTTTGGCAAGATCCTCAAGGTCTACAACATACACATTTCCACATCTTATTCCTTTAAAAACTAAACTATTGTCATTTGGGTTTGTTATGATGCATAGTGATGGTTTAAACATGACATTATAGCCTCTATCACATAATTGACTAATGCTTAATAAATTATGCTTAAGACCATCAACATATCGAGCATTATCTATAAAAGTAGAAGGGGTAATTTGTACTTTACCTATACCAATGATGTGACCTTGGTTGTTGTCTCCAAAAGTCACAGCACCTCCCTTCTTAGCTTCAAGGGTGAAGAATTGATTCTTGTCACCCGTCATATGTCTCGAGCAGCCACTATCCAAGTACCAGCAATTTTTGTTGACCTTGGCTGCAAGACACTCCTACACAAGCAAATCATGTAATCTTAGGTACCCAAGTTTTCTTGGGTCCTTCATGGTTAGTCATGTTGGTTCCTTTTGAAACCCATACCCTTTTAACTTTTCTTTTTGTTTTTCCTTTTCTATAATTGCACACATTTGCTTTATGTCCTACAGTTCCACAACAAAAACAGGTTATTTTCTTAGTTTTACTTTCTCCTGCTTTAACAAAGAAGTTACAAAGAAGTTTTTGCTTATTTTTAGGTTTATACCCTAAACCCGCTCTATTGAATACCGCTCGTTGACTGTTAAGTATCATATTCAATTTTTCAGAACTATATGTAAATTTTTCAACCAAAGGTTTGTATTTTTCAAGTTCTTTAGTTAGAGTTTGTTTTTCTGTTTTTAGAATGTTTAAGTCTTTTATGAGATTCTCGTTTAAGATTGGTTTATTGTTTTTAAGTTCTGAAATTTTCTTAGTTAGTTTTTCATTATCTTTGCTCAAGGTATTAGTCTTTTGAGTTAAGAGTTGGTTGCTTGTCTTAAGTTCTAGATTTTCTTTGGTGATATAGTCCTTATCCTTAACTAATTTATCGCATTTATGTAGGTAAGATTGATTAGCTAGTTTTAGCTCTTTATTCTTAACGTTTATAGCCTTATATTCAATCATTAGTTCATTAAATGCATCATACAGTTCATCAAAAGTAAAATCAAGATGTGTTTCGGATGTTACCTCATTTTCATTGGCCATGAAGCAGAAATTGGCCTTTTCTTCTTGTTCTTCATCCGATGATGACGATGATGCGTCGGAGTCCGATAAGGTGGTGACAAGGGCTTTCTTCTTCTTGTACTTGCTGCTCTTCTTTAGTAAGGGACACTCAGCTCTGATGTGTCCCGGCTTTTTGCACTCATAGCAACCAATCCCCTCATTTTTCCTTTCCTTACCTTTATCCTTGCGATAGGAATTTGAGGGGCCTCTCCTTTGATGATAGGACTTCTTGTGGTTGATGAATTTTTTGAATTTGCGCACAAGAAGAGCCTCATCATCATCTCCCTCATGATCCTCTTCTTCACTGCTGCTACTGCAAGATAAGTCCTTGTTAGATGATGTAGATTTAAGAGCTATTACCTTTTTCTTATGGGTGGACTCTTCTTCGCTGTGCTGCTTCATTGTTAGCTCGCGAGTCATTAGGGATCCAAGGAGCTCTTCAAGTGGAAGTTTGTTCAAGTCCTTAGCTTCTTGGATTGCCGTCACCTTGGCTTCCCATGACCTTGGTAGACAGCGAAGAATTTTCCTGACAAGATCACTGTTAGTATAGTTTTTGCCAAGGCTTTTTAGGCCATTGACAATGTCAGTAAACCTAGTGAACATGCTAGTGATTGTCTCATTAGAATCCATCTTAAATAGTTCATACTTATGAACTAATATATTTATTTTGGATTCTTTGACTTGATTCGTGCCCTCATGGGTCACTTCAAGTCTGTCCCAAATCTTTTTTGCAGAATTGCAAGTAGAGACTCTATTGAATTCATTCCTATCTAATGCACAGTAAAGCACATTCATTGCTTTAGAATTGAGTTGTGCCTTTCTCATGTCATGTTCATCCCAATCCTTTTCTAGTTTGGGTACAGTGATTCCCTCTACATAGATGGATGGGATGTATGGTCCATTTGATACAATGGTCCACATCTCATAGTCTTGGGCTTGGATGAATATTCTCATCCTAGCCTTCCAATATGAGTAATCGGATCCATTAAAGAATGGGGGTCTTTGGGTGGACTGACCCTCAATGTGGAAAGATCCAAATGGGGTTGTCATTTCGATCTTTTACTCTTAGGGTAGAAGAGTTTAGGCTCTGATACCACTTGTTGCCTAGATAGACAACCCAAGAGGGGGGGGTGAATTGGGTTTTAAAATAATTTTACAATTAAAACTTTTGTAGATGACTAATTAATACTTTTGCAAGGTGATTAATTAGTTGCTATGTGCTTTGAGTGAAATGAGAATGAGAGAAAGAGAGACAAGCAATCACAAACACGATGTTTATAGTGGTTCGGAGCTAACCCTTGCTCCTACGTCCACTCCCCAAGCCTCACTTGGGAATTCACTATAACCCCTTGGATTACAGCCGGTTGTTTTCCAAGCTCACAACCAAACTTGTTGTTTTACGAGCTCACAACGAACTCGGTCGGTTTTCCCAGGCTCACCGACTAGAACCAACCCCGATTGTTTTTCCGGGATCACAATCGAACCCTTACACGTTGGTTTTACACTCGGCTCACCAACCAACCTCTACACCCTTGATTCAATCCCCCGATTGAACCAAGCAAAGACAAGATGTAAATAAAAGGGACAAACAGAAAACAAAGCTTCTCAAAAGCAGATAAATAACAATATAAACTGAAGAGAGGTTAGAAGCCCTCAAACACGTTTGAGTTGGAGTTGAGTAGGGCTTCTTGAGATTCGGGTCTCCTCTTGAATGTCTGGTCGACTTGAATGCAGGAGGAGGCTTCTTTAAATGCTGGGAAGAGGAAGTTGGATGGAGTTAATGCCGCTCTTCCCTCTTTTCGTTGAAAACCAACTTGCAGAGAATGAAAGCTTGATCTCTTTGAATGGAATGGTAGTTCTCTGCCTTGCTACAGTCCTTTGTGGCTATTTAAACCATCCCCCACGGAAACTAGCCGTTAGACACCTTTTTCTGCCCGTTCTGCACACTCTGCACAACCTGACAATATGTCCGTTGGGGGGTCGGAGTCGACTCGCGCGATCAGGAGTCGACTCGGCTGTAGCGGGAGTCGACTAATGCTTTTTTGGAGTCGACTCGGCAACTGTTCCGAATTTGAATTAAAGTGGCCTCTTCGACTGGGAGTCGACTCGTCTTGACCCGGAGTCGACTCGCCAACTTCTAGAGCTGACTTGGCATTTTCGGAGTCGGCTCATCTCATGAAATCCACGGAGCCAATTTTCAACTTGGCCCACTCGAGTCGACTCGATAATCCTGGGAGTCGACTCGGCGCTCAGAGCCCGAACTCCCGATCTTCTGTCTTTTGGCTCGTCCAGTCTTGGAGTCGACTCGAACTTCTCTGGAGTCGCTCGGCTCTCAGTTTCCGAAATATGGCCTTCTGCCTTTTTGGTGTCGCGCTGTCTCAGAGTCGACTCGTGTATTGCGGGAGTCGACTCGAATCTCAGAGTCTGAAAACTCCTCTCTGACTTTTTCTTTGTGTACCACTGAGAGTCGACTCTCGCTTTCTTTGGAGTCGACCTGCCAACCATCGGAGTCGACTCGCGTTCCACAGGAGTCGACTCGAATCTCAGGGTCGAAATAACGCTCTCTGACTTTTCTGTCTGTAGCTTCTTGGAGTCGACTCATATTACTCCGGAGTCGACTCGGTAAGCATCGGAGTCGACTCGCGCACTTCAGGAGTCGACTCGCTGACAGGTTTTAAGTTGATGCTTTCTGTTCGTCTGTCTGTTCTCAGTCGGAGTCGACTCGTACTGGTCTGGAGTCGACTCGAGCCCGTGCCAGTGATTCTGATACGCTTGGAGTCGACTCGTAATATCCTGGAGTCGACTTGAGTCTCAGACTTTGGTTCAAACTGACTTCATGCCTTATCCAAAATATCTTGAACCAAGTCTAGAAACACTTAGACACGATTTTCACTGAAACACTTAATTGAATTCATTAGTAAACATAAGATATACTCAAATGCTTTGAGCTCATCAAAATCAAATAGGGGTTTTAATCAATCACTCCACACGATGCCATGTCAATGCCGTTCGATGCCCTTCAACGCCATTCGACGCCTCCTATGACAACATGCCCCGATCTGAGTGGGGGCACCCTGCTGAGTCGACCACAAGCTACAGAAGGCTGCTGAGTCGACCTGAAGCACTTAACTCCAACTGCATGAGAGGTACACCCTACTTGGCACGTACATCTCCATATATATTTGGCTATATTACAGGATGATCGACGACTGAACTACTTCCTTCGCCCGAGCCAAAAAGCAGCTCGAACTCGGAAGTCGGGGAGTAGTGTTGGGGGGAAAAATGGACCACCCCACAAATACAATTAAGGCACCCAAATCCGAGAGCAAGGCCGAGCTCATGCAGGCTGCCGAGCTCAGAAGGCTACCGAGCTCCGAAGGCCGAGCTCACAAGGCTGCCGAGCTCAGAAGGCCGAGCACAGAAGGCCAAGCTCAGAAGGCCGAGCACAGAAGGCCGAGCTCACAAGGCTGCCGAGCTCAGAAGGCCGAGCACAGAAGGCTGCCGAGCTTAGAAAGTTGAGCTCACAAGGCTGCCGAGCTCAGAAGGCTGCCGAGCTCCGAAGGCCAAGCACAGAAGGCTGTCGAGCCCAGAAGGCCGAGCTCAAAAGGCTGCCGAGCTCAGAAGGCTGTCGAGCTCATCCAGGCCGAGCTCAGAAGGCCGAGACCAGAAGGCCAAGCATAGAAGGCTGCCGAGCTCAGAAGGCTGTCGAGCTCAGAAAGCCGAGCATAGAAGGCTGCCGAGATCATCCAGGCCGAGCTCAGAAGGCCGAGACCAGAAGGCCAAGCTCAGAAGGCCGAGCACAGAAGGTTGTCGACCTCAGAAGGCCAAGCTCAGAAGGCTGCGGAGCTCAGAAGGCCGAGACCAGAAGGCCGAGCTCAGAAGACTGCCGAGCTCAGAAGGCCGAGCACAGAAGGCCGAACTAACCTCAGAAGGCTGACCTCATCGTCTACATACTGCGGCCATGCCCTGCAACGGCCTCGCCGCACCATGCTTTATTTGCTGGCTACGCCACGATATATCAACCAGGGACCATACCCTACTACGATTGTCAACGCCTCACCATTCCTAAAAATGGACTGCACTACGCACCATCTCCTCCCATGATGGGAACGGGCCATCCACGGTAACTCATTACTTCACACGCCCACGTCCAATCATGACGATAACCCATTAATTCACCCAGTCACATCACAGGTAACCCTGCCACTCCCCCTATAAAAAGGAAAACTTCTTCCTCCCAGGGGGGTTTTTCGACTTCTACATACAGTCCCTCTCCTTCTCCAAAATTAAGCCCCCCTCTGACTTAAGTATCGGAGGGCCGGCGCCGGAAAACCCGGCCACCGGCTTTTTGTAGGTCTACCGGAGGACGCCGCTCGCCGACGAACCGCTTCCTGCCATTCTCGCGCCGGAGCTCCTCCTCCTCAGCCGACAGTCGCCCCCGGGTCCAATTTCCTGCAACAGTATGGATAACATTACTATTAGCGTATTGATACTTAGTATGTCAAGAAAAATTTGTACCGTACTTATCAATATTGTGCTAGTATGACACCGACATGGGTCGGTATTATGCAGCAAATTTTGGTTCATGTTAGTGGCAAGTTCATGAAGTTGGAGACATAATGTTGGTGACAAGTCTGTGGAGCTGGAGGTGGGCTCACTCGTTTGCTAGGGGGCGTTTGGTAGCCCCACAGGATCACCACGGTGATCTAAGATCCCCGGTGATCCGAATGCTGGAGTGATTTGATCTCCAGTTATCTAAGATCAATGTGTTTAGTAGGCCATAGTCCAGTGATTAAAAATTTCCGGATATCCATGAGTAACTTGTTTAGTATGATATGGGGATCCAAGATCACCAACCACATAATACCATAAATACCCCTGATATATCTTAGATGGATTTTTTGTGTTTTTAATTCTCATGAATTAAAAATATAAGTCAATATGCTAATTACTATAATAGCTCCATAATTTTGTCACATATTCTACTTTTAGTAGCCCTTATCATATATTTATTAATCATATAAAATATATTATAATAAAATATTAATATATTTATCAATATATAATTATTAATATATTCTATAAAAATATATTTATTACTCCTATAAATTATTAATCTTATAAAAATATGTTATTTTTCATTATAGAATTATTATTTTTATTTACACTTATAATAGATTTTTTAATACTAATAATTATTTTGATTAGGAAAATAAGGTAAATAGGAGTAATATATTAAATATTTTCATTATATAAATATAAAATATAATAATATATTTCTACTATAATTTAAGATTATCCTTCAATAATAATAGGATAATAATATGATTAGTAATATATTATAATATAATATATATCATTAATATAATATATAATATCAACATAATATTATAATTATATATATATATATATATATAAAACATTCACTTAATATATTGATAGTATATTGATATATCAATTTTTCTATTAAATTGAGGAGTATTTTTGTCTTTAACTTTCAACCCAAGATCACTGCCCTAGGGTGATCTTGGATTTCCGACCTCAATGATGGATATTCCATCACCGAGTTGAGCGGTGATTTGAGGAGTGGAGGTGATTTAGGATCACCGCCACGTAGGATCATCGTGGTGCAACCAAACCGGTGGTCTTATTACCTCCACCCACATCATCTTTGATTCTGCGACGATCACCTCATACCAAACGCTCCCTAGTGTTGTAAAGGCTGTTGAGAGGGAGAGGTAATCAAATGAGAAGGATATATTGGTTATTTTAGAATTAAAGAAAGTGGGCAAGGACTGGATGCTATAAAAACCTTAAAAATTAGACCGGATGTTAAAAGTTTGGGTAATCACGGATTGAAGATTATAGCCCGGTCCACGGAGGGACCGGGTGATGTCTTCCCCGAAAACGGATCTCTCACCTGCTCCTACTCAAATCCAAAGGAAAAGGGTTAAACTTACAACTCCACTCGGTTTCAGACCCGCTGGCCCCAAGATATTATGATTTTAAAAACAAATTCTTTAGATATCCCTTTCATCATAACTGATATCCCAACAACTGATTCATTACTTGACCGATCTCAAGCCAGATGTGGGGCAATGAATACCCAGAGAAAGAGAGATAAAGGTGATGGTTAGGGTTTAGCAATGCTTTGAGAGAGAGGGGACTTAGAAGGGCTTGGAAGGAGAACAGCAGAATGCTCGGGATTTCTCCAGCTTCTTCTACTCTGATCACTCCATCGGCCACTATTCTTTGCGTTTGGGCAGCTACCAGAAAAGGTAAACCTTACTTTACTTTTCTTGGTATTTTCTTTGCTAGATTTAGAAGTAGATGAGATGGGTGTTTTGAACCTTCTACGTTTAGCCCTAATGTGAATTCTGCCCAAAATTGCTGCTGCGTTGACTCCCATAACGAGAAATTTTTTCTCCTCCTCGTGGATTTGAAGGAACTTGCTTCCTCCCTTCTTCCCCCGTTCTTCTTGCTTGTGCCCCAAAATCTTTTTCTGCGCCATGCCGTCTCCTATTGCTTTGAGATGTGGATAAAATTGTTTTCATATTATATTTAGTATAAAGAATTTTGATGCGTTCAACAGCAGCATATATTTCCTCTTAGATTAGATTGGGATTTAGTCTGATTTTTTCGTTGCAGAACCGTTTGCGATTGTCATAAGTTGTGTAGCTCGTGAGAATGTTTGAACACAGCCTACAAATGCCTTATGGTATCATGACTTCGGTTATACTGGAGGAAGACTTGGAAATGCAGCACATCCACATTTCATCACCCCTCCGCTTAAAACTGGTTTGGTTCATGGGAAGAATTTTTTCTTGCTGGAATATTTTTTCTAGAATTCCTGGGAATATGATGCCTGTGAAAATAGTTAGGCATGCTTGTTTAGCTATAGAAAAGTGGTACGTTTCAGAGTATCTTATATTTGGTTGAGAATTTACTTTTCTAGAAAAGGTATGTGAAATATCTATTATACTCTTAATAAAGGTAAATACTTTATCCATGGATTTTGATGGCTGAAGAATAGTTTTGGAAAAAAAGGATCCAAATTTTCAACCGGTGGAAAAGTAGCTTTTGCATGTCTCTTATGGATTTTTTTTCATAAAATATGAGAATCTTATTCTCATGAGAATACTACTTTCTCATCTCTCTTTTTTGAAAACTCCAATTAAATAATAGGTCTTTTTTCGTTTTTTCATTGATCACGGTTTCTCTCCTTTTCCAGCAAACCAAACGAGTCCTTAGAGAAAGTATGGTCAAAGAAAAAACAAAAAAAAGATCTCTTGTTTGGTTAGAGTTTTCAAAGGAGAGAGATGGAAATGTAGTATTTCCATGATAATAAGATTTTAATGTTTCATGAAAAAGAAAAACCCATGCGGGACATGGGAAAGCTATTTTTCCACTGTTTGAAAATTGAGATTTTTTTTCAGAACTACCCTTAAGCCATCAAAATTCATGGATAAGACATTTTTCTTTATTAAGAGTATAATAGACGTGCTACATAACTTTTTTCTTAGAAAGTAGATGCTCGACCAAACATAAGTCACTCTAGAATGTACCGTTTTTCTATGGTCAACTAAACATGCCAAAACTATTTTTCTAAGCATCATTTTTCTAGGAATCAACTTTCTAGAAAAAATATTTTGGTAAGAAAAAATTCTCCCCGCGAACCAAACGAATTCTTAGATATTTTCCTCTCTCTGATGGCCCGAGAATTGCTATAACATAGAGTACATTCCTCGTGGGCACTATGCAGTGAGATTTTTCTTTGCTCTTGTTAAAGATAATCTTGAGAGGGAGCCTCTTTTCGATATATCAGTTGAGGGAACCCAAATTTGTTCTCTGAGGTCAGGTTGGAGCAAAATGATGACCAATCATTTGCTGAAGCTCTAGTTTTTGTTACAGATACATCTGTATTGGCTTGTTTTCAGAGCACTGGTCATGCAGATCCATCCATCCTTTCGATCGAAATTCTTCAGGTTGATGACAGAGCATATTATTTTGGTCCCTCATGGGATAAGGAAACAGTACTTAGAACAGCTAAAAGATTGACTTGTGGTTCGGGGAAGCCAGCACTTGATGAAGATTATAATGGCAACCATTTGGGTGGTGACAGATTTTGGTTAGGAATGTCATCTTTTGCAGCAGGCTCCAATCAATCTATATCAACAGATAATAAAATTGCCCAAGCATCAATTTCGCCGAACTTCTACTGAGAAAAGCTTTATCAGTCAGCAGTTGTGAGCACAGATAGGCGGCCTGATTTATCATTTCGAATGGAGGTGGATCAACAAAATATATTCAATTTGGCTTCACTTTGCTGAAATCGATGCCAGAATAAAAAGAATTGGAGAGAGGGTCTTTGATGTACTTGTAAATGGTGATGTTGCATTTAAATATATTGACATTATTCTCATGATTGAGGAACGTTATACAGCTCTTGTGCTGAACAAAACTGTTTCTGTGAACGGAGGAGCCTAACAATAACCTTGCGCCCTGAAAATGGACGTCACGTTATCATCAATGCAATTGAGGCCTTTGAGATTATCACAGCAGAGCAAAAAACTGTGGCAGAAGAAGGTAGGTGTGCCATACTTGTGCAGAAATTAGCTTATTTTTTGCATTGATTTGACAGATTTTATGCATTGCCTCCCATATGAGGATAACGGTGCTTGTACATAAATTTAGTGCATGAGCATCTCATCATGCTTGTTCTTTTAGATATCTTTCTTTGGCATGTAATTCTGACCTAAAAGTTATGCAGAGTTATTTTTTGATGTTTTGTTTTTTTTCAATTCAGTTCTATGTTTTGCCACATTTTCATGAAGTAGACATTCAGCACCATGCATGAAACTTGTTGATTTTCTAATTAGTTACTATTTGAATATGTTCCTTCTGACTGTTACTAGGAATTTGAAGGTCATTGGTCTATGTTTGGACTGGGATTTGAAATGGACTTGTTATGCTGGTGCCATCCTAATAATAGTGCAGACCAACCTACAAATGAAGATAAAAAATTGTGCCAGGGACTTGCACAGGAAATTCGTGAAAAGGAACCATCTCAGATAGGGTTCTGATCCCACTTTTCAGATACTATCCTAAATTCATGTTAATATAGTTGTGCTAGATATTTGTTAAAAACACTTGATTGGACAAGAAAAGTTTCTAAATAATTAGAGCACACCACGAGGATGAATATTAGTTGGGAACATTTTGGTGTCCCTTGACAAATGTAAAAATTAAATGCTTTATCAGGTTAGATTTAACATTCGTGCTTGGCTATTTTATATAAACCAGAAAGCCTCTAAGTTGCACTGATCATTCTGAACTGCAATTAACTGTTTTTCTCCTTTTCCTATTGTTGTGAACTATTGGAGGCATTTCTAACAACGGCTGCCCATTGTCATTTTAAGTGAATGTAATGAATGGTTACATCTGTTATGCGTGGTTCCTGCCACAATTTATGGTTGCTATGCTGAAACAATGGTGGCAGGGAAACACCTTCACAAGTGTTTGTTATATACCTTGCTCCATTTGTTGGATGTTTTGTTGAGGCTGAAGCTGATTTATTGCCTTCTATTTCTGGGTTAGCGAAGGTGAATAAAAATGTTGTCTAGGTGCCTTTTTATCGCGTGTTGTTTATTTCATCTTTGATGCTTTTTGTAGGTTTTATATGATTCATTATTTTTGTTAAATTGTGTCCAATTCATTTCAAAATGGCCTGCATAGTTAGAGCTTTGCAAAATTTGAAGATCTCACTGGGGGTTGCTCTTTGTTTTGGCTGTAACGGTGACCCATGTGTTCCCCAACAACATCCTTGGAGCGAAGTGGATTGCCAATTTAACAGTAAAACTGGCCAATGGGTTATAGATGGACTGTACTTTCTCAACCTTAAAATTGTTTAGTATGCCTACGTATTCCTTCTTTACATTCTTGTCTTTTCTTATTGGTAAAAAGCAGTATTGATGGGCTTAACAGGGCTTGAAGTATTAGTTTGCTAGCCAAAATAATAAAACCAAACAAGGTTTGGAATTTTGGATCAAATGTTCTATTTTCTAGAAATGGACCATATGTTTTTGTTGCTGAAAAGAAAGTGCATCAAAAAGTATCATATACAGCCCTTAAAATTGTTCCGTTCAGTAGCTGACAAATTAGAGGTTGCTTATCTACTATTGGAAACTTTAGGAGCAAGTGTTGGAATCGATGTAATTGTTGAGGTGTGGAGCCATTTCCATTCAGTTACAAATGAAAGACCCTCTTTGCAAGACACCATACTAGGGCTTAATGGTTATCTATGTGATCATATGTGTATGCGTTCATTCTATGCGCAGGGTTATCAGTGTGTATACACTTGTATGCTAAGATTAGGTTTAGTATATTTGTAGAAGTGAGCATCACAACCTCAACTAAATGTCCATGCTGAGGTGTTTGCATTATACATGTACTCTCCCTTTTTGCTATTGCTCTTCACTTATTTTGTGTAAAATAGGTCTAGGCTTATGAGGAGTGCAGTTGTAAACACAAGAGAAGTGCTCCGAAATGTTGTTAATATTATACATTTTATATTGATATTATGGGAAGCTTGTATTTTGGTAATGTCCCTCCAGATGCTGTCTCCTGCACTCTAAGTACTCTAGAATGTCATTCTAAACATGAATCACCACTGCCAGCTCAGGTATCACAATACTTACTGTAGTATTGTTAGGTAAGGTTATATTATTCATTTGGTATCTTCACTGGCCATGGCCTGTCTACGCACATGAGTCTTTGGATGCTGGATTCAACTATGATCAACATCGAAAAGAATGCTGATGTAGAACGCTTCGTGACCTATGGCATACCATTATTGGTATATATAATTCCTATTTAAATCATTTAGAGGCTCCCAGTAATAGCTGTAAAATGCCATTAGGATGTCCCTTGGAGGAAGGTACGAGATATCTTATGTTGTAATTTCGCTAATTTCCTTGTTTATTTTGAATTAAGAAAACATGACTTAAGTTAATTTGAATGAAGAGAAATCAAACAGATATGGAGAAATGGGACACCTTGTTTTGTAACGTCACGCAAGATAATAGTCTTGAGTTGTTGTGAATCAAATGCCAACCTTCGGAATTGCTACTCAAATGTCTCATTGATTTGGATAATTGGAAGATGTGTTATCAAAGTCCTTTTGGTTGGGAATTGGTACCATCAAATGCTTGTACATTGGTGTGCACATGTATGTTTCTATCTCTTTAAAGTTCCACACATTCACATGCATATAAACACCTCACATTGTTTAATGCACAATATCTATACTTTTTACAATATTAGGTTTTAGATATTTAAATGTTTAAATACTCAGCATGATATGATGGCCTGTCTATAATTTGGGCTCGGCAATTCTTGATCAAGAATATCTCATGTTTGCTGCTCCCATTTTTCATTTTTTTGGTCAAACTGGTTGCCAGTTTTATAATTCTCAAGAGTTCCTATTAATAACCTCAAAACTGGATCACCACTAACTCTTGGTATATATCTATTTAGACTTAGAGAATATTAAATTCATGTAATTGGAATTATAGGATGCATGAGCCTGTTGCAGAGCTATTTCAATTACTTTTTATTGTTGAATTTTACTTTCATTGCTATCCAAGCCTTTACACATCAAAACAAAGCAAAATCTTATGTGTAAGTATTAACTATCTACAAAATTGCTTTACAGAGACCTCTTATACAACCAACTAAATTGCTCAATTCTGGAAAGCCTTGGCCAGCTGACTTCATTGCTGATATTGTAAGGAGAAATGCTGAATAATATGATTCTTTTGGATGTGGTACTGGATTGAATAGAAAACTAACCAGTTGTTTTTAGGAATTTCAATGGAAATTTTCTATCTGGAAGAGTTCCAGCCAGTCTTGGAGGAAGACCTCTTCATAGGGCTAGTTTCAAGTAAGATCTTGTTCTTATGACAATAGCTTTTGGCTTCTGCCCATCTAAATCATGTTTAAGATGCACAATGAAATATGACAGTGGACTGTTATGCCACAAATGTAGTTAAATACTATTTAGTAACCAACTTTACATTGAACTTTAGCCAAAAATAACTCCAATCTTGAGGATCGCTTGCTTAGTCTGTCTTCGTCTTAGTCTAAGTTGTTTGTAGTCATTTTATGTAAAGGTGAGATTTTGGTAATGATACAAGTTGCATATAGACAATGACCTTTCATTCAGATCGTACGGATCGACAATTATGTAAAACAATTATGACTTAGCAAGTTGAATTTGTTAAATTGGTTATTATTTCCTTTATTTAGTTTATCAGATTTTGATGAGCTGAAAATACTGACATCAGGTAGATATGCCAAATATTGTATTAATGTTCTTCCAACAATATGCACTTAGACTGCCTGTTGACTGACCTTGAAGATGAGAGAGATCTTAACACCTCAAGTTCAGTTTGGATTGGTTCTCATTGATCAATGTAGGTGTGAGCTGACTGCCATGATCTCTCCTGTTGTCTAGTTTAAAAAAATTATGAAGGTCTGCAATCGATCTCTCTCCTGTGGTCCAGTTCAAAAATTATGAAGGTCTGCAATCTCTGTGCTTCCCCGTTTGATAGATATACTCTCCTAAGGTCTTTCTCATAAAAACATTCCTATTAGAGACTAATGAGAGTGCATCAGAAAGGAAGTAACAATAACAAAAACATGCAAAGATAGATTCCACATCATCAAAGCCCCAAATTTTATAATCTTACATGTCTATTGTCTACCATTTAGCCCTTCACCAAACCTCTCATATTTCTCAAAGATTCAACAGCCCTTCATGAGAGGTGACACCCTGTATAACTCTCTATGTTCATGTATCATCACAAATCTGTTACACTAAAAAATGCATTGAATGTACCCTCCATCGAAGCCCTTTTCTCTCATGAATAATAAAACTTTGTGAGTAGTCATTCGTAAAAATCCACTCTAATCTCATATACTGTGATTGATTTAGATAATTGCATGTATTCCACATGTGCAGTTGAACTCTCTATTACAACGTAATTAATTATCCTGCTATTAATCTGGTTCTATATTGATTACATGGATCAGTACTAAAATTACTCCCACAAAGTTGTGCACATTACTTATTGCTTCTAGTCTGTATGCTTCTTCAACATGACAATAGTATTCTGTACATATTCGAGTTATTTACTGTGGCATGTGCAGCTTTACTGGTAATGGAGGTCTATGTGGAATTCCTGGGTTACGAACATGTGGGCCCTATCCATCTGTCTCTGCTAAGGTTGGCATCGCATTTGAGGCTTTGGTTGCATTTTTACTGGTACTAGGCTGTTTAGCATGCTGGTGGAAACGGAGGCAGAACATCCTTGGAGCTCAGAAGATTGCTGCTGGTAAGAAGCTAGGACATACAGAGTTTAATAGGGCAAAACTTTGCATGACTTCTTCAGTACACTCGTCTCAATTTTGTCTCCGTCCTGCAGCAAGGGAAGCACTATATGCTAATAGGGCAAAGACTCACCTAACACGGGATGTGCAAATGATCAAGCATCATCATGCGCATGATCAGTCTCGAAGTCCTGCCGAGAGCGGGTCCCATTTACTCGATTGACTGGATCACTTGTTTATATTGATTTCTTCACTGTTTTTTTTTTTTAATTTTTCCCCTTTATTGTGTTTACAGCTTGTCTTCAACCTGGGAGATGTTTTCTCATGGTACAGCTGTGCTAAAGCTGGTATTCCTTTTCTCTTTTTTGAAAGTACCAAGTCAATGTTGTAGTCTTGTAGACTTGATGAATATGAGTTATAACCTGCCTAGATTAAGTTGAAGAATCATGAGGCAGAATCTTGGCAAAGCAAATTGTAAATAAGACATCCATTTATATACTTTGTCTCTTTTCTCTGGCAGCTATACTTGGAAACACTATAATAGCAAACTTTTTTCTCTGTTTACTGATTGAGTTTCAACTGAAACATTATTTGGGCTAAATTGAATTAGATAATACCTCCCTCTTTCTTTAACCTCCAAAGCAGTTCAAATTTGTGTGATGAAGCATTATAATGCAGCTTTTGTGAAGTGAAGTAATGGACCTGTGCATAAACTTGAGGTTCTCTAGGTCATTTTAGATGTCGTGAGTATTTGGTAAGGTTTTCATTTTCCTATTTTCTGAAAGAACTAGAATGCATGGAAACTCAGCAAAATATCAGAATGAGGGCAGGATCAAATGCAGGTCTCTTGTACTAACATGAGACTTCACAAACTTGCCGAACTGCTCTCTTAATTTGGTAAGATCATGTCAAAAGAATGCCCTTTCATATTGTAGGCTATTCATTCTTTGTTACTTGACAGTAGCCAATTGGTATTTTTAGAAACAGACAGCAGCAGAATGGTCAATCATCATCATCAAAAACCATGAGTCTGGACTGCTGTGCTTTTTAAGCTTTTTTTTTCCTTTGATGGAAGAGGCTAGTCAACAATTGCTACATAACAGGGTTAACTTTCCCACATACTTCTAACCATCCAAATCTTCTTAAGGGCGAAATTTGCATCCCTGCACATGGTACAACTATTAAAGATTTTATCCACTCGATACTTCTATTAAATTAAAGGTAGAAGTCCTATCCTAGCAGGAGATTTTTCCCTGATTGTCTCAAAGCTAGGATAGAACAGGTGTTTAATGCTCTTCATAGAGGAGGATGGTTATATTATGAACGGGCATTTCATTTTGGGCCAAGATGGTGGCCGATGTGTCTAGTCGAGCTTCTCGATCTGTCATTATACCTTGAGAAGTAGAAAGAATTATAATTTTTATTCCACCTAAAATTTTAGATATTCGTTGATAGTTAGAATAAATTCATAAATGGGGCTGATGTTCCAATGATACCTAGTTGATAACAAGCTTGAATGGCCTTTTTAGGGCTAATTCCATCCCTTTAAATTGGTTTCTTTTTTCTTCTTTGTTTATTCAAGAACTTTTTCAGTTTATTAAATCTTTTAGTTCTACATACAATTTCTGTTTTTTTTATCTCATATTCATTTAGTAACTTATAAAAAAAATAAAAACAGTAGAATTGAATTGGTCGCATCTTGCCTCCCCGCTTACTGAATCTCTAGGGGATGCAATTAATCCAATCTCAATCTGACCGGTCAAATGCATTAACACTGGCGCATTAAAGAAAGAAATTTGCTAGATTATTTCACATGGCATCGTCCAACTCTATTTCCATATGGGGTTTATGGCTCTTCATACATTTTACTTCTTTTTTCTTTTTCTTTTAGTTAGGCAGCTAGGGGTGTCGTCAACAGAGATCGATAACTTACTCACCCAATTCAAAACTAACCTGAAATTTAGGATTGAGGTATAAAATGTCAATCCAATATGCTATTGGATTGTATTTGGATCCCAAAGTAGCCCCAAATATTTAGTGGGCTAGGTTCGGATTTAGGCCATACTTGAAAACCCAAATCTGGGCCCATAATATATTATGTACATGTGTGTTATATACCAAAAACATTAGTCTCTCATAATATATATGTTGTGGCTTAATATTTGTATTAAGCTTGAGTATTGCATGATTTTATTTTTGTCTTTAGGTTGCTTGAATGCTTAGAAGCAATAGATGAATAAGCAGTATCTTTTAAGTACAGCATTTCATATATTTCTATATCATCATGTTTTTTTCATGGTTTATAATTTATGAGATAGCATTTTATATGGATTAAATAATATAAAACACAATCCAAAAGTGGAAACACTTGTTAAATTTCTAATTCTACCCAAACTTGACTGGATACCCTTTTTTGGGGACCTGTATTGGGTATATAGATTTAGAGTTTTAATTGGGCTTGGATTTCGGTTGGATCTAATGCATCTATTTTAGAATTGGACATAGATATAATGAAAACCGAACGAGCTTCCAAACAAAATGCCATGCCTAAACCTTAAAAATGTCGAAGAAAATGCTAATTTCATTGTTGCCAAGTCAGTTGTTGAGTTTGACTCAGAATAGGAGTATTGACGAAAGGAGTCATGAGTTCATTGTTATCCTAGTGAGTGGAGATCCTGCATTCCAATGATTGGTATTCAATATCGGGTAAGAGTTATGGTCGGGTAATAGTTCTAACATCATGTCTAAAAGTAGTAGAAACCTTTTTATTTTCTAGGAGGATAACTTAGGATGCTATATGTGATAACGCGGATGGTGAAGTATTGTAATTTGGTTATAGTAGGTGTTGGGGGAAAAACCCCAAGTCATGCCATAACGGAGGCGCTCGGCCAAAGAGTGCCGACCGGAAAGGCGCCTGGCCAAAGAGCGCCGACCAGAGAGCTGCTCGGCCAAAGGATGCCGACCAGGAAGGCGCCCGACTAGAGGGCGCCGACCAGAGTGCGCGCCAAGAGGTGCCCAACCAAAATAAGCTGCTCGGTTAGAAAGTGCCGACCAAAGACAGCGCCGAGGCGCTCTGCTAGAAGGTGCTCGCCTAAAGGGCGCCGACCAGGAGTACTCAAAGCAGCCCCGCCACAGGGCGCCCCATTGGGCGACCAGCTCGGCTCGGCACCCTTGCCGAGCCGATGCCTTAACCAAATGTTCAACCTCCGCCTAAAGTCCAAGGGACTTGACAACTCCTACGGCTTGCGACCTGCCACTATCTCCAAGCCATCAAGGCATAAGATCTCCGCAGGCATTCGGCACGATCTGCCATTAATGCATGAGACTCCCTCAAGTCTCCGATGCACTCAGGCATTTAATGAACACGGCCCAAGACGATCTCCGGATCACTGAACCATCAGAGCGCATGGCTCTACCTGACCGCCGGTTCATTCGGTAATAAATGCACTTACCATCCACAGACCCCAGGCCCGCCACGGCCGGCGGTTCAACCACTCCAACAGGTCCGATCGACCGTGACAACTCCCTGGTTCCGGTCTGATTCGGCCCCGTTCTCCACTACGCCATAAATGGGCCAAATCGTGCCCCATTTATTACGGACAGGGACAAATCCCCCGGTCACCTCCTAGGTAACGTAATCCCCTCCTATAAAAGGGAACCTGGGAGAACCAAGGGGGGGGACGACAACAAAAACGGAAACAGACCCCCGGGACTAAACCCTCCGGGAAGCACAGACACAATTGATGACATCATTCCCTTTGTCTTCTTGATCTGATAAAATACTGTGTCTTCTCCATACACTTCCTCTCCCCCGCTCTCTCCACATACTTGCCCCCTCTGACTTAGGCATCGGAGGGCCGGCGCCGGGGAGCCCGGCCACCGGTTTTCCTTGCAGGATTTGCACACCCCCCGCGGCGGAGGACGCAGCCAGCCGGCGCACCGCCGTCCGCCTCCTGCAGCAGCGGAGCTCCTCCTTCCCCGGCTTCACGGCGGCCCCCGGGTCCAATTTTCAGCAACAGTTGGCGCTAGAGGAAGGGCCCGAGTTCGCTGCCATGAAGCTAAGAAGCAAAGGGGCCTCCAACGCCTCTCGACGTCCTCCACCCAGTCCTGAGCACTCCGTCCGAAACTCACCACCTCCGGCTGAGTCAGTTCATCAAGTTCGGCCGGAGCAGTTTGATGCCCTGGTGCAACAGGTGCAGGCCTTGGCCACCGCTGTCCAAAGCCTGCAACCTAGAGGCATTCCAACGGCACCGCCTCCCCCGGCTCCAGTTCAACCGGAGCCCCCAACAAGCGGGCTTCCTCTTCGAGGTCAGGACTCTCAAGTCCAGGCCTCCCTCTGGAGAGAGCACCCAGTCAGAGGCCACGGAGGCTGGCCACAACCTTCAGAAGCTGAGTCGGTTCCAGGGCAACCTGCACCTGGAGGAACCGCTGTAGCGATCCTCCAGAATGATGAACTCGACAAGAAGGTCGAGAAGCTGGAGCGCCAAATCCAGGCACTCCACGGGAGAAAATCGGGACGCGACGGCGACTTCGAGTTCAATACGAAGTCGCCCTTCTCCCAGGAGATTGAAGATGAACCGGTTCCCCTCCGGTTCAAGATGCCCCAGGTGGAGCCTTACAACGGCAAGGCTGATCCCCTTGACCACCTGGAGAGTTACCGGGTCTTAATGGCCCTACAAGGAGCCTCGGAGCCATGATGTGCAAGGCTTTCCCGGCGACACTCCGAGGACCAGCCCGGCTTTGGTTCACCGGGCTGAAGCCGAGTACTGTCTCCTCCTTTGAGCAGCTCGGCAGACAGTTTGCTGGCAATTTCGCCGCTAGCCAGCCCTAGCGGCGGACATCCGACTCCCTCCTCGACATCAAACAAAAGGAGGGAAAATCCTTCAAGGAGTATCTGGACCGGTTCACCGCCGCAACATGGGAAGTCCGGGAGCTTGACCAGTCAATCGCCATGTCGGCGCTGAAGACTGGAGCCCGGTCCTACAGATTCCTCTTCTCGATTGAGAAGAATTTCCCAGCGGATCTTACCGAAATGTTCGCTCGGGCCCGGAAATATGCCAAGGCTGAGGAAGCCGTGGCCGTCAGGCGGGGCGGGACCGAGCAGAACCCCAAGAAGAGGCGCCGCGAGGAGCGCGGCCAGCCCAGAAGCCCGTCTCCGCGACGAGCCAAGAATCCGCCCCGCCCGAGGAGTCCACCCCGACTGAGGGGACCGCCACAGCAGAGGTCACCACTCCGCCCGAGGTTCCCACTGCAGGCCCATGCACCCGAAGGGAGGTATGAAAAATACACTCCCCTCAACACCCCTCGGGCCGAAATCCTCATGGAGATCGAGAGTCGAGATCGCATCCGGCTCCCACCTCCGAAGCCTGATACCCGAACCCGGCGCGATAACCGGAAGTATTGCCGTTTCCATCGAGACAAAGGTCATGATACCGAGGAGTGTTACCAGCTCCGAAATGAGATCGAAGCACTCATCCGCCGAGGGGTGCTTGATCGGTTTGTGCAAGGCCGGCGTGAAGAAAAGCAGCCCGCCGAAGGAGCAGCACAGCCTGAAGGTTCGAATGCCAACAGGCCCATTGCCGGCATCATCAACACTATCCGAGGAGGGGCCTCGGCTGGAGAAGCTTCGGAGGGAGAAACCTCATCGAAGCGCCCGCGCGCTTCTGAAGTCATCTCCTTTTCAGACGATGATTTAGAGGGAGTTGAAACTCCCCATGATGATGCCGTGGTCATCTCCATGATCATAAATAGATTTGATGTAAAACGCATCTTAGTTGATAATGGAAGCTCGGCGAATGTTTTGTACTTCGGTGCATATTGTAAAATGGGGATGACCAAATAACAGCTACGGAGGATGAATGCTCCGTTGGTTGGATTTACTGGGGATTCAGTCCCAGTAGAGGGCGAGATCGACCTTCTGGTCACGGTCGGGCTCCCCCCTCGTGAAAGTACCGTGGGGATGAGCTTCCTCGTGATACGCCTTCCCTCGGTCTACAATGCCATCCTCGGGAGGCCAGGCCTCAACGCCCTCCGAGCGGTAGTCTCCACTCACCATCTGCTCATGCGATTTCCCACCAGCCGGGGGGTCGGCGAAGTCCGAGGAGACCAAATGGTGGCAAGGCGATGCTACCTGGCGACCCACGAGGCAAAGCGACCCGCCGAGGTGCCTGCCCCAGCAACTGACCAGCCCTCAACCGAGGTTATGGAGGCACGGGTTGACCCTCAGAAAGAGCGGGTAGAGCCTGGTGAGTTATTAATTCAGGTTCCTCTACGTGAGAACTCTCCCGAGCTAACCGTGCAGGTCGGCTCCGGCCTTGACGAGCACGAGAGGGGTCGCCTCGTCAACTTCCTGCGAGACAACATGGATGTTTTCGCATGGTCGCCTGCAGACATGCCGGGGATAGATCCAGAGATCATGGTCCACCGGCTCCAAGTAAAGCCAACCAGCAAGCCCGTGCGGCAGAAGAAGCGAGGCGCCGCCCCTGAACGACAGCAAGCAGCAGCCGAGGAGGTCAGCAAACTCCTTGAAGCTGGATTCATCCGGGAGATAGCTTACCCGGAGTGGCTCGCCAATGTGGTCCTCGTCAAGAAGGCTAACGGAAAGTGGCGTATGTGCGTGGACTACACCGATCTGAATAAAGCCTGTCCGAAGGACAGTTTCCCACTTCCCAGCATCGACCAGCTCGTGGACTCCACTTCGGGTCACGAGCTACTGGCATTCATGGACGCCTTCTCCGGATACAACCAGATCCGCATGGCGCCAGAAGATGAGGAGAAGACAGCCTTCATCACCGATGGGGGAACCTACTGCTACAAGGTGATGCCATTCGGCTTAAAAAATGCCGGGGCAACTTATCAGAGGCTGGTCAGCCGGATCTTCAAAGATCAAATAGGCCGGAACATGGAGGTCTACGTGGATGACATGCTAGTGAAAAGCAAGGTGGCACAAAACCATATAGCCGACCTCAATGAAGCATTCTCCACGCTCCGAAAGTACCAGATGAAGCTCAATCCAGCTAAATGTGCATTCGGAGTCACCTCCGGCAAATTCCTCGGCTTCATCATTACACAGCGAGGAATCGAGGCCAATCCAGAGAAGATCCGAGCCCTTCAAAAGATGACGCCTCCTAGGACGGTCAAGGAGGTACAACGGCTCACAGGCCGAGTTGCAGCTCTCGGGAGGTTCATCTCCCGCTCGGCTGAGCGCTGCTGTAATAACCCCAAATTTTTTTTTTTATATATAAAAAAGGGATAGAATAGTCCTTTTCAATTGATATAAGGGGTAAAATTGGAAGGAATCAAAAGTTAATGGCATAACCGTAGATATGTTGAAGTGGCAGGGGCAAATTGGAAATTTAATAATATTAAAAAAGGATGAATAGTGTTTTGATGTGATTTAATTGGAGGGTTTGAGCTACGGAATGAAGCAGAGAAAGAAAGAGGGAGGGGGTTCACAGACGGCAACAGAGAGGAAGAAAAAGAAGGAGAGGAAATGAAAGGAAGAAAGGAAGAGGAAGAAGAAGAAGAAAAAGAAAAGGAAGGAGATCCCGGTTGCGCTGCCAGCTGAAGGGAAAAACATAGATCTCCTTCCCCTCTACGCAAGGACCTCGATTTCCAAAAAGAAAAAGGTAAATATCCATCTCTATCTAGTCTTTTGATGACATTAGGCTATACAAAGGGTGGATATAGTCTAGAGGGGTCGGATAAGGGTTGTAGAGGTGGTTAAAAGAAGAAGAATCGGATTTTGACAAATTTTTCCGGCACTACGGAAAAACTGTGTCGAAGTCCCAACTTCGGCGAATTATTTAGGGGGTCAAACGACCTTCGATAGCAATGCATGTTACCTCTTTGGAATTCCCTATGAGTGTAGAATGTTAGGTAAAAATTTCATCAAATCTGGAGTTTGGATAGTGGATCAAACCCGGGATGAAGTAACCGGCTGTCGGTTCGGGTTACTGTTCATCCGGGTGGAAAATAAGGGATTTCATGCTATAATAGAGTATTAAGCCTAGATCAAGCTAAAAGGGACCTTGTACTCATGCAAGGGAATCCCTAGTATACATAAATGATGAGTTAATTAATTAAAAAGGAAAAGAAGAAAGAAAAGAAAAGATTTAGGGAACAGGGGAGTTGAATCAATTAAAGTTTCCTATGTTATAATTGGCACGTAGATTATAGCCCTTGATACAAGACTAAATGTATTGTAAATGCATGTCACAGTTGGGCAAGAAGCTAGGGAACAAGAGGAAGAAGTTCCCCACTGCCTGCTGTAGATTTTTGGAGGCGTATCAGGGCTGTGCCAGATTGACAGGTGAGTGGGAGTCATGTACTTTGCACCATGAGCATCCTTAATTCATTTTCATGAATGTCGCCAAGTGTGAATTGATTCCACTTGAGCATATTGATTGATATTGTAGTAGATTTCTCTATAATCTTGATTCTCTATGCTTGATTATTCTGTACATGCATTTGAGGGAACATTGAGAGGAATTACGAGGGGTTGATGAGTAATCGAATTGATTCCGAATTGTGAAATGATTTCTTTTGTAAATTGATTTCATTTCCTCTATTTTAAAGACTTGTGAGTCGTAGCTTGATTATACTCTTTTATGAGTAATTAAATTGGTTCCAAATTGTGAAATAACTTCTTTTGTAAATTGATTTCATTTCCTCCATTTCAAAAATTTGTAGAGCCTTTTTAGTGGTATATTGAGTTGTATTGCACTTCCTTGACCCTCACTCCTAACCCTGATGTTAGTTTATGATTGGGTCATGATCGAGTGAGTGGTAATCTTGATTATACTCCTTTTTAGTAGAGTATTGGGAGGGTGCATTATGGCATTTATGCATGGCTTGGCAGTATCTGCAGGACACCTATAGTCGATGGGGTTGAACATCGGCCTTTGTGCACATAGTAGCCTTCTGGGTGGGCGGAGCCCAGTCCCTTCCTAGGGGGGGACACGGCCCTAGGCGTAGGATCGGCCGGTCCTACGACTTATATTCTGCTTGCCGCCGGGCATAGTAAGACCCCGCGAGGTGCAGTATGGCTTTCCGCGGATGTAGAATTCCCGCGAGGTGCCGTTTAGTATGTAGATGTGAGATGGATTTCTGTTCTGGATACTGGCCGGCATTTACATGATTAGTGTGGTGTCTTATCCTGCATATGCATGTGACAGTAGGGAGTTGTTGCTGGTTCGCCTGGGGCGTAAAACCCACCTCCCGATAGCTGTCTAGCATTTATGTTATCGGTATGGTGTCTTATCCTGCATATGCATGTGACAGTAGGGAGTTGTTGCTGGTTCGCCTGGGGCGTAAAACCCATCTCCCGACAGCTGTCTAGTGATGATTTACATATTGGTGTGGTGTCATATTCGATGTATGCATATGGCAGTAGGGAGTTGTTGCTGGTTCGCCTGGGGCGTAAAACCCACCTCCCGATAGCTGTCTTGTTGATGATTCAGCCTATTGACACCTGATTTATATGATTCAGTACTATGACCTGTTGAGCATATTCATGAGTAGCATGTATGTTTACTTGATTATTCCATATATGCTTCAGATGAGTTGAGATTGATTGTGGTGATATTGATGACTTACTCCATATTCTCTATGTTGAGATCATGTTCATCTTATTATTGATCTTGAGATTTCACCTCGAGCCATGATTATATCTGGTCTCATGTGCATAGTACTCTCTACTCCACTCACTGAGTATTTATATACTCACTCCCCAGTTTGGTGTTTTTGATTGCAGGGCAGGTATTGTATAGAGAGGAGCAGGATTAGTGATTGCCTGTTAGCTGTGCCGCTCCATAGTATAGTATAATGTAGATAGAGGTTTATACCCTTTTGGTGTATTATAAACCTTCTGTTGTATATAGTGTATAGTTACAGTCATAGATCCTGTTGTGGATATGGGTTGACCATGGATGGATTGGGAAGCATGTATATATATATGTGTGTGCAGATTAGTTATATGCCTGAGATAATGTATTGATATATATTGTCCAGGTTCATTATGTGACGGATTATGTGATTGCTGCTCTGACAGGTAGTATGTTGTATGTATTGAGATAATCCTGACAGGTCACTATAGGAAAAGTGATCATTTTGTGCATGTATCATGCCAAATTTTTCAAAATCTATTGATGATTGATAGGTAGTAGGGTTCTACGCGGTGGCTGGTGGCCTTATGCCTACCCGCACCCTAGGACCGTCGCGGCGGCCCGCCGGGAACGGGGCGGGGGTCGTGACAAAGCTTGGTATCAGAGCAAAGGTTAAGAAGAGTCCTGTCAGAGCAATAGGATGAGTCAGGATTAAGTATAGGATTATACTATGGAGCATAGGATTTTTCTGTATGTTATTTTATGAGTCATTTACAACTCAGTAAAATATATCATGACTCAGTGTGTAACGACCATCCTCTCTTTTTGACTTTTTTAGAGAGATATAAAAAATACTTCCAAGGAGAATGGAGCCAGATATAGCATTGGATGCGGGTTCCACAGATGTCGAGCCCCAAAGAGAAAAATCTCCTCCTGCTGATAGACGGAGGGTTGATGATCAAGGAGAGGTAGGAAGTAGAGATGCATTAATGGAACAGTTACTGGCAGAGAATCAGGCTCTGAGAGAGCAGATTGCTCGGGGGAAATCTCCTGCCCCGTCAGTAGTGTCCATCCCACCTCCTGTAGTTGTGCCAAGAAGTTTGGCCAGGCGGGCTCTAGATGATGAGGGGATTACTGTACAGGAATTTCTGAGGCTCAGAACCCCAGAGTTTAAGGGGGAAGAAGGTGAAGATCCTCAGAGATTCCTGGAGGAGACTGAAAAGATGATACGGAGACTGCCCTGTTCTGATGCAAGGGCAATAGAACTTGTAGGGCTCACAATGAAAGAAGATGCCTGGGGCTGGTACCAGAGGCACGTGGAGGACAGATTGTACAGTAGGAATCCTCCAACCTGGGAAGAGTTCCGGCAAGCAGTGATGGATGAGTTTTTGTCTCCGGCTGAGAGGCAGAATCGGGCTCTTCAGTTTGAGAGGCTGAAGCAGATGCCCGGAATGAGCGTATCTGAGTACGCTCGTGAGTTCACTAGATTGGGGAAGTATGCTCCTTCATCATCCCCACTGAAGCTGCCAAGATAGAAAGATTCAGGCGGGGTCTGATTTCCCCGCTTTATAATGCAGTACTGGCAGTAGAGGTCCCCACCTTATCTAGGCTGATTGATAAAGCAAAACAGTGGGAGACCAGAAACAAAGAGGAAAGAGCTGAAAGAGAACAGAGGAAAATGAGTATGGGGAAAGGGCAAAGTAGTAGAGATAGATCTGAGGGAGTAGATCTCTCGGAGGGCCCGACGGAGCAGTCTGTACGCTCAGCTCCACCTACCCCACGTAAGAGGAAATAGAGGGAAAGAGGTCAATCACAAGATACTTTTCTACCATCAGTACCTCTTCCTCCAGTCACTATGGCCAGAACTGAATCTAGGTTTCAATCATGGCCAGTGTGTGGCATATGTGGGAAGCAGCACCCTGGCAGATGCAGAATGGGTCAGGGAGTGTGCTACAGATGTGGATAGCCGGGTCATTTTGCCAGAGAATGCCTGCAGGGTGCCACCCAGCAGTTTGTGCCTTTGGCATCCTACCCTTCTGTGCAGATGGACAGGCCTAGTAGTAGGGGGCCTGTAGGCAGAGGCAGAGGTCAGACACCAGCATCACAGCAGAGTGTTGGACCATCTCAGCCATCAGCTCCAGTAGGTAGAGGGCAAGGAAGGGTGTTCACGGTAAATCCACAAGAGGCACAGGCATTAAATGTAGCTGTGACAGGTATGCTCCTCATTGATAAGATTAAAGCTAGAGTATTATTTAATTCTGGAGCTACCCATTCATTTGTGTCCCTTTATTTTGCTAAAAAGTTAGCTAAGGATAAGATATTAATGCATATTCTCTTAGCTATTAGTACATCTGTAGGGGATAGTATAGAAGCGAAGTATGTGTATCCTACCTATGTGGTAGAGATAAAAGGTAAAACACTTCCAATTGATATGATTTCCAATACCATACCGAGCAGAAAAGCTTCTGGTAGTATTGTTGCTCTACTTACCCCTTTGAGTAATCAGGTAATTTACTCTTTCAAATTCGAGGACGAATTTTATATAAGGAGGGGAGGATGTAATAACCCCAAAATTTTTTTTTTATATATAAAAAAGGGATAGAATAGTCCTTTTCAATTGATATAAGGGGTAAAATTGGAAGGAATCAAAAGTTAATGGCATAACCGTAGATATGTTGAAGTGGCAGGGGCAAATTGGGAATTTAATAATATTAAAAAAGGGTGAATAGTGTTTTGATGTGATTTAATTGGAGGGTTTGAGCTACGGAATGAAGCAGAGAAAGAAAGAGGGAGGGGGTTCACAGACGGCAACAGAGAGGAAGAAAAAGAAGGAGAGGAAATGAAAGGAAGAAAGGAAGAGGAAGAAGAAGAAGAAAAAGAAAAGGAAGGAGATCCCGGTTGCGCTGCCAGCTGAAGGGAAAAACATAGATCTCCTTCCCCTCTACGCAAGGACCTCGATTTCCAAAAAGAAAAAGGTAAATATCCATCTCTATCTAGTCTTTTGATGACATTAGGCTATACAAAGGGTGGATATAGTCTAGAGGGGTCGGATAAGGGTTGTAGAGGTGGTTAAAAGAAGAAGAATCGGATTTTGACAAATTTTTCCGGCACTACGGAAAAACTGTGTCGAAGTTCCAACTTCGGCGAATTATTTAGGGGGTCAAACGACCTTCGATAGCAATGCATGTTACCTCTTTGGAATTCCCTATGAGTGTAGAATGTTAGGTAAAAATTTCATCAAATCTGGAGTTTGGAAAGTGGATCAAACCCGGGATGAAGTAACCGGCTGTCGGTCCGGGTTACTGTTCATCCGGGTGGAAAATAAGGGATTTCATGCTATAATAGAGTATTAAGCCTAGATCAAGCTAAAAGGGACCTTGTACTCATGCAAGGGAATCCCTAGTATACATAAATGATGAGTTAATTAATTAAAAAGGAAAAGAAGAAAGAAAAGAAAAGATTTAGGGAACAGGGGAGTTGAATCAATTAAAGTTTCCTATGTTATAATTGGCACGTAGATTATAGCCCTTGATACAAGACTAAATGTATTGTAAATGCATGTCACAGTTGGGCAAGAAGCTAGGGAACAAGAGGAAGAAGTTCCCCACTGCCTGCTGTAGATTTTTGGAGGCGTATCAGGGCTGTGCCAGATTGACAGGTGAGTGGGAGTCATGTACTTTGCACCATGAGCATCCTTAATTCATTTTCATGAATGTCGCCAAGTGTGAATTGATTCCACTTGAGCATATTGATTGATATTGTAGTAGATTTCTCTATAATCTTGATTCTCTATGCTTGATTATTCTGTACATGCATTTGAGGGAACATTGAGAGGAATTACGAGGGGTTGATGAGTAATCGAATTGATTCCGAATTGTGAAATGATTTCTTTTGTAAATTGATTTCATTTCCTCTATTTTAAAGACTTGTGAGTCGTAGCTTGATTATACTCTTTTATGAGTAATTAAATTGGTTCCAAATTGTGAAATAACTTCTTTTGTAAATTGATTTCATTTCCTCCATTTCAAAAATTTGTAGAGCCTTTTTAGTGGTATATTGAGTTGTATTGCACTTCCTTGACCCTCACTCCTAACCCTGATGTTAGTTTATGATTGGGTCATGATCGAGTGAGTGGTAATCTTGATTATACTTCTTTTTAGTAGAGTATTGGGAGGGTGCATTATGGCATTTATGCATGGCTTGGCAGTATCTGCAGGACACCTATAGTCGATGGGGTTGAACATCGGCCTTTGTGCACATAGTAGCCTTCTGGGTGGGCGGAGCCCAGTCCCTTCCTAGGGGGGGACACGGCCCTAGGCGTAGGATCGGCCGGTCCTACGACTTATATTCTGCTTGCCGCCGGGCATAGTAAGACCCCGCGAGGTGCAGTATGGCTTTCCGCGGATGTAGAATTCCCGCGAGGTGCCGTTTAGTATGTAGATGTGAGATGGATTTCTGTTCTGGATACTGGCCGGCATTTACATGATTAGTGTGGTGTCTTATCCTGCATATGCATGTGACAGTACTGAGTTGTTGCTGGTTCGCCTGGGGCGTAAAACCCACCTCCCGATAGCTGTCTAGCATTTATGTTATCGGTATGGTGTCTTATCCTGCATATGCATGTGACAGTAGGGAGTTGTTGCTGGTTCGCCTGGGGCGTAAAACCCATCTCCCGACAGCTGTCTAGTGATGATTTACATATTGGTGTGGTGTCATATTCGATGTATGCATATGGCAGTAGGGAGTTGTTGCTGGTTCGCCTGGGGCGTAAAACCCACCTCCCGATAGCTGTCTTGTTGATGATTCAGCCTATTGACACCTGATTTATATGATTCAGTACTATGACCTGTTGAGCATATTCATGAGTAGCATGTATGTTTACTTGATTATTCCATATATGCTTCAGATGAGTTGAGATTGATTGTGGTGATATTGATGACTTACTCCATATTCTCTATGTTGAGATCATGTTCATCTTATTATTGATCTTGAGATTTCACCTCGAGCCATGATTATATCTGGTCTCATGTGCATAGTACTCTCTACTCCACTCACTGAGTATTTATATACTCACTCCCCAGTTTGGTGTTTTTGATTGCAGGGCAGGTATTGTATAGAGAGGAGCAGGATTAGTGATTGCCTGTTAGCTGTGCCGCTCCATAGTATAGTATAATGTAGATAGAGGTTTATACCCTTTTGGTGTATTATAAACCTTCTGTTGTATATAGTGTATAGTTACAGTCATAGATCCTGTTGTGGATATGGGTTGACCATGGATGGATTGGGAAGCATGTATATATATATGTGTGTGCAGATCAGTTATATGCCTGAGATAATGTATTGATATATATTGTCCAGGTTCATTATGTGACGGATTATGTGATTGCTGCTCTGACAGGTAGTATGTTGTATGTATTGAGATAATCCTGACAGGTCACTATAGGAAAAGTGATCATTTTGTGCATGTATCATGCCAAATTTTTCAAGATCTATTGATGATTGATAGGTAGTAGGGTTCTACGCGGTGGCTGGTGGCCTTATGCCTACCCGCACCCTAGGACCGTCGCGGCGGCCCGCCGGGAACGGGGCGGGGGTCGTGACAGCTGCCTTCCATTTTTCGCGGCCCTCAAGAAGCCGAAGAACTTTTTGTGGTCGGACGAGTGCCAGCAATCTTTTGAAGAGCTCAAACATCTCCTGGCTTCCCCTCCCCTGCTCACAAAGCCGCAACAGGGTGAGATCCTCTATTTATATCTAGCTGTCTCCCCTGTTGCGGTAAGCTCGGTCTTGGTCCGAGAGGAGGGCAAACTTCAAAAGCCAGTGTATTATACCATCCGGGTCTTGAGGGACGCCGAGACCCGATACGCCAAGCTCGAGAAGACCGCCTATGCTCTGGTCATTTCGGCTCGGAGGCTCCGACCCTACTTCCAAGCCCATACAGTGGCTGTGTTGACCGACCAGCCGGTCAAGCAGATCCTGCAGAGATCAGACCGTGCGGGCCGGATCACAAAATGGGCCATTGAGCTTGGGGAATTCGACATCGAGTACCGACCCAGACCGGCAATCAAAGCACAAGCGCTCGCAGATTTTATAGTCGAGTGCACTATACCGGATGAGGCCGAGCCTGAATCTGAGCCACCAGTGGAGCAGACCCCGAGTTTGACATGGACTCTGCATGTCGATGGCTCTTCAAACTCGGGGGGTAGCGGAGCAGGGTTCATTCTCACCAGCCCAGAAGGGGTGGTCGCCGAGCAAGCCTTGCGCCTGGAGTTTCCTGCCTCTAATAATATGGCGGAGTACGAAGCGCTCGTTGCCGGGCTCAAGCTAGCCAAGGAGCTAGGAGTGAAGGACTTGAGGGCCTTCAGTGATTCTCAGCTCGTCGTCAACCAAATTATGGGCGACTTCGAAGCCAGAGACCCGACCATGCAGAAGTATCTTCAGAAGGTACGGGATCTCGCCTCGACCTTGGACTCTTTTCACATCCAACATGTTGCCAGGTCGGAGAATCTCAGGGCCGACCAGCTGTCAAAGCTGGCGTCCTCTCGTATGAGCGAGCTTCCCAAGGGGGCAGTACTGGAGTATCTTCAAAAGCCCAGTACAGACGAGCCCGAGCAGACCTTCTGCACTGAGTTCGAGCCAAGCTGGATGGACGAACTCATCAGCTATCTACAAGACGAAGTCCTCCCCACTGATGAACGAGAGGCTCGCCAAATCAAGCGCCTCGCCACCCGGTACATACTATACGAGGGAAAGCTCTATCGAAGATCCTTCACCTCTCCACTCCTCAGATGCCTCCGCCCAACAGAGGTGGATTATGCCCTGCGTGAAGTCCACGAAGGGATCTGTGGAAACCATCTAGGAGGGCGAGCGCTGGCCCACAAAATTTTGCGCCAAGGATATTATTGGCCGACACTCCAGAAGAATGCCATGGACTTTGTCCAAAGATGTGACCGGTGCCAAAGGAATGCCAATGTTCAGCGCCGGCCCTCGGCTCCTTTGACTTCTATCAGTTCCCCTTGGCCTTTTGCCCAGTGGGGAATTGACATCCTAGGGCCATTTTCACTGGCCACCGGGCAAAGAAAATTTCTGGTCGTCTCCATCGACTACTTCACCAAGTGGGTAGAAGCCGAGCCCCTTGCCCGGATCACCGAGCAGAAGATGCGGGATTTTGTCTGGAAGTCCATTATTTGCAGATTCGGACTTCCCCGCATCCTTATTTCTGACAACGGTCGCCAGTTCGACAACATCCACTTCAGAGAGTTCTGCTCCGAGCTTGGCATTGACCACCGCTTCACCTCGGTCGCGCACCCTCAGACGAACGGAGAAACCGAGGTAACAAATCGTACTATTTTGCAGGGTCTTAAAGCCAGGCTCGACAAATCCAAAGGACAATGGGTCGAAGACCTATATAATGTC
Organism: Phoenix dactylifera; assembly: GCF_051530095.1. NCBI lineage: Eukaryota > Viridiplantae > Streptophyta > Magnoliopsida > Arecales > Arecaceae > Phoenix > Phoenix dactylifera. The sequence continues at coordinate 18,922,676 of NC_143198.1, read as the reverse complement.
CTGTGGGCTTACCGGACTACGTTTCGTGTCCCCACCGGCGAGACTCCCTTCAACCTAACATATGGAACAGAGGCCGTCATCCCACTGGAGATTGGGCTTCCCTCTCCAAGAGTCGAGCGTCATGATGCCAGCTCCAACTCTTCGCAACTCAGAAGTAACCTTGACTTGATCGAGGAAACAAGGGAGGCCGCCCGAGTTCGTATGGCGAGGTACCAGCAAAAGACAGCTCAGTACTACAACGCCAGGGTCAAAATCAAATCTTTCAAACCAGGGGACCTTGTCCTCAGAAGAGCTGAAGCCTCCCGACCTGCTGAGCAAGAAAAGCTGGCCCCCAATTGGGAAGGACCGTACCGAGTCACGCGCGTTCGCCGGCCCGGAACTTACCAGCTGGAGTCTCCAGACGGGACGCCCATTCCGCGGAGCTGGAGCTCTGAAAACCTCCGCGTGTACCATCAGTAGAACCCTAAGGGGTTCCCCATTATTCAATTATTGAACCTCGTTTTATGAATTCTATTTTATAATAAACTTACGGTCCGTATACTCATTTTGAGCTCACCGATTTTTCCTGATTATCTCATGATGTCAGGTTTATTTCTCCTACCCTGACCACGGTCAGGATGCCCTGCCACAATGGGATGCCCCGATTCGTCGGGATGGCCCGAGACATCGGCAATGAGTTAGCGGTCCTCTCTGACCGGACGAGCTCGGCTCGTGCTCCATCGGCAATGAGTTAGCGGTCCTCTCTGACCGGACGAGCTCGGCTCGTGCTCCTACCCTGAGACGTCAGGAGGCCCCAATATATTGGGATGCCCTGCCGCAACGGGATGCCCCGATCTGTCGGGATGGCCCGAGACGTCGGGCAATGAGTTAGCGGTCCTCTCTGACCGGACGAGCTCGGTTCGTGCTCCATCGGCTATGAGTTAGCGGTCCTCTCTGACCGGACGAGCTCGGCTCGTGCTCCTACCCTGACCACGGTCAGGATGCCCCGAGACGTCGGGATGCCTCGATCCGTCGGGATGCCCCGAGACATCGGGATGCCCCAGCTATAGGGATGCCCGAGACGTCGGGATATGAGTTAGCGGTCCTCTCTGACCGGACGAGCTCGGCTCGTGCTCCATCGGCTATGAGTTAGCGGTCCTCTCTGACCGGACGAGCTCGGCTCGTGCTCCACCGGCTATGAGTTAGCGGTCCTCTCTGACCGGACGAGCTCGGCCCGTGCTCCTATCCTGACCACGGTCAGGATGCCCCGAGACGTCGGGATGCCTCGATCCGTCGGGATGCCCCGAGACGTCGGGATGCCCCGGCTATAGGGATGCTCGAGACATCGAGATGAGTTAGCGGTCCTCTCTGACCGGACGAGCTCGGCTCGTGCTCCATCGGCTATGAGTTAGCGGTCCTCTCTGACCGGACGAGCTCGGCTCGTGCTCCTACCCTGACCACGGTCAGGATGCCCCGAGACGTCGGGATGCCCCAGCTATAGGGATGCTCGAGACATCGAGATGAGTTAGCGGTCCTCTCTGACCGGACGAGCTCGGCTCGTGCTCCATCGGCTTCAGCCAACGTGTTCGGCCCGCTCTTCGTCATTGGATTTCTCTGTCGACGTCCCCAAAGAACGGAGTCCGAGCAGAGAAGCGTCTTCAATCGCCTCGGCGCCAGGACGCACACGGTACAAGGTACCCATTTATGTAATATTTTTACATTATTTTATCTATTTTTGGATCTCTGCCGACGTCCCCAAAGAACGGAGTCCGAGCAGAGAAGCGTCTTCAGTCGCCTCGGCGCCAGGACGCACACGGTACAAGGTACCCATTTATGTAATGTTTTTACATTATTTTATCTATTTTTGGATCTCTGCCGACGTCCCCAAAGAACGGAGTCCGAGCAGAGAAGCGTCTTCAGTTGCCTCGGCGCCAGGACGCACACGGTACAAGGTACCTATTTATTTAATGTCTTTACATTACCTATTATTGGATTTCTCTGTCGACGCCCTCCAAGAACGGAGTCCGAGCAGAGAAGCATCTTCAGTCGCCTCGGCGCCAGGACGCACACGGTACAAGGTACCTATTTATTTAATGTCTACATTACATTACCTATTCTTGGATTTCTCTGTCGACGCCCTCCAAAAATGGAGTCCGAGCAGAGAAGCGTCTTCAGTCGCCTCGGCGCCAGGACGCACACGGTACAAGGTACCCATGTATTTAATGTTTCTACATCATTTTATCTATTTCTCTGCCGATGTCCTCAAAGAACGGACACCGAGCAGAGGAGCGTCTTCGATCGCCTCGGCGAAGGAGTGCTCATGACACCGACACATTATTGTACTAAGTCCGGTGATTCCCCGTCACGAGCTGACGAGTATTCAACCCATTTGTAAGAGAAGAATCTGGTTCGCCCCGGTAACCCGAGGCTCGGATTCGAAGTTCGCCGCATTAAGAAGTCTAAGTCCTAACGACCGCCCTAGGGCTTGGTCGAATTCTGGACTAGGCTCGGAAAAACTCTCCGAGCCCAAATCCTTGGTATAAGCACAAGCGTTGCTATACCACTAGTCGAAGAACCGAGCGATGGAGCTCGACAAGCCAAACTTAAACTCAAACTCTGTGGCGGAAAAAGCTGAGGCCCTAGAGCCCATATCCTCGGAACCTAAAACGGATCCGAGCAGAAAAACTTAGGCTACGACAGACGAGTTTCCAAAAAAGAAATGTATATTCATTTCAAAAAGGCCCGTAGGCTAAGTACAAAATCCGGGTTTGGCCCTTACAAGTATGGGAGGCCATCCCGACTTTACAAGAAATAACAAAAATTACATCAAAGGCTCGAGCTCGACCACCTCGGCCTCGGCAGTACCAGGAGTGGTTGGCTCGGCTGCCGGGACCTCTTCGATGGCCTCGGCAGCAATAGGAGTAGCCTCGGGGGCGACCTCGGTCACTTCGGGACAGCTACGGCCGTCTCGGTCCCCGGAGTTTCTGCCTCCGCCTCCGGAGTTTCTGCCTCTGCCTCCGCCCTCCCTGCTCCCGGCTGGAGCAGGTTAACATCAAAATCCGGGAGAAGCCGCCGCAACTGGTTGCGGAAATCCCGGAAGCCTTGGATTAGCCCGTTCACACCCTCCTCAGCCATGAGTTCGCGAAACTCCTCCGACTCGCGGAAGAGCTTCACTGCGTTTTGGGCGCTCTCCCGGGCCTCTATCTCCCGGGCCTCGTGGTAAGCGGCTCTCCGCTCGAGGCCCCTCAGCTCCTGCTCGAGCTCTGAATGTCGGAGGCGGGCATTCCCCACCTCCTGCTCGCGGGAGGCCAACGCCTGCTCGGCCTTGGCCAATCGAGCCTCCGCGGCGCGCAGCTCGGACCTTGCCAATGCGTGCGCGCCCTTCTTTTCATCGAGCTCGGCGGTCAGAGCTCGAATCCTTTCATCGGATGCTCCGACCTTCTCTTGGAGCACCCGTTGTTCGGCCTCAGAGGCCTGGTACTTCTCCTCGGAGGCTTGGTACTTCGCCTCGGCGGCCATGTACCTCTTCTGGGCCTCCTCGTAACTGCGCTCGCACCTCCGGGCCTTCCCCCGGTATTCGTGGACTAGGTGCATCAGCATCTCCGTCTCATGCAAATACTGTAAAAGAGACGAAAAGGAAAACATAAGGCGCCGCTAGTAGAAAAACTATACAGATTACATAGGCGAAAAATTTTACTTACCCGGACGGAGTTGCAGCGTGTAGCGTCCATGAAAGCGTTGTAGCTCATGGACTGCATCATGGCCCGGTCGGCCGGGAGCAGCGCGAGCCGAAAAACTTCGCGCGCCACTTGCGGGTTTTCGAGGGCCGAATCGCCCTCGAACACCGACCAGGTGGGTGCGAAGGGCACCCGTCCTTCCGAGCTCAAAGGGCCCGGGAGGCCAGCGTCATCTGGCCTAGGTGGAGCCGACCCCGAGGCTCCTTGACTGCTCCCCGGCTGGGAGCTAAGGGGCTGGGGTCGGGCGAGCGGCCGATCTAACCGCCGCACAACTATAGCGGGGCGTGCAAGCACGGGACCCGCTGAACTCCTCCCCTGGTCGGCAACTGGAGCGTCCTGCCGACCAGGGACCTGCGTCAAGGGGCCGGGCATGGGGGCGCCATCGGGGCTCTGGAGCCCGAGCCCCCGGAGCCCGCGCCCTCTCTCCGATCAGCCTCAGGGCGCGCGGGCTGAGAAGGCCCCGCCTCGGAGTCAGCGGGGCGAGAAGGCCCCGCCTCGGGATGCGCAGGGCGGGAAGGATCCGCCTCGGCCACCACTGCCGCCGAGGGAGTCGAGGTTGCCGAGACCTTCTGCTTCTTTCTCGGCTCCGCAGGCTCTTCCGAGAGCTCGGCTGCCCTCTTCTGGAAGCGGGCGTAAAGGACTTCGCTCTTGGTCACCATTTTTGCGATGTCTGCAAAGATAAACAAAATTAGAACATTAGAACAATAAGGAAATAAAAAGTTGCTGTAACTATCCTTACCCTGAGGACATGCCGAGCTCAGGCCCACGTTCACCAGGGCGTCCTCGCTAATGAGGCCGTTCAGCAAAATCCCGTCCCCAAGGCTGCGGATGGTGTCGAAGATCTCCTGCTCACGCGGAGAAAGCTGGGGGAGCCTGTTGATGGATTTAAGCTGGGCCGGCCTCCACCTGGGGTCAAACCCCCAGGACCGTTCAGAGCCCAGGAAGAAGAATTTCTCCTTCCAACCATGAATGGATGAGGGGGCACCATGAAAAAGTGGCCGACCCGCCCGGAGGGCGATGTAGAGCCACTCCCCGTCTCCCAGATTCGACTTAAAAATAAAAAGTCGCCGGAAGACGTTGACAGAGGTAGGAATCCCCTGCAGTAAACACAGTGACAGGAAACCCATCACTGTCCTCCAAGCATTTGGAGTGAGTTGCGCCGGAACCAACTGGCATACCGCCAGCAACTCATTCACAAAGCTGTGGAGAGAAAATCGGAGGCCGGCCCAGAGTGACTCCGAGTGCACTCCGATTCGGCCTACCGGAGGATCGGTTACCCGGTCCCTTCGCCTGGCGGGTTCCAAACGGAACCCGTGAAGAGGGAAAAACCACTCTTCGGCCATCTCGACCTCCAGGACACTCATGGAGGACACTACTTCACTAGGCAAAGAACCCATTGCAAGAGAGGGAAATCAAAAAGAAGGGGGACCTGGGAAAGATGCCGGAGAGAAGGGACTTCGGTCTGAGGAAGACTAGGAGAATAGGAAGCTGGAAGCAGAAAGCAATAGAGAGAGAACAGGGGGCCGGAGGAGAGTTTATATAGACCTCCCCAACGGCCCGGATCAGCGAAGAAAGCGCTGCGTCCTGGTTAGATGATAACACGTGTCAGTCTAAAAGACAGAACGACGCATTTAATTAGGGCTAGCGCTTCGAACGTCGAAGCGCCCCATCGGATCGTGCGGAAAGGCGTCCGCAATCGAAGATCGTGCGGCCCCATCATGAGCCCACGACGCGAGGACGCTTCGCAAAAGGTGTCCCAATAATGAGGCCTTTCGGGAAAGAAGAGACGCCGCCTATTAAAGGCACCTCGAAGCGTTCGATAACTCAAAGCGCGCAACGAATTAAAATTTTTGGAACCCGTAATGCCCCAACTAAAACTACTTCCCGCGCTCCAGCTGGAAGCCAACTGGAACTCGGAAGTCGGGGGGTAGTGTTGGGGGAAAAACCCCAAGTCATACCATAACGGAGGCGCTCGGCCAAAGAGTGCCGACCGGAAAGGCGCCTGGCCAAAGAGCGCCGACCAGAGAGCTGCTCGGCCAAAGGATGCCGACCAGGAAGGCGCCCGACTAGAGGGCGCCGACCAGAGTGCGCGCCAAGAGGTGCCCAACCAAAATAAGCTGCTCGGTTAGAAAGTGCCGACCAAAGACAGCGCCGAGGCGCTCTGCTAGAAGGTGCTCGCCTAAAGGGCGCCGACCAGGAGTACTCAAAGCAGCCCCGCCACAGGGCGCCCCATTGGGCGACCAGCTCGGCTCGGCACCCTTGCCGAGCCGATGCCTTAACCAAATGTTCAACCTCCGCCTAAAGTCCAAGGGACTTGACAACTCCTACGGCTTGCGACCTGCCACTATCTCCAAGCCATCAAGGCATAAGATCTCCGCAGGCATTCGGCACGATCTGCCATTAATGCATGAGACTCCCTCAAGTCTCCGATGCACTCAGGCATTTAATGAACACGGCCCAAGACGATCTCCGGATCACTGAACCATCAGAGCGCATGGCTCTACCTGACCGCCGGTTCATTCGGTAATAAATGCACTTACCATCCACAGACCCCAGGCCCGCCACGGCCGGCGGTTCAACCACTCCAACAGGTCCGATCGACCGTGACAACTCCCTGGTTCCGGTCTGATTCGGCCCCGTTCTCCACTACGCCATAAATGGGCCAAATCGTGCCCCATTTATTACGGACAGGGACAAATCCCCCGGTCACCTCTCAGGTAACGTAATCCCCTCCTATAAAAGGGAACCTGGGAGAACCAAGGGGGGGGACGACAACAAAAACGGAAACAGACCCCCGGGACTAAACCCTCCGGGAAGCACAGACACAATTGATGACATCATTTCCTTTGTCTTCTTGATCTGATAAAATACTGTGTCTTCTCCATACACTTCCTCTCCCCCGCTCTCTCCACATACTTGCCCCCTCTGACTTAGGCATCGGAGGGCCGGCGCCGGGGAGCCCGGCCACCGGTTTTCCTTGCAGGACTTGCACACCCCCCGCGGCGGAGGACGCAGCCAGCCGGCGCACCGCCGTCCGCCTCCTGCAGCAGCGGAGCTCCTCCTTCCCCGGCTTCACGGCGGCCCCCGGGTCCAATTTCCAGCAACAGTAGGTATTTAAAAAGTGGTTGAAAAGGAGGAATATCACTGGAACAAAGTGGTATAAAAGCTTAGTTGGAGAGAGCTTCAAGAAAACCAAGAGTGGCGTGACTGTGGGTGTGGGATTTTCACAATCAACAATCTCAATCCTTCGCAGCAAGATTCACCGTTTCGGTGCCAGACTTTGTATCAGTGCCACATTAGCATAATATCGGTATGATATAATATGAAGTTTTTTTGACATACCAAATATCGGTACGCCATCCGTACTAAGTACCTACGGTACGCTCCATATCGGATACCTATAGTATGCCCCGTACCGGATACCTATAGTACGCCCTGTATCAAACTGATATGGTACGTTCCATACTATTCAGTTCGGGCTAGTACGTCATGCTCAGTAAAGATAACTATGACGTGCAGAGCATGAAGTTGAACAACTTGCTTCTCTTTTAAGATCTTTGAGAGATAGTAGACAGTGGGTCTTAGCAGTCGATACTCTAAAGAAAAAAAAAAGACTACAAAGCCTTATACTTTATCTAGTATGGTGTGGATGATACCATCTTCTATCGAGTCTTAGCCACCAAGAATTCCCATAATACATGTTACTTTGAAGCAGGAGTTCGGTAAGAATAGTAAGCTTCAAACTCTTAGAAGAGACATTTAAGAATTTATTTATGCGAGAAGGTTAAAATGTGCATGATTTTTTTTTTCAAAAATTCTGGTGACTATAAATTAGATGAGTTCATATAATGAAACTACCAAAGATATAAAAAAAAACAAAAAATAATTTTTTTAAAGAAATTTAACTAAAAGAATTGATTATATTGTCCCTGTTATAGAATAATCTAAAGGTTTGAGTAAACCTTTTGTTAGTGAATTGTAATCTTTGCAATCACATGAGGTTAGACTGGATAGATCCCATGAAAAATCTAGAGCATGCTTTATGATCTAAATTGAATATTTCAAAAGAAAAGATGATGTAGATAGGTAGTTTAGGAAAAACTCTGGAGGTCATTTGGTGTATACAATTATATACACCAAATACATACATAATCATATAATAACACATGTATCATATATAAAAACATCAATTTCTTATATTATTAAATATAATTACATTTACATTATCAAACATGATTGAAAGTCCATTACAACTCAATGTACTTCATAAACTCCTAAAAAAATATATACATTAAACTCCTTATAAAAAACAGTCTAAGAGCTATCAAGAGTCCATGGCATGATCATCATCATCATCATCTGTACGTAGGTTAATAATTGATTATGATTATTTTGCAGTTGTTGTAGTTTTTGATATCACTTATCACACCAACAGATAAAATCTCATATGTGCACCATTCTTGATGTCTAATCACCTTTTTTATTAGTAGAATGCCATGGGTGAATGCATATTTTTATTAGATTAGACAATAGATTCTTTTATATATATAGCTTTTTAGGACATTCTTGGAGTCAATGGGTGATAGAGCTCTCAAAACAATTTTCACTAATCAGGATCAAGCAATGGTGAAAATAATTGAGGAGTGCTCTCAAATACACATCATCATCTTTATTTATGACATATTTCCAAGAACGCTCCCTCACACCTAGGTAGCCTCAATTCCAGCAGAAGTTTCCGTTGCTCGTTTAATAAATATTTACAAGGGTGTGAATGGGAGATAAAGGGAAACATAGCGGAAGATGATTTCTGAGTACAATTTTGGTTCATGGCTCTTAACAAAGATTCCTTTGTTGGTGGGGGGTGAAATAGATCATCCTGCCCTGCTACCCACAACAAAAGAGCCACCTAATTTCGGCCCAATAGATACCAATGCCAGCCAGATGGAACTTCGGTCTGGCCCAGAACCAGCCCGACCTCGGACTTCTTTGAAAACTCCTTCGACCTCAGATATTCGCCGACTCGTCCGACCAAGCTCGGGGCGCCTCCTATATTCGCTGACTCGCCCGACCAAGCTCGGAGCACCTTATATATTCGTCGACTCGCCCGACCAAGTTCGAGGTGCCTCCTATATTTGCCGATTCACCCCGACCGAACTCGGGGCGCCATCTCCAATAATATGCCCTGACCCTTAAGCTCGGGGCACTCCGTCGAGCATACTTCGGAACCCGAGATGCTAGGCTACCCCAGCACCCGTCAGGTCGTCCTCACCAAATGCATGATGCGACCTCTCAACGAGCTCGGCTTTGCCAACGGCCGCACCCATACGTGTGCCCATGCCCTCCTACGTGGACGTATATAGCAATGCCACCACGCCATGCTTTGCTTGCTGGCCCATGACAGCCAAGGACAGTGCCATGCTACTCCAGCCATACCTTGCTATGACTGTCAACATCTTACCATTCTTAAGAACGGACCCCACCGCGCGCCACAAGCAAGCTCTGGCTGTGCGCCACTCTCACTCATGATGGGAATGGGCCATATCTCCACCACCAAAGTGCTCCTACCGGAACTATAAAGAACCCCAACAGGTAACGCTTAAGAGACTTTTGGCTAGACCAACTGATTACCACCCTAACTTGATCATCAGAAGGCCCTTACGGGAGACACCGATGAGGCTTTGTGCAGGTACACCGCGGTGCAGGAAGCGATTTCCATCCTTTCTTTCCACACTCCGGCAGCTACTCTGACTCCTCTAGCGTGGTCACCCTCGGGCCAGATTTGAACCACAACAGGTGGCATTAAATTATCTCAGAGGAGTGGGAACACCAACAATGTTTGGAATGGCATAACTGATAAGTAACTTCTAACCAAGTTTATAATTAGTTTTCAAAAGTACGGTTGGTTCAGCTTGACTCATCTTCCATGGAGATTTCTTGTAGTTATAAAAATTTGAGTCCATGGGAATGCTTGTTCGCATTCTTTAAAAGCTCTTAACCTAAAGAATATGAACAAAACTTTAGAAAAGTACATACTCAAAAAGTGGACAAAAAATGCAAGGAAACGAGTGTACATGCTTAAGGAAGATGAGTCATTGCACAGGAAGTACACTTAGGCGGAACATGTACATCTAACCATGCTATGCTACTTGCATATGACCTTGCTTTGAGAAGGACGATGCAGGGGAAGAGTTCAAAAGTGATGATACTCCAGCATGACACGTCCACCATGGAGGTTTCTTGTAGTTGTGAGAAATTTGAGTCCATGGGGATACTTTGCTCGCATTCTTTGAAAGCTCCTAACCTGGAGAATGTGAACAAACTTCCAGAAAAGTACAAATCTAAATGTCGACAAAAGATGCAAGGTAAAGGGTGTATGTGCTTAAGGAAGATAGCCATTGCAGCAAGAGTATACTAGGCTGGCTTTTAATGTCATAACCGTGCTATTTAATTTGCATATGATCTTGTTATGATAAGTCAGAGGCATAGGAAAATTTTGTGGATTGAGCATGGAGAAATGACATTTGAAACTATTTTTAACAAGTTAAGTTTGGATGCATAATCCTTAGACATAATGCAATGAATCAATCCGAAAATTAAGCAGAATATGATGAGGATGATGCAGCCCTAGTGTTAGACTCTCCCCATTTGAGGCCTAAAGGGGTGTTTAATGCTAGGCTTAAAGGACATCTTGAAAGAAAAAAAGGCCAAATACTGTTAGCTAGGGATTGAGCGGTATTGAGTTTCCTACCAATTTACCTCATGTCCATACTGTTGTTTTGAAGACTATGATGATAGGAATTGAGCAGCTCCTCCAGAATTTTCTTTGGGGCTCGCATGGAGGTGGCCAGGGGGTGCATCTATTGGCTTGAGAGAGGGTCTACATGCCGATCCATGAGGAAAGACTGAGGGTGCAATTCCTACTAAGGAGGCACGAGGCGCTGATTGCTCGTCATATAGTGAGGCTCATTCTTGAGTTGCAGGAGTTTTGGAGTCGGTGATGACGGCTAGGTATGGCCGAGTGTGGATTAATGGAGTGGCTCCAAGTAGTCGGAGGTGCTCCTTCCTGCAGTGGGAGCTCTGTAGGTATGTGCTCACTATTTTTGCGAACTCTAGATGGCTGATCAGTGATGGACGGAGCGTGGATGTGGTGGAGAACCCTTAGGTGGACTCTCTTCCTATAATACTATGGCCGACCATAGTCAATGTCGAGGCTGCAAATAGACTCTAGGTTTGTGCTCTGCTTTGATCCGAGGGGGCAGAGTGGAATGATAGTAGGATCGATCAGCTGTTTGGAGAGCATCTTGCAAAACGGATCCGATCCGAACATGAGGGTTTGGAGCATATCCTGCAAAGCCAACGTTAGGGTGGAGGATGTCTACCATGCCCTCCAACAGGAGCCTAGTCCGAGGCTAGATTGTGCTTGGATCTGGAGATTTGGTCTCCACCTGCGGGTGGTCCTGTTCTTGTGAAAAGTGGCTTGGGAGCGACTGCCGATGAGATAGGTGTTGAGTAGAAGAGGGCAACCCTAGTGCCCGAACTGCTAGGTGGATGAGACCATGGAGCATGCCTTCCTTTAGTACAAGTGAGCTAGGGGGTTTGGAGGCTTGGCAAGATCGCGCCGGGCGTATGGAGCCACCTGGGGCCCTTTTTGTAGGTGATTCGTCACTGGACCGACACCCCCAGACGTAGCAGGTGGCCATTAAGGCAACCTATATTGCTTACTAGATTTAGTTAGCCATGAATACCAGAATCTTTGGCAAGAGCAGCCCGTCCCCGAGATTAGTTGTGGATCGTGCCTGGGTACAAGCGGTTGAGATCATTTGTGCAGACCTGTCGTATGGACCTCTGATAGGTTAGGACACCTGGAGCTCCTCCTTTTCTCGTGTAGCGCCTCAGACGATGTTTGTCACCTAGGAGCCCTCACACCCGAGTTTCCTCAAGGTCAACTTCGATGGATATGTTTTGGACGGTGGCAGCAGAAGAAGTTCTGGCTTCGTCATCAGAGGCTCGGACTCTAAGGTAGTGACTGCTGGAGGCTACCAAATCTTCAAAATCTCAGTTCCTGGAGCAAAGCTGAGGGCTGCATGGGCTGGTCTGGGTCATGTTCGACGAGTGTTGTGGGTTAGGTCTGTCATACTTGAAGGAGATTCGGCCACTGTGATTGGATGGACTCAGGGTGGTACTAGCAATGGCGGAGGGGGTCACCTCTTGCTTCGGAACATTCTAGCTACGTTAAGTGGTGGTGTGGCCTTCCAGGCCAAGCATATCTTTAGAGAGGCAAATGGAGTCGTAGATTGGGTAGTTTCGTATGTGGCTAGTCATTCTAGGGGCACCTTGTGGGTTGGGGAAGGGGAGCTGCCTAGAGCACTCCAGAATTTGTTATTTTCTGACCTTATTGAATATATATATATATATATATATATATATATATATATATTAAAACTGTATGAATCAACTGCTTCACCAAAAAACAAAAAACAAAAAAAAAAACAAAAAAAAAGGCCAAAGAAATCATCAAAAGTGGAAAAGAGAGAGAGAGCAAGTAGCCACTTTCTTCTAGATACTCCAAATTGTTCCTATTGTTGATGATTACTTGGTTACTTGGTGACATTGCGGCCCTTTTTTTGTGCAGGAAAAGTGGTAAAAACATGTTAACACATGCCAGCAACTGAGCTTGGTGAATTTAAATCGAATCTGTTGCCTGCCTCAAATGATTGTAGCATATTTCCTGCCCCACATACTTCAACAACTTCTGCAAAGATCCCTCTATCTATACCCCAAGCATATTTCCCATCCCCAAACTTCAATGGAGTAAGGTTTGCTACCACACAAGCATTTCTATGTTGGTCTTTCTGAGCTTCTTTTGTTGCAGAATTAAATTTAATTTGTTGTCAATGCAAAGAATGTGTGCTATTTTAGGTGTGTCCTCCAATGTTCATATCAACAAACAAGTGCATATGTAAATGACTGATAATTGGTTGCTGTAATATATTTGTAATGTCACTTTGGCCTTAGGTGGGTCAAATACCACTTTTACTTCAAAATTGCAAGGCTTCCATAATACTGCCTTTAATCTGACATAAGTAATTTTCATTTCTAATAACTATTTATTTCACTGATTTTCCATTCCGATATACTGAACAATCTTCCATATTACTACATGAGTCATCTAGCTAGGGTGGAAGCCTCCAAGTTCTAACAGCAAACTATGCTGAAAAGCTTTTAACTGTACTAAAAATTCTATACTCTTGACAGGCCTTAGAATGTTTTGAGGGATACTGAGTTGCTTTCGGAAGGTTTATGAATTTACTGAGTTGGCATCTGGTGCATATTGGATTTTCTGGTTTTTTATGGCACTTATTTGTAGTTTGTATATTTTGGTTGTAGTTAATGAATTTATCTTTATGAAATATTTGTACATAGAAGTTGCTGTTGTTAAATTCCTGAATTTGTTTGTGCATATATCCTTTTGAAACTATTGTGATTGGCTTTTATTTATGCATTTGTCCCAAAAGAAGAAGCATTGTGTTGAAGCTGTGCTTGAAGCATTATTTGTGCATATGTCCCCCCCCAAAAAAAGCAGGGTATTTGCACTTTACATATTAAATTGGCCCTTGACAGTTTCATTTGATCAAAGTCTTCACACCTTGAGCAGCAAGTCTTGAAGCTGCATCTCTTACACTGAATTGTACAAATAAAAATCAAACAATGCATCCAAATTCCATACATATCTTGATTACATTATCATAAAGATCATACACCATTTGAATAGTACTACAATAACCAGAAGGATAACAATTACAGCTAATAACTTCTTTATGGTACTAATAACTCTCTTTAATTCCCTAATCACATCTACTTTATTTAACAAGTTGTGGAATGTGGATTCCTCAACACGGGTCGTTTATGGGTTTATGTCTATCTATAAGTTGATGTCATGAACAATAGTAGCACAACTTTCTGGGATTTTTAACTGAATTTGAGACTTGGATAGATGCCTAATTCTCACAATAGAAGCATCTTCAGTTCTGATAGTCTAGGCAACTGGGCTTGTTATAACTAGCACTTGTAGAAACTATTTGGACCTTCTGAACAGGCAAATCAGAACCAAATTAACATCTTACACAGCCCAAATTTAACACCCGAACAAAAAAAAGTACATAATAATTGAAGCCCAAACAGAACATGCAATAAATTTATAAGTCCAAAACCTACAAGCCCATTTGCTAAATCCAGCCATTCAAAAATTAAGGTTTTTATTTATTTATTTATTTATTTGATAAGACAAATGGATCTGAATAAATCTAATAAAATCAAAAAAATAAAATATTGTGTAATGCAATCGGGATGGCTAACAAGTCGGTTCAAAGCACGTCTCCAAAATGTTCCACTACAAAAGAGGCAACTTGCATCCGAAAACTAAATTCAGCCACCCTATAGCTGCAGCAATTATGGCATTTCATCAAATAAATACTACGCATTAATAATGTCAAAAAAAAAGTAGCCGGTGAAGAAGTTGTGTAGTCAATGCTTTTAATAAAATAAATATGTTTCTTGTCCAACCATAACATCAGCAGAGAGGGAGAGTAAAAATCTGAAGTTTTTTTTTCACTCATGTAATTGAAAAGAAATACCATATCCAAATATCGCTTTCTTGATTCATTTATAAACCATAAATATGAAATTGAAATTAGTTGGTTTTCCTCCAACACAATTGATTAATAAAACCATACATATAAGAAAAGTAACCATTCACAATAACTCAGTTCTTTTAGTATTTGTTACCCAGACTTACAATATCATGATCAAATAAAAATTCATTAAAAACGTATTATGATGTGCAATATTATGGAAAACCAGAATTTCCAGAATTTATGGAAAACGTATTAAAAATTCATTTATATTTTCAGAATTTCCTCTCCTTTGCTTTTCTTCTTCCCACATCCCAAAATCACCACCATTAGCCGAGAAATTGGCTGGAAAAGGAGACCCCTATTTTGCCCTATCTCGCTACTCTCTTCCTTTTTTCCAGCTATCGATGTCATTGTCTCTTAATGCAGAGCCTTTAATTGTCTCCCTCAACCTCCCTACCTTCCCCCATGGTGGAACCATGGCCGCTAGTAAGTGGGCAACGACCAAAATCAATAAAAGGCACTGATTCTCCTATTTTTTTTTCTAGGCCTTTTTCTTGATATCTTGTTAGGCGGTTACTTTTGCTAGCTGTCCCCACCTCTAGCCGCTGGCCATGTCCCCTAGCATGATACCGATGATCCCAACCTCTCTTTTTTTTCTCTCTCTTTTTGTCTCTCTTATTTCTCTCTCTAAATAGATCTACGGATCCTAGTGCAGAATCTCGCCTATCTTTTCTTTGAATCCAAGTTGATCCCTGTAAGGAGGCCCTAAATTATCCTAGTGTTTGGGCAGCCTATCACAACGATCACCTGACCCTATCAAGTGTCTCTAGAACTCACTGATAATGAACCCTATCAAACTATCTTGGCTTTGATTGAGTCTATGCTCCATGATTCATTGATCAGGTCGCTTAGACCTAACCCACTTAGAGTTGTCGAATGCCGCCATCGACCAACTGTCCCCTATCTCTCATTATTTTTAATGCTATTAAAATCATCAAATTTCATTTCATTTCATTTTTAATATTTTAAATAAATTTAGCAGATTCACCTAGTGAAGTTTGAATGTCTAAAATGGAAGAAGTAAGTAGACCTTACGCTCTTTATTATTTTTTAAATTATCATACTTTTTATGCATATGGTTTGCCAGCGAAGATATTATATTTTTTAAAAAATTATGGATCACGATATGTGCCATGAAAATCATTGATGACCCAAAGATTGATTTAAAGATTGATTTTGATGATCACAAAAACCTTGAAGTATAAATACTAATGTTTGTGTTGCAAGGAGAAAGATATTTATTTTGCCAGGAACATAGCAAGTTGGAAGAACACAAGAAGGCCTCCAAAGCTCTCAAGAAAAGTTGGAAGAAAGTTACACTTCATTGGCCCAAGTTTCAAGTTCAAAGGACTCAAGTTGGAAGAGCAAATTCAAAGGAAAATCCAAAAGAATAGTCCTCGAGTCGACCCTGGATAGTACGAGTCGACTCCAGGGAGTAACAAGGCAGAAACACAGAGAAGCTATTTTGGACCCTGAGAGCCGAGTCGACAACTGAGGAACTCGAGTCGACTCCAATGGTTGGCAGGTCGACTCCAAAGGAAGCGAGAGTCGACTCTCAGAGAAATACAAGGCAAAAAATCAGAGAGCCAATTTCAGACACTGAGAGCCGAGTCGACTCCCGCAAAGTCCGAGTCGACTCCAAGACAGCGCAACCCCAAAGACAGAAGACGGTATTTTCGTCTCTGAGAGGCGAGTCGACTCCAAGGCAGCGCGACCCCAAAATACAGAGGATCAGTTTTCGGGCTCTGAGAGCCGAGTCGACTCCAAGAGAATCCGAGTCGACTCGAGGAAGAAAATCAAAAAATATGTCCTCTGGATTCCTGAGAATGAGCCGACCCCCAAGTGCCCGAGTCGTCTCCAGCTATTGGCGAGTCGACTCCAGTTTGGTCCGAGTCGACTCTAGGACAAGGCATGCACATTAATTTAAATCTGGAACAGTGGCCGAGTCGTCTCCAGAAAAGCACGAGTCGACCCCTGCAACAGGCGAGTCGACTCCAGATCGCGCGAGTCGACTCCGATCCCAACGGAAACTTTGTCAGGAGTTGCAGACTGTGCACAACGGCTCTATCTTTGTCTCTAACGGCTAGATTTCTGTTTCCACGACATCTAAAGCTATAAAATCAAGAGGAGAGCTAGGAAAGAGGACATGAAAGTGGGAGAGAACATTTAGGAAAGAGATTTAGAAGAGTTTACAAGGAAAATCTCCCTAAAGCACAAAAGGGCCATTCAAAGCAAAATAGAGAAAAAAAGAACATCCAAGTGAATCCCAAAGCTTCCTCTTCAACTGTGTGCTGCCTCGGTGATCCTCTACTTCATGCAAAATCAGAAGAGGATCAAGTGAAGAAGAAGCCGAGTTCCTCCATCTATGAATTAGTTTGAGGGTTTCTTCTCTTTACTTTACTTATTTATATTTGCTATATCTGCTTAAGTGAGAAGCTTGTATTTGTCTTTAAACCTTTGTCTTAATATCTTGTAACTTGATTCAATCAAGGGATTGAATCAAGGGGTTAAGGTTAGTTGGTGAGCCAAAGGAAAAACCAACGGTGTAAGGTTGTGGTTGGTGAGCCTTTGGGAAAACCAACTGGGTTGATTGTGAACCCGGAAAACAATCGTTATAAGGTTGTGGTTGGTGAGCCTGTGGGAAAACCAACTGGGTTTGATTGTGAACCCGGGAAAACAATCGGTTGGTTCTAGTCGGTGAGCCTGTGAAAACCGACCGAGTTCGTTGTTATCTCGCAAAACAACAAGTTGGGTTGTGAGCTTGTAAAACAATCGGCTGTAATCTGTAGGATTATAGTGAAATTCCCAAGAGGTCTTGGGGAGTGGATGTAGGTGCTGGGGTGCACCGAACCACTATATATTTGTTGTGTTTGTAATGCCTCATGTCATTGTCTAACTTACTCACTTACTCACTTAGATAAATTGCCTGCTTAACTCTTATCCGCGCATCCTTTAGTTGCAAGCATATTCAATCAAGTCACATTCTATACATCAAACTGTTGCTAAGTTTAAATTTCACTGTGCATCTATATAACTTAGCATAATTAATTGAAAAGTTTTAGAAGTAGTTTAAAAGTTTTAAAAGACCCAATTCACCCCTCCTCTTGGGTTGTATCTACTGGGCAACAATCATGTTTTTATTATGAAAAGTAGTTTTATGAATATTTTTAATGAAAAAAATATATTTATGATGCACGAATCTTATTTTGTCATTTAGTATTTTTTTATCTATTTATGTGTATGTTTAAAAAATATATATAAATATTTTAAAGGCTCTTAGTTAGTTATGTATGGCCCTCTAGTGTTGGAAAAGATTGACACCTAGAGCTAATATTTATACAAAACACAACCTTACTAGCGGGTATAAAGTTGATATACAAAACATAATATTTTATCGATTATGAAACATGACTTTGTCATGGGTATAAAGTGACCGTAGCACTAATATCTGTAAGAAAGCTTTGAACTTGACATAGTTAAATAGCAAAAGAAGAATTTATAAATTTATTTATAATATAAACTTAGAACTATGTTTATAAAAGATGGATGCTTTATGTATGCATAATTTGCTTTATGACTTGTTTATCATATTGTACTATGAAATGCTTTATTTTATGTAATATTTGTTATCTTTTTTAAATAATGCATTGTCATAAGAAAAACTTATGCTTGATCCGGTAAGATAGTGTAAGTCTTACTTACTGAGCTGTATAGCTTATATCTCTATTTTTTTTCTCTTTTTAGATGAATAGGATCACTAGGAATAAAAGATGGTCCAAGCTTAGGGTTTGCACTAGCAAACTTCTCAAATTTGTAGCAAAATTTTAATTCTTTAATTGAATATGAATTTGCAGTTAGTGATTTTTTAAATTTTGAGGATTATAGGATTTGGTATTTATATTTGGATTTACACACTTTGAACCCGTATTTGCTTTATTACTTAATGGATAATGAAATTGGACTCTTTTATTATATTTTCTTTGTGATGGATTTAGAAACTGAATGTAATTGTTGGCTTTGTATTATCGTGGGATGTACCTCTCGCTAGCATGGCTATGTTACATTTCGGATATGAGGAGTGACAATTTTTTCTTATAAGCTTTGTAATAAATCACATTATATCCACTCTCTTTACACCAATAGGCAATCTACTCTCCCAAGCACTAATCCTCCTTCCTCACTAATGGATAGACTCATCCATCCTCGTTATCATTGTACAATCTAGCTACCAATAGGCCTTATTGTTCAGTCATCCATCTTTCACCTCTCAACTTAATCCCAACATTTCAATCCTTGGAAACCGAGCTGCACTACCAAAGTTATCTCCCTTTGCCCTTAGACACCTATATGATGGGTACTTGAGCATCCTTAAATGGAGTGATCGGAAATAATTAGAAAAAATAATTAACAAATATGTGACAAGCAAAAGGTGGCTGACAAATTGTTGGCGATTCCTTCATTTTTTGGGGAGGGACAATATGGCATAAAATGTTCCTCCGATACATCATTCTACATATTGCCGAAGAGGGAAACAAATCCACCGACTAGCTTGCAAATGAAAGCTTGCTTTTTGGGTTGGCTTTCTAAGTCATGTGATTTCCTACTGATCTATTGTATAACATCTTCTTTAGCGTATTCACTTCGTATCTATCTTCCGATAAGGTTCCTTTTGTCAGGTACTCTATATATGGTTGTCTCCAATCCACTACATCGATAAAGGCACATTCTGCTCTATCGAGCATCCATGTGCATTTTAGACAAGCCTCTTCTCGAGCTTTTGCATCCCTAGCCACATGATTGAGTTGCGAAAACTTCTGGATAGGTATCCTACATCTGAACTGAATTTTTTTTGGTTAAAAAATCTCCTTCTAGTTGCTCTGGAACAATTAGGAGATTCTCTGGAAGAAATATTACGTGATGTAATACCTATGCCCTATAATGGGTGTCGACCTCCTAAGAAAAGACGTGTGTAGCAAGAAGAATTAAACAGATTTCAAGAGAAATAAATAATTCAATAAACTGATCAAATATTATAATAATACTTATTATAGTAGGGTTTGAGAGGAAGTAGTAGGATCCACTCGAATAGAGATTTAATTTGATACATAGTAGGGTTTTTTTTCTTGTACTCGCGATTATTTGAGGGTTCCGGCATCCTCCTCTTCTTCCTTTTTCCTCCCCTCCATCTTTTAGAAAACAAAAGTACAACAAAAAACATACCTAGCATATCCTCCAATGCATTCATGGTAAAGGATACCATGAGGGATCAATACCAAGATAACATCCGCTGATTGTCTCGCACCTTTGATTCCTCTTTGCCTCTTATTTTCTTTCTTTCAAATATTAGCTTCATTGATTTTTCTAAATTTTCTCTACTCGATCCATAGTGTAGTAATTCAACCTTATTTCTAAATGGTGGGTACATTTGCCTTGATTGGCAGGTCAAGAAGCTGAAAACTCCCATTCAATTAAAGATCATATATCCATGTTTGAATGGTCTCATCTTCTATTTTGCCTATAAAAAAAAAACATTGTGAACTTTATCTTTATTTCATACTTAAATTGACAAAGGAATTCAAATCCAACAGGAAATCAAAAGGTAAGTAAAAAAAAAACCTAACTTGGATCAACATGTAACTATATGTACATTTGCTCGAAGATCCATTTTTATCTTTTTGCATCATACAAGGTGATCAATTTTTCTATTGCAAGATTGTTGGTACTTTTTTTGAAAAAAATATATGCTTCATTTTTTCAAAAACTTTTATTTTATGAGTAAAAGAATCAAACACAAGGGCTCGAAAAAAGGATGGATACTCTTGGATATTAAACCCATGCTCCTGACCTTAAATGGAAAGTGATGGGACTATATCTTAAGTAATATTTGACAGTAAGTTCAGTTCTTTTGCTAAGGTCCTTTTTTGAAAGAGAACTTTTTTTTTCCTATTATACTGTAAACATAATCTTAGACTATCGCATCGGATAAAGACCCTGGAAAGGCAATGAGCCAGATTTACGAAGGAAAGCAATGGAAGAGGAAAGAAAAATCCGACGTAGGGAGGCTGGCTATATATAAGAAGTAGGGGAATGAAGAGAGGGCCAGAGTGAGAGGCAACTGGCGAGAGGGGAGGCTGTCTTGGTGACACCTTCGCCTCTCCCCTTCCGTCTCACCTCCACCCCTTCGCCTTTTTATACTTCCTTTTCCCCTCGCCCTTGGCGGAGATGCCGAAGCGCGCGGCGCCCGTTCCCGATTCGCCCCCCGAGAGCTCCGCCATGGCAGATTGCCCCTCGGGCTCGGGCGGTGGCGATGAGTCCCCCGAGGAAGAACGAGACGTCGACGAAGAAGAGGAGGAGGTGGTGGTGGAGGAGGAGGACGACGAGGAGGGGGAAGAAGGATCGGAGGGAGAGGGAGAGGAGGACGAAGAGGGGGTGGAGGAGGAGGTGGCAGTCGAAGAAGAGGAGGGCGGTGCCGAGTCTCCTCCGGGCGAGGACGCCCAGAGTTTGTCCTTTTACCCCACCGTCCCTCCCGTTTATTGAAGAGTGCATTTCATCCATTTGGAATAATTTTCTTTTGCCTTCGTTTTTCAGTATTATTTCTTGTTGCCATCGCTTTTGCTGCATTTATCTGATTCTGTATGAGTTTCAGATTGAAGAGAAAAGAGATGACTTTAGGTTGTAGAAGAAATGATGGAGAGATAAAGACTTATAGGGGAATTTAACCCAAAAAAAACGACTTATAGGGGAACATGGATTTTGGCCGTCAATTTTTTAGGGTTTTGGCCGTCAATTTTTTAGGGTTTTGGCATGTGATTGGTTTACTTGTCAAAAGTTTTCATGTCGTTTTCGGTACCATTGTGAAATTTCAATATGTGTAGCAATTAATTTGATGATTTCTTGAGTTGAGGGCTGATTGCATTGGTACAAACTGCAATTTTTAGAGAATGGTGACAAGCAGAATTGGGAAATGTACTAACTAGCTTCACCATGATTTCTCTAGATATTGCCATATAGGAGGATTCGGGCACTGCAACGCATATGGTAGTTTACTTGCTTATGTATTCATTTATAGAACCACCTTCGTGATGGAGAAATAATGTCAAGGCATGATGTAAAGCACCTTATAGTTCTCCTTGACACACGTGTCGTTCAGTGTCTCAGGGGTTTTATCCTTGCATAAAATGTTACTGCATTTGTCAACAATTTGGTGCATATATGATGTTCTAAATTCAAAATAAATGCAGCTGCATGCAGTTCTTCCTGAGCCATATACGAACTATTGTAAATTTCTTAATATGTTCTCCATCTAATTCTATTTATTATCATTTCTTTTATCGTAATATCTTTGACTACTGCACATTCAACTCTCACATGTGCTTGAACTTTGATCTGTTTGTCATAGTGAGCTGTACCATGTATCTCATAAATTGGAGTCCCAAAAAAGTTTTAGAATTATATTGATCTTGTACAGAATTCCAGATTTTTTATTATGTTGTTAAACCTTTTGAAGCTAACGTAGAGGGATTATATGATGGCATAAAATGACATGATTTAATTCTAGACAAATGCCTAGGTAGAAGGCGTCACTGATCTAATACCTAGTCTTGATATCTCACTATCATGATGCACAATCATGGCACTAAACAAAAATGTCTGTAAGATAGTCTGACCTCAGTGCTTGACTTACATAGGGATATCATTATAGCAAAAAAATGGATTTGGAAACACGCTATCCTTATAAAAAAATAAATTATAAGAACCGATTTTGGTTAAGTTGCATAAATGTAGGGCTGATAATGGGCCAGGCTCAGGCCAAGCAAACCTCATTATCCCAACTTGTTTAAAAATTTTTTGTAATGATTGGGCAATGTCTAAATGAATTTTCTCATGCCTAAGCCTTAACCCGGCCTTTTTGGGCTTGATCTTCATGCAAGGAGATGGGATCAGGCCTACAAGGGTGGTTTTGATTATAGCAATCACTGGGGCAATTGGAGAGATCATGCATGGGGGTCAAGGTCATAGTTAGTGCTGGAGTCACAGCTAGTGCAGGGTGGTGGCAGGCGAAGAGGAGAGGAGGAGAAGTGAGCGAAGGATCATTGGAAGATAAAGAGGGAAAAGAGGAGAGGAGAAAAGAGAGTAATTGGTGAAAAGGAGAACAAGAGAGTAGCTAAAATTGTGTAGGACGTAGATAAAAAGTTAGTATATCCATATATTCCTATCCATTTTTATTTAGTGGATATGAATTCGAATACGTATATTAAGCAGATGCTAATGTTTGTGCCCATGTTCCATACTAAAGGGATATGGATTCAAATTGGATTTTAGAACAAGGAAATAAATGCGGATTTATCAAGTAGTTACACTTTGTGGGTAGGATATTATTCCATTTTATGTTTTATTAACGTAAATTAAGTTCACAAGCCTCCCAACTTGCTATTGTTATTCTTCAAAAAGAAACAAATGATCTCACAAAAAATAACAAAGGAATAACCATATACATTTAGTTGCATGACTCTTTTGGTAGAATTTAACAATTTTGCTAAGATACATTTTTTAAATTAAAAGGCTGACGTTAGAGGATGCAACTACCAAATTAAACATATCAATATATGGAAAGGAAGTTACATGGAAGCATGTTGATGTTGCCACTTATTTCGCTTTGGTGTATATGAGAGCTGTACAAGACTAAATGGAACTGAAAAAGAATTTGGATATTCAGAATCAAATCAAATATTTTTATATGTTTATTCATATTTTTGTGTTAAAAAAAGGAAACTGGATGCATATTATCCAATCCATTTTTACCCCTACAGAAGGGATGGAAAGGGGAGGAGAATGCATGATCAGGAACTAGGTGAGGATTTGGGATATTAAGTTATAATGAAATATTAGATGGTACATATTATGATATATTATATTATATTATGTTATACTATGTCATGTTATATTATGTTATTAGGGTTTTTTATGGGATATTATGTTGGTTTGTAATGAACAGATGATGCTCATCACTTATTAGGGTCATTTATGTTATCCTCCATGAGGCCTAGCTCATGCCAATTCTCAACCAGACATGTAATTAGATACATCAAACTCTATTATTATGTTTTAGTGCATCGACCATGCAATCGTGATATTTAGTTCATATCACATCATCATTGATATTCTTCATCATGGAGGCCATTGATTGCATAGCTTTTCTGTGGGACTATGCCTAGAATTTGTCGTATTTCGCAAGGCTAACCTAGACCAAATAACTAGGCTTGACTTGCTGTTATGTTGGTTTGTAATGAAAAGATGATGCCCATCACTTATTAGGGTTATTTAGTTAAAACTAGATGACCACTTTATTAGGCATATGGCTGCTTGCTCTATTATGGCATGGTTCAAATAGATTTAGGTGTCTCTATCTCTATAGTTCTCTTCAGTTTTTGAGAAAAACAAATATGATATATTAAGTATGAATACTTTTATTGTTACAATGAAATTGCGGAAAGCAAGGATCTGGGTTCGAATGTTGTCCTTTCCTCGATTTTGCATTGGGATTCCCCATCCTAGTCCTCAAAAAGAAATTACAGAAAGCAACATTTTCACTGTTATGGGAAATCTTATCTACGTTAATCTTGTCCAATGATCGTGGTCTCTTCAATGGTTATAAGTGTCTTCAACGGTTATAAATGTTTGGAAGAACTTTGTAAAAACCCACTTTTGGCAAGGGAGATGCAAACTTGGTGGCACTCAGCTAATCTGAGTGGGGTTTTCGAATAAATAATCAAAGATATTATGGAAGAATTAAGATTACATATGCAACCTTGTTGAGACATGGCTGTGATTTGGGCAGTGAGAAAGATTTTCTTTTCTAATCACCATAGAAAATTTAAATATATTGCAAAGACTGTGTTTCTACTCCTACAGTAATCTTCACTGTTATTGTTTGGAGGAAAATTATGAAAACAAATATCCTTCTAAATTTGGTAAAAAGGTGATGAGCTAGATTTTGGAATAATATGGATTTGAAATCAAGTGCCATGTCAAAGGATGCTAGAATGATTGACTAATAGGAATACCATGGAGTGATCATTTGGTGCCCTAGGCCCAAAGAGTTCTTCACAGTGTGGCGGTGGTGTTTTTTTTCTCTTTTTGTTGAGGGGGGTGGGGGTGGGGGGCGTGCTTGCTTGAGAAGAGTTAAAATATGGTATCTGGAAGGAATGTTCAGTTCATAATAGGGTTTAAGTTACAAGGAAGAGCCAAAATATGGTTCTTGACTTGATGAACTGCTATGTAGAAACACCATGCATTTGTTAAACATCATAAACTTTCTTGAAGGCATTAAGGGCAAAATTTGTAGGTGGCTGGACCAAGTCTAAGAGGCATGCAAAATCCTTAATGCTAGAAGGGCAACATGGCCTAGTTCCTTCATCTGAACAAGATCTTCATTAGGCAAAGAAATTAGGGCATGACTTTGAAGTTATATGTAAAAGGTTTAGAATTGATATTTAAATATTTTAAGAAATTAATAAAGAAGTGTAATATCAATGTGATAGAACATTAGTAGGGTTATAACATTGTCTAGAGCCTAAGGTCAATAGGAAAAGGCAATGGGTTAAGGAGGAAAAATACAAAAAATGAGTATGCAATTTAACTTGGTATGCTGAAAATATTATGCATTGTGAAGATGTATAATATGTAGAGGGCTCTTCTAACATGCATTAAACAAACTAAACAGTTGGTAGTGGTCGTACATGTTTTAATTTATTGAGAGGTGGGCTTGGGGGGATGATTCTTTGGATGTTAAGGGACCATCAAGAGAGGTCTGATCCTATGAGATTTGGACAGTGTTGAAGTTTTCCTAATCATAAGTTATTTTCTCTGCTATTCAAGATTCTTTGTGAGGGTACTCTTGATTGGTTCTATTTTTGACTAATAGTTCTTTTGTTTCTGTATATTTCTTATACCAAACATCGCTTTGATATAAATCATGTATGGTTGGTGTTCCTTTGACCCTCGAAGCATTGATATTTATAGTAATTGGGCAAAGAAAGAATCCCTTTGAGTCGAGCAAGGCCAAGATCCAAGAATTGGGACGAGAGGAACTGAAATCTTTAGGAAGTGCTTATTTTCAAAAAACTTAAAAGACTCAGACATGGAGGAGTCCATTTTTCTTGAACAAGAAAGACAGTTTTTTTTGCAAAGACCTTATATTTTGGTTTGAAAGGAGAAAACAAAACAAACTCCAAGCATAGCATGGCCAACAGTAAATGAGGGGTAATTTTACAAAGATCTTTATTTAGTAAGATTATTTTGATAAGCTTGCATTGCAAATTAATAATCACAATTGCCTTACTTATAGAGAGTTCATAAATGTTGATGCCAATCTGATTGATGAACTGTTTCTATGGTCAAAGAGAAGAATTATGATCCTTGACTGTCGGCAAGTAGGTCGAGGAAGCACTAACATTGATGGAAGGTGAGACCGTATGCATTACCTGAATAGATTTGCTAGATTGAAAGGGATGTTTATATAAGGCTTTTAAAGACTTCCAAAGTATGGGATTGCTGTAGGTGTATTCGTACACGTACTGTATGAAATACTTGCTTTAGCAAAAAAAAAAAGAAGAAGTATGGGATTGCTTCCCATTCAGGAAATATTTTTTTAAAAAAATAATACGAATAGTAATAGGGGATTTTTGGAATGATTGCTCTTCTGAACTTGCATATAAGATCACTAATACAATGTTGCATCTTTCAATTTAGACAAATCCTCAGCAAACTCGTTAGCCAAAATGTGGAGTTACCAGAGGGAGATAAATCGTGATGGTTGCTTAGCTACTTGGGAGTGCTTTATGGTTAAAAATATATCCTTGTGTGAAGCCCTTATCTAAAAAAATTTAAGGTCCTTGGTGTTGCCCAAGGTGACAACCCAAGGGGGGGTGAATTGGGTTTTCTAAATTTTAAGGCCTCAAATTAATTTTTAAGTGAATGTGTTTTGGCCTATATGATAATATAGGTGCAGTGGAAGCAATAGTAGTAAAGCTCTAAACAAATGTGATTAAATCACTTTTAGAATTTAAGCTAGAGCAATTGCTTAAGTAAAGAAAATAAACCAAAGCACACAATGCAAACACAATCAAGTATAGTGGTTCGGTGCACCCCAAAGCACCTACGTCCACTCCCCAAGTGTTTCCTTGGAAATTTACTATAACCCCTCGGATTACAGTTGGATTGTTTTTCCGGGCTCATAATCCAAAAACCCTTACAATTGGTTTTACGGGTTCACCAATAAACCTAAACGTTGGTTTTACGGGCTCACCAACAATCTACGTTGGTTTTACGGGCTCACCAACAACCTACACCGTTGGTTTTACGGGCTCACCAACAACCTACACCGTTGGTTTTACGGGCTCACCAACAAACCTTATAATAAATGAAGAATAAAAGGTTTAAAACTCCTAAGTGTGCAAATATAACAAGTATGCACTACAAGAGGAGGTTAGAAAATATTTATCACTTTGTAGATTGCTCTTCTTCTCTTTGCCAAGGTTGCTTCACTCTTCAAGGGGTTGATAGAGCTTTTGAAGACACTTGAAGATTGCTCAACCACCTTTTTTTGGCTTTTCGAATGAAGCAATTGAATGAAGCACCTCTAAGCTTGAGTTTTCACTTGAATGCTCTTCTTAATTATCAAAGCTTATCTTTCCTGATGAATGGTGGCTATTAAATACCTCTTCAACCTCCAATTGGACCTTTCTAGCCGTTGGATTGAAGAAACTAGCCGTTTATAGCCGTTGGTAGCTCAAATAGTGCTTCTGCATAACTAACCGTTATGCTGTCAGCCATGCTGGGGTCGACCCCTGCTACAGTGGGGTCGGCTTAAGCTACTGTTCATCAGGCTGGGGTCGGCTCAAGCTTTTCTGGGGTCGGCCCCTGCTACAGTGGGGTCGGCCCTTACTACAGTGGGGTCGGCTCAAGCTATTGTTCATCAAGCTGGGGTCGGCTCAAACTTTTCTGAGGTCAGCCCCTGCTACAGTGGGGTCGGTCCCTGCTACAGTGGGGTCAACCCTCTCAGAAAATCCAGAAGCTTGTTTTTCTTGACGTTTCAAGCTGGGGTCGACTTGAGCTATAGTGGGGTCGACTCAAGCTACAGTGCACTACAATGCCAGTTTTCTCGGGTCAGCTCGAGCTGGTCTCGGGTCGGCTCGAGCTACAGTGCGCTACAGTGCCAATTGTGCCAAGTGTGCCAGGATCGGCTCCATCTCTTCTGGGGTCGACTCCAACTTTGATTTTCTGCATCTTAAGGTTAGATTTTCATATATAACATGTAATCATGAGGTAACAACATTGCAAATCATTTCTTGCTTCTTCGGATGTTTGGCACGTTAAAGTTTAAGCTCATTAAACATGTAAAAGATAGAATTGAGCTTTAATCTAGAGAATTTGACTCTAAGGTATATTAAACTGTAAATTAGTTTTTTTCTCAAGTTCTTCCAATATAATTTGTTTTTAGATGTGCTCTTGAAAGTTCTTTTAAATGTATCAAGCAAAGTGTATCAAGGATGTATCAAATCTTTCTTCCTTACTCACTTATGTACTAGATCAATTGAATTGAAAACATTAGTATTCCCATTTGACCTCAATGGCTTTGTAAACATCAAAATCACACTAGGATCCTCACTTGGGATTCTTTTCAAGTGGTGATTGGATATGGAGTAGTGTGATGGGGAACAAACTTCCATAAATGTATCATTTCTAGGCTTGCATTTTCTGCTTCTCCTACTTAGTGTATTAGAACTATTAGTAATATTTTTAGCATGTTGTAAAAGTATTGCATGAAATGAATTTGCTCTAGGACATCAAAAATTTTTCTTAATTATAATCTGCCACCAACATCCCTGACAATTTTGTATTGTATAAAAACTAGACTGCAACCCTAAATATTTTTTTAGTTGTTGCAAAATGGTATTAGGAATAGAGTTTTTTTGATTTGATCAGTTCTATTGCAGAATCAGAATGGGTACAGGAAATGTGGACAGTATAGAATATCCATGTCCCTGATGTATGTTGTGGATTATCCTCTAGAACTCCAAAGTTAAAGGCTAAAGACTGACTTTTTCTTGGTGGTAGAGTTACACTAGCTGTAAGTTGTCTAATTATTGAAAACTTATTGCAAACTTGATCAGGAGCATGTGGTAGATCTCTCTGAGGAAGGCACTCAGCAGAGGGAAAAGGATTTATGTAATAAATTTTGGGTAAGATTTGTGAAGTAATTAAAGGATTAATTTCTAGACGTCATTATAAATTGAACATCCTGACTTGGAAAGTGGCAATTGGAAAATACCATCTCTGGAAAAGTTTATATTGCTTTCTAGTGATCGTGATAATTATCAGAATGAAAAAAATGGTCTTGATCTTATTGTAATTATACCCGAAGAACATATTACTGTATATGTGACTTTCCAAACTAAATCCATCACTTCCAGTATGGTTCAGCAACAAAGACGGCATTAGTATTTATAGAAGTTCTTCCATCCAATTCACTTTAGTCAGAAACCCATCTTAGTTGGAGATAATAGTAGGAACTTCTTGTATGTTTTATCTGAAGCACATAGAGATCTTTGTGAAGCATTTTAGATTGTCTTTGTAGGGAATGAAATCTCTCAGCAGTTCATGCCCTTAGTAATACTGTCTGATCTTCACTGGTAACTTCGTGAATGATTTGCTGCAGTCTAGGTCTTATATGTCTTTGTTGTTTTTGTTCCTGAAATCTCTTGCGGTGTAATTCTAAATCACAATATGTATATATTTTTAAAATAAAAAAAAACACTAGTCATTAGTCAACAAGCCTTATTCCAACTTTTTGGGTTGAGCTTGTGATGCCTTCATTAATCCTAGTAGGGCTGCATTTGTTTATACAAGGTTGGAAAATCCTTCTGCTCATTACATCTCCATTGTTACCTTGGGTGTTCTTTCATTTTGTTCCCCTCCCCCACAAACCAAGATCAACACCTGAAAACTTATTTGCCTGTACATTCAAAGTCATTCTCCACCAGTCTACTCTCAAGTAGTACTGTTCTAGCATTTTCTTGTAATGCTTATTCCTATTTTTTTCCAAGTTTTACCAGATGTTTTTCTCATTGCTCTCATTAATTAAGAGGTTCCGTTGTCAGACTTATCTCTGGAATTAAAAAACCTTCTGTTAGGTCTCAATTGTTTGCGATTGTTTTGCAACTCCATAGAGGTCCATCCACTCTCTGAGTTATGAATATCTTTGTATCTTCTTATTTTTCTTTATAATTGTTTTTAAACCTCTTTTTTTTAATGCAATCTAGTGAATGATTACTTGCAGGCATCATGAGTACTTAAGTTAAAAGAAAATAAAAAGAAAACAAATATAGGGAGAAGATATTAAGGAAGGCATATGATGGTATCTACCACAGGTTAATAAACAAAAGCAAATATAAAATATAACCCATTCAACTTCTGGTACCATTTACTCCATATGATGGTAACATTGGAAACCTAATCCCAGTACAACCATGAATCACTTGAACTCGATGCTTGAAACATGGCAGCATATATTTGAGGATCAGGTCTAGCAAAACTAAGCTTCCATTTATATAGATGGACGTGGATGTGAGAGGTAAATCACTTGCGTATTCTGAGTGTTTGATCGGGGAGTGGATATAATGGAGGTGTGAGAAAACAGAGAAAAAAATTGTCAATTAATGAACAATTTTTATTGTCATAATATTATATAGTACAGAATATAAAAAGATAATATTTGTTAAGATTGTTTGTCTTCTCTATAATAGGCAAATTATTTGTTTTGTTATGTGCTAGCTTATGTGTAATTAACTATTTCTTCAGCTGCATGTTGGTGCTGGTCTTGATTTCAAATACTTCAATTGTTTGACTTGTTTAATGTGTTTTGTGAAAGTTGTAATACTAATATCAGTAATTCTTTCATAGACTTTAAAATGTAGATGCAAAAATGACTAAGAAAAGTTATTAGCCGTACATGTGGTATGCAAGTTTCCAATTGCTTCTACATAGCTACAAGAGTTAGTTTTGTATAATGCTACAATCTAGGGTTAGATGAGTCTTCATATTTAACACTTACATGGATATGCATGGTAAAATTGTTTTCCTCATGCCAAATAAAAAGTAGTTCTCTCATGCAAATCTGCTTTACATGTGTATATATGGATGGATGGACATACATACACACATACACACATACTGGGTAGCAGCACAATGGTACTATCCTTAGAGTTGTGGTATAGAATGGTATATTTCATTCTCATCTCTTCTTTGTTAAGCCTCAACTCCTGTTTTCAAGGAAGAATGCTTTCCTCCAAATACCTGACAAATCAACTTTCCATTAGATCTACAACAGTGAGCTTGCTGGTTTTATAGGTCTTGGTGGCATTCAAACAGCATCCACTAGAGTATAGTATGATTTCTGCTTGATTATTATATCGCATAAATTCAGGATCCATTTACGAGGTATTGAATCATCTTCAAAGGTTCTAAAGGATACACACGCGCACGCCCATGCATGCGCACATGCGCGCACACACGCATATATTATAATTTGAGATTTCACATTTTTAGCCAAAGTTTTTTTTTTTTTTTTTTGGCTGGCAGTTATCATTGATCATAAATTGATTATTTTTCCCCCCTTTCCCCCTATGTAGATGCTAGTAAAAAAATAGAGTCTGATGGCAATGGTAAAGATCTGAAGTCAGTCTCCTCGACCCATGAGAGGTCTAACATTGGACAAACTTTGACTATCCATGGCCAGGATCATGTCAGCGACCTTACTGTCTATGATCCTCCAGCTAAGCTGCTAGCAGAGGATGGCAAGAAAGCATCTGCTATAAATGACAGGGACCCCAGGTCTTCCGTTCAGGATATACATATCATGTCTTCCGAAGAGAATAGGTTTCCTAAATCTCATCTAGCAGACAGGGATGTTGAGGTTCTGTTGGAAAAGGAAACTTCTACTGAAGCTTCAAAAGATGTGAGAAGATACAGTTTTGAAGCTCATGGCAGTTATAAATCTAATTTAATCTCTGGTAGTTTAATTGGTGTCGAGGATAGCAGATTGTTGCATGTTAATGAGGACAAATTAGCTGTCCAGAGCATGATTAGAAGTGTCTCTAGATGTGGGAAGATGGATGGTGTTATAGAAAAGGATGCACCGAATCCCTACCCAAACATTGACTTGCAGCCTCCAGAGGACGCTGGTATATTGAGGTATTACAATTCTTTAAGCTGTAAATTTCTTAATGGTAATTCAAAGTCGTGGTTAGGAACTTACTGAACTTGTATTTGTGTGTAGAATCTTTTTCTTTCTTTTTTCTGCCATCACTTTATGGGCCAAATTTTGACTAATCAATATATTTTCAGCATGCATACTCCACAAAGGAGACCAAGGAGTTCATCTCCCGGTGCTATACTTGAGATTTCAGGCAAAAGGCCTGCAATAGTATGTGACTTTTTTAAGAAAGGCTGGTGCATCAAGGGGAATTCTTGTAGTTTCCTTCACCTGAAAGAGGGGGATGTCAGTAGCAGCCAGTGGGCCAGAGAGAATATGACTGAGCCAAGTACGAAGCGTGATTTTATGGATCATGCAGGTGTCCTTTTTTCTTATACTTAGGAGTTCTGTGTAAAGAATATATATTATAGGAAAAGTTACTAACCGCCCCCTCATCATGTATCCAGGTTTGAGAGAAGAAGCTCAAAGATTGAAGCTGTCCAGTTCACATGAGACCCTGGACTCATTAAATTTTGAGAAATCTTCTAAATTGAATTTTCAAAGAGCCCTTGTCAGGGCATATGGTGGGGAGGGCTGTGGATTAACCCCACTCCATGATGAATACAACAAGCAATCATCAAAGATTGCTACAGAAGAGCATTTTAGATTTGATATTTCTGGAAGCAGTAGGAAATTAAATCTTCCAATGAATGATTTACGGCCGGCATCATTGGTTCAAGAAGGATATCAAAGACCTATTGGTGTAAGCACTTATCTTGACACATTGGATGAGAGGCGTTTGGCTAATGGAGAATTCCTCTCCAGAAGGTACCTAGATGAAGGAAAGCTGCACCAGGAAATGCCCAAAGGGGAGTTTCTGAATAATGCAACATTTTCAAGTATATCTCCTTTGTCAAGGAATCCGCTAATCCCTGAATATGGAAATTATTCAGCTCGATCCTCTGCAGCAACTTGTCTGTATCAGAATAGCAACAATCCTTATTCTTATGGAAAAATGGTGGAGGATGTTGCAGTTCGATCTCAACAAAGCCGCTTTCCACTTCCTGACCCGAAATACACTTCTTATAGTCTAAGCAGCTCATTGAACTCAAGTTTTGACAGTTCTCTTCAGCCTCTCCATGGTTCACCTTCATTTCACTTGCTTCCTCAAATAGGAGCATCATCAACTCGTGGATCTGCACCCTTAAGTGCCGAGCATCTTGAAAGCCATAGATCGTTCAATTTTGATAGAGGATATTATGGTTCTAGGTCTGCTTCACTTCCAAGAAAATCTTCACCATACTACTCGAGCAGTATGCAACAAGGTGTTGTAGGGGATATTCCACCGCCTGCTGGTCTGAAAATAAAAGAAAATTCTTGGGAGCCATCTGAATGTTTTCGATCTTCTTATTGTGCACCTCCAAGTAAATCATCTCCTGGAAGTCAATATGATCCACTAGTTGATTGCATCGAGCATCACAAAGCAGGAAATGTAACTAGCCAAACTTATCCAATGACTATTATCCAGAGTGTGTCAAGTCAGCATATAATTGGTGATCCTATTTTAAGCGGTCATACCCCAGCATATAGTTCCCAGAAACCTCTGAATTCTCTTAATCACTCTACTGAAGACATAATTGATAAGAACACAGCAGCACATCAATTTACTGGGTATATCACCCCAGTGGATGCTCCTGGACCTGATAGCATTGATGGGGGAAACAGTTTTATGTCTAAAGATGAGAAACACTGGGTACCTCATGCAACTGATGGTGAAAATGTTAATGAGGTGGACCTTGATAGTAATACAGGGAATCAGGTAGACAAGGCTAGAAATGACAAGGAATCAAAAGCATTAAGAATTTTTCGTTTTGCTTTGGTGGATTTTGTGAAGGAATTGGTAAAACCATTTTGGCGGGATGGTCACTTTAGTAAGGATGCCCACAAGATGATAGTTAAGAAAGCAGTTGAAAAGGTCATTAGTTCACTGCAACCCCATCAAATTCCTAGTACTGCAGAGTCTATAAACCAATATCTGTCCTTATCCCGGACAAAAATTTTTAAACTTGTGGAGGTCAGTGCATGGATTCTGGGTTATGTCTGATATTCTTTAAGGTCCTTTATTTTTTTTGCCTATTTGATTGTTTCTTGATATTCTGAATGCATTTTTTTTTTCCATTTGCAGGGTTATATGGATAAGTATGCCCGATTCTGAGACTCCGACATCTACATAATTTTGAGTTCTGTACAGATATCTGCTTGTGAATCTTACCTAGACATTTTGAAGACTTGCTTGAGATACTATTATGGCAGAGTCCAAGCTTCTTTACATGCTAGGCTGCAAATTTTCTTCTGGTGATCTTTGTTGTAGGTTTGTAGTTAATCATATTAGCAAGGCATTAATATCAGGCGAACTTAGAAATTGTTACTATGTGAACTTGGATAATGGGGGGGCCTAGAAGACAGAAATGTTTTACAGTTCAAAAATTGGGGTGGGGGGGGGGGGGGGGGGGGGGGGAGTTCAAAAATGGTACCATGTGAACTTAGAAATTGGGAGGACCTAAGAGACAGAAAGGTTACATTTCAAAGATTTAATGTGTGTTTGTAATTTCTTCTGTTCGTTCTTCCTTCTAAATCTTGGTTTTTGTTGGAGGTATAAAGTTTGGAATGATATATCTGGAGCTATTTTATGATCATGTTTAAAAGTTTAGATTTTGTCATCTGTAGTATTGCACATAAATGTATGACAGATGGTGTGTGTTAATTGCTGCAACATATAAGTTGTCACTTAGATCATGTAAGCTGTCAAGACGGCAGCAAGTTGAAGAAGACGGCTTAATTTTCTTCCATGTGGGATATGTTTATTTTTCTTCATGTTCTTATATGCTTTTTTTTTTTTTTGAAAAGGTTGTTCTTATATGCAATTTAAAGGCGGCCAGTATTTGCACTTCTGTGACATCAGTTCTGTTGCAGTAACCCATGGATCATTGTTTACATAGTGCTGACTTGATTAAGCATGTATTTAACTTTGCAAAGTTAAGGTTTTGCCATGGTGTCTGATATGTTGAGATCTGGAGGACAGAGAAATGTGTCATGGCTTATGCTAAGGGAATTTCATTATCAAATGCTAGGATACAAACAACAGAACAATTACTGCAAAAATATATAATCTCACCCAACATTGGCACCTACAATTTTTTTAGTCTGAACATGACACAAGCTAAAAACTTAGGCAATCGTAACTGAGAACAAATTAAGTATGGTTAAATTCCATAGGCAGGTCGGTAAAACTGCCTCTTCTTTTTGGAACTCCATTATTGGGGTTCAAGTGGTGCTAGGAGTCATGTTATGGCTAGACTGTTTGACTCTGTCATTTTTTCTTTGGTTTTAAATGTCCCACTTTTCTATATTTTTGCATTCTACTTTGTTAGCACTCATGCTCATCATAAGCAGGAAAGCATAGGGAAATCAATTGTGGTTCATCTAATGACTTGACGTACTGTTCTTTATCTTGACCCATCTATTGAGCAACTCATTACCAAGATTCATGCCAAGAATTAGTTTCATTACTTGCTTGGTGCTCGTTGTTCTTTGGTCCACCGTCTGGTCAAACGTAGGGTGTTGGACAATTTTGACCTACTTCAGAGTTGACCCAAGACAATTCCAGTGATCTATCCTACACCCTGAAACTGTAACCTCAATTCTCTTTATGTTGAACTACCTTGGTAGCTGCTACATTTGCCACTGTTCATAGGAATCATGTCATTTGCCATGGTGCAAGCCAAGGTTGAACGCATAAGCTTCATTTTATTAACCCTTTATTATTTTCCCCATGCATGACCAACTCCCAAGTCTGTCATGTGACTAAGTTTCGCATTTGGAGCAGCAGCACCTTTGCACTTATATCGCCTGGTCATCTTGTTTCAATCTCCAACTTAATTGAGTGTTATCAACCGAATGGCGCCCCTAAGTATCATCTGTTGTGCTTCGTCATACCTTAATTGCAGAGTTGTCTGCTTAGAATTTTTCACCTTAGTTTAGTGACATCCTCAATTTCCTTTGTGTGGCCTCATGTTTTCCAATTTCATGTGATAATTAGCTGTCCAAAAAGGATGAATGCTAGCGAGAGCACAATCCTGAACTCTGCCTTGATTCGTCTTTTGAATACATATACCAGGGAGTTGGCAAGCTGAGGTAGAAATATATGGGACATCAAGTTAGGTAACCATGATATGCATGATAATGTTATTTAACTGCACCTGTTACTGCTGATTGATCAGGAGGTGCCAAGGCTACAAAATGTTGAATAGGGACAAGGAGGATTATTAGGCCAAATAAATTGGATTTGTTTAAGTCAGATGTACGTGGATCAAGTTGACCTGCAGGGATACATACTTGGGCAGTTCAAGTTGGGCATGGCTTGGATCCATTCGCAGTAATGTGCTTTTAGTTTCTAGCTAAGACTGCATACTTGGTCAGCAAAGAGATGAGGGACTTGTAATGTGAACGTCCTCTGAAAAATTCAAAAGATGAGGGGGTTTAGAGAACTTTTATTATCGATCAGGCAGTTTTATGAAAAAGTGGTTGGTACACATAGACAATAACATATGAAGCCAGAGGTGTTTTGATTAGATGACAAAAACAGAGATGAGTTAAAACATGATCTGTAAAATCAGAAACTCTGGAGTTTAAGTTGCATATTGAAATGGATGTTTATGAGACTTCATGCGCATAAGCTCTTAGAATTTTATTTAAACCCATCAAACTGGAATGATGTAAAATGTTACGAAATACAATATATTAGCATTTGCCTTCAGGAACAGAAAAACACTTTCTCACATATTGTCTGATGAAAACGAATTTTTTGTTCGAACTCTTCAATTACGATATCCATGAAGCCGACACTAAAGTAAATTATTATTTATGGCCATAAAAACTTAAGAAATGAATCACCATCATATTTTAATATTTAACTTTAGAATATCTTGACATATTACCTCATAAAATTGGATTTTTTTGTTCAGCCCTCAAAACACTTCAATTTTAATATGCACAAACCAAACACTCGAAGAAGTTTTTCTTTATACAAGGGTAGGAATAAAATTTGAATTTATTAACGAGCCTAATGCTTTACTATTTATATATCTGGATCCTAAGAATCTGGCGGTTTCTCCTGTTTGTGTACCATAGGAAGCCAAGTCACCAGACTTGCTGGCTTTCCAGGATGAAGGATTCAGTGCAACACGACACCAGACGTGCTAAGACCAGAGGCTACCGGCTACATTCGACGGATTGGTTGGTTGCCGAGAGAAGCCAAACTTTTTCCTCATTGGCTTAAAATCTAGTTCGTATTGGTTGCTTGAAGTCTTTAGGCTCAGAACTCCCACTCTCCCAGTCCATCAATTTCAGGAATCCAAAAATACAATAGCAACAATTCTGGGAAGCGCTAATCATATCGATTGGTCTCAACTTATGCGGAGATTATATTTATTAATCCTGCCTCGAAGATATCTAACAGGGTAATGTCACGGTCGATGAGGATGCTAATCCAACGCATTTACGGATGCAGCCATCTTTTCCACCCATCCACAAATGAAGCGTCCAAGCCAACGCCAGCGCTCGAGTTTCTACCATCAACCATCAACGTAGCTGTCACGTACCCCACCAGCCTCCCGAAATTTCCCCAGCACCGAAATCCCAACCCAACACACAAAGCACAAGATCTAACGACCGAGATCCCTCGTCTTCACGGCTTCACCACATCGAACCAAACCATCCCCTTCTCTCGCTGACACGTGGGTCCCACACGTGTGTGACATTGCCTGCTGGGCTGCCGGAACCGGATCTACCGGCCTACCAAATCCATCAACCGCGTGCCTGAGATACTGCCGGCCCCGAGATGCCTACCGCGTGTAAATCGCCCACGTGCCTCCCTCCCACTGGCTGCCACCGGGCGGAATTAAATAGGCGGCACGTAAGGACGGCAGCTCGCCCTCTCGGTCAAAGCATCCCTTTCCCACGTTTCTTGCCCTCGGAAGGGGTCAGCCTCACCGTCCCCCCATCTCTACCGTCCGTCCCTCCGTCCCTCCGTCCCCGATCGCGATCCAACGGCCGTCCACCCACCTCCACGGTAATAAATGGAAACAATAATTGCGTCCACCCACGCGGGGGACATCCGTCGGGGCGCACAGGGTTCCGCCACTCACCACGTGCCGCTCGAAGAGTGGAGCCGCGTACTAACTTCCGGTCCGAATTACACGGCTCTGCCGCGGGCCCCGCGCCCTACCGCCCGTTTCCTGATCCAAGTTACACGGCGCGAAAGAGGACGATGCCGACAGATGGCGGGCCCCACCTTCGGACTGGAGACGCCACGAGGACGCACCGTTATCGCCGTCTGCTCCCTACCGCGCCCCCGCCCCCGTCCCCGTCCCCGTCAACCCCTCGGCCGCCCGCCGCCCCGCCCCACAATTGACGGCCGTTATGAAGATAAGAGAGAGAAAGCCGCCCCAGGATTGCCGCGGACCACGTGTCTCGCTGGACCGAGCGCCGCGTACACCCGGATCCCCCATCAAAATTCACAAAATCTTTTGTATTATCTAACTACGCTACTTTTTGGATTCGCTGAGAACCGCGAGGAAAAGCGACCTGAAAAAAGAATCCCAGTGCCTGTGCGCTTCTCTGATTGGTCGACCCCTTCGACCCACCGGTTTGCAACGTCTTTCATTGGAGGTGCGCTCGCCTCTTGGTGGGCATAGTGAGGGCCATGTTAAAACCCCCACCACTCTCCGGACGAGCGAGGCGGCCAAGGACAGTCAAACTGCTGGTTGACTGCGCCGAATATTTTCAACTTCTCCGCTCCACCACTCTCTCTTTCCTCTCTCGCTCTCTCTAACCATCCGTCCGTCCATCAAACGTTCTCTCCTTCTATAAATTTTGTACCCCCTTCGCCTCCCTTTTAACTAACCCACCGCTTGTTCTTATTTGCAACCGCTTTCTTTCTAAGGGCGAGCTAAACGAAGAAAACGAAACAGAAAGGTAGAGAAGGAGAGGAAAAGGAGAGAGAGGTCTGAGGGATTTTTGGCATGGCGCCCAGAGAGAAGGCTAACGGCGCCGCCGCCGGGGGCGCAAGAGGCGTTGGGACCGGGGGAGCGGTTGCGGGAGGAGCGAAGGAGGTCCATTTTCGGGGAGTGAGGAAGAGGCCGTGGGGGAGGTACGCGGCGGAGATACGGGATCCCGGGAAGAAGAGCCGGGTGTGGCTGGGGACCTTCGACACCGCGGAGGAGGCCGCCAGGGCGTACGACGCCGCCGCTCGGGAATTCCGCGGATCCAAGGCGAAGACGAACTTTCCCTACCCGGACGCCTTCCAGAGCCCCAGCGGGGGCGGCGGAGGCGGTGGAGGAGCCGGGAGCCCGAGCAGCCAGAGCAGCACCGTCGAGTCCTCCAGCCGGGAGGCCGTAGTGCCACCGATGATGGCCCAGCCCCTTCTTCCCTCTCTCGATCTTGACCTCCTCCGCCGTGGCGCGCGGTTCCCCTTCCAGCCCTTCACGACGGCCGCCGCCTCTGCCGGCGTGCCGCATCCTTACTTCTTCTTCGACGCGTTTCTTAGATCGGACAAGGCGAGCCAGCAACGCCCGATGCTGGGCACGCCGGTGAACATGGCTGATTTCCAGACCCCGCTGGTCGGCGGCGTCCAGAGCGACTCGGACTCCTCGTCCGTCGTGGATTTGCACCCCCACCAGCCCTCTCCCCCGCCGCCTAACATGCTGCCGTTCCATCTGGATCTCAACCTTCCCCCTCCTTCGGAGATCGCCTGACCGGCTGTCGATCGCCGGCGGCTCGTCGCCGCTTCTTTGCTTGGGACGAAATTATTATTATTATTATTTTTTGTTTCCCTGTGCTTTTCTTGGAGAGCAAATCTATCTAGGAGAAACTTATGTAAATACTTGACTTTCTTTTTTTCTTTTTGAGTTCGATATCAGATCCGGAGATCCCAACTCGTTTGTAATTTCTCTCAGTTTATCCTTCTTCAATGGATTATGTCTAAATTACGTTAACGTTTTCATCCGAAATAAGTTTCTGCTTTCTTTATTACATTATGAATGTATACTAAGCGGTGGAGAAAACGCCGGCCGCTGCAATGAGAGCGTGGGTGCTGCGCAGGTGGCCGGCAAGATTTCCTCCTCGTGTTCGCCCTCAATTTCCTCCAATACTTTTCACCTTTCTGTTTCCTTTTTTTTTTCTTAATCTTTAATCAATGATAAATAATAAAAGAAATAATGACAATATAATACTAAATTAAATTCCATAAGATCATAGCGGTGGATCTGTCGCCGTCGATCCGCGGGCACGACCGAATCCCGAGTTGCTGCTTCGTGGGGGCACCACCAGAAAAGCGTGTTGACGACGCCTGTCTCGAGATCCGCAAGGAAAGGTGAGACACGCGTAAGCTGGCTGCCGCTCTGCTCGTAAAGCGACCCGTCCCCTCTCTCTTTCCTTTTTTTTTTTTTTTTTTTTCCTCCTTTGTTTCCCTCGCGCGTACGCGAGGCCAGCCGGCCCAACCCGACACGCCTTTATCCGGCTCTGCCGTCCCCTCCAACCAAACGATCTGGCCGCACGCGAATGGACGGGTGGGATGATTTTGCTTGGGGCGGTGGGGTTCTAAAGGAGCCGACATCGGTGGGGTCCCTCGGAGGAGAGGAGGGCATCCAGGAGCAGTAATTGCGCGGCGGCCGCTTTTGTGGGCCCCGGTCATCGTCGTCGGAATCTACGGAGAAGATTTCGCCCGTAACCCTCCTTGCTTGCCTTTT
Source organism: Phoenix dactylifera (assembly GCF_051530095.1). NCBI lineage: Eukaryota > Viridiplantae > Streptophyta > Magnoliopsida > Arecales > Arecaceae > Phoenix > Phoenix dactylifera. The sequence goes on along the minus strand of NC_143198.1, from coordinate 18,882,205 downwards.
CCTATTCTTTATTTCAGGAATATTAAACAATTCCGTCCCTCCGGCCTTGGGAGAGGCGAGGACGGCGAGTCGTGCACGGAGGAGTGGGGCCCGGCGGGGGGCAGGAGGGAGTGACGGGCCATGACGTGGGGCGGGAGGACGGGCGGCTGTTGTGGGCGTCGTGGGTGGGGCCCAGATGCCCTGCCAGCTCAGCCCTCACGGCCCGCCGCCTGTCTTCTTCGCCTTTATTTAATTATAGAAAGAAGGTTGGATTATGAATGCGGGATTTCTCGTGGTGGGTGACCGCGCCCGCACGCGCAAAAACGAACCGTTCGTCGGCGATGGGAATCCGCGCTTTTTGCGGGGCGGCGCGGTCCCCACGCCTACGGTGGCTCCCTCACTCTCTCTCTCTTGCGGGACCGGTGGAAAATTGAGTGGACACAACGGCCCGGAGTGAAACCGCGCACGTCGACCGTGGGTCCCGGCTGTTCCCACCAATGGGTGCGCGGAAAGGATTGGGTTGGGGCCTGGTTGTAATTCTTGCCCTCCCATTTGGATCCCATCTTAGGGTTTATTTGGGTGATAGAACTGAAAAGTATATATAGGATTCATGGATTGGATACATACAAACAGCAAAATTATAAAATTACATACGGGCTAGTACTATATTCGTAAATACTCAAAAATAGTTTTGGAGTGGGTTGGCCTAAATATCATAGAGAGAACAAGGTCTCAACAAAATTTTTTTTCTCTCCTTATAAAATTTTGATCGAATTATTCCAAAGCTACTTTTAGGTATTTATAAATATAATCCTAACTAGCTTGTAATTTTATAATTTTGCTAGTTATATTAGTTCAACTCACGAATCATATATAATTTTTAGCCCAATCGTTAAAATAACCTTTAATTTGTTGGACATGCCTACCCTCTTGCATGTAAGCAAGAGGTTGTTATCATTAAAATCACCTCTACTTTGGTGTTAAAATCATAAATAATTGGTGTGATTTACAGGATTGCTATGGCTCGGGTTTCTTCAAGAAGGGAAAATTTTGAGATAAATGATCAACTTTTCATAACATTTGGAGGGTTTCAATGTTTTTGGGTTTGGATCAAGATATAAACTCATGGTCCAGTAGCTACAGCCTTCCAAAATTAGCAAGGATATTTTATAGGTGTTACTATATCACTAATTTTCATAATATTTTTTATTTTAGTTTTATTTTTCTTTTGGGAACTAGAGTGGATGGAATTCCAATAAAAAAAAGAATAGGTGTTTTTTGCTTATATATCCTTCTAAATATTGATGCATAAATACCCTTCTAAAATTAATATTTACATATATATCTTTATAAAATACTTGTTTTATGTGTGTACCTTTTCTTTTTCTTTTTTCTTGCATATGTGCCCACACCATCTCATGCCGTCAAAAAATTAGCAGTTTAAAATTAAAAATAATTGAAATACCCTCAATGGGTAGTTATGCAAAAAGAAATATTTATAAGTGAATACATGCAAATAACAATTTTGCAAGAGTATTCATGCAATTTCAAAAATCTAAGAAGGTTTACATGCAAAAAAAATCTAACTTAATTTTTTCTATTTCACCTTGTTTTAATACTCGAATTTATCTAGTACAACTTCTCAGTATTTTCTATAAAATTATTGCTCAAGAAAAAAATTGATTCGACAATTAGATAACAAAAAGACTTACGAAAGTTTTTTCACTAATTATGAGATTATTTTACTTTATTCTTCTTTATTTATAATAACTACCAAGGTTCGCTATCTCGCTAACGGACCCAGTACCGGTGCCACACTAGCACAATAAGGTATAGTACGGTACGAAATTTTTTTGGCGTACCAAGTGTCGATACACCATCCGCATCGGATATCGGTACCGATACCGAACTGGTATGATATGCTCCGTACCATCTAGTTCGGGTCATTACGCCATACCATGACAACCACTGTATCTTATTTTATCGAAACATTGCTTGTAATATTTATTGTTATAGATGCATATATAACGACATGTGTTAGAATATAGAAAAGAAATTAGAATTTCTTAAAAGCATACGATAGATTGCCATGATAAAGTTTCCTTGCTACTGCTATGCTCATGGAAGGAAGAACAACATCAATCATTCTCTAGCAAAATTATTGAAGAACTTTACATCCCTTCAGGCCTATTAACAATTTCTGCGGCCATATGGTAGAAAACCACTTCTTACGTTGTGTACCTTAAGCCACTTTTCTTTAGAGCTTCAATTTTTTAGAAGAAGAAAAAATCTAGTATATGCGTGCCATCTTGTCGCAATAATGCTAAATCAGCTACCAGCCTGCACAAGAGAATTTTTTTGGCTCTAAAAGATAAATATTGCAATTTCATGCACAAAAAGATAAATGTTGCAAATCTAGCACAATACTTTTTTTAAATAATTCATAAAGCTAGAGGTAGGACCCGACCATCTTAATGTAAAAAAGGATACGATGAAGAATTGTCTATGGTGGAGAGGGAATCGAAAGAATAGTTTAGATTCCAGACAGAAAAATAAAAGAGAGGATCAAGAGAGATCGAAAAATTTGTAAAGAAAGTAGAGATATTAATTTTCGGCAAAATTCATTAACCTATTACCAATTTTAGGGGTAAAAAGATAATTTCATAATTTTAATTAATTTTAAATTTAAATAAATATAATTTTGGTTAATCACGTCAACTGAATCGCTATGTTAGAGGTATTCATGCAAAAATAGTATTTTGTGAGGACTTGCATATAAATATCGATTTGGAGGGTATTCATGTAAATTTTAATATTTAGAAGGGTATTTATGCAAAAATCCAAACAAAATTACATGCATACCCTTCAAAATATATGAAATTACATGAATATCCTCTAAAATTGCTATTTGTATGTGATGGGTAAAAAAGTGGATCACCCAACGCATAGGGTTAAAACACCCAAATCTGACAGTAAGCCTAGCCTCGGCGAACGTGATCTCAGTAAGTATGATCTTGGTAAGCATGGTCTCGGGCGAGCGTGATCTCGGTCTCGGTTAACCAAAGCTTGATTGACCTTGAGACCATGGATGACCTAGTCAGAAGCTGAGATCGAATCCAACTCCACCGAAAATCAAGCCGGTCTCTAAATCAGAGCGTCTGCATAAAGAAGGAATCACCAAATCCTCCATATTCGGGATTAAATCCCGCAGTTTCCACCACAAGAGCTGTCAAATTTGAATCTTTGCAATCTTAACCGATTGCCAGCTAGCCTAAAATTTCATGCCATCCGATTGCGAATAACCACCACACCCCTTCCTATAAACAGGGGGGAACTCCGGGGAGAGAGGAACTTCTCCCTCTCAATAAAAAGATTTCTCCATTAAAATATCTATAAATCCTCTCTGACTTAAGCATCGGAAGGCTTTCGCTGGATCCCCGGGCCTAGGCTTCTTGCAGGTTTGCCGTAGATAGCCATCTGCCACCGCCTGCGGCAGAATCTCCTCCTCCTGGTTCCGTTCACCCCCGGATCCAATTTCCAGCAATAATAGTTGGTGCTAGAGGAAGGGCCCTGCCGATACTTCTCTACATGAATCCTTCCCGCTGGGGGGTAGTGTTGGGGGGCGGATGAGGGACTCGAGATTTTAGTCCCACATTGGAAAAGTAGCGGAAAGGATTATGCCTTATAAGGAGGGGCCACCCATTTCCTTCCAGAGGGCCCTTTTAAGAAGGACAAAGCCGTGAGGGGAATATTGCCCATCAAGAGCTGCGCACGATGTAAAGCACGTGCGTACTTTTCCAAAGCGGGGAATATTGCCCATCAAAAGTTGCATAAGATGTAAAGCACGTGTATACTTCCCCAAAGCGGACAATACCTCTAGTCGAGATGCAGTCATATGTATATTCTTATAAAAATTTCTTTTTGCATGTTTACCCGTTAACGGTATTTTCATTATTTCAATTTTAAAATGTTAATTTCTTAACAATGTTAGATGGCATGGTACATTCGCAACAAAAAGAAAAAAACAAGGGTATACATAGAAAACAAGTGTTTGGGAGGATATTTACATAAATTCGAATATTTAGAAAGATATATATGCAAAAAATCTAAAAATATATAAAAATTAAATTGGAACCCAACCGTTAGCATCGAACATCCAATAATACGACCAACTCAGCTGGAAACCCTCCCGTCTTGTCTAATATGAACATATCTCACTTTTTTTTTTTGAGAAAAATGAAGGCTCTGTGGTATGCCACCCATCTAAAACTAGTAAGTAAAAAAATATAATGCCATAACAAAGCTAAAATCAAGGGATATTTATGAATCGTAAAAACTAGTTTGATTTTGAGATTTTGTATGTGTTGCTGGAAAATGGACCCAGGGGCGACCAGTGGCTGAGAAAGAGAGAGCTCCGGCAAGAGATGGTGGGTGGCGGTCCGTCGGCGGGCGGCGTCCTTCGGGGGACCTGCAAAAAGCCGGTGGCCGGAGTTTCCGGCGCTGGCCCTCCGATGCTTAAGTCAGAGGGGGCTAATGTGTAAGGGGAGAAAGATTATCCTCTCTAGTTTTGTAGAGTCCAGCCCCTTTCTAAGAGAAAGAGGTTTTCCTTTTATAGGAGGAATACAGGGTTACCTGTGATGTGACCGAACGAATTAAATGAGTTACCGTCATGATTGAGTGTGGTTATCTGAATTAATACGTTGCCGTGGAGGACGGAACTGGAGCCAATGAGTTGTTGTGGTGACCGGACGTAGTTGAGTGAGTTGCCGTGGATGGCCTGAGATTTTGAGTAATCCGAAGATCCGTGGAAACCATGCGTATTAATTGTTGACAGTCGTAGCAGGGTATGGTCCCTGGTTGATGTGGCGTGGCGTGGCCGGCAAGCAAAGCATGGTACGGCGAGACTGCTGCAGGGCGTGGCCGCAGCATGTGGACGACGAGCTCGATCTTCTGAACTCGGCTCGGCCTGCATGGGCTCGGCTTGTTTGAGCTCGGCCTTCTGAGATCGGCCTGCATGAGCTCGGTCTTCTGAGCTCGGTCTGCATGAGCTCGGCCTGCATGAGCTTGGCCTTCTAAGCTCAGTCTGCATTAGCTCGGCTCGGCCTGCATGAGCTCGGCCTGCTTGAGCTCAGCCTTCTGAGCTCGGTCTGCATGAGCTCAGCTTGGCTGCTTGAGCTCGGCCTTCTGAGCTCGGTCTGCATGAGCTCGGCTTGGCCTGCATGAGCTCGTCCTACTTGAGCTCGGTCTGCATGAGCTCGGCTCGGCCTGCATGAGCTCGGTCTGCATGAGCTCGGCTCGCATGAGGTCAGGCTTGCTGTCGGATTTGGGTGCTTTAATTGTACTTGTAGGGTGGTCCATTTTTTCCCCCAACACTACTCCCTAACTTCCGAGTTCGAGCTGCTTTTTGGCTCGGGCGAAGGAAGTAGTCCAGTCGTCGATCGTCCTGTAATATAGCCAAATGTCTATGGAGATGTATGTGTTAAGTAGGGTGTACCTCTCGTGCAGTCGGAGCTAACGGCCTTAAGCCGAGCTGTCCAAGCGAAGCTAAGCGACTTTGCTCTGAGATCTACTTCAACAGCCTTCTTTGGCTTGTGGTCGACTCAGCAGGGTGCCCCCACTCAGATCGGGGCGTGTTGTCGTAGGAGGCATTGAATGGCGTTGAAGGACGTCGAATAGCGTCGAATGGCGTGGAAATGGCGTCGAATGTCGTCGAAGTGGTGTCGGATGTCGTCAAAGTGGCGTCGAAGGGCGTCGAATGGCGTCGAATGTCGTCGAATGGCACCGAATGTCATCGAAGGGCGTCGAATTGGCATCCCGAGCTTGGTCGGGGCATCATTGGAGACACATACAGGAGACGGACTTCGTCCGTTGGCGATCGTGCACCCTTATTCAGAGAGGGGCGACGTTGGAGATAGAGATACCCGTAGTAGGTCGTTTTTTGGATTCTCCGACCTAAAAATAGATAAAATATTGAAATTATTTGAAGCCAAAGTGGCATCCTGTACCTTTTGGAAATATTTTGATAGCTCTCGAGCTTCCAAGTCCCTCAGGACTTGGCTTAGCACCGGCCTTCTGAGGTTGGCCTTTGGAGCTCGTTCTTCTGAGCTCGGTCTGCATGAGCTCGTCTCGGCCTGCATGAGCTCGATCTTCTGAGCTCGGCTGCATTAGCTCGGTCTGCATGAGCTCGGCTCGGCCTACATGAGCTCGGTCTTCTGAGCTCGGCTCGGCCTGCATGAGCTCGGTCTTCTGAGCTCGACCTTCTGAGCTTAGCTGCATGAGCTCGGCCTGCATGAGCTCGGCTCGGCCTGCATGAGCTCGACTCGGCCTGCATGAGCTCGGCCTTCTGGACCATGAGAGGATTTAACTTCATAGTACTTTCTTGGGGTGGAATCTCCTGTGAATCTAGCTAGAGGAGCGCTCATCCTTTGGAAGGCATTACAAAATAAGGCATCGGCCGAGCTTTCATTATGTACTAAAATCATTTTTAAAGCCTTGCAATGATGAAGGAAATAGCTACAGCGTCGTCATAAAATTCTTTGGTCTTCATCGGAAAAGGAGATGACTTTCGCAATGCACGGATGCTTTGGGAAAACTCCTTCTTCCGAGCTCGATGCTTCAGGCGCCTCTACTCGCCCGTCCTCTGATGATATTGTTGATGCCCGCGAGAGGTCAGTTGTTGCCCCGCTCCTCACGTGGCACTGGGCTCTCTCATGTAGGCATGATCATGGACAAAACAACTCAACCAACCTCGGCGGACAAGTGCCTCGATCTTATCACGGAGCTCGTAGCAATCCTCTGTATCATGGCCGCGATCTCGGTGGAAGTGGCAGTACTTTTTCGAGTGCTTTCGTGACTCTGTCGGTCGCATCCTCAATGGAGGTCGGAGGTAGCCCGGACCCTTAAACTCCGTGAGGATCTCTGCTCGGGTGGATGTGAGGGGAGTGTATGCCTGAAACTTTTGGAGGAGAGACCTCGAGTGAGCTAGGCTCTTGGGCCAAGGAGGCTCTTTCTCATGCCAGGGGAATCTGCTGCTTGGTTGGGAGCGCTTCTCGTGGCGCGTCTTCTGCATCTTGGCAGGTCGTTCGGCTGCCTCCTGCCGAGAGGCCATGGCTTCCTCAGCCTTGGCGTACTTGCGAGCTCAGGCCAACATTTCAATAAAGTTGGCGGGGAAGCTCTTCTCGATGGAGAAGAGAAATTTGTAAAACCGAGCTCTAATCTTCAATGCCGACATGGCGATTGACCGGTCGAGATCGCGAACCTCCCATGTAGCCGAGGTAAAGCGACTGATGTAGTCTTTTAAGGATTCTCCCTCCTTCTGCTTGATGGCGAAGAGGAAGTTTGAGGTCCGGCGCTGACGCATGCTAGCGGTAAAATGGGTGGCGAACTACCTGCCCAGCTGTTCAAAGGAGAGAATCGAGCTGGGCTTTAGTCCGGAGAACCAAAGACGAGCTGCCTTGTGGAGAGTCGCTGGGAAGGCTTTGTAGAGTAGAGCGTCTGTGGCTCCTTGGAGTGTCATAAGGGCCTTGTAGCTCTCCAAATGATCCAAAGGATCAGATGAGCCATCATATGGCTCAATCTATGGCATCTTGAACCTCTGGGGGATTGACTCATCTATGATCCATTGAGGGAATGGAGACTCTGTTGTAAAGTCAAGGTCGGCGTCTCGCTTTGGGCCTCGGTCTTGAAGCATCTGTATCTGTCGCTCCAAGTCCTCGACTTTTCTGCCGAGCTCGGGTGGGGCTTCTGTTGCAGTTTAGTATGGGGCAGACCCCGCCTCAAATGGGTGCTCCCGTACTCGAGGCGTTAGGCTTCGGCGCGAGCTCTCAGGATAATGGATGCGGACAAGCCCTCCCGGCTTGGGGATCGAGCTCGGTGGGAGCTTCGGTGGTGGCGACGCTCTACAGAGAAATGACGCTGCGAGCGGTGTACTGAGGACTCATGCTCGTGAGGAGAGAGTAGAGGTTGATCTTCTACTTGCTGTAGGCCTTGAACGACCGCAGTGAGTGCTTGGACTCATTGAACAAGCAGGTTGAACTGCTCTGGTTGAACTTGGGGGACTGGATCCGCCGGAGGCCTTGGTGATGGATTCTGGATTAAGTGTCCGGGACTTGGTACGCGATGCCGGAGGCGTTAGAGGCTTCCTTACTCCTTAGCTTCATGGCCACGACTCGGGCCCTTCCTTTAGTGCCAACTGTTGCTGAAAATTGAACCTGGGGGTGACCAGTGGCTGAGAAGGAGGGAGCTCCGGCAAGAGATGGCGGGTGGCGGTCCGTCGGCAGGCGACGTCCTTCGGACGACCTGCAAAAAGCCGGTGGCCGGGGTTTCCGGCACCGGCCCTCCGATACTTAAGTCAGAGGAGGCTAATGTGTAAGGGGAGAGAGATTATCCTCTCTAGTTTTGTAGAGTCCAGCCCCTTTCTAAGAGGGAGAGGTTTCCTTTTTATAGGAGGGATACATGGTTACCTGTGATGTGACCGGGCGAATTAAATGAGTTACCGTCATGATTGAGTGTGGTCATCTGAATTAATGCGTTGCCGTGGAGGACGGAACTGGAGCCAATGAGTTGTTGTGGGTGACCGGACGTAGTTGAGTGAGTCGCCGTGGATGGCCTAAGATTTTGAGTAACCCAGAGATCCGTGGAGACCATGCGCAATAATTGTTGACAGTCGTAGTAGGGTATGGTCCCTGGTTGATGTGTCGTGGCATGGCCGGCAAGCAAAGCATGGTACGGCGAGACTGCTGCAGGGCGTGGCCGCAGCATGTGAACGACGAGCTCGATCTTCTGAGCTCGGCCTGCTTGAGCTCGGCTCAGCTTGCATGAGCTCGGCTTGCTTGAGCTCGGCCTTCTGAGCTCGGCTTGCATGAGCTCGGCCTTCTGAGCTCGGCCTGCATGAGCTCGGCCTGCTTGAGCTCGGCCTTCTGATCTAGGTCTGCATAAGCTCGGCTCGGCCTGCTTGAGCTCGGCCTTCTGAGCTCGGTCTGCATGAGCTCGGCTCGCATGAGGTCAGGCTTGCTGTCGGATTTGGGTGCTTTAATTGTACTTGTGGGGTGATCCATTTTTCCCCCCAACAGTATGCACTAGTTAGCTTCACCCTAAATTCAGCTGCAGATGTACAATTAATTGTTAAGATAGTGAAATGCATTTAATCGATGGACATGAAAATTACTCCTGAAAATAACATATACACGTGCACTTTTAAGATCCACGCGATGCGTAAGTATATATTTCAAAAGTGTGCTTAAACATGGAATAGGAGGTTGTTTTCAAGCACAGTAGCAGCACCTATCATTCAGTCATTTTATGTTAATTTATATATAGCAAAATATAGTAGTAATTAGTTATCTATTTTAAGTGAATAATAGCTATAGCTGACCTTGTATAGTTGGCCACTTTGCTCAAAAATCTAGTAATTAGCCTCATTCAAGACCATATCCAAAAACTAAGATCCGTGATTTAAATATCAGCCTCATTCAAGACCATATCCCCAAGTTGGTTTGGTTTGGATCTTCAAAATTAGGGATGATGCAATCAGATTTAAAACAAAGTTGATCCACCCATCATTGTTTAGTTAAAGTATCCAACTTTTACAAGCTATATCTAAAGAGACTGACCCAGACTTGCAGTCCAGAAACTTAAATTATTAGTAGGAGGGCCGACTTAGGCTAATAAACCTACGTGATACCTCTTTTACTGGTCAATATGGAATTATAACAATTTTCTCTATTTGATCTCGCGACGAAGGTGGTTAGCACATTCTCGAGAGAAGGGGATCCATCCATGGCCGATTTTAGTATTCCTCAATGAAAAATTCACATAACTAATAAGAGTTGTGACGTGCTTGACATAGACATCATTTATGACAGACTCACAATCAAAAAGCTTAAGCTATTAGGAGGAGGACCGGCCCATGCTGATAAATCCATATAGTACTTTTTTTACTAGGATATAAGTTATGAATAAAAGAAGATATATATATATATATATATATATATATATATATATATATATATATATATATATATATATGCATTAAAATCTTCCTTTTCTTTTGGTACATAATTAAAATCTCTATTGACAGCGATATAACCATGTGATTTTATCATATCCACACACGTAGCCGGTGCATCTTTCTAATGGATTGCATCCCGCACAACGTGAGAGGCTCTATCGCTTCCACGAATTCAGCCACAATATCAACACGGCCTTATATATATATATATGTAGAAATAGATTTTTTTTCTTTGACGGATATAACCTATTTTGGATTTTATTGAGCCATCCTATCCATGCCATTATGAGTACTAAAGTTCGCTACAAGTGCAATGACATGTGGTTTATGTACTCAATAAGCACTTGGGTGTGTCTTGCATCAAGTGAGCTAAGTATGGAGTTCATTTGAGAACAGAGGCATAACAATCTTATAAAGTGCAAAATGGATCATTCTTAAAATTTAAAAATATTATTCTTACATATAAGAATAATAATATATTCTTTTCTAAATCCTTAAATATAATAATCATATTATATTTAAATTTTATTATAATAAGATGATACATATGGATAGCATTTAATGAAGTAATGGATGCCTAATTACTGGCATAAAATAATGGGTATAATGAAAAAAATCGTGGCTATGTTGGAAATGAACTTATGGCCATTCTGTACATTGCTAGTTGCTTGCATTGTTACTTCTCGGATCTGATCAAGATGAAGCCACATGTTTTGTGTTCATACTTATTGGATCAACAATCTTCTCAACATCGAACTTAAAGATTTAGAAAAAAAAAATACCACCATGGCATGCTATTCTCAGAATCCCATGAAAATCAAACGAAAATGTTTCCCTAATATCTAAAAAAGCCATGCTAATTCCCATTTTTTCAATGGAAATGTTTGATGTGGGAATGTAATTTGGCTGCAACTAATTGCAGATGACAAGCAGCTGGTTCAGCATGAAATCCAACATTCATACCCTGTGTGCACATCCACTGTAATTTGGCTAGTTGCATGATTCATTAATTTGCAACCTAAACCGATTCCCACTGTTGTTAATTCACATGTATATATCAACATTTCTTTATCCAGGTTAAAGAATGATAGCAAAAAACTTACATCTGAGCCGCGACTCCGGTGCTGTTTATCTTTGCTTTGTCGAAAAATAAAATCTCTTTTTCAAAGAGAGGGAGGAAAACCAGCCTGCACTTTAAATATCCAATTCCAAATATTTGTGGATGCACCATGCAAGATTCAAAATTTATGGCCCAAAGTCTCTATTTGCAAAGTAAAGAGGTGTGATCATTAGGACGGACCCTAATTTGTATCAGAAAACAATAACTTAAAGGCCTAAAAGAAGTGGCAATGGATCATAAAAACACAATGTATAAGTTAGAAAAGCGTGCCGCAATGACAAGGATATACATGTTCCTAAATGTGTCCTTCGACCATCAGAGTTTCAACAAGAATGAATCCAAATCCATCAACTAAGCAACCCAATACATAAACTAAGATCCAATTGGTCCCACCAATGCTTACTTAACTCGACCCTTAAGGGCCTAGTCTTAGCTGCTTGGAGTGTCATTAGTGGCACCCAAAATTCTATCTATTTTCTCGAGTCACCACACAAGTTTGAGGTACAGAGGGAAAAAAATAGAACTCCAGAAAAACATTTAATGTGCTTGTTTTCATCCATTTGTTACAAATAGATATTGGTAGATAGGTTTCAAAGAATAAACTAATAAACAAACAAGATCATGATAGATTTTATGATAACTTTATTGGTACTATATTGTAGTATTAGCTCAATAGGACATTTTTAGGAAAACGAGCACATCAACCTTGATTTGATTGAGAAAATGAAAGAACAGAGACAGAAAGCACGGAGGCCCACATCATAGACCTTATATGTATCTTTAAAGATATTTTTCCCTTACGTGGACTCATGTTAAAAATCTAATAAAATAACTATTATAGTACTGTTTTTCAAAGAATTTTCTTTAACCATTAGCTTGGCCATTATAGTTCGGCATAACTTGTTTAAAGCCATGCGCTCATCCTGTAAAGGATGAGGATCACATATAAAACTATATGCGGCAATAGAAATACTTACAAGAAGTTGAAGCCATCACCACGCATGTTGTACTTTAGTTTTCCAAAATACAACTCAGAGTAATCCTAATAGGAGAACCTTGAAAGCACTCTTGGATGAGTTAAGACCGATATCAATTCATTTTACTCCAAGACAAAGATTTAATCACTTACCCTACATCAAGGAACTATTCACACTAGCACATCGTTGAATCGAACTCATGAATGCCAATATTTGAGAATTTTATTCTCATCCAATTGTTCTCAAATTGGTTCATTCACTGATTTGAAATATAACAATCTAACAAAAGAATTGGATCCCATAGACCAAATTAAAGATTTACTAGGCCTCTTAGAGACTATTGTCCCCAAAATAAACCTCTTAGGGTTCGTTTGGTTGAGATGTGCCGGATTTTGAGATAATCTAATAATTCCTGAAAATTATTTATCTAAAAAAATGATTATAGGAAAACATAAATCTTACCACATTTGATTGGTGGAAAAATTACTCTAAAAAATGGTATTGTAAAAACTTTACTATATTTGATTAAAAAAATATTATATTGAAATATTGCTAAATTTTCAACATAGCCCATGAATAAGCAATTAATGTGATAACATTTTTTTCTCAATCTATTTGTTGGCCATTTATGACCCACTTACATAAATACTATCAATATTAGCTATTTCAAATATTAAAATATATTTATATAAGTTAATGCATATTTTTAAATTAAGTATACATATATTAAAAAATATATTTCTTATTACAAATAAAATTTAGTATGTTTTGGCATATAAATAAATATATTTATTATTAATAAATCCTATGTTAGATTTATTGATAACTAATAAATATTTGTTAATTATTTACTAATAATTAATATTTATTAATAAATATATTATTTATACATATTATTAATCAGAATACTAATATAATTGTAATATATTAATATAATAATAATACAATATATAAATCAATATTAATTATATAATATAATCAATATAATATTAATATAACATAAGTGAGCGTATTTTCATCAAGAAAAGATATTTTTATATTAGCTTCACTCGGTAATCAAAAATGAAAAAATAAATACCACATCTCTAGTGGTATTTGTTTTACCTTCTTACATAGAAAAATAGAAATAGAACCCACTATTTATTTTACCATCTTTTTTATCTAGTTTTTGTAGCAAATATGGTAATCTGATATGAAATTTATTTTTTCATGCAAGATTACCTCTAGCCAAATGGGCCCTTAGAGACTATTGTCCCTTATAACATACCTCATACATCAAAGGCAGTAAAGGAGATTAGGATGTGTGGGTGCTATCTTTTATTTGAGTGACGATAAAATAAAATAGGGAACTCATCCCATATCACAACCACTAATATCCACATCTTATTATTATATTGGAGGCTTTTATTTGAAATGCAGAACCCAGGTTAAAATTCTCTAAAAAATTAGAAAACATGTCTCATGTTAGTGTGAGGACATTTGGATAGGATCTAACCAGATCAAACTCACAATATCCCACTTGGCTCAACCTAACACATTCACCTTTGTTTTAACTATTTCAAAAACTTTTAATAAAAAAAATAATTGATCTACAAATTTGAAAACTAATATAGAACCATATTAAAATTAAAAAAAACCCTTAGTTCTGCCATAAGTCATAGAAATTACTGTTGCTTGCAAAGCAAGAGTCAATGTAAATTATGGTAGCAAATGCATTATCAATTATTATACGACCTTCCATGAATTACAATACTATCGTTACCTTATAGCCAAGTTCTTTATGTGTAATTTTTAATTTATGAATAGAAAAAATTTTATATCCATTCCTTGATCTTTATTATCACCATACAATAAACTACCAATTAGTATAAATCCAGACAAAAAGTACATTATTATGAAACCAAATATGATCATTTATTACATAGTGTCCAATACATATTACTCATAGAATTACTAATTACCTATACAACCCACATAATTCCTAAAAATTCTGGAAGCAAGTCTTTGTCAGTGGATCTACAATCATCAGGTTTGTATTAAAATGTTTTATAGATACTATATCATCCTTCATTCTCTCATGCAGGGAAAAATATTTAGCACCAATATAATTACAGGTATATATACTCTTCGTACTATTGAAGAACCTTACTTAAGAATTATTATCACAGTATAGCTTTAAATTGTTGGAAGAGTCAACAAATCTAAATCCTGTGATAAAATTTTACAGCCAAATGGCTTGTGAGAAACTCTTACAAGATGTACTACATTTCTATATTAGATGTAGTGACAAGACTGTTTTGCACTTATTTATGATATACCACCTCTACAAGTAGGAAGATATATGTAATTCATGGTAGACTTCCTACCATCCAAACAACTAGTAAAGTTCAAGTATGATTAGTTAATAACTTCAAGATATTTGATCATCTATATATGAGGATGTAGTCCTTTATTTTTTTAGCTAAAGCATACCTTCTTTGTAGCTTTCTAATATTTCATTCTTGGATTATATTGATCTTGCCCAAGCATTAATACACTAAAAGCAATGTTTGGATGTGCACAAACCTAGATATAGTTTAATCTCCTAATAACGATGCTTACAGTATAGGCCTCATTCCTCTTTATATTTCAATTTCATTTTTTGGATATTGTAGCTTATTAAATCTATCCCTTTACAATAGAAGCAACCTTTGGTGAATAATTTTCCATCCTAAATCTCTTTAATACTTTAAATATGTAAGTCCTTTAGGATAGTCCAAGCAATCCTAAGAATCAATCCCTATAAATTTCACTGTTGATAACATAAAAAACTTTGCCCATATCTTTCATATGAAAATTTTGGGATAAATTTTTTTTGATTTTCTTAAATAGACCAAGATCATTATTGGAAAGCAAAATATTATCAACATATTTATGAACTTGCTCCCACTTTTCAATAGTAGAAATCTCATGGGTTTATCTTAATGAAGTAATAATTTCTCCTGAAGTTTATCTTGAGGGAGAACTATAAGAATCATCACCTTACTTTTGCTTTTTCAGATATAGTGATTGTTTCTTGTATTTTCTCAAAGATTACATCTCAAGATTGTCCACTTCCAATAAAATTATCATCCCCTAGAAATTTGGCCTTATTAGATCAAAAATAGAATCTAAACCCTTTTTACCTCTTTGGATAGCCAATGAAAAAGGCACTAGTTTTTCCTGGGTCAAAGGTCTTTCGTCGATTGTAAAATTTTAATTTCAACTGGATATCCCCATATATGCATATATCATAAAATGGGTTTTCTATCAATCCATGGCTCATAAAGAGTCTTTTAGATTGCCTTACTATGGATCCTATTTACAATATGCATAGTAATCTCTACAATCTCACTTCATAAGAAAATAGGCAGCATAAAGTAAATTATCACAGCTTAAATCTTTTCTTTAAGTGTTTTGTTCCTTTTTTCAGTCACACCATTTTGATCTGGTACATTTAGCATTATGTATTGGGTTATACTATCTTGTTCCTTTAGAAACTTTGCTAATACTTCTGGCCTTTGTATCCTCTCTACTTCTCTATGAAAGTATTCACCACCTCTATTGGATCTTATCATTGTTAATTAATTTTTCTAATTGTCTCTCTATCTCTATTTTAAATTCTTTAAATATCTTAAAAACAAAATAGTTTTTACCTATTAAATATGGTGGAAAAAAATCTCATACATCAATGTGAATGATTTTTAAATTTTCTTCACTTCTACTGGCTCCTTTCTTAGATGCATATGTTTTCTTTGCCATGTGCAATCAACATTGATCATAAAATCAGCAAAATTCAATGATCTAAGATCCCATCATTCATCAATCTTTTAACCCTTCCTTTGTAGATAGATCTCAATCTTTGGTATCATAATATGAAAGGGTTTTATTAATTCTTCCTCTTTTGTTGCCAATAGCAAAATTTACAAAACAATTGCTCAAAAGAATGATTAAAAAATTTATAAAGAACATCATATAACACACTAGAACCAATAACGATAGAATATTTAGCTAATTTAAATTTAGAGCTTCAAAAAAAAATATGGAAGCCAATGTTGTCTAGGAACAGAAACTACATTTCTATAGAAAGAAGGAACACAAAAGATCTTCTCTAAATCTAAGATGAAACCAATATCCAAGACTATTCTAAAGCATCAAAATGCCTTGAAATATGAACATACTTCATTTTCAATGGTGATGTATCATTCATTTTCAGTTGAAATCCATTTTGATAGAAAGCCCTACAAATTGTTAGCACTATATACAAATACACCAAAATCAATCCACCAGATAAACTTTGGAACATTTACTAGATTACATTCAAGACATATATAAGAGTAAAAAATACTTTTCTTTTCCGTACACATTTTGTATTTTATGCAATTCTTTGTTAGGTTTCCTCTTTTTATGGAAAAGGCTTTTTACAACCTTATTATTGGCTCTATTTGATGATGTAGTTAATACTTTTGTCCTTTTCTTTGGATGCACCCTTTTCTTTAACTACTTTCCAGTTACTTGATTTGAAATACCATCTACGTACATTCTTTATCTTCTTTCCTTTCAATCTCTCCTCCTCTTGCACATATTTGGTTAGAAATTTATTAACTATCTAATCCTCATTGTATGCATTATAGAAGATTTTAAAGAGTTATATTTAGATCAGAGAGAAAGAAGAATAAAATGGACTAAAAATACATCATATATAGAAACTTTAATATCACTAATTGTGCTACAATATCCTTCGTCTTCATAATGTGCTTGCGGATACCGTCTTTGTCTAAATATTTCACGAAGACCAATCTCGCCATTAGGATGCTAGTGTTGTCCTTGTCAAAGCTTATGATTTGTTGCTTTCAAGCATCTAAGAAATCATGTGGCTTGTCATAAGAGTGGATAGATTTCCTAATATTCTTAGCCACATTGGATTTCATTAGGACTGCTTTGTTAAAAAGCTCTTTTTTCTGGTGTGTTCTCTTCCATAAGTAGAGGGGATTCATTCACTCAAAACACAAGGTCAAAGTCAAAACATCTAAATTGAGCATTATTCTTTATTTCCATTCCAAGATATTTGTTCCATTAAGAAAAGGTATTTTTCTTATGTTGCTATCAACATTTGTAGGAATCAATATTACAAATAAGTAATACATGCTCATGCTATCATCAACCAAGAAGACTAACAACAAGTAAACCTTCAACCATAGTAAATCAAAAAGTCTTCTTCCTAGCCTGAGAAGAGGGAGGACCACCCACATCTCCCTAGTTTGCTCGGCTGAACGAACAGGTCTAAATGTAGTCAGGCGTGGGGAATATGATATCCACCCCGACTGTTTTAGGGAAGAGACGTCCAGGCCCTCGTTCGGTCAGGTGTTCTTCGCTATAGACGCCACCAAGAACAAGAAAGAGGCGCTCCGCTCCTAGTCACTAAGTAGTGCTATTCTGTCCTCCGGGGGACTCCATCAAGAAGAGGTTCTTTCTCTCACGTAATTTCGCCCGCCCGTTCCACTTCCGTGCCGGAGGAAATGGGATTCGAACCCATGATACAATCTTCTTGTATGTCGATTTAGCAAACCAATGCCTTAAGCCACTCAGCCATACCCGAATTGATATTTGACCTTGGTAGGTAACCAAATATATCATTATGTCTCTCCTTTGGGAAACTATCATAACCTATTAATGGTTGTGCTCAATTAGTGATATATCAACATCACTTGTGAATCTAGCAAGTTATGAATATTGGTTGCAAGTGAGCACCATACTGTTGGCCATAACGTGCTACTTGAGCCAGAGCATATATACTATTACCATTTTGCCGCCTAAACATTGATCATAAAGTTACTCTTTTATTAGCAATTCAATATTTCAATAGGATAGACCCAATTGTAAACTATTAGAATTTAATTAAATCAATTATATTTATTCAAAAAATATATATTATAGAAAATTATAGGTTTTTCATGTTTGAGACAATTTTGGTAATCATCCTATATAAACAAACCAAAAGTTTCTATTCTTTATAAATAGTGTCAATTAACTTTGCATGCAATTTAAGATATAAATAAATCCATATTTAATCAATAGCAAAATAATTTAAGATATGATATAGGCCTACAATACTTCATTTGCATGTGATAAATTAAATAGCATATAAATCAAACATATAATGAACAAAATGGATATAAACAAGCATTCTATTACATGTAGGTCCATACTATACAAAATTTTAGAAATAGAGGCCTAGAGAATTATATGTAGATTCCTACCTATATGATTGGATACAGATTAGTCCAATCTGGTTCATATGAACCGGAACCTATTCGGCTCACATGAACCATAACCATATCTAATTGAAAACAAATTGGGTTTAGGTTAATCAATTGATTAATCAAGTAAGGTGTCAATAGACTTAGAACGAACCAGAAGGAGTCTGGTGCGACTTTAATTAAGTCTAGGTTGACAAATTTCATGTGAACCGCACTGAACCTGGTTCAATTTGACTCCATTCAATCATAATAGATTAGGAGACAAGTGTTAATGGGCAAAATTGGAAGTTTTTATCGGATAATCTACTTAATGTAAGTTGTTTATAATTTAAAACCCAAAACCTACTTGCCCTTTCTTCTTCCTCCCTTAGATCACGAGTGGAGAAGGGAGCACAGAAGCTAGCAACCCCGTCCCACCAAATCTCAACCCATGAGGCCACCAGTTAACCAGCAGGCCACCAACTCATATCAACGTCCTGAATGCTGATTTTCTGGTGATCAAAAGGGGCAGACAAGAGAGGGATTTTAGATGAAAGTTAGGGTTAGGCACATGGCGTAGAAGTTTCACCAATCCGAATGGGGGCATCGCTCAATCAGAGTGTATGATCGTAGGATGGTGCTCGTGGATGGTCGTTGCTAGGCAAAGCATGCCATGGTTTGCTTGGGTGGCTACCAAAGGTGTGAAAGGAGGGTTGTTGGGCTACATGTTGTTTGTCATCTAATGAAACCTCTGGTAATAGAATCACGACCCTTCCTCTAGCGACAATCTATTGTTATTGGAATCGACCTAACCAAAGTGTCGAGCTTGTTGTGCTGTTAGAGTGCTCAAACGTTCAGCAGCTCAAATCAAAGAGGTTGGATGGAGATTGTGATGTCTCTAAGGTAATGATGTGATGATCGTTGTGCTTGGGTGATGATGGCTTTGATGCTGGTTGCTCTTGAGGTGACTCAAGACAGAGAAGATCGTACTCGGACCTTCGCTCCAACACCATATTCAACCTAAAATAGCAAAAAAAAAAAGAAGAAAGTTCTCTTGCCGAAGAGTGTCTAGTGGAAAATTCTCTGATGCTCAACTTAAACGAACTCTCAAGAAACAATAAAGATGTTATGAAAGCAGTGGAGTGGCAGCACAAGGATGTAAAAGGGATTGACGACAATTACCTGAAGGGTCCTCCAAAAAAGGTTTATATAGGTGAGGGTTGGTATATGCCCATCACCAAAGAGTTCGGGCATACAAATCGGTCATTTTTAGTAGTCAATCACACGTCTCAAAATCATGTGCAAGCCACTATAGGAAAAACAAGCATTTTTGACACCCAACTACCGATGCTAGGGAGAAGCGTTAGTAATTTGGCTGAAGCGCCAAAATTTGCCGACGCTACTAAATAGCGTCAAGAGATAATGGCAAGAGTCTAACTTAAACGATGCTAAAAAACGTCATTGGAAACCAAAATAAAAACGATGCTTTGTAATGCGTTGTCGGAGGCCGATTCTCCAACAACAACGATAGTTTGTAAAGTGTCGTCAGAAGCCAATTGCCTTAATGATATTGTACCCCCAAAACGACGCTTGAGAAAGAGTCGTCGGAGGCCATTCTTTTTTTTTATTTTTTTCCTCGAACGACGCTTCAGAAAGCGTCGTCGGAGGCCATTCTTCCCCTACAAATCCCTAACCCCCTCCCATTCTCTCTCCATAACCCCTCCAGCCACCCACCTTCCTTACAAATTCCTAACCCCCTCCCCTTACAAATCCCACCTCCCCCCTATCTCCTCCTCCTCCTCCCCCGACCCCCTCCTCGTCTGCTACCCCCTCGACCCCAGCGGCTTCTCCATCTCTCTTTCCCCTTCCCGTTCCTCTCCCTCGATCTCCCCCCAATCCACCCCCGCCTCTGGGACCACCTCGCCTACGCCGCCGTCTTCGATCCCCACCACAATTCTACCATTGTCTTTGCCAAAGGCCTCAACCTCCGCCCCGCCCGCCATTCCGACCCCTCTTGCTACGAGTGCATCTTCGGCTGGAACTTCTTCAAGCCCACATACCTCCTCACCTTCATTGCAAGACCCCCGACAACATCCTCCACCACCGCCGCCGCCGCCAGTCCAACCGTGACACACCATTAGTCTCCGTCAAGTCCAAGGGCTGTGGTAGCTTCACCCTCCCTTCTATTGCTCACCCTGAAACCATCTTTTACCCCAAAGGCTGGAGAAAGAAGGATTGTTTACCCAGGGGCGGCCCAAGCCTTAGGCGACCTAGGCGGTTGCCCAAGGCCCCGGCTCGAGAGAAGGCCCCGCGCGATGGCATCATGGCATCCTAGGCTCCTAGCCTCCCAGCTCCCGCTCTTAGCTACAGTGTCCGTAGAGCAGAGGTAAGGCCGCAGCCTGCAGCCGCAGGAGCCAACGGCTACCTCGAAAGATGCGGGTGCTCCACTCCTCCTCAATGGCTCAATCCTGATCCCATATTCCCATCGGCCAGGCCATCGCCCATCATTCCTCTCTGGCTCTCTTTAAAATCCTCATCGTGCTCCGCTCCTCCTCCACTCCTCCTTCACTCCTCAATCCTCTTCTATTCTGCTCGACTGTTCCGTGAAGGCGTGACTGCCTGGGTGACTGGGTTGTCTACTCATCTCCTCCGCGGCTCCGCGGCCAGCGCGGCAGCGCCTCCGCCAGTCCGCCTCCCCGGGCCCCGGCATCCTGCGACGGTCCCCGCCTCCCCGCCGGGAGGAGACGACCGCGACCTCCTCGCCTCCCTCCCGGGCCCCCGGCTCCCGTGAGGCCGTGACCCCGTCGGCCCGTCCGGCTCAATCCAGCGAGCCAGCGAGGTCGTCTCCTCCGCTTGAGCGGCGAGCGCCTCTCCGGCATCCCGGTGATCCTGCGAGGCTACGACCTCCTCGCCTCCCTCCCGGGCCCCCGGCCCCGGCTCCCGCCTCCCGTGACCAGTGAGGCAGTGCCGCAGCCCGCAGTGACCTCCACGGCTCCACGACTCCACCTCCTCGCCAGTCGCCTTCCTCCCCGGCCCCGGCTCCCATGAGGCGTGAGGCCGTGAGCCCGTGACAGCATGACCTCCTCGCCTCCAGCTCCGGCCTCCCTCCCCGGCCCCGGCTCCTGTAGGCTGTAGACGGTAGTCCCGTCACCCCGTGACCCCGTCACCCCGACGGGCCCGGCCGTCCCCTCAGGCCCTCACGTCCGTCTCATTGGGTCTGTCAGTCTGTGAGACTGTGACAGTGACTCAGTGCCTCAGTGGGTCAGTGGCACCGGTGTGATTCTTCTAATCCCCTCTTTGTTTGATTATATTTTCAACATCCAGCATTTAATTCCCCTAATTTTGTTGCAATTTCTATAATTTTGTTACAATTTTTCTCTAATATTTTTTCTCTTTTATATTTTGTTACAATTTTAAAATATTTTATACTTATTAAAAATTTATTATTATTATTATTATTAAAAAAAGGCCTCATTTAGTAAGTTCGCCCTAGGCCCCCAAATGCATTGGGCCGCCCCTGTGTTTACCACTTCCGAATTGGGGTCTAGCGGTGGTTCATCCTAAGCTTTTCTTCTCATGGTGGGTGGTGGGTTGGGTTCCACAAGCAAATCTGTAAAGCCATCCTAAGCTTTTCCCTCTCACTCTCTCTCTCTCTCTCTCTCTCTCTCTCTCTTATGGCTCAATGGGGCACCATATACTTTCTGTTCCTCTTCGTGTTACTGGCAGAGTTGAGCTTTTCTTTTGATAATAGCTTTTAAATTTTTCTTTCTTCTTTCTGAGATATGACATTCATTTGGCAGTGACCCACTTTTTATGCTTCTTAGGCTTATATCATTTATATGGGAAGAAGATGCACTGACGACCTAGATGAGGTATTGAGACGGAATCACCAAATGCTCGTCGTTGTTCGTGGAGGAAGGTTTGAACAGGACTAATATAACAATTGCTTGGTAACTAAAATCTGTTGAATAGAGCTAATTTTTAAGTGCCCCGAATGGTTCTGGATTACTAAATCGCATCTTTCTATGCTATAGGGCTTGTGGATCAGTTTGTTACCCTTTCTCACCCGTTTCTCCTGAATTTTGATTTGTTGAGCTTGCTTAAAGGAAAGGTGCCACGGTGCTGTGAGGATGATCTCTGACATTTAAAGCTTGCTAAAAGAAAAAAATCATTGTAAATAATTTTTTTTAAAAAAAATAATTATAATGACGCTTTAAAACGTCGGTAACTAAAAAAATTACTAGTTAAAAGGCGACGCTTTCAAGCTTCGCTAATTGCTCGACACATAAAAGTGTCAAAGCGTCTCTAAAATGCGTCGCTAAAAATCACCCTTTAGCTCGATAAATTTTTTTTCTACTCCTATCTATCCGACGCTTATAAGCATTAGTATAGGCTTTAAAAAGTGTCAAAAAAGATAATTTTTTTTTGTAGTGGGTATTTTACCCACACATCACTTTCTACGTATCTTACTTGTTTATCATATGGTTATGAAAATCGTTTATGATCATAGCCGAGTTATCGTCAGCCGGAGAAAAGGTTTAAAAATTGAAGAATTCTCCAAGCTTCTATAAAGTTGGCCATGTGGCGAGCCTTAACTGTTTGGTCAAAGATTTTGTGACGAGCCCTCATTGATCGATTTGCAAGTTGACTGCGGTCGGTTTTGAAGAAGTGCATCAGACCCATCCTCACACCCATGAGTATAATTTAAGGACACAATCAGTTCAGTGATTGGGATGGCCCAGACTTGTTCAGCTAGGTGAGTTAATGAGAGGAATTGGGCACTAGCACGGGACCTGCACCTCCGGCCCGAAGTTATACCCGTACTTAATTTGGCTGCCAATCGCTAGCACAACATGCTAGATGTCTCATATAACGGAGAACTTCATCTGTATTACGGTGGTGATTCATGTTAGTCTGCTGATGAATCATAATGATTGAATTATAGGATCAGGTCCGGTTGTCTGTTCTGCTGGGTTGCGTGGAGCTGCCGCTCGACTTCCAAAACTCTGCCCCCGACCATGCGGTGGGTACGTAATCCAGCATCCATCTTGTCGTGTTGTTCAATTACATCGAGTCCTGGACTCTGACACCTTATCTATTTTACTTTTTATTTATTATCATCATCCATTTAATTTTCTTCAAAATAAAGACTTTCTGACAGTGTGGGCCAAATGTATACGTATTTAATAATAAAGAGGATTATGCCTCTCTATTCTTCTATCGTGCAGAAAAAGTTAATTGTATTCCCTGAAGTTACCGGCTACCTATTGTAAAGAGAGAGAGATGACACATATTAATATTTTAGACATTGATTCAAGGGGGACGATGGAATGGAAGTAAGTTGTCAACTTCCTACTAATTATTAAAAGTAATGATAAAATTTTTTTAGAAAAATATCCATTGTCTGCACGTGCCAAATCAGCCAAATACTTTAGGTTTTTTTCTTGTATTTACTATTAAGGCGGCAAATAAGCTGACATATTTTTAATGAAAACTCAGACTTATTTATCTCGAAAATATTTTTTTATTGTTACATCAAACGACCCATATAATTATAGTAAGAATATATAAAAAAATTAAAATACAATAAGACAAAAGCATCTGAGACAGCCTTTCTTCATCAGTCCAAAAAACTCCAAATGCTTCGCCAAAAAAAAACCATTCAGCAACTACATTAACTTTCTTATATATGCTTTGTCCTAAAGATGATACCATTACTAGCCATATTCTAGATGTCCTCAGTATTCTTAAAATATCTCCGAATCCAGCCGATTACAGCGACACCAAGAACAAGCTAAATGATCCAAATTTACTTAAGGAGAAGGTGCCAACCGGTTAACTTGCAGATTCCAGTTTGCCAGCCGAGCTTGACTCCCGGCCAGATGAATTGATTGGACATGGCCGAGATAAGGGCGCTATTCATGCCGAGCGTTGAATCGTGGCGCAGGGCTGCATCTCGCCACCTCATGGTGCAATCAACCTAAACCTTTTTCGTCCGCATGCACAGTGTACATGATCCACGCGTCGCAGATGGTACCACTCCTTACTCTAAACCGAATGAAGGCCGTCCATCAGCAACAGTGGTGCGTTAAAATCTAAAGCCCCTTGCCCCCCTTGGTACGAGGATGGCCCATAACGCATTGCCGTCCGCCGCTTGGCGCCATGCATGCAGTCGATTACTAGTATAACTCTTTTCAATTTCATATCGAGAAAGGATATATTATATATTAAATTATATATACACCATAGTTGGTCTTTGTTGCTACTTTACGGTAGTCTCTACTGCAGCCAAAAAACGCAAAAAAAATCGAAAATATAACAAAGGGTGGGTGGGAGAAACGGGCAGCACGGCAACGCTAGAGAGCAGCAGGCCGTTCACCTGAACAAAAGGGACGAGGCCGGCGGCGGCTCGTTGAGATCGAAGGGCAGACCCCTCCCCACGGCGCCGAAGAAGGGCGCGCCCGCCGGAGGTGCCTCCGGCGCCGCAACCATCCCCAATCCCGGAGGGCAAGACCCGCCTCCCCCGAATCCTCCCAGCATCAATGTCGTCGACGGCGGGAGAGACCCCATCGCCGCGGCAACCGCCTGTGGCCTTGGCGCCGGCGGCTGCGGCGGGCCCATCCAGATGTGGCAGGGGAGGTTGAGGTCGAGGCTGAGGTGGGACGTCGGCGGGGGCGGAGGAAGGGGGAAGTTGGTCTTGGCCTTGGCGCCGCGGAGGGAGCGGGCGGCCTGGTCGTAAGCGAGAGCGGCCTCCTCGGGGGTGTCGAAGGTCCCAAGCCACACCCGCGTCTTCTTCCACGGATCCCTTATCTCCGCCGCATACCTCCCCCACGGCCTCTTCCGAACGCCGCGGTAGTGCCCCTCTCCTCGACTTCCCATTTGTTTTCAAGGACAAGAAAGAGAGAAGAAACAAGCAGACCAGGATGAGGCAGAGAGTCGTGGTATCGAAGATGTATATGTAATATATTATAAGGTGGGTCCCATTGTTAGCGACGGCGGTGGGCAGTTTTCAGACGTGGTGGGCAGTTTTCAGACAAGAAGAGAGAAAGGAGGGTAAGACGGGAAAGCGAGTCTTTGGGTGGTGGCTCCTCTCTGGTTTCGCTCTCCAAACTCCAATCTTCTTCCATCTATAGGGTAGAAGAGGCGCACAGAGCCAGAGGCACAACCCGGGGGCAGGGGCAGAGAGAGAGAGAGAGAGAGAGAGAGAGAGAGAGCCGCCGTCTGATTTGACGCTTCGCAGGCGCTCTCACGTGACCCCGCCCAACCCCAACCTGCGGCCTGACGTCAGCCCAACCGCACCCCACCTGCTGTACGGTCTGACGAGCGGCGCCTGCCATCATTTTCTCTTCCTCTCTCTTTCGTTCCACCCTTCCCTCTTCCCATCCCCTCTCTCCGTGTCTTTCCATCGTCAGTCGTCAGATAAAGCGTATGGAATCAGGCGAGGAGGCAAGGGACTCGGAGCAGGGGGCTGATGATAGTATAGAGGTAGTGGAATTGGGTAAGGGTTCGTGTCGAGCAGTGAGTGCTGCTGTGCCTCGGGGGGCCTGCTGTGGCTGACGACCACGTGGAGGACAGCGTCGTCGTGTCGTGGTGCGGGAGCACGACGGCCGAACCAAACCAACCGCGTTCCATTTCCTGGACGGTGGCACGGGCCCGCTCACTGCGAGCCTCTAACTCCAGTCCCCACAGCATCGTACACCAACTCCTCTTCTACACGTGGCTTCTTCCTCCTGAAACGTGTCGAGGACTTGGACTTTGATTGATTGCGGTTGAAGGAGTTGTGCAAGTTTGGTGTTGTCGCGGAGGGAGGGGATGGGGGCAGCGAAGGGTGGGGAAGCGAGAAAGAGATAGCGGTATTTGCGGGTGCGGGATGAGAAAGGGTTGCACGGGATGCACGCAGGTACGCTACGCCGCATGGTGGACTTTGGATGCACACCGGGTGCGTCGTGGAGTTTGGGGTCGGCGCGACCAAGTACACGCCATTGTGGGGCCATCTGGGTCTGGCCCGCTTTGATCTCCGGGATCAGAAGCGGATTCCGCCTTTCATATTCTGTGCGAAGACTTGCTCATGTTTTGTGCAACACGTGTACCGCCTACAGATTAATATGGTTTTCTGTTGGCCATTGGTCGTGTTGTTAGTTGGTGCTTCATGGGAAGTGCTTTTGTATCGATGGGCCCAGCAATCATATTTTTCAGTGGGAAAAGCTGCTTCTTTCTGGCTCAGTCCTCCTTGTTTCAAACCCGTTCATATTTCAGCTTGAAGGCGAGGGCTACTATAGCTGGGCAGGTTCATTAATGACATAGAACACACGTTAACCATATTTGGTCGTCTATTTCTAGTCATCAATGGTAGAGGTATTATTATTAGCTAAGCAGCATGAAGCAATAAATTAACCACAATGGCTCTAGTGACTAACCACGTTAACCATATTTGGTCGTGACAGCTTTTTGACCACCGGGTGGAAACATTAGAAGAGCTGGCTAGGGTCCATGCATGCGTGGCTATGTTTCTTTGGGTGTATGATGCGTTGTGAGCCACATGTGAGATGACGCTTCCTTTATTCAATTTATATGAGTATTAGCATGTGATGTTGCCATGAGAGGGGACACGAAACACGCATACTTGCATCATCTGCATTGCATGATCACCGAGGCTCGAGTGCACTACTTTTTTGAATCTTTATTTGTCATAGTCCCTATGTGCTCGAGTAACTCGCCCAAATAGACACCAAACTAGCAGTGCCTCTCACGTAGTTGAAGTCTATTAAGATTAGCAAATAAGGAAGGAATATATAGCAAAATTAGCTTAAAGAAGATGTTTCCATATGAACAATGTGTGCAAACAAAAGATGTAAAAGCAGATTCTATATATAATATTAAGGTTGTCTATCATAATATAGGTATTAAGAATTTAGATAGACCATACCTTGTAGAAGTTCGAACACATCTTATATATCCAGGACATTCAGGTTGAATTAGTTGCAAGATCTGACAGTTGAGAATGCAGTCATGTAGTAGAAAACATTTTTCTTACCATAGTAGTGCAAGTAGCTTATAGCTTCCAAGAGTATAATTAGATTAGGTCAAGTCAACCTATCATGGGTGCATTAGTTTTGGTCCAAGACCCAAAATATATCTAACAATCCCACTTGCACATAATGGGCTTGTCATCATCAAATCAAACTCTGAAGATCCTCTACATCTGTCCATCCTATAAGCTATTCATGATACACGCTGTTGCTGGAATTTGGACCCGGGGGGCGTCACTGGCTAAAAAGGGGGAGCTCCGATTGGTGGCGTGCCAGCGAGCGAGATCCTCCGAGGGACCTGCAAGAAGCCGGTGGCTGGGGTTTCCAGCGCCGGTCCTCCGATACGTAAGTCAGAGAGAGGGCTTTTGTGGAGAAGGAGATAAGTTGCATGTAGAGAAAAATATTCAGATCCTTCCCAAGGGAAGAAGTCCCTCCCTTTTATAAGAGGGGTGTCAGGGTTACCTGTGACTGGACGTGACTGTGTGAATTAATAGGTTACCATCATAATCGGGCGCGATCGTGCGCATTAATGAGTTGCCGTGGGGCGACTGAACGAGATGGAGTGACGCATTAATGAGTTGTCGTGGGCGATTGAACGGGACGGAGTGGCGCATTAATGAGTTGCCGTGGGCAACCTCACGGGATGGAGTGGGTCAACGAGTTGCCGTGAATGATCTGAGATTTTGAGTAAGCTGGAGGTCCATGGAGATCATGCGCATCTAATTGCTAACAATTGCTCAGGCGGAGATCACGGAATTAGATTCCAAATGAGGGAAGGAGGAGCTTGATTCCCGATGGAGTGGAGAGGTCCGCTTCAGCCTTTGATCAGGTCTTTTTTGGACTGGAGATCGGGCTCAGTTTGGCTGAAATCAGGGTTGCTAGGCTACGCGTCCCGAGGCTGGGCGCCTTTGAGGTCGGCCGCCTTGAGGTCGGGCGCCTCTGAGGTCGGGCGCCTTGAGGTCGCTGCCGCTTCGCCCGTCGTCACGTGCCGACAGTACCTCCACGTGTTTTGGGGCAGCCCATTTTTTCCTCAACACTACCTCCGATTTCCGAGTTCGAGTAGCCCACGAGCTCGGATGAAGAAAGTAATTATCATGCCGGTGGGATTGGGCAGCTTTAAATTGCTCTGCCATTCCGCGCGCTTTAGGGTATCTTTAAAGAAAGGCGATGTCCCTTCACTTTTCGAAGTAGCTTGGGGCCGCAGGTTCATAATGAGGTCCCGGGATTCGACGGGACGCCACTTCGATTCTGCTTTTAAAGCATCGATCCAGGTTGATATACCGCTTTGGTTTCCGAGGCCGACACATAGCGTGATCCAGATGGAAGGCGGGATCTGATTCTATCAATTTGAGCCATTGGGAGGGTCTATATAAATCCTCATTCTGACCCTAAGGGCTCTCGTTTGGCCGATGTTGTTGTTGTTTCTTCTTCTGCTTTCTTTTTCCTTGTTTTTTGATCTTCGTTTAGTTTCTTCTTGCGGCACTCCGAGGCGTTTTCCGACGGTCATCTCGATCCCCCACCTTTGAGTCATCGGCACCTTCGGTGAAAACCTCAGTAGGTGCTTCTCTCCCGTTTGCTCGGAGGATTTTTATCTTTTTTCCTCTTTGTATTCTTTCTTTTTTGCTTTTCTTTTGGGGATGGGTCGTGGCCCGGATGAAGTTGGGTCCACTTTGGCCGAGGAGGAGTTAGAATTGATCGGCGAGTGGTTTTTTCCTCGGCGCGGGTTTCGTCTGGAACCCATGGGGTCAGAGGATCGGGTGACGAGGCCTCCTCCAGGTCGGATCGGGGTGTACGTAGAGACACTCTGGGCCGGCCTGTGATTCCCCTTACATGGGTTCATGAACGAGCTCCTAGCGGCATACCAGCTTGTCCCAACACAGCTTGCTCCGATTGTGTGGAGGATCATCATCGATTTTCTTGTACACGAGATACCGACCTCGGTAAATGTCTTCCGCCGGTGTTTCATGTTGTTGTCCAACCCGGCGGACGGGGAGTGGCTTTACCTTGCCCTTCGAGGCGCTAAGTCATTCTTTCAAGGTGCTCTTTCCTCCATTCATGGGTGGAAGGAGAGACTTTTCTTTATTTCCTCTAAGGGCACGTGGGGATTCGACCCCAGATGGGGGCAGCCCTGACTCAAGGCCGCCAACAAGCTCCCCAAACTTTCAAAGAGCGAACAGAAGACCCTCGACGCTCTTTACGGCCTCGAGGAGAACATTCTTCTGAACGAGCTCCTAAGCGAGGTGGCTTTAGTGAATGTCGGCCTGAGCTCGGCGCGCCCTCAGGGTAAGAGCGGTTATGTTGCTTTGTTCTGTCGCTTTTTATCTTATTTGTTTTGCTTCTTCTCTTCTTCTCTCTCTCTCTTTTATCATCACTCTTTGGTGACGACCTCACATCCGGGCTTCTCTTTTTTCATCTTTTTAGATATTTCGGGGATGGTAACCAGAAACGCAGCTCTTTACGCCCGGTACAAGAAGAGGGCAGCCGAGGCCAGTGGGGTTCCACCCGAGCCCCGGAAGAAGGCTAGGTCCTCGACGGCCGCAGCTGCCGAAGCGAGTGCCCCGGGGACCGGAACTTCCGACCCCATCCGAAAGGAGGTTCCGCCTACTAAGCGTGCAGGCTCAAGTTTTGCGAGGACTCCCGCGGCCCTCGCTTGCCCAGCTCCTATTACTCAGCGACTCAGTCGCCAAGTCATCCGGTTGCGGTGCTTGGGCCCTGAGCCAGGCAGCGGTCTCGAGGTTCCGAGCTCATGTCTACCGAGCTCGGCGAGACCCAATCTTTCGGGTTCTTCGAGGGCTGAGACCCATCCGAAAAGGCGGCTGTACTGCCCGGAGTGGGCCGTCTTCGAGGCTGACTCAGCCCTCCACAATGGCCAGATCGTGCGTCAAGTATTCCGCGTCGCGCTGCTTCCGGCCGATCGAGCCGAGTTTGAGGCTGCAGACTTGAACAGCCTTATTGATGGAACCTACTGCTCCGCCATTCGGGTAAGTTAGCTTCTTGCCTTAACTTCCATATTCTTTCGAACCCTTGATCTCGACTCATTCCTTTATTTTTTTCTTTACAACATCTTCATGAGATCGACATATTGATTTACGTGACGGCCAATTATCGAAATAAGGCTCGGAGGAGCAAAAGGGCGCAGAAGGAGGCCGAGAGAAGGCCTTGCGAAGCCGAAGCATCACAGAGGGAGGCCCTTGCGAGGACGGAGGCCGTCGAGGTCGAGCTTTGATCAGCGATTGCGGAGCTTGAGGAGGAGAAGGCCATGCATGTTTTGGCCAGGTCAAAGCTGCGCGCCTCCGAGGCGCGTCTGGTCGAAGCCCGCTCTACGATCGCTGGCTATCAACATGAGGCGGGGGTCGCCCGGCTGAAAATCGAGCATCTTGAGGCTTGAGAAAAAAGGACTTTAGAGCAAGCCCAAAATGCGGTGCAACTCTTCCGGGAGTCAGAAGAGTTCCGCGACTTGATGGAAGAAGAGGCCGTGGACGGGCTTATCCGCAGCTTCGAGGACTTTCGGAGGCAGATGCGGCAGATCTGCCCTCAGTACGATCTTAGTGGTCTTCAACCCGACAGGGGGATCGTCGAGGGCGAGGGCGAGCCCGAGGGTCCGATGGACGGCGGTGCAGCTAGCGGCACGCCTGCGAGCTCTGAGGCTGAGCAGAAAACCGTCGAGGCCAAGGCCGAAGCGGTCGAGCAGACCGCTCAGGAGGCTCCCCAGGAGAAGTTGCCGGAGGCACCTCTGAAGGAGCGTCTGAAGCTGCTCCCGAGGCCGCTGATAGAGCCTCGTCCGAGGCTTGTGGAGACAGAGCGACGGAGCAACCTGTAGTGGCTCCTGCTAGTTCCAGCGTGATCGTCGTAAACGACTTGGAGCCCGACGCCGAGGCTACTGCTGCTCTCGAGATGCCCTAGGCTTTAGCTCTTTTCCTTTTTCTTTTTCTTTTTGTAAGTGAGGTCGGCCATCACGACCATTGTATGGCCGGGTAGGTCGGCCTATTCGTCAAGTTTTGTAATTGGCCTTAGGGCTCTTTATCAATGAAAAATCTTCTTTCTCAATCTTGTGTTTGCTTTCATAACAAACTTCCATCTTAGCTGCTTGAGTTGAACTTTTGTTTGGCAAATTTTCACCAAGTCTCCAGGTTCGGCACTTGGAGGAATCTGCCTATCTCTAGGCTTAGCCTCATTAGCCCCTTGGGCTCGGGCTCCGGTAGAATATGCTAAGTATCTAGGCTCGATTTACTCGGAATATTTCAAGTCCTTGGGCTTGGTTTTTGGAAGAATTTGCTAGGCCTTTGAGCTCGGATTCGATAGTGTAGGTCGAGGTCAAGTTGCTGTCGGAGCTTACACGCTCTTTGAAATTGAACTTCGTCGAGGTATTGCAAGGCAGAACTGAAAGTTGGGTCCACGGTCGATGTGACAGGGTATCCCCGAGCTTGGCCGAGACATAATCAGGTAGGGCTTAAGGTCGTCGTAGTCGAACGAGGTTAAGGAGTCTGAACTGGGACGGGACTCCGAGCCGAGCTAGAGGATTATACGCGGGGCCGCAGGAGCGCGGGACCTCGATTTGGGGATTCCGAGCTTCGGCGAGCCTTTGTCGGAAGCGTCGAATGCTGTCGAAATATTGCGGAGATGCCGTGAAGAAGCCTTGGAGATGCCGTCACGAGGTCAAGGGAGCTCGAGCTCGCTGTCGACTTCGTGATGCTTTCCAAGGCCGAGGGAGCTTGGGCCGCTGTCGACTCAGCGGGGCATCTCGACCTCAGTCGACGGATCATGCACGAGGTCGAGGGAGCTCGGGCTTGCTGTCGATCCTACGATACTTCCCGAGGTCGAGGGAGCTTGGGCTAGCTGTCGACTCAGCGGGGCATCTCGACCTTAGTCGAGGGATCATGCACGAGGTCGAGGAAGCTCGGGCTCGCTGTCGACCCCACGATGCTTCCCGAGGTCGAGGAAGCATGGGCTTGCTGTCGACTCAGTGGGGCATCTCGATCTTAGTCGAGGGATCATGCACGACATCGAGGGAGCTCAGGCTCGCTGTCAACCCCGCGATGCTTTTTGAGGTCGAGGGAGCTTGGGCTCGCTGTCGACTCAGCGGGGCATCTCGACCTTAGTCGAAGGATCATGCCCAAGATCGAGGAAACTCTGGCTCGTTGTCGACCCCGCGATGCTTCCCGAGGTCGAGAAAACTTGGGCTCGCTGTCGACTCAGCGGGGCATCCCGAGATTGGTCGGGATCTTTGATGGAGATCGAGATCGAGCTCGATGTTAGCACTATATGAAGCGTCTCAAACTGGGCTGGGGCATTCGAACTTGGCCAGGCATCCAAGTTTGGTCGGGCGTCCTGAAGTCCATAAGTGGATCAACATCAGGAAGAGTATTGACTAATTAAAGGAGAGCTGCAAATAAATTAATATAAGGGGGGAGCGTCAGCTGTGTTTCCAAACATCGAAGACCTCTGAGGGCTTTACTGATAGTACATCTGAAGATTTTCGGAGTTCTAGCTTCAAGGAATAAGAGGCCCTTCAAGAGACTCCAATTTGTATGCTCCGGGCTGCTGGACTCGTGCAATTCGGTATGGCCCCTCCCAATTTGGGGCAAGCTTCCTCTGCTCAGTAGGTTGAGAAGCTTCAGCTTTTCTCATGACAAGGTCTTCCACCTTGAAGAGCTTGGCCTTTACCCTGGAGTTGTAGTACTGTGCCGCTTTCTATTGATATCTCATCATGCGGACTCGAGCGGCTTTTCTGGTTTCCTCGACAAGGTTCAAGTTACTCCTGATCTGAGACGAGTTGGAGGCGGCATCATAACTCTCCACCCTCAGTGAGGGGAGCTCGATTTTCAAGGAGATAACAGCTTCCATTCCGTACGCCAGGTTGAAAGGGGTCTCGCCGGTGGAGAGTCGAAATGTAATTCTGTAGGCCCAGAGAATATTGTAGAGATCTTCGACCCATTGTCCTTTGAATCAGTTGAGTCAAGCCTTGAGCCCCTGAAGGATGGTGCGATTTGTCACCTCGGTCTCTCCATTTATCTGTGGATGGGCGATCGAGGTGAAGCAGTGGTCGATGCCGAGCTTGGAGCAAAATTTCCTAAAGCGGGCATTGTCGAACTGACGGTCGTTGTCAGATATAAGGATGCGGGGGAGTCCAAATCTACTGATTATTGACTTTCAGATAAAGTTCCGCATCTTTAGCTCGGAGATCCGGACCACCGGTTCAGCTTCGACCCATTTGGTGAAGTAGTTGATGGAGACAACGAGAAACTTTCTCTACCTGGTAACTAAGAAAAATGGTCCCAAGATGTCGATCCCCCATTGGGCAAACGGCCAGGGAGCGCTGATCGAGGTCAGCAGGGCTGAGGGTCGGCACTAGATGTTGGCGTTTTGCTGATACCGATCACACATTCGGACGAAGTCTAATGCGTCCTTTTGAAGTGTGGGCCAATAATATCCTTGGCGCAGAATTTTGTGGGCCAGTGCTCGTCCTTCTAAATGGTTCCTGCAGATCCCTTTATGAACCTCTCGCATGGCATAGTGTGTCTCTGACGGACGGAGACATCTGAGGAGGGGAGAAGTGAACGACCTACGGTAAAGCTTGCCTTCATATAGAATGTATCGGGAGGCTTGACGCCTGATTCGACGGGCCTCAAGCTCATCATTGGGAAGGATTTCGTTCTGCAGATAGCCGACGAATGCGTCCATCCAGCTCGGCTCAGGCTCGATGCAGAGAGCTGGCTCGGGCTCCTCGGTTCTGGGCATTTAGAGATAATCAAGTGCTGTGGTCTTCGGAAGCTCACTCATGTGAGAAGTCGCTAGCTTCGATAATTAGTCCGCTCTTGTATTTTCTGCTTTGGATATGTGCTGGATGTTGAAGGAGCCCAATGAGGACGTGAGGTCTCGCACCTTTTGGAGATATTTCTGCATTGACGGTTCTCTTGCTTCAAAGTCTCCTAAAATCTGGCTCACAACCAGTTGGGAGTCGCTGAAGATCTTGAGGTTCTCGACCTTCAGCTCCCTTGCCAGCTTGAGCCCGGCGATGAGTGCCTCGTACTCCGCTTCATGTTCGAGACGGAAAACTCGAAGCGTAGGGCCTGCTCTGCGACTATCCCATCCGGGCTAGTGAGAATGAGGCCTGCTCCGCTACCCCCCGAGGTCGAGGAGCCGTCTACATGCAGAGCCCATGGTTGTCCCGTGGTTTCCTTCGTTGGCGTGAGCTCGGGCTCGGGATCATCCGGCAAAGTGCATTTCACAATAAAATCGGCGAGCACTAGGGCCTTGACTGCTGCCTTGGGTGATACTCGAGGTCGAACTCCCCAAGCTCGACCGCCCACTTAGCAATCCTCCC
Organism: Phoenix dactylifera; assembly: GCF_051530095.1. Lineage (NCBI taxonomy): Eukaryota > Viridiplantae > Streptophyta > Magnoliopsida > Arecales > Arecaceae > Phoenix > Phoenix dactylifera. The sequence continues at coordinate 18,847,510 of NC_143198.1, read as the reverse complement.
CACACGATCTGATCGTTGCAGGATCTGCTTCATAGGTTGGTCGATCAATATGGCCATAGTATGGGCCTGGAAGTAGGGTCGGAGCCTTCGAGCTGAGATGACCAACGCGTAGATTATCTACTCCAGCTTAGAAGATCGGGTCTCAGCTTCCCTCAGGACCCGACTGGTATACTATATCGATCTCTGAAGCTTGTCTTCTTCTCGGACCAGGACCGAGCTTACCGGTACCGGAAAGACGGCCAGGTACAAATAGAGGGGCTCGCCTTGCTGGGGCTTTGTGAGTAATGGAGGGGAGGCAAGAAGGCGTCTGAGCTCTTCGAAGGCTTGCTGAGATTCCTTCGGCCATAGGAAGCTTTTCAGCCGCTTGAGAATTTTGAAGAATGGGAGGCACCGCTCGGCCAACCTGGAAACAAATCTTCCTAGGGCTGCTACTCGTCCGGTAAGCCGCTTTACCTCCTTGACTATTTTTGGCAGCATCCTTTCTCGCAGTGCTCGGATCTTCTCGAGGTTCGCTTCGAATCCTCGCTGGGTTACCATGAAACCGAGGAAGTTGCCCGAGGTGACTCCGAAGGCATATTTGGTGGGGTTGAGCTTCATTTGGTATTTCCGGAGAATGGAGAATGCTTCGTCAAGATCGGTTATGTGATGCTCAGCCGTCCGGCTCTTTACTAGCATGTCGTCTATATAGACCTCCATATTTTGGCTTATTTGATCTTTAAAGATCTGGCTGACCAGCCTCTGATATGTCGCTTCGGCATTCTTCAGTCCGAATGGCATCCTTTATAGCAGTAGAGGCTCTTGTCGGTGATGAAGGCCGTCTTTTCCTCATCCTCGGGCACCATTCGGATTTGATTATACCCCGAGAAGGCATCCATGAAGGTCAGCAGCTGGTGTTTCAGGATGGAGTCGATGAGCTGGTCGATACTGGGAAGAGAAAAACTATCCTTTGGGCAGGCTTTGTTCAAGTCGGTGTAGTCCACGCACATGCGCCATTTTTCATTGGATTTCTTCACGAGGACTACATTGGCAAGCCATTCAGGATAGGAGACCTCTCGGATGAAGCCGGCCTCGAGGAGATTGTCGACCTCCTCGACCGTTGCTCATTGTCGTTCCGGCGCAGAGCTCCGCTTCTTTTGCCTTATGGGTTTGCAAGTTGGCTTCACCTTAAGTCGGTGAACCATAACCTCAGGATCTATCCCCAGCATATTCGTGGGCAACCAGGCGAAGATGTCCAAGTTGGACTGGAGGAACCCGATCAGGCGATCTCGCTCGCGAGAGCTCAGGTCGGAGCCGATTTGCATGGTTAGCTCTAGGCGGTCCCTTCTCAGGAGAATTTGGGTGAGGAGCTCAGCGGGTTCCACTCGCTCCCCCTTGGACTCATCCCGTACTTCCAGGGTTTCAATGGGCAGCGCCTGGTCCGAGGCTTGTGCTGGTGCTTCGATCGATGGCCCTGCTTGGCTTGGCTCTTCAGCCGGCTGCTTTGCTTTGAGGGTGGTCATGTAGCATTGCTTGGCTGCCATCTGATCCCCACGAACCTCGCCTACTCCTTGTTCAGTAGGAAACCGCACAAGCAGGTGGCATGTCGAGACTATGGCTCGGAGAGCGTTGAGTTTCGGTTGCCGGAGGATGGCATTGTAGACTGAAGGCAGGCGGACTACAAGGAAGTCCGTCTTTACGGTGCTCTCTCGAGGGGCGAGCCCAACCGTGACAAGTAGGCTAACTATACCTTCAACCGGGACTAAGTCTCCGGTGAACCCGACTAGTGGAGCGTTCATTCTCCAGAGATGGTCTTTCGTCATCCCCATTTTTTGGAAGGCATCGTAATACAAAATATTTGCTGAGCTTCCATTATCAACCAGGATACGCTTTACATCAAATTTATTTATAATCATGGAGATGACCACAGCGTTATCATGAGGAGTCTTAACTCCTTCTAAGTCCTTGTCCGAGAATGAGATAGCTTTAGAAGTGCGTGGACGCTTCAAAGGGGACCCTCTCCCGGTTGGTTCCTCAGCCGAGCTCCCTTCGGCTGGGCCTCTTCCAATGGTGTTGATGGTGCCGGCAATGGGCTTGTTGTCATTTGGATTCTCAGGCGGCGCAGCGTTCTCTGCCAGCCTCTTTTCCTCGCGCCAATTTTGTGCAAACCGATTGAAAACCCCACGGTGAATGAGTGCCTCAATCTCATCTCAGAGCTGGAAGCACTCTTTTGTGTCATGGTCATGGTCTTGGTAGAAGCGGCAGTACTTCCTAGAGTAGCGTCGTGCTTCTGTTTCTCGCATCAGGGGTGGAGGTCGAAGATAGTCTCGGCCTTCTATCTCCATAATGATTTCCGCCCGAGGTGTGTTAAGGGGAGTATAGTTCTCGTACCTCCCCGGGGGGATCCGTGGTCGGGGTGGAGATCTTGGTCGAAGTGGAGATCTCGATCGAGGCTGCGCCCACGGTCGAGGTGGGCTCCTTAACCGAGGTAAATTTTTCTCTCGGCGGGGGGACTGGCTTCCCGGGCGGCCGCGCTCCTCGCGGCATCTTTTCTGCTTCTTCGGAGCCAGCTCGGTCGCACCCCGTCTGGAGACAATAGCCTCCTTGGCCTTCGTATACTTTCGAGCTCGGGCCAACATTTCGATGCGGGAAAATTCTTCTCGACAGAGAAGAGGAACCTGTAGGACCATGCTCCAGTCTTCAGTGCTGACATAGCTATCGACTGGTCGAGCTCGCGAACCTCCCAGGTTGCGGCGGTGAAGCGGTCGAGATGGTCTTTAAGAGACTCTCCCTCCTTTTGCTTAATATCAAGAAGGGAGTCTGATATTCGCCACTGACGTCGGCTGGCAGCAAAGTTGATGGCGAACTGCCTGTCGAGCTGCTCGAAAGAGGATACTGTGCTCGGCTTCAGTCCGGAGAACCAAAGTCGAGCCATTCCCCTAAGAGTCGCTAGGAAGGCCTTGCAGAGCACGGCCTCCGAGGACCCTTGGAGTGCCATAAGGGCTCGGTAGCTTTTCAAGTGGTCGAGGGGGTCAGTAGTCCCAATGTAGAGCTCTACTTGGGGCATTTTGAACCTCAGTGGAACCGGTTCATCCTCAATCTGGCACGAGAAAAGTGACTTGGTGGTGAACTCAAAGTCACCCTCGCGCCTTGCCTTCTGACTGTGGAGTGCCTCAATCTGGCGTCCAAGCTTCTCGACCTTCCTGTCGACTTTTCCGTCCTAGAGAATTGCCACGGTTGTCTGCTCCGGTGCTGGTTGTTCTGGAGCTGATTCGGCCTCCGAAAACTGTGGCCTTCTATCCGGATTTCTCCCTAACGGCTCTCTTCGAGGAGACACTCGGGCCGAATCTTGGTAGCAGCAGCGCTCCTCATTGTTAACCCTTGAGGAGCCATGAAGATTTTGGCCTTGGGGCAGCGGTCCGTCGGGAGGGAGCACCGACTGAACCTGAACTTATGAAGGCGGCATAAGAGAGGCTTCCACGCATTGCAAGCCTTGGACTGCCGCCACCAGGGCTTGAACTAGATGCGCCAGGAGGTTGAACTGCTCTGACTAGACTTAGGGGATCGCATCCGCCGGAGATCTTGATGGTGAGTTCTGGACTGAGGGTCCGTGACTTGGTGCAGGGTGCCGGGAGGCGTTGGAGACTCCTTTACTTCTTAGCTTCATGGCCACAACTCGGGCCCTTCTTCTAGCGCCAACTGTTGCTGGAATTTGGACCCGGGGGCGGCCACTGGCTAAAAAGGGGGAGCTCCGACTGGTGGCGCGTCGGCGAGCAGGATTCTCTGAGGGACCTACAAGAAGCCGGTGGCCGGGGTTTTCGGTGCTGGCCCTCCGATGCTTAAGTTAGAGGAAGGCCTTTTGTGGAGAAGGAGATAAGTTGCATGTAGAGAAAAATATCCAGATCCTTCCCGAGGAAAGAAGTCCCCCCCTTTTATAAGAGGGGTGTCAGGGTTACCTATGACTGGACATAACTGTGCAAATTAATGGGTTACCTGAAGGAAAAAAAATTTCGAGTTGTCCGATAAAATCGAACGCCAGGCATGAAAATCAGTTTTAAATTTTTTTTTATTTTATTTATAACAATTATAAATATTAACTTTAACTTTTATGTAAAATTACCTCAAGCCCGCAGCGGAAGTTGGTCGAGGTAATCTGGATCTGGATCTGGATCTAGATCCCTGAAGGTAGCTTTGCTAGGCCTGGATTTGCAAGCCCTCTACTTCGCACGCACGTCAAGCTTCGCAAGAAGGTTGGATGATGTATTTACCCATGCAAAACAATCTTTTGCAAAAGGGCCCTTGGAAGAAAGAAAATCCAGAAAAAGGACTTTCCCTTTTCTGTTTCTTTCTTTCTTCTCTTTCTTTCTTTCTTCGGTTTCTTTTCTCCCATTTCTTCACAGCACGCCTAGGCCGAACAGACACCCGTCTCTTGATCCTGATCACAGAGGGAATGGAAGGGAGGAGAGGACACCAGACCTGGGCCGAACTCTAAACCACCAGAGAGAGAGGACTCCTTCCTCACTCTTCTTCTTCTTCACAGAATCAACCTATCTCTCTGTCTCACGTTTTCTTCCCAAGAAAAATTCTCTCTCACACCATTCGAGAGGAAACGGTGGCCTACAAATAGGCCAACGCTGAGAGGAGTTAAGAGGCGTAAATGGTCTAGCGTTATTGAATTCATTCATTATCAAATATGAATGAATTTGATAACGATTGTTTCAAAAACAACCGTGGAATAGAACAGCGATTCATGTCAATTATTGCCGGATTTCAAAAATCAAACTGAACTGGAATGTTGTCGGTTCAAAACCGCACATTCCGGTCCAATCGGCCTTCTGGCCGGAGGCCGGTTGGCCGCGCAATCGCCGGTCCAAAGGGTCACGGACGCGTGAAACAGAGCTTCTCTATTTCATGCGTCCCAACCTCCCAGGTAAGAGTCGCGGCTCACAAAAAAGAAAGCTAATGGTCCATGAGGGGAAGCGGTCCACGGGTCCATGAGTACCATTCACGGTCAGTAGCCACTCTAAATGGGAAAAGTCAGCTTGTGATACAAATGGGTTAGCCAATTTAATCATAAGTTAGCCTATTTGGTTCTAAACCAAATTTGCAGCCCATTTGATTGAATTTTTGATCCGGAAAAATTCCACATGAGTCTGACTCATGGGAGATTCAATTGGGTCTAGTTTCGGCTCGATCCAAGTCTGACATAGATCAGAACAAATACGAAATTAAATCCCAATTAAATTGTGATCGAGCCCAATTACACTAATTTAGACCCAATCAAATCCAATCTCAACAATTGAGTCCTAATCAAGTTCAATTTCATTAATTGAAACTTGATTGACCCAAAATACAGACTTAATTAGTTGTTCATCCATGAAATTTAGCATGTACCTCATGTTCAATGCTACCTGAATATAGACAGAACCAAATTCCAAATGACCCACAATTTAATTCTTAATTAAATTGAGTCAAGACCTTCCTACTTAACTTGACTAATGTGCGTGACTCCGATAGGTTCGAACACTAAGCCGGTAGTACATGGACTACTCCATGCACTAATCGAGGTGACCATCTAGCAATGATACCCGACGTCCGGATAGGTCGAATATGCAAAGCAACATTCAAGAACCTAGGCATATGGTTATTGCATAATTCATCCCTATGACCATCGATGCTCAAGATGACTTCAGAGTGGACTGTCGAACTCTGGGTCCGGTCATCCATAGTGTATTTCAAATAATCAAATCAAGTGACCTATCACTTGGTTTACCCTGGCCAAGATTTTACTGAATTGAAATACAGTAAGACATCAACTCCTAAAATCTGGAGCGGTCAATCCCATCTTGACTCATACACAAACTTCGCGAGTACTTGACTGCACCCAGCATCCTTCCGATCCCTGAATTAGAAATTCAGGTCATCCAGTGCCTAAGTACAGTGAGTTGCTTGCAAGTCACCGTGACAGTCTCAGGTCTAAGGGGTACTTATGCCCATATGCTTTGCGAGCTAACTCCCGACAGTGGAGTGCTACGCAGGTGAGTCACTGTTCAGTGATGATGTACTCCTACATCTCACCTGTATGCCATACAGTGTCTCCACACTCCTTGGTTTAAGAGGACAACCAACTAAATGACACACAACGACCTATACTTGACATAGCTATTGTCCAATTGACAGCTCATCATTTGGTCGCGAATTGGTTTAAGGACTAAATGATAAAACCTCTTTTATTCACTAAATTAGTCCTAAGGACTTCATCACAATACACAGGAGTTCAATTTGAAGATGTAACACTTGTGATGAATAGAAAATTACCAGAATAAATTTTTATTCATTTTAATAAAATGTATACATAATCCAATTTCTTACAATTAAAATTTGGCTTTGGGACACAATTCCCAACAACTCCCACTTGGACTAAAGCCAATTTGTGCAGTATCTTATACCCATCTTCGATTTGTGATAATCGAACTCCTTTACAGAAAGGGCTTTAGTGAATGGGTCAGCTAGGTTCTCCTTTCCATCGATCTTCTGAAGATTGACGTCACCTCGTTCCACGATCTCTCGTACAAGGTGGTAGCGACGCAGAATGTGCTTGGTCCTGTGGTGAGACTTTGGCTCCTTTGCTTGTGCAATGGCTCCAGTATTGTCACAATACAACAGAACTGGACCATTGATTGAGGGAGCAACACCAAGTTGATTTACAAATTTCTTGATCCAAACAGCTTCTTTTGCCGCATCTGATGCAGCAACATACTCTGCTTCGCATACGGAATCGGCTACTGAATGCTGCTTAGAACTTTTCCAGCAGACTGCTCCTCCATTCAGGGTAAACACAAATCCTGACATACTCTTACTGTCATCATGGTCTGACTGAAAACTAGAGTCTGTAAACCCCACAAGTTTTAAGTCAGATTCTCCATAGATTAACCATTGGGCCTTAGTATTTCTCAAATACTTAAGTATGGTTTTCACCACCTTCCAATGGTTCTCACCCAGATCAGACTGATATCTACTCGCTACTGCTAATGAGTAGGCAACATCTGGTCTCGTACATGTCACGGCATACATGATAGATCCCACTGCAGAAGCATATGGGATTCTACACATACGCTCTCTCTCCTCGGAAGTTGTCGGACAATCTTTCTTAGAGAGAGAAATTCCTTGGCCTATCGGAAGATAGCCCTTCTTGGAATTCTCCATGTTGAGCCGCTTTAACATGGTGTCGATGTACATGGATTGGGACAATCCAAGCAACCTCTTGATCTATCTCTATAGATCTTCATCCCTAGGATGTAGGATGCTTCTCCCAAATTCTTCATGGAGAACTGTGATGACAACCAGAGTTTCACATTCTGTAATGCAGGAATGTCATTCCCAATTAAGAGAATGTCATCCACATACAAGACAAGAAATGTGATCACTGAACCGTTAGCCCACTTGTAGACACAAGGTTCTTCTTCGTTCTTAACGTAGCCATACGTTTTGATAGTTTTATCGAAACGTATGTTCCAACTTCGAGAAGCTTGCTTAAGTCCATAAATGGACTTTTGTAGCTTGCATACTTTGGACTCGTCTATGGATATGAAACCCTCAGGTTGTATCATATACACCTCTTCTTCCAGCTCTCCATTTAGAAAAGCTATTTTCACATCCATTTGCCAGATTTCATAATCCATATATGCTGCTATAGCAAGCATGATCCGAATAGATTTTAGCATTGCCACAGGAGAAAAAGTCTCGTCATAGTCGATACCATAACGTTGATGATACCCCTTGGCAACCAGACGGGCTTTATAGGTCTCCACCTTTCCGTCTGCGCCTCTCTTTCTTTTGAAGATCCATTTGCACCCTATGGGTTTTATCCCTTTGGGTGGATCAACTAGTGTCCATACACTATTGATTTCCATGAATTTCATTTCGGATCTCATGGCATTAAGCCATAACTCAGAGTCGGACCTTTGCATAGCATCCATATAGGTAATCGGATCCTCATTGTTCTCATCAAGCTCAATGGGATCTGCGTCTTGGACCAAGAAACCGTAGTATTTGTCCACTTGACGCGGTACTCTACCTGATCGCCTTAATGGTGCTTCTACATTGGGCTCCGGGTTTGATCTAATCGAATCTGGTTATGTGGGTTCAGTAGTTTGTGTTAAATCTTCCATCTGCTGAGCTTCATTAAGTTCAACCTTAGAGGCAACAATTCCTTCACTAAGAAATTCTTTTTCCAAAAAGGTTGCCTTAAGTCCTACGAACACCTTTTGTTCATTAGGAAGGTAGAAGTAATAACCCCTAGTTTCTTGGAGTACCCTACAAAATAACACTTATCGGATCTAGGACCAAGTTTGTCAGTTTGAGAACGTTTAACATAAGCCGGACATCCCCAAACCCTAAGGTATGAAAGTGTCGGCTTACGCCCAGTCATATCTCATATGGAGTCTTCTCAACAGACTTACTTGGAACCTTATTTAGTATTATACACGCAGACTCTAAAGCATAACCCCAAAAAGATACAGGCAGACTAGCAAACCCCATCATGGATCGAACCATGTCTAACAGAGTTCGATTCCTCCTTTCGGATACACCATTGTGCTGAGGTGTTCCTGGAGGGGTCCATTGTGAGAGAATCCCATTCTCCTCTAGATAAGTCAAGAAATCACCAGAAAGGTATTCTCCTCCTCGGTCTGACCGAAGGATCTTAATACTCTTTTCAGACTGTTTTTCTACTTCATTACGAAATTGTTTGAACATTGCAAATGATTCCGACTTATGCTTCATCAGATAGACATACCCATACCTGGATAGGTCATCTGTGAAGGTTATGAAGTAGGCATAACCACCTTTGGCACTTACGTTCATAGGTCCACATACATCAGTATGTATGAGGCCAAGAACAACGCTGGCTCGTTCACCCTTTCCAAAAAAAGGTGACTTGGTCATCTTACCCAGAAGACAGGATTCACAAGTTAGCAATGATTCACAATCATTGATTTCTAAAATGCTCTGTTGGGCTAACCTGTTTATCCTATTTTTATTTATGTGACCTAACCGGCAATGCCACAAATAGGCTTCATTGACATTATCTAACTTAGGGCGTTTATTAGAGGTGTACATTACATTCACAGACAGTGATAGAGTATAAATGCCATATTTCAATTGTCCACGAAAAATTTTAATACCATTCAAAATGATATCACAAAAATTTTCTTTTATTGATAAACAATAACCATTTTTGGCCAAAAGGCCTACAGAGATGACATTCATTAAAAATGTTGGACAATAATGACAATCATCTAATATGACTACTCTAGATTCAAAAACAAGCTGAATGACTCCTAAAGCTAGGACTGGAACTGATCTTCCATCTCCAACGTTCAGGAACCTCTCGTTATTCTTGAATCTTCTACTAACTTAAAGTCCCTGCAATGAATTGCAAATATTAATTGGACTTCCGGTATCCAATACCCAAGTGGTAGAATCATAAATTGAAAAATTACAAGGTGTTATCATATAATTACCTTGTGCAGCAACTGTTTGCTGCTTTTTCTTCTTAGGCCTGTTTGGATCAATGGACGCTATATAAGCCGGACAGTTCCGCTTCCAATGACCTATCTTCTTACAGAAGAAGCACTCTGCCTTGCTCTTATCGGCTTTATGCTTCTTAGTCTGGCTGGGCTTAGAGACCCCAGCATGAGCTTTCTGCACCTTCTTCTTCTTTCCTTTCTTAAAGGAAGAAAATCTTGCAGAAGTCCCACCTACCACATTCACCGACTCCATTTTGAGTTGGTGATCCTTCTCATAGGTCTGCAGTAAACCTAGCAAACCATGATAGGATACTTCAGGTTTAGTCATTCTATAATGACTAAGGAAGGTCAGGTAGGACTTGGAAAGTGAATTCAAAATGGCATCCTTGCCCAATTGCTCGTGCAAAGGAAAGCCAAGTTTACTTAGGCGATCGATTTGTTCGACCATGTACAATACATGATCGGTGACCGATGCTCCTTCCCTCATGCGGGAATTGAATATAGCGCAGGAGGTCTTATGTCGTTCAACATCATCAGGTGTGCCAAAAGACTCCTTCAACATTTGAAGGATTTCCACTGGCTGCGCTTCCTCGAATTTACGACTAAACTCGTCATTCATCGAGGCCCTCATGATGCAACGCACCGTAGTGCGATCGTTGAGCCACTTCTGATAAGCGTCTCTGATTGCACGTGGTGCATTGGCTGCAGGTTCCTCAGGTGCAGGATCCGATATCACATACAGGATCCGCTCATGCTCTAATACTATTTTCATCTTTCGATACCAGCTATCGAAGTTAGGTCCATTAAGCTTATCATCGTCTAACAGTGTTCGGAGGGATAATGAGTTAGCCATATCTGAAAAATAAAGAAAAAACCCAACTAATCAGTATATGATTTATTTAATCCTAAAGACTTGGACTTTAGTCTAAAGTTTTCTCCCACTATTTTAATCGAATTAATAGCCTTTACCTTTAATTCGAGAAATTACTTTAATTCCCTAGTGGGTACTAGAATCCGCATAGACTGCATACGGGCCCGAGGAAGGCTCGGCCAACCCATGTGCATCTAAGGGTAGGTACATTACCAATTATTTCTCTAAATAATTTTTAGCAATCAATTTTGCCCCAAGTGGTAATCAGTAGGCAGAGGCCTCCACTGAAAATCCTGGTTAGGTCCAACCATTAATGAACTAACTCGATGACACTACCTAATGTATGATCAGGCCCGAGGAAGGCTCGGCCAACCTAATCATAATTAGATAGCTCAAAAAGCTATCATATAACGAAGGATAATTCCAGTATTTAGAGGAACACCAGACGGAAGCATCCTGCATGTTCAACTGTAATATTGGACCCATTATCATTCATCTTAATGGGAGGCTATGATCTAGTTATCTATATAACTTTATCATTTTAGGACTTAATAATTTAGAGGATTTTAATTGATATGTGACACTGACTGATAATACTAAATCCTCCCACTAACTTCACCAAATCATATAGAGGACTAGCTCTTATTGGTCTATTAGACACCTAAATCAGTCACACTGATTTTTCTTAATGGCATGGGTGAGTGCCAAGTCTCAAGGTACCTTAATCAAAACTTGATCGACCAAATTGGCCAGGTAAGAGAGATCATGGGAGGGTTACGCCATTAACCTCTTTCCTAGACCCCAACTATGTTGGCCAGGTAAGAGGTAGCCCCAATTAAAAACCATGATCAAATGCCGACTTACCTTAGACACCAATTGGTTTATCAAGTTGATTTAGGTTATCCTTGGGAACTCGGGCTCGACCACTGAGCCATAATCAGATCCAATTGAAATGTTTAGATATGATAAACTATAACTATTGAGTTTGATCATTTTATAAACCTTGATTTAGTCTCGTTCAACTATTGATTAGATTAAATCATGTTTCTTAAGTTAGTCCATTTCAATTTGATTTCATGATTAGGTCTAACCTAGTCAACTAATCTGATTATGCTAACCCATGCCCCAAATCTCATGTTCAAATTTAAATTTTAATTCGAATTTCAAATTTTTGAATTTTAAATCTTTATTTGAAATTCAAATTTTAAATTTTAAATTCAACATTTAATTCTTTATTAAATGTATTATGATCATGGATTCAAGGTGTCAATTTATTCCAAATATAAACAATTTATATTTAAACTTTGTGGTCATAATAATTTTAAAACTGAAATTTCATAAACATCAATTATGCATAATTTCACAAAAATAAACTATTTATTTTATGATACAAATTAATCTCAATTTTGTGCTAGGACAACCTTTTCACTATAAGGGGTTAACCTTATAGCAGGACAACCTTATAATTCAGCACAAGATTGATATTTTATCAATAAATCTAGATCTAATCTAAATTTAAAAATTAAATCATGCATAATTCTAGATATTATAGGCCAATTCCATCGGCCAACCTGGCTCTGATACCAATTGAAGGAAAAAAATTTCCGAGTTGTCCGATAAAATCGAACGCCAGGCATGAAAATCAGTTTTAAATTTTTTTTTTATTTTATTTATAACAATTATAAATATTAACTTTAACTTTTATGTAAAATTACCTCAAGCCCGCAGCGGAAGTTGGTCGAGGTAATCTGGATCTGGATCTGGATCTAGATCCCTGAAGGTAGCTTTGCTAGGCCTGGATTTGCAAGCCCTCTACTTCGCACGCACGTCAAGCTTCGCAAGAAGGTTGGATGATGTATTTACCCATGCAAAACAATCTTTTGCAAAAGGACCCTTGGAAGAAAAAAAATCCAGAAAAAGGACTTTCCCTTTTCTGTTTCTTTCTTTCTTCTCTTTCTTTCTTTCTTCGGTTTCTTTTCTCCCGTTTCTTCACAGCACGCCTAGGCCGAACAGACACTCGTCTCTTGATCCTGATCACAGAGGGAATGGAAGGGAGGAGAGGACACCGGACCTGGGCCGAACTCCAAACCACCAGAGAGAGAGGACTCCTTCCTCACTCTTCTTCTTCTTTACAGAATCAACCTATCTCTCTGTCTCACGTTTTCTTCCCAAGAAAAATTCTCTCTCACACTATTCGAGAGGAAACGGTGGCCTACAAATAGGCCAACGCTGAGAGGAGTTAAGAGGCGTAAATGGTCTAGCGTTATTGAATTCATTCATTATCAAATATGAATGAATTTGATAACGATTGTTTCAAAAACAACCGTGGAATAAAACAGCGATTAATGTCAATTATTGCCGGATTTCAAAAATCAAACTAAACTGGAATGTTGGCGGTTCAAAACCGCACATTCCAGTCCAGTCGGCCGTCTGGCCGGAGGCCGGTTGTCCGCGCAATCGCCGGTCCAAAGGGTCACGGACGCGTGAAACAGAGCTTCTCTGTTTCATACGTCCCAGCCTCCCAGGTGAGAGTCGCGGCTCACAAAAAAGAAAGCTAATGGTCCATGAGGTGAAGCGGTCCACGGGTCCATGAGTACCATTCACGGTCAAAAGCCACTCTAAATGGAAAAAGTCAGCTTGTGATACAAATGGGTTAGCCCATTTGATCATAAGTTAGCCTATTTGGTTCTAAACCAAATTTGCAGCCCATTTGAATGAATTTTTGATCCGAAAAAATTCCACATGAGTCTGACTCATGGGAGATTCAATTGGGTCTAGTTACGGCTCGATCCAAGTCCGACATAGATCAGAACAAATATGAAATTAAATCCCAATTAAATTATGATCGAGCCCAATTACACTAATTTAGACCCAATCAAATCCAATCTCAACAATTGAGTCCTAATCAAGTTCAATTTCATTAATTGAAACTTGATTGACCCGAAATACAGACTTAATTAGTTGTTCATCCATAAAATTTAGCATGTACCTCATGTTCAGTGCTAGCTGAACATAGACAGAACCAAATTCCAAATGACCCACAATTTAATTCTTAATTAAATTGAGTCAAGACCTTCCTACTTAACTTGACTAATGTGCGTGACTCCGATAGGTTCGAACACTAAGCCGGTAGTACATGGACTACTCCATGCACTAATCGAGGTGACCATCTAGCAATGATACCCGACGTCCGGATAGGTCGAATATGCAAAGCAACATTCAAGAACCTAGGCATATGGTTATTGCATAATTCATCCCTATGACCATCGATGCTCAAGATGACTTCAGAGTGGACTGTCGAACTCTGGGTCCGGTCATCCATAGTGTATTTCAAATAATCAAATCAAGTGACCTATCACTTGGTTTACCCTGGCCAAGGTTTTACTGAATTGAAATACAGTGAGACATCAACTCCTAAAATCTGGAGCGGTCAATCCCATCTTGACTCATACACGGACTTCGCGAGTACTTGACTGCACCCAGCATCCTTCCGATCCCTGAATTAGAAATTCAGGTCATCCAGTGCCTAAGTACAGTGAGTTGCTTGCAAGTCACCGTGACAGTCTCAGGTCTAAGGGGTACTTATGCCCATACGCTTTGCGAGCTAACTCCCGACAGTGGAGTGCTATGCAGGTGAGTCACTGTTCAGTGATGATGTACTCCTATATCTCACCTGTATGCCATACAGTGTCTCCACACTTCTTGGTTTAAGAGGACAACCAACTAAATGACATACAACGACCTATACTTGACATAGCTATTGTCCAATTGACAGCTCATCATTTGGTCGCGAACTGGTTTAAGGACTAAATGATAAAACCTCTTTTATCCACTAAATTAGTCCTAAGGACTTTATCATAATACACAGGAGTTCAATTTGAAGATGTAACACTTGTGATGAATAGAAAATTGCTAGAATAAATTTTTATTCATTTTAATAAAATATATACATAATCCAATTTCTTACAATTAAAATTTGGCTTTGGGACACAATTTCCAACATTACCATCATGATCGGGTGCGATCGTGCATATTAATGAGTTGCCGTGGGCGACTGAATGGGATGGAGTGGCGCATTAATGAGTTGCCGTGGGCGACCTCACGGGATGGAGTGGGTCAACGAGTTACCGTGAATGATCTGAGATTTCGAATAAGCTGGAGGTCCATGGAGATCGTGCGTATTTAAGTGCTGACAATTGCTCAGACGGAGATCACGGGATTAGATCCCGAATAAGGAAAGGAGGAGCTTGATTTTCGATGGAGTGGAGTGGTATGCTTCAACCTTTGATCAGGTCTCTTTTGGACTGGAGATCGAGCTCAGTTTGGCCGAAATCAAGGTTGCTAGGCTGCGCGTCCCGAGGTCGGGCGCCTTGAGGTCGCCGCCGCTTCGCCCGTCGTCACGTACCGACAGTGCCTCCACGTGTTTTGGGGTAGCCCATTTTTCCCTCAGCGCACGCAAATTAGTTGTGCAACCATGAGTATACCTACGCTTGGGAGTTTGATACTATGCAACAGTTATGGATGATTTGAAGGTGACAATCTAAAAATATATCTTACTGTAGGCTAGATCCATTTTGTTAAATCAGTTCAAGTATCTATGATCCTATAGAGAGCCATACTTGACTCTTCTATATCCACAATTATGTCTTAGCTATAATATATGATATAGATTATCAATTGGTGAATACATGTAGTAAACGTAAACTAAAATGATCTTCCCTTCGTACTTGTACTACTTGGACTCAGATCAATTGATTTTCTAGCTATTTGCCGCAAAGTCGAATCATTCAAACTATAGTTAACATGCTAAAGCAGCGATCACAGATCCCACACTGAGAAAATAAGGATTAATTTAGTCACTCTTCTTTATGGTTGCTTTAGCACGCGTGGTGTAATTCACATACTGTAGTTTCTCCTCCAAGAAGTATATGTCAAACTCTAATAAAACACCATATAGATTTTGGTTCATTTGCTATTTAGCACCTAACTCGAGTGTTCAAAGTTCTTTCCTTTCTTAGATGCATGCCAAATTGAGAACTTATATCTAAATTTTATCGAAGTTATATAAATGGAGGGACATCCATATAGAACTCTCTATTATCATCAGGGCCTTATCTTGATCAATTACCAAAGAAACTTTATGCTTAGTCTATGCACCCTTCTCAGTGTGCATTTACTTAAATTATCTCATCTCTACTCGCTCATCAAATTCTAGAGGCAATTACTTGTATGAGAGAGCCAATCTTAGCATGCATGACATACTTTTTGTGCTACATATGTGTATGTATGTGCTAATTTCTTCATTCATTATTTCAGTCATGCATATTATGAACATATCAGAAGATAATGTATAAACATCACTGATTTGAATAAAAATAATGCATAGACAATGTATAAGTATCATAGTGATCCAAAATAACATATATTATATTCTATGCAATCCTAGAGGTTCGAGATGGGACAAATACATATCTAGGGCTAGATGTATTTGGGGGATATCTAACTGTTTATTGCATAGAAATAGGTTGTATGACTACTTCCTTTTACATTATGATGTATTTAACAGAGTTATATCTAATATCAAAGTGCTTGGTCTTGCTATGATATTTGAGATCCTTTGTGTAGGCGAGAGTTGCTTTACTATCATAATAAATTTGTTAATTCTAAAACAATAATGGTAACTTCCAATTCTTGCAAGGATTTTTTAGTCAAATTGCCTCATGTATTGTAGCTAAATATGCTATGAACTTGTCCTCCATCATAGATAGGGTTGTGTAGGATTTTTTCCTTCCACTCCAAGAGATAGCATAAGGTTAGTATTCCCACAACTCAACATGTCATGTCCCTAGAAGTAACCAAAGCTATGGAGATTCTCTGAAGAGATTTCTTGGTTCCTGGAGATCCTCATATGGATCAATTATAGAAAGATCAATCAATAATAAATGCTCAGTTGAGCATTATTATCCTAATTTCTTTGTCCGCCAGTTTGGTCTTATCTAAGGCATTCCTTGTCTGCCCCTCTATTCTCTGAATGCTTTAATTTTTGATTGGTTACTTATTTTTGAGCTGCATCTAATCTCTTCATTTATGAGTAATTGGGCCTAGATTATAATTTTACCCCCTTCAACTCTTGGTCTGCCATGATTAAAGAATTTGTGGATTTGTAGAATGCTTACATCATCAGGCTCTATTTTGATAATGTTATTGCTATCTTGGTTTGGATCGATGTTGCCTCACATCTTGAGTCGATAATTGATCTTCTTTCTAGTTCATAGTTGATCGATAACAAATCTCCCTCACCATTAACACGCAAAACTCTATTTTCTACCAAATGCAAAGGTTTCTATCTGACCAAACTGAACTGATTTGTTTAAATGTAAATCATGTATATTTTCAATTATATTCGACCAATTCTTACATCTTGTAGCTCCACTAAAAGCTCCCTTGATTTGACCAGTACCAATGAAGATCGAAGCCCCTACACCGAAGAAGAGAAAGGTGTTGTTCTATAAATCCAAGCCAGCTCCCCTTCCCTCGCTACGACTAAGAAATAAAAGAGCAAGGATCTTGACAGGGATAGGTGAAGTCAGATCTTCAAAGTCCACGATAGTGCTAGATATCAACAAGGACTTGGAAGATGAATCCCTCGAGGAGGGTGCTGTTGACGTTGTCGATTCGCTACAAATCGAGTCCTAGGAAGGTTGAAATCATCCAACTAAGGAATTGACTCATCCTGCTCGTTTCCTTGCCCTTTTCATTCTGAAAGTCTCCAGGAGCCTCCTCAAGTGCCAAAGCATCCCTCCATCCCTACCATTGATACAATGACTAAGATGTTTCAATCTCCCAAAGAGCTTAGGATTCCCATTAATCCAACCCCAATTCTCTCTCCTAAGCAACACCCTTCAACTCTTCAGCTACCAGCCATGAAGCATTAATTATTGTCTTCTTAATAACAAGTCTCTTTTTCTAACTTAATTTACTTTTATAGGCTATTAATAGTCAATAAATATTCTGGTCTCTGTCCACCACTTTAGAAGAGCTAATCATTGGGCAGGATTCGAGTCTAAACTATAATTTAAAGTTGGGCTTCAGGCTAGGCCTATTTAAGATTTGATATTTTTCATGCGCAAGCACCCCTCCATGATCAGTTCTATGCTAAAACTCTACTAGCCTATTCGGCCAAAATCCCTTCAAATTCTATCCCTCCAAGTTTTAACCGAGTTACAAAAGGCCAAGAGACTGGTGCAAAGCATTGTCGGTGTCCAATCGATGAATTCATTTCTCCTGCAAGGATGGCCAAATTTCTGAATACAATGGCAACTCTACAACATTCGGTGGGCCAAATCTCCGATCTTAAAGGAAAGCTGATCGACATCTTGCTTGTCCACCACCTTTTGACTAGTCTGACTAAGATAGTTAACACCCTTACATCCCAGACAAATGGATTCGAGGCCAAAGTTGCTTTCTTGGAAGAAAACAAATGCTTCGAATGCATGTAAAATCGTTCTAGATAGGATTCATTCTCGAGTAGATTGGATTGCATCCGTCAAAGCATAGTTAGGTCAAGCCCACTAGCTACAAATTTTGAAAGATGAGCAGGCTAAGCTGGAGCATAGATATAAGAAAAAGTTCTAGGCTTTAGATGAAGCTTGCAGCCAATTGGAAGAATGTAAATCTAGACTCTTCGATCTCCTTGCTAGGGTTGATGATTCCAAGTGATTGTTCGAGAAACTTTAGGACAAATAGGAGAAAATAAAGAATAATATCAAAAATCTCTGAAGTAGAGTTTATACCTTTGTAAACATAATTGACACTAGATATTTGTTAGTTGTGTCACCTTCTCATTTGAGATCTTATCATAGGAAAACTGATTCATTATATGGCCAATCAATTTAATATAATTATGTACTTTATTTCTACTTTTTGCTTTTAGACCAAATTTAGCCCTCCATTCTAGTACTTCCATGGATATTTACATAGTATAATGATCCACTTTATCCATAGTTTGTGTGAGGATTTTTGATAATTCGAATGACTGAACTTCAGAATGCATAATCTTTTTTCTAACAAATCCGCCAAAATGTTGCCCCTTAGCATATGAACTCGACACACATATCAATCGAGAAAAACTGATGCTATCCATCGATATGTTTTCCTCCTAACCCTTATAGGGAAGATAGTTGGGATCATAAGATGATAGTACTGCCCCCTAGCTACTAGCATTGAGGGATAATCGATTTTGTCTGCAAAGGCCCACAACAACACGGTCCTACCGACCTTATCAATAGCAGCTATCTTTCTGAACATCTATCCAACTTTGGTTGAAAGATCAACTCCATGTTCGGTTTGGTATCTATATTCTTTTATAGAACCACCTTCTTTCCTTAGTCCATGAATCTCGAGGACTCCGTATGATAACCTTCGGCCGCATCTTCTTGATAGGAAATCAGATTTCTCAAAGACCCCGATATTTCTATATTGATAAGCCAATTTGCCCTCTCCAAGTATATGAATAGCCAGGTTCACCATAATACACATTAGAGCATACCATGGTGTACTATTCTGGCTTTCAATAATACAAACAAGTCTCTCAACTTGGTTTATCATCACATCCAAAGCCATCTTATATCATTTTGCAAGAAACCTCAACTTAGCAGCCACTCAAACTTGTAAATGCTTCCAATAGGTTGGTCAACTCTCATCTATGTAGGACTTGAACTACGTGACCACAGCTTGAAAGAGGCTAGATAGTGGATGAACCAGCCATCTATGGGATATGTCTTTCAAAGCTAGGTTCCCTAGGAAGAATATAATCGATCTAGTTGTCAAAGATATCGACTTCCTCTAGAGTTTGAGGAACTAGCCCAAATGACTAGGCTTGGAAACTCTGAGCCTCCTCGGCATGGTGTGACAGACTATATTGTAGTCTTGATATTTGAATGTCAATCCTCTTTCTAAATGTATGACGATAGTGACTCGAACTATCCTATTGGGTGTGCTAGAAAAGGATGTGTTAGTGGATAAATCTTCTTGATGGCACGAGCATCCCCTAGCAAGTACGAGTGCGAGTGCATGTGCATGTCACCAACATCGAATAGCTAAAAAGAAGATAAGGTAAAGGATTGATAGTATGGATTTTGATGCCTTGATTTTCAAGAGCTTTTACTACTATAATATTGCCTTTTGAAAGAGGAGGTTGAATATAGCTGAGGCTAAAACTCTACACTACAACTATAGATAAATTAGAGTGGAATTAGGTAACTAGAGCAAGAAAATTAAAGATAAACATAAGAACAAATTAAACATAAAGATAAGGATAATGATAAGTGTTTGATTGGCCAAAGATTCTTTTTTTAGGTTACATCCCACTATTTATACATAACATGATGAACGGAACAGTGACCACCCATTTCTAATATTGATAGCTCTCCACATCCGGATTCCACCTTCTTGGATAGTTTTAACCATCAAGACTATCATTCTTCCACTCTTGATGTCTAGTAAACCACCAAGTCTTGTACTACTTCGCTAACTGTTTGCATAGTTTTGTGTTGTCATAATTCTTTTGGTTGGGTCAATAGGTAATAACCCATCATTCACTATGGATGTTCAAGCCGATTCAACATTATTCTTCACTTTGCCTTTCTAATATCTACTCGATATGATGGTCATCTTACTCAGCTTATTAAGTGCCATATCCAGCCCACTCTCTGATTACTTAGCTAGGAATTGTCGTATGTACAATGATCAGAGCTGGCCCAACACTTAGGCGATCTAGGCGGTTGCCTAAGGCCCTAGCCTAAAGGAAGGCCCACCTCAGGGCATAGGCTCAAGGAAGGACTACAATAAAATCATAAATTTCTTTGCCGCTACAGTGCTATGGCTATTTTCCATCGCAATTGCACTGCAACTTTGCAAGAAGCTACTTCCCGTCGCACAAGGGGCTACTTCCCATAATCCCTTGCACACGAACGAATGGCCCAGAGGCGATCTCGAGAAGAAGAAAATCGGAACAAGGGATAATAAGCCAGAATCGGAGAGAAGAGGGAAAGGAAGGAGGAGAAAGAGGAGAAGGTGAAGCGAAGCAGAGATGGGTGCGTGCTATATATTTCTGGAGATTCTGTGCGCCATACTGCCCCCCCTTCTCAGCGTCTTCTTCCAGCACGACTGTTGTTGTGCTGCAGTGTACGCGCTCTCCCCCCATCTGACTTCCCCTCCCTTCTCTCCACGCATTTATATTGTTGAAGGATGGAAATCGCTAATAACCTTTTTATCTTCTTCCTTTTCATTTTGTAATAGTGAGAGTTCTACATCTGTTTGGTCCTCACCATCTTGGGGTACATCCCTGGGATGATCTATGTCGTCTACATGATCATGGCCGTCGATCCCAACCACCATCGGTGGGAATACTATAAGCCTATCAATCCATATCAGGTTAACAATAGAAAACAAGCATATCCAAATTCCAAAATTGTTTTCAGCTGCGTGGGGCATTTTAGTATTTAGTTTGCATAAGTTGCACTCTGAAGTGCTTAAAAGAAAACCTAAAGTGCTTGAGATAATACCGTGGGCAGTTGTGGAGACATTCACAAGAGTTATTTTTATTTTGCATAATATGATTTTCTTTTTATATATTTTGATGTTGGGAGTTTATTTCTATATTTTTTAATAGAAAAAAATACTATCATAATGTGATTTATATCTGCATTGTGTTGGGAACCCGCCCATGCCGCTGATATTTCAAAAAATTTTCAGATGGCAGCGGAATCGGCATGCACGGGTTCGACGTTCATCGCATGAACGTTGTTTCGAGACCTTTCGTAATTAGGTAAGAATTAAAACTTTTAAAACTATTAGGAAGATCAAATCTTCACCTTGTGCGGGTAGATGATCACCGCAAATCTGAATTCGTGGTTTTGGAAGAGGGTTCGCTTGAAGCCGTTCAAACGTCCGGCCTCTACGGGTATCCACACGAAGCAGGATCCGATCCAAGCTCTCTATCTCACCGGGGTGCTAGCTCCCTTGCAGAGATAGCTTTGATGGCTGATGTCCTTCCTCTCAATCAACTCTTGATTGTGCTTAGAAGGAGGAAGAAGAAGGATGAAGAATAGGAAGAAGATGATCCCCTACGCAGCCTTCTCTTGTTCCTTGCGTTGGATGAAGGAAGGGAAGGGAAGGAGGCCGCCAACACTTGGAGATCTTTTCCCTTGCTTGCGGCTGCAACTAAAGAGGAGGAGAGGGGGCTTCCACGGCTTGAAGAGGAGGAGAAGACTCATCTAGGGCGCCGGCCCTAGTGCCTCTCTTATAGCCATCAAGGGCTCCTCCAAAGTAGGAGCCCTAGATGATTTTCCAAAGAGGGGGCGTCGGCCCCCTCTCTTTCAATCCGCACCATCCAAGATGAGAGGGGCTTATGCCCCTCTTACTTGGTTAACCTAATCCTCTTCCAAAGAGGATTAGGTCCCTCTTTCATGGTTTAATCCTAATCTAATTAGGATTAACCAAGTTGGGTTCAATCTATGCTAGTCCTAATCTAATTAGGACTTGAATGAACCATGACTCAGTTGAACTCTTCAATCCTAATCCAATTAGGAGTCATGTTGATTCATTAGATTATTAATTAATTTAGACTTGAGGAATCCTAATCCAATTAGGATGTATTTAATTTTGGTCCTAATCCAATTAGGACTCTATTTGAATCCGAAGTCCTAATCCAATTAGGATTTCTAGAAATTCTACTCCAAGTAGGAATCCAATTTTAATTCAAAATTCCTAATCTCATTAGGATTGTAGGAATCCTATTCCAAGTAGGAATTCCAGTCCTACTCCAACTAGGATTCCCAGTCCTAATCCAATTAGGACTCTAGGAATCCTACCCGAAGTAGGATTTGTGTTTAAGTCCAATTAATTAATTCCCTTTGTTCCTTCTTCAACTTCTTAACAATCAAATTGATTTCTTGTGATTCCTAATCACGATTTCAACCATCGGATCGGTCAATACTTCTAGTGTGTGTGACCCCATAGGTTCTATTCTGACTGGTAGTGAGATATATTGTGATCTCTATCTCAATATCATTGAAAACTCCTTTCAATGGGTTGGAACGATTCCAACTCAACTCATTAGGGTTTATCGATCATCGAGATAATCCCTGTGAGTCCCACCATCCACCAGTGACACCTAGCAGCATGTAGTGGCTACCCAGCAGAATGGAATGATGAACCTCTAGGTGCAGTTAACGTGTGATACAGTCCTACTATCGTGGATCCCTACAGGACGGAGGTCATGGACAACTCGTCAAACCCCATCGTCTGTCATATGTCAAGATTTATTCGACTTGAGTTCGATAGTGGAAAACTCTTTTTCCACTTTATATTACTGCCCTGGCCAAGGTCTTAGAACTCAGTCTAACAAATCACATAGGATCACTCCTCTTCTATCAAGGTCGATAGATTCCTTATAGGTGCATACCCTACTCCTACAGTGAACTTACTGCAGCCAATCTACACTGCATGGACCCATATGGCTAGAGACCATGTATGTGTGCAGTCAAACTACAATAACCTCACTGTGAGTAGCCGAAACACCGCAGGTCAAAGGACCAGTCACACTACTGCAACATCAAGCAAGTCACTGACGAGTGGATAGACATCCAAGTGACTTCTTGTCTTGGTCACGCTCAGTACCCTTGTTCTCTAACAAGCACCTGTACTATCACTTCAGTGTCCCTACACTGTGGACTCAAGTCTCGTCCATCCAGAAGGAAAGTGATCTGTGCACTGATCGGATCGATCACCGTCCTCGTGATGATCCATTGATCAGGAGCATTTAGAAATTAATCAGCAATGATACATGGCTCAAATTCTCAACTCTTGAGAATATGTATCATCATCTTATTAATTCCTTGGACGATTCATAGACACATAAATAATATGAATGAAAAGATGCCTTTTATTTATTCAATAATAAATAGTCAAGTACAAAATTATGTCCCTAGAATTAATAATGTGTCAGCCAGATTGGCTTCTAGGGCATACATCTAACAATCTCCCACTTGCACTAAAGCCAATTGGTCATATATCTTAGGCCCATCTTCTCAAGGTGGGCTTCAGTCTTTTGCTGACTCAGCTGCTTAGTGAACGGGTCCGCCACGTTATCCGCGGAGTCTACTCTCTGCACCTCTACATATTTCTTCTCCACATAGTCGCGTATGAGGTGAAAGCGCCGCTCTATATGCTTAGACTTCTGATGAGACCTTGGCTCCTTAGCAAGGGCTATGGCGCCATTATTATCGCAGTAGAGTGTTATAGCATCTGATGTCATCACGTCCAACTCTGCGATGAATTTCTTGAACCAAAAGCCTTCCTTAGCAGCTTCAGAGGCGGCGATGTATTCAGCTTCCATAGTAGAATCAGCAATGATCGGTTGTTTAGAACTCTTCCAATTTACCGTACCACCATTGCACAAGAACACATATCCAGATGTTGACTTCCTGTCATCGACATCAGTCATGAAGTCTGAATCTGTGTACCCTTCTACCTTTAACTCTGATGATCCTCCAAAAACCAAGAATAAATCTTTAGTTCTTCTCAAGTACTTAAGAATATTCTTCACAGCTGTCCAGTGTTCTTCACCTGGATTCGACTGATATCTGCTTGTGACACTCACAGCAAGGGTTATATCAGGTCGTGTACATAGCATGGCATACATGAGGCTTCCTATTGCCGATGCATGGGGAATCTTGCTCATGCGTTGAATCTCTTCAGATGTGTTGGGGCACATCTTCTTGGAGAGATGAATTCCATGCCTTAGGGGTAAGAGACCCCTCTTGGAGTTTTCCATGCTGAACCTCTTCAGCACCTCCTCTATGTACATCTTCTGTGAAAGGCCAAGCATCCTTTTAGATCTATCTCTATAGACCTTTATTACTAAAATATAGGATGCTTCCCCAAGGTCTTTCATGGAGAATTCTTTTGACAACCAGACCTTGACCGAGGTTAGCATGGGAATATCATTCCCAATCAGGAGAATGTCATCTACGTACAGTACGAGAAAAACGACAGCACTCCCACTAACCTTTTTGTAAACACACGGTTCCTCTTCGTTTTTGATGAAATAATGTACAAATTAATATCTTATTCATAGCACTTATCATTATTTTAATTCACATATTTTATAAATTTAACTAAAGAAAACGTGTTCCCCTTCATCATTGCATTATTAAAAATAATTCGATTTTGCTTGATTTTATTGGTCCATCTAATGTATGCAGGTCGAATCAAATTCATCTGGGATGACCCCTGAACCCAAATAGCATGCACCCCATGAATTGGATCTTTCCAACCAATTAGAGTCGAGCCCAATTTTCTTTTCCAACATTGAGCTCATCCCGAACAAATTCCTTTCACGAATCTCCGTGCATCTCGTTCATGAGCCATATCCTCCCGAATCATCTGTGATGAATCCCAGCCTTCATCCCGTTAATCTATATCCCAAAGCCGGATCCCATGTGATCTCCACGTCCAAATACAACCCGGATAAACTCCAATCCTCTGCATCCGCCACGGAAGAACAGAGATCCCAACTACCCAACCGTTCCCTTTCTTCACGGACAGCTCCCACGCTCATCCCGAGTTCCTTCCTCCCAACTTCCAGATCATTCCATCATACAACCGAGTCCAAGCTCCCTCCCGTAAGATAAGCATTAGATCCCAACGAGGATGAGCCTTCCGAACTTGATATTCTCTTCCGAATCACAAGTCAATCTCCTTTCTGTTTGGAATCGGTTGCTACCCGCACGTTGATTCTCCCACTTTCAGCATCCCAGATCAAACCCCTGTTCCAAATCCCAGCTGAATCTAGCCTTCATCGCCCATGGATAAAGCCAGGCTTCCGCTCATCTCACGCGTGTCCTCCCTCCCGTCCGTGATTCAAGGATCAGCTCCCGGTTCCCCTGTTCCGAGCTCATCTTTCTCTCACATCCATTTCCTCCCAAACAATCTTCCTTCTCTCGCGTTTGTTTTTTTTTTCAAACTCCTTTCATCCAAGCGTTCCCAGCTCCCCTGTTTCAATCTTATCCTTCCCAGCTTCAGCCCTTAATCCTTTCCGCAAAACAAGCATTCAACGAGATCTTCTCCACGAACTGAAACCAACCTCCCGTGTGCATCCAAGATCCTCTGTTCTCAGCCGTATCCCTCTACCAAACTCAGGATTCGATCTTACCTCCCAGCTCATGGATTCGTCTCCTCTTCCGGCTTGATCCGAAGCTCCACCATCCGAGATCCCAACACCAAACTCCCAGCCGAGATTTTCTCAGCTCCCCTCGCGCCTATGTCTCACGAACAAAACAAGTCCCAGCGACCAAACCAACTGTATCTCCTCCATCTTCACGGGATGAACTCAAACGTCGCGTTCACAGTTCCACATCCCCTGTTTTAGTTTCAAAACAAAACAGGCCGAATCCATTCCTTCCCTGTTTCACACGTCTTCATCTCCAAGGCTTCCGGAACATCTCCTCCCGAGTATCCCGTTCATGATCCCCTCCACAGATAAACGTTCCAACTCCCCTTCTTCGGAACAGAGGATCATCCTTATCCTCTTCCCAATCAGGCCGAACTTCATCCCATTCCGCACTCCATCTCCCCATTCTTCCGGATTTCTCTCACCCGAACCCCCCTGCTTCACATCCGCAGCAGCTCTACAACAACCATTCCGAGCTTCTGGAAGCCAGCAACCATCCGAGATCCTCTCCAAAGCCTCCTCCATCGACAACGGATCAGCTCACGTCTTCATCCTTATCGGAACAACTAGAGAGGAAGAGAGAGAGGGGATGCTGAAGCTATAAAAGGAGGGGAGTTCTCTTCTCTTGGACTTATTCCTCCTCTTCCCCCACCGGGGGAGGGAGGCTTCTCCCATCATTCCTAGCTCTGGGAGGCAAGTCCCACGGGAGAAGAAGAAATAAAAAATAGAGGGAGAGAGAAACATTTTGGATATTTTGGGAATAACTTCCCATGTATACAAAAAAATAAGAATGTAGTGCTGAGGGAGGAAGAAAGGAAGCTGATCATGATGCAAATGGGAGCCTGCTGCTATGCTGCTGCTGCCGCCCACAACTTCATGGAAGGCTGATCTTCTCTAGGGCCGGATGCAGCCCTAACAAAGGGATAAGGGTTTTATATTTGATTTTATATTCTTGGGGTTGTATGAACTTATTGTTTTTAATGGATATATTCTTGTGAATCATATTTAATTTCTGTGATTTTAAGTATGATGTTCGTACAACTGTTCTTCATGATCACTAGGTAAATATAAGATAGTCCATGCTTAGGGAAGATGCGATGTGCTACCACCTTAGATTAGGGTAGACATTTCATGCCAACCGAAGATGGATTATGCCCAAATTACTTTTGTGAATTTTTACTTAAATGCTTATTAGGCTTGTAGCCAATTTGCATGATAATCCAAGAATAAATTAAAATATAAATAACCCTTGTTCCGATGTTAGTGGTGAATTCCTTGCCCTAGGTTTTCCTTAAACTGATATCCCTTTAATTGCATTTTCTTTTATTGAATTATTTAGTTTAATAGTCTTCACAAATTCTTTTTTTCAAATATTTTTATTTTTAAAGAAAAAACAACTATACCCCAATCCCTGTGGATCGATACCCGTAATCACTATCCTACCAGATACGTGCTATTGCGTGGTCTTTAAAGTTGACTATCATCTTTCATGGAGAATTCTTTTGACAACCAGACCTTGACCGAGGTTAGCATGGGAATATCATTCCCAATCAGGAGAATGTCATCTACGTACAGTACGAGAAAAACGACAGCACTCCCACTAACCTTTTTGTAAACACACGGTTCCTCTTCGTTTTTGATGAAATCAAACGTTTTGATTGCATCATCGAAACGAGTGTTCCAACTCCGAGATGCTTGCTTTAGTCCATAGATGGACCTTTGCAGCTTGCAGACCTTGTGATCTCCATCACTGGAAGTGAAACCCAAAGGCTGTTCCATATAGATATCTTCATCAAGATATCCATTCAGGAAAGCAGTTTTCACATCCATCTGCCAGATTTCATAATCATGAAATGCTGCAATGGCAAGCAATGTTCGGATGGATTTTAGCATGGCTACAGGTGAAAAGGTCTCCAGATAGTCAATGCCTTCGCGTTGACTATACCCTTTCGCCACAAGCCTTGCCTTATAGGTCTCTACCTCTCCATCCGAACCTATCTTCCTTTTGTAGATCCATTTGCATCCAATAGGTACAATACCTTCTGGTGGATCTACTAAGGTCCAGACTTGGTTGGAATGCATGGAGTCTAACTCTGACTTCATAGCTTCCAGCCATTTCTCGGAATCGATATCAGATATCGCCTCGTTGTAGGTTTTGGGATCCTGTATGTGATCCCTATCTCCCACTAGGAACAATTCCTCGGTATCCTCTTCTAGTATACCTAAGTATCTATCGGGAGGATGGGAGATCCTACTAGATCTACGAGGTGGTCGAGGGACATCGTGTACTGGCTCTGTATGAATGGGTTCAATAGGATCCATGACTCGTTGCTTTTCAGAGACTTTCTCTTCAAGCTCAATTTTCCTCCCACTGCCTCTATCAAGGATAAACTGATTTTCCAAGAAGATGGCATGTCGGCTCACAAACACATTGTGATCCTCTGAGACGTAAAAATTGTATCCTAATGACTCTTTAGGATATCCTATAAAACGAGCACTTATGGTCCTAGCCTCTAACTTGTCCGCCTGTAGTCTCTTGACATGGGCCGGACATCCCCAAATCTTGAGATGACCCAGACTTGGTTTCTTACCATGCCATATCTCATACGGTGTGGTAGGAACGGATTTAGAGGGAACTCTATTCAATAAATAAATCGCTGTGAGTAAGGCATCTCCCCAAAGGAACATAGGTAAATCAGTGAAGCTCATCATGGACCTGACCATGTCCAATAGGGTCCGATTCCTCCTCTCTGACACCCCGTTGAGTTGAGGTGTACCCGGAGGTGTCCATTGTGAGACTATGCCGTTTTCTTTGAGATAGTCCCGGAATTCCCCACTAAGGTATTCTCCTCCTCGATCTGATCGAAGAGCCTTAAGAGGTTTTCTAGTTTGTTTTTCTACTTCATTCTTGAACTCTTTGAACTTTTCAAAAGATTTAGACTTGTGTCTCATAAGATACACATACCCATACCGTGAATAATCATCGGTAAAGGTAATGAAGTAAGAATAACGTCCCCTGGCTAGCACATCGAATGGGCCACATACATCTGTATGTACTAGGGCAAGTAATTCAGTGGTCCTCTCCCCATGTCCTACAAAGGGCAGTCTTGCCATTTTTCCTTGAAGACAGGACTCGCAAACTGGATATGACTCGGAAGTCAATGAGCCTAAAAGCCCATCTTTATCCATTTTGTTCATTCTGTCCTCTCCAATATGGCCAAGCCTGAGGTGCCACAAATATCTTTGGTTTATCTCATCTCTGGATCTTTTGGATCCTTTGGCACTCACATCTTGCTCGGTAACATTCACAGATACATCCATATGTAAATGATAGAGACTGTCAATCATGAAACCACGTGCGACTATTTTATTTCTCAAATAAATAGAACAGCAGTCTTTGTCAAATGTAAAAACATGACCTTTCTGTGCTAGACATGAAACAGAAATCAAATTTCTGCTAGCAACAGGTACATAATAGCAGTCTCTAAGTATTAAACTAAATCCAGACGGTAGTCGCAGATGGTAGGTGCCCACAGCCACAGCAGCAACTTTTGCCCCGTTGCCAACTCGAAGGGTTACCGCACCTTCCGCCAGCCTTCTACTTTCCTTTAGACCCTGCATGGTAGTGCACAAATGAGCACTAGAACAAGAATCTATAACCCAACTAGAAGTAGAAGAAACCGTTAGATTAGTTTCAATTATGAGCAAGTCTATACCTTCTGAAGGTGTGTCACCTTTCTTGTTCTTCAGGCTCTCGAGGTATGAAGGACAGTTTCTCTTCCAGTGGCCTTCGACATTACAGTGGAAACATTTTCCTTTGTCGTTAGCCTTTTTCTTTTGAACTTCCTTCTTTGGCTTCTTGTCTTTCTTCTGCTTCTTAGCAGGCTTCTTTTTCTTCCAAGTAGACTTTTTCTTGGAACCAGAAGTCAACTCAGCAGCAAGGACATTGCCCCTTGAACCTTTCAAGGCTCCCTCAGCAGTTACCAACATGTTGATTAGTTCAGTCTTAGTGCATTCAATCTTATTCATGTGGTAGTTTACTATAAACTGACCAAATGAATCAGGAAGTGACTGTAGGATCAAATCCACTTGTAATTCCTTGTGTATGTCCATACCGAGCTTCTCAAGCTCCTCTAGGTCCTTGATCATGGTCAGACCGTGATCATGGACAGACTGCCCCTCTCGCATCTTCGCTTTGAAGAGCCTCTTGGACACTTCAAAACGAGCTGTGCGACTCTGCTCACCATACAACTCTTGCAGGTGTGCCAGTATGTCCCTAGCAGTCTTTATATTTTCATGCTGGCATTGGAGTTCATTAGACATGGATGCCATCATATAGCATTTTACTCTAATGTCATCATCCAACCACTTTTTATGCATTTCACGCTGAACATCAGTAGGACGTGCTGGTAGTGTGGGGATATCTGAATCGAGTATGTAGCCTATCTTCTCACAGTCCAAAACTATTTTGAGATTCCTAAGCCAGTCTTTGTAATTGGTTCCGGTCAGTCGGTTGGTCTCAAGAATACGGGTCAAAGGGTTTGAAGCCGACATTGTATCTGCAGAGAGTAAAGATTCTAGTTAGACTTTTGTACTTGATCCTAATCTGTTCTAAGGTCTTTTAGAACAAATGTAACTCCCACTATTTTCTCGAATCCCTCACACTCTCCTGGTAGGGAAACGGAAATCCCACACGACTAGGGTTTCTAATGGGTACTGCGGTCCCACCGATTTACATGCCACCTCACCTAACAGTTATTGGTGACACATAGATGGATGAGTGTACAACTCTTGTACAATGCTTCTCAAGCATGTTGCAGTGTAACTTGGTCTCTAAGCCATGAAGACCTCACCTAACAGTTATTGGTCCCATTTCTTAGTTAAGTCAGACCCACCGTATAACCGTAGGAATAAAGTCGTCATTGGGTCCTCACCTAACAGTTATTGGTGCCCAACCCCACCTTTACCCTACAACATCTCATGTCTATAGAGAGGTCCAGCCCCCCGATGCAACTTGACCACTGTGTCCAGCCGAGACAAATCAACATCAGAAAGGCCTTAGCAGCTCTACTACAGTGGAAGACCTATTGACTTAATATTGGTTAATCAGGTCTTAGTGTTTGCAACTTGAGCCCTTCATAAGAGGTAATCGAACAATTGGCCAGGTAAGCAGGTGGGAGGCTCCCCTTACTCAGAGAGTAAGGTCCTAATTAAGTAACCACCTTTCATGCATTCCTAGACACCAATTAGATCAATTAATCTAATATGACTTGCTCATGTCGGTTCACTCTCGACTTGATTG
The DNA here is from genome assembly GCF_051530095.1 of Phoenix dactylifera. Classification (NCBI taxonomy): domain Eukaryota; kingdom Viridiplantae; phylum Streptophyta; class Magnoliopsida; order Arecales; family Arecaceae; genus Phoenix; species Phoenix dactylifera. Next base: position 18,816,596 of record NC_143198.1, on the reverse strand, counting down.
AGGAGGTTTTGATTTAGGTCTCAATTGGGTTTGCTACATCACATGTAAACCTATCTACCCGACTCGCATTCACATCTCATGCAAACGGTACATCACAGGCAGTTATAATCGCAGCATCAAATAAAGTTAAACTTTAAATAGGTGATGATCATGGATTCTAATTAGGTCGTATTACAAGCACATGCACATCAATCGATCAAGTGGTCTTCAACTCTTGAATTGGTTCTAAGCCTCCTTGATTCGATCCTTGATCAACTCTTGATCCCATCGCCATCAACCGCTTAGATCACCTTTCATCTCATGCCTTTGCTTCAACTTGATCGTTGATGTACATCACATCACAGAAATACAACCAGATGTAAAATAAAAATAAAAATAAATTACATCTCCTTTTAGGAGGCACGCAGGCCTCTCAAAACATCAAATAAGATGCATGCAAGCATCTGAAAAATTACATGACATCGCAGATCACATCGCAGGTCATTACATTTGATACCAAGAGGGTTTGAATCCTATGATCATCACCGTATGCAACAATTATAATTTTCAGATCTGAAAACTAACTGATTATATCATGACATAGGTCGCTGATCATGCTAATCATGATTCTAAACTTTGTAATCCCATTAACAATGCAATTAGAATCATCTTTTTATCACATAAAAATCAGCATGTAAAAAATCAGCACCCCTGAAAAATCTGCATGCAGAATTTTTCAGCATGCATGATCATTCAATTTTCAGATCTAATAAGCCTTTAGATATTTAATTCTTACCTTAATCTACGAAGCCTAGGCTCTGATACCACTGTTGGGAACCCGCCCATGCCGCTGATATTTTAAAAATTTTTCAGATGGCAGCGGAATCGGCATGCACGGGTTCGACGTTCATCGCATGAACGTTGTTTCGAGACCTTTCGTAATTAGGTAAGAATTAAAACTTTTCAAACTATTAGGAAGATCAAATCTTCACCTTGTGCGGGTAGATGATCACCGCAAATCTGAATTCGTGGTTTTGGAAGAGGGTTCGCTTGAAGCCGTTCAAACGTCCGGCCTCTACGGGTATCCACACGAAGCAGGATCCGATCCAAGCTCTCTATCTCACCGGGGTGCTAGCTCCCTTGCAGAGATAGCTTTGATGGCTGATGTCCTTCCTTTCAATCAACTCTTGATTGTGCTTAGAAGGAGGAAGAAGAAGGATGAAGAATAGGAAGAAGATGATCCCCTACGCAGCCTTCTCTTGTTCCTTGCGTTGGATGAAGGAAGGGAAGGGAAGGAGGCCGCCAACACTTGGAGATCTTTTCCCTTGCTTGCGGCTGCAACTAAAGAGGAGGAGAGGGGGCTTCCACGGCTTGAAGAGGAGGAGAAGACTCATCTAGGGCGCCGGCCCTAGTGCCTCTCTTATAGCCATCAAGGGCTCCTCCAAAGTAGGAGCCCTAAATGATTTTCCAAAGAGGGGGCGTCGGCCCCCTCTCTTTCAATCCGCACCATCCAAGATGAGAGGGGCTTATGCCCCTCTTACTTGGTTAACCTAATCCTCTTCCAAAGAGGATTAGGTCCCTCTTTCATGGTTTAATCCTAATCTAATTAGGATTAACCAAGTTGGGTTCAATCTATGCTAGTCCTAATCTAATTAGGACTTGAATGAACCATGACTCAATTGAACTCTTCAATCCTAATCCAATTAGGAGTCATGTTGATTCATTAGATTATTAATTAATTTAGACTTGAGGAATCCTAATCCAATTAGGATGTATTTAATATTGGTCCTAATCCAATTAGGACTCTATTTGAATCCGAAGTCCTAATCCAATTAGGATTTCTAGAAATTCTACTCCAAGTAGGAATCCAATTTTAATTCAAAATTCCTAATCTCATTAGGATTGTAGGAATCCTATTCCAAGTAGGAATTTCAGTCCTACTCCAACTAGGATTCCCAGTCCTAATCCAATTAGGACTCTAGGAATCCTACCCGAAGTAGGATTTGTGTTTAAGTCCAATTAATTAATTCCCTTTGTTCCTTCTTCAACTTCTTAACAATCAAATTGATTTCTTGTAATTTCTAATCACGATTTCAACCATCGGATCGGTCAATACTTCTAGTGTGTGTGACCCCATAGGTTCTATTCTAACTGGTAGTGAGATATATTGTGATCTCTATCTCAATATCATTGAAAACTCCTTTCAATGGGTTGGAACGATTCCAACTCAACTCATTAGGGTTTATCGATCATCGAGATAATCCCTGTGAGTCCCACCATCCACCAGTGACACCTAGCAGCATGTAGTGGCTACCCAGCAGAATGGAATGATGAACCTCTAGGTGCAGTTAACATGTGATACAGTCCTACTATCGTGGATCCCTACAGGACGGAGGTCATGGACAACTCGTCAAACCCCATCGTCTGTCATATGTCAAGATTTATTCGACTTGAGTTCGATAGTGGAAAACTCTTTTTCCACTTTATATTACTGCCCTGGCCAAGGTCTTAGAACTCAGTCTAACAAATCACATAGGATCACTCCTCTTCTATCAAGGTCGATAGATTCCTTATAGGTGCATACCCTACTCCTACAGTGAACTTACTGCAGCCAATCTACACTGCATGGACCCATATGGCTAGAGACCATGTATGTGTGCAGTCAAACTACAATAACCTCACTGTGAGTAACCGAAGCACCGCAGGTCAAAGGACCAGTCACACTACTGCAACATCAAGCAAGTCACTGACGAGTGGATAGACATCCAAGTGACTTCTTGTCTTGGTCACGCTCAGTACCCTTGTTCTCTAACAAGCACCTGTACTATCACTTCAGTGTCCCTACACTGTGGACTCAAGTCTCGTCCATCCAGAAGGAAAGTGATCTGTGCACTGATCGGATCGATCACCGTCCTCGTGATGATCCATTGATCAGGAGCATTTAGAAATTAATCACCAATGATACATGGCTCAAATTCTCAACTCTTGAGAATATGTATCATCATCTTATTAATTCCTTGGACGATTCATAGACACATAAATAATATGAATGAAAAGATGCCTTTTATTTATTCCATAATAAATAGTCAGGTACAAAATTATGTCCCTAGAATTAATAATGTGTCAGCCAGATTGGCTTCTAGGGCATACATCTAACACATTGTTCTTGGTAATATAATCATTTTTTTTAAAAGAAAATTTCAATTGTCAAGTCTTGCCATCCTTCAACTTTAAGAATGAGGAGGATTCTTTATTCAATTTTCTTTTGCAAGCTTTATTATTATGTTCGTTAAAGTATTTTGATAATTGCTTAGGCATGCTATTTTATACTTGCTTTTCGTTGTTCTCTATGTAAGTATGTCCTCTATCCGAGCGAGTTACTTGTACATGAATATTGATCTGTAATCTGACTTCAACTTGTAGTCGTCTGTGTCTGTGGTGCAGAAATTCTGTGATGAGGTTGTGACTGGAAATATTAATATGCTTTTAGTACCTAGAAAGGCTGATAGATATTTGCATTATTAGTTACCCTGAAATTATTCTCTTACTATTTGCATCTTCTTTTTTGTTGTCCTTTATTTAATTGCTATCGTACTATACAATTGAAACACTCTGAATCAATGTAATACATATTGTCTGTTTATTTTTATGCAGTATACTGAACAAATTGACACCGAAGAAATTTGATGTTCGCAAGGGTCAGTTGATTGATGCAGGAATCACCACACATGATGATCTAAAGGTAGCAATGTTTTTTATACAATTTAAAAACCTTTTTCTCATAAAAAATGTAATATGGTATTGTTGGGTACCAGACTTCCATTTGCAAAATTGATCTGTATGCTCAACTGTGTTCTAATCTAAATGATAAAATCTTATTTGCAGTTAACTATGTCACAAGAAAGATTAAATGGATTAGTTATATTATTGATTGAAAATAGTATTTTAATGAGTCTTAAGTACAAAAGTTTGATCACTAATTTTGCATCTCAAAAAACTAGACGACTTATTTTTAAATAAATTTTTAAAGTATTTTACACTTATTAAAAAAATTTCATCATTTTTTTAAAAAAAAGGCCTCCTTTAATGAGTTCATCTTAGGCCCCCAAATGCATTGGGCCGTCCCTGACAATGATTCTCATATATCAAGATGCGGTGCAAATAATAAGGCACTCCTCAAAATCACAACTGAGATCATCTTGCATACTACTTAGCAACATGATGAGAGCTATACAATATTTTGGTTCTAATTTTGGTATGTCTCCTGACCTCTTCTATGTTGAGTATAAGCATGCTTAGGTTCAACCATGGTATGCTTAAAAGTCTCTAGAAACTCTAACTCTTGAAGGATGTATTGAACTTTTTGGTGCCAAATATCAAATTGTCACCATTTAGTTTCTCGCCCTTGTTCAACTCAACAATAGTAGTCTTATAAGCTGAGGATAATGATAACTAAAATGCAGAGTTAATACTAGCATAAATCACAAAATCAAACTAAAATGAAGATAATCTAACATAAAGCACAGAATTGAAACTTTACTTCTAACCATCTTTCATGTCACAACTATCAAATTATTATAAATTTAGTCTATTTATGCAAAAAATTAGTTCTAGGTTAGAATTCCTTGGAATCCTACCAAACTAAGAAGTGCATTCAAATTAAAACTTCTACACACATGTTACTTAAATTGTATGATTTCATCTAAGGTAGCTAATTAATTATATTATGATTATTTAAATCACGAATACATGTGCCCTAAATATTCATAAAAGCAAATCAACTCAATTCATGCTCCAACTCATATGTAAAATAGCATTTAAATTAACCAGACATGCATATGATTATTTCAAAAAAAAAATTACAATGCCATGTTATCCAATTTTCAGCACATACCATTTTTAAGAAATTAATATGCACAATCAATATGCCACATATACTTGAACCAATAAATATTTTACCTAGATTCTACATGGTATTCAAACCTAATTTAGGAGCACATAGAATCAAGAATTATGCTTTTTCAATATTTCTGCTAATTTGTATTATTTTCTAAAGAAAAATGTAAATTATCATGAAAATTAAAAGACAATGCAGATCATGTTCCAATGCATAAATAGTCTAGAATAAAATAGTTAAAAATTAATAAATGAAGAACTGCAGCAATCTAGGCTATATATAATTTTTATGATTTTTTGAAAATTAAATGAACCATTTTTATTTAAAAATTTAATTATAAAATTTAGATATGTGATCGAGTCACGTGCATCCTTGTTCTTGACTTAGTCACTAGGGATATGCAACCAGCTGGTCAAACTATGAAACCAACCTGAACTGGTAATGTCAGTTCATTTTAGATCAGGTATTTTCTAGATTTGGGTTTGGTTTCGATTTAAAAACTTTAGAAATTAGAAAACTTAGTTTGGATTCAATTTAAGTTTTTAGAAAACTCAATTTGAACCAAACCCACCTGTGTGTGTGTGTGTATATAGGCTCACATACATAAATCGGTTCATTATCCTCATTTCAGTTCACTTCCCAACCATCGTGTCTTAGCACCCCCGAATCCCCAATTCACCATCGTGCTTTCGAGTCTCCCTTCTCTTCCTACTCAGGCTCTACCCATCTGCCGCATGAGGTCAACCTTTATGATTGTGACTCTCCTCGCTTGCTTCGTCGAGACCCCTCCTCAATTCTAATCCTCCACCTCCTCCTGCCACAAAATCTGTCTAGTGGATCCACTGCTTTTGTTCGCCTGATAACCCTTTTTTTCCTCTTATTTTTACGGGTTTTGGATAAAGATTGGTACTATCATATTTGTGGATCCTTGGTTTGGTTTTGTATTCATGCATATTGTTTGATGAAATAGATATTGGCAGATAGTTTTGCTATTGTATTGCTTTTATACTATGATGGAAGCAATTTCTTCCTTGATGTGGCTTTAAGAATTTGGTATTATGGGGGCCATTTAGTCAGTTCAAATCAAAATTTCTTCTTTGATGGGGCTTTAATAAGGGAAAGTTTTCTGATAAATGCTATGTTTAGAAAATGAGGGAGAGGAAATAAGGAAGAAGATACATGATAAAGTTAAAATTTTCTGATAAATGTTGTGTTAAATGCTGGATATTCAGAGAATAAATGCTGGATATTCTTATAAAGTTTTCTGTATCATCTCAAATTTCTAATAAGGAAATATAAATGCTGTGTTTAGAAAATCAGAGGGGAAGTTTTTTGATAAATGCTATGTTAATTTATGGTTAAAATTTATATACAAAAGAAATTAATACATGAGAAGGTCCAAGGACTTATAAGATAGAAACATCTTCCTTCTAGTTTTGGATCTTTTACATACATTCTTTAGTTCAAGTTGTGATACTATATGAATCTAGAATGTCACACTCAGTTCCCATCATCTCCTTGGCTACTATCATCAGCAGGAATCCCAAGCTCCACCTCCATTAGATTTTCTAATACCTTATTATGTGTTTTGTTATTATCATCAGCTGGATTTTGTAATGCCTTATTCTATGTTTTGTTAATATTTTGTTTGGATTGATCAATAATGTAACAATAGGTGCCCTTTAACAGCATAAAATTTGATCATTAATGTTACATATTTACATGTAAGAGCCAGATGAGCCCATTTGGCCGTTTTAGCTTAGCTCATTTGATGAAAGCCATTTAGCACAACCCGATAAACTGCACTCATTTTCTTGGGTTGGTTTGAATTTATTTTTTTAAATGGATTTTGATTTTGGTTTTATGAAACTGGTTTAAAATGGTTGAGTTCAAAAATAACTCTAAGCCAGCACAACCTGGACCATGAAGACCTCTATCTTTCACATCCTCCGCTACCTCTTCTAGAAACAACTCAATGCAAGGAAGAAGAAAATGAAGAGGAGAGAGAGAGAGAGAGAGAGAGAGAGATGTGCGATGATTGCAAGCAACATTGATGCACCATCCTCCGACAATGATGCGTTCATCATCGTCCACGAGGTCCTTTACCTCAAGATTTGCGCTCTTGAGTCGTGATCTTGGCCGTTGAGCATTACCAAGGGCTGATGGTGGTGGGGATGCACAGGGCCTGCATTGATACTGATAGCGGCATCGGATTCGCTGTGATGTACAACCTCTGGATCTACTTCAAGGACATAGTACTCTCTAGGGGCCAATCTAGCCCTTATCGTCATCCTCGAGATTGCTCCCACTATTTTATCAGGGCCCAGATCACCATCTGATCTGAAGTTTATGAGGCGGCGGGTTGCGAACTCGGAGGCCGGGAAGGTGGCACACGGGATGCCACGGAGGGCGACAACGGCAAGCACAACCTTTGAGGCCGCTACATCCCATCGATTGGACAATTTAAGCAAATGTGCTTTTCAAAAGGACACATAATTTAAGTAGAAAATCGCTTTGATAATTGATCAAGATGTACAATATCAAGATATTGGGTGATGCACTGATGCTCCAAAATATATAAAAAGTTTGCACCCGCTCAAAAAAAAAATGCAGGACATTTTAACCACAAAATTGTTGTAAAATAAAGAATAAAGAGATTAGAGAAAAGAAAACAAACAAGATGTAGAAATTGTAGAAAATTAGTTCTTAAGGAACTAATAGTATTTCTCATTTCTTTTTATGCCTTTCTTTTTCTTTTCACTTGTGTACATTTCATCCTCCTCTAGGTACCCTTTTATAGGCCTAGGGTTATAATAAGGAGATATAATGGTCATAATCACAACACACCTAAAGGACAAGAGAAGATAAAAAGGTGGATGAATGTAGACATCCCCAAGGGATAACGGGCACATCTAGGAGTTACAAAAGATAGAAAACCCAAGAGGTGGGGAAACTCAAGAGGTGAAAGCTAAGTGGTCATCCATCTAAATATGGTGGATCCATAACACTCCCCCTTGGATGACCACACACCAAGAACATGCCTCGTTAAAACCTTGCCGAGAAAAAACCCGGTAGGAAAAAACCAATAGCGAAGGAAAAAGAGTACAGTATTCTTGTGTACCATCAAGTGCTTTAGGATTGCCTCATTAAAACCTTGCAAAGGTAAACCCAGTGAGACAAAACCTTAACGAAGGAAAAAGAGTACAATCGGTACAAAACTTCAAGTCCTTGACTCCCCCTGAAAAGTGCATGATCAAAGGTCTTTAAGTTGTCGCATTCCAATGTTATGCACAATCTTCTTAAATATTGCAGTTTCCAATGCCTTGGTGAATAAATTTGCCAGATTTTCACTTGACCGTATTTGTTTGACGTCAATATCACCTTTCTTCTGGAGTTCATGAGTTTAAAAGAACTTAGGTGAAATATGCTTCGTTCTGTCACTTTTAATATAGCCTCCTCTAATCTGGGTGATGCAAGTAGCATTATCTTCATGCAAAACTGTTGGGCTATCATTGATTGTGGATAGACCACACTTTTCTCGAATATGCTGAATTACTCATCTCAGCCAAATACATTCCCGACTTGCCTCATGGATAGCAATAATTTTCGAGTGGTTCGAAGAAGTAGCAGATAATTTTTGCTTCACAGATTTCCATGATATAGCAGTACCTCCACAAGTAAACAAATATCCTGTTTGAGATCGACCCCTGTGTGGATCAGATAGATAGCCAGCATCTGCATATCCAATCAATTGTGAGTTTGATCTATTAAGATAAAACAATCCCATATTAGTTGTCCTACGAAGGTAACGAAGTATATGCTTGATCCTATTCCAATGTCTTCGGGTTGGAGTAGAACTGAATCTTGCCAATAAGTTAACTGCAAAGGCTATATCAGGTCGAGTGCAATTTGCAAGATATATTAACGCACCAATAGCACTCAAATATGGTACTTCAGAATCAAGAATTTCTTCATCCTTTCAGGAGGACGAAATGGGTCTTTCTTCACATCAAGTGATCGAACAACCATTGGGATACTCAAAGGATGAGCTTTATCCATATAAAAGTGCTTCAGGACTTTTTCTATATATGTTGACTGATGAACAAAGATTCTATTTGGAAAATGCTCGAGTTGTAGACCGAAACAAAATTTTGTTTTTCCAAGATCTTTCATTTCAAACTCATTTTTCAAATAAGTGGCGGTTCTTGTGAGCTCGCAACAATAGCAAATCCGGATTCTAACTTTTAATGAAAACACATGGGCATATAGGATTATTCTCAAGTCCCTCCTTCAGTAAATATTCGTTAAGGCGATTATACCATATGCGTCCGGATTGCTTCAACCCATATAAAGATCTTTGAAGCTTGATAGAATACATGCTTCGGGACTTGAATTACATGCTTTGGGCATTTTATATCCTTTAGGAATTTTCATATATATATCATGATCCAATGATCCATATAAATATGCAGTGACCACATCCATCAGCCGCATATCTAATTTTTCTGTAACTACCAAGCTAATCAAAAACCTGAATGTAATTGCATCCATAACGGAGGAATAAGTTTCTTCATAATCAACCCCAGATTTCTGCAGAAAACCTTGTGCAACAAGTCATGCTTTATATCACACAATTTCATTATTTTCATTACGCTTCCATACAAATACCCACTTATATCCAACGGGCATTACACCTTTAGGTGTTTGGACTACAGGTCCAAAAACTTTTCTTTTTGCTAATGAGCTTAATTCAACCTCAATAGCTTCTTTCCATTTTGGCCTATCATTTCTACGTCGGCATTCTTCGACGGTCTTTGGCTCACTTTCCTAATTACCTTTGGTAATGCTAACATTACTTCTAGTAATGTCAAGAGCCACTTTAAATGACAATATATTGTCGACAATGGTTTCATTTCTATCCCATATTTCTCCTGTACTTATGTAATGTTTTGAGATCTCATTATTTTCAGGTATATCTTCCTCTTCAGGGGATAACTCTTCAGGAGGTTGTATTTCTGGAGATTTTAAAATGGGAATTATGGTCTCTTTAGGAGCACCAAATTTTATGGTCTATTTTATAGGTATGGCCTCTTCAGGAGTGCTAGTTTCTTTTCTTTGTACTTTTCTCTTTCGGAGATTCTTATCTTTCGATCCAATAGGTCTTCCATGCTTTAGGCGTGCCTCATGTTGCCCAAGGTGACAAGCCAAGAGGGGGGGGGGGGGGGGTGAATTGGTTTCTTTTTAATTTTAACTATCTTACTTGTGTTAAATGAAGAGTTAGTAAACTTAAACAAATCACAATACAAACAACAAGAAGTATAGTGGTTCGGTGCTCTCCTTAGCACCTACGTCCACTCCCCAAGCGACCCCTTGGGAATTCACTATAATCCCGCGGATTACAGTTGGATTGTTTTCTGGGCTCACAATCCAAAAACCTTTACACCTTGGTTTTCCGGGTTCACCAAAAACCTATGTTGGTTTTACGGGCTCACCAACGAACCTATGTTGGTTTGGCTCACCAACGAACCTTTACAATTGGTTTTCCGGGTTCACCAATCAACCTATTCTGTTGGTTTTGCGGGCTAACCAACCAACCTTTACAAGTAGTTTAACAATTAAAAAAAGAAGATTTAAACTCCTAGATGAGCAAATAAAACAATATAATCTACAAAGAAGAGTTTAGAAAGTATTTATCGCTTGTAGTGACTTCTCTCTTCTTTGTCAAGGATGCTTCACTCTTCAAGGGAGGATGGAGCTCTTGATGACTCTTTGAATCTGCTCAACCCCTTTCTTTGATTCTTGAATAAAGCACTTGGATGAAGAAGATTATGGCACTTTCTCTTTCTTGTGTACTCTTTGATATTCTTTGGAAAGAATGTTCTATCTGATGAATAGTGCCACTTTAAATAGTTTCCTACATCCATTGGACAAGCCCCAATGGTTAGAATTCAAAAACTAGCCGTTACTCACTTTTGGAAGGACAAAAAGTACATATGCAGAACTAGCCGTTATACTTCTGCCCGTGTTTGGGTCGGCTCAACCTGTCCTTGGGTCGACCCAACTTTCACTTGGGTCGACTCAAACATTCCTTGGGTCAACCCTCTCAGAAACACAGAAACTTGCAATTCAGCCTTCCTTTACTTGGGTCGACCCAACCTTTCTTTGGGTCGACTCAAGGTTCAGTTGGGTCGACTCAACTTCTTCTTGGGTCGACCCTAACAGGGTTTCCAGAGAATCTTTTCTGTCTTCTATTCTGTCTTGCCTTTGGGTCGACCCACTCAAGGTTTGGGTCGACTCAAGCTTGGGTCGACTCAACTATATCTTGGGTCGACCCTCTCAGTAAATCCAGAGAACCATTTTCTGAGTTGTTTGAGGATCTTAATGTTTGGGTCAACTCATGCTTTCCTTGGGTCGACCCAACTCACTGTTCATTTGTGCTATTTTTGCAGAAGTGTGCCAAATGCTTTCTTGATGTGCCGGGGTCGACCCAATCATCCTTTGGGTCGACTCAATCCACACTTTGCTGCATCTCAAGGTTAGATTCATTCAAATAAACAATGAAATGTATCTATATCAATTTATACAAATATACTGAGAGTAATAGACTTATAAATGAAGTATCGATTTAACTTATAACATACTCTAGATAATTGCTTGTTAATCATCAAAATAACACTATCATCCTCAATCTCCCCCTTTTTGATGATTACAAAATAAAGAGTATGAGCCTATTGATACTTATCTTAAAATCAGTTTTTGAAAGGGCTTAGCTTGCTGAATTTCAGCTTTTCATATATAAGAGTGAAGTCTCCCCCTATATCATTCAAATGTTGCCAATTTGACTTTTTGAATTGCTCCCCCTTTCATTTATAATTCATTAAAGATGAAACTCCAAAAATTTGAGATAAAACATGAATTTCAGGTTATGTATCGAGGTGTGAAAGGTGCGTGCCAAATTCTGAAATTCTATGTGCCAAATTCTGAAATTTGATAGAAATTTTTGACTTGATCATTTTCATTGTTGCAAATTGCTCTCCCTTGGATGTATATGCTTTCCTATATGATTTTCAATTTGTTTTACAAGTTATTTCGTTATTTCTCCTTCTTTCTTTACTTCTCCTCTTATCACTCTATCTTTACTTCTCCCCTTATTACTCTTTCTTTACTTCTCCCCCTTTTTGTTATCATCAAATAGATGCATGGGAAAAGACACAATAAATAACAAACATTCAAACTTCATTGATCAAAATAGGAACATTTTAGTACATTCATGCCCAAAAACAAAAACAAATACAATGTTCCTTAATCAAAGTTTAAAGATACATGATAAAAGCAAAATACATATGAGAAATAGATATCTAGCCTAGGCTCTAAACAGAAATGCTAATATCAGCCTAGGGAGTATCTAATGGCTGGGATCTAGTCCTCATCCTCCTAGTGTACGTGGCGAGGGGAGGTCGGGCCTGGTGAGACTGTGTCTGGCGTGGAGCACGACGAGCTGGATGACTCTGTGCCGATATCTCTAACTCAGCAGCCTGTGGCATAGATGGTCCATGGGTCTCTCTCTCTCCGGAGTGCTCCTATCTGCTGCCTCAGATCACTGATCTCAGTAGACATGATGTCCAGTCGGCTCGTCAGCCCATCAGTAATAGTCCTCGCCTGAGCTGACATACTATCTAATCTGCTCGTCAGCCCGTCAGTGATAGTCCTCGCCTGAGCTGACATGATCTCAGTCATCCTACTCCAGAACTCATCTGTATCTCTCGGAGGAACAGATGACGGTGGTCCAGCCTCCGAAGGTGCAGTAGGATGATCTATATGCTCCTCATCCTCAGGGATAGGGTCTCCATGATCTGGTGCATCACCCTCTGGTGCCTCACCCTGAATCTCTGCTCCAGTATTAATCCACTGCCCGTTCACTTTCTCATATCCCATGCGTATAAGTGTCCGTGCAGTGTATGTGTCAGTATGAAGCAGACTCCTGGATGCCTCCCCCTCGACAGATATACCGTGCTGTCGAAAAATCAACGTGAGTATCATACCATAAGGTAGTGATACTCTGGAGTTGCAGATCACTTTTCTCATCTGCTTCAGTATCATGGCCGGGAGATTCAGGGGAATACCCTGAATAATATACTCCATCACTACTAGATCTCGCTCTGTGATGAGATCGAATCTCCCGCTCTTTGGAAATAAAATTCTATTTATGATACTGAGCAATAATCTCATTTCAGCAGATAAAGAGCTTGCTATTACCTTTTCTGAGAAGTCAAAGTCCTCATTTTCCATAATCAACTGCAGAGCTCTCATCTTGTTTTCTGGCTTTTTCGGAGTGGCTCCTTCGCAGGGAAGATGAAGTAGCTCACTCAAACTCTCCTCGGAAACTCGAACCCTTACTCCTCGAACTTCCTAAACAAGCACTCCCATTCCAGTTTTAAGGAAGGCATAGAACTCCCGAACTAATCTGGGGTAGATCATCACATCTAGGGAGCAAAGATACTCTCAACCTTGCCTTTGGATCCATTCCCTCAACCTAAACCCTTCTTGATCAAAGAACTCGGAATGGATCCTTCTCCCCGTTGTAACCGGTCTCCCCGCAAATCTTGCAAGTATAACTGAGGGGGAAGGAGGAGGAGGTGGCTCCGCACGTGCCTCACGTTGTGGAGACACTGTAGATGGCTCCGTAGATTGCCTTTCCTCACGTTGGATCCGTGAGACTCTTCCGGATCTCTTGGCTACGGCTCTTTTGGGTCCCATTTCTCCAAGATCTTAAGGTAATCTACTGTTTGGAGGAGTTTGGAGGAGTTTGGAGAGTGGGGATTAGAGTATTCAGAAGAGGACAAGGGCAAACAGTGCCCTAATAGTGCTCTCGGGTCCCCCTTTTAACAGTGGGGTCCCAACGTTGGGTCGACTCAAGAAATTTCTTGGGTCGACTCAACGTTGGGTCGACCCTATTCTGGGTTGGGTCGACCCAAGTGCAGAATTTTTCTTTTCTCTTCCTTTTTGCTTCTAAAAATTTTTCTTGCTTCCAATCCTTATAAATTCTTTCTGGGATAATGATACATGAGTAAGGAATCTATAGATAACAAGTATGACTCATGTTTCATGGGTTTTTTGAAATTGAAGGAATGTATCATGAGACTACTTGCTTCCTTTTATATTTCTTCAATAAAAAGGATCACATATGCCTAATTCCCTCCTTAGCGTGCAGAATCTATCTTCACTCAAGGGTTTTGTAAATATGTCGGCTAATTGTTTTTCAATGCATATATGTTCAATACATATGTTTCCATTTTGCACATGATCCCTAATAAAATGATACCTTATTTCTATGTGTTTGGCTTTAGAATGATGAACTGGATTTTTAGTGAGATTGATGACACTAGTATTATCACACTTAATAGGAATATTATCTAGCTTAACTCCATAGTCCTCTAGTTGTTGCTTAAGCCATAGTACTTGAGCACAACAACTACCAGCAGCTATATATTCAGCTTCAGCTGTGGACAATGCCACTGAATTCTGCTTTTTGCTAAACCATGATACTAAATTATTTCCTAAGAATTGATATGTGCCACTTGTGCTCTTCCTATCTAATTTGCATCTGGCAAAATCAGCATCTGAATATGCAAGCAAATCTAGACAGGAGTCTCTTGAGTACCATAATCCTATATTGGTAGTTCCTCTTAAATATCTAAGGATTCTTTTAACAGCACTTAAATGTGACTCCTTAGGATCCGATTGGTATCTAGCACATATTCCTACACTAAATACGATGTCGAGTCTACTAGCAGTAAGGTAGAGCAAGGATCTAATTAGTCCTCTATAAAGCTTAATATCAATACTCTTCTCTTTTTCATCTTTGTCTAGCTTACTAGTAGGATTCATTGGAGTGCCTACTCCCTTATGATTTTCATTCCCAAACTTCTTTAGTATTTCCTTTGTATACTTAGTTTGATGAATGAAAATACCTTCTTTAGTTTGTTTGATTTGTAATCCTAGAAAGAAACTCAGTTCTCCCATCAAACTCATTTCGAATTCTTCATGCATTAAATCAGCAAATTTCTTGCAAAGAGTATCATTTGTGGCACCAAAGATTATGTCATCTACATATATTTGTACCACTAATAGATTTTTGTCCTTTCTTTTGAGAAATAGTATTTTATCTACATTTCCTCTACTAAAATTATTATTAAGCAGAAATTTGCTTAATCGATCATACCAAGCCCTAGGTGCTTGCTTTAATCCATATAATGCCTTATGTAGTCTAAACACATGATTTGACAATTCATGATTCTCAAAACCAGGAGGTTGTTCTACATATACTTCCTCCTCAATAAAACTATTTAAGAATGCACTCTTCACATCCATTTGATACAATTTAAAATCCATGAAACATGCAAATGCTAGAAGTAATCTAATCGCCTCTAATCTAGCTACAGGAGCAAATGTTTCATCAAAATCTATTCCTTCTTCTTGATTGTATCTCTTAGCTACAAGTCTAGCCTTATTTCTTATAACTAATCCATTTTCATCTAATTTATTTCTAAATATCCATTTTGTTCCAATTACTGAGTTATGCTTTGGTCTTTCAGTTAATGTCCATACATTACTTCTTTTAAATTGATTTAATTCTTCTTGCATGGCATTTATCCAATTAGTATTTTTTTCAGCTTCTTCATAAGTCTTAGGTTCTAATTGTGAAACAAAAGCAAGATAATCATTTAAATTTCTAAGAGATGATCGAGTTCTTACCCCTTGAGATGGATCACCAATGATTAAGTCTTTAGGGTGTCCATATGCATACCTCCATTCCTTTGGCAAGTTTTGAGATTGTGGTGGCACGCAATCATCTCCCTTATCTTGAATTGGCACGTCATTAATATTCAACTTTTCAAAGTCAATAATTCCTGTATCATCATCAACAATATTTTCTTTCCTAGCAGATTCACTATCAGACTCATCAAATATAATATTGACTGACTCTTCCACTACTAGAGTTCTTTTATTGAATACTCTATATGCCCTGCTAGATGTGGAGTATCCTAAGAAGATACCTTCATCTGACTTGGCATCAAATTTACTTAGATCCTCCTTGCCATTGTTTAAAATGAAACATCTACATCCAAATACTCTAAGATATTTAGCGGTTGGTTTCTTATTCTTCCAAAGTTCATAAGGAGTTTTCTTGGTTATAGATCGTATTAAAACCCAATTTAGAATATGGCAAGCAGTGTTTATAGCTTCAGCCCAAAAGTACTTTGGAAGATTTGACTCGCACAACATCGTGCGTGCCATTTCTGCCAATGTCCTATTTTTTCTTTCAACAACTCCATTTTGTTGATGCGTTCTAGGTGCTGAAAATTGATGTGAGATACCGTTTTTATTACAAAATTCTTCAAAGTGTTGATTTTCAAATTCAGTTCCATGATCACTTTGAATTGCTACTAAGGTGAGCTTCTTTTCATTTATGATATAATTATAGTGTTTCAAGAATTCTGAAAATGCTTCAGTCTTATGTGCCAAAAATGAAACCCATGTATATCTTGAAAAGTCATCTACAATAATTAGTTCATACTTCTTCCCTCCTAGACTCGCAGTTCTAGTAGGTCCAAATAAATCCATGTGTATGAGTTCAAAAGGCCTAGTTGTTGATACTATATTCTTTGATTTGAAAGATGATTTAGTTTGTTTTCCCAATGAACATGGTCCACAGATTTTGTCCTTTTCAAAAATCAATTTTGGCACATCCTTTATCAATTCTTTCTTGACTAGTTTTGAGATTAATTCTATACTAGCATGTCCTAGTCTACGATGCCAAAGCCAACTTGTTTCATTTTTTTTTCTTCATTAGTAATTAAGCATAATCCATTTTTCTTGCCTAAATCATGAAGATCTACCAAGTAAATATTTCTTTGCCTTTGTCCTACAAGTACAATGCTATTATCTTTAGGATTTGTGATTATGCATACAGATGCTTCAAATGTAACTTTAAACCCTTTATCACAAAATTGACTTATGCTAAGCAGATTATGTTTCAATCCCTTAACTAATAAGACATTTTCTATAAAAATAGATGGAGTAATGAAAATTTTACCCTTTCCAATGATATGCCCTTTACCATTGTCTCCATAGGTTACTACTCCACCCTTCTTTGATTCCAAGGTGACAAATTGATCTACGTCACCGATCATGTGTCTTGAACAGCCGCTATCTAGATACCATCATTTTTTCACTTTATCAGCTGCAAGACACCCCTACAATAAAGATCAAGAAAGAGCTTTAGGTACCCAAACTATGTTGAGTCCTTTAGGGTTAGTACTTGATGTTCCTTTTGGAACCCAAACTTTTTTGAATTTAATCTTTTGATTATTACTTAATTTGTTTTGACTGGACTTTCTATAGTTACATTTATATGCTCTATGTCCTAATTTATTGCAGAATGACAAGTAATATTTTCACTTTTAGCTTTTACAAAAATGTTCTTTAAGAATTTTTGTTTCCTATTTGTTTTATATCCTAATCCAGCCTTATCATATACAGCTTTTTGACTATCAAGAATCATATTTAATTTGGTAGAACTAAGTGTAAGTTTATCTACCAAGGATTTATATTTTTCAGCATCTTCTTTTAACTTGATATTTTCAGCAATTAGATTCTTGGTTTCATTTATAAGTTTTCTACTTAATGTTTCGTAGTTATGAGACAGTTTTAACTTATCTTTGATAAGAGATTGATTTTCTTTTTTTAGAACTTTATTTTTATTGATTAGTTTCTTATGTTCTTCCATGAGTTCTAAGAATGCATCATGTAATTCATCAACAGTAAAATCACAGTCAAGTTCAGAATCTACCTCATCGTCATTGGCCATATGACACATTTGGGCCGTCTCTTGATGATCTTCCTCTTCCGAACTTGACTCCTCACTTTCACTCCATTCAGCCATGAAGTTCTTCTTTTTCAGTTTTCTTGCCATCCATTTCAAATATGGGCAATCTATCTTATAATGCCCGGGTTTGTTACACTCATAGCAAATAGGAGTTTCTTTTTTCTTTTCTTTATCCTTATCCTTTTCTTTGCTTGAGCTACCTTTGAGGAAGGGTTTCTTTCTATAAAATCTATTCTTACCTCTCATAAATTTTCTGAATTTTCTTCCAAGCATAGCCATCCCTTCTTCATCAAATTCATCATCATCATCTGAATCTTCCGATTCAGTTTATTGTTTAGGGGTGGTAGTCTTTAGGGCAATGGGCTTTCTTCTCTTAATCTCATCTTCTGAATTTTGCCTCATTGTCAACTCATGGGTCATGAGTGATCCTAGAAGCTCCTCTAATTGCAGTGTGTTGAGGTCCTTAGCTTTCTGAATTGCGGTAACCTTGGCCTCCGAAATTCTTGGTAGAGACCTGAGAATTTTTCGCACCAATTCAGAGTTAGTGTAAGACTTTTCCAAACTCTTAAGCCCATTTATAATTTCAGTAAAACGAGTAAACATATCAGTTATGGACTCAGTAGATTCCATTTTAAACAATTCATACTTGTGTACTAATATGTTTATTTTTGACTCCTTAACTTGATTGGTCCCTTCATGAGTGACCTCAAGTTTGTCCCAAATTTCTTTAGCAGAGATGCAAGTAGATATTCTATTAAATTCACTTACATCTAATGAGCAATAAAGTACATTTATAGCTTTAGCATTTAACTGTGCCAATCTTCTATCACTTTCATTCCAATCCATTTCTGGTTTGGGTATAATAGTGCCCTCTATATTAAGTGTGGGTGTGTGAGGTCCTCTAGTAATGATGTACCCTAATTCATAATCTGAAGCTTGAATGAATATCCTCATCCTAGCTTTCCAATATGTGTAGTTTGTGCCATTAAATAGAGGTGGTCTATTTGTGGATTGCCCCTCACTCATAGACATCCCACTTGGGTTGTCATGATCTTTAACTCTTGATTGTGAGATCAATGAGTACTATTGGAGCACCTTGCTCTGATACCACTTGTTGCCCAAGGTGACAAGCCAAGAGGGGGGGTGAATTGGTTTCTTTTAATTTTAACTATCTTACTTGTGTTAAATGAAGAGTTAGTAAACTTAAACAAATCACAATACAAACAACAAGAAGTATAGTGGTTCGGTGCTCTCCTTAGCACCTACGTCCACTCCCCAAGCGATCCCTTGGAAATTCACTATAATCCCGCGGATTACAGTTGGATTATTTTCCGGGCTCATAATCCAAAAACCTTTACACCTTGGTTTTCCGGGTTCACCAAAAACCTATGTTGGTTTTACGGACTCACCAACGAACCTATGTTGGTTTTACGGGCTCACCAACGAACCTTTACAATTGGTTTTCCGAGTTCACCAATCAACCTATTCCGTTGGTTTTGCGGGCTAACCAACCTGTTAGATGTATGCCCTAGAAGCCAATTTGGCTGACACATTGTTGATTCTAGGGACATAATTTTGTACTTGACTATTTATTATTGAATAAATAAAAGGCATCTTTTCATTCATATTATTTATGTGTCTATGAATTGTCCAAGAAATTAATAAGATGATGATACATATTCCCAAGAGTTGAGAATTTGAGCCATGTATCATTGGTGATTAATTTCTAAATGCTCCTGATCAATGGATCATCACGAGGACGGTGATCGATCCGATCAGTGCACATATCACTTTCCTTCTGGATGGACGAGACTTGAGTCCACAGTGTAGGGATACTGAAGTGATAGTGCAGGTGCTTGTTAGAGAACAAGGGTACTGAGCGTGACCAAGACAAGAAGTCACTTGGATGTCTATCCACTCGTCAGTGACTTGCTTGATGTTGCAGTAGTGTGACTGGTCCTTTGACCTGCGGTGCTTCGGCTACTCACAGTGAGGTTATTGTAGTTTGACTGCACACATACATGGTCTCTAGCCATATGGATCCATGCAGTGTAGATTGGCTGCAGTAGGTTCACTGTAGGAGTAGGGTATGCACCTATAAGGAATCTATCGACCTTGATAGAAGAGGAGTGATCCTATGTGATTTGTTAGACTGAGTTCTAAGACCTTGGCCAGGGCAGTAATATAAAGTGGAAAAAGAGTTTTCCACTATCGAACTCGAGTCGAATAAATTTTGACATATGACAGACGATGGGGTTTGACGAGTTGTCCATGACCTCCGTCCTGTAGAGATCCACGATAGTAGGACTGTATCACATGTTAACTGCACCTAGAGGTTCATCATTCCATTCTGCTGGGTAGCCACTACATGCTGCTAGGTGTCACTGGTGGATGGTGGGACTCATAGGGATTATCTTGATGATCGATAAACCCTAACGAGTTGAGTTGGAATCGTTCCAACCCATTGAAAGGAGTTTTCAATGATATTGAGATAGAGATCACAATATATCTCACTACCAGTCAGAATAGAACCTATGGGATCACACACACTAGAAGTATTGACCGATCCGATGGTTGAATAGTGATTATGAATCACGAGTAATCAATTCGATTGATATTCGGTTGAAGAAGGAACAAAGGGAATTAATCAATTGGACTTAAACACAAATCCTACTTCGGATAGGATTCCTAGAGTCCTAATTGGATTAGGACTGGGAATCCTAGTTGGAGTAGGACTGGGATTCCTACTTGGAATAGGATTCCTACAATCCTAATGAGATTAGGAATTTTGAATTAAAATAGGATTCCTAATTGGAGTAGGATTCCTAGAAATCTTAATTGGATTAGGACTTCGGATTCAAATAGAGTCCTAATTGGATTAGGACTAAAATTAAATACATCCTAATTGGATTAGGATTCCTTAAGTCTAAATTAATTATTAATCTAATGAATCAATATGACTCCTAATTGGATTAGGATTAAAGAGTTCAATTGAGTCATGGTTCATTCAAGTCCTAATTGGATTAGGACTAGCATAGATTGAACCCAAATTGGCTAATCCTAATTAGATTAGGATTAAACCATGAGAGAGGCACCTAATCCTCTTTGGAAGAGGATTAGGTTAACCAAGTAAGAGGGACATCAGCCCCTCTCCACTTGGCTAGGGCGACATGAAGAGCTAGGGTCGGCGCCCCTTCTTTGGTAAGTTATCATGGAGCTCCTAATTGTTAGGAGCTCCACTCACTTTAAAAGGAGGACTAGGGCCGGCCCCCCTCAAGGTTGAATCCCTCTTCCTCCAAGCCGTGGCCCTCTCCTTTCCCTTGGTGTTCAGCCGCAAGCAAGGTGCAAGCAAAGGAGAGCTTGGCGACATCCCTTCTTCCTCCTTTTGGCTTCAACGCGTGTGAAGAGAAGAAGGCTGCGAAGGGCTTTGATCTTCTTCCTCTTCTTCATCCTTCTTCTTCCTCCTCTCAAGTGCAATCAAGAGTTGATTGAAAGAGAGGACAGCAGCCATCAAAGCTATCTCTGCAAGGGAGCTAGCACCCCGGTGAGATAGAGAGCTTGGATCGGATCCTGCTTCGTGTGGATATCCGTAGAGGTCGGACGTTTGAACGGCTTCAAGCGAACCATCTTCCAAAACCACGAATTTAGATTTGCGGTGATCATCTACCCGCGCAAGGTGAAGATCTGATCTTCCTAAAAGTTTTAATTCTTACCTAATTACGAAAGGTCTCGAAACAACATTCATGCGATGAACGTTAATCCCGCACATGCCCCCCTTTCTGCTGCCATCTGATTTTTGTTTTGAAATATCAGCGGCATGGGCGGGTTCCCAACACAACCAACCTTTACAAGTAGTTTAACAATTAAAGAAAGAAGATTTAAACTCCTAGATGAGCGAATAAAACAATATAATCTACAAAGAAGAGTTTAGAAAGTATTTATCGCTTGTAGTGACTTCTCTCTTCTTTGTCAAGGATGCTTTACTCTTCAAGGGAGGATGGAGCTCTTGATGACTCTTTGAATCTGCTCAACCTCTTTCTTTGATTCTTGAATGAAGCACTTGGATGAAGAAGATTAGGGCACTTTCTCTTTCTTGTGTACTCTTTGATATTCTTTGGAAAGGATGTTCTATCTGATGAATAGTGCCACTTTAAATAGTTTCCTACATCCATTGGACAAGCCCCAATGGTTAGAATTCAAAAACTAGCCGTTACTCACTTTTGGAAGGACAAAAAGTACATATGCAGAACTAGCCGTTATGCTTCTGTCCGTGTTTGGGTCGGCTCAACCTGTCCTTGGGTCGACCCAACTTTCACTTGGGTCGACTCAAACATTTCTTGGGTCGACCCTCTCAGAAACACAGAAACTTGCAATTCAGCCTTCCTTCACTTGGGTCGACCCAACCTTTCTTTGGGTCGACTCAAGGTTCAGTTGGGTCGACTCAACTTCTTCTTGGGTCGACCCTAATAGGGTTTCTAGAGAACCTTTTCTGTCTTCTGTTCTGTCTTGCCTTTGGGTCGACCCACTCAGGGTTTGGGTCGACTCAAGCTTGGGTCGACTCAACTATATCTTGGATCGACCCTCTCAGTAAATCCAGAGAACCATTTTCTGAGTTGTTTGAGGATCTTGATGTTTGGGTCGACTCATGCTTTCCTTGGGTCGACCCAACTCACTGTTCATTTGTGCTATTTTTGCAGAAGTGTGCCAAATGCTTTCTTGATGTGCCGGGGTCGACCAAATCATCCTTTGGGTCGACTCAATCCACACTTTGCTGCATCTCAAGGTTAGATTCATTCAAATAAACAATGAAATGTATCTATATCAATTTATACAAATATACTGAGAGTAATAGACTTATAAATTAAGTATCGATTTAACTTATAACATACTCTAGATAATTGCTTGTTAATCATCAAAATAACACTATCATCCTCACCTCAGACTCATTCGCTGCTTTATTTGCAAGTTGTCTTTCTGGGACCTCAATCCTTGCTGGAGCATTAACGGCAGGAATATGAGATTTTACTACACTTCTGGTGTCTAATAAATACATCTGGTAATTAATTTGCAACACTTTGCAAGTGTATAATCCTCTGAACTTCTAATTCACATTGATTTGTACGAGGATCAAATTGAGATAAGGGCAAATTATTCAAAGTGATTTCACGTCGTGCTTCAGGCTCCGACTTTTCTCCCCCTAAAGATGGGAAGATTGTTTCATTAAAATGACAATCCTCAAAACATGCCTTAAACAAATCTCCTATAAGGAGTTCAAGGTATCTAATGATAGATGGAGAATCAAAACCAATATATATACCAAGTCTATGTTGAGTACCCATCTTAATGCGTTGTGGGGGTGCAATTGGAACATACACAGCACAACCAAAAGTGTGAAGATGAGCAATATTTGGTGGTTCACCAAATGCAAGTTGCGAGGGAGAATATTTATGATAAGCAGATGGTCTAACCCGAACTAATAATGCTGCATGCAATATAGCATATCCTCAAGCAGAAACAGGTAATTTTGATTTCATAAGCAAAGGTCTAGCAATCAACTGAAGTCTTTTGATAAATGATTCAGCTAAACCATTTTGAGTATGTGTATGAGCAACAAGATGTTCAATATCAATTCCAATTGACATGCAATAGCTATTGAAAGCTTGAGATGAAAATTCACCTGCATTATCTAACCGAATTGTCTTAATTGGATAATCAGGGAATTGTGCTCTCAATCTGATTATTTGAGCAAGAAGTCTAGCAAATGCAATATTTCTAGACAAACATGTGACCATCTAGTTGATGCATCAATCAAAACCATGAAATATCTAAATGGTCCACATGATGGATGTATAGGCCCACAAATATCTCCATGAATTCTTTGTAAAAATGAAGGAGATTCAACAACTAGTTTTGAGGAGGATGGCCTAACAATCAATTTACCTAGAGAACAAGCAGAGCATGGATAATCACTTGGTAAAAGAATCTTCTGGTTCTTTAATGGATGCCCAAATGAATTCTCAATAATTCTCCTCATCATTATAAAACCTGGATGTCCAAGGCGATCATGCCAAATCATAAATATCTTTGGATTAGTGCACTTTTGGTGCATCACAACATTTGATTCAATCATTCTCATCGATTTATAATACAACCCAGATGAGAAAGTAGGCAACTTTTCTAAAACGAGCTTCTGGCTCGAATTCATTTGAGTAATAAGAAAAAGCTCTTTGTTGCCTTCATCGATGGTTCAATATGATAACCATTACGACGTATATCTTTAAAACTCAATAAATTTCTTCTAAACTTTGAAGAAAATAGAGCATTGTCAATACAAAATGTTGTGCCCTTTGACAACATGATATATGCTCTTCCGGATCCTTCAATTAAATTTGATGAACCCGATATGGTATTGACATTTGCATTGCTTAATTTTAATCATTGAAAATACTTCTTATTTGTAAGAATTATGTGAGTTGTAGCACTGTCTATCGGACAAACATCATCACCATTCAATTCATCAGTAAGATCCATGCCTAAAAATTGGAGAATGGCACAAAAAAATCTCTTGTAAAAGGAACACCACGTACTTCCATAATTGGTAGAGCCTTTGTGCTGATAACGTGTTGTAAGATAAAGGATAAACAGATTGGAGACAAGAAAATAAACAAGACATAAAAATTATAGAAAATTAGTTCTTCAGGAACTAATAGTATTTCTTATTTCTTTTTATGTCTTTCTTTCTCTTTTCACTTGTGTACATTTCATCCTCCTCAAGGTATCCTTTTATAGGCCTAGGGTTATAATGAGGAGATATAATTGTCATAATCACAAAACACCCAAAGGACGAGAAAATAAAAAGGTGGTGAATGTAGACATCCCCAAGGGATAAGGGGCACATCTAGGGGTTATAAAAGATAGAAAACCCAAGAGATGGGGAAACCCAAGAGATGAAAGCTAAGTGGTCATCCATCTAAATATGGTGGATCCATAACAAAAATTATCTTTCTTTTCAAAAGCTTGCTTTTTATTTTTAGCATCCTTCTAACGTATCAAAATTTTTTAGTGCTTCAACCTTTTATGAGAATAAACAGCGTCAACACTTCTTTGCTTTTTTTTTCTTTTTTTTTTGTAAACTAGCCGCTCATGCTAATCTCGCATAAGCATTGCCTACAGAGTCAAGAGCCAAAATACTTTACAGTGGTGGAAGAATATGTACATAGCGAGTCCAAAAAATCTCTCTAGAATGATGAGCAGCAAAAGAGATGACCCAGTCAATGGCTCTGTTCGTCTTCCGAAACATATGGGCAAGCTGAAAAACAACACACTTTTGTAATAACCGTCTGACGTCCTCTAGAAGCAGATGGTCGAAAATGTCAGACCTCTTTTGTAGAATCCACTCTATCATCTTTACTAAGTCCCCCTCCAGGATGACGCGCTGGGCCTCTAGAACTTGCCTCGTATAGAAAACACTCTCCTATGCTGCCCTGAGCTCCGCCTTCAGAATAGATGACTCGAAGGTGCGTCACCCACTAACCACAATCAGCCTGGACTCATGATTCTTAATCACACTTCTTTGCTCTTAAAAGGATGGTAGTTTACCCATCTATGATCTATCCAAGACATATGATTATAAATGCGATTCCACAATTATGGCAGATAGCTGTTATTAAAGAAATAGCTCAATCGCAGAACATGAGCCCTAATCTAGTGATTATTTCGGTAATCTTTAATAAAACTCTAACAAATGAACCCAACAAGATACAGACAGGTAAAGGATGCCAACGCCTGCGTATATGCACGCAGATGCAAGCACAGGGATTTTCCTTGTATCTTTTTGAGGTCTACGCCGCTTTCTTCAATGCAGTCGCCACTCGAACGCTACCGCGAGGCTCGTCTCCATGGTCACCGTCGCGAAATTACAAGTAGCTCCTCTAGCACTCAGCACGTATCCAACCTAGAAAAAACTGAAGTGGGCCCCACTTGAAGGAACTCACGCCGTATGAGCTGATCGGTGGCAAACCCTGTTTGCTGTTCCAGCATCCGAATCCGTGGCAGATCGCTCCACGACAATGATACAATGCACCAAATTCCCAACCCACGTTCTCTATTTCTCCCTTTTTCTCTCTCTCTCTATCTATCCAGGACGGTTCTCTCCAGTCTCCACCAGGAGTTCCGGCTGGTGCCCTCTCCACCACACTTCTGGGAGCCCCTTCCTTCCTTTCTTTGCCTCTCACTTCCCCTCGTTCTCTCGATCCTGATAACCTTTCTCCCTCTCATCCCCTCCCCCCTTCCTCTTTTATAATCTGTGGCGGTGGATCTCTGCGCTCCTCCAACCATCCCTTGGGTGACGATCACAAACGGATGTGGCCCCCCTCCCTTAACCACATTATTCTACTCCCTGTTTCTTTACTTACCCCACTGAGTCAACCTCTCGCTCCCTCTTCCCCTCTCCTTCACCACTATTACGTGTGCCTTCTCCTTTGTGTTTCGGGATTGCCAATTAGGTGAGCTTGGTTCTTCCTGTCGTCGTAATGTTTGTTGAATTTATCTCTAGGAGAAATATTGGCTATCCATTTCTTTTTTTATGGTTTTTGATAGCGGGATCAGATTATTGATTGAGTTTAATCTATTCTCAATTTTTCGGAGTTTAATCTGACGGGAAGTTGCAATTGCATGGCAGAAGCGTGTACCGCTCTCTCTCACTCTCTCGGGGCCATCAGTTAACTCACCATGTCTCCGAAACCCTTGGACTACGAGTCGCTGAACGAGAATGTAAAGAAGGTTGCGTATGCTGTTAGAGGAGAGCTTTATCTACGGGCTTCCGAGCTGCAGAAAGAAGGGAAGAAGGTTTGTTTCTTTTAATCCGTGGCCTTTCTTATTGTAGAGTTGCAGTATTTCCACTCGGTGGTAACCTGAAATTGCAATAGTAATTGTAATAATCCTAAGAATAACAAAAGTACTAATAGTTATAATGCGACTGAGACAAGTTACATATAAACCCATGAACATTTATCAATGATCATGCCAAAAATGAAATATGTAACCCGTTGCTGCTGGAAATCGGCCCGACCAAAATGCTGAGCTGCTGGAGGGCTCGGACGATTAGTTGTTCAAACCGTAGAAGCTCGCCATATATTGTGATGTGCTTCCGAGGTAATGAGGTGTTGGCTGCTATGCTTGGGTGGCGATGGCTCCAACGCTACTCACTCCCGAGGTGGTGCCAGAAGGAGGAGACAGTGCATGGACTTTTGTTTGCCCACGATGTGGGTTGATGTTTCTACATAGGTCGTTATTGTCTGGACGAAGATTGGTTAGCTTGCCAGGTCTTTAGCTCGAAGGCCGGTGAGACAAAAGGTCTGTATATCCTCTTGGGCTATCTTGACCGAGAGAGGTCGGTTGGCTCGCCAATTCTTCAAATCAGAGGTCTGTAGATGGAAGGTCGACATCTCCACTTGGGTCGTTCTGATTTGGAGAGGACAGTTGACTCACCAAGTCTTCGGCTCAAAGGCCGGTGGATGGGAGATTAGCATCTCCATTTGAATCATCTCGAATTGGAGAGGTCGGTTGGCTCGCCAAGTGTTCGGCTTGGAGGCCGATAGTCGGAAGGTTGGCATCTCCACTTGGACTCTTCCGATCCAAAGAGGTCGGTTGGCTTGTCAAATCATCCAGCTCAGAGGCCGGTTGATGATTGTCGGCATCTGCACTTGGGTCATCTAACCTGAAGTTGGCTCACCAAATTTTTGGTTCGAAGGCTGGTACGGGAGGTTTGCAATTTCACTTAGGCCGTCTCGACTTGGAAGCCCCCTTTGGAAGCTTCCCTAAAAACTTCATAACCACATTTGCAGGTTGGGGTTGTTGGATGGCTCGCTCAATGAACGGAGATGTAGCCTCCATGGAAACTCCATCAGAAACTTTTTAACCACGAAGGCTTGCAGGTCGTGGCCGTTAGATGCTCGAATGTGCCTTTGTCGGTGGTCGTATCGAGATGCATCTAACCTCATGCTCGCTTGGGAGCTAGGTACCTATCCTAAAACACTTAAGATAATTTTTTCCAAGAAGAAAAGAGTTTCATTGATAAGTCGGGTTTACAGAATGCGTTGATGCATCTTACTAATGATAAGCTCGGAGGTTGGCTGACTTTCACGTCCAAAGTATGCCCTCTTTAGATGATCCAAATGGTAGCTTCCTGGGCGTATGACCTTGAATACTTTTGTTGGGCCACTTCCGTCCTTTTGAGCACCAGATCTTTAGGTCATAAGAATTTAACTTTCACTCGGGAGTTTCCGAGAGCTTTTAGGCACCGAGCTCAAAGTTTTTGGCCGAGCTTGAGGCTGGCGAGGAGGGCCTCATGCTCGGCCTCGTTGTTGGATGCCTTGAAGCCAAAATGCAAGGTATAATCCACCACGACTCCATCAGAGCTGGTGAGGATTAACCCAGCTTCGCTTCTGTTCGTGTTGGAGGATTTGCCAACATGGAGCATCCAAAAAATTTTTAGCTTGTGCTCCTCTAGCTTCGTGCTGACCTCAGCATCCTTAAGGATTTTGCACTCCATAAGGAAGTCGGCTAGTGCTTGAGCTTTGATGGTTGGTCGAGGTTGATAGTGGATGTCGACCTTCCTGAGCTCGACTACCCATTTAATTAACTTTCTCGACATATCTAGCTTCTGCTGGACTTGCCTCAGTGGATGATCGGTCAGCACGGTGATGAAATTGGTCTAAAAGTAGGGCCAAAGTCTTCTAGCCGAGGTAATGAGAATATAGGGTACCTTTGTGAGCTTAGAATATCTTGTCTTGGCATCTCGGAGGACTCGATTTGTGTAGTAGATTGGCCTCTATGCTTCATCTTCTTCTCGGACGAGAATCGAGCTTAGCACCAAGGGGGATACAGTCAAATAAAGATAAAGTATTTTCTCTAATTTCGGTTTGGTAAGTAGTGGCAATGAGTTGAGGTAGTCTCGGAGCTGGTCAAAGGCGGCTTGATACTTTTTGGACCACTGAAAATTCTTGATTTACATCAGCGCTTTGAAGAAGGGAAGACATCTTTCCATTGATCTCGCCACAAATCTGCTGAGCGTCGCAACGCGACCTGCTAGATGCTATACCTCTTTCGTCCTTGGGGGCTTAATTTCCAGCATAGTACGGATCTTTTTCGGATTAGGTCAATCCCGTACTCTGTCACCATAAACCCGAGAAATTTTTTTGAGGTAACCCTGAAAGTGTACTTGTTCGAATTGAGCTTCATGTGATACTTTTTCAGAGTTTAGAAGGTCTTTCTGACATTGGTCACATGATACTCAGCCTGCCTTCTTTTGACGTCGGTCACATGAAGTTCAACATCTGGTGATCTAACATGGCGTCTTCAAGCTGGTCGATCCTCGACAATGGAATGTTGTCTTTGGGAAGTCAATAAACACTCCATTTCACATTAGCTTTCTTTGCAGGGACGACGTTGGTCAGGTAGTCGGGGTCATCCTCTCACTGCTTGATGGCAAAAAGGGTGTCGAAACCTTTTCTCTATCTTTGGCTGCTCAGAAGATGTGCAGCGAACATTCAATCGAACTGCTCAAAAGGATGGATGGAGTTCGGTTGAAGCCTAGTGTACCATAGCCAAGCCGCCTTCCGAAGCGTGGCTGGGAAGGCTCTGCATAGTACTGAATCGGTGGCTCTTATGAGCATCATGAAAGCTTTGAAGCTTTCTAAGTGGTCCAAAAGCTCGATAGTTCCCTCGTACGTCTCAAGCTGTAACATCTTGAACTAGGGAGGAATAGGCTCCTCCATAATCTTTGCCAAGAAGGAGGGCTCGATGGTGAACTCGACATCATTCCTAAGCTCAGCGTGGTGTTGCCTCAAGGCTACGAGGTGGCGGTCCATCTCTTAAAGCTCGCGGTCAAGGATGCCCTCCTTCCTGGAGGCTCTTTCAGATTAGCGGGGTAAGGAGTGGCCAAACGTTGATCCCTCCCGAGATGGTGAGCTTGGGGATCGACGCCTATTGTCTTGTTTAGGGCTTCATGGATGAGAATGACGGTTACGCGAGGCCTTCCCCTAGGCTCCAAGGACAGGAGCGGTGGCTCTGCTGAGCCGGCCCTAGACTCCGAGGAGGGGAGGGTGGCTCAGCTATGCAAGGACACCGTGGTCGCTCGGCCCATGAGCTTGCTGCTGGTGTTGGTTGATGGTCATCTGCTGCAAGTTCTGGACGACTAGAGTCAGCACCTGAATCTGCTGTATGAGTAGGTGAAATTGCTCAGTAGTAACCATTGGTGTTGCTTATGGCTCTGGTAGAGGCAGAGCCTTTCAAGGGCGCTGTAGAGAGCCGTCAAATTCTACAGGCATATTTGGCTAGGTAGTTGAGGGTGCTGCCTATGCTTTTCGAGGCTTCATGACTGAGTTGTCTGTTGTTTGGTGGAACCTCTGGTAGTGGGATCATGGGCTTTTCCTTTAGTGCCAATCTACTGTTGTTGGAAATTGGCCCGACCAAAGTGCGGAGCTGGTTGAGTTGTTGGAGAGCTCGGATGCTTGGTTATTCAGACCATTGAGGTTGGCCAAAGATCGTGATGTGCCTCCGAGGTGACGAGGTCGTGGTTGCTATGCTTGGGTGGTGATGTCTCCAATGCCGCTCGCTCTCGAAGTGGTGCTGGAAAGAGAGGATCGTGCTCGAATCTTCGCTCTAATGCTGAATCTGACCTAAAACAACAAAGCTGAAGTCTTTTTGTTGGAGAGTGTCTGGAGGGGACTCTTCGATGCCTAAGTCAGACGGACTCTCAAGAAACAACGGAGGTGTTGTGAGAGTGGTAGAGCAACAGCACAAGGGCGTAAGAAGGCTTGAGAGTACTTATATGGAAGGTTTCTCAAAAATGGTTTATATAGGATAGGGTCAGCACCCCTCGCCGAGGAATTCAAGCGTACGGCTCGGCTATTTTTGGTAGCCCATCGCACGTCTTGAAGGTCAAGCATGGGCATTTCACTTGTGCATCGTGCTTCTCCTGTGCGGTTATGGAAACGACTCGTGATCGTGGCCGAGGTGTTGTTAGCTGGGGAGAGAATTTGAAATTCGAAAGACTTCCTGTGTCATTAGATCGACCATGTAGTGGGCTTTGACTGGTTGATTGGAGGCTTCGTGGCGAGCTTTGATTGGTCAATCTGCCACATCAGCTGTGGTTGGTTCCGAGGCATATCATAACCTATGAAGTCATGTATATATATCCATTGGGATCCTAAGTCAAGGCTATCATTGTCGCGTAATTGCATTGATAGTCTTTCTTATCAATGTAGTATATTGTTAAATTTCTTATAGTAAATTATCTGATTTGATGTATGGGATGTTATCAACTTCTACAGCATTTGGTTTAAATGATTGCCTAATTCAGGTGTTGAGACATTTCCATTGCAGTTGCTTTATCTAGGTACATACCCTAATTAATTAAATTCCAAGACTACATTTTGGAGCCCTTTCTCTGTTTTGGGGGTGATTGTCTGCAAATATTCAGAAAGAGGGCCATCACGTGGAAAATATGCTTGTGATGTATAGGTGGTTAATGAAACATGGACAATTGTGATTTGTGAACAGCAAATTGGAATCATAGAGGAAATATGTGACGAAAAGGGTATAAAACATATGCAAAATTGAAAGTATCCGGTATGCAACACACATTATTGTACATCTTAAAGAAAATGAGGCTCTGATAAAGATTAATGGTCAGCAAATACCTGAGAAATCAATATGGAAATGTGACTGAACTTTAAGGTTGTTTCTGGGTGGATGAAGTGGAGAATTTTTAGATTGTCGTGAGAATTTAGTGATGCCATTGATTTTCAAAGGACTACTTTCAGAAGACACCAATCGGACTAGTTTGTTACAAGATTGAGTGGAGTGATAAAAGAGTTTTCCTGCATTGCTAGTTAAAGTAAAACTTAGTTTCATTTGTCTATGACTATTAGCTCTGGTTTTTCACAAGAGCAGGGGGCATGCAAACTTCTCCAAAATTTTGTTCCTAGTTAAGTGGACTTAACATTTAGCCCAGGCTCTTGCAATTTATTTAAGACAATAAGGCAGATTAGCTTGTATGAATCGAGCTAAGCAAAGACAAAAGAATCCTTAACATAAGATATGCATCCTCAACCAGGTGAGCATGACATCAGTGTGAATGTGCTTGGTTTATGGGTAAACTTCAGTTGCTTAAGGTGAGAAATGAAGGTCAGGGTAAAAAATTAAGTCATGGAGAATTTTGAGTTGAGATTGTCTTCAATGTGCAACAAAAAGCTAGTGCGTGGTGTTTTGAGAGACTAAAATTTGATCAGATTCATTCAACAGAAGTGTATGTTAACCTTGGTTAAATTTGTCAGAAAGCTCTCAAGTTAGATATTGAATGTCAGGTAGCATGAATGTACTTCAGAATTCAAAAAATGATTCACAGTGCTGATACAAAATATATGCGACACAATCTGTTGTTATGCTGACTTATAATTACTGAGTTAGGCCTTTTTGTGCTCAATTATTTCAGTCTGGTACGCAATCATGTTGATGCATATGATTTTTTAATGGTGGTCTTCAGCTGCTAATAAAATTTGGACTACATCCCAACCACTTGAGATCTGAAATTTGAGTACATGCCAGTATTTAGGGAGAGGCTTCCCTTTTCCTGAAAAATGTGCCGTGCATGTTATAGTGATCTGAGCTGGATCTTTTTCTGTCTCACTGATCCTATTATTATTTGCAGATCATATTTACAAATGTTGGCAATCCTCATGCTCTAGGACAGAAGCCATTGACATTTCCTCGTCAGGTTTTTGACTTTTATTGCTTCTTCTTTGCCTATTTAATTGTGGATAGCTGTCATTCTTCTGTCTTTTGCTTAATAAAGTACGCCTTCCTGACACTTAAGTTTTGAGAAATCATTATGATGATCCAGCTCAAATTTGATGAAAATGCAACATTAGTTATCTGTATTTTGCTTTGCAAATTTGTCATGACAAGGCTCCTTTTCTCACAGGTGGTAGCATTATGTCAAGCTCCATTTTTATTAGATGATCCTAATGTGGGGCTTCTCTTCCCAGCAGATGCCATCGCTAGAGCTAAACATTATCTTTCATTGACTTCGGGTGGTTTAGGTATTTAATTTCACATATTTGGCGTTGTTATTCTCATTCCTCCAATTGTCTTTATGCATCTTATATCTTGATCTCCAATTTGCGGATAAAATTAAGAATTTCTTCCAGTACCTCCACCTATATAGGAAGAATTGAGTAGATATGAATTTGAAATGCAAAAAATGAAAAACAGTTTCACTGAGGAAACCTCACGTCAGAGACATAACAATCTACAATTTCAGCAAATCTCTGTTTGCCTTAAATCTGACATTGGAAAATTTGCTAACCAGGTAAATTCTTTTGTTGAAAAATAATATAAAATAAATTTGTTCTAGAACTTCAGTTGTTGAAATATCTAAATTCATGCCATCAGGCCAGCAATAAATGCATGGGTAACACCCTAGCTGCTATCTGATAGCCTTGAACATTGTGCACAGGAAAAACTTCCTTGCATTGTTCTAAATTCTGGAAGCAGAAATAAGTGTCCTTGGACACTCTTCCTTCTAAAGCTTGTTGTATATGCTGAGCAAAAATGAAGTTGGTGACATCAAATCCTAGGCTCCCCAAAATGACTTACATGATATCTAGGTGATATGTTGCAGGGTTGCTGTAAAAGACAGAGAGGCATACTTCACAACCTGTGTCATCTAGAACATCATTTGGATAAATACTAAATGTAACTGGATGAAATCCAAAGTCTGAGAAGTTTTGTGAGCCTTGTATGGTTGGCTAGTTGGGAATGGTAGTACGCTTGTCACTAGTGTTGCATAGACATAGATATAAGAATCGGATTCAGATTTGACTTGACAAGAGGGAAAGAGAGATGCAGGGATGCATAGGATAAATTACTAATTTCAACCTTTAAACATCATTTGTTTAAACATTAAAGGGAGACTTTAAAAATATATTGTTTGTTAAGGTCGTTCAATATACTATTTTCATCCGAATTTCCAATTAGTTTAAGGATATAAGAAAAAAAATTCTTTACAGTGTTATTTCATGACCTACATTCTTGGCCAATCACGAACAAGAACAAATATGGACTTCTAACATGAAAATAAAGGGTCAAACTCATTGGTCGGACAGTTCAACTCTCCACCAATCTTTAAAATTGACAACCATAGGACTTCGTGAGTATCCAAGTGTCTAATAAGCATTCGACTCATATATGTATCAGACTTGGATTTTTGGATCTCGAGGCTAGTGTCCAAGTAACACAACTTGTTCAATGATTTACTGTTCAATGATATTTGAATCTTCGATCAAGGATATGCTTCTATATGGAAGAATTAGTAACAAGTGAACAAAAAATTATTAAATATGATGTATAAATTACCTAATGAGAAGTGGTGTTGTACTATCAAGAGTCTAGGAAATTGAAGATGTCAAGGAAATTCATTTCTTAAGCTTCATTGCATAACCCTTAGCACTTTCATGTAGTCATGAAGACCAGAGTAAAAAAAAAATGGGGGTTGGGGGTGGGGGGGGGAGAGACCATTTAAACTAGTATTCTGCATTCTTGAGATCAAGGACTGTTGTGCTGCATTCTTGAGATCAAGGACTGTTGTGCCGAAACCGGAGCCCAGACCGGTTGCCCAGCAGCATGGCTCGGTACACCCCTATGTCATTCTGTGCCGGGCTCGTACCGATACAGTAGAGAGAGTGAGGGAGAGAGAGAACGGGAGAGAGAAAGAGAGAGAGAAGGGGGAGAGAGGGAGGAAGAGAGGAGGGTGGCGGAGGCTGGTGAGCTTTGTGGAGGCAGAGAAGGGGCTCTGCCTCCGATTTTCCTGTTTCGTTGAAATATGGGTCCCAGAGGGGGCCCCTTTTTTTTTCATGCCAACTTCACTTAAAAATCTCGAAAATAAAAAGAGCCTCTCTGGGACCCCTATTTCGCCCCTCCAATGCCTCCTCTGCACGGCTCGTTGGCCGGCCTCCACCTCTCTCTCACTTCCTTCCTCACCCTCGCCCTCCCTCCCCTGCTCTCTCTTCCTCTCTTCTCCTTCTCTTCCTCCATCGTCGATTTCTCGTTTTGTTTGCTAGAACTATCCCGGTCCGCTGGTATGACTCGGTACGCCCCGAACCGGGTGGTTCGGAACGATTCCGCCGACCATACTTGAGATTCAAACATTCATTTGCTACCATC
Organism: Phoenix dactylifera; assembly: GCF_051530095.1. Lineage (NCBI taxonomy): Eukaryota > Viridiplantae > Streptophyta > Magnoliopsida > Arecales > Arecaceae > Phoenix > Phoenix dactylifera. Next base: position 18,781,605 of record NC_143198.1, on the reverse strand, counting down.
TTTGTGTAGTGAACTAAAATATGGTACTCTCCAATTGCAGTCACAAGAGTTGATATTTGCTAGTTTATCTTATTTTCCCATATTTCCCCTGGTATTTTTCTTATCTTGTAAAACAAATTTTGCTATGATTTGTAATTACATGCTTAGGCTTGGATTAATGTTTTTCATCAGTTATTATCATGCAAAGTTTCAAAAAGTTCAACATGGAATGCAGACTTCTCTCTTCTTTTTTTATATTAAGTTAACCATGCGAACTTGAATGAGAGCCCTCACTGTTTTTTTGACAGGTGCATATAGTGATTCTCGAGGTCTGACTGGAATAAGGAAGGAAATTGCGGATTTTATTGAGAGGCGTGATGGGTACCCTAGGTAATAAAATAGATATTTATGATGATGGGGCATATATAGTTTCAGTTTGTGCAACCACAGTTGATTATATATATTGCACTTTTTGCAGTGATCCAGAACTTGTATTTCTCACTGATGGTGCCAGCAAAGGTGTAATGCAGATACTAAACACCATTATCAGAAACGAGAAGGATGGGGTATAATCCTTCTTGAACGACTGCAAACATATTTATAATATGAAGACCAACCTTTGTTAAAAAAAATTGACATTTTTAACTTCTATGTTACTTCTTTTACTCTTCTTTGGTTCTCTGAGTTTGGCATTTAGTATCCTATCTTTGGCAGATTTTGGTTCCAGTTCCTCAATACCCCCTTTATTCAGCTACAATATCATTATATGGTGGTTGTCTTGTTCCATATTATTTAGAAGAGGAGGCAAATTGGAGTCTTGACTTCTATAATATTCGCCAATCTGTAGCAGCAGCACGTTCAAAAGGGATAACTGTAAGTACTTGGCTATGTTAAATCTCTTCTTCTTTTTTTCATTGTATTGTATCCATCCAAGTAAACATTGAGGATATGCCTAAATATTAACAAGCAGTTCAATAAACCAAAAATTAACAAGAATTATTCGCATCATCCATGGATAATGGTTCTTGCTTCTTTTCCATACCATAAATGGCTAAATTCATGATCCCATGCTCAATTGTAATACTATGTTTTACTTTCACATTCAAGCATCCTACTTTAATAGCAAACTGTATAGCATCTCTTTCATTGATGATTTCAGGTTCGAGCCATGGTGATCATAAACCCAGGAAACCCTACTGGTCAATGTCTCAGTGAAGCCAATATTAGGGAATTGCTGAAATTTTGTTTCCAAGAAAACTTAGTCCTGCTTGCAGACGAAGTTTATCAGCAAAATGTATATCAGGATGAACGACCCTTTATAAGTGCAAGAAAGGTGAGCAATTTTATTGCATGTTTTTATCTCTGAAGCTGATCTGACAAATACTAGTTATCTGGAGTTCTACTTTAGCCTGAAAGTAATCACTCTTTGATATTTAAGATACTGTTTGACATGGGTCCGCCTATAAGCAAAGAGGTCCAGCTTGTGTCTTTCCACACTGTGTCAAAAGGATACTGGGGAGAATGTGGACAGCGTGGAGGATACTTTGAGATGACTAATCTTCCTCCTCAGGTATGCTGTTTCTGTCAAATGTCCTTTTCTTTATTTTCTGTAAATTAAGGGTCAATGATATATCACAGGAATCTTTATCTGTATACTGACATGTGCATATTTTGCTTTTGTAATATCATTTTATGATCTCAGAGTTGCTAGGTACTTTTTTTTTGAATATTTGGAATGCTATCAATTTTTGCACCATAATATTTATAAGTTTTATCTTAGAATTTCTGAAAAGGTAGACTAAATTTAAAAATTTACTAGTATGATTTCTCAATACTCGTTGTAATTGCCAACTCAGCATATTTTTTTGATGATTTGTACATTTACTTCTTTTCAGCAACTGGAATAATTTGAAAAAAAAAAAATCATTTGTGCTGAAGTAATAGTGTTTTTACTAATGGGCATTAATGGATACAACATCTTTTTTGAACCCTCTGGTGTTATTAAAGGTGCATTTTTGCCAGTTCCAACATTATGAAAACAAATTGAGCATATACTTGATAAGGAAAAAGGGTAACAATGAAGTTTTCTTTCTTATGGTGATGAATAAATGGTTCAGAGACATATGAGGAATGAGGAAACAATGAATTTAGACATCTCAACATGAATACTCAGTAACTTTAGTACCTATATCAATTTATTGTAACTTGTCTGGTTTACTTTATAGCCAGATCCCATGGAAGTATGCTTGTAGTTTGTTGTAGTCCATAAAATACTGATACTTGTATTTACTTAATTTGGATATGGCACAGACAGTAGATGAGATCTACAAGGTTGCATCTGTTTCACTCAGTCCAAATGTCCCCGGGCAGATCTTTGTAAGTCAATAAGTTTTGTTAAAATGGTTTATTTTTAAATGTTCTTGTGACAATACAAATTGCGGTATTATGACAATATCAAAGTAAGTTTCCTGTTGCATACTTGTGCTATAATGCTACTTAAAGTTATATCTACTTATTTGGTTTATCCTATTCCCATTATTATATTGTTTCATGAAGCAAAAAACAACTTTATTTTCCAGTTAGGCTTGATGGTTAATCCTCCCAAACCAGGAGATATCTCATACGCGAGGTTTGTTGCAGAGAGGTATGATACGATTTGATGTAGTAATATTAATATACATGTATGAATGATACAGTTAGCATTTAACTTTGACCCATCTATATCTTTAAGTGTCATTCCCAAGTAAAGGCAATTAAAATTTTATGCTGTGATAAAGGTTGATGCATGATACATAGTTCCCAGCAGGTTATGTGCCTTTAGTGGGGTACAAACCACTGCTACCTATGAGTCTTATCCATTGGTCTAAATATCCTTTAATACCTCAAGCTATGGTGATTTAATATAGATGTATTGACATGATAACAAAAACTAAAGACAAGGGTCATCTTTTTTTGGCTAATTGCGGTTTGTAGATAGAAAAAATTGCCATATCATAAGGTTGTCATATTGACAATGCTGGGTTAATATATTCCTCTACATTCTTGAACATTTGTCATCTATATGATATAATGTGCCATTGTTTTATTCTGCAGCAAGGCTGTCCTTGAGTCCCTGAGGAGAAGAGCACATATAATGACCGATGGATTCAATAGTTGCAGAAATGTAGTTTGCAATTTTACAGAAGGTAATACATACCAAGCATTGTATCTGTCTTTGATTATTCTCAAAATTTCTGTCAACTCTCGAACTTGGCTGCTCATTTGAAAGTTGGTTCAGGAGCCATGTATTCATTCCCACAAATATGCTTACCACCAAAAGCAATTGAAGCTGCCAAAAAGGCTGGCAAAGCTCCTGATGTTTTCTATTGCCTCAAGCTCTTGGAAGCAACTGGCATTTCCACTGTTCCTGGCTCAGGTTTTGGCCAGAAAGAAGGGTAAGTATTCTGGAAGTTCTTTTATTCTTAAATATACCATTTTTCTAGTATCTTGTAGTTTTGGATCATAAAATTTTGGACAGAACTATTACATCTGTCTACAACGTATATAGATATGTACATATGTACATATCTTCACATGCAAATATACACATATAGTTACATATAGATGTGTATATGTATGTAAGGTATGTGCTTAATTGATAGGTAATGATCAAAACTGCATCTTATATAATTGATTGTGCCCTATTTTGATGTCCTCCAATGTACCCCATACTTCAAGCCTGCATCACGCTGGTTTGGCACCCCAGCTTTTCTTTCTTGTGTTGATTCCTTTGATTGAAACCACAACACATGCAGAAAACTCATTCACATGCATTCTTGTTAAGATGAGATGTGGAGTCCAAATTGAGCATTCATGTTGATTCACGGCTTAGAGGCCCATGTCCTACAAGTTCTCGTATTTTAAATATCTTGTTGCAATTCATTTCTCAGTAAAGCAAACAAATTGCCAACTCTTGGTGATTCCATTCGATCAGAAAAAGCCCATCTCGACACATCAGGATTTTCAACTTACCTACTTAACATGCAGGCTTAAAATTCAAAATGAACAAGATCTTGATTTGTTAATACCTTCCAAGTGAGTCAGAATGCTCCTGTTACCAACTAGCACTTGCTTGGATGGTATCATTTTTTGCCACTTGGGCAAAGGGGGCAAGAGTTCGATTCTGGTTGGAGTAAACCTTGAGGGTTGGAGTGGTTAGAAAGGCCGGGATTAGACCCTCCTAATCCCCCCCCCCCCACCCCCCCCCAACCCACCCTCGGGGGATTCTGTTAATCGAGCATTTTAAAACCCTCTATTTCACATTACCCACAGGAGTGTTCATTTGGACATTAAACCTGTTGGGGAAACACTCAAAACATGAGTATAAACAAGCTTGATAAGATATTCGATCTGATATGTTGGATTTGATCTTTTGTCTGCAATTTTGTTTACCTAACTGACCCCTTTTTCATCTCTAGGAGCTTGACTGCATTTGAATTTACAAAAAGATAATGATGAGTGAACAGAATTTCCATTTTAACTTCTCCCAGTATGTTTCAATGGAAATCATTAATTAATGTCTTCTAACCTTGGGGCAGGGTTTTCCATCTAAGAACAACCATCCTGCCAGCAGAGGAAGAAATGCCTGCTATAATGGCTAGTTTCAAGAAATTCAATGACGAGTTTATGGAACAATATGAAGACTACAGAGGCTACTCCAGGATGTAGGTTTGTTATATGGAATAAAATAAAGCATACTGAAGGTGCATGGGAAAAGAACTTCTCTACCTTTAAGATAATTTCTGAGAGTGTAAGTCAATAATGACTTCTCAAGATCTTATTATATAATGATTTGTAGAGGAAAATTTAAAATAAACCCCAGTCGTCTGTTATTGAAATTTGCCAAAGGAATCAGTGTATTGACTTTTACTGATTTCTCTCTTCGCCATTATTCTTCTAGTGGTCAGGGATTATTTTGTTTGAAACTTATGATTATTTTCAAATGCTGAAGTAGTTATCATAAATTATTGTCTTCATCATGCATTCATAACATCCTCCAAAAAATGGCTTGTTGATGAGCTTAAGTCATGCAGTAGCAAGAAATTGATCCATTTCCCTCTTCTATGTACGGTACTTCATGTAGATCAATAATGTCATTCATAAAATATTGTTTAGTTAGCATTTGTACGTAGAATATAGGGGGTTTGTTTGTGCAGTTTGATCTCCAATGGCTAACTCTTCAAAGATTCATTCGATAAAGTTGCTATTTTGTGATCTGAATGTCGTAGATTCAAAATACCGAAATAATTAGAGAATAGTAAAACATAATGATATACTTTGGGACAACAGGTCTTTTGCCTTCTTCATATGTAATAGTGGTTGTATCTTTCACGTAAAAGGATTCACACATATCCAAAAAAGGATTCACACGTATCCATCCACGCACGCTTCGTCAGGCGGTGAGCTCTCTGTCCGTTGATTGAGCGTGTATGGTATTCGTACCACCGATGGCATGTGACTCGGGAATTGCCAAGGCCGGCGGGATTCCCTCGGGCCCGGAAACCCGCGTCGGACCCGACCCGTCGCATCGAAATGACGAGATGGCGAAGCAGGGGTCAAAAGCAAATGGCGCTGTCTGCCTCCTCGCGGGAGGAACCACCGCCGTCGCCGCCCGCGGAAGAAACACGGTCACGACGAAACGCTGCTTCCTGTTGGGGCTCATGTATCATTTCCTTCTACCAATCCTGGTCCAGAATTAATGAGCTCCGTCACCTCCGCGGGCGCACGACTTGCCTACAATAATGCAAACGGACGGGACTACTTTTCCAATCAGTTGACAGCTGCTGCTGGGTGCACGTGAAGTACACATGAGAAGAACTTTGTGATGGTTGTTGTTCTCGTTACTTTTATTTTATCTGATTATTTTTGAATCATCCTTTGTTTTGATATATATTTAAAAAAAACAAAACTTAAATTAATAAAAATATATCACACTATTTCTCTTTCTCTCTCTTTATATATATATATATATATATATATATATATATATATATATATATGAAGAAAAAAGTTAGAGTCCTCTTTGAAAGAAATTTGTAGAAAAAAATAAGAGGAAAAAAACACACAACTTGACTTTTCAAAAAAAAAAAAAAAAAACAGCATGGCTTGAACTCTTCAATAATTTCTAGATAATTTCTAGTGAAATTAGTTTTTAGTTTTCTACTGCTAGTGGATTCTGAATTTATGAAGTTTTCAACTTAGAACTTGTTTGGCTATTTCTATAGAATTGTGCTAAAAATTTTGTAGGATTTGTGATTGGCCATTCATTTAAACATATGATTCTATATCAACCAAACTCTACTCAGCCTAAATTATATGAAGAAAAAAAATCTTCATTGCAGTCTAAAAAATTAGGATTTGGGCTGTATTTGGATAGGCTTTTAAAAAATGCAAGTTAAATGGATTAACAAGCTCAATTTTTATAAAATTTTTAGCTCAATCTTATAACAGAGGAAAAAAAAGAAAGAAAAAAGAGTTGAAAAAGGTACTTGCGGGAAATGGTGGCGCTTCTGTGTGGAGAAAAAAAGGGTTGAAAAAATAAATTGCAGTGGTGGTTAGGTTTACTTTCGGTTCTAATGTGTTTTGCCATAAAGTCTTCTTGGGTACAACTGCTTGTCCTACGAGCTAATGCATGTTGTTAATTTGTTGTATACTTAGTTAATATCATCGGTGTCCATATTATACAGTGCTCTATATGGATCCTTGAATTTAGTTGTTGTAACGCAGCAACTCAGGCAGTTATCGTGGGTTGCATGATGTAATTTATGCTAGGAATTTGCTTCCTTTGTCCCTCCATGGACTACCTTTGCACAAATATTATTACTGTAAACCAAAGAAAATCAACAACGAGCTCTGAAAAAGTTGTAGAGCCAAAACGTGATTACTACAACGAAGAAATCATCTTCCAAAGGTATTCATATATAAATTTAAAAATAACAGTTTCTAAGAGCAATATTATCGAACAGTAGCAAGGCATGAAGAGACGAATAGACGATGCACTCTTTTCGAGGACATTAAAGATATTAAATTTTATACAACTTTAAATCAGAATAGGTCTTATTACTTTAGATGGTTGACTGGAGCCCAACTCTGAATCTAAAATCTGCAGGCCGGAACCAATGCACAGACTTGATCGTTGGCGTCGGAGGCTATTACACCGGACGGAACATCTAAAGTCGGCAGTCTTGGGGAGAAACGAAAAAAGTTAAAAGTCACGGCAAATGCCGAGTTCACCGGTAACATGGAATTGGCGGAAAAAGGGACTCGGGCATGGTTTGGCTTCCATCTGCAGGTGGTTCCGGGCCAGCGAATCAGGAAAGGAGAAGTATGGGCAAACAAGACGTCATGCTAATAATTCGAACCACAATAAAGTGGTGATTCTGATCAAAGAACCCATTGGATGTTACTCTTCGGAATTGGGCACAAGGAAGATGAAGGAGACTCTGGAGAACCTGTGTATTAGAACGAGACAGAGAATGGGTAGAATCTTCTTTAGTCTCTAAGGATACCAAATGAGAATCTTGCTGTAGAATTGCCCAGGTGCAGGGAAGCTCTCTCTTTCAGTTCTTCTTTTGGAAGGTGTTGCTGGAAATTGGACCCGGGGGCAATCTTCGGTCGAGGAGAGGGAGCGGCGAGTTCTTCACGGCGGGGCGGCGGTCCGTCGGCGAGCGGCGTCCTCTGTCTGGTGTGATCGGGGAGAAGGAGCAGCTGGTCCTCGTGGCGAGGCGGCGATCCGTCAGCTGGCGGCGTCCTCCGTCTGGTTGCCTGCACACGAACCGGTGGCCGGGTTTTCCAGCGCCGGCCCTCCGACGCTCAAGTCAGGGAGGGGGCGAATAGTGTAAAAAGGGAGATAAATAGTGTCTGTAGAGTGCATCAATCTTCCAATCCCCTCCTGAGAGGCCAAGGCTCCCTTTTATAGACGGGGGTCGGTTTACCTGCGATGTAACAGGGCGAGGCCGTAGTACGGCTCGGCATGTTATTCAGGTCGGCGCACGGTCAGGCGAATCATTGCACCGATGTCGGCGGTGAGGGCGTCGTACAACCCGAGTTAGCACGCTACCAGGCGAATTATTGCATTGGTATCGGAGGTATGGCCGAGATCAGAGACTTATCATAGTCGACTAGACTCTGCTGGGCTAATTTGCCGTGGAGAGCTGAGAGTCCGTAGGTGACAGGAGCCATGCGCATTAATTGTGGAGTAAGCCGGAGATCCGCATTTATTGTGGAGTAAGCCGGAGATCCGCATTAATTGTGGAGTAAGCCGGAGATCCGCATTAATTGTTGAGTGAGCCGGAGATCCGCATTAATTGTTGAGTGAGCCGGAGGATTACAGCGACCATGCGCAATAAATGCCAGAGGGGCGTCAGGGTATGGTCTTCGGCCGGACCTCAGAGGTGCACGGCCGTAGTAGGTGGCTGACAAGAGTAGACCTCGAACATCGGGGCTTTTCTCAAATCGGAGGTCTCGAGGTCGGTCGTCTTGAGGTCGGGCGTCCCGAGGTCGGACGCCGACTTCGGCCGTCCAGGGTCGGAGGTCGTGCGGCTCCTTAGGGACATTTGCGTCATTTGGGGAAAAATCTTGTTCCCCCCAACACTACCCCCCGACTTCCGAGTTCGAGCGGCTTGTGGGCTCGGACGTGGGAAGTAAAGTCTATCATTAAAGTTGGGGGGGGGGGGGGGGGGCGAATCTCGTCCGCGTCCTTACGCTTCTCGGAGTTTTCATGGTTGTTGCCCAAGGTGACAAGCCAAGAGGGGGGGGTGAATTGGTTTCTTCTAAATTCTGGTGCTTTAAACATTTTCTTAATTAAGTGCGGTGGATGCTTCCTTAAACTATTTGAATGATTTAAACTAGTGCAAAGATAGAAGATGATGCAAGAATAAACGTAAGCACAAGCACAACACAAACACAACAATATATAGTGGTTCGGTGCTCTCCTTAGCACCTACGTCCACTCCCCAAGCGTCCCCTTGGGAATTCACTATAATCCCGCGGATTACAGTTGGATTGTTTTCCGGGCTCACAATCCAAAAACCTTTGTTGGTTTTACGGGCTCACCAACGAACCTATACACTTTGGTTTTCCGGGTTCACCAAAAACCTTTGTTGGTTTTACGGGCTCACCAACGAACCTATGTTGGTTTTACGGGCTCACCAACGAACCTTTACACTTTGGTTTTCCGGGTTCACCAAAAACCTTTGTTGGTTTTACGGGCTCACCAACGAACCTATGTTGGTTTTACGGGCTCACCAACGAACCTTTACACTTTGGTTTTCCGGGTTCACCAAAAACCTTTGTTGGTTTTACGGGCTCACCAACGAACCTTTACAAAGTGTTTAATAAACAAAGGAAAGATTCAAACTCCTAAATGAGCATATGAAACAATATAAGCTACAAGGAAGAGTTAGAAAGTATTTATCGCTTTGAAGTGGCTTTGCTCTTCTTTGTCAAGGATGCTTCACTCTTCAAGGGAGGATGGAGCTCTTGATGACTCTTTGAATCTGCTCAACCCCTTTCTTTTGACTCTTGAATGAAGCACTTGGATGAAGCTTGCCTTGCTAGGGTTCTCTCTTGAATGCACTTGATGTATTTTCCCAAAAGCTAGCTTCCTCTGATGAATACTCCTTAAATACTTCTCCAACCTCCAAATAGTCCTTTCTGACCGTTGGATTGAAGAAACTAGCCGTTTATAGCCGTTGGGAGTCCAAAAAGCATTTCTGCACAACTAGCCGTTATGTTCAGCCCGTGTTTGGGTCGGCTCAACCTGTCCTTGGGTCGACCCAACTTTGCCTTGGGTCGACTCAAACATTCCTTGGGTCGACCCTCTCAGAAACCACAGAAACCTCAATGTCAGCCTTCCTTCCCATGGGTTGACCCAACCATTCTTTGGGTCGACTCAAAGTTCACTTGGGTCGACTCAACTTCTTCTTGGGTCGACCCTCTCAGTAATTCCAGAGAACCATTTTCTGTCTGTCTTTCTGTCTTGCCTTTGGGTCGACCCTCTCAGGGTTTGGGTCGACTCAAGCTTGGGTCGACTCAACCACTGTGTGGGTCGACCCTCTCAGTAAATCCAGAGAGCATTCTTCTGTTGTGTTTTGAGGTTCTTTGGAGGTTGGGTCGACTCATGCTTGCCTTGGGTCGACCCAACTCACTGTTCATTTGTGCCATTTTTGCAGGAGTGTGCCAGATGACTTCTTGATGTACCGGGGTCGACCCAATCAACCTATGGGTCGACTCAAACCACACTTTGCTGCATTCTCAAGGTTAGATTCATCCAAATGAACAAGGCTATTTATCCATTTTCAATTAAACAAATATACTGAGAGTAATGAACTTATAAATGAAGTATCAATTTAACTTATAGCATGCTCTAGATAATTGCTTGTTAATCATCAAAATAACACTATCATCCTCAATCTCCCCCTTTTTGATGATTACAAAATAAAGAGCATAAGCCTATTGATACTTGTCTTTAAAATCAGTTTATAAAAGGGATTAAACTGCTGAATTTCAGCTTTTCATATATACTTGTGAAATCTCCCCCTATATCATTTAAATGTTGCCAATTTGACTCTTTGAATTGCTCCCCCTTTCATTTATAATTCATTAGCGATGAAACTTCAAAAATTTGAGATAATATGAGTTTCAGGCTATGTATCGGGGTGCGAGAGGTGCGTGCCAAATTCTGAATTTATGTGTGCCAAATTCTGAAATTTGATATAAATTTTTGAGTTGATCATTTTCATTGTTGCAAATTGCTCCCCCTTGGATGTATATGCTTTCCTATATGATTTTCAATTTGTTTTACAAATTATTTCTCTTTCTTTCTTTACTTCTCCTCTTATTACTCTTTCTTTACTTCTCCCCCTTTTTGTTACTCTATTAACTCTAAAGATATCTTTACTTCTCCCCTATTACTCTTTCTTTACTTCTCCCCCTTTTTGTTATCATCAAATAGGTACATGGGAAAAGATGCAATAAATACCAAACTTCAAACTTCATTGATCAAAATAGGAACATTTTAGTATATCAAAAGCAAAAGCAAATACAATATTCCTCAATCAAAGTTTAAAGATGCATGATAACCACCAAATACATATGAGAACTAGATACATATTCTAGTCTCTAAACAAGATCGTGAGACTCTCCCGGATCGCTTGGCTACGGCTCTCTCGGGTCCCTATTTCTCCAAGATCTTGAAGTAATCTACTGTTTGGAGATGATTGGAAAAGATTTGAGAGTGGAAAATAAGGTTTTCGGAAGAGGACAAAGGGTAAACAGTGCCCTAGATAGCTCACGGGTCCCCCTTTTTAACAGTGGGATCCCGACGTTGGGTCGACTCAAGAAACTTCTTGGGTCGACTCAACGTTGGGTCGACCCTATTCTGGGTTGGGTTGACCCAAGTGCAGAATTTTTCTTTTCTCTTCCTTTTTGCTTCTAAAAATTTTCCTTGCTTCCAATCCTTATAAATTCTTTCTGGGACAATGACACATGAGTAAGGAATCTATAGATAACAAGTTTGACTCATGTTTCATGGATTTTTAGAAATTGGAGGAATGTATCATGAGACTACTGGCTCCCTTTTATATTTCTTCAATAAAAAGGATCACATATACCTAATTCTCTCCTTAGCGTGCAGAATCTATCTTTACTCAAGGGTTTTGTGAATATGTCGGCTAATTGTTTTTCAGTGCATATATGCTCAATACATATGTTTCCATTTTGTACATGATCCCTAATAAAATCATATCTTATTTCTATGTGTTTGGCTTTAGGAATGAGATATTTAGGATATAAGCCAGAAGTGATCTCTAAATGTAGATTCCAAAGATATTTTTCAAATCAAGTGCAGATGGAATCTTTTTCAAGTTATTTCAAGGAGTATCAAGAATAATATTCAAAGAAGGCACGAATGAAAACTCAACATCTTTATATATATATATATATTAAGTATATAACAAGATGAGAGCAATCTAATTAATTTTCAGAGTATAGTATAAGAGCAAATAAAGATCAAAACTTATATACTCGAAAAACATAAGATTATGTTGAATCCTTAATTCTTAATGACTTCAAAGTTCTTTCATGATATAAAAGTATTGGGGCATATATACCAAAACATGAATTTATGCAGTGTAGGATATAAAATTCAAGGCTTTGAAAGTTCTTTTAGAGCTCTCTTAAAAACTTTCTTTTACTCCTTTAAAGATCATAGCATCAAAATCAATTAAAATGAATTGGCTCAGGATTGAAACACCAAAGTGCAAGCCAATAAGAACTCATAAGTAGATTCCAAGATAAATTTTCAAAACTAAGACAGATGGAATCCTTTTCAATTAAATTTTCAGAAATAAATGATTTACCGATGAATACAGATGGAAATCCAACTTTCAAAAGATATTCAATGAAGCACAAAGTTTAATACCACTTTACATTTAGTATTCTTTGTCTCATCTTTAGATGCGAATTTATACGATTAAGTTCTATATGATCTCTCACTCTGAAATTTTCTTTCTCCTCCTTAATTAATCATTCCATTTGAGAGTTTAGAGTTTAAAGATAATTTTCAATAAAGAGATTGAGTATTTAAAGCTCCCCCTCAAAAGATGCATTTTCTTTCAAACCTTTTTTTTTTGTTCTTCTATAATATCAAGAATGTAGAGTGATCTAGAATTTTTCAAAATTTATAGCAATCACTCTTTTTAATCTTTCAAGAATAAATTATATTTCCTCTTATTTTTTTGAATATGTATGGAAATATTAATCAGAAAATAATTCTTTTGAAGCTCAAATTTCTTTCAAAAGTAATTACATTTTCTTTCCTATAAGAATTATTGAAGTGAGTTGAAATATTCTAAGCTTTAGGATCATTAACTCTCTTCTTAAAAATAGCTTTTCTTTTTAATGATAGAAGCATTTAATTATGTAGGAGTGTATATTCAAAATATTAATTTCTTAGTCATAGTTTTTCAGCAATGTATATATGAAGCACCATAAATCTTTTTAATATCAAAATAATATCATATGTTTAGAACCATTTATTTGCAATCAAGATCATTGAAAAACGCATCATTTAGACTAATTTTAATAAACTTATAAGATAGAAAATGATATGTTTCAGATGCGTATCGGAGCAAACAATCAAGGCATCAAAATTAATTCTATTTTTCTTAGACCGTAGTTTTCATCTAGGAATCATATTGAGTTATTCCTCAAAATGATGCAATCATTGAAGCATATAATGAAAGTTACAAAAATGCAATGATAGAAGCATTTTTTAAATTAAGTTTAAGCTTTTATACAAAATCAGATTCTGAATTTCATAAAAATTTTCAAGGAGGCTTTCAGGATTATAATTTGAGATATGCATCTTCTACATTGTAGCTCATCTTAAATTATTAAGATTGAAAACACATATTTCAAGAACATTAGAGCACATCCAGAATCTTTGTAATTCATATTGAATTTTGGTACAAATTGGAGGACATTATGTACTAATGTTAGACAAGATAAAAGATAAATCAGAATCAATTCATTTTGCCTAATTTGCAAATTCAAATTATTCTTTTCTTTTATTTTTCAAAATATATTTATTAAAACAAAATGATGTTGTTGTTGGTAATAACATGTTTCAATCAAATTTTATAGGCATGAACCATTACAAGTTATATTTAGGAAAGATCTTTGTTATTTGAATATTGAAAACACATAATTCATAACATCATGTTACATGCAAAACATAATATGCATTAAGTCATAACATCATGTATTAAAACATTAAGAGCAAGCATGTCAAGGATCAAAATTTATTCTTTTTAAATAAACTCTCCCTATTTATATATAATTCTACACTGATTTTATCCTAAAGGTGTGTTTTCAAGTGATCGAAACTTCATTTGGTTTTTCACAAGCTTTTTATATACTTTCATTTATCTTGTCATTCATTTCCTCATTTTTGAATTTCTTCCTTTAACCACTTAGTGAACATTCTAATCTTTATTTCTTTTGGTTTTACTTTTTTATGCTCTATACTCTATTTGCTCCCTATCCGGTGGAGTTGGAAGGGGCACGAGGTACTACCACTAGCCTCGCTCTTGTGCCGTCCCTAATATGCCCTACACCGAATAGTTGGGTCAAATAGTGTCGGGTACTACCACTAGCCTCCCCATTGACACCATCCCTATGATGAGCAATATAGAAGGGTTAAAATGTTCACTTCAAACTTTTCTTGTAATTAATTACGGATTTTATCTCTTCCAAAGGAATGTTCATATTAGTCTTACAAATGTGCCAAATATATTATGCTTGTTTTGCTTTTCCTAAAGATTGAAGCATTTGCCTTTACTTAGATTTTACTTTCCTTGAATAATTGTTCATTTTCTTTTCTTTATCTCTCCCTCTTTTTGTTATTCTCAAGTAATTTACATGAAAGAGCAGAATAAAGAATTAATCTAATATGCTGCATATAAATGTATATCATGCAAACAGCATTTTCATTATGCCCAATGATTCATAGCTTATCACAAGTTATTTTGAATTAGAGATTTGAGGCATAAACTTGTGTATTTCATGGTTATGCATTATATAGGAAAAAGTAAACTTCAATTTAATCACACCATTAAACAATTATCACTAGCATGAGAATGAAGCATGATATCAAGATGATCAGCAATTAAAGGTTTAATCATGCTACCATATAATTTCAGACTATTGATTTTGCTCAACTAACTCACAAGAGAAGAGTTTAGATTACCAGTACATTTAGCATTCTTCAAGCCAAATACCTTTTAGATTCTTTACACCCTTGGCTGAAGAAAATCTTCCTCTTTTCTTTTTTTTTTTTTGTTTCCAAGGGAATGTTTATTGTATCTTTCATCGAGGTGTCCTTCAAGTTGAAATTTCTTGCTCACAAATCCTGTATCATTAGCAAAATCTTTTTCTTTTCTTGAAGGCAATTCATTAGGTTCTCTAGGATATTCATACAACATATCTCTTAACTAGATGACTCAACATGAGACATGACAATAATTGAATTTGAGTCACTTTACTCAAGAGATTGCCTAAATATAAGCAAGCACAAGTCACTTGAACTGAAGAGATAACTTTATTAAATAATATGGTTCAAGGACACCCATGTGAGGCAATAAGAAGATTTATCAAAGTCAAACCAATTTCTTATTTTCAAAAGCAATTTAGCTTAGATTCTATTTGCTTAAGATAATTATCAATAAGATATACCAGTTAAGTTTTAATCAAATTATCTTAAATAGTTGTTTCTATCAAAATTCAGATTGTTACATAGAATCAAAGTGATAAACTATATTCTCAATAAAAGATTTAGTTTTAATAAGAATAATATAAATTGATCTTTCTACAACTAGTATCTTTTCATTGAATATTCTATATGCATTGCTTAAAGAGTAATATCCAAAGAAATACTTGTTTTATCAGATTTGGCATATATTTCATTCTTGAGAACATAATATGTATAACTGAAAAACATGAAGGTATGCAACATTTGATTTTCTGTTTTTCATGAGTTCATATGGGGTTTTCTTTAAAAATAGATTTAATAGAAACCTTATAATATGACAAGCTGTGATGATAGTATTAATCAACTGCTATCACAAAGCATTGTCCTTACACAACAAAGGTTCTATTTTTTTTTATTTTTATAACCCCTATATGCAATAGTGTTCTTGGTGCAAGCACAATTGTATTCAATACCATTTTATCAACAAATTGGTTTTCAAAGCTGTGCCATGAATTTTCACAGTTTGCAAACCTTTTTCATTTGAAACCTTTTGTAAGTTTGTGCCAAAGCAGAAAATATTTCAATTTAAGTGCCAAGAATAAAACCAACATTAGCTTTGAGAAATCATCCATAATTACAAAATTAGAGAGCTTATCTCCTAGGTTCACAATCCTAGAGATCCAAATAAGTTCTTATGGAGAATTTCCAACGGCTAAAAGATGGAAACAATATTTTCAAATTTAGAAATGATTCTAGTTTATTTTTCTAGATGACATACATAGCAAACTTTGACCTTGCAAAAATTAATCTAAGTGAACCAATGACAAGGTCTTTTGAGATTAAGTCCATACTAGTATGAGTTGATTTTATATGCCAAAAGTGGTTTCTTTAATCTTGGTATTCATAGTGCATATATTTAAAGGCATACCAAGTATACATTCTCATGTCTATGATCAATAAGATAATACCATTGATAAAAACTCTCAATCAAGTAGATAGAGAATTCATAGAGTTATTCTTAATAAATTGATTAATCATTTAGCAACTTATCCAGCAGTAAGTAAGGCATACTATAAAATGAAGTGATTTGATTATATTTTTAAAAATATTACCTATATCACAAAATTGATTAATACCTCCAATTTATCTTTTAATTAGATACTAAGGCAAAGAGAATGATGAGATGCAAGGATTACTAATTTCATTATTCTTTTCATTTCAATTATTTTTCTAAAGTATATTTTAAGTTTCATTCTTTAATATATGTCTAGAGCACCCAATTTCTAAACCTTGAGTGCTAGACACACTTACAGAAAATATTCAGATTTTCAACTTAGGAACCCAAGCTCTTTTGGGTCCTTGTAGGTTAGCTATTATTGTTCCTTTTGGAACCCATATTTTTTTAATGGCTATTTTGTCCATAGGCTTGCAGAATTTAGGATTATAAGGAGTGAATTTCTGCATCATCTTGTTAAATTTAACAAACATAGATTTAACATGAGTAGTAGATAAACTTACAATTTTCTGTTTTTGCCTATTAGGTTCATTAGATAAATTAGAATCCGTTTTAGGATAGATAGTGGAGGATTTAACACATATATCATTAAGGGATTTTTGTGTGTACCAAGATTGATATCCTAATCCAGCCTTTTCAAATTTAGCTCTTTGATTATTTATCATTAAGTTCAGTTTTTCAGAGCTGATAGTAAATTTTTCAACTATAGGCTTAAATTTGTTAACTTCTTTAGTTAGCCTTTCATTGTCTTCTGAAAGTAATTTATTATTTTTCTGAGTTATATTATAGCTTTCAGCAAGAGATAGATTTTTCTGATTTAGCTTTTTATTCTTTAAACTAAGCTTCTTATATTCTAAGTATAAATCAGAAAAAGCATCATGAAGTTCATCAAATGTAAAATCAGATTGAGCTTCAGTATGTACTTGATTTTTGAATGAGAAATCACTTTGTGTTCGAGTACATACCTCATCTTCATGTGCTCCAAAGCATAGATTTTCAGTTTCAGTTTGATGCTCTTCTTCTTCGGAACTAGTTTCAAATTCACTAGAAACGTTAGTGCATTCATATTTAACTTCAAGCATATTCCATATTTCCTTAGCAGTTATGCAAAAAGATATGCTATTAAGTTCACTATCATCCAATGCACAATATAGAATATTCATGGCTTTTGCATTTTGCTGAGCCCTTTCTTTATCATGATTAGTGTTTGTGTGTAGCCCATTGACTATGATACTCCATAAATCGTAGTCATGTGCTTGAATGAAAATGCGCATGCGTGCTTTCCAATATGTGTAGTTTATACCATCAAATAGTGGAGGTCTATCAATTAATTGTCCCTCACTCATAGAATATCCCACTTGGGTTGTCATGATCTTTAACTCTTGATTGTGAGATCAATGAGTACTATTAGAGCACCTTGCTCTGATACTACTTGTTGCCCAAGGTGACAAGCCAAGTGGGGGGAGGGTGAATTGGTTTCTTCTAAATTCTGGTGCTTTAAACGTTTTCTTAATTAAATGCGGTGGATGCTTCCTTAAACTATTTGAATGATTTAAACTAGTGCAAAGATAGAAGATGATGCAAGAATAAACGTAACCACAAGCACAACACAAACACAACAATATATAGTGGTTCGGTGCTCTCCTTAGCACCTACGTCCACTCCCCAAGCGTCCCCTTGGGAATTCACTATAATCCCGCGGATTACAGTTGGATTGTTTTCCGGGCTCACAATCCAAAAACCTTTGTTGGTTTTACGGGCTCACCAACGAACCTATACACTTTGGTTTTCCGAGTTCACCAAAAACCTTTGTTGGTTTTACGGGCTCACCAACGAACCTATGTTGGTTTTACGGGCTCACCAACGAACCTTTACACTTTGGTTTTCCGGGTTCACCAAAAACCTTTGTTGGTTTTACGGGCTCACCAACGAACCTATGTTGGTTTTACGGGCTCACCAACGAACCTTTACACTTTGGTTTTCCGGGTTCACCAAAAACCTTTGTTGGTTTTACGGGCTCACCAACGAACCTTTACAAAGTGTTTAATAAACAAAGGAAAGATTCAAACTCCTAAATGAGCATATGAAACAATATAAGCTACAAGGAAGAGTTAGAAAGTATTTATCGCTTTGAAGTGGCTTTGCTCTTCTTTGTCAAGGATGCTTCACTCTTCAAGGGAGGATGGAGCTCTTGATGACTCTTTGAATCTGCTCAACCCCTTTCTTTTGACTCTTGAATGAAGCACTTGGATGAAGCTTGCCTTGCTAGGGTTCTCTCTTGAATGCACTTGATGTATTTTCCCAAAAGCTAGCTTCCTCTGATAAATACTCCTTCTTAAATACTTCTCCAACCTCCAAATAGTCCTTTCTGACCGTTGGATTGAAGAAACTAGCCGTTTATAGCCGTTGGGAGTCCAAAAAGCATTTCTGCACAACTAGCCGTTATGTTCAGCCCGTGTTTGGGTCGGCTCAACCTGTCCTTGGGTCGACCCAACTTTGCCTTGGGTCGACTCAAACATTCCTTGGGTCGACCCTCTCAGAAACCACAGAAACCTCAATGTCAGCCTTCCTTCCCATGGGTCGACCCAACCATTCTTTGGGTCGACTCAAAGTTCACTTGGGTCGACTCAACTTCTTCTTGGGTCGACCCTCTCAGTAATTCCAGAGAACCATTTTCTGTCTGTCTTTCTGTCTTGCCTTTGGGTCGACCCTCTCAGGGTTTGGGTCGACTCAAGCTTGGGTCGACTCAACCACTGTGTGGGTCGACCCTCTCAGTAAATCCAGAGAGCATTCTTCTGTTGTGTTTTGAGGTTCTTTGGAGGTTGGGTCGACTCATGCTTGCCTTGGGTCGACCCAACTCACTGTTCATTTGTGCCATTTTTGCAGGAGTGTGCCAGATGACTTCTTGATGTGCCGGGGTCGACCCAATCAACCTATGGGTCGATTCAAACCACACTTTGCTGCATTCTCAAGGTTAGATTCATCCAAATGAACAAGGCTATTTATCCATTTTCAATTAAACAAATATACTGAGAGTAATGAACTTATAAATGAAGTATCAATTTAACTTATAGCATGCTCTAGATAATTGCTTGTTAATCATCAAAATAACACTATCATCCTCAATGGTGAAACCTGCGCCCTTTGGCGTCCCGAGGCTGCTTTATTCAGCGAGCTTATGATGAAGCTCGTATCATTACGCTTCTTGAAGCGGGGGTGGCGTCTCTTGAATTGCCGAGGTTGCTTTGCGGCGGATTAAGGATGGGGGTCCTCGAACTCGTCGAGGCGATGTCTCGATCCCGTAATCGAGACCCCTTACTCATCAATGAGTGTGCCGTTGCGGGGTCTAAAGCGGACACGCGGCATGACCTAAGGTCGGACGCTTCCGCTTTCGTGTTACTGGATCATAATTCCGGGGAGGTGGAGGCCACATCGGGGCTCCACGTGTCCCAGATCTTATTAAATGAGGGGAGCGGGGGCGGCGTCCGCTCGTTCCTCAAGACGATTTGATTTTGCGGACCCATGATGAGGCCCCGAGATCATCAATGTGCCGGACGACCCCCCGGATATTGCTCCCGCCGCTTAGGACTTAGCGTATATTTTTTCTTTCTCTTTTTTCATTGTATCCGAGGTCGGCCCTTGAGTGGCCGACTTCCAATTTTGTAATTGGCCCTCCGGCCCTTTGTCAATGAAAAAATATTTTTGTCATTCTGTGTTCATCTTTCCCTCTGTTGTCGTGGATGAAGCTAGAGCCTTAGCTAACCGCCTTGACGATCTCTAACTTTGTATTTTAATTTTCGGGCTGCTTAACGAAGTTGCCCCTTTTCCCGGGCTACGTCTTAGCCTTCTCGGATTCCAGTCATTCCGACCAAAGGGAGCTCCGAGTCTTAGGTTTTTTAGAAAATTTCTCTAAGTCCTATAACTCGGATCTGAGAGTCGTTGAAGTCATCACGTTTAGCCTTTAGGAAAGTCCCAAGGCATCGAGGTCGGGCCTTAGCCCTTCAAGTAAGACCGGACTAGGTCTGTGCGTGCTGCTATTCGGGGAGTTTAGTCGGGTTTCCGAACTCAACTCCGAACCCCTCGTAGGGAGCGCGGGCTAATAAACAAGTTATTGCCGAGGGTTTTCGTAGTTATCATTCTCGGATTCTGCCGAGATTTCGGTGAGCAAGGCTGGGATTTCCAAAGATTGCCTTGGTACCCGTGTTTGGCTGGTACACTCATGGCCGGGACCACTTTCTCAGCCGGACGTCGGAGTTTACGTAGAAGAGCCGAGTTGGGCCCTAATTTATGAAGCCTTTGTACAAATTGCGGAGACTTGACGAACGGAGCATGCATAATGTAGTTAGGGGGTCGGTCTTAAGCCGACCTATTGGAGAAGCCCGGCTTCGGGGCGAGATAAGACTCCAACGTTGGATGAGATTTCGCTCAGCAGTATGTAGATAAAATTTGACAAGGAGGGCGTCTAGTTAGATGTACCTCTTGCATTCTTAGAGTTATGCTTTGCATGGTGGAGTAGGTTGCCTCCCTTCCTCGTCGACCTCCGGAGTCATTCTTGACTTAAAGGGGGCTCGGGCTTCTCACGGACCCAACGACGCCCGCCGAGGTTGAGAGGATTTGGGGAGGCTTTATTGATTTGTAGCTCTTTGCGAGGTCAAGGGAGCTTGAGACCCTATGGTCGGACCTCGGGGCGCGCCAACCTTGGTCGAGGGATCTTGTGTCAGGTCGGCGAGTCCGTGGACGCTTTGCACACCTGTGGTGCCTCCCGAGGTCGAGGGAGTCTGGTTCTCTACAGTTGACCCTCGAGGCATCCCGACCTTAGTCGAGGGATCTTTCGTCAGGTCGGCGGGTCAGGATACGCTCTACCGACCTGCGACGCTTCCCGAGGTCGAGGGAGTCTGGTTCTCTACGGTCGACCCTCGGGGCATCCCGACCTTAGTCGGGGGAAAGCTCGCTTCGGGGATCGGGGATCGTCGACCGCTCCCGGGGGTCCACTTTGTGGCGCCCCGGGTGGAGCCACCCTTTCCACCCCTCGCGGCTTCTTTCCGAGGTCGAGGGAGTCTGGTTCTCTACGGTCGACCCTCGGGGCATCCCGACCTTAGTCAGGGGATAGCTCGCTTCGGGGATCGGGGATCGTCGACCGCTCCCGGGGGTCTACTTTGTGGCGCCCCGGGTGGAGCCACCCTTTCCACCCCTCGCGGCTTCTTTCCGAGGTCGAGGGAGTCTGGTTCTCTACGGTCGACCCTCGGGGCATCCCGACCTTAGTCGGGGGATCTTTCGTCAGGTCGGTGGGTCTGGGTACGCTCTACCGACCTGCGACGCTTTCCGAGGTCGAGGGAGTCTGGTTCTCTACGGTCGACCCTCGGGGCATCCCGACCTTAGTCGGGGGAAAGCTCGCTTCGGGGATCGGGGATCGTCGACCGCTCCCGGGGGTCCACTTTGTGGCGCCCCGGGTGGAGCCACCCTTTCCACCCCTCGCGGCTTCTTCCCGAGGTCGAGGGAGTCTGGTTCTCTACGGTCGACCCTCGGGGCATCCCGACCTTAGTCGGGGGATCTTTCGTCAGGTCGGCGGGTCTGGGTACGCTCTACCGACCTGCGGCGCTTCCCGAGGTCGAGGGAGTCTGATTCTCTACGGTCGACCCTCGGGGCATCCCGACCTTAGTCGGGGGGAAAGCTCGCTTCGGGGATCGGGGATCGTCGACCGCTCCCGGGGGTCCACTTTGTGGCGCCCCGGGTGGAGCCATCCTTTCCACCCCTTACGGCTTCTTCCCGAGGTCGAGAGAGTCTGGTTCTCTACGGTCGACCCTCGGGGCATCCCGACCTTAGTCGAGGGATTCTTGCGCCAAGCCGATGTTTCATCGTCCTGCGATACTTCTCGAGGTCGAGGGAGTTTGGGACTCTACGGTCGAGCCTCGAGGCGTCCCGATTTTGGCCGGAGAATCTGAGGATCACAGACGACCCAACGTTAGAAGAGAGTTACAGCCATCAAGATGGGAGAATTATTTGCAAAAAGGAAGCTGAGTCCATTGTCCTGATTGTCATGAACCCCTAGGGGTTTTACTGGTAGTACATTCGTAGATTCTCGGAGTTCCAGCTTCGCGGGATCAGGGTCCCCTCTAGGGACTTTAATTTATAGGCCCCTGGTCGTTGCACCCGGGCGATCTGATACGGCCCTTCCCAATTTGGGGCGAGCTTCCCTTGCTCGGTCGGTTGAGAAGCCTCGACTCTCTTGAGGACGAGGTCCCCCACTTTGAAGAGCTTGGGCTTGACTCTGGCGTTGTAGTATTGGGCCGTTCGCTGTTGGTATCTCGCTATGCGGACCCGGGCGACCTCTCTTGTCTCTTCGACAAGATCCAAGTTGCTCCTGAGCTGGGAGGAATTGGTGTCGGGGTCGTAATGCTCCACTCTTGGAGAAGGCAGGCCGATCTCCAACGGGATGACGGCCTCAGTGCCGTATGCCAGGTTGAAGGGGGTCTCTCCCATGGACAGTCGAAACGTGGTCCGGTACACCCAAAGGACATTGTACAAGTCCTCGACCCACTGTCCTTTGGACCGATCAAGCCTAGCCTTGAGCTCCTACAAAATAGTGCGGTTAGTTACCTCAGTTTTCCCGTTTGTCTGGGGGTGAGCGACTGAGGTGAAACGGTGATCAATGCCGAGCTCAGAGCAAAATTCTCTGAAATGAACATTGTCAAATTGTCGGCCATTGTCGGATATAAGGATACGGGGTAGTCCGAATCTGCAGATTATGGACTTCCACACGAAGTTCCGCATCTTTTGCTCGGTGATCCGGGCGACGGGTTCGGCCTCGACCCATTTGGTGAAGTAGTCGATGGAGACGACCAGGAACTTTCTCTGTCCGGTGGCCAGGGGAAAGGGTCCCAGGATGTCGATCCCCCATTGGGCAAACGGCCAGGGGGCGATGATGGAAGTCAGCAAAGCTGAAGGTCGGCGCTGGACATTGGCGTTTCGTTGGCACCGATCACACTTCCGGACGAAATCCGTTGCATCCTTCTGGAGTGTGGGCCAATAATATCCTTGTCGCAGGACCTTATGGGCTAATGCCCGACCCCCCAGGTGATTTCCGCAGATCCCTTCATGGACCTCTCGGAGGGCATAGTCCGCCTCGGAGGGGCGGAGGCATCTGAGAAGGGGAGAAGTAAATGATCGCCGATAAAGTCTATTCTCGTACAAGACATACCGGGGGGCCTGGCGCTTGATTCGGCGAGCATCCGTCTCGTCGTGAGGTAGGGTTCCGTCCTGAAGGTAGCAAACGAGCCCATCGATCCAGCTTGGCTCGGAGTCGATGCACATGGTGGGCTCGGGTTCCTCCGTGCTGGGGATCTGGAGGTACTCGAGCGTTGTTCCCTTGGGAAGCTCGCTCATGCGGGAAGTTGCCAATTTGGATAGTTGGTCTGCCCTGAGGTTTTCCGCTCTGGGAATGTACTGAATATTGAAAGAATTCAGGGCAGACGTGAGTTCCCGCACCTTTTGGAGATACTTTTGCATGGATGGCTCTTTAGCTTCGAAGTCTCCTCGGATTTGGTTCACCACCAGCTGGGAGTCGCTGAAGGCCGTCAGGTCTCCCACTTTTAGTTCTTTCGCCAGCTTGAGCCCGGCGATGAGAGCCTCATACTCGGCCTCATTGTTCGAGGCCGGGAATTCGAGGCGCAAAGCTTGCTCGGCCACCACTCCGTCTGGACTGGTGAGGATAAGTTCGGCCCCGCTGCCCCCCGAGGTCGAAGACCCGTCCGAGTGCAGGACCCATGGCTGCCTCGGGGCCTCCTCCACGGATTCGGGTGGCCGCTCGGGGTCGTCCGGAAGGGTGCACTCCGCGATGAAGTCGGCGAGTATCTGAGCTTTGATAGCCGGCCTGGGCCGATATTCGAGGTCGAATTCCCCGAGCTCGACCGCCCATTTGGCGATCCTCCCCGCACGATCCGACCTCTGCAATATTTGCTTCATAGGCTGGTCGGTCAATATAGCTATCGTGTGGGCTTGGAAGTAAGGCCTGAGTCTCCGAGCCGAGATGATGAGAGTGAAGATGGTCTTCTCAAGTTTAGAATATTGGGTCTCAGCATCCCTGAGAACCCGGCTGGTGTAATAGACCGGCTTTTGGAGCTTATCCTCTTCCCGGACGAGGACTGAGCTCACTGCAGCTGAGGAGACGGCCAGATATAAGTAAAGGATCTCGCCTTTCTGGGGCTTGGTGAGTAGCGGGGGAGAGGCCAGAAGGCTCCGAAGCTCTTCAAAGGCCTGCTGGCATTCTTCTGTCCACCGGAAGTCTTTCGGCCGTTTGAGGCTCTTGAAGAAGGGGAGGCAGCGCTCGGCTGACCGAGAGACAAACCTTCCCAGGGCGGCAATCCGCCCCGCGAGCCGTTGCACCTCCTTAACTGTCTTTGGAGGTGACATCTCTTGCAGTGCCCGGATTTTCTCCGAGTTGGCTTCAATTCCACGCTGGGTCACTATGAAACCCAGGAACTTGCCCGAGGTGACCCCGAACGCACACTTCGTCGGGTTAAGCTTCATTTGGTATCTCCTGAGCTTGGCGAATGTCTCGTTGAGATCGGCTATGTGGTGTTCCGCCGCTCGGCTCTTCACCAGCATGTCGTCCACATAGACTTTCATGTTCCGGCCGATCTGGTCTTTAAAAATTTGGCTGACCAGTCTCTGATAGGTGGCCCCAGCGTTTTTCAGGCCAAAGGGCATCACCTTGTAGCAGTAGGTGCCCTTGTCGGTGATGAAGGCCGTCTTTTCCTCGTCTTCTGGCGCCATTCGAATTTGATTGTACCCTGAAAAGGCGTCCATAAAAGTTAGCAGCTGGTGTCCTGAAGTGGAGTCGACGAGCTGGTCGATGCTCGGGAAGGGAAAGCTGTCTTTCGGGCAGGCCTTGTTTAGGTCGGTGTAGTCCACGCACATACGCCACTTCCCGTTGGCCTTCTTTACGAGGACTACGTTGGCGAGCCAATCCGGGTAGGAGACCTCCCGGATGAAGCTGGCCCCGAGGAGTTTGTCCACCTCCTCAGTCGCAGCTCGTTGTCGTTCCGGGGCGGAGCCTCTTTTCTTCTGCTTTACAGGCCTGCTGGTTGGCCTCACCTGGAGTCGGTGGACCATGACCTCAGGGTCAATTCCTGGCACGTCCGCGGGCGACCAGGCGAAGACGTCAGCGTTGTCCCGCAGGAAGCTGACGAGGCGATCCCTCTCGTGGGCACCGAGGCCGGAGCCGACCTGCACGGTTAGCTCGGAAAAATTTTCTTGTAGTGGGATTCGAATAAGGAGCTCACCGGGCTCTACTTGCCTCTTCCAGAGGGTGTCCCTCGCATCGAGGGTTTCTATGGGCAGCGAGGGGCCAGTAGGCTGAATCGTCGCCTCGGCTGGTTGCTTTGCTCCGTGGGCCGCCATGTAGCATTGTTTGGCGACCAGCTGGTCTCCGCGGACCTCGCCTACTCCTTGGCCGGTGGGGAACCGCACGAGCAAATGGCGAGTTGAAACCACGGCTCGAAGGGCGTTTAGCCCAGGGCGCCCAAGGATGGCGTTGTAGACCGAGGGCAGACGGACCACCAGGAAGTCCATCCTCACGGTGCTCTCCCGGGGGGCGAGGCCGACTGTGACAAGGAAGCTAGCCTCACCTTCAACCGGGACCGCATCTCCGGTAAACCCAACCAACGGGGCATTGACTCTCCGGAGATACCCTTCTGTCACTCCCATTTTTTGGTAGGCATGATAATACAAAATGTTGGCTGAGCTTCCATTGTCAACTAGGACACGCTTTACATCAAACCTGTTTACAATCATAGAGATGACCACAGCGTCATCATGGGGGGTTTCGACCCCTTCTAAGTCCTCGTCCAAGAACGAGATGACTTCATCAGTACGTGGGCACTTCGGGGGTGCTCCCTGGGCGGCTGTTCCTGCCGAGGCCCGCCCAATCATGTTGATGGTACCGGTGATGGGCCTGTTGTCGCCCGGATTTTCGGTTGATGCGACATTCTCCGCCGGCCTCCTTTCCTCATGTCGGTTCCTCACGAACCGGTTGAGTACTCCCCGCCGGACGAGCGCTTCTATCTCGTCCCGGAGTTGGAAGCAGTCCTCCGTGTCGTGCCCGCGATCTCGGTGGAAGCGGCAATACTTTCTGGGATTTCGGGGGAATCCCGTGTCTCGCATAGGAGGCGGGGGTCGGAAGAAGTCCCGACCCTCGATTTCCATCAGGATTTCGGCTCGGGGAGCGTTGACGGGTGTATAGCTCTCGTACTTTCCCGGGTACGTCCGAGGCCGTGGTGGGGACCTCGGTAGAGGAGGGGTCCTCTGCCGAGGTCGCCTCTGCTGTCGGGGCGGACTTCTCAGTCTGGGGAGACTCTTCTCTCGGCGGGGAGACCGGCTCCTTTGCCGGCCGCGCTCCTCGCGGCGCTTCTTCTGCTTCTTCGAGGCGGGCTCGATTGCTCCCCTCCTGGAGGCGACTGCCTCCTCGGCCTTGGCATACTTCCGGGCTCGGGCCAACATTTCGGTGAAGTCGGCCGGGAAGCTCTTCTCGATGGAGAAGAGAAATCGGTAGGAGCGAACCCCAGTCTTCAGAGCCGACATGGCTATCGACTGGTCTAGCTCGCGAACCTCCCATGTAGCGGCGGTGAAGCGATCCAGGTACTCCTTGAGGGACTCCCCCTCTTTCTGTTTGATGTCGAGGAGGGAGTCTGACGTCCGTCGCTGGCGCCGGCTAGCAGCGAAGTTGGTAGCGAACTGCCTGCCGAGTTGCTCAAAAGAGGACACCGTATTCGGCTTCAGTCCCGAAAACCAAAGCCGAGCGGTCCCTCGGAGGGTTGCCGGGAAGGCTTTGCAGAGTATGGCCTCCGAGGACCCTTGTAGGGCCATGAGGGCCCGATAGCTCTCTAGGTGGTCGAGAGGGTCAGTCGTCCCGCTGTAGGGTTCCACTTGAGGCATTTTGAACCTCGCGGAAACCGGCTCATCCTCGATCTGGCGGGAAAAGGGAGACTTGGTAGTGAACTCAAAGTCTCCCTCTTGTCTTGCCTTCTTGCTGTGGAGCTCCAGATACTCAACTTTCCGATCGAGCTCCCCCATCCGTGGGATTGTCGCTGTGGTTTGCGCCGGCTCACGGTGGTCTGGGGCTGACTCTGCCTCAGAAAATTGGGGTCTCCGGTCGAAACCTTCTCCCGGTAACTCCCTCCAAGGAGAAGCTCGTTCTCCGTTGTTGGCTCTGGAGGAGCCATGCAAGTTTTGGCTTGGGAAAACCAGGCCGTTGGGGAGACACTCCGGCGGGGCCTGGGCCCGTGGGGGGAGCGTAGGTAAGGCTTCCTCGCGCCGCAGACCCTGAACGGCGGCGGCCAGGGCCTGGACTTGCTGTACCAGGGCGTCGAACTGTTCCGACTGGACCTGAGGAGCTGGGTCAGCCGGAGTTGGAGAATTCCCGACGGAGTGTCCGGGACTTTGCGGGGGACGCCGGGAGATGTTAGAGGATCCCTTACTTCTCAACTTCATGATTGCTACTCGAGCCCTTCCTCTAGCGCCAACTGTTGCTGGAAATTGGACCCGGGGGCAATCTTCGGTCGAGGAGAGGGAGCGGCGAGTTCTTCACGGCGGGGCGGCGGTCCGTCGGCGAGCGGCGTCCTCTGTCTGGTGTGATCGGGGAGAAGGAGCAGCTGGTCCTCGTGGCGAGGCGGCGATCCGTCAGCTGGCGGCGTCCTCCGTCTGGGTGCCTGCACACGAACCGGTGGCCGGGTTTTCCGGCGCCGGCCCTCCGACGCTCAAGTCAGGGAGGGGGCGAATAGTGTAAAAAAGGAGATAAATAGTATCTGTAGAGTGCATCAATCTTCCAATCCCCTCCTGAGAGGCCAAGGCTCCCTTTTATAGGCGGGGGTCGGTTTACCTGCGATGTAACAGGGCGAGGCCGTAGTACGGCTCGGCATGTTGTTCAGGTCGGCGCACGGTCAGGCGAATCATTGCACCGATGTCGGCGGTGAGGGCGTCGTACAACCCGAGTTAGCACGCTACCAGGCGAATTATTGCATTGGTATCGGAGGTATTACCGAGATCAGAGACTTATCATAGTCGACTAGACTCTGCTGGGCTAATTTGCCGTGGAGAGCTGAGAGTCCGTAGGTGACAGGAGCCATGCGCATTAATTGTGGAGTAAGCCAGAGATCCGCATTTATTGTGGAGTAAGCCGGAGATCCGCATTTATTGTGGAGTAAGCCGGAGATCCGCATTAATTGTGGAGTAAGCCGGAGATCCGCATTAATTATTGAGTGAGCCGGAGATCCGCATTAATTGTTGAGTGAGCCGGAGGGTTACAGCGACCATGCGCAATAAATGCCAGAGGGGCGTCAGGGTATGGTCTTCGGCCGGACCTCAGAGGTGCACGACCGTAGTAGGTGGCTGACAAGAGTAGACCTCGAACATCGGGGCTTTTCTCAAATCGGAGGTCTCGAGGTCGGTCGTCTTGAGGTCGGGCGTCCCGAGGTCGGACGCCGACTTCGGCCGTCCAGGGTCGGAGGTCGTGCGGCTCCTTAGGGACATTTGCGTCATTTGGGGAAAAATCTTGTTCCCCCCAACAGAAGGAGATTTGTATTCTAGTTAAAATGCATCTTTCAGGGAGAAGCCTCGAGGATTTTGTGCTACTGAGTCCGAAGGATTGTCGGGTGGAATCATTATTATGTGGAGGATTTGTGCAATGCTGTTGATGTCTTTCCATCGCTGTAGCCAACAAGTTTGTTGGTTATTTCTGAGCCTAATGCTGAGCCTTGTAGAATGAGATCACCACTATTATGCAGCAGGGTGTTCCAACTGTTGGGGTCGCAGGCCTTTTTCCCAGAAGATTGGAGTTAGAGAATTTCGTCCGTTTATTTCTACCAATATGGACTTATAGATCTTAGCTTCTTCAGGCCTAGGTTTACATGGTGTAATTATCAATAGGGGTTGGCCAAAGTTCGGAAGAGGATTGATAAGGCATATGCAAACTCCAGTTGGACCCAAAGACTCCCCAATTCCCATGTTTGCCATCTACCTCCTATATTTATTGACCACAATTCTCTTTTAATTTCTACAGATGATAATATTCAATGTAATCCCCCATTTTGCTTTGAGAAAGTCTGGATATCGTACGCATAATCCTAGGAGACTGTTCGAGAAGCTTGGATCACAGCTATACCTATGATAACTCACCAAAAGTTTGGAACCAACTCGAGTCGGGATGAGGCTGCAAACCCTCATCAATAGAATGATGAAAGGGTGAAGAGATAGTGTAAGCCCGACCCCAAAACTTTCCTCATACAGGCCGAGCCGGGATGGAGGAGAGTTTGTTACCCGGTCTTTGGGACCAGCAAGCTCAAAAGTGAACTTGACAGAGACGAAGTGCTGAGCTCAGATCAAATCCATCTCCACTTGAGTGCGGACTGATACTTTATAGTCCAGGCCAAAGTGGACTTCGGGCTCAATCTCACTCAAAGGTGAGGACTGCTGAGCTCGAGGAGAATGGTTGGATGACCAACTCCCTACGGAGACTTAATCCTTAGCGTCACTCATGGTGAATAAAATAGGGAGGAAAAGAGAAGGAAAAGACAATAAAAGAAAACCCGAGCAGCCAAAAGCAGGAACCGACCGATAATTGGCAGAAACCACAAAGAACGCCAGAGCCAGAGGAAAAAAATTTCGTCGAAGAACCACCCAGGAGATGCAAATGTGTAGAAAGTGCGAAATGATGGAGGTGATTATCCTTATATAGGGGCACGAATGCCCCTAATTAAGGCGACAGTTCGATTACTCGAGCCGATTCATTCACGTGTCAGCTCGGGATATGATATGAGCGATTCACCAAGATCACCGCATTAATGACACCTCGAAAAAATCCCAAAATAATGGCGCCTCGGGATAGCTCTAATATGATAACGCTTCGAGAAGATCAACTGACACATTAAAACTCCCTTCTAGAAGTTGTCCTTGATCGAGATGACAATATGACTTTCGTTATCCGAACTAAAATACAGTTCGACCTTGGAAGGGGGGGCAAGTGATTGAGAAAATGTTGGATATCTCAAACTCGAATTAGATCGACCTCTTTGGCCTCTGTATTAACCAAGGTGAACAATTTCAGTAAAAACCAAGGAGCCACTCCTCACGTACTAACAAATAACAACAGCTATAGTAATATTGCTGTCAATGAACGATCACATAATTACCGCCACGTGCTACTTACATAAGATGGTTTCCACATTGTAAACATGTAACTGACTTTTACTTGCAATTACTACATGTTGTACAAAATCAGATAACAGATTGATATATTACCCTATATAAAAGGGTGGCTCGAGAGTCTTCAGCTAAGCTCATTTAGAGACTTTACTCCGCAAAGATTTCTCCTTTCTATAATATTGCCTCACTTTCAGACTTAGGCATCGAAGGGCCCTCCGCTAGAAATTTTTTGGCAAGCAGACTTCTTGCAGGTCGTCTTTAGAAGAGACCAGTTCTTCCGCACTTCAATCGCCTCATGCAATTCAATTTTCATCGATCTTAAAGCAAACCGAGTAGTGCTCCGACCTCAGTTCGGGTTTTAGCGGCAACAAGACTCATAGAATTTTAACGCTCGAAAAAAAAAATTGACATAAATACTTAACAATTATGCCACCTTGCATAATTTTCTTATTTCCAATTTTTCTTGTGTTTTCCACCTTAAAGATTGGGTCGAGTATTGTAAGATCCATAGCAATTTAGCCCACTGCATTTGCGAGGCAAGCAACCCACCCCAAGCCTTAGATTGGCCACCGATCCAACTCAGCACAACGTTTTATACTTTTCCACGCATAAATTCCTCTTGATCTGCCGTCCGCATCCCCATTCGAAGCCATCCAGGCCGCTAATGTAAATTGTCAAACTACAAAGTAATAACGCTTCTACTTGACGCTAGTTATGAAGGGACAAGATGTATCTATAAGCACTCTCAACGGCAGATCTATTCATCTCAAAGGGACATCACAGCCCCGGTGCTTTTGCCCTAGCGAGATTAGAGCTTCTTATATGTGCGACGCCGGAGGCGTATTACAAGCATCCTCGTTTTATTCCTCGCGCCTCTCCTCTGCTCTTCAGCGCCGCCCGGCCTCCTCTTTGGGTATTATTCGCCCCCCTGTTTTTCTCGGTTACTCCGATCTGGATTCCTGGTTCTTCTCCTTTTCTCGATTCACAAGTAGATCTTTTGTGTTCCCTTTTCTGAGTTTTATTTTCTCTATTTTTGATTTGTCTAGATACGATATCAAGGCGGAGGCAGACCATCGGCTCTATGGCGCTGGTGAGTTTTTTTTCAGATAATTGTGGTTGTTGCTACAGGATCTTTCTTCATGATCTCAATCTTGTTTCCTGGGAGGTGTTAGGATTTTAGGGTTTTTTTTATGTATATTCGTTTCATGGAAGGTAGAAACAAAGAGAGTAAGATGGCTAGATGGTTACTTAATTCAAAATTGTGTTCTCGTTTTGTTTGCTCCTGGAACGTTCATGTACGATTGAAGTAAGCCAAATTCCTTTTGCTTGATAGTAATCTACTGCTGATTTTGCCTTCCCCAATACATTTATGTTTTTCGCTAGGAATTTGGAATTTTGTTTTTGCCGTGTATAACTGGTGATATAGGGTTTTATTAGGGTTTCAAGAGAAAATTTAGTTGTGGGCTTAATGGATTGGGTATGTGGTGCTAGGTCTTGGTTTTTTATGTCATCATTAGATTGGTCTTTAAAAAGTTAGTTGCTTTACATAGAAGCTTAGGGATCTCACTTTGCAACAAGTTTGCTATACGGAGAAATTTTGTCTGGGGGCAAAAGATTGATATCTGATGGTCACTTCTTGCTATGTGTATGCCGGTTTGTTTGAATCTCTCTCTTTTTTTTTTTTAAAAAAAAGGTTCTGTTATCTTTTAACATATGATATTGGGTATTATTTGTGTTATGTTAGATTTTATCCTTTTTTTTTCTTTTTGGCAAATTACTATGTGACAATTACGTCTTTTGGTGGGCCAACCATGATAAGACTTTGTTTGATTTCTTGATTCTTTAAAGAAATTATTCACCTATTTGATAAGATGGTCTCTTTGCCACATAAGTAGTGTCTAGATTCAGCCAGGCTCTCAGTCATCCCCCCTGGGTTGTAATTGCCTTCACAACTTTGTAATGGGGGATGACACCTAGCAAGTGGGCATGCAGACTGGATGAGCTTTAACCCATGACACTTGTCTATGATGCTCCTAGGCCATAAGTTTTGGCGTGTAGATTATGATGGTCAACATGAATTTTCTTTTGGGTTTCTGACAATTGTTATGACGCTCAAGGATTTTAACTTTGTTCCATGTTATCCAAGTTTCAAGCCAACACTTGACTTTAGTACTCCTGTTTGTTGTATTATACCATGATATATTGTGGATCATGTAAATTAAGATGCTATGCCATTAGCTATGTTTAATAATATCCAAGATGCCTCAAAGGCTCAAAGATCAAATATTTTGGTATCTTCTTGCAACAGATTTTGACAGATGTTGTATGCCTCGTTTTGCTGAAGCCTTTGATCCTTTCAACCTCCTATTTTTAATGTGAGAGAAATGTTCGGAAACACAAAGGGGTAGGTGAGTGGGTGAATTGTCAAAAGGAAATGGAAAAAGTGCAGGATGTGAGCAGAATGAAAAGTGGTGATTGGATGGGAGTTGGGGGCCTTGTAGGGTTGAGTGTGGAGAGAGTGGTGTAATGGCTGTATGATTTGTGATATCTGGAGACAGAATGATGGTGAATTTCAGATTTATTGATAAGGATCATCATAATGTCTCAATTTTGGCAAATATATGTGGTAAAGAGTGATTTACTTGGAAATTAATCAATGTCATTATTCCCCATTTCCTCATCTCTATCTAATTTCATTTCAATTTTGATTATATTCATCTTATCTTCAAGCATCATACAATCTCATGCATTATATAACAATTAAACAAGTCCTTAAAATGTTCATATTTTTTTTCTTCTCTTTGAAAAACCGCTGGAAGTCAGACACTCAACTACACACACAAAAAAAAACACTTGTGAAAAAAGATAGGTATCAGCCAGGGAATATATTTTAGTTTTACTCAGAATTTGTTTTAATTTTGTTGGTAATGCAAGTTCGCTTGTTGATATTGGTAAACATTCAATTGAGTTGATTTGTATATTAAAATGATGCATTGATACCTGTACCTTACAGATTTTGCATGCCGGTAACACAAACAAGAATGGTTTCAAGGCACTTATTGCAGCAGAATACAGTGGGGTCCAGGTTGAACTGGCCAAGAATTTTGAAATGGGTGTATCAAATAAAACTCCTGAGTTTCTTAAGATGAACCCTATAGGGAAGGTATGCAGTAAGTCTCCATATAAAGATCCTTAGGATAACAATCTGTTGCTGTGTCTTTCTGATGGAGAAAAATGGTTTATGATCATGCAGGTTCCTGTATTGGAGACACCTGATGGTCCCATTTTTGAGAGTAATGCAATAGCACGTTATGGTATGGATGGATCATATACTATCATGGTATATCTTTTATGAAATCTGATATTGTAGTAATTATTTGTTTCTTTCTCTCTAGTTACCCGCTTGAAGGCTGACAATCCTCTTTTTGGTTCTTCACTTATTGATTATGTAAGTTTTCTGGCTGCTAGCATTTTAAGCTTATTATGATGCCTGTGTTAATTATTAATGTTTCAAAATATCGTTTTAGGCCCGAATTGAGCAATGGATTGACTTTGCATCAATGGAGATTGATGTGAATCTATCACGATGGTTATATCCAAGACTGGGATATTTCCCATTTACTG
This sequence comes from Phoenix dactylifera, assembly GCF_051530095.1. Taxonomy (NCBI): domain Eukaryota; kingdom Viridiplantae; phylum Streptophyta; class Magnoliopsida; order Arecales; family Arecaceae; genus Phoenix; species Phoenix dactylifera. The sequence continues at coordinate 18,747,502 of NC_143198.1, read as the reverse complement.
CTGTGGTTTGTTTTAAATCCTCATATTTTGTTTTCATAGTCTATGGTATATATCTTTGCACACTAAAGAATTGTCCTTGTACAGGGTGAGGAATTTGCAATTTCTGCTTTGAAGAGATCTCTAGGTGCTCTGAGCACTCATTTATCCACAAATACTTACCTTGTTGGCCATTCTGTGACCTTGGCTGATATTATCATGACATGCAACCTTTATATTGGATTCAACCGAATCATGACCAAGAGTTTTACCTCAGAATTTCCTCATGTTGAAAGATACTTCTGGACTATGGTTAATCAACCAAATTTCTCCAAGGTATTGGGTGAGGTAAAGCAGGCAGATTCAGTTCCACCTGTTCAGTCACAGAAAAAGCCTGCTCAACATAAAGAGTCTAAGCCGAAGGAAGCTAAGAAAGAACCCAAGAAGGAGCCTGCAAAGCCTAAAGTAGAAGATGCTGTGGAGGAAGAAGAGGCACCCAAGCCCAAACCGAAAAATCCTCTCGACCTGCTGCCCCCTAGTAAGATGATATTAGATGAGTGGAAGAGGTTATATTCAAATACAAAGACCAACTTCCGCGAGGTTGCCATCAAGGGTACTCCTTTTGCTCTATATCTTTGTGGTTTGGTTGCATGCAACTGATGTGCTTCAAATCCAGTTACTGGAATTGCCTCCTCTCTTTTTCTTGCTCATTCACCCACTCACCTACTCACCCACTCGCCCACTCACCCACTCTCTCACTTGATAGCTATAATTGCAGTCACATGTAACTTCAGAAGGCAGTCACCGTGCTACAGCTTGACCTATGATTAAAAGCAATCTTAGGCTTAGTTGCAGCTGTTGAAGGTAGTGGGGCATTTATTTAGTGTTAGATACAACTTACGAGTGTATTAGGATATGCAATTTCAGTCAGCATCGTTAGCTTCCAACAAGCAAACAAGTGTGTGAAAGTTTAAAATGTTTTTTAACTAAATTCAATAACAAGACATTCTGATGTTTATATGAAGACTACAGTGGTGATCTTTTTGTAATCTTTCACGGTAGCATGCCCCTTTGGCATCAGAAGCAATTCACACCCCCACTTCCCCAACACAAGCTTTTTGACCATTCTAGTGCTGACGTATTGTTCTCGTAGATACATTGGTGTAATGTTTGAAAAATCTAGAGGACAACTTATTTTTGAGCCTGTTTGCTCTCATTGGTAATGGAGTGTGTATATATATTTATGTCATCATCTGAAGCCTGCGTATAAAGGGTGTACTCTCTATTGTTTCGACAGATTTATCTCTGCTTTTCCTCATGGTCCATAAAGCATATCACATTGATAGTAATAATGCTTCTTATATTAATATATTTGAAGCATGGTTTGAACATATTCTGCATGATTGTAATATCTTGGTAGAAAGTAAATCTCTATGTTTATTAAATATGTGAACGGCAAAAGATCAAGTTTTTTTGCAAATTTTTCTCCTTTATTATATGCAGGAGATCAGTATTTGGAGGAAAGAACTGGGCATACTGGGTGCCCATCTAACTTGCTTTCATTTGAATATTGTGAATTGCTAGGATCTAACACTGTTAATTTTCCCAGTGGGGCTAATTTATTTAATCAGTCATATTTTTTTATGTTTGGAATAATTTGATTAGGGGCAATCGGGTAAATGTTCAGAATTGGAAAAAATAATCAGATGAATTTTTCGGGAAGTCAGAGATATTTTGAATAATCTAAAGTGACTAATACTCCCTTTTTGTCTAACCAAAAGGATGCAGCACAAGAGATCAACTGAACGTTTACTTCATCAAATTTTTATTTATTGAATGCCGCCTTTAGTAAGTTTATAAGGAAAGCTTTAGATTTTTCAGTCACTGACTTTTGATTAATTTGTTTAATTGAGAATGGTTCTGAGAATCATCTGGCAATGAAAAGAATCATGAATAAGCTGAAACTATCTCAGTCAATGCCTGGTACATGGTCGATGGTCGGTTTGATTTGCGAAGTAGATGGGCTGTTATTGAGGGAGTGGGATCCAATACAGGACTTGTGATATTGAGATGAGATTTAGGAGAAAAATCAATGAGTTCTAAGATACATCTGCTAATAATGCTTATAATATATCTAATGTTTTAAATATTTTACAACTAGAAGTTTTCACTTAGCATTTGCTTGTACTAGATATCATGCTAATCTTTTGTGCTGTTGCAGGTTTCTGGAATATGTATGACCCAGAAGGCTACTCTTTATGGTTCTGTGACTACAAGTACAATGATGAGAACACCGTCTCATTCGTGACCCTAAACAAGGTAAGTGGATTCCTGCAGCGTATGGACTTGGCACGAAAGTATGCATTTGGCAAGATGCTTGTAATAGGCTCAGAGCCGCCCTACAAGGTCAAGGGGCTGTGGCTCTTCCGTGGACAGCAGATCCCACAGTTTGTGCTTGATGAGTGCTATGACATGGAGCTTTACGAGTGGACCAAGGTGGACATAGCCGATGAAGTGCAGAAGGAGCGGGTAAATGCCATGATTGAGGACCAGGAACCCTTCGAGGGTGAAGCCTTGTTGGATGCCAAGTGCTTCAAGTAATCTTTTCATTCAGCCTTATACCGTGATTTATCTTTATTCTGCCCTTCTCATGCTGGAGCTGGTATCTTTGTTCTGGTGATATCATTAGTTGCTGGTTACAACTTTTTCTATCACCCGGTCCGTTTTGTTACCTGAGTTCTGCAAAACAGAGTCTTTGTTTAGGTGGTTGGTCTTTCTTTTTCGCTTGGTGTTTTGTTAATTTGGGACTATGATGTCTATTATTTATCTGGACTCACTTTTAGGAGAGAGCTATGTGCTGATTGTGATTCCTACAAGTTATAACCAAGTTATATTGTTTTAAGGGTTTAATGCTCTGCTAGTTCATTCATTGTTCTTACTCAACCCTGAGCTTGTGTAACTACAGGAATAACTGTTTCCAAAATTCGGATTTGGTTTGCATCCAAATGTAGATTGATCATTTTGTTTACTTTAGTCAATCCAATTTCCAACAAGGTTACTGATTGAGTAAATGCAATTAAACCATCTGCTTAAACATCATTAGATGAGGTCAAAATAATATGATAATTTAGTAAAGTCTCCCATGATGTATTGTACAACTCGGGGGGGTTCATAGTGCTTGATAATACTCGTCCTCAGTAGTTTGACGTTGCAAGTATTTACATTATCCAGGGCCGGTGCAGCTGCCTTCTCTACCAAATTATTAATTTCTTGGGTTAGGCCACACATTAACCTCATGGTGCTGCTGAAGCTGGTGGCTGCTCATTAGATTAGGATGTTTTTGAGGAGTAATATAACCTATTTTAGCTGGATGCTTATATTTGGCAAGGAATTGTCTTATTCATTGACATGATTACTGTTCACCATGGTTGCTGTCCTAGGGAGAATCCTGCAGCATCTCTTTGGGATACCTTTGAGGCCAAAAATCAGATAATCTCAACATGCTGTTTGGATACAACTCTCATTTTCCTGTAGTTGGGCTCCCATGGAGATGAAACTAAGCAATCCAGTGTTTGATTTACACAGGAATCCAGATAGTATCCAGGCGAAAATATAATTGCAGTTCGATTTCCCTATGAAGAATGAGCAAAGACTTGTCTTCTTGTCTTTGAAGGATAAAGGCCACAAGGCGGAGAACGACAAGTTCCCATTACACAAACTATATATTGGTACACCATAAACCAACACACGAGCTTGAAATAAGAAGATGTCTTCGAATCCTCAGAATCACTAGCATTTATAGATCAATAGAGGAAAGCTTCTACGAATCGAAGGATAACAGCATAGGAACTTTAGCCTTCTCAAACCTATAATGCAGAACTTTATGCATTTATCAGTGGGAGGGAGAGCAATGCAATCTGAGGGAATCAACCTGCATATTGACATGCTAGATGTTTAAACTCGCATGAGAAACACACTATATGGTGCAAGTATCCTTGTAGAGAAGTAAGAACCGGAAGATGCATAATAGAGGATAAAGATAGCCTTTCACATTTATATCCAGCCAACAGCTGAAAATTATCAAGAATATCTAATACTTTGAGGAAGTTCATCCAACACTATCTAATGCTCTTGTTCCAATTTTGGCAGAATCATCAAGTTAACACAGATAAAGACACACACAAACACACACATCCACAGAGTAAATAATTAGAGAGTTGTGAGTTTTATATCACAACCTGTGAGGATCTGTGAGGATCCGTGCGAGCGTGTTTTTAGTTCCACATCAGTTATTTGCTGGATAGATCTTGAATACTTATATAGGATCAAAGAACTCAAATAATATCTTCCAATTAGCCATTTTGGGTAAAATCCTGCGTTGTTATAAGTGGTATCAGAGCTTAACTTCAAAATCCTAAAGCTTAGGTTAGTTAGTGAAAGAGGGGTAGAATTTAGGTTATAGTTGGATATCTTAAAACTACTAGTACTAAATGACCATTAAATTGATTTATGATTTTCTCTCATAGATATATTATGGTCCTTAGGACTTTGCTTAAGTTAAAGAGGGCTTGATTTTTCAATAAAGAAAACTTCTATTAATTAAGAAAAGGTGAATACTGCTAATTCATAAGCTAAGATATTTGCACAGGAAAACTTGAAACAATTAAATTAGTTAAAGGATACAATAACTCCCTAGTAAATAGAAAAATTCATTCTTGCCAAAGTTCCTCTGGAAATTCGAGGCCGTTTTGCAAACTATCTAAGGACAACAAGTGACAAGGGATACTAGGGTGAAGACTATGCTCTTCCAATTAAAATGGTTTGAGAATTAAATTGCACAATGTTAATCTTGCACTCCTCCTAGCATCTGTCACGGTCACAAAGGTCTTATTTTTGATCAGTAAGACATGGACAAAATCTCTGTTCTTTTTCCATGAACATTGCTCATCTTCCTCCGAGATGCTCTGTACGAAGTTCATGGATTTGAAACTGCCCGCACCCGCAAGCCCAAGCCGATCAATCTCGGCCGTTGTTTTTTCCTGGGGATTCTGAACTTCGTTCACGAAGGAACCGGACTTTTGATGGGTAGACTTTCCCGTATTCCAGATGCAAGAGTTGCGACAGAACAGAATAAATGAGCGATTGCAACAGATACTGATTCCCAAGCAGGAAGATAGGAAGTATTGAAAGACAGATCGATCAGATATCTCTTTTAATGAATTGCTTGATTGCGACAGCTTATCGAGACTTGTTACTAGACCAAGCAAATTCTCTTGAAGAGAGCTTAAAGAGGGCTGAAGTTTAAGGAAAAGTGGCCATAGAGCCGATCTCTCCCATCAGTCAGACAGATGCGATCGTTAGAGATTCGATGATTCCCGGTTGGACCGATTCAAGCGATTGAAAGAGGAAAGACCAATTGATAGAGGTTGGAAGGATGACCGTCTTACCAGATGAGCTGCTTTGCTAGACTTGTCTAAAGTAGAATTCACTCCCTACCCTAACTAGCCTAAAAAGAGAGCCCTTTTTCGATGGTAATTTCAGGTATAGTCAAAAGTATATAGTACGAGATTTGAGCTAGCAGGACGACAAAAGAAAGAAGACCTCTGGCCTTCCACGGTTGCAAACATACATGAGAATCCAGTTTAGACATGTAGCTAATGTCTGAATTGGAAAGGGGAAAAGAAGAAGGTGATACAAAAAAAAATAATTTTAACAAATTATAATACTGAATTTTTCAAATATTCTATGGGAGAAAATGTAAACGATATTGTTTGTTGAAGTGTTTAAATATGCATGTTCTTCATCCAAGCTCTATTATTAGCTCAAGGACACATTAAACATGATAATTTGGATAGCACCTACGTCCATGACCAAGGTTTCAAAATAAGAAAAACCAACTTTCGATGCCCTTATTGTGGGTCAAGCTCAATCTTAGAAAGGCCAACTCTCCACCGGTCTCTAAAGCCTACAAATAAAGAATCTTTCAAGTATATAAGATTTAAGACATCAAAATTGTTTCAAGGTGGATGTGAGTGCAGGTAACAGAAGATAGTGCACAACTTCTGAGGCAGTTTTCGAGCATAGATTGCAATGGAGTATAACCACAAGATAATTATCTTAAGCATAATGACTGGGTGGTTCAGCTGAGGTTCAATGATTCGTAGTTTTGGAAGAATGTTACAGGGCTGCGACGAGTAACTAAGAATAATGGTAGAGATGGAAAATAAACCCTTCATAGGTTAGTATGTGCTCGAACGTATTCCACTTAGCTTTTCAACTACTTATATAGCAAAAGAGTTGGAAGGTGATAAGTTAAATGACTGAGGTCCTTATCTAGGAACAAGGTCAAATACATTAAACAACCATCAAGAGAATAGAGGACCGGTCAGAGTATGTGTAGCAGTAACTCTTCCCTATCATAAAAAGCTGTCCAAAAGAAATTTCCAAAACAAGATTGACACTAGCAAAAATTTGAGAGAGAAATAATAATAAATTTTAAGAAATAAAATATGCAAGAAACTTACACATTATTAAAAATATAAATTGTTCTACAATGGCAATAAAAAGACCGGTGCAAATAGTAAAAGAAACAAAGTAGAGACAAATTCAAACAATATTAACTTTAAAACAGATGATACCTATGCAGTAATTGAGATGTGACAACAAAAACCAACCAGAAAGAAAAATTGATATTTGAAGTTTATTTCTTTTCCATGAATAAGGGATGAGGAGAAGTAATGCAAATACTTAAAGACCAAGAAGATGAGACTTGAGTTATCCTGCTCGTGACCTTTAACAGTTGATTGTTGATGGAATCAATTCCAACTTACAATGATTGAATCATGAAAAGTGCTGTACACACACATGCAAGAAGTTCAGGATCCAGTCATAGTTAGCCAAAAATGTGGTTAGTTATGTATGTAATTTACATATCTCCATAATTTTATAAATGTCATTCACGCATATAAATTCTTCAATAAAAAGAAATATAAGGAGTTTTCAACCTTTCCCCCTTTCTGAAAAATATATAAGCTAAAAACATAGGCTTCTCGAACAGAACTCTAAAGCCGTTTGATGACACTCTTTAAAAACTTCTTATATTTAATTAAATAATTTTATTTTTAGACATGTCATTTAGATCAGGTTTGATAAAGGTTTCCATTAGGATTCATATCTAACTTCGCAAGGGATTTCCTAGTAAATATGTTCTTCGATGCTTCTTTAAAATCCAACGAGGTCTGACTTAGGAATTTACTTTCATCATCTTTGTGTATGCAAAAGAGCATGACATAAACTCTCGATTCTATTGTGAAATATAAAAAATAAATGAAAAAAAAGGAACATCAATTTAACTTGGATAGCAATCGTGAATTCTTTCTCAGCATTTGCCTAAAATTTGAAAAGCCACTCAAGGTATCTCGGTGTGACTGGCTGCATTAACTTCTTTGTCCTTTCTCTTAACTTTTCATTGTACTATGACTCAAAGTCAACTCCTAACTAGTGTCTAATCAATATACAAGTTACCATCCACCTATGAGGGGCACTGTTCTAATCTTTTCATTGTAATTTAGCTCAAAGTTAGGGCCTAAAACATATGTGATCAGTAACTTATGCGAATTATGGTCAATGCTCATTTTCTTTGTGAATGGGCAGTTCATATTGTAATTGGGCTCAAAAGTATGGTATGCACCATGTGTAATTAATATAAGTGACTGGACACTTATAGCAACCATTATGGTCTTCAGACCTTAATTATTGGTCACCTTAGCCACTTAGACTAATTCATAATGTGAACTGGAGAGATCCAAAATATTATTTTCACTTGCTTCTAAAAAGCAGTGAGGAGAATGTCTTCTTTCGTAAAGGGCACTCTCATAGTTGTTTCTTTAGAGCACTTGCCTGAGAAAGATTTAAAAGGGGTGTGCATATCACAAATAATAGTATAAATAAAACCTGTAAGTCTCTATATCATGATCCATGAATTTAACCATAACCATTCATATTTGCATTGTTGCATCAAATGCATTCCCACGGTCGTGTATCAAAGTCATGTGGTCATCCTCTTCTCCTCCTTCCGCTATTTTACTTTCCCCTTCTATTTTTCCCCCCTTCTTTCTCCTTCCTTCATCTCCCTCTTCCTTTAGTCTTCTTATTCTTTGCTTGCAATATATATACTATCTCCATTGCCCGAAAGGACCTTGTCTCTGAATGTCTCTCTGGCCAGCTGTGATCACTGTATGGAACTTTGAGAAGGCATCAAGGCTATGATCCATACAGAGATCCCTTCTTATCCCTATAATATCTTTTAATCGAGTACATGGATTCATCATTCATGTCAAAACAACCAGAGTTTTTTGTTTTCCATTTTCTAAACAATATGATTTATGAATTTCAGTTATTTTCTGATGCTTTATGAACAGTAAACAATATCTACAAGATCATTTTAAGTTTTTAAAATTTAAGAAACAACATTTCTATTTCCTCAAATTTCTTAAAACACAACTTTTACATGCTTGCAGCTTCCCCTACAACCACAAAATTTGAGTTTAGTCTTCTAAGAATACTTGTTAAAAGCTAAAATCATCACCCAAGAGTTAGGCTAACCCCAAAAAAACAAAAAGAGGAAGAAAAAAACACTTTAGTTGCCGAGTGTTTGACAGTAAACCTAACCTTTTTGGCATGTAAAGAAGAGCGAGAAATAGAAGGGTCAGAAGATACACACAAAAGAATACCTAACAAATTTGGCACAAGAACAAGAGGGGAGGAATCGAGGAAAAGGGAAAGGGTCGAGGGTCCAAAGGCTCATACAAGTAAACCTGGAGATGAGGTCTTGGGCAAGGGGCAGACGGGTTTGGCAAAACCGACAGCATTAGATCCTGCTGTCCAATTCCACCGCAAACATTCCCTTCTTTTCCCATTTTGTTCCAAACCCAGCATCCCCGCTCCGCACCCTTCCCACCGAGCAAAGTAAATACGAGGAGTGACGTTTGTCTCTTGAGTCCCCACGGCTACCTCAAGGTAAACTTTGATGGCACCATTATAGATGGTGATAGAAAAGGAATTGATTTCGTGATCTGAGTCCAGACTACTTATGGCAGGCAGGTATTGGAGCAAAGCTTAGAACTTTATGAAAAGGAGTCATCTATGTGAAGGGGACCTGAGAGCAGATAGCATTATTCTGAAGGGTGACTCTACTATAGTAACTAAGTAGATTCGCGACGTCCGGAGCTAGGGGATGGCTACCTTATACTCAGAAATATATAGAGGCTGGTATCTGGTTGTCGCTCGATCGAGATTGTTCATGTATTTCGGAAGACGAACAGGATTGCAGACTACGTCGCCTTCTTTGCTGCTCATCATTCTGAAGAGGTGTTATGGACTGAGACTGTAGGTGCCCCATTTCTTTATATCGTTTTCTTTCTTTTAATATTGAGAATAGCACTCATGCTCGTTTAACATGGCCCGAAGAAAACGGTTCAAGACAGATATTCAGCATATCAGATGGATATGATATGATGATGGGATATGATATCTAATCCAAGCTGCGGGGTCGAAAATAATGCCGTCCCAAAAAGTCCGGTAGATAGGAAGGCTTTCCATGCGGGGCAACACGGATAACTACGGCATAGGCTTAACATAACATAGAAATTTCGGACCAAATGATGATCGCATTAAGTGCCTATCTGGTTCTCATTGTCTTTATTTGGGCTAAGTGATCCTTGCGAACACATGATATCGGACAGTTGAGTGACGGATTTGATATCTTCTGCGAGCCTGGTGTGGATGATTGATTGGTAGATCTCTTGACTTTTCTAACACAATTCTTAGAGTCTAACATCTTTACAGTATCTTGAATGCCCGTGTATCGTATGGCGACATGCATCCAAGCACTAATGTTGGTTTTTGGAGATATCAAAGGATCTTGTCCTTTAGAGTTGCTGAAAATATTCCACTGGCTTTTGATTTTGGTTTGCTTTTAATCAAGGATAGGCTCCATCAATTCTCATGGTTTCTTGAACAGAATTTTAAGATATAAATATTGATAATCCATAGGTGATTTAGCATGGTAACCTGGAGCGAAGCTATATCAGTTTCTAGTCATCACATAAGCATACCAGATTTCTACGTTTCTAGATGACTCTTTAACTTTTTGTGAGGGTCACTTAGTGAGAGAACTTACAAAGAAACAGATCCTAGAATAATGAAATTAAATCATAGCCTGCAAGGGTATCAAGTCTCCTATTAGTTGTTTGCTTCTAGCATGGATACTTCGTAAAAGTTTAGCCAAAAAAAAAAGTTTCTATTTCCTTTTTTTAAAGTAAAATGACAATATTAAATGTCTCTCGTATAGATACAATCATTAGCATTCGACTACAAGAAGTCACGAAGCCGAATAGACATCGATGAGAAGGTGTTCCAAAACACGGACCATATGCTACACTGGAGACTGCTTAATCTACTACACTATTAGCCTTTCCATAGATATATGTAGCTTCAAATTGAGGAAATCCTCCTGAGGTCCCGCAAGAATGGATGAATGTCATCACTATGGGCTACTGAGTTGGATATCCAATCAATCACAGTTTTAGAATCCCCCCTCCAATACAACCTTGCTTGCCTTAAGGACCATGGTTGCATAGATTAGGCCTTCCCAAGCTCATCTCTATCTGTCAGTAGGACTATGACATCATAGAGATGACAATCTACGTAGCTACAAGGAGAGAGCTAGGATTGCGGGTAATAACTTAGGCCACCATTGGCTCTTCTATCTAGTACACAACCATTGAGGTTGATCTTTAGGAAACTTAGGGTTGTGGACTTTTGGGTGATGTGAATTATCTTAGAATGCGCAGATGCTGCAGGGAAGGAACCCTAGCTATCAAGGACCATGGAGAAGTATTTGAATGGATAAATTCTAGAGTTTGCAACTGAGCTTTCATGAAACTGACCTGGGAGCTCTAATTTGCATTCTCAAATATGCAACTATTTTTGGCCAACCAAATACGATAAATAATATAGCAAAAGTAACCATCACCTCGATACTCTCTATACCTCTTTACAATTCATCCTTCAAATACCTCAATAATGCATCCACTGATCAGGAGGGGTCCAAGATCGTGCCAGAATTAGAACATGGTTGGCATTCTCATCAACCTTGAGGCTGCAAAGACAACGGTGAGATGTATAAATCCCTCTCTAATACAATACATTGTGATAAGGGAGACAATCCCATGCCATTTTTCAAAGGAAAAATACCTTTTGGATGGATGCCAGTTTTCCAAACCCATCCACATCCTTAAGCAAAGAAGGGTCAGGCCTTAACAGTTTGTGCTAGTGCCTAGATTAACTCTGGAGGACTCTGATCCTTCCTAGCCCAACTTATCAGGGCAATTAAAAATGGGGATGGCGATAGATAAGATTCTGCCTGTCCAATCCTCGCCAAATACCGGAGCAATGAAATCACTATTACTTTTCCTTTCACCAATTGCAAACGGGTCTTTCCACCATCAGGTTCTTCAGTCTTCCACAATCAATCATCTTGGCTATCCAATTGAGAGGAAATTGTGACAGGGGATCCTTTAATACATCAATGGATCTGCCATCTTTGATCCTCCATCTAATGCTTGGAGCCACGTTTGCCATATATAAGCACACTGCTTGCTAGATGAATGAACTATTCTATGGAGGAACAGGACAGGGATACCATTCCAAACACTGTATTTTCCCTCAATCATAGTGTCCTAGAGATTGTTTGGGTCCAGGAGAAGCCTTATTCAATGTTTAGCGAATAGAATATCAAATTGGTAGAACATATAGAAAAGTGATGAGAGTTACCCAGCCCATCACTGAGCAATTTCCATTTGCAACCTTCGAGTCTATCATGAAGACTGGATTATAAAACTGCAGTTCGATACATTATCCCTTCTTTTGTTAATTGAGACTCCCAAATAATGTCATGTATCATCACATCAAGTAATGATCAAGTGATCCTTCACTTGTTGCTTCATTGATGGGCTGGGTTTTGGGTTGAACTTTATAGTAGACTTCTGAAAATTGACCCACCGGCCAGAGTTCAAATAATACCGTAGAACCACTACAATAGTCTATTTCCTCTCAATCCTTCTGCAGTTTTTCTTCTTTCAGGAGTGTGTGCAGGGTAGGACATCCATGATGAAGAAGTTTCAATTAAGGCTTTGGAAAAAAAAAAAAACTCTGGCATTGCCAAAATTTAATCAAGTTGACAACCCAAATGAAACACTATTTCCGCAATAACTGAAACTAACCAAACTAGTGCATCCACCTTGTTACGAAATCAGCAGAAGGCATCATCAGGAAGGGTAGAGCACAATCAGGGCAGCAGCAAAGTAGATGTCAAGGTATACACTCCAAAGGATCAGCTTCATCAAAAAGAGACCTTTCATATCCAGATGTTCCTAATCCTGTGGATGCCCAATAGCCACTTATAACTGCACATTTCTAGATATTAATTGACGTTTCCATGGTTCCAAAACATTCACCTTCTATAGCCTGCCTCTCTGTTTCCTATATAATTTTGGGTAAGTAGACAAAAACTAAATACCGGGGGAGTGGGGGAGGGGAAAAGCTGCAAGGCAATAATATCTCTGCAACAAAAAGAACTAAAGCATGAGCATCAACAACTCTTTGAACCCTAGCAACAAAGCTCCTATCGCTCAATCATAAAAAGTTCACATAACTGGCCCAACCAAGGTGCTGCTTGTAAGCAGAGATTACATATAGATCAGCAAGCATATTATATCATAATTTGTATAAAAAGCTGAAGCAAAGGAACTAGAAGGTTGGTATCCTATTATGCTTCGTGCTACATATAAGCGAACAGTATCATAGCATGCCCTATTGGCCTGCAGCTCCGGGAATGCTAACCCACTGCAGTTGCAGTTCCACTTCACCACTCTCCACATTTCTCAACCTAAGAACAAGATCTTGGGTAACCCTGCCATCCTTCCACAAAATGACGCTCTCACCAGATAGGCAATTATTCCTCTCGGGTTTCACCGTTGTGACTATGGTACCATTTGGAAGACCAGTCAAATCCATCTTTACAGCCTCAAAAAATGGCTGTATTTCAAACTCTGCATCACCCATTCTATCATCTCCGCTAAATGTGTCCTTGTCAAAGACTTCCTGCAGAACACGTGAACAAAAGATGAGAATCTTACTTTACATAATTCTCTAGATCAACCAATTTTCCATCAGCAGTTTCACAACAATCACAATTATATGTATCATCCTTGATTAAAAATAAACGAACAATTCCAGTATTGGGGCCAAAATTGCAAGATGCCATGTTCAAGAGCATTTCCATGCAGTGCTGTATGAAGAATTGAAACAAATAGGTTAGTTGCCCACCACTGTAAAACAAACAATTTGAAAACAACTAACCATCTAAAACAAGCAAAAACAACAAAAATCTTTGGAAAATGATGAAATCCATGCTCCATTTTGCAGCGTAAAGGATATAGATTTTCATTCAGTGAAATCAGGTTTCATCAAGTTTTAATGATAAGGACTGATATTGAAGCAATCCTGGGAAAGGGGGACCTGCATTTTGATGTAGAGATACTCCATGTTGCTCAAGTATTTTCTGATATGAATTGAAGTTGTAGCAATGCACAATATGGTCATTTTAATAGTTATTTATTGCAATAATAATCTTTGTGGTCTTTATCATGGATGCACTTACAGTTAAATTTGAGCCAAGGTGGGTGTCAACTGGTTTAGTTGGTAAAGTTGCTGGGAGTTGTTACAGTGACCTGGATTCAAGTCCCACCTACACCACTTTAAAATTTATTACCTCAATAAATTGGGTCAGGGCCTGCACCCCCTCTCATTCTCTCAAGGAAATTAAAAAAAATAATCAAAGGAGGTGCCACACAATGTCAACCATATATGAGAATATAGCTAAATGATGAAATTAGGAATGAAAACATGGAGGTTACATGTTAAAGGAACTAGTACAGAATATAGAAAGCAGCAATTGTTGTAATATAAAACAAAATGAAGATCAGGTTGGCCCAAATATTTCCTAGTGCAGTCATCTTTATCATCCGGGATATATAGAAGATAGGGAGAATGACTGAAATGTAACAGACTAGATAATGATGTACCAAGAAAATAGGTTCTTCTACAATGTTGTCATTTTGCCATGTGCATCTGAGATAAGGGAATTTGTCATAAGCCATATTGATAAGGTTGCATGGAGCCTTTACCGTCAGCTACAACAATGCACCATGGCACTAGTGACCTCTTCTCATGATCGAGCCCTCAGTTTTTGAGGGAATGTTAGAGAAAATATTTCAGTACTTTAATTGTGAAAAAAAAATCTTACAAAAACAAATGCCGAATGCACTATTACTAATGATTTTTTTTTCATTCAGTGTACGAGTCTATACATGTATACATACCTAGGATATGAGCATATGCACTCGTTTCTGCATTGTCTTGTCTTGGAGTAAGTCAGCTGATACTCAGACAATGCTTTATGCAATGCTCTAGGATATGTGCACTATTAGTGATGATTTTTTTTCATTCAGTGTACGCGTCTATACATGCATACATATCTAGGATATGTGCATATGCACTCATTTCTGCATTGTCTTACTTGTCTTGGAGTAAGTCAGCTGATACTCAGACAATGCTTTAAGAAACACTTGTTTACATTTCAAATGTTACGATCCCACTAGGTATCTATGATATTATTAAAATCATGTACATAGTTAAATTTTTCTTAACATGACCACCTTTTCCCCTTTTTCTGCAGGGTCATCTTCTTCTCCTATCTTTTCTTGAGACATCTCTGCTTTTCATAGCTTTCTTTTCTCATCACTGCTAGGAACTAGTTGATGCACTGGATGAGGTTTCATCTACTCCCAATAGTTTGAGCCACCAATGTATTAAGATCCCCACAATATGGTAGCTCTCCCTTGGATGTCATTATCATCTTCATGACCAATTCTTCAATCTCACTTACAGTTCTGTGTATATTGAAGCCTATTCTTCCTATTTTAATTACTCAAAAAAATCCAGTACTGAAACAAGCATACTGTGAAATTTCTAGTGGCTATAATTCAATGCTAGGATGTGACCGAAATATTGGTGGTTCACAAGGGCAAGCAAACTTGAGGTATTTCTTTCTCCTAGTTAGAAAAGAGTTATTTCATGCAGTTTTTTTATTAAACTCACTTAAATGTTTTAATCAAACATTACAAAGCTCATTTGACAACCTAAGGCTCTATAAAGCCTAGAGGAAATTACATAGGATTTTAACTCCACTAGCATGGATGGCCACAACCCAGCTGTTAATTTTAAGGTCATGGATTGTTAATGGCCTTCCAATTAAATTAACAATTGGCCACACAAGGATCCAAATGATGACATTTATTTGCAGTATTCACTAGACTCTTATGTACACTAGCAAGTTGATCTACCACCTTTCCTAAGCTACTTTTGGTTTCAAGAATAGCTTCATGCCAGGTGATTGTGATCATGTGATGGTCGTAAGCACCTCTCCTTAAGCTACATGATGCTTATTTATTTGTAAACATATGACTAGGGATTCCCTAATACTTTCATTCACTCAAGAACTCAAGAAGAAATATGTTTGGCACAATGAAGCTCACTCCTCCTATATAGCTTTTGGGCAATGAGGGTGTACATAGTCCTTGAAAATGTGTATCATCATTATAGGCAAGGTTTTAATTCCAGGCAAGATGGGTGGCATCCTAGTCATCCCGTCCCATTCCATTTCTATGAGAAAACGGGAGTGGAATAGGGTCGAAACTCCAAAACCTATCCACATGGGGAGAGAAGAAGAAAGAGAAAAGAAAAAAAAGGAAGGAAAGATGAAAAAAAGAAAAAAGTGAAAGGAAAGAAGAAGAAGAAGAAGAAGAAAAAGGAAAGAAAGAAAGGACGAAAAAAAAGGATGAAAGAAAAGAGAACGAAGACAAAAAGGGAAAAAAGAAAAAAAGAAATGGATAAGAAAAAGAAAGATAAAAGAAAAGAAAAGAAAGGAAGGAAAGAAAGAAGAAAGAATAAAAAGAAAGAAAAAAGGAAGGAAGGAAAAAAGGGAAGAGAGAGACAGAGGATATCTACTGAAATGCATGCCATCAAGATGAGGTGCGATAGCGGAGTGTCCCATTTCATGGAGAAACCGGGATACCACCATCCAATAGGATTTAAAGCTTTTATTATAGCATGGATGAAAATGTCAATCCTACACCATAATTATAGTATGCACCATGACAGTAGGTCATTGGCATGCAATAAGAATGTATTAATAATGCACCATCCTACAATCATCTATTTTATGATGCATCAACTTGCACCCATGCACATCTTCCATACACATTGTACAAGCCAATAGATAGCAATACAGGTCTGCAGCATACTACGTCCTTTAACATCATGCTCCATCTTCCCAAATAGCATCATTCCTGTTCAGCAAATCTTTTGGAGCTATTGCCATTGTTTTTTCCCTTTTTTATTGAAGATTTGAGCTACAAAGAAATGTGGAAACAACACCAAAAGATTTGGATGTTTCAAATCCATACATTACATCAAAACTCTGTATAATGCCACTAAAACTACCATGTTTTGACCACTTGATGCATAATAAGGAAATAACCAAAACTTTACAGATTTTTAGTTTAGATATTTCATCACATTTTTATAGCATGGTAAATAATATAATATATGAAAATCTTCAAGTATTTGAAAGTGTTTCAATCATGACATAATATAAAGGAGAAGATACACTTACGAGCCTAATTGTCTGAGTAGGATCTGAAACAGAAAGAGTTAATTCTTCATTCCATTCTGGATTGTTATTCTTCTTTTTTACACTGGTCTTCAATTTCTGGACCATAAAAAGGATAAATGAGAAGAACAGAGATAATTATGAAAGTGATTTATAAGATGTAAGATTGTAAGATGAAACACATAACAACAATGACAAACGATTAGTTTTGCAGTGACAATATAAAGATAATGAAATTTAAGTAGATTCTATAATGCTCTTTCATTAGAACCTAGTTGCAATTGGAAGTTTAGGGATTTCTTGACAACAAAATGCAATCATTGAGCTGTTCTACAAAAACTAATATGTACCTACATGAGAAATAGTAACTGCTACTGGCATTTAGTGCAGTGTCCTACCATGAAGATAATGCCACTTCCACACGTCAATAATTTGCTCACCTCGCAATGAAGTCAAGATTTACACTGGATAACACCTTTAACTGCTTGTTTAACTTGTACAGCAGGTGAACCCTTGTTTAATCTTAATCAACTTCTGAAGACATACTCCACAAGAAAGGGAATACTTGGCTCTCACCCCACCATTACTTACACTAGATGAAATTCTTTAACCCAAGAATTACTACCTCAAAATTGTACTTCTTTTAACTATGCCAGCATACAAATGACATGGGCTTCATAGACTATAGTCTGCTTTCTAAAATTTTGTATTATGAATAATACTAATATAAATTAGAGAAAATACATGATTATGCACACATCATATCCCACTAACATGGCCATACCACTAAATCCTGGAGTCTAAAAAAATATAACACTGTTAGCAACGCCATATGCGTTCGGTATGTTTATGATAACTAATTGAACAAGCATAAGACCTTATCTCTCTCTCTCTCTCTCTCTCTCTCTCTCTCTCTCTCTCTACTTTGAAAAAATTTTACACTAACGTTAAGGAAAGCTGTTCCGTGTGATGTAGCTTAAGGAGGCCAATAGAAGTGTGTTTTTCCCCTCTTTTTTTTCTTTTTACTGGACACAATCGAGCCAGTTGTAAAAGACTAACAAGATCAAATTGGGCACCAAAATTTCACCATGACCCCAGCGGATGATCAGGAAAACCAGAATTCTTGGTCGAAGAATCCGTTCCTTAATTCCCTCACCAAAATTCCACAACAGGTGAAAACAATCCCCCAGTACCGATCCTACATGACAAATTTCCAAAAAAAAAGGCGTCCAAAAATATATTCTCCATCAACCCCTCAATCTGACAGAAGAAGATTATAATATCCCGCTTCCGACCATATCCATCTTCTATCCACAGCATCACGTATCAAAAAAGGAAGAGCTAAACACCAACGAACTTAAACAATCTAAATCAAAACCAAATGATCCAAACCAAAAGAAAGAGGGAAAAGAATAAAGGAAAGAGATTAGAGGGAAGGGACCTGGTGGCCCAAACGAAGGACGACGTAGGGATCGCTGCCCCTGGTATCGCGGTAGGCGATGTTCACCCCTCTCACCACCCGCACGCGGAGCAGGCCCAGGAGATGCTCCATCTCTCTGTCTCTCTCTTCCGCTCTCTTACCCTCTTTCCCCTCCTCTTGCCGAACGAGGGAAGGACCGAAATCTTTTGCTGCTATTTTTGTCGGGGCAACTTGGAACCCCGAATTCACTTGACTCGTTTTCGGTCCCGGTCAACGCGAGTGGCTTGTGTTCCGAACAGGAACGACCACGACAGGATGTCAGCGGACCGGGCCGACTGGATAGATTCCAAGGCAGTCCAGCTCCCTCTTGGGTCTGGTGCGGCCGTTTGGCCCGGCAAGGATTCCAATACTTTGGGTGGAAACCAAGTTTCCGTTCCGGCCCGAACACAAACTCTCTTGTTTGTCCCTAAGTAAGGATTCAGTATTTTGCTTGAGGATGACTTTAGAATTATGATATTTTCTCATACTACAAGAAAAAAAAAGCTTTGACTCCACTTTCTATGGTCTTTATCGACGTTTATAAGCATCAGTAATTTTATTTCCGATGCTTTTAAAAGCGTCGCCAAAGTGTCATCTATGTTAGAGTGGAGAACTAAATTGCTGACGCTTTTCAAAAGTACAGATAAACATGGAGACTTTGCCAATGCTTTAAAGCGTCGTTAGAATTATTTTTTTTAAAAAAATTAAAAAAACTTAATTAATTTTTTTAGGAGAAAAAAAAATCTGTGGAGAGAGATTATCAAAAAATCCGTTTTCCATTATTGGTTCCTTTTGATTCTACTTCTTTGCTTCTTCTAATAACACAAGATAGATAACAAAAAAAAGAAATAAAATTAGAAAAGAAATAATATAGGAACAACAATAAATGCTCAATTTATTGATTTTTTTTACAAATTATAATAGAAAACTTATTACAATAGGAATAACACAGGAAGCATAATTACAAATTACAAATTAAAAATTACGGTGGAAATGGAAACATCGAGGATAATATAGAGGTATCGCCTAAAAGAAATATCAGCAAAAATTTAGTTGATAAATTTGATATACTTACTATCTGGATTTATACATATAGAACAAAAAAATCATCTTTTTTTCTTGAACAGAAAAAGAACGACACTATCCCTGCTACAAATCTGAGCAATAATTACATCCCAATAACATCACACTAGTTCAAATAAAGAAAAATCATGTTTACACTTCCAGAATCAGAGGAAGAGAAGGGGTGATTAGCATAATAGATTTAAAGTTGGAATCGCAAAAGAAGAAGAAGAAGAAGCGGGAGATGGGGATGCTGGGGGATGCTTATGCTGTGGAGATGGCGGTGCCCAAGGAACTCAACGTCGATAAAGATGCTCCCGCTGTCGAGCTCCGGATTCGGATCCCCGATCCGGACTCTTGGGGGTTGATGGAGACGAGGATGCCTTCGTAGTGGATTTTAGCTTTGGAGGTGAGACTGATGAGGCTCCCGATGTACGAATCTGCCGCCGACGAGGGCGAAGATGAAGACGAACACGAGCCGGAGCTTGATCCCTCAGTGGCTGCCATTGTCGGGCACTGCTCGTCGAAATGCTCCGATTCTTGCCCTAACCTTGGGGAGTGGGGGAGGAGAGGGGTTAGGGATTAGGAGAGGTTAGGAATTTTTTTTTTTTTTTTGGGGAGGGGGGTGAGAGGGTTTGGTCCAACGATGCTTTCTAAAGCGTCGTCGCACTGTTAGATGTATGCCCTAAAAGTTAATCTGGCTGATACATAATTTATTCTGAAACATAGTTTTGTACTTGATTTTATTATTATTTAATAATAGTGGGCATCTTTTTCATTCATATTATGTATGTATCCATGAATCGTTTAAGAAATTAATAAGATGATGATATATATTCTCAAGAGTTGAGAATTTGAGCCATGTGTCATTGGTGATTAATTCCTAAATGCTCCTGATCGATAGATCATCACGAGGACGGTGATTGATCCGATGGGATTAGTGCACAGATCACTATCCTTTTGGATGGACGAGTTTTGAGTCTACAGTGTAGGAAAACTGGAGTGATAGTGCAGATGCTTGTTAGAGAACAAGGGTACTAAGCGTGACCAAAGCAAAAAGTCACTTGGATGTCTAACCATTCGTCAGTGACTTACTTGATGTCGCAGTAGTATGACTGGTCCTTTGACCTGAGGTGCTTCGGCTATTCACAGTGAGGTTGCTGTAGTTTGACCGCACATATACATTGTCTTTAGCCATATGGGTCCTTATGGTGCAGATTGGCTACAATAGGTTCACTGTAGGAGTAGGGTGTGCACCTATAAGAAATCTATCAATGCTGGTAGATAAGAAGTGGTCTTGTGTAATTTATGAGACCGAGTTCATAAGACCTTGGCCAGGGCAGTATATAAAGTGAAAAAAGAGTTTTCCACTCTTGAATTAAAAAGTTGAATAAATTTTGACATATGACAGACGATAGAGTTTGACGAGTTATCCATGACCTCCGTTCTGTAGGGATCCATGATAGAAGGACTGTATCATGCGATAACTGCACCAAGAGATTCATCTATTCCATTCTGCTAGGTTGCCACTACATGCTGCTAAGTGTCACTGGTAGATGGTGAGACTCATAGGGATTATCTTGATGATCAATGATCTCTGGTAAGATGAGTTGGAATTGTTTTAACTCATCGAAAGAAATTTTTAATGATATTGTGATAGAGACCACAATATATCTCACTATCAGATAGAATAGAACCTATAGGGTTATACATATTAGAGATATTGACCGATCCGATGGTTAAATTGGGATTTAGAATCACAATAGTTCATGATTGTCAATTTGATTGATAATTGGTTTTACCACTAAGAGTTAGTGAGTTGAAGGAATAATTACAATTGGATTTTAATTTGATCGAATCAATTGGACTTAATTAATTGGGTTGATCTTATTAGATAAGGTTCAAGAGTTCTACTTGGAGTAAGACTCCTAGAGTCCTAATTAGATTAGGACTACAAATTATTAAAGTCCTACTTGGAGTAGGATTCCTAGTCTTAATTGGATTAGGACTAATTATATGAGTTCTAATTGAATTAGGACTCCTAGAGTCCTAATTGATTTGATCTCATAGATATGGATTAAGAGTCCTTATTGGATAAGAACTCTCTAAGGCCACCTAATCCTCTTTAGAGGATTAAAACACCCTAACTGAATCAGCCGCACACCCTTTACTTGAATTAGTTTTGAGGCGTGCGTGAACCCAAATGAAGGGAGGGGCATGCACCCCTCCTAATCCAAGTTGACCTAGGCGTGAGCTTCTAATTTTTAGGAGCTCCATGCCTAGGGCTAGGGGATAAAAAGGGGGGCCGGCGGCCTCCCTCTTTCTTCTTGGTTTTTTTGGATGTGGCGGCCTCTTTTTTCTTCTCTTCCTCCTTCCACCGCAAGCTAGAAAAACAAGGGTAAGTAAGAGCGTGGCCTCTTCTTCCTGCTTCATCCTTCTTCATCCTCTCTAAGCAATCAAAGAGTTGATTGAAAGAGATAGGATTTCAGCCATCAAAAGCATTCTCTGTAAGGGAGCTAGCACCCCGAGAAAATTCAAAAGCTTGAATTAGTCCTCTACCTCGTGTAGATACCCGTAGAGGCCGGACACGTGTGTTGCTTCAAGCGAGCCTTTTAATATTACCACGATCATCAGATTGCAGTGAACATCTACCTGCACAAGGTGAAAATCAGATCTTTCTCTCTAAAGTATTTAATCTTAATCTATCTACGAACGGTTTTAAAATACGTTCATGCGATGAATGAACTCTGCATGCGTCTTCCATTGCAGTTTTAATTTTCTACGGAATGCACGGTTAACCAACAGTGGTATTAGACCGTGGTTGTATAGATTAAGATTAGAATTAATGATTAAAGGCATAATAGATCTGAAAATTTAAAGATTATGCTTGCTGAATTTTTCTGTATGCAAAATTTTTAGATTGCTAATTTTTCTGCATGCTGATTCTTATGCATATAGATTAATAATTTTATTGCTATGTTAATGAGATTACAAGTAATTAGAATCATGTCTTGCATGATCAACAACTTATATGATGACATAATCAATTAAATATTCATATCTGTAATTTTATTCATGCATGAGATGCATGTGGTAATGATCATGGATGGACCCTTTATTTATGCTGAAATATTCTGTGATGTTATGTGATGACATGTAATTCAGAAATTTAGATGTCTGCGTGTATCTTATATTGATGTATTAGAGACCTGCGAGTCTCATAAAAAAGGAAATGTAACTATTGTTGTAATTAGTATAGTTTTCTGGATTGTAATCTATGATGTGTTTGCACGTCAATGGTTGATCGATGCATACCTCTACAAGCACAAATTGCGCAGATCACCATCTAGAGTTGATTGGGAATGGATAAAGGAGTTGATCGCGATTAGATCAAGGGTTTTCAAGATCAAATCAAGAGTTGAAGACAATCTAACCAATTAATGTGCATGTACTTGTACTATGACCCTTATCCTGGATCCATGATCATCACCAGTTGTTTTATGTTTATATTTAGCGGATAGATTATTATTTGCATGAGATGTAGATAATTAATATAATAAAAAAGATCTAAATTAAATCTTCTAGCATAAATATTAAGTCTAGTGGTCTTCCACCGTAGTAGAGCTGCTAATGTCTTTCCGATGTTGACTTATCTCGGCTGGTTACAGTGGTTAGTTGCATCGAAGGGGCGGGGCCTCTCATTAGCATGAGATGTTGCAGGGTAAAGATGGGATTGGGCCCAATAATTGTTAGATAAGGGACCCAATGACAGCTTTGCTTCTGCGGTTATACAGTGGATTTGACTTAACTAAAGAATGAGACCAATAACTGTTAGGTGAGACCTTCATGACTTAGAAACCGAATAGCACAGCAACTTGCTTGACAAGCATTGTACAAAAGTTGTACACTTATCCCTTTATGTGTCGCCAATAACTGTTAGGTGAGATGGCACGTAAATCGATGGAACCATAGTATCCACGCGAAGGATTTTCGTTTCTCTACCTGAGGAGTGGGAGAGATTTGAGAAAATAGTGAGAGGTGTATTTGTTTTAAAAGACCCTTTAATAAATTAAGATCAAGTACAAAATCTAACTAGAATCTTTACCCTCTACAGATCACAATGTCAGCTTCTAACTCTTTGACCCGAATTCTCGAGACCAACCGTCTGACCGGAACTAATTATAAAGACTGGCTAAGAAACTTGAAAATTATTTTGAGTTGCAAGAAAATAGGCTATGTACTCAACAATGATATCCCCACATACCAGTACGTTCGATCACTGATCAGCATGCTACACATAATAAGTGGACGGACAATAACATCGGGATCAAGTGCTACATCATGGCATGTATGTCCAATGAACTTCAATGTCAGCATGAGAACATGAAGACTGTCATGGACATATTGACTTATCTGCAAGAGTTGTATAGTGAGCAAAGTCGCACAGCATATTTTGAAGTGTCAAGAGGCTCTTCAAGGCAAGGATGCGCAAAGAGCAGTCTGTCCATGATCATTGTTTGACTATGATCAAGGATCTAGAGGAGCTTGAGAAGCTCGGCATGACAATGCATAAGGAATTGCAAGGGGATTTGATTATGCAATCCCTTTCAGATTTATTTAGGCAGTTTATAGTAAACTACTATATAAATAAGATTGAATGCACCAAGACCGAATTATTAAATATGTTGGTAACTGCTGAAGAGGCCTTGAATTCTCGCTGCAGAGTTGACCTCTACTTCCAAGAGAAAGTTTACTTGGAAGAAGAAGAAGTCTACAAAGAAGCAGAAAAACGAGAAAAAGCCAAAAAAGGAAGCTCAAAAGAAAAAAAGCTGATGACAAAGAAAAATGTTTCCACTGCAACGTCAACAATCATTAGAAGAGAAACTGTCCTTCGTATCTCGAGAGCCTAAAGAACAAAAGGACAGACACACCTTCAAAAGGTATGTTAGATTTGCTTGTTATTAAAATTAATCTAACAGTTTCTTCTACTTCCAGTTGGGTTATAGATTCTGGTTCTAGTGCTCACTTGTGTACTACTATGCAAGGTCTAAAAAAAAGTAGAAGGCTCACAGAAGGTATGATAACCCTCCAGGTTGGCAATGGAGCAAGAATTACTGCTGTTGCTGTGGGCACCTATCCTTTACGATTACCGTCTGGATATAGTTTGATACTTAGGGACTGTTATTTTGTACCTGCTGCTAGCAGAAATTTGATTTCTATTTTACGTTTAGCGTAGGATGATTATGTTTTCAAATTTCGATAAAGAATACTATTCCATTCATTTTAGACATAAATTGGTTGCACGTGGTTTTATGATTAACAGTCTTTATCACTTACATATGGATGTATCTGTGAATGTATCTGAGCAAGTAGTGAGTGCTATAGGATCCAAAAGATCCAAAGATGAGATAAGCCAGAAGCATATGTGGCACCTCAGACTTGACCATATTAGATAAGACAGAATAAACAAATTGGAGAAAGATGGGCTTTTTGGCTCATTGACTTTCGAGTTATATCCAGTTTGTGAATCCTACCTTCAAAGAAAAATGGCCAGTTACCCTTTGTAAGACATGAAAAGAGGACCACTGAGATACCTTTCTTGGTACACATTGATCTGTGTGGCCTATTCGATATGCAAGCTAGGGGTCGTTATTCGTACTTCAGAACCTCTACCAATGATTTTTCACGATATGGGTATGTGTATCTTATGAGACACAAATCTGAAGCTTTTGAAAAGTTCAAAGAGTTCAGAAATGAAGTAGAAAAATAAACTGAAAAGCTTCTTAAGGCTCTTCGATCAGATCGAGGAGAAAAATATCTTAGTAAAAAATTTTGGAACTATCTCAAGGAGAATGGCATAGTCTCACAATGGACGCCTCCTGGTACACCTCAACTCAACGGAGTGTCGAAGAGAAGGAATCAGACTCTATTGGATATGGTCCGATCCATGATGAGCTTCATTAATTTACCCTTATTTTTTTGGGAAGATGCCTTACTTTCTGCGATTTATTTATTGAATAGAGTTTCTTCTAAATCTGTTCCTATCACACTGTATGAGATATGACATGGTAAGAAGCTGAGTCTTGGTCATCTCAAGATTTGGGGATGTTCAGCCCACGTCAAGAGACTACATGCAGACAAGTTAGAGGCTAGAACCATAAGTGCTCATTTTATTGGATATCCTAAAGAGTCATTAGGATACTATTTTTGCATTCCAGAGAATTACAATATTTTTGGGAGCCGACATGCTATCTTCTTAAAAAAATAGTTTATCCATGATAGAAGTAGTGGGTGAAAAATTGAGCTTGAAGAGAAAGTCTCTAAAAAGCAACGAGTCATAAAACCTACTAAACCTATTTATATTGAGCCAGTACATGTAGTACCTCCTCCACCTCGTAGATCTAGTAGGATCTTCCATCCTCATGAAAGATATTTAGGTATGTTTACAGAGGATACTGAGAAAATGTTCCTCATGAAAGATAGAAAATATATACAAGATCACAATACCTACAACGAGGTGATGTTAGGCATCGATTTCGAGAAATGGTTGGAAGCCATGAAGTCAAAAATAGACTCCATGCATTCCAACCAAGTCTGAACCTTAGTAAATCCACCAGAAGGTATAGTACCTATTGGTTGTAAATGGATTTACAAAAAGAAGATAGGTTCGGATGGAAAGGTAGAGACCTATAATGCACGTTTAGTTGCGAAAGGTTATAGTTAACGCGAAGGTATTGACTATTAAAATATCTTTTCACCTGTAGCTATGCTGAAGTCCATCTGAACATTGCTTGCTATTACAGCATATCATGATTATGAGATCTAGCAGATGGATATGAAAACTGCTTTCCTAAATGGATATCTTGATAAAGATATCTATATGAAGCATCCTTTGGGTTTCACTTCTAGTGATGGAGATCACAAAGTCTGCAAGCTATAAAAGTTCATTTATAGACTAAAGCAAACATCTCAGAGTTGGAACACTCATTTCAATGATGTGATCAAATCGTTTGATTTCATTAAGAATGAAGAGGAACCATGCATTTATAAGAAAGGTAGAAAGACATACAAGATATGTGCTCTTGTGCAATGGTGGTTCGATAAGTTGAAAAAGTTCCAAATAACCGATCATTGCTGATTCTACAATAGAAGTTGAGTATATCGCCACCTTTGAAGTTGCAAAGGAAGCCTTCTGATTCAAAAAGTTTATTGCAGAATTAGATGTAATGTCATCAGATGCCATAACACTTTACTGCAATAACAATGGTGCCATAGCTCTTGCTAAGGAGCTTAGGTCTCATCAGAAGTCCAAACATATAAAGCGGCGCTTTCATCTCATATGCAACTACCTCGAGAAAGAATATGTTGAAGTAAAGAGAGTAGACTCCACGAACAATGTGGCGGACCCATTCACTAAGTAATTTAGTCAGCAAAAGACTGAAGCCCATCTTGAGAAGATGGGGCTTAGATACATGGCTGATTGGCTTTAGTGCAAGTGGAATATTGTTAGATGTACGCCCTAGAAGCTAATTTGGCTGACACATAATTTATTCTGAAACATAGTTTTGTACTTGACTTTATTATTATTTAATAATAATGGCTATCTTTTTTATTCATATTGTGTATGTGTCTATGAATCGTCCAAAAAATTAATAAGATGATGATATATATTCTCAAGAGTTGAGAATTTGAGCCATGTGTCATTGGTGATTAATTCCTAAATGCTCATGATCAATGGATTATCATGAGGATGGTGATTGATCCGATGAGATTAGCGCACAGATCACTATCCTTTTGGATGGACGAGTCTCGAGTCCACAGTGTAGGGATACTGGAGCGATAATGCAGGTGCTTGTTAGAGAATAAGGGTACTGAGTGTGACCAAAGCAAAAAGTCACTTGGATGTTTAACCACTCGTCAGTGACTTACTTGATGTTGCAGTAGTATGACTGGTCCTTTGATCTGAGGTGCTTCGACTATTCACAGTGAGGTTGCTGTAGTTTGACTGCACATATACATAGTCTCTAGCCATATAGATCTTTGTGGTGTAGATTGGCTGCAGTAAGTTCACTGTAGGAGTAGGGTGTGCACCTATAAGAAATCTATCGATCTTGGTAGATAAGGAGTGGTTCTATGTGATTTATGAGACTGAGTTTGTAAGACCTTGGCCAAGGCAGTATATAAAGTGGAAATGGAATTTTTCACTCTCGAACTAAAGTCGAATAAATCTTGACATATGACAGATGATGGGATTTGATGAGTTATCCATAACCTCCGTTTTATAGAGATCTACGATAAAAGGACTGTATCATACGATAACTGCACCTAGAGGTTCATCTATTCTATTCTTTTGGGTTGCCACTACATGCTGCTGAGTGTCACTGGTGGATGGTGAGACTCATAGGGATTATCTTGATGGTCAATGATCCATGGTGAGATGAGTTGGAATTGTTCCAACTCATTGAAAGAAGTTTTCAATGATATTGTGATAGAGACCACAATATATCTTACTACCAGACAGAATAGAACCTATGGGGTCATACACATTAAAGGTATGAATCGATCCGATGGTTGAATTATGATTTGGAATCACAATAGTTTATGATTGTCAATTTGATTAATAATTGGTTTCACCACTAAGAATTAGTGAGTTGAAAAAGGAATAATTGCAATTGGATTACAATTTGATTGAATCAATTGAACTTAATTAATTGGACTTGATCTTATTATATAAGGGTCAAGAGTCCTACTTAGAGTAGGACTCCTAGAGTCCTAATTAGATTAGGACTGCAAATTATTCGAGTCCTACTTGGAGTAGAATTCTTAAAGTTCTAATTGGATTAGGACTAAAATTATATGAGTCCTAATTGGATTAGGACTCCTAGAGTCCTAATTGATTTGATCTTATGGATATGGATTAAGAGTCCTTATTAGATGAAGACTCTCTAAGGCTATCTAATCCTCCTCTAAGGAGGATTAAAGCACCCTAACTGAATCAGCCACACGCCCCTTACTTAAATTGGTTTTGGGGTGTGCGTGAATCCAAATGAAGGGAGGGGCATGCGCCCCTCCTAATCCAAGTTGACCTAGGCGTGAGCTCCTAATTTTTAGGAGCTCCATGCCTAGGGCTAGGGGATAAAAAGGCCTCTCTCTTTCTTCTTGTTTTTTTGGGTGTGGGGGCCTCCTTTTTCTTCTCTTCCTCCTTCCACCGCAAGCAAGAAAAACAAGGGGCACCAAGAGCGTGGCCTCTTCTTCCTGCTTCATCCTTCTTATCCTCTTTAAGCAATCAAAGAGTTGATGGAAAGAGAGAATTTTAGCCATCAAAAGCAATCTCTACAAGGGAGCTAGCACCCTGGGGAGATTCAAAAGCTTGGATAGTCCTCTACCTCATGTGGATACCCGTAGAGGCTGGATACGTGTGTGGCTTCAAGCGAGCCTTTTAATATTACCACGATCATCAGATTGCGGTGAACATCTACTCACATAAGGTGAAGATCAGATCTTTTTCTCTAAAGTATTTAATCTTAATCTATCTACGAACGGTTTTAAAATACGTTCATGCGATTAACGAACTGTGCATGCATCTTCCGCCATAGTTTTAATTTTCTGTCGCATGGTTAACCAACACACACTTCCGTGAAAGGGGGGGAGATGGGTACCTCCAACGATGCTTTCTAAAGCGTCATCTTAGGGTTAAAGGCCTCCGACGATGCTTTAGAAAGTGTCGTGTGGATTCCGATCTGGCTCAAGTGGGTCTGACGACGCTTACTAGCGTTGTCTTAGCTTAGTGTTTAAGGAGTTTAAGAAAAAAAATTAGTGTTAACTGGGGGATTAATGAGCAGAATTGCGACGATGCTTTTAACTGTCGTCTGGTTTTTTTTCTTTTGGCCTCCGACGATGCTTCTTTGGCCTCCAACGATGCTTAGAAATGTTGTTTTACAATTTGGTTTCAATGACACTTCCAAGCGTCATCTTAGTTTCTTCTCTGCCGACGCTATTGGAAAGTAACGGCAAATTTTGGCATGCTCGCCAAATTGTCGACGCTTCTTTCTTGTGTCGACATATAAGAGTTGGAAAATCCTATTTTTATTATAGTGTCAAATAATGCTGTACATCCAAAATTATTTTTGTTAGTATAAATTGATTATATGATATTTTCTTATTTACGATCTTATTGAAGCTATTTAAGGGTATTCTTCACTTTTTACAAAAAAAAAAGTAAGGGCTTAGATTTGAAGTTAGAAAAAGAAATTTAGTTTAAAAATTGTTGACCCCCTAATGGATTTTGATGAATACAAAGCACTAGAGTATAATTCCATTTATCTTAACAATTTATTTGAGAATTTCAGGTGATTAATTAACAATATTGTTAAGAAATGTCTAGGCAAGTTTCCATAATTTTTAAGGATTTATTGAAGAATTTTTGAGTTGAAGAAAATAGATCAGGGACAGCCGAGACGTCTCCGGGTTGTCTCAGAGACGTCTCTGGCACAAACAGGAAGAACTGGCACGTCTGGAGACGTCCCCGGCACCTGGCGAGGCGTCTCGCAGGGTCGGAGTCGACTCTCTCAGAGGCGGAGTCGACTCTCTCAGAGGCGGCAGAAAGGCCGATTTCAAGGGATGCGTGCGAGTCGTCTCCACAGGACGCGGAGTCGTCCCCGCGAGTAAAAAGCAGACTTCTAGAGTCATCCCCGAGATAGCAGAGTCGACTCTCTCAGGGTATTCCAGAGGATGTCTTTTTCGATGATAAAACAGCGGAGACGTCCCCTGAACAAGCGGAGTCGACTCTCTCAGAGAATTCCAGAGGACTTGTTTTTCGAAGATAAAACAGCGGAGTCGTCCCCGAGGCAGTGGAGTCGTCCCCATGCAAAAAGTGCAAACATCCCGAGACGTCCCCGTAAAGTGCCGAGGCGACCATCTCAGAAAAACAGAAAAACAAGCATTCAAACGGTTCATCATCAGAGTCGTCCCCGTAAAGCGCCGAGTCGACCCCAAACAACGTCAAAAGAAAAATCTTACAGCCGAGACGTCTCACGTTGAAGCGGAGACGTCTCCGGAGCGCCTGGGACGCGACTGACACCTTTTTGCAGGTTTGTTTGAATTTCAAACGTTTCTTTCTTTGTGTCTAATGGCTATATTTGCTTTTTGGGCTATAAAAGGGAGCTCTTAAGTGCCTTCCAACAACTTCTCACCAACCAAACACAAGATCATTCAAGAGAGAAGAAAGAGAAAGAGGTTCAAGGGAGTTAGTGCTTTCAAGAGGAGAAATCAAGTGCATTCAAGCTTTTCCATCTGATTTCGTGCTCAACTACTCACTCCCACTCAGCATTCAAAGCTCGCATTCAAGCAAACGTGATCCACATCGGAAGAACCACCATCACCCACGCTTCCAACGGCAAAAAGGGTTCTTCCGGTTTTGTTGTTTTTCATTGATATATTCGCTTTCTTAAGAGCTTTCAAATCTTTTGTAAAACATTTGATTATTGTGCTTGTTCCAGTCAAGGAACTTGGAACAAGGGATAGGCGTCCCAAGCCTAGGTTAAATTGGGGGATTGTAGGGTTCGTTGTTAGCCCGGAGTAAAACAACGAGTTGGGTAGTGCACTCGCAAAACTACCGGACTGTAATCTGGAGGATTATAGTGAAATTCCCAAGAGGTCTTGGGGAGTGGATGTAGGTGCTGGGGTGCACTGAACCACTATATGTTTGTTGTGTTTGTGATGCTTTTTGTCATTGTCTAACTTGCTCACTTACTTACTTAGATAAATTGCTTGCTTAACTCTTATCCGCGCATCCTTTAGTTGCAAGCATATTCAATTTACTTAATCAAGTCTCATTCAATAAATCAAACTGTTGCTAAGTTTAAATTCCACTGTGCATCTATACAACTTAGCATAATTAATTGAAAAGTGTTAGAAGTAGCCTAAAAGTTTTAAAAGACCCAATTCACCCCCCTCTTGGATTGTATCTTCTGGGGAACAAGTGGTATCAGAGCCGGTGCTCTATAATTTCTTGCCTTGTGTTTTTGACCTAACCGTCAAAGAGCCAAAGATCATGACAACTCAAATAGATAGTTTTCTAGGAGAGGGACAATTAATTGATAGACCTCCACTATTTAATGGCATAAACTATACACATTGGAAAGCACGCATGCGCGTTTTCATACAATCGCTTGATTATAATTTATGGAGCATTATAGTCAATGGAACACACACAAACACTAATCATAATGAGAAAATGGCTCAACAAAATTCAAAAACCATGAACCTATTATATTGTGCATTAGATAGGAATGAGTTTAATTGCATATCTTCTTGCATAACTGCTAAAGACATGTGGAATATGCTAGAGGCTAAATATGAAAGCACTAACATTTTTAGTGAATCTGAAGTTAGCTCTAAAGAAAAAGAGAGACAAGGTGATATTGAAAACCTATGCCTTGTGGCACACAAGGACGAGGTATGTATTGAAATGCAAAGTGTCTCCTCTTCTGAATATGAAGTATATGATAAACTTGAAAATGATTTTACACTTGATGAGTTACATGATGCATTTCTTGATCTAATGAAAGAACATAAGAAACTCATTTGTAAAAACAAGAACCTGAAGAATGAAAAGAAAATCCTAGTAAATGAAACTGAAATCTTAATTAAGAAAAATAAAGAACTAAATCAGAAAAACCAACTTCTCACTGAAAGCCATGATAAACTTAAGAAAAATAATGAATTGCTTTCAGAAGATAACAAAAGATTAACTAAAGAAGTTGACAAATTAAAACCTGTTGTTGAAAGATTTACTTTGAGCTCTGAAAAGTTGAATCTAATGATAAATAATCAAAGAGCTGAATTTGATAATATTGGATTGGGATGTCAACCTTGGTACACCCAAAAATCTTTCAAGAATATGTTTGTTAAAACAGTTTCTAATCATTTTAAAATAGATTCTTATAATGCTGATAAACAGGAACAAAGGTTATGCAAAATCTCTTCTGTTCCTAAATCTGTACATTACAAATTTGATAAACCTAAAAGGCAAAAACAGAAAACTGAAGGGTTATCTGCCACTCATGTTAAATCCATGTTTGTTAAATTTAATAAGAAGATGCAGAAATACACTTCTTGTAGTCCTAAAATCTGCAAGCCTATGGACAAAATAGCTATTAAGAAAATATGGGTTCCAAAAGGAACAATAATAGCTAACCTGCAAGGACCCAAAAGAGCTTGGGTTCCTAAGTTGAAAATCTAAATATTTTCTGCAGGTGTGTCTAGCACTCAAGGCTCCAACAAAAGATGTTAAATTGGACATTGGGTGCTTTAGACATATATTAAAGAATGAAACTTAAAATATACTTAAGAAAAGTGACTAAAATGGAAGAAATAATGAAATTAGTAATTCTTGCATCCTCTCATACTGAAATTGTTTTATTAGTTGATTAAAACATAACTTGCAAGTATTAATCATTCTTTTCTTGTGATATAAGTGATATTTCTGATATGAAAAGAAAATATATCCAAATCACTCCATCTTTCTAGATTATGCTTTACTTATAGATGGATAATTTAGTAAATCAATTCTCCTAAGAATAACTCTATGAATTCTCTATATGCTTGACTGAGAGTTTTTATCCATGGCATTATTGTTCATTGATCATAGATATGAAAATGTGTACTTGGTATATCTTTGAATATATGCATTATAAATACTATGATCAAAGAATTTTTTTTTGGCATATAAAATTAACTTATGCTAGTATGGACCTAATCTCAAAAGATCTTGTCATTGGTTTACTTAGATTATCTTCTGCAAGGTCAAAGTTTGCTATGCATGTTAACTAAGGAAACAAACAAGAATCAATTTCTAAATCTAAAGATGTTGTTTCCATCACTAAGTTTTCACAAGCTTACATTGGATTTGTTCTTGGCAAGTAAAATTAAAGTATTTTCTGCATTTGCTAAATCTTGTGAAAGGGATCAAATGAAAAAGATTTGCAAACTATGAAAGTAAAAGAAGTATCATGGCATAGTCTTGAAAATCAATTTTTTATTAAGTTGTGCACAGAAAATAATGTTGAATACAATTGTTTCTGCACCAAGAACACCATAAGTAAAATAGGATTAATAGAATCCTTGAAGAAATGAAAAAGACAATGATGTATGATCGTCATCTACTTAAATGATTTTTTTTTTAAAGCTATCATCATTGCTTGTCATATATATGGTTTCTATTAGATCTATTTTTGATGAAAACTCCATTTGATCTTCTGAAAAATAGAAAATGATCTGTTGCATATCTTTCATATTTTTCAGTAGTATATGTTATGCTTGATATGGTTTCTTGAAAACAATGCCAAATCTGATAAAGATATTTCTATCTTTGGATATCATTCATCAAGCAATGCATATAGAACATTCATGAAAAGATTCTAGTTGTAGAAATATGAACTCATTTTATTCTTTATGAGACTAATGATTTATTATCAAGATACTAAAATTAAATTATATATGTATATGGTTAATCTTTTACATATAACAATCTGAAAACTTGTTAATAATTAGAATCAAATTGAGTTTTTCAGAAATACACTTAATGAAGTAAAATTGATGATTACTAAAAGACTAAATTAAGAAAAGATGAAATAGATCTTGATAAAATTCTTGCATGATTAGAAGTAAAGATCACCATTATCATTTGCTTGCTTTATGAGTTTTATATATTATCAAATGAATATGTAGAATGCACTCCTAGGTGCTTATTTTATTAAAGAAGATATATGTTAAATAACCACCATATTTGAAAACACTCATTACAAATATGATAAAGCAATATAAGATTTGGAACAAGCATCAAAAGCATGATATAAAAGCTTGAGTAATCTTTTTGATAGAAAGTAATAGTGATAAATCTATGCATCAAAAATAAGAATTTGTGATATCTTATTTGCTCAAAGTATACATTGATGACATCATCTTTGGTTCTACAAACGAGGATTTATATGAAGATTTTACTAAGCTCATGCAAGATGAGTTTGAAATATGTATGATGAATGAATTAATATTTTCTCTCAAACTCCAAATTAAGAGAAACAAGAAAGAGGATCTTCATTGACCAAAGTTAGTCCACAAGAAAACTCTTATAGAAGATTGGCATGAAGAAGGTATTCTATGACCTCATCTTGTAGAATTAGAGAAGGATGAGCAAGGTAGATCTATTATTTTTAAAAGGCTGTATTGAAGCATGATAGAATACTTATTTTATCATACAGCTAGTAGACCAGATTGTATGCTCATTATGTGCAAGATTTCAATCTAACTCTAATGAATCATAATTTATTGATAAAAAATAAATCATAATCTGAATTTTGATAGAAACAACTGTTTAAGATAAGTTGATTAAAACTTAGCTAGCGTGTCTTAGTGATAATTATCTTAAGCAAATAAAATCTAAACTAAATTATTTTTGAAAATAAGAAATTGACTTGACCTTGATAAATCTTCCTATTGCCTCACATGCTTGTCCTTGAACCATCTTGGTTAATGAAACTATCTCTTTAGTTCAAGTGATACGTGCTTGCTTATATTTAGGCAATCTCTTGAGTAAAGTGACTCAATATTCAACTATTGTCAATATTCAACTATTGAGTCATCTAGTTAAAAATATGTTGGAAGAATGTTTTGTATCTTGAAGAAACTAATGACTTTCCTTCTAGAAAGAAAAGAGTTTTGCTAATAATGCAGGATCCTTGAGCAAGAAAATGAGAGATTTCAACTTGAAGGATATCTCCATGTAAGATACGACAAACATTCGCATGCAAACAAGAGAGAGGACTTTTTTCAGCCAAAAGTTTATACATAAGAAATCTAGTAGGTATTTGACTTGAAGAATGCAGAATGATTCGCTAATTTTAGATACCTCTCTTATAATTAGCTGAGCAAAGTCATTAACTTAAATCTTACTATGGCATGATTAAAGTCTTTAATTATTAATTTCTTGATATCATATCTATATATGTATTGATTGACTTATGCTTTTAGAAATTGGTTCATGGTTTGCCCAAACTAAAATATATCTTTGCCTATATCATAACCATGAATTACACAAGTTTATGCTTAAAATTTTGATTTAAAATAACTTGTGAGAAGCTATGAATCCTTGAGCATAATGAAAATATTGTTTGCATGATATACATCTATATGATACATAAGATTATTTCTTTATTCTGCTCTTTCATGTAAATTACTTGAGAATAACAAAAAGAGAGAGAGATAAAGAAAAGAAATTGGACATTATTCAAGAGAAGTAAAATCTAAGTAAAGGCAAATACTCCAATCTTAAGGAAAAACAAAACAAGCATAATATATTCGGCACATTTGTGAGACTTGTGTGAGTATTCTTTTGGAAGGATAAAATCCATAATGAATTACACTTAAATAGAGAGAATTTGAAGTAAATATTTTAACCTTGCTATATTGCTCATCATAGGGATGGTGCCAATGGAGAGGCTAGTGGTAGTACCCGGCACTATTTGACCCAACTATTCGGTGTAGGGTATATTAGGGACGGCACAAGAGGGAGGCTAGTGGTAGTACCTCGTTCCCCTTCCAACTCCACCGGATAGGGAGCAAATAGAGTATAGAGCATAAGAAAGTAAAAATGAAAGACAAAGTAAATGAAAGTATATAAGAAGAATCAAGTCAAATTTTTAATCACTTGAAAACACATTTTAAGGATGAAATCAGTGTAAAATTATATTTAAATAGGGGGAGTTTATTTGAAAAGAATTGATTTTGATCCTTGACATGCCTTTTCTTAATATTTTAATGCATGACTTAACACATGATATATTTTGCATGTGGCATGATGTTCTGAATTATGGATTCTCAATATTTTGTAATGCTCCATGCTTGGATAATTTGATTGAATGTTTGAAATACTATATGAAGTTATTTTATGGTATTATTGAAAAGAAATTTTAAATTTGTCGTTCACAATCATCTTTGAAATCTGAAAGTTGAATAAATTTGTAAAAAGGAGAAGAGAAGTATATCTCTAATTAGGCAAAATGAATTGATTTTGTTTTATCTTTCAACTTGCCTAACCTTGGTATATAATGTTCTAATTCATACCAAAACTCAACATAAATACAAATATTCTGAATATGCTCTTATATGTTTGAAATATGTGTTTTCAATAGTAATGATTTAAGATGAGCTACAATGTGGAAGATACATATCTCAAATTATGATTTTGAAAGCCTCTATTGAAAATCTTTATGAAATTCAGAATCTGATTTTGTATAAAAGTTTAAACTCAATATGATTTCTAGATAAAAACTACAGTTTAAGAAAAATAGAGAAATTCTGATGCCTTGATTGTTTGCCCCGATACGCATCTGAAACATATCATTTCTTATCTTTAAAGTGTACTAATATTAGTCCAAATGATGTGTCTTTCGATGATCTTGATTGCAAACAAAAAAATTTCTAAATATATGATTTTATTTTGATATTAAAAAATTTATTGTGCTTCATGTATACATTGCTGAAAAACTATGATTAAGAATTTGAGTTCTATAAATATATATACCTCAATGATCATCTATATGTTTTTCTCTCCTACACTCTTAAAGACTTCCATCAGAATATATATAGAGTGAATGATCTTAAAGCTAGAAATATTTCAGCTCACTCAAATGATTTTAAAAGAAAGAAAATGTAAATGCTTTTGAAAGAAACTGAGCTTCAAATGAATCATTTTCTGATTAATATTTCTATACATTTTCTCTAAGATTAAGAGAAAGCATAACTTGTTCTTAAAGGATTAGAAAGAGTAATTGCTACAAAATTTTGAATAACACTAGATTACTCTACATTCTCGATATCATAGAATTTCAGTTTTATTCACGTTTATCACTAAAATCTAAAATTCAACAATAGAAAAGAATGATTAAAGAAGAATGCATCTTGTGAGGGGGAGCTTTAGATATTCAGTATCTCATACCTTCATTTTTATGGATTGATTTTGATGAACCTCCTTATATTGCAAGACTTGCTTTAATTATATAATAAGTTTATACCTTGAGATGAGTTCTATAAAGGTTGTCTTATCTCAAACATTGAGTCTTATGAAAATAAGCTGAAACTTATAGAAAATATATTTGTTTTGAGATTGACAATTTTATTGAACATTATCTTCAAATTCTAAACTCTTAAATGGAATGATCAATTGAGGGGGAGAAAGAAAATCTCAGAAGGAGAGATCTTATGGAACTTAATCGCATAAATCCATAACTAAAGGAGAGAGAAAGAATACTAAATGAAAAGTGATCCTAATACTCTCCAATATGTATCATCTGAAATTTAAATCTGAAAATCTTTATGATACACCTTGAGGCTTGTTAATTGGATAATATATCTTATGCATAAAAGAACTTTGAAGTCATTAAGAATTAATGATCCAACATGATGATATGTTTTTCAAGTATATAAGTTTTGATCTTATACTCTAAAAATTAATTAAATTGCTCTCATATTGATAAAATACTTAATATATTGGGCAAAAGATCTTAAATGAACAAGCTTTCATACTTATTATTGAAGAGAGGTTAGATTTCTATTCGTGCTTTCCTTGAATATCATTTGTGGTACTTCTTGAATTAACTTAAGAAAGATTCCATCTACACTTGAGTTGAAAACTATCCTTGGAATTACATTAGATGTGCTCTCATCATAATTTGCTCTGAAATTATCCGAAATGGCTCTGATCTATGCTCATTTATCTTTTTCTAACATTATTGCCTTGAGCATTCTTATCTTTGTGCTTAATGTTTCACTATCTTTTTGATGTTGTCAAAAAGGGGGAGAAATATCTGAGTATATGCTCATAATGCTTTATGTGTTGCATTTACTCCAAGTTTTGTCAAAAAGGGGGAGTAGAACCAATATGGAATGCAAAATGCAAAATTTAAACTCATACTTGAAATTTTAATTAGAATCAACAAAATGAAAAGATAAAATTGAAGAATATTGGCTTTAAGACAATTGTCCTTCTGGAAAAGAAAGGAGGAGTCAAAAGTATTTGGTTTTTAATTGTTGTTAGCATCAATATTTCTTTAATTTATACTTTAACTTGATTCAAATCTAAAAGTGATAGGTGATATGCCAAAATTGCTCAAAGAGCTACTAAGATCAACACTTATGCATAAGGATAGAACTGACAGTTGACTATATTGAATTATGCATACTGTATCTAGCTCTAACCAAAACACAATACTTGTACATCTGATCAAATACTGTGTATATGTTTAAATTTCGAATTTTGCATATACTCAGTGTTTTGTCATCATCAAAAAGGGGAAGATTGTTGATCCCCTAATGGATTTTGATGAATACAAAACACTAGAGTATAATTCCATTTATCTTAACAATTTATTTGAGAATTTCAGGTGATTAATTAACAATATTATTAAGAAATATCTAGGCAAGTTTCCATAATTTTTAAGGATTTATTGAAGAATTTTTGAGTTGAAGAAAATAGATCAGGGACAGCCGAGACGTCTCCGGGTTGTCTCAGAGACGTCTCTGGCACAAACAGGAAGAACTGGCACGTCTGGAGACGTCCCCGGCACCTGGCGAGGCGTCTCGCAGGGTCGGAGTCGACTCTCTTAGAGGCGGAGTCGACTCTCTCAGAGGCGGCAGAAAGGCCGATTTCAAGGGATGCGTGTGAGTCATCTCCACAGGACGCGGAGTCATCCCTGCGAGTAAAAAGCAGACTTCTGGAGTCGTCCCCGAGGTAGCAGAGTCGACTCTCTCAGGGTATTCCAGAGGATGTCTTTTTCGATGATAAAACAGCGGAGACGTCCCCTGAAAAAGCGGAGTCGACTCTCTCAGAGAATTCCAGAGGACTTATTTTTCGAAGATAAAACAGCGAAGTCGTCCCCGAGGCAGCGGAGTCGTCCCCATGCAAAAAGTGCAAACATCCCGAGACGTCCCCGTAAAGTGCCGAGGCGATCCTCTCAGAAAAACAGAAAAACAAGCATTCAAACGGTTCATCATCAGAGTCGTCCCCATAAAGCGTCGAGTCGACCCCAAACAACGTCAAAAGAAAAATCTTACAGCCGAGACGTCTCGCGTTGAAGCGGAGACGTCTCCGGAGCGCCTGGGACGCGACTGACACCTTTTTGCAGGTTTGTTTGAATTTCAAACGTTTCTTTCTTTGTGTCTAACAGCTATATTTGCTTTTTGGGCTATAAAAGGGAGCTCTTAAGTGCCTTCCAACAACTTCTCACCAACCAAACACAAGATCATTCAAGAGAGAAGAAAGAGAAAGAGGTTCAAGGGAGTTAGTGCTTTCAAGAGGAGAAATCAAGTGTATTCAAGCTTTCCCATCTGATTTCGTGCTCAACTACTCACTCCCACTCAGCATTCAAAGCTCGCATTCAAGCAAACGTGATCCACATCGGAAGAACCACCATCACCCACGCTTCCAACGGCAAAAAGGGTTCTTCCGGTTTTGTTGTTTTTCATTGATATATTTGCTTTCTTAAGAGCTTTCAAATCTTTTGTAAAACATTTGATTATTGTGCTTGTTCCAGTCAAGGGACTTGGAACAAGGGATAGACGTCCCAAGCCTAGGTTAAATTGGGGGATTGTAGGATTCGTTGTTAGCCCGGAGTAAAACAACGAGTTGGGTAGTGCACTCGCAAAACTACCGGACTGTAATCTGGAGGATTATAGTGAAATTCCCAAGAGGTCTTGGGGAGTGGATGTAGGTGCTGGGGTGCACTGAACCACTATATGTTTGTTGTGTTTGTGATGCTTTTTGTCATTGTCTAACTTGCTCACTTACTTACTTAGATAAATTGCTTGCTTAACTCTTATCCGCGCATCCTTTAGTTGCAAGCATATTCAATTTACTTAATCAAGTCTCATTCAATAAATCAAACTGTTGCTAAGTTTAAATTCCACTGTGCATCTATACAACTTAGCATAATTAATTGAAAAGTGTTAGAAGTAGCCTAAAAGTTTTAAAAGACCCAATTCACCCCCCCCTCTTGGGTTGTATCTACTGGGCAACAAAAATGAGTAACGACAGTAGATTGAGATCAGTCTTCATGGTGACGAGAACTGCAAAACCAAGAAAAAAGTTAAAAATGAATGCAACAAGATGGAAAGATAGAAAAAGAGTTCAGGAGGAGCTTACCCACAGGGTTGGTCAGGCTCAAACCGATGTTAATCAAAGTCTCCTTAGACAATAGCTCTTGCAGAGCAGAAATCTCATATCGAGATTTCAGAAGCCTGTCCAAGGCTCTTTGATCATCACTAAACAACCTCAGGGGCTGACTCAGGTTGGTCCGAAGCATTCTCCATACGGTCTCAAACCCCCACGACTGCTCGGAGTGGACCAAAAAAAAACCTCCCTTTCCATCCACAAATGGAAGAGGGAGTACTTTGGAGCAATTGGCAGTCTTTTCGAGGAGAAAAATATCACCAGCTATAATCTCGAGGATGCATCTCCAGGGTAAAACACCCCCGAAAGAGGAGAATCGAGGCTTGGATGCCTTAGAGAAAATAAAGAGAAAGAAAACTAAATAAAACATGTCAGAAGTTCAACACCAGCTGGGTCAGAACAAGGCTATAAGACCTTATTAGTTGCACAAAAAATGGGTGGAGAGGAGCCTCAACCCGGCCCATAGAGTTTTCTCATACAAGCCAAGCCTAGAAGGACAAAGGTTCGTCACCTTGTCACCTGGACCGATGAGCTCAAAGGTGAACTCAAGGAGCACAAAATGCTGAGCTCGGATAAGATCCATTTCTTCCTGATTAAGGACAGATGGCTCATAATCCGAGCCCAATCGGACCTTGGACTTAGCCTCGCACTGGAGGCGACAACTACCGATCTCGAGAATAGTGGCTAGACGACTGACTCTCTCCAAAGCAGTGGCCTCAGCCCCGCTCATGGTGGCAAAAGAAGATGAAAGGAAAGATCAAGAAAAAGATCAAGGACGAGACATAGAAGAAGACAGAAGAAGATGAAGAAGAGTGCCGAAGCAGCCTAGGAGCAGAAACCCACCAGAAGATGGAGGAACATAGAGGATGCCTGTGCTGGAGTAACGAAGATTTACCGAAGCACCAACCGGAAGCTTGGATGCTTGTGCACGTGGGCGAAACAACATATGAAGCAAGAGGTGTAAACTGAAGAGCAGAACCACCATTATATAGAGGCACAAACGACCTTGATCAACATGCCGATTCGGCTACTCGAGCATATCAAGCCATGTGTTAGCTCGAAACACGGCGCCGTGATTCGCTAGGATTGTTGCAGTAATGATGTCTCGAGAGAATCCCTATAATGATGATGCTTTGGGGCAACCCAGACACGGTGATACTTCGAAAAGATAGATCGACGCATTTATTGTCCATGAAAAAAGTCTCGCCCTCAATCAAAGTGGCGACTTGACTTTCGTCGCCCAACCCGGAATGTGGTTTGGCATTGGAAGTAGGAGACAAGTGATGAGAAAAATATTGGATACTTCGGTCTCGGGCTACACCGATCTTCTTGACCTTAAACATAAATCGAGGTGAATGGCTTCGACCTCAGCCGAGGAGCCAACCAGCTAAGAAGAACATTCAGCACGTGTTGACAAGGGCTAACAATTCTAAGAACCGACAGCCCTAGCAGCCCTTAGTTATGGCAGCACGACGCTCTACATCAGACCTATATTGCACGCTGCCACGTAAACTGACTTTCATGCTGCAATCGTACTACTAGTTATTATATAGCCATTAGTGCACGCCATGTCAGTTCTGATAATGATAAATCCGAAATTTATGGGCAACCGGTTAGAAATTAGTTGGCTTTCTTTATGGTGCGTTCCTCTCCACCTCCATGGAAGGACGGTTGAGTGAGGAGCGTCCAATTGGCAATGGAGGTGATTGATCGTAAGTGGGGAGGCAGTAATGGATGTTGATTGACTGCTTATTCAAAATGGGTGCAAGAGGAGGAATTATATTAATTGTGTGCGGTAACATGGTCCTGTATCACGCCGATTATCAAACTTCCTTTCTATGAGCCAATTTTTTGTTATGAGCCAATCACGGTGACAGGCATACGATGAATAGGATCTACAGGGATGAGAGGATGTGAGTGGCATTTGCGGGAGGGTGGCATCCTTAGACAGAGAGAGAGAGAGAGAGAGTTGACGGTTACCATCATGGGAGACCACTCAGGCCCTGTTTAGGGGAGCTGTTGAAAGTAAAGCTTTTGGAAGTAGAGCTTTTATAAAAAGCTGTTTGTTGTTTGGTAACTATATTTCTAAAGTACTGTGGCACTTTAACATGTGTTTGGTAAACAAACTGAGAAAGTACTTTTATGTGACAAAATAATCATAAAGGACATTGCTAATATTATACAATAGAGCATAATAAAATATAATATGAATTAATACATAAAAATATAATATAGTATAATATTAATATAATGTAATATAATATTATTATAATATAGTACTATAACATTGTGTACTATAGAATAATAATTTAATATAATATTTAATTATTTAGCATAATATATTAATGTATTATGATATAATGTAATATAATATTATTTTTATAGTATAATACAATAATAAATGTATAAAATATTATAATTATTAGTGTAAATTTATTTTTCATCCTTCTGATGACCATTCATCTCTCTAACAAATTTTCCAGCTTGGTCATAAAATTGGTTAAATAATTACTAATATTTTTATTTATTTATTTATTCGTTCATTTATATACATATTTATTTATGCATTTATTTATTATCTTATTTATTTATTTATTTATTTGTTCATTTATATATATATATAAATTTATTTATTTATTTATTTATTTCTTTTCTTTTCTTTTTCTTTGCTTTTCTTTTTTTTCTTCTCTTTTTTTTCTTTCCTTTTCTTCTTTTCCTTTCCTTTTCTTCTTCTTTTTTCTTTTCTTTTTCTTTTCTTTTTTCTTCTCTTCTTCTCTTTATTTATGCATTTATTTATTTAGTTATTTCTTTTTTTCCTTTTCTTTTTCTTTTCTTCTCTTTTTTTTCTTTTTTTTCTTCTTTTTCTTCCCGTTTCTTCATTTTTTTCTTTCTTTTTTCTTAACATTTTCTCCTTCCTTCCTTCCTTCCCTTCTTCTCTTTTCTTCTCCTCCTGCATGGCCAGCGGCGCCGGAAGGAGCACGACCCGCGGCGGCGGCGGCTGAAGAGAGCCGAGGCGGCTCGCTCGCCACCATCGCGGGCTTTGCTGCCGCTCGCCTCGCCGGAAGGAGCACGACCCGCGGCGGCGGCGGCTGAAGAGAGCCGAGGCGGCTCGCTCGCCACCACCGCGGGCTTCGCTGCCGCTCGCCTTCTCGGTCCCGCGGCTGGGACGCCGTTGTCCCATGGCTGGTGGAGGCCCGACCACCCCATGGCCGAGCACGGCCGCTCCACTGGCCGGCCGTGCACCATAGGTGGCATCGCGACGACCTAAGGAGGGGTCGCCGGCCACGGGTGGTGGCTGCCACCATGGGCAGCCATGGGTTCACCAAAAAAAAAAAAAGGGCGGCGACGTTGAGAAGAAGGAGATGGAGAGGGAGAGAGTGAGGGAAGGTGAGGGAGAGGAAGAGGCATGGGATGGAGGGTCCTGGGAGGAAAAATGGACTTAAATAGGGTATTTTGGTCAAAAAAACAGCTTTTCGATAAAGCGAAAAATAACGTTTTCGGAAAGCTCTAAAATAGAGCTTCTCCCAGAAAGCTGTTTTCAGCTTTATCGGATATCTATAACAGATTTCCGAAATTTTTACCAAACACCTTTTTTCATCCAAAAGCTCCCCCAAACAGGACCTCAGTGACAATAAGATCCTTGCAGCTTGATGGGATAAGGAGGGAGAAAGAGAAGGGAAGGTGAAATTTTGCAACAGGGGATGATGCTCCATCTAATTACAAAAGAATTTTCTCTTATCACCTGTAAGGTTAACCCGCAAACGATCCTAACCATTTTTAAGGATGAGCAAATCAGGATGCTGTGTAGATTTTTTTAATAGA
The DNA here is from genome assembly GCF_051530095.1 of Phoenix dactylifera. NCBI lineage: Eukaryota > Viridiplantae > Streptophyta > Magnoliopsida > Arecales > Arecaceae > Phoenix > Phoenix dactylifera. The sequence goes on along the minus strand of NC_143198.1, from coordinate 18,703,165 downwards.
CTATAGCAGAATTCTGCTCCTTGAAAGATAAAAAAAAAAATATTCAGAAATTCAATTTTTTTTGAATAAATATATTTTAAAAATATTTAGATAGAAAAATAATTTATCTGTATTATTTTTTTACAATTGAAAAATGGCTCCAAAATCTATTTTCTATGTTGTTTTGTATTACTCTTTGTTTTGATAAGTTACTAAGATCTATCTATATTTTCCAAACTACTCTTTATTATATAAATACAATAATAATAATATATTATAATATATTATACATTATAATATTTATTATATAATATAATATATTATAATATATTTATATAATATTTATTATATATTATATTGTATGTATCATATACAAAAATATATGATACATTATGTATAATATATCATACTATTTTATAATATTGTAAATTATATATTATATTATGTATTATTATTATAGGCTTAGGGGTATTTTGGAAATTAAGTAGAAAGATTATCTTTTCGATCGATGAAAAATAATTTACCCATCTCCTTGATGGCTAAAACTTTCTTTCCATTTTTTGGGTAAGTGCTATCTATGGAAAAAATAATTTATCCACCTTGAGAAGCATTAGGACATGGGTAAGTTGGTTAATAAGAAAGTTGATTTTCCATGCTATTTATCCATTGAAGAAAAGATCCTAATTATTTATATTTTATCATTTTTTATACAAAAATGGGGCATAATTTGAATAGGTGGCTCCATGCATAAGTGTTGAATTAATGCAATTTTTTTTTTTAGGGCCTCTTATAGGTCATTCATAGCTAAATATAGAAAAGTTGGCCAACTTTTTTATTGGACTAACTTACCTATGTCCCCACCCTAATTCCCTCCTACTTTCTCCACTCGTCTGCCATCCTCTTGCCAGCCCCTCTTGACTGCCAACGACCTCACTCTCCCTCAATAGGCGGCCTTGTTGGTTATGCAAGTGTTGGCCTCTTCGAAGCCCCCTTGTGGCGTCCACTCCCTAACGGATAGGCAGGCGCTAAGCAAGTGGCGGATGTGGTTCATCCTTTTTCTCCTTGTCTATGCCCTCCCCTCGATCTCTTGGAACCTCCACTTTGCAATCCACCACTAGTACCACTTGGTCACTATCTCGATCTCCTCCTTTGTCGTCACCAGCTAGCCGACCCTCTATGCCTTAGCACTCCATGGCGGCACAGTCTCAAAATGTGCTAAGCCCATGGAAATTCATCAATGTAACAAATTGTGCCAGCCACAGGGTATGAATTTAGGTCATTGATACCTAACACTCCTAGCTTTACTGGATTGAAAAGGCCATTGATCTTGTAAATCAAATATTACTTAAAAATCAGGGGTTCCGTAGATTTCTTCCACACATACGTTACAATGCATGAACAGTGGCTCACTCCATCATCCTTCATCTTCATTAAGATTAGCCTACTCAACCGATCTAGTTTGTAGCTACGAAGGACTGGAGATACGATCACAAAATATGGGCTATACAAGCGCTCTATATCCAATGCCGGATCCTAATTTATACAGCAATACGTGGGGATTCTTTGGGTCTCCCCGCCCATTAATTATGTCTACAAATGAGGCTTTGACCGCATCATTCTTGTTTGACGAGCTCGCAACCAAGATCCACACGCAACACCTTATAGCTAAAATGTAGGGACCACATGATCAGGGCCCACATGTCAGCCGAATGGTGCAGTGCCGCGTTTCGCTAAGTACTTGCTCCGCAGCACATACAATGATGCATGCATCAATTTTCTACGTGTCAAGCAAAGTACGCGGTCTGCCATTCTACGGCTGGTGCCAGCACACACCCTGATTCCCTCTCGAGGCAGCAGACAGGATCAAATCAGGTCCGAGACTTTATATATATATATATATAAATACATGTGGTTACTGCAAAAGATGGATCCCTGACTTTCATGAACGGCATCTAAATGACAATAGAGTCCCTGTACGGACAAAATTTGCAGATGCTCCTCCCTCTCTCGCTCTCTCTCTAACTCACCAATTCCTAGCACCCAAACCACACGCTTTCGCTGAGACAGGGTGCAACGCTGGGTCTTGATGGAGTTGGTGGGTCAAACATTTTTTGATATCTTTATCTCTTGCGCACTCTGGCGTGTCAGAGGGATAGAATAAAAAGCCAATGGAGACCTTGGGGAGGTGGTATTGGGGGTTAGAGCCGGGTGGGGGCTTGGAAGTAGGCTTGGGCCGAGAGGTTTGGTGCGGCGCGGGCAGGAGAAATTATATTCTACACGGGGTGGCGCGTGCACCACGTGCCGTGCATGCCATCAATGATTGATGCTTGTCTCTGCACCAGTGCATCGGGATAAGTGCAAGATGAATAAAATCTTCGAAAGTGAGCGGCTGTGATTGATGGGCAGGGTTGGGGGAGATTGGGTTTGAGTCCGGAGCAGGCTCGGCCCAGGCACGGCGGTGCCAGGGTTGGCAGACGGCGTGGGCGGTCAATGCGGAGGCGAGGAGATTTTGTTTAGGCGGAGGATGTCGTGGACCCGGGCACAGCGCCCCGCAATTCGTGCGCTAGCTCAAGCCCCCCCCGTCTCTCTCTCTCTCTCTCTCTCTCTCTCTCCATCACTTCATTTCTCTCTCTTTCTTTTTTTTCCTCCTCCTCTTTAATTTTTTTATTAAAAATTAAAAAATCACTGTTCTGCACCATTTCTTCTGTTTTCTTTTCCTTATTTATGTCTCACGAGGCACCGCCCCACTGCACCGGCACGTGCACACGTGAGCCAGCCTTCTCCCAAACCCATATTATTTATTTTTTTTGTTACCTCCACCCACCAGAATTACTGAATTGCCCTCGATGTCTTCCGATTATTTCCCTTGGTTACCTTTAGTTGCTCTTGTAATTATAGGAAATAGAGGTAAGGTTCAGACCACTTGCCCATGGGGAAAAAAGAACTAAGCTGTACACCAGATGTCATTTTTTTTATTGTCGGAAAACAGTAGCCAAAATCTACATGAAGGCGCCCTGCACCCTCCCACCCTGGCCCCCTGTCCTTTGTTCTCTCTCCTCTTCTTAGTTCAGTCTTTTTCTTGCCTTCAGAAAAGCTGAGGCTGGTGGCGCGAATGTGAACCACTGCAGCGAAGGAAGAAGGGGGTGGGGAATAATATATAGATAGACGCCGGAGAAAGAGAGAGACGGGAGAAGGGTCAAGGGGCCCAGCTGCTATCTTTTACCTGCTAATGCTAACGTGGGAGTGGGGTTTGTTTTACTGTGGATGCGCGAGATAAAATCAAAAGAGCCGGTTCCAAGGGGGAAAAAAGGATCCACGCCAAGGAGTGAGAGTGAGAGTGAGAGAGAGAGAGAGAGAGAGAGGAAGAGAGTTTTAGAGAGTTAGAGAGAGAAGATGGTGGGCTCGGGCGCAGGAGGCGATGGTAGGAGCAAAGAGGCGCTCGGGATGATGGCGCTTCACGAGGCTCTTAGGAACGTCTGCCTCAGCTCGGACTGGACTTACTCCGTCTTCTGGACCATCCGTCCTCGACCGTGCACACCCCTTCTCTCTACCTCTTCTACTCTTAACTCTCCATTGGTTTCCCTTCCTCTTCTAAAGTCTGTGACTGTGTTGTTGATTTCTGCAGGCGGTGCAGAGGAGGGAGCGGCTGCAAGGTGGGAGACGACAATGGCAGCTTGTGAGTTGTTTTCTGTGTCTATAACTCTTTCTTTGGCTGGAATTAGATTGAAGGATGGTGGAAATTTTTTGGAGTGGTGGTTTTGATTGGTTTGTTTGTTTGGGTGGCGATAGGATGCTGATGTGGGAGGATGGATTCTGCCGGTCGAGGGTGGCGGAGTGCTTGGAGGAGATCGACGGTGAGGATCCGGTCAGGAAGGCCTTCAGCAAGATGTCCATTCAGCTGTATAATTATGGAGAAGGGTGGGTACTGGGTAGGTGTTGTTAAATTTTACTTGAGGAGGAATAAATACTACCGGTGTTACAAATATTTCATTTTTTAGCTTTGCCGTTCTTTATTCCTTTTAAACTCTTTAATTGCTTTACAAATTGTTCATCTTTCAGAAATCCCTTTTGGATTAAGTGAGCACTAGATGGCCACTCTTAGTTTGTAGTTATTGTTGTGGAACAGATATATAGCGCTAGAAATTGGACCAGGTGTTAGTTGTTCTAGTTTTTCTCCTGTTCTTTTCTTTTCCTTTCTTTCATTCTTTTTTTTTTTTTGTCCGAACACCTCCTTTGCCTCTTTCAACTTGATTCTGAATGGGCGATTTGATTGATTGAAACAGATTGATGGGTAAGGTTGCCTCTGATAAGTGTCACAAATGGGTTTTCAAAGAACCTTCTGAATGCGAACCCAACATCAACAACTACTGGCAGAGCTCTTTTGATGCTGTATGTCCTAAAACTGTTTCTTTTGCTTTGCTTTTTTACCACCCACCTCGGAGAAAGAGAGAGAGAGAGAGAGAGAGAGAGAGATGATGAGGTGTTTCTGAGCAGCCCTGCAGTCATTGCATCACAGATCTGTACCAATAAAAGAGAGAGAATTTGATGCCTCCACAGTTCTTATCTTTTTCCTTAACCATCGTTATGAATAACAATAATAATGACCACAGATTCACAGTAGCTACAACTTTATTCCTGAATTTTCTATTCCATTTTCTGGGTAACTGCAGCTTCCTCCTGAATGGACTGATCAATTTGCATCCGGAATTCAGGTAAATCTCATTCTTCTTTCTCTAATATTTTCTCTCCCCCTTTTGATGTCTTCCTCTAATTACTTGAGTTGATTCTTTATTTATTTATTTATTTATTTTTTGGGCTGTCCTTTCGAACAGACTATAGCTGTGATTCAAGCTGGCCATGGCCTTCTACAGCTGGGTTCTTGTAAGATTGTGAGTCTTGTGTATTTCCTTTGTTTTGTCTTCTATGGAAGGATTCAACATGTTGCAAGAACTACGTCATCTTAACATGGTTGTCTCTGTTCGAATTTGCATACATGTCAGATACCCGAGGACTTGCATTTTGTGCTGAGAATGAGGCACATGTTTGAATCACTGGGATACCAGTCCGGCTTCTTCCTCTCCCAGCTCTTCTCCTCCTCCAGGAATACCTCACCTTCGTCGCCCACGCCACTCAAACAACCTCCCACTCGCCCTCCGCCTCCAATCTTCAACTGGAGCCACCCGCCGCTCCCTTCCACATCTCCGATCGCTCCCCCGGCTTTCCACCCTTCGCCCAGGATTGGGTTTCCAAACAACAAAGATGACACCCAGCTCTTCTTCCTCCCTCACTCCTCCGAGCCCGCCCCGATGGATGACATGATCGCCGACCACGAGTCCGACCTGAAATGGCCAAATGGGCTATCTTTCTTCACCGCTCTTACCGGAAGAGCCGACGAAGCAAAGCTTCTCTTCGGCGCTGAGGGACTGGGCAGCAAGCCACCAGCCCAACAACACCCGCTTACGATGACCGCGAAGAATCCGACTGCTGGTTCTCCTATGAACATCGCCGATGACATGAAGGCTGCTGCCGAAGCTTCCAACTTCCAGAGCCATGGAAACAGAGGTGAAACCGGTGCCACGCTCGGCGCTAGCAACACAGATGACTACTTGAGCTTGGAAAGCCACTCCAACAAAGCAAGGAAAATGGAGAACAACAAGTTCAAGAGGAGCTTCACATTGCCTGCAAGAATGACTTCATCTTTATCGTCGTCTTCTTTGGATCATCACCATGCAGCAGCACCTCAAGCCATGGAGTACCGGAGCTCCGAGTCAGGGATTTACTCAGACATCATGGAGACCTTCTTGGATTAATCCGAGAGGTGGAAGTGTGAGAGGAGGGTCTGACCTAGAGATGAACCTCATGCCCTCGTCTTCAAGTGCTTGTTGCATGTCAACCGTGACTTACGTTTAATCTCTCTGATATGACCTGCAGATTTCTCTGTGCAAGAGTTTGTATACCACCCTTCAGAATAATGCTAGCTGGACTCTAATGTTTGGACTGCACATATAACTAGATCTGCTGATGTGACAACGACTAATAAGTAATTAAGTACCATGTCTGTGGGGACGTACTGAGACGCATGATTTGGAATCCAGCAAGCAATTTTCCTTTTGGCATCCTAGTGGATGTCTAAAAGAAAGTACCATTTTTTCTTTTATTTTTAAGAAGAAAGGTGAGTGATAGCCACATGATATCTATAAAATGGAAGAAAATTTATCTCTATGCCTAGGTGCGCTTTGTGAGTTGGATGCGATTTAGTTTGTAGGTTCCTGCGAACTAAAGGATGCGCAAGGCCATGGGATGTGACCGTGGCTGCGCGGATCAGCTCTCCCTTGAGTGTTTGAGTTTTGATGGAAACTCTGAGGAGGAAATGCCTTGATGCCTTGTTGCGAGATATGTGAGATGTCCGGTTTGAATGCATGGCCAACCACCAAACTCGTATTGTATTTTATATGCATGAGTAAAAATATTGCAGCGGCGGTCTTCAAATGAATGTATACAGTGTGATTCTTCTCTGATGGCACGACTGCATCAGAAGAATTCAAAGAATTGAACAGCCTTATAATCATGATTAAATTACAAACTTCTTATTGAAAACCATTAGTCATGAAGGGCACATTACTCCACTGCTTCAGGTGCTCAGTTCATTACTCTGTTTCAGCTACAGTTGATACACCAGATACGCCACTGATACATCATCACAATTACTGACGTGGGCTGCTGCAAGAAGCTGGAGCCAAGCTGGAGCTGATGTGGACAAGAAGGAAGCCAACTAACAACTGAATTCTGTTAGTTGGTTAGGATAACTGAATTTAGTTGGTAGGTTTCCATCATCTGTGTACAGTAGCTGGCCCTGTTTATAAATAGAGAACCAATGCATGTAATGTTTTAACTTTTGGAGAAATGAAAGAAGAGTTCCTCCACTCATCATATTCCTTCTTCTTTTCAGAAATCCTTCTTCTTGATATACCTTCTTTCTCCTTCTATCTTCCCTATTTGGGAGTTCATTTTTGATATGGTATCAGAGCAAGTTTCAATGGCTAACGCTGCAGCTGACTCTTTTCACTCATCTTCTTCTCCAAGCATATCAGATGATCAATCAAGCCCGTACTTCTTGCACCATGGAGACAATCCAGGTACCATTTTAGTCTCACAAACACTCACTGGGTAAAATTACTCAAGCTGGTGCAGATTAATGAAAATGGCTTTAAGCGAAAAAAATAAAATAGCATTTGTTGATGGATCACTTTCTAGACCAAACCCATCCAATCCATTACTCTCGGTATGGATTCGATGTAATGACATGGTCACTTCATGGATCCTCAACTCAATCTCAAAGGAGCTAGCTGATAGTGTTTTATACATCAATTCGGCTAGAGAAATCTGGAATGATCTGCAGGAAAGGTTCTCACAGGGCAATGGACCCAGAATCTTTCAAATTCAAAAGTCCATTGCTTCTTTATCCCAAGATCAATCCAGTGTTAGCGCATACTTCACCAAACTTAAGGGTCTTTGGGAGGAGCTATGGAATTATAGACCAAATCCCATCTGTTCTTGTGGAGCAATGAAACAGTTAATAGAGTATCAAAACCAAGAATGCACGATGCAATTCCTAATGGGATTAAATGATAGTTACTCACAAATTCGGGGTCAAATTCTCTTAATAGACCCTCTTCCCTCCACTAACAAGGTATTCTCACTTGTACTACAAGAAGAAAAGCAAAGAGAGATCACATCTCCTGTTAATCCAAACATGAATATAGCAGCATTTTTGGGCAGAACAAATTATAACAACGCTCCATCAATTCTTGCCAAATATGGAGCTGGAGCAAATCAATTTCAAAGGAGGAAACGATCTGTGTGCAGTCATTGTGGGGTGACTGGACACACAAAAGAAAGATGCTACAAGTTACATGGATATCCTCGAGGGTATAAATCAAAGAACAAAGGATCTCAAATCACTGTGAATCAAGCATCATCTCAGACTGGATCAAAGCAGTTCACTAATGCTCCACAGCTTCCTTTCACAGTAGAACAATGTCAGCAATTACTAGCACTGATCAACCATTCATCTTCATCAGATGCTGGTCACAGTAATAGTTCCACAACTCCCCAAAATCCTGGATTTGCTTCACCAGTCTCATCATCTAATGCCTCTAAAGTAGAAACTTCAAGGCTCAACATGGCAGGTACATCCCCTCATTTTTTAGCTTCTGCTTCCGTTACATATACTAAACAATGGATAATCGACACTGGTGCAATGGATCACATGGTACATTCAACTTCTAAGCTAACAGCAATTACCTTTATAGTTTCCACATTTGTTAAGCTTCCAAATGGAGTCTCTGTTCTTGTAACACATACAGAAATTGTGAAGATTTCAAAGCACATCACTCTCACCAACGTTTTGGTTGTTTCTTCATTTTCTTTCAACTTGATTTCAGCCAGCTTTTTACTTAAACAGACGCCATGCTGTTTAATCCTCCTATTTGATTACCTGTTCATTCAGGACCTATGCTCCTGAATAACGATTGGTTTGGCTAAGGAGAAGGGTGGCTTGTACTACATAGTTCAAGATCATGAGTCAAACAAAAGTAAAGCTTGTAAACCATGTCCATGCAGTTTCTGCCCAATTGTGGCATTGCCGACTAGGACATCCATCTTCATCTAGGATGCAGCTTTTGCATGATTCCATCCCTGATGTAGCAAGCTTCAAATTACAACATTGTGTTGTTTGTCCATTGGCTAAACAACATAGGCTATCCTTTCTTGTTTCATTGAATAAAACCAGGTTCCCTTTTTTTGTTCACTGTGACGTGTGAGGGGCTTTTGCAATTCCATCATATGACGGCTCTCATTACTTCTTGACCATAGTTGATGATTTTAGTAGGTCAACTTGGGTCTTCTTAATGAACTCAAAGTCACAAACACAGTCCCTCATACAATCATTTTTTAACCTTGTAGAGAATCAGTTCGGTACCAATATCAAAGCTGTATGCACTGATAATGGTACTAAATTTAATCTTCAAGAATTTTTTGCTACAAAAGGAGTTATACACCAACACTCATGCGTCGAAACTCTCCAGCAAAATGGCGCAGTTGAGCAAAAACACCAGCACCTTCTTAACGTTGCAAGAGCATTAAGATTTCAATCGAATGTCCCTCTTAAATTCTGGGGTGATTGTGTTTTGACAGCCACCTACCTTATTAATAGAATGCCATCTCCCTTGTTGTCAAATAAGTGTCCTTATGAAGTCCTGTTTTCATCAAAGCCTACGTATGATCATCTCAAAACTTTTGGGTGCTTATGTTATGTCTCTACCCTTACACGAAACAGAAGTAAATTCGATTCCCGTGCTGAATCTGCTGTTTTTCTTGGCTATCCTTACGGAATGAAAGATTATAAGGTGTACAATTTGCAATCCAAGTCCATTTCTGTCTCTCGGAATGTTGTCTTCCATGAGCATATTTTCTCATTCAAGCAACTTCCTTCCTTAACTTCCGAATACACAGATTACCATTGTGTAATTCCGAATGCTGTCCCTGATGTGTACTCCTCTTCAGATTCCCAGTTACACACTCCTACTTCATCCATTCCATCTAATCACAATTTTCCTCTTCAATATCTTTCAGAACCTCCTCCACATTCAATAGAACCTCCCTTAAATTCACAATCTATATCTGAGCCAACTGTTCAGCCTGTTAGAAGGTCAACTAGGATCAGAAGACGACCTCTTTATCTGGAACAATATTATTGTCAACTAGCCACCAATCCCTCTGCTCCCCAATCAAAATCCATGGTGACTGGTACTGAGTGTGACATCACCCTCTTCCTTGACTACAGTAAGCTCTCTCCATCACATAAATCCTTCAATTTCGCTGTTAGCAATGAAGTTGAACCCACCTCATACAAACAAGCTATTCAGTGTCCTGAATGAAGGAAAGCAATGGCAAAAGAGATAGCTGCTCTTAAAGAGAATAATACTTGGACTGTTACGGATCTACCACACGACAAGGAAGCCATTGATTGCAAATGGTGCTACAAAATAAAATTCAATTCTGATGGCACTGTGGAATGTAAGAAAGCTCATTTAGTTGCTAAGGGATACACTCAACGAGAAGGCTTCGATTACTTTGAAACGTTTTTACCAGTGGCAAAGTTGGCATCCATCAAAATTTTACTTGCAGTAGCAGCTGTGAACAAATGGCACCTCCATCAGCTAGATGTGAACAATGCCTTTCTTTATGGTGATCTAAATGAAGAGATCTACATGAAGATTCCTCCCGATTTTGCTAGTAAGGGAGAGTCCAAGGTCTGCAGACTAAATAAGTCCCTCTATGGTCTGAAACAAGCCTCCAGGCAATAGTTTTTCAAACTTTCTCAATTTCTGTTGGACACTAGGTTCATACAGTCTAAGGCAGATTATTCCCTCTTTACAAAGCAATCTGATTCATCATTCACAGCTCTCTTGGTATACGTTGACGATATCATATTGGCTAGTAATGATCTTGCTGCAATTGAAGATTTGAAGATTGTTATAGATCGAAGATTCAAAATTAAAGACTTGGGCAAGCTCAAGTATTTTTTGGGAATTGAAGTTGCAAGATCAAGTGAAGGTGTTTCCTTATGTCAATGTAAATTCACGCTTGACATACTGTCAGAAACTAGTTTTCTTGGTGCCAAACCAGCTAAATCTCCCATTGAGCAGAAATTGGTTAGAGATTCAAACTCACCTCTTGTTGATCCTAGTGTTTACAGACATCTTATTGGGAAGCTTTTGTATCTTACCATCACAAGGCCTGATCTCTCTTATTGTTTACAAGTCCTCAGCCAGTATATGGATAAACCACATCAGCCCCATCTTGATGCTGCTCACCGGGTGCTGAGGTACCTCAAAGGATCTCCTGGCCAAGGTTTATTTTTTTCGTCATCCTCTCAACTGAATATCTAAGCATATTCAGATTCTGATTGGGCTGGATGCCCAAAAACAAGACGGTCTCTCACGGGATATTGTGTGTGGTGCTTTTGCAAAAATGCTTTCGCAAAACTAATCTCCCAAGTGCAGGAGAATCGCATAAGCAGTAAAACTTGGGAGTCCGAGGTCGATTTCTCAGGGAGCGGTCTATGAATTATCAGTTTAATTTCAGATGTGATTTTAGATGGTTTACAAAAGTTTAGAAAAACTAATTAATAGATTAAGTTCGATAAAATGGAGATGGCTAGGGATCCGGAATCCCCCTTGACAATATTACTTTCAACAAATAAACTCGACGATTTCTCGATTAAGGATCAAATAAAATAGTTTTGATCATGGAATAAATCAATTGAATACATGAACTCAACTTTTAAGCATTCATCGTGCCGGTTATGTCTACGACAAATCAAATATCGAAGCAATTCATGCATCAATAAATATAAACCATAATAAATCTATCTAATAAATAATTATGAGAGAATCAGAACATATGATAATATGTAAATCAATTAAAACCAAAGTTCAGAGTCTACTTCATGAGAGCAATAAGTCAAGGGTTCTTCCATCACCCTTGACCAATGGAGTTAGCTAACCATTGACATGAATATCTCCCCTGTTCACTCCTTTTTTTTTGTTTTTTCTTTTTGGAAGCAGAGCCTCTCTTGTTTTTTGTGTGGGAACAAGAACAACGTCCTAGCCCGGCTCAACTCTATTTTTTTTTATTTTAATGATCGAGCTCCCCTCCCCCTCTCAGCCGACTACCTCTTATCCTCAACTCTCCCCCTCTATGGATCTTGGGAACGCGCTGGATCTTGGTTGCAAATCCGGAAGCTGAGACGTTTGTGGAAGGAGGAATGGCTGTTAACACGGAAGATTGCATGCGGATGGCTGAAATTCGGGAAGTGAATCACGAACGCTGTGGCTTGGAATCAATCCGGAATGTTGAGCCGGAATTCCTAGGATTCGGAAGCTAGAAATGCTGCGTCTGAATTCTTTCTTTGTGTTGCCCAAGGTGACAAGCCAAGAGGGGGGGGTGAATTGGTTTCTCTTAATTTTAACTATCTTACTTATGTTAATTGATGAGTTAGTGGAATTAAAACAAATCACAATACAAACAACAAGAAGTATAGTGGTTCGGTGCTCTCCTAAGCACCTACGTCCACTCCCCAAGCGACCCCTTGGAAATTCACTATAATCCCGCGGATTACAGTTGGATTGTTTTCCGGGCTCACAATCCAAAAACCTTTACACTTTGGTTTTTCGGGTTCACCAAAAACCTATGTTGGTTTTACGGGCTCACCAACGAACCTATGTTGGTTTTCCGGGCTCACCAACGAACCTTTACAATTGGTTTTACGGGTTCACCAATCAACCTACACCGTTGGTTTTGCGGGCTTACCAACTAACCTTTACAAGGAGTTTAATAAATGAAGTAAGAAGATTTAAGCTCCTAGATGAGCAAATATAACAATATAATCTACAAAGAAGAGTTTAGAGAATAGTTATCGCTTGATGTGACTTCTCTATTCTTTGTCAAGGATGCTTCACTCTTCAAGGGTGGATGGAGCTCTTAATAACTCTTGGAATCTGCTCAACCACTTTCTTTTGACTCTTGAATGAAGCACTTGGATGAAGAAGATTAGGGCACTTTGTCTTTCTTGTGTACTCTTTGATATTTTGCAAAAGCATGTTCTCTCTGATGAATAGTGCCACTTTAAATAGTTTCCTTCATCCATTGGACAAGCCCCAATGGTTAGAATTCAAAAACTAGCCGTTACTCACTGTTGGAAGGACAAAAAGTACTTCTGCAGAACTAGCCGTTATGCTTCTGCCCGTGCTTGGGTCGGCTCAACCTGTCCTTGGGTCGACCCAACTTTCACTTGGGTCGACTCAACCTTTCCTTGGGTCGACCCTCTCAGAACCACAGAAACTTGTAATTCAGCCTTCCTTCACTTGGGTCGACTCAACATTTCTTTGGGTCGACTCAAGGTTCAGTTGGGTCGACTCAACTTTCACTTGGGTCGACCCTCTCAGAGTTTCCAGAGAACCTATTCTGTCATGTATTCTGTTATTGCCTTTGGGTCGACCCTCTCAGTGTTTGGGTCGACTCAAGCTTGGGTCGACTCAACTTCCTCTTGGGTCGACCCTCTCCGTGTTTCCAGAGAACTATTTTCTTGAGGCTTGAGAGGCTTGAGGTTTGGGTCGACTCATGCTTTCCTCGGGTCGACCCAACTACTGTTCATCCGTGCCATTTTTGCAGAAGTGTGCCAGATGCTTTCTTGATGTGCTGGGGTCGACCCAATCAACCTTGGGGTCGACTCAAACCACACTTTGCTGCAACTCAAGGTTAGATTCATCCATATAAACAATGAAAAGCATCTTTATATAATTATACGAATATACTGAGAGTAACAGACTTATAAATGAAGTATCGAATTAACTTATAACATACTCTTGATTATTGCTTGTTAATCATCAAAATAACACTATCATCCTCAATCTTCCCCTTTTTGATGATTACAAAATATAGAGTATGAGCCTATTGATACTTATCTTAAATTCAGTTTTAAAAGGGCTCAAGTTGCTGAATTTCAGCTTTTCAAATATGAGAGTGAAGTCTCCCCCTATTTCATCCAAATGTTTCCAATTTGACTTTTTGAATTGCTCCCCCTTTCATTTATATTTCATTAAAGATGAAACTTCAAAAATTTGAGATAAAGCATGAGTTTCAGATTATGTATCGAGGTGTGAAAGGTATGTGCCAAATTCTGAAATTTAATAGAAATTTTAGATTTAATCATTTTCATTGTTACAAATTGCTCCCCCTTAAATGTATATGTTTTCCTATTATAATTTTCCACTTGTTTGACAACTTATTTCTCTTTCTTACACAACTTATTTGTCTTTCCTTACTTCTCCCCCTTTTTTTTATCATCAAATAGGTGCATGGGAATATACACAATAATTAACAAATATTTAAACTTCATTGATCAAAATAGGAATATTTTAGTACAATTAATGCCAAAAACAAAAACAAATACAATGTTCCTCAATCAAAGTTTAAAATACATGATCAACACAAAATACATATGAGAACTAGATACATATCCTAGGCTCTAAACAGAAATACTAATATCAGCCTAGGGAGTATCTAATGGCTGTGATCTAGTCCTCATCCTCCTAGTATAAGTGGCGAGGGGAGGTCGAGCCTGATTAGACTGAGTCTGGCGTGGAGCACGGTGAGCTGGATGACTCTGTGCCGAAATCTCTGACTCAGCAGCCTGTGGCACAGATGGTCCATGAGTCTCTCTCTCTCCGTAGAGCTCCTATCTGCTCTCTCAGATCACTGATCTCAGCAGACATGATATCTAGTCGGCTCGTCAGCTCATCAGTGATAGTCCTCGCCTGAGCTGACATAAGCTCAGTCATCCTACTCCAGAACTCATCTGTGTTTCCCGCAGGAACAGATGATGATGGTCCAGCCTCTGAAGGTGCAGTAGGATGATCCATATGCTCCTTCACTACTAGATCTCGCTCTGTAATGAGATCAAATCTCCCGCTCTTCGGAAATAGAATCCTATCAATGATGTTATGCAACAACCTCATCTCTGCAGAAAGAGAGCTCGCTATAACCTGCTCCGAGAAGTCGAAGTCTTCATTCTCAAGAATTAACTGCAGGGCTCTCAACTTGTTTTCTGGCTTTTCTGGAGTTGCTCCTTCGCAGGAGAGATGAAGCAACTCACTCAAACTCTCTTCGGAAACTCGAACCCTAACTCCTCGAACTTCCGATATGAGCCCTCCCATCCCAGTTTTGAGGAAGGCGTAGAACTTCCGGACTAGTCCCGGGTATATCACCACATCTAGGGAGCAGAGATACTTCCATCCTTGCCTTCGGATCCATTCCCCCAAACGGAACCCTTCTTGATCCAAGAACTCGGAATGGATCCTTCTCCCCATTGTAACCGGTCTCCTCGCAAACTTTGCAAGTTGTACTGAAGGGGAGGGAGGAGGAGGTGGCTCTACACGTGTCTCACCTTGTAGAGACACTGTAGATGGCTCCGTAGCTTCTCTTGTTGTTGCTTAAGCCATAGTACTTGAGCACAACAACTGCCAGCAGCTATATATTCAGCTTCAGCTGTTGACAGTGCCACTGAATTCTGCTTTTTGCTAAACCATGATACTAAGTTGTTTCCTAAGATTTGATATGTTCCACTAGTGCTCTTCCTATCTAATTTGCATCCAGTAAAATCAGCATCTGAGTATGCAAGCAAATCTAGACAGGAGTCTCTTGAGTACCATAATCCTATATTTGTAATTCCTCTTAAATATCTAAGGATTCTTTTAACAGCACTTAAATGTGACTCCTTAGGATCTGATTGGTATCTAGCACCTATTTCTACACTAAACACGATGTCTGGTCTACTAGCAGTAAGGTAGAGCAAGGATCCAATTAATCCTCTATAAAGCTTAATATTAATACTCTTTCCTTTCTCATCTTTGTCTAGCTTACTAGTAGGATTCATTGGAGTGCCTACTTCCTTATGATTTTCATTCCCAAACTTCTTTAGTATTTCCTTTGTATACTTAGTTTGATGAATGAAGATACCTTCTTTAGTTTGTTTGATTTGTAATCCTAGAAAGAAACTTAATTCTCCCATCAAACTCATTTCGAATTCTCCGTGCATTAAATCAGCAAATTCTTTGCAAAGAGTATCATTTGTGGCACCAAAGATTATGTCATCTACATATATTTGTACCACTAATAGATTTTCGTCCTTTCTTTTGAGAAACAGTGTTTTATCTACATTTTCTCTACTAAAGTCATTTTTTAGTAAAAATTTGCTTAATTGATCATACCAAGCCCTAGGTGCTTGTTTCAATCCATATAATGCCTTATGTAATCTAAACACATAATTTGGCAATTCATGACTCTCAAAACCAGGAGGTTGCTCTACATATACTTCTTCCTCTATAAAACATGCACTTTTTACATCCATTTGATACAATTTGAAATCCATGAAACATGCAAAAGCTAGAAGTAATCTAATAGCCTCTAATCTAGCTACAGGAGCAAATGTTTCATCAAAATCTATCCCTTCTTCTTGATTGTATCTCTTAGCTACAAGTCTAGCTTTATTTCTTATAACTAACCCATTTTCATCTAATTTATTTCTAAAGATCTATTTTGTTCCAATTACAGAGTTATGCTTTGGTCTTTCAGTTAATGTCCATACATTACTTCTTTTGAATTGATTTAATTCTTCTTACATGGCATTTATCCAATTGGTATCTTTTTCAGCTTCTTCATAAGTCTTAGGTTCTAACTGTGAAACAAAAGCAAGATAATCATTTAAATTTCTAAGAGAGGATCGAGTTCTTACCCCTTGAGATGGATCACCAATGATTAAGTCTTTAGGGTGTCCATATGCATACCTCCATTCCTTTGGCAAGTTTTGAGATTGTGGTGGCACGCAATCATCTCCCTTATCTTGAATTGGCACGTCATCAATATTCAACTTTTCAAAGTTAATAATTCCTGTATCATCATCAAGAATATTTTCTTGCCTAGCAGACTCACTATCAGACTCATCAAATATGATATTAACTGACTCTTTGACTACAAGAGTTCTTTTATTGAATACTCTGTATGCCCTACTAGATGTGGAGTATCCTAAGAAGATACCTTCATCTGACTTGGCATCAAATTTACTTAGATCCTCCTTGCCATTGTTTAAAATGAAACATCTACATCCAAATACTCTAAGATATTTAGCAGTTGGTTTCTTATTCTTCCAAAGTTCATAAGGAGTTTTTTTGGTTATTGGTCGTATTAAAACCCGATTTAGAATATGGCAAGCAGTGCTTATAGCTTCAGCCCAAAAGTACTTTGGAAGATTTGACTCGCACAACATCGTGCGTGCCATTTCTGCCAATGTCCTATTTTTCCTTTCAACAACCCCCTTTTGTTGAGGCGTTCTAGGTGCTGAAAATTGATGTGAGATACCATTTTTATTACAAAATTCTTCAAAGTGTTGATTTTCAAATTCATTACCATGATCACTTCGAATTGCTACTAAGGTGAGCTTCTTTTCATTTATGATATTATTATAAAGTTTCAAGAATTCTGAAAATGCTTCATTCTTATGTGCCAAAAATGAAACTCATGTATATCTTGAAAAGTCATCTACAATAACTAGTCCATACTTCTTCCCTCCTAGACTCGCAGTTCTAGTAGGTCCAAATAAATCCATGTGTATGAGTTCAAAAGGCCTAGTTGTTGATACTATATTCTTTGATTTGAAAGATGATTTAGTTTGTTTTCCTAATGAGCATGGTCCACAGATTTTGTCCTTTTCAAAAATCAATTCTGGCACATCTTTTATTAATTCCTTCTTGACTAGTTTTGATATTAATTCCATACTAGTATGTCCTAGTCTACGATGCCAAAGCCAACTTGTTTCATTTTTTTTTCTTCATTAGTAATTAAACATAATCCATTTTTCTTGCCTAAATCATGAAGATCTACCATGTAAATATTTCTTTGCCTTTGTCCTACTAGTACAATGCTATTATCTTTAGGATTTGTGATTATGCATACTGATGCTTCAAATGTGACTTTAAACCCTTTATCACAAAATTGACTTATGCTAAGTAGGTTATGTTTCAAACCCTTAACTAATAAGACATTTTCTATGAAAGTAGATGGAGTAATGAAAATTTTACCCTTTCCAATGATATACCCTTTTCCATTGTCTCCATAGGTTACTACTCCACCCTTCTTAGATTCCAAGGTGACAAATTGATCTACGTCACCGGTCATGTGTCTTGAACAGCCGCTATCTAGATACCATCGTTTTTCCACTTTATTAGCTGCAAGACACCCCTGCAATAAAGATCAAGAAAGAGCTTTAGGTACCCAAACTATGTTGGGTCCTTTAGGGTTAGTACTTGATGTTCCTTTTGGAACCCAAACTTTCTTGAATTTGAGCTTATGATTATTACTCAATTTGTTTTGACTGGACTTTCTATAGTTACATTCATATGCTTTATGTCCTAATTTATTGCAGCAATGACAAGTAATATTTTCATTTTTAGCTTTTACAAAAATGTTCTTAAAGTATTTTTGTTTCCTATTTGTTTTATATCCTAATCCAGCCTTATTATATACAGCTTTTTGACTATCAAGAATCATATTTAATTTGGTAGAACTAAGTGTAAACTTATCTACTAAGGATTTATATTTTTCAGCATCTTCTTTTTACTTGACATTTTCAGTAATTAGATTCTTGGTTTCATTTGTGAGTTTCCTACTTAATGTTTCATAGTTATGAGATAGTTTTACCTTATCTTTGATAAGAGATTGATTTTCTTCTTTTAGAACTTTATTTTTATTAATTAGTTTTTTATGTTCTTCCATGAGTTCTAAAAATGCATCATGTAATTCATCAACAGTAAAATCACATTCAAGTTCAGAATCTACCTCATCGTCATTGGCCATATGACATATTTGGGCCGTCTCTTGATGATCTTCCTCTTCCGAACTTGACTCCTCAATTTCACTCCATTCAGCCATGAAGTTCTTCTTTTTCAGTTTTCTTGCCATCCACTTTAATTCCGGGCAATCTATCTTATAATGCCCGGGCTTGTTATACTTATAACAAATAGGTGATTCTTTTTTCTTTTCTTTACCCTTTTCTTTGCTTGAGCTACCTTTGAAGAAGGGTTTCTTTTTATGAAATCTATTCTTACCTCTCATAAATTTTCTGAATTTTCTTCCAAGCATAGCCATTCCTTCTTCATCAAATTCATCATCATCATCTGAATCTTCCGACTCAGTTTGTTGTTTAGGGGTGGTAGACTTTAGGGCAATGATCTTTCTTCTCTTGACCTCATCTTCTGAATTTTGCCTCATGGTCAACTCATAGGTCATGAGTGATCCTAGAAGTTCCTCTAATTGCAGTGTGTTGAGGTCCTTAGCTTCCTGAATTGCAGTTACCTTGGCCTCTCAAACTCTTGGTAGAGACCTGAGAATTTTTTGCACCAATTCAGAGTTAGTATAAGACTTTCCTAAACTCTTAAGCCCATTTATAATTTCAATAAAACGAGTAAACATATCAGTTATGGACTCAGTGGATTCTATTTTAAACAATTCATACTTATGTACTAATATGTTTATTTTTGACTCCTTAACTTGATTAGTCCCTTCATGAGTGACCTCAAGTTTGTCCCAAATTTCTTTTGCAGAGATGCATGTAGATATTCTATTAAATTCACTTACATCTAATGAACAGTAAAGTACATTAATTGCTTTTGTATTTAATTGTGCTAATCTTCTATCACTTTCATTCCAATCCATTTTTGGTTTGGGTATGATAGTGCCCTCTATATTAAGTGTGGGTGTGTGAGGTCCTCTAGTAATAATGTACCATAATTCATAGTCTAAAGCTTGAATGAATATCCTCATCCTAGCTTTCCAATATGTGTAATTTGTGCCATTAAATAGAGGAGGTCTATTTATGGATTGCTCCTCACTCATAGAACATCCCACTTGGGTTGTCATGATCTTTAACTCTTGATTGTGAGATCAATAAGTACTATTGGAGCACCTTGCTCTGATACCACTTGTTACCCAAGGTGACAAGCCAAGAGGGGGGGTTGAATTGGTTTCTCTTAATTTTAACTATCTTACTTATGTTAATTGATGAGTTAGTGGAATTAAAACAAATCACAATACAAACAACAAGAAGTATAGTGGTTCGGTGCTCTCCTAAGCACCTACGTCCACTCCCCAAGCGACCCTTGGGAATTCACTATAATCCCGCGGATTACAGTTGGATTGTTTTCCGGACTCACAATCCAAAAATCTTTACACTTTGGTTTTCCGGGTTCACCAAAAACCTATGTTGGTTTTACGGGCTCACCAACGAACCTATGTTGGTTTTTCGGGCTCACCAACGAACCTTTACAATTGGTTTTACGGGTTCACCAATCAACCTACACCGTTGGTTTTGCGGGCTTACCAACTAACCTTTACAAGGAGTTTAATAAACGAAGTAAGAAGATTTAAGCTCCTAGATGAGCAAATATAACAATATAATCTATAAAAAAGAGTTTAGAGAATAGTTATCGCTTGATGTGACTTCTCTCTTCTTTGTCAAGGATGCTTCACTCTTCAAGGGTGGATGGAGCTCTTAATAACTCTTGGAATCTGCTCAACCACTTTCTTTTGACTCTTGAATGAAGCACTTGGATGAAGAAGATTAGGGCACTTTGTCTTTCTTGTGTACTCTTTGATATTTTGCAAAAGCATGTTCTCTCTGATGAATAATGCCACTTTAAATAGTTTCCTTCATCCATTGGACAAGCCCCAATGGTTAGAATTCAAAAACTAGACGTTACTCACAATTGGAAGGACAAAAAGTACTTCTGCAGACTAGCCATTATGCTTCTGCCCGTGCTTGGGTCGGCTCAACTTGTCCTTGGGTCGACCCAACTTTCACTTGAGTCGACTCAACCTTTCCTTGGGTCGACCCTCTCAGAACCACAGAAACTTGTAATTCAGCCTTCCTTCACTTGGGTCGACTCAACATTTCTTTGGGTCGACTCAAGGTTCAGTTGGGTCGACTCAACTTTCACTTGGGTCGGCCCTCTCAGGATTTCCAGAGAACCTATTCTGTCATGTATTCTGTCATTGCCTTTGGGTCGACCCTCTCAGTGTTTGGGTCGACTCAAGCTTGGGTCGACTCAACTTCCTCTTGGGTCGCCCCTCTTAGTGTTTCCAGAGAACTGTTTTCTTGAGGCTTGAGAGGCTTGAGGTTTGGGTCGACTCATGCTTTCCTTGGGTCGACCCAACTACTGTTCATCCGTGCCATTTTTGCAGAAGTGTGCCAGATGCTTTCTTGCTGTGCCGGGGTCGACCAATCAACCTTGGGGTCGACTCAAACCACACTTTGCTGCAACTCAAGGTTAGATTCATCCATATAAACAATGAGATGCATCTTTATATAATTATACGAATATACTGAGAGTAACAGACTTATAAATAAAGAATCGAATTAACTTATAACATAATCTTGATTGTTGCTTGTTAATCATCAAAATAACACTATCATCCTCACTTTGGCCACGGAAAGCTGGGAGGATGAGATCGCGGATGGTGCTGGAAGGCGCGTGAAATGGGTGGAAGAAGGGGATCTGGGACACGGAGGACGCTTCACGGACGGCTGGGATGCTTCACGGGAGGCTAGGATCGAATGAAGAAGAAGGTTGATGCGGAGTATCCAGACGCGGGAAGCTTGGATGCGGGTCCTGCTGAGGCCGCGGACTTGAACGGATGCATGAAGCTGGGGTTTGAATGATTGAAGGAATTTGGGATGCTCGGGAGAAGCAGAATGGGGCCCGAACAAGAGGCCGCTAATCCATTGCTATGAATGCGCTGGGACGCAGACGCGGAAGGAAATGAACGAATGCAGATCCGAAAGCATCGTGGACGGCTGGAATCGTGTAGGATCCTTTGACACGGAGATGGAATGGCTGAAGAACTGGCAGCGGGATGGATTGCGTGAGAAGCGTGGGATCCTGAGCTCTGAGAGGTGATCGCAGGATGCTGGAGATGCACGTGGGAGAAGAAGCTCGGACGCCGTGGAGGTGACTCGTTGATCACGGGATGATCGCTGATGTGGCCACTTTCTTCCCTTTTGGAACTTCTCGGTTTGATAAATCTAAGCCCTCGGATGTCCCATTGCACGTTGCCTTAGGATGGCTGCCATATATCCCTCGAGTGGAAGTGTGCTTGATGAATGGTAGGTTCGATCAGACCATGACGAGGTTGGGCGTATGTGGTCTGAGTTATGCATTTGTCTAGGCCCAATTTATACTAAATGCGCATTGTAACTTTGATTTATGATCACTTGCACCCAATCAAAAATATAATATTAAATTAGTGATAATATCATTATCTGTTGGCAATAATACTAATTTAAGTAGTATGTAGATCATACTTTTGTACTCTCATCATACCCCCCAACTAGCTTATTGCTAGTCTCTAGCAATCAACGAGCAAATAATAAAATGAGAGTGCAAAAGGGGTGGTTTAACCTATGACTTTTTATTAAAGCTAAAGACGTAAAACTAAAATATGTACCCACTTTCGTAGGAAATCACGATTGCACTTAGCATGTGCAACAAGCCGTTAAACCCCTAAGTTGCCCTAGTGGACGAGTGTTGTCTCGTGAGGGTTTGCAGAGATGTTACCCACAAACATCATGACATAAAAATGTGAAATAAATTCTAAGCTAATACACATGTAATTAATTAATATATATTTTCAAGCATGGAAACTATCAAAGCATGAAAAATATGAAAGTGTAGTGTGCATAAAATAGCATAACTTTCTTAAAGCACTAATACCTCCACCACAACATGGTACCACTTGAATTTTAGGTGCACTACTCAAGTTCACAAGTGTTTACTACAGTTTATTAGAGCCTGATTCATCAAATTTTCAGAATATCTCATGTTGTCTAAATTTGTCAAGAATGGTTCGCATATAAAGAAGAAGATATCAATCCCAACTAAACAACCTAGGTACACAGAGGTCCAATACAATGGAGTCAAACCAGCCATTACCACATGTCACTGAGTTCAGCCTGACCAACTCATTCATGCTTCTTTTTTTTTTTAATACATATGACGACTACAGCTGTCCAACCCCATTAGGCTCTAGTAAGGTCCATGTAGCGAGCTTTCAGTCAATGACCCCCGATCCAGTTGGCTCAAGACATTAGGTGAAACACCCCTCGGACTTAATTACTCAAACCAGACTACGCCACGAGGCTAGACTTATCATCATAAGGATTTTTTTTTTATAATAATTTTGCAAGAGAAGAGAAGGTAGACTGAACCATATTGATATTTTTATTATATACGTGACTGCATCGTGACTATAGGTCAACCAAGGTTGGATCGTAAGGTACTTAGGTGATCTAGTTAGGGTATTCAACCTCTATCTTTATGTGAAAACCAAATCGTGAACCTTATAGTACAGACAAGGATACTCGTATTTCTTTTACAGATACGGCTTAATAAAAATGCATTAAACAAATGTGAACTTCTAAGGTCTTCCTATAATCATTAAGTACATATGCGGGGATCTAATAATAGGTCTCTGATCAGTCATAGTATGCATGTGTTCCTTGCCTTAATAGTTGCACAAACTCAATATGAAAATACATGTGCATTTGCTTAGAAAAGAAAGTAATAGAATAAATCAAATGCAAAAACAAGTTTTTTTTTTTGGCAAAATATTTCCCTCCCACCAACTTAAACATTGCATTGTCCTCAACATAATAGATACAAGAAAACTATATATGAGAGACAGTAGAGAAAATAATATTGGAGAGAAGAGGAATACCTTGAGCTATTGATATCCAGAAAATAAGACCTACAAAACTAGAAAAAAATAATTCTAACTAATATACACATACCTTTGCCTTCATGCTCAGTCATAAGAAGGTTCCCCCAAGAAAAAGGAGTCCTCTTCATCTGCAAAATTCTTAAGAAAAGGTTTTAACCTGTGTCTATTTACCTTAAAAATTCTACCATCCCGTGGATTCTCAATCTCAACCGCCCCATGTGGAAAAACAGTTTTTATAATGTAAGGACCTGTCCATCTCGATCTCAACTTACTAGAAAACAGATGTAAGCGGGAATCATATAAAAGAACTTTTTGCAAAGGTTCAAAAGATTTTTTTAAAATTGATTTATCATGTAAGATCTTCATTCGTTCTTTGCAAATTTTAGCATTGTCATAAGCATCTCTGCGAATCTCATTAAGCTCATTCAATTGTAATTTTCTAGCTAGACCGGCATCATGTAAATTAAAATTTAATTTTCTAATTGCCCAATACGATTTATGTTCTATTTCTACAGGCAGATGACATGCTTTTCCACATACTAGCCGATAGGGAGACATGCCAAGAATGGTTTTGTATGCAGTACGATAAGCCCATAATGCATCTGATAGTTTCAAGGACCAATCCTTTCGTGATGGGTTCACCATTTTCTCTAAAATTCATTTAATCTCCCGATTGGTTAACTCTACTTGGCCACTAGTCAGTGGATGATATGGGGTAGCAACTCTATGAAAGTGAATCCTAGGTTCTTCGGTGTTAAGCATGCTGATTTTTTTTTTTAAAAACCATGGCTGAACCTGATCGGGTTGCCTACGTACCCCTTCATAAGGGGGATCAAGCCATATGTAGTTCTTTTTAAGTTTCAAAAATACAGCGGAAAAATCAAATCAAACAATTTAATTCATGCATGCTTACAAGATCAAATCTAGAAATCAGCACCTTAAGAACACATAAGATTATGCCGGAATCGTTTAAACAATTATGCTAAAACTTTCATGCATGATTAACTATCAGATCTGAAACTTAAGAACTCTATTCCAATTAATCTCCGAATATCCATCGAATGGATTCTGGAGATATCTCCGTGAGGAGCCCCAAAAGAGGGTAAAACCTCGGGAAATCGGACCTAAATCTTGACACCATAATAAATGATTAATGTTAGATTAATACCTTTTATGATGGATGAAAGTTGTGGATCTGATCCTTGACTTCGCAGCCACGCACACGAATGGCCTCTACGAGAAGTACATGCGAAGTTTCTGAAGAGATCCAATCCTGCGGAAGTGCTAGCTTGCGTAGAATTTCTTGAGGCTGAAATTTGATCTTCCCAACGCTATCAACTTTTGAACCGCCTTCTTGGAAGAACTTGGAGGAAAGGTTTGGAGGGATTGAAGAGGACTTAGATCTGATCTAAAGACTCTTATCAGGGACCCCTAACACTAATGGTGTGATGGACTTAGAGGAGGAAGAAGTCGGCTAGATTGAATGCAGAATTTTTTCATGCATGAACAAGGGTTCCTCTCTTTTCTTTTTCCTTTTTTTTCTTTTTTTTCTCTTTTTTTTCCTTGAATTCGACCACCAGCTGATGGAGGTCCTTTTAATGTTGCTATCCCCTCTAACTTCATGCCAACCATCCCATATTTGTGGAGGATTTTGTGGGGTTTTGAATTTTGAATTCAAAATTCAAGTTCATGTGCCATTATATGATGAAGCTTGATCTAATCTAAACCATTCATCATGTTGCCACTTCCCTCTTTCAATTTCGAAATTCTCATGCCCCCAATCAGATTAGAGGGTCACGTGGTGATTTTGTGGTGATTAAATTCGAAATTCAACCTTAATTAGAAGTGAGATAAAGATAAGGATGACATATGCCATGAAGAGAGAATTTGATCTTATTCAATTCTTTTCATGAATTTATCTCTCCATTTCGACCCATCTAATGATGAAAGAGGTCTCTGATGTTGCCAAGTATCCCATGGCACCATTAAATAAATTAAATTAATTTTTAATCATATTAAAAATGAATTTATGGCACCATGCATGGATAGTGGATTTCAAGATCCGAACAGTTTCAGATCAAACCCATTTAATTTAATTAAATCCTAACAATTAGAATGATCCAATTACCATGGATTGAACCTAATCCAATTAGGTCAATTCCTAATTAAGCACAAATTTAATCTAATTTAATTTGGTCAACCTAAGTCCTCTTGATTCAGACCTAATCCAATCAGATCAAAAATCCTGATTGAGCCCAGAATTGAATCTAATTCAATTTGGCTCATCCTTAGTCTAATTACTCAATTCAATTGAGTTCATTAGCAATCTAATTACTAATTAATCCTCCGATAATTACTTTAATTATTTTATAAGATAATTTTCCAATCAAATTAACCAAATTATCCCTGAATGATTCTTAATCATTCATCAGCCTTCTTGATCAATCAGGAATCTTCTATGCGTGTGACCTCATAGGTTCGAACCTAAGCTGGTAGTATAAGAACGACTTCTTACACTAATCGATGTGACCATCTAGCAATGGTACCCGACGTTCGGATAGGCCAAATATATGTGAAGCAAATATTCTGGAACCTTGAACTATGGTTACTGTATAATTCAATCCCTTTGACTCCTAATGCCAGGATGACTTAGAACTCACTGTCAACCCTATAATTAGTACATCCATTATGTGATTAACTTTAGATATCCCGTGACTCCTCGCTGGGAGTACCCTGGCCAAGGTTTTGCTAAATTAATCACAAGACATTATCTCCTGTTTCCAAGAGGGGTCAATTTCATCTCAACTCACAACTGACTATGCAAGTATTTGACTGCACCCAGTGACCTTCCGTTACTGAATTAGAAATTCAGGTAGTCCGGTATCAAAGTACAATGAGTTGCTTGCTAGTCACAGGTTGTGATCTCAGGTCAGAGGGCCAAACTTATATCCATATCCACTCGGAACATCTCTTGACAGTAGAGCGTTTCGGAATTGGTCACGTTCAGTGAAATGTACTCCTACACTTCACCTGTGTGGCATACCAGTGTCTCTACACTCCTTGGTTAAGAGGACAACCAACGTATATGTCACACAACAACCTAATCTCGATAATACTGTCGTCCTAGTAAAAACATATCATTTGGTTGTGAACTAGTTTAAGGACTCGAAGATAAATCCTCCTTTATCATTAATAAGTCCTAAGGACTTCATCATATAAGAGTCCATTTGAAGATGTAAAATGATGAATAATGCCAAAAAATACTTTATTGATTTGTCAATTCATTTACAAAATTAAATCATCAACATGCTAACGTTTGACATTTATGATACAATTTCCAACACTCTATGGGTGACACCATACTTTTTCAATAAGATCTCGAAAGGCTCATTACAAAAGTGCTTTCCACCATCACTAATTATGACCTTAGGTATCCCAAATCGTGAAAAACTATTTTCTTTCAGAAATTTCAAAACAGGTTTGTGATCATTGGTTCTACAGGCGACAGCTTCTACCCATTTAGACACATACTCAACACCGACTAAAATGTACTCATATCCAAAAGACGGTGGGAATGGGCCCATGAAATCGATGCCCCATATGTCAAAAATTTCAATAGCAGTAATGGGCTGAAGAGGCATCATTTGCCTACGAGTTAGACCTCCAACACGTTGACATGGGTCACATGTCCTACAGAACTCGTGGGCATCTTTAAATAGTGTAGGCCAATAAAAACTACATTGCAACACCTTAGCTGCCATTTTCTTAGAGGCAAAGTGTCCACCACAAGCATCAGTGTGACAGAAAAAAAGTACGCTTTGTATATCATGATCCGGTATGCATCGTCTAAAAATTTGGTCATTGCAATATTTAAATAAATAGGGTTCATCATAGTAATAATTTCTCACTTCGCGCAAAAAAATTTTTCTATCTGTCGACCCCCAATGTTCCGGAATCTGGTTTGTAACAAAAAAATTTACAATATCAGCGTACCATGGTATATTCGAAAGTGCAAACAACTGCTCTTCGAAGAACGTGTCCTCTTAAGATGCTTGTAATGCAATTTTATATTGTGCCTCCAATTTTTGTGAATATTGTAGCATTTTCTGTGGACAGCTTGCTGAGCTACTAGATTGCCATGATAATCATCCGAGATTTTGAACATGTCCTAAAAACATAAGTAAAATCATTATGTAGTATGATCAATGCAACTATTACAAGTACCTAAAAAAATATTATGCAATAAATAATTATAAGGACAGATTGTATGATAGCAGATGAGTAGCCTCGTCTACATGCCGCCACGTCGGTATGCCCTTAATTGGACACATTCTCCTAATATACACCCCCAACAGACTGGCTACCTTTGGGGCATTAATATCACATAAAGTATTCCACTCATCAAGTACTGGAACAGAAAGCTTTTCTCCACCATTCTGGGCAATGAGCTTATCAATTCCTTTCCCAACTATCTTACCCCGCATGCGCTTTGATGATGAACTTGCTAAAATACTTAAATACTTTAGGCCATAAGACAAACCTGCTAATGATAGACAAAGAGAACGCAAAAAAAAAATACAAAACCACTGAAGTGCCATCATTTTACCAAGAGTATCTTAGCAATAACAAGATTCAGAAAGATGAGTTTTCTCATCCACGCTGTTGGCAATAATAGGTGGACTTGAAAGCTCGTGGGTTTGCTGGGTAGAAAAGGTGGGGAGCAGAGTAGGTTGGGCAGCCATCACAGGCACAAGTTCAGCATCTCCAGAAGAATTCAGTCCTTCATTATCAGATGGCAGATACTCTTCATCATCATCGCCATTGCTAATCTTGTTCGGTCCTTTATTACCATTCTGATTTGAACCAAACAATGCCTTGGACATACCCGGTATGCCAAGAGCCTCTAATCTCATTGAGTTCATTTCAATCCTTTTTTGCCTTTGCCTTTCGTATCCCGTCAGCTTCTGGGACAAGCACCCAGGCTTCACAAATTTTTTACCTACTTTGCGCATCTTTCATAATAAAAACCAGATAGATACATTACATTCAGCCATAAAGAAATATGGAGTAAAAAGTACATCACACTCTCCATAAAAAACAGAAGCATGTAAGATAAAAATGGATGATTTTTATTAACATATAAGACAGAAGCATGTAAGATAAAAATGGATGATTTTCATTAACATATAAAATAGAAGCATGTAAGATAAAAATGTTCAACTTTGCTATAGATAGATCATTAGAGAAATATATCATGGCTCTAAATCTACGAGTGTATCACTGTCACTATCAATGTCTTCTTCTTCATCGCTAGGCTCATCCATTACTTCATCGACACTCCCCCCGGCTTGATCTCGCCCACGGAACTGCAAAATGACCTCCTTTTGAATAATTTCAGCATCAATATCATATCTATGCAAATCCATTGTGGTTGGCTCTTCAATGTAAATTGGTTCAACATCATTGGTTTCATCTTGTTGGAATGCATGATTGAGAACAATGGTTTCTTCAACATCATTGGGTTCTAAATCACTCATCTGTGGCACATCCCATATACCTCGATGCTTGAATCTTTGGACAACTTTCCAATTGCCACGTCTCTCTGCAGTGTCATTAATATAGAATACTTGCTGCACTTGACTCGGTAGTACAAAAGCATCATCTTTGTACCACCGACTTCTTGTATCAATGCTAGTGCAATGCGCATCAATGCAGAAAGTTTTTTTACTTCCAGTGTTGAACCATTCGTATTGGAACAAAATGACTTGTTGTCCGAACATATATGTTAATTCCCAAACTTTGCACAAGTAACCGTAGAAGTCAATCGGTTTCCCTTCGTGGTCCCTTCAACAACTAACCCACTATTTTGGCTTTTAAGGCGGTTGTCACGTTCGATGGTATGGAATCGGACACCGTTACAAAAGCACCCCGAATATATGTTGACTATCGGACGAGGACCGTTGGCCAATGACCATAATTCATCAGTAGCTTCTGGTGATCGCTGGTTTCGAAGTTGAGTCATCTATAACAAAAAAGTGACATAATATGTTACTTCACTTTCAAATGCAAGGATAACGGTCCTACATGTTAATTAATTTTGCTTACGCGATCTTTGAACCACTTGGAAAATTCTTTACGTTGTCTGTTTGTGATGTCAACTTCACTCTCACCTTGTATGTAGTTCTTGTGTTCCCTATTCGACATTCCGTAACGTATAAGTAACATATAAGTCTAAAACAACTAAATATACAATAGCTGAACCTTAATAAGCAAGTTAAAACCCCGTGCCACGATCACCACCGTCATCATTTCTTTCTTCTCTGTTAAACACTATTTTGATTCCATCGAGGTACATTGAGCAAAATGTTATACTCTCTTTAGAAATATAAGCCTCAGCGATAGAACCTTCTGGGTGAGCTCGGTTGGCAACAAATCCTTTTAGAACTCCGAGTAACCTACGATAAATAATAGCTCAATGCTAATAGAAAAATTCTTACATGTACAATAATATATAAGATTACTATTCCTACTATACGGTTGCAAACAATTACCTTTCAATTGGATACTTCCATCGATATTGCACTGGCCCTCCAAGAATAGCCTCGCGAGGCAAGTGAATAGCTAGATGAACCATGACATCAAAGAAGGCAGGAGAGAAAATCTTCTCAAGCTTGCAAAGAATAAGAACAATTTGGTCCTCTAATTTTTTCTAAATGTACTTCCACTAGAGGCATCATAAGTTTGCATGCCATCCTTCCAAAGCTCTTTCAACTCATCAATTAATGGCCTCAAGTAAACATCTATTTCTTTACCGGGAGCCGTTTTTCCGGAAATAAGCAATGACAGCATACAAAATTGCTCTTTCATATACTTCCAAGGTGGAAGATTATAAAGCATCACGATAATGGGCCACATACTGTACGATGTGCTCATATTTCCAAAAGGATTGAAACCATCGGTGGCTAGCCCTAACCTCACATTCCGCGGATCCTTGGAAAACTCAGGATGTTGCCGATCAAAGTTCTTCCATTCCTCCCATCAGCCGGATGTCTTGATGTTTCGTCATCCACTCGCTTCTCCTTATGCCATCTCATATCTACAGCTATTTTCGGGGACAAAAATAAGCGCTTCAATCTCGGTGTCAGGGAAAAGTACCGCAAAATTTTATGAGGGATCTTCTTACCGTTACCATCATTCAGCTTATATCTAGGCTCATCACATATAGGGCATTTCTCCAGGTTCGCATTCTCCTTCCAAAAAAGAGCACAATCATATTTGCATGCATGAATTAGCACATATCCCAAACCCAAATCTCGTAAAAATTTCTTGACTTCATAAAGGGTCCATGGAACAGACTTATCACACTCCGGTAGAATTTCCTTGTATACCTTCATGTTCATGTCAAAAGAGGAATTGCTCCACTGGTTGTACACCTTAATATAAAGCATCTTAATAACGAATGATAATACTGTAAAAGTTTTGCAACCAGGATAAATGGGTCGTTGAGCATCATCGAACAACTTATCAAAATTCTGTACATCCTCCCTCCCCAAGTTATTAGGTAATTCGTCAATATCGTCATTCATAAAAGTGCCCATGTAAACATCTTCCAGCATATTAGACAATTCTTCCCTATCATCGATGCCATCCCCATCCATTCTATCCTCAACACCTCCACCATTGTCACAGTTAGCATTATTTGAAACACAAGATTGATGCACGTGAACTGATTCTCCATGTTGCACCCAAGTCTTGTAAGAAGGCGAGATTCCTGTCAACATCAAAAGAATCTTGACAACTTGAATGCTTTGTTTTTTGTCATTCATACACTCGACACAAGGATACCAAATATCATTTGCTGAGCCTAAATTTGCCACCGCAAATTCAATAAAGGACTTCACCCCTTCTCTATACTCTTTACTCTTCATTCTATTTTTTATTGTCATCCAACTCTTGTCCATTTTGACTGACCTACAAAGTACTTCATCAAGTTAGATTGATTAGTTTATAGATTTATTTTTGTATCCTGCAAAAAAAAGTTGCAGCAGAAAACCAGGGGCGGCCCAATACATTTGGAGACCTAAGACAAATTCAGTGAATGAGACATTTTCTTTTTTTATTATTATAATAATAATAAATTTTAATAAGTACAAAATAGTTAAAAAAATGATATGAAAATAGATAGCTATCAAGTATACTATTTCAACAAAGATGCATGAATCTAACAAAGATAGACAAGAAGCCTCTTCAGTTTAATATAATTCTTGAATAGGAGCATGAAAAAATATTTAGTTTAAAAGAAATCCCATCTCCCATCTTCCATCTCCCATCTCCCCTTCGATACCACAGCACGGCAACCATTCAACCCAAATAGAAAGGGGAAGAAAAAATTAAAAAAATCTCCACCCTCTAAGAAGTCCATCTCCAATCCCCCTATCTTTCTTCCCGATGGCCCAGCTGGATCGGAGTAATGTGAGGGAAGGAAAACCAAGACCAAAACCAAAAAAGTGAAGTCCATCTCCAAGCCCCCTATCTTTCTCCCCTCTGTTTCTCTCCACCCAAAACAAAACCACCGTCCCCAAATCCCTCCTCGCTCTCTCTCCCTGCCGGCCCAAGAAAAGGACCTCGCCCCAAATCTCCTCCCCGGTGGCTGCGGCGGCGGCGAAGGAGGAGAAGCCCTCCGCAGTGGCTGCGGCGGCGGCGAAGGAGGAGAAGCCCCCCGCGGTGGCTGCGGCAGCGACGAAGGAGGAGAAGCCCTCGTCGGTTTCTTCTTCTCTCGCCTCGCCTCCAAATTTTCCGACAACCCCCGAGGACCCCCGGCCACCGCTCCCTCTCTCTCTCCCTCTCCCTCCCGGCCTCTGCTAAATAAATGGGTTTCTTCTTCTCCCGGCTTGCCTCCAAATTTCCCGACGACCCCCGACGACCCCCGGCCACCTCTCCCTCTCCCTTTCCCTCTCGGCCTCTGTTTCTCTCCCAGCTTATCAATTCCTCTCCCGGCTGGCCTCCAAATTTCCCGACGACCCTCGGCCACCTCTCCCTCTCCCTCTCCCTCTCCCTCCCGGCCTCTGCTAAATAAATGGGTTTCTTCTTCTCCCGGCTCGCCTCCAAATTTCCCGACAACCCCCGACGACCCCTGGCCACCTCTCCCTCTCCCTCTCCCTCTCCCTCTCCCTCTCCCTCCCGGCCTCTGCTAAATTAAAATCCAGAGAACGTACCTTGGGACGCCGACGCCGAAGGGATGAGCGAACGAGAGAACGGGCGAACGGGCGATGCCAACGTGCAGGTAAAGGCGACGTGCGAGTGAAGGCAAGGAGCTATAGAGGAATAGGAAATTAGGTTTTTTTTTATTTGGTTTTCCTGCATGCATACTTTTCGCGACTAAATTTTTTTAATCACTAGAGATGAACCTTTAGAGACCAAAATTTAGTCGCAAAAATTTTACCTCCAGCCCGCGCAAAATACTGGACCCGCGCCAACTTGGTTTTGATTTTTCACGATCAAATATGCATTTAGTTGATGTAGAACAATCATTCAGTAACTAAAAAGGATGCGTGCAAATTTATTTCTAAGCGAATTTTCGATCCTGCCCGTAGGATGTCCAAGAATTCTATATATTTTTAAGCGAATTTCCGTTCCCGCCACGTCCTCAAGCCGCATATCCTGTCGATCCGTATATTTATTTGATAAGGAGTCAAGCATCGAGCTCGAGCTTTTAAAATTATATTATAATAATAAAAATAAAAAAGAATTTAAGTATGAAGAAAAGTTGTGGAATTGAGATTTAGCCGAAGAGACGAGGATATGCATGCCTAAGTGAATTAAGGTGTCAAACGGCACCGTTTGAAAATAAGCATTTTTTTGTTTTTTTGAACTTAGAAATTAGCATCTTACAGGGGCTAGCACAACATCGTTCGGTTTTACGGGAACCTTCCACTACCAAAAGTTTGGTCACTAAAAAACTCAAACTTTCTGCCCAATTTTTTCATCGAAAAAAGGCGCCATTCGTAAAAGTTTTTCTGGACTAAATTTTTTTTAGTCGTTGGAGGTGAACTTTAAGGACCAAAATTTAGTCGCCAAAAGTTTTACCTCCAGCCCGCGCGAAATATTGGACTCGTGCCAACTTGGTTTTGATTTTTCGTGACCAAATATGGATTTAGTCAGTGTAGGATAATTATTCCGTAACTAACAAGGATGTTGGTTGCAGATAGCCTTAGTTTCAGCGACCAAACTTTAGTCGCCAAACGTTTTACCTCCACCCCGCCAACTTGGTTTTGATTTGCCGCAACCAAATATGTATTTAGTCGGTGTAGGATAATTATTCCGTAACTAACAAGGATATTGATCGCAAATAGCCTTATTTTCAGCGACCAAACGTTAGTCGCCAAAAGTTTTACCTCCACCCCGCCAACTTGGTTTTGTTTTTCCGCAACCAAATATGCATTTCGTCGGTGTAGGACAATCATTTAGTAACTAACAAGGATGTTGGTCGCAAATAGCCTTATTTGCCGCGACCACGATTCATGTAGTCGCCGAAAGTGGTCGCTAAAAGTGAATTTTCTTGTAGTGTGTAAATGTCCTATTGTTTAAAGGTTTTATTTACATCTCATGCAAATAAATTTTGTTTAACTAATACATACATCTCATGCATACATTGTTTTAAACATATCTTAAACAAGTATAAACATTGTGATTACCACATGCATCTCATGTATATTTTCAGATCTGAAACTTTAAACCTATTATGCTATTCTCTGAATTTCATATCATGCATTACTTGATTTAAAATATTGTAATCTAATTGCAATTCTAAAATAATTTGCAAAATCATAGCAAATAAAAATCTGTATGCTGAAAATTTCAGCAACCTGAAATTTCAGCACGCAGAAAATCCAGCAAGCATAATTTCTTTAAAAATCAGATTAAAAATGTGGTAACCAATACTTAAGTCCTAATCATGCTCCCTATAACCATGGCTCTGATACCACTGCTGAGTTACGCCCTGTTCGATGCGACATTTGCAGCGGAATTCGAACGGAACGTCGTTCATTGTATGAATGCGCCTCGGATCGTAGAATTCAAAAAATTTTATGGATCCAAATCCAGAAGATCTTTGAACTCATTAGGGTGGAAAGATTAGGATCTGAGAAGGGTTGATTAAGATTTATAAAACTGAAACAAAAATCAGAAGTTTTAGATTTGAAGATCTCATCTTAAAAAATTCTGCAAGTGTAGAATACTGCAGCCTGATAATCTATTTTAGGTTCCTGTTTGAGCCGCACATGTGTCCGACCTCAATAGGTATCCACACGAGGATCTAATCATCTGAGATAAGGTCTTACCGGAGTGCTAGCTCCTTGCAAAGATCTCTCATGACTATCAAATAGATTGGAAGAAATCTGCAACATACTTTCTTGAAGAAGAACCCTTTCTTCTTTGATCTTACTCGCAACGGAGGAAAAGGAAGGAGGAACCTTTGCGAGTGGATCTTCCTTGCCTCGATGCCGTGGAAGAAGAGGATGTAGAGGACCCCCTTGCTGCCGTGGAGAATGAGGAAGAATGGGCTTGGGTGTGGAGGAAAGAACTCCTTCTTTCCTTGGGCGAATTGATCTCTTCCTAGGTTCTTCTTCTTTCTTTCTTTCCAACACTTGGAAGAAGATGAACTTGATCTCCCTTGCTGCCGTGGGAAGAAGAGGGGAAGCCTCTTGCTACCGTGGGAAGGAAGAAGAAAAGAGAAACGGAGGCGTGCAGATTCATAATATCTCCCTTGCTACCCTTTTATAGATTTGGTTTAGGGCTTCTCCTAATCTTATTAGGGGTATGGGACTATAACCCACCCTTGGATTAATGCCAAGTGTCCAATTTTTGTGCTCATAGATGCGTGACATGTGTTCACTTAATCAATTGATTAATTTTCTAATCACATTAGGATTTCTAATCTCATTAGAAGAATTAATTGATTTGGGAGCATGCATTCTACGACGCCATGTGGACTTTAAGGTCCGCATAGTGTGAACATGACTTAAGTCATATTCATCCTACGACGACATGTGGTCTTTAAAATCCGCACAAATTTTGGTTTAATCAAATTGATCCAATCATGAACCCAAATCAATTTGGGTCGAACCCAATTTGATTTGGCTTATTAAATTAGCCCAATTGCAATCCAATTGCAATCAATTCCACTTAATTCTTCTTCCATTAACTCACTAACACTTAGTGGATTAATTTAATCACCAATCATATTGATAATTGACTTCAATTAAGATTCTAAATCATAATTATGATAGTGTGACTAATTAAATCCTCTATGTGTGTGACCCTGTAGGTTCTATTCTGACTGGTAGTGAGATATATTGAGAGCTCCATCTCAATATCACTGAAACTTCTTTCAGTGGACTGAAATGATTTCAGTTCTACTCTCAGGGTTCACTGATCATCAAGTGAATGTCTTCGAGTCTCACAATCCACTAGTGACACCTAGCAGTATGTGGTGGCAACCCAGCAGAATGGAATGTCTGAACCTCTAGGTGTAGTTAGCGTATGATACAGTCCCTCTATCATGGATCCTGATGTGACGGAGGTTATGGATATCTCGTCAAACCCCATCATCCGTCATATGTCAAATTTATACGACTTCCAGTTCGAGATATGGAAAACTCTTTTTCCAAAATATCTGGCTAGAAATTTATCGAATTCAATCTCATAAATCACATAGGATCACTCCTAATCTATCAAAGTCAATAAATCCCATCTAGATGCAACCCTATTCCAAAATGAACCTACTGTAGCCAATCCGTACTACAAGGATCCGAATGGCTAGGGCCCAAGTTCACATGCTCGTCAAACTACAGTAACCTCACAGTGAATAGCTGAGGCATCGCAGGTCAAAGGACCAGTCATACAACTACAGCATAAGTAGTCACTAACGAGTGGATGGACATACATGTAACTACTATCTTTGGTCACGCTCAGTACCTTGTTCTCTAACAAGTACTTGCATAATCACTCTAGTGTCTCTACACCGTGGACTCGAGACTCGTCCATCTGACTAAGTGATCTGTGCACTAATCTCAGCGGATTGATCACCGTCCCTCGTGATGGATCCATCGATCAGGAGCATTAAGAAATTAATTCCTAATGACACATGCCTCAAATTCTCAACTTCTTGAGAATATGTGTCATCATCTATTAATTTCTTGGATGATTCATGGACACATACAAACATGAATGAAAAACAAATTGCCCAATCTTATTTATTAATAAGTGTCAAATTACAAATTTATGCCCCGAATTATAAATATGCGTCAGCCACGTTGGCTTCTAGGGCATACTTCTAACACGTAGGAGGCTAAAGAGCGCTGCGGGATACTCGGACACGGGATCCGAGAAGCTTGGATGCAACTGGAACAGGCGAAAGAGCTGCTGGGAGGAAGAAGAACAGTGAACATCAAAAAACATTTCCGTGACACTATTCATATGAAGAGTATTTTTACGTAACAGTATTCATATGAACAGTTTCATCTCAAACACTGTTCATATGAATAGTGTTTTCAGCCATGAACAGGGATAAATGTCATTATTAAGAATTAGTTTCATAGTTGTTGGGAATAGGCGAAATGAACATGAAAACAATTTGATTGGGTCATCATTTCTATTGTCACTTGAACAATTTTTGATTTGATCTGTAAATTAATCTGTACTCTCATCTCTTATCACCCCTACTTTTTTTTTACAGTTTAGAGTTTTTGTGGTGACTTCTAAAAATAACAATTTTGATATGATGGATGTCATTATGGTGCTTCATTTTTTCTTTGAAATCCAAGACATGCAGAACCTCTTGTGCTTTTGACGTAGCCAAGCACACCCTCAGAAAACAATAACATTAGTTGTATCTTTTCTTGTTAATTAATTGGTCGATCATCCTTTGTCATTTATTCTTGGGACTTTTAACAATCTTATTTTCTTTAACTTCTCCACTGTTTTAATCCAGTATGTAGAAATATTTTGCCTCTATGCATGTCTTACACCAAATCTCTTAGGTTCTTCTCAATTTATCGATAAAGGATTCTTGAGCATTTTCTTCTAGGTTTTTCCCAAGTCGTCCATGCAACTTCAGCCATTATTAATGGGATTGGATGCTAAAAGGATCTTCCCTTTTGTGATGAAGTGAGAGCGGTGCAAAGAGAAGGGATCCATGGCTGAAATGTGCCTGATCGCAATTGGTTGAGATGAACTTCTGTCCATAACAATAGGGATGAATCATGATGATGCAGTGGAAAGATAGGGAGTGACCTAGGTTTTAGGTGGGTTTGGCCCGGAAGGACCTTCAATTACAACAAGGAACCAAAATAAAGAAATACATCTTTTTAAGAGTTATATGCATGAAAACTTCAGAAAATTAGATACAAAAGAGTGCTAAAAATGTGCACAGATGTGCACTTAACAGCTATGTTATAGCAATCTAAGCTTCAAAAATGTATTTTTATTTCCACCACTAAAGCGAAGTATATAGTCATTATGGAAGGTTGCAAAGAAATGTTGTGGTTGATAGGTTTTTTGTGGGAGTTGGACTTGGAGTTAGATGGGTATGTGGTCTATGGTAATAGTCAAAGTACTATTGATCTTAATAAGGTTGCAACCTATCATGCTAGAACCAAGCATATTGATGTTCACTATCATTGGATCAAAGTCTCTTGGAGAAACAATGGGTGAAAATTGTGAAGATCCCAATAGACCGCAATCTATGATATGATGATCAAGCCCCTTACAAAGGAGAAGCAAGAACTTTTTAGGGACTTGATGGGTATGGATACTTGGTGGGCATTGGCACTTGGGCATAGGATTCACTAACTAATGAGAACCTCGTCAAGGGCCTAGAAGGAGAGATTGTTGGGCTTACTAGTTTTGGGTTAGCCCCATGTGTAGTGGCCCACACCATACTAATAGGTGTTGGCATGGACCTTACTAACAAGACGTATTTTTTTAAGTGGTAGTTTACACAATATGAGATAGAATACAAGTTAAAAGGAAGAAGGGGGAAGAGGTGCGCCTCAGGAATTTCTACACAAAACAAGGCTCTTATACAAGGTTCTTCTTGAATTGAAGTTCAAGAAACAAGTGACGTGTAATGCTTCCAGAAAGTTGGGGTTTTCTCTTCGAGGGTGTGTGCACTAATTTTTTAAGTTAGAAATTACTTGATATCTTTCTTGCAGAGGTTCTCTTGTATCCATACATTTTCTTGTTGTTGTGGACCTATTGTACACCTCATCTCATTGATTAGCGGATTCCTGTTTGGTGCCCCGTAGTTTTTTCTTTTCTTTTGAAGAATTTTCCACATAAATTGTTCGTGTTTATATTCTCTTGGTTGTTTGATTTTGCTACTTTCATAAAGTTGTTGGCTGTCCTTGTGCATTGAACTTATGAATATTATCTATAGCTTGCCTAAGAAGAGAATGGAGCACTTCTACCATCCTCCTATAATAACCTTTAGTCAAATGAAAGCATTTCCACCGAAAGCTAACCTCTTTTAGAAGCCTCCACTGCCATATTTAAATCCTTTTAGTCCTTCACTCCTAAACCTCCTTCGTCCTATGCCAAACACACCGAACTCTCTAGTTAGCCCGGCGGTGTCCCCCATTTAAAACATCTCTTCCCCTTCATAAAAATCTCCTCCCTCTATTCTCTTTCTGACTCAAACCAGCAGCAAGAAGGCTGACATAAAGTAAGCATTGCTGTTAAGGACCTCGCTTTCCATTCCACCCACCTAGTTTCTTCTCCACCCTCTCAACAAGCACCTCCCAGTCCTCTTTACAGGCCTTCGGTAAATGAAAAGGGAATCCCAAGTAATTTAGAGGAAACTGCTCTACTCAGCATCCAAATAAAAATGGCATGAGAATGTTATGGTATGAGAATAAGTAATCCACTTTCCCAGCACCCTCGGTTCTCCCTTGTAACAATTCTCAAACATGATGACCATAACCATGTCACCTTTGTCTTGTGGTAATGGTGTGCTGGAATCTTATCCAGTTTCATATAAGTTTTGGAAGAATAGAACTTGTTCGCTGAGCTATCACCGCTGGGCTACCAAAATGGCATGGAGCGTAGTCTACAGAGTCTAGGTTTGCTTGGCTAGCAAATGTTATTTGACGGTCCAAGTGATAAGCTCACTCAGGCAATTCCAAACCAGAGGAAGAAATGGGAGAGGACCACTTGCCCCTCCGGAATCTAAGGAGTCCAACGACGCATCCAATTCTGAGCCGATCGAGAAATTTCTCCGCTCCAAGCCAACCAAGTCCTATTTGCGGAGCACTTGTCAGATTTCTCCCTACTCTTTGCCAAAGCAAAAAAAGGATGGAGGGCTGTGACGGCTCATCTTACTCTTCTGCTTAGCTTCAGGATGGGTTAACTTCCAAAATAAAAAATGTGAGAATATTCCTACTCCACTTTGCGTTGGAGTAAACCATCCCGGGATTGAATAGAATAGTTTGCTGGCATGAGGAGCCTCTGTAATGCGTGGGCAGCACCATAGAGATACCTACTATCAGAAGATGGATGACCATCAAATAATATAATCCATGAGCATATACCATGTATCACATGGTGCACATTATGTGATAACCATCTATCTCTTGATGGTGGTCACCGAGAACTACACAACATTTTTTGGTGCAGACTGCATGCTAGCTAGAGATTAAAAGGGTTTTTTTTTTTGTATAACGGCAGCTCATACACGAGTGTAGTTTTCTGTTTTCTGATTTTGTTGACCACATCCATACTTGTGTGTGAGTCGCTGTTGTATCAAAAAAAAAAAAAGAACCTAATACAATAGTTTGCTTGTACAGATTCTCTGTAGTGAGTGAGTAGTACCACAGAGATACCTACCATCAGAAGATGAACGACCATCAAATAATATGATCCACGAGCATATACCGTGTGAGGTGCACATTATGTAATGACTATCTATCTCTTGATGGTGGCCACTGAGAACTACACAATATTTTTGGTGCAGACTGCATGCTAGCTGGAGATTAAAAAGATTTTTTGTTTTGTATAACGGCAGCTCACACACAACGAGTGTAGTTTTCTATTTTTTGATTTTATTGACCGCATCCACACTTATTGTGTGTGCATCGCCGTTGTATCAAAAAAAAAAAAAAATCCTAAGGCAATAGTTTGCTTGTATAGATTCTCTGTAGTGAGCGGGCAGCACCACAGAGATACCTACCATCAAAAGATGGACAACCATCAAATAATATGATCCACGAGCATATATCGTGTGAGGTGCACATTATGTGATGACTGTCTATCTCTTGATGGTGGCCACTGAGAACTACACAATATTTTTGGTGCAGACTGCATGCTAGCTAGAGATTAAAAAGATTTTTTTTTTTTTTTTTTGGTATAACGGCGGCTTACACACAACGATTATAGTTTTTTATTATCTGATTTTGTTGACTACTTCCATACTTGTTGTGTGTGAGTTGATGTTGTATCCAAAGAAAAAAAGAAAAAAATTGGACCTAACGCAGCCTAAAGCCTAAAGAATTCAAAAAAGGATTTAAACCCCAAATATATGAAGCCCGTCCCAACTAATGTCATGCTTGCGAAGAAAGGTCAGAGCTCGTTGGAAGGCAACCCAGCCCAACTACCAACCCAACCCGGCCCAACCCGTTGAAGAGATGAATGAAGATAAACAACTTCTCAGCTCTACAGTCTCGTGGGTCTCTCACCGCCACTGCTATTCTTTACTCATGGCTCTGCATCTGCCGGTCCCGTCCGCTGAGACGCCAGGCCTCCTCCACTTGCGGAGCTCCTCCAAACCTCC
Organism: Phoenix dactylifera; assembly: GCF_051530095.1. Classification (NCBI taxonomy): domain Eukaryota; kingdom Viridiplantae; phylum Streptophyta; class Magnoliopsida; order Arecales; family Arecaceae; genus Phoenix; species Phoenix dactylifera. The sequence goes on along the minus strand of NC_143198.1, from coordinate 18,661,971 downwards.
ATCCAGACCGCAGCTTCCCCCTGCCGACGCCGTCCGTCCCTTCTCCCATGTCCTCCGCCTCCGCCGTCACCTCGGCCCCCGCCTGGTGGTCTCCGTCGGCAAGGAAGAGACCGAGCTGCGCGTCTCCAGTGGCAAGGAGCAGCGGGACGCGAGCCCGGAGGATTTGGAATGCGTTCAGCAGATCCAAAGGGTCTTTTGGTCTCGCTCGTCTTCACTGAATTTGGCCATTTGTAAATTTGGGTCTCAATTTCTTTCTTCTTTTTTCTCTGGCAGGTTTTGGAGATTCTCACGAAGAAAAGAGACATGCTCTTCGGTGAGGTAAGATTATCTCTATTTTGCTTTGATGATTCTTTGATTTTACTATTCTGAATCTCCGGCATGAAGTCATTGTAAGTGAAAAATTGGGATTCTTTTGCCTTTTCACTATAGTCTGCCTATTGATATTCCATGGATGATGATGATGATGATGATGATGATGTGGGGAGTATGGTCGCTTTCAAAAGTGGAGCTGGCACACTGGACTACATGCCTAGGAACGTAGTGCCATGACCAAAATAAATAGGAAGAACAAATTCGAGATACAAACTGATCCAATCGGAGAGAAGACAAAATTTTCTATAATCTGCTCAACTTGAATCTCTCAGAATAAGATAACAAGAATAATATTAAGAATTTTCCGAAATGGGCTTTAAGACCATTACTTTTATTATGTTAATTAACTAACTGATCCTGAAAAAATTGCTCAACAAGGTATATCAGGCATAACAATTCCCCTCTTATGTGGACAAAGACACTGCATATGGAGGCATATTTGAGTTAAGGTAAAGATAACAAATAATTGGATGATTAAATAAATAATTGAACTAGAGGGGATTCAAACTCTTGACCTTCAGCAAACTTGAGTTTTGACACCATCTTAACTACCAGTTAATTCCAAAAAATTAAGTTGATAGGAAAAGTGTCAATAATATATCAACCTTAACACATTGAGGATGATGAAAGGTGTTACATAGATCCTCTTTTTATACTAAGGTCCATCCTTATGGAATCTGAGTTGAATTCCTCTTCTACTTAGAAAACTATAATTCCTCTAAAATAAGATATCGATTTCTATATCAACTTTTTCTTCTATTGCATCTAGAACTACAAATGAATTGGATCCATCTATGACTTGACCCAATCCTGGCTCAATTAAATTTGATCCTATTCATATTCGAAGACCTATAAATTGGGTTAGGTTTATAATTGAACCTGATCCAACCAACGGCCCATATATCATCTAGATCTAACCTGAGACAACCAGAAATTGGTCCAACACGACCAAGACTTGATCTGGCCCAACCTGAAAATCCAAATCATATAAAATCCCTTCTCCTTACCCTAAATATCTTTTCTAATTTTATCAAATGAACATTGATTTTAAAACTCTCCCTGTTCATCTCAACAATGACATTTCTTTTCACCTATTTTCCTTAATTATATTTAAAAATTCATTATTTGTTTTGGTGGATTCTTATTTATATTATTCTTAGGTATATCGATATATGTTTTTAAAAATTGTAATTTGTGACTTTGTACCTTAAGAATGATCAACTTTTTGATGAAATTAAAAGTATTTCTTGAATTAAACATTTATATTTAAATTATTTTTTAGTTTCATTTAAAAATTTTAGTAATTTTATATTTAATTATTAATTATTATATTTTTAGCTATAAAAGAATAGTTGAGTGCTTGACCTAGGCTACAGATATGATCCAACTAGACCTGCTTGACCAGCTAATGGATAGGTCTGGCTCCAAAATCAAGACCCAACATGAAAGTGGGTCGGGTTGGAGGCAAGCATACCCCAGTTTGACCCAAACTATTCACACTCATAGTTGCATTGCTCAATTTCTCCCACGTTAGAAGATAGACTGGTTAAAGTCATATCTAAAAAAAAATTAGTTTGTTGAGCCCGTTAAGAGGTCCAAATATCGCACAAACCTCAGCTGGATACGGCAAACCTATTGGGGTTGAAGCGTCATTATACTCATTGAGAGCTTGATTTTAATGCCTAACATGCTGAAAATAGACACCATATGAGAAAGTATGACCTCTGAAAATTGTAGTAAGTGATCGAGTTTTGGATGCCATGGATCTTCTTCCAAAAAATCCTATCCAAACCTACCACATCCTTGATGTAGCCAAAGTGAGCCACATGTCCGGTGTCCTTCTGAATCCCAAAGACTCAATATTTCATTAATCAAGCAAGATCACAAAGGGTTTGATTTGGGAATGCTCAACATACTATTTGCTCACTTGGTTGCAAGGGATGAACCTCCCATCAATATATATAGACCCTAGGGGCCCCTCTAGAGTGACTCTGGAGTAGTTGGACATCAATTATTTTAACTTTTCTAGAGCTGTTCATGGCCATCCGAATTTCCATGTAATTAAATCTAGAAAACATTCCATACTCTAACTAGAAAATTTATATGATTCTTCACTTACTCTACTTACATGACTCTTTGTTTGCCATAACTACACATTTTTTTTGGCAAAACAAAGTGGGAAGTCCCACAAAAACGAAATTCTTAAATACGAAACACCTAGCATATCAGCCAAGTTTCATGAGTTGTCTTCGTTAGGTCGCTCTCCGGCATGCTTATCTGCTGGATGATTTCCGTCTTTGAACAATGACTTGCATGGAAAAGCGATAAGTATTGCTTGAACTGCACAATATCCATAAGAAGTGGATGGCTTGGTGTCAGACAAGCGGTACTGTGGCATCCATTAATCCAACCTATGACTATTGATGAGTCACCTTCCAACCGGATCCTGGAGCACTGTAGCCTTTCAATAGCTGCTGTTATCCCTTCCCAAGCCGCTCTAAATTCCACTTCATGCATAATAGATGCATAAAATTATCTTGTAACGGCCAAAGAACATTACCACAGCCGTCCCAAATAATAAAACCTGCACCAGCCTTCCCATCCTTCCATGATGCATCAAAGTTCACCTTCACAACTCCACAGGGTAGGGGATCCAAGAAACCAAATGGATTGAAGTAGGTGAGCTCATTGAGCTGTCGGTACCCCAGTGTCGTGGTTTACCCATTCCTGTGAACTGTTCATTGGCATGCAATACCTCAACAGCAAGTTGCCGAGTCAGAATGATTAGTTGTTCTGGCCTACTCCGTTTTCCTTGGAATTGTGGTTCATTTCTTTTTAACCACAGGATCAAGCCAGCATAACTCATCAGCATCCTCAACTCTATCTTCCTTCTATGATCCACTATGAATTCGACCAGGTTCTGCAGAGAGGTAAAATTAGGAATTGAGTCCTCAGTTCTGTCCAAACGATCTCAGCAAAGCTACACTGAACAAGGATATATTCAATGTCCTGGACAAAGGCATGGGTCATATTGACTGCTCTGTGATGGCAGAACACCCTTTCTGATTAATAGCTCCCTTCATGGAAGTCATCCCCACAGAAATTTCCACCAAAAACTTTTCACTCTAGGCATATCTATATGATTCCAAATCCAACTGATATTTGTAGTAAGGTGAGGCTGTAAGGTCCTCCTTATAATGTCGTAGACATCCTTTGCTTTCAGAGTGGATGAGCTTGTTGCTTTTAAACCAATCTATGATCATAATTGTGCTTGGGAATTAGGATAGACATTATCCTTTGAGCCAAGGTATCTAGAAATATATCATGTAGAAGATTCTGATTCCATGATCCACGAGTTGATTAACATTCCAAGCATCATAGCACAACGAAGAGTTGATGAATATTGGGAGTTGATTAATCGGTTTAGGAAACAACCACAGGTCTTGTAAGACTCTGGCCCCGTTTGGTAGAGCTGTTGGCAGTAGAGCTTTTGAAAATAGAGCTTTTTGAACTAGAGCTTTTATAAAAAGCTATTTGATGTTTGGTAATTATATTTCTAAAATATTGTAAAATTTTAATATGTGTTTGGTAAATAAATTGAGAAAGTACTTTTGGTTTGACAAAATGACCATAAAGGCATTGCATAGTATTATACAATAGAGCATAATGAAATAGAATATGTATTAATACATAAATATATAATATAGTATAATATTACTGTAATATAGTATAATATTATTATAATATAGTAATATAATATTGTATACTGTGGCATAATAATGTAACATAATTGGATAGTATATAATATAACATATCATTGTATAATGATATAATGTAATATAATATTATATTTATAATATAATACAATAATAGAGGTATAAAATATTATAATTATCATTATATATTAAATTTTATTAATCTAATATTCTTAGGAATTAATTTTTGGGTTTTTTGTTTCTTTTGTTGGGACTCCTGCAGATTTCTATAATATAAAGGGACATTTTCTATAATTATAATATTTTATTATAGATATTTTGATCCAAAAAGAAAAAAAATTATAAATCAAAACAGCTTTCTGACGTATGCTAAAAGTGCTTTTCCGAAGAAGCTCCATTTTAGAGCTTCAAGAAGCTATTTTAGCTTTCTGACAAACTAAAATAACTTTTCAATTTTTTTACCAAAACACCTCTATTCTATCCAAAAGTACTTTTGGAGGGTCAGATAGTGCTTTCTGGCCCACCAAAAGCTCTGCCAAATGGATCCTCTGACACCTTTTCCATTACCAACCTGCCATGTGAACTCTCCTATTATCCATTTGACAGCGACACATATTGCTTGCCAAATTGTGATGAATTCCCCTTTAGCTTATAAATATTTCAATATGCAAATTTATACTTTGCTATCAAAACTCTAGTCGATACTGATTTATCATTTAGGACCAATCGGCCCGCTGCTCTGCCCATCGTGCCTCTTCTAATATCGATTGTTGCAATCCCAGACTTCCTTTGCTCTTGGTAGTGCATACAGTATCCTAAGCAATTAAATGAATTTTCCTTTGATCCACTTCATAACCCCATAGGAAGGCCTTGAAAATCATCCTCATCTTGGACAGTATGAACAGAGGTGCAACACATTTGGACACGAGGAATATGGGGGTTCAAGATAATACCAAGTAGAGGAGTGTCACCCTACCAGGCATCTTGAATTTTGGTTTCATTATCTGTACCCGATCCATCATCTCTGTTTATTCTGAAAATTCTGTTCTTTTGCCTTCCCAATATTGTTGATTTATGAAAGAAGGATGCATTAGAATCACCTTCCTTCAACCATCTCACACGAGATTTTTGACACCATAACATTTCTTACATTCTAACAATTTTTGTCATATTCTCTCAGCTTCTCTAGCAACAAAGCATCGCAATGTGGAGTAAGACCCTGGCAATTGACATCCTCTTCTTGTAATGGCTTTATCTGTTGCTCCAAAATTTGAGCCTTATTGAATAAATTCCCAACTAACTCCTTGTTCCATTTTAATAAAGCATGTTTTACATTATTTAACATTTTTTGTCTCTCTGATTCCTAGTGATACTCTCTCTACGTTTTCATGCTGTTTGAACAATCTCTAGGATCCTCTCAGAAGAAAGTCTAAACTTCTCAAATCTGAATGAAAAAGGCATTCGAGCTCTTTTGACCTGGGTATTTACTGGTAATGAATTGTAATCTAAGCCTATTCGAGTGAGATGGATGACCTTTGATTTTGGGAGTAATCTAATCCATTTTGTGGAAGCCATGGCCCTATCTGATCTCTCGCAAACTCTTGCTTTCCCCTGCCAATAATTGCACCATGTGAACGAACATCTAGTGTAGCCAAGATCAACCAAGCCACTATCCCTGATAAAGTTTTGAAATTCTACGTTATCCCTATTTTCTTTGAGTGCCTTGCCTCCTCTCTTCTCTGAGCTGGAAACAATACATCAAAATCCCTTTCGATTATTGTTGGCAATGTGATTGGTGCATGAAAATGTACCTTGTAATACTATCGCTTTAGGCTAAATTGTTAACACTTAAGCATGATTTAGGCATTTTTATGATATTTTCTAATCTGAGCTTTACTTCACAAAGTGTCCAAGTTTTAATTGATTTTGGTGATTTTATTGTAGGAATGGAGTTAAGGAGATTGAATGTTCCATTGCAGTCCGAATGAAATGAAACTTGTTGGAGATAAAGTAGACATGTTGAGATTTCATATGCATCAAGAATCAGGTCAATTGGAGCTCTGGAGAGAAAGTTATGAGGTTGCAAAGTTAGGTTTTCCTAAACCGCCAGCCTAGGCCCTGACAAATTGGACCTTTGTATAGTATTTTGATGATGTCGGGAGCTACAGAAGTCCAATTGAGCTGATTCAAATTTTGTTGGAAACTAGACGTCTAGGGCTTTCCAATGACTATAAGAACTTGAAATTTGGAAATCGGATGCGATCTGGGGATCCTCCCAAACATTATGTTGATGTTGATGCTCGAGGATAAAGTCGGAAAAACGCATGCAAGTGTCTAAGCTGTGTTTTCTAGGGTTTTTAGTTCCTAAACCATATATATACTTGGGGGAGCTCGCCGTTCTGAGAAAGAAAAGGCGGCATTACAAAGAAATCCTAAAGAGGAACCATAAATTCATGGAGAGCTAATTCTTTGGTGAAGCTAGGGATGAACTCGCTTGGATGATGGTAGTTTCAGTTATATTTGATCTATATAATAGATTCTCATGTTGATACAATTCTTGTTTATCATCTCTCATCAATAGATCTTTTCTTGTGTTGGGATAATCTTGAACTGATTTCTTTCATAGATTTAGCCATGCCTTTTTCTATAGAATTGTTGAGGTGCTTAATTATGTCCAGATTTGATTGTTTATCTAGTTAGTGTGATTCTCTGCTGAAATATTGTCATTGGGTATATTTTTGTCTTTGAATCTGAGTCTAATAGGATAACAATCCTTGGTTTTAAAAGAGGAGAATGATTTTCTAGAATTAGTACTAAATATTTTGATTGCAATGCTATATCTTTCGATTAGAGAATCTAGTGCTATGATCTCAAATTGAGTTATCCAATGGATCAAATATGAATGGAATTACCTGATTCAAATGAGGGATTTCCGATGCTTTGCTTTCAGTAATTCTGATCACATCTTTTCACTACTATAATCTAATTGTCAATTTACTTTTAAATATTCACATCACGTTTTACTGTTTTGATATTTCTCCTTAGTTTTGTAGTTTCTTTTAGTGTTTCTATCTTCTTCCTGTGGAATCGACACCCCAATCCATACTGCGATAGCCGCGTTATTCCTTGGGCGTAATCACAATCCTATGGACAATGCGTTCAACATCATGTCTCAAACCATGTGGTGCTGTCTTCCATGAGTACTAGAATATATGACACTAAGGATCCAAGGTGGAGAGTCTGGGGAGCATGCGACACCAAATTCAGCTTGTGTATCAATGCTATAAAAATCAAAATAGTCACAATCCTTTTGCCAGAGAACAATTATTCCTCCTGACAATCCTTCCACCAGGATAGACAAACACTTCTACTATTTGCCAATGCTTTCTTGCACTTTACCAAGTGCATGATGACCCGAACTTCTAGTTCTAAATACAACATACATCAGGATCATTCTTACTAATCAAGCACTTTAGATTTTTCTGAAAGGTGGGCTTTCTTGTGCTTCTGTAATTCCACGATAGCAGAATCATGGTTTTGCTGGGTTTGAGTATGTACCTTAACGACTTCGATTGCCCTTCCTTCTTTGCTTCTAGTGCATTTGTCTTCCTCTTTCCATGCCTCGGGTTCATGGCGACCTGTAGTGTCACCTTCAAGCGTTTTAGAAGATAAGTGGAAAGACGAGTCTCCCTTACTTTTGGACAACATCATCCCTCGGCACAAAACAACCATAGCGTTGTGGGCATTTTTCGATTTGGGGCTAAGATTGCTGGGTGCATGAGGATTCATTGATGGAGGGGAACTTCTCTATCATTTGAGTTAGGGTCATAACCATAAAAGGCGGTTAATGCTAGTTGTTTAGTCTTCACCGTTGCTCGGTCTCTCTGAGCACCCTCCTCAAGGATAAGAACTTTAGTATCCGATTGTGGAGGGGAACTTGAAGCGACCGCATCATTACTTCTTTGTGGAGATTTCTTCCACTACTCCTTTTTCCCATCCGTAGCCGCGTGGCGAGCATTAGTGATCTCCATTAGTTGACAAAATTCCTTCATTCGCTCCTTCAAATCCTCCCCAAGAGCCACAAATGGTGATTCCCCACGAATGGAAATCTCTTCATTGTGGATAGTAGGGTGGACGCTTGCCTTACATTGATTGGCCCATTCCTTAACCGCCAGCCAATTATGAGTCCTATTTGTTTGGTTTGCCGCTTTTGGGATAGATGAGCTTGGACTGGTTCGAAAGTTAGAGCCATCTGATTGCAAAGAGCCGTTAGGATGAACTGGCTCCTTTCTTGTTCCTTGACCAATCAGAACACTGGTGGCCACCATCCATGGTCCATACAACCTCTTACCCTCTTGTCGAACCAGATCGACCTCCTTTCCACAATGTGTTGGTAGCAATCCTCAAGATGCCCAGTCCTATCTTAAAGGAAATAGAGTAATGGGATATATTCATATTGAAACTGTTGCCAAGACCTCCTTCCTTTCACAATAATGTCCACCCTAGGACGTAGAGGTTTAGAAATATCAATCGATATGGAGGCTTTTGTATAGCCACCACAAACCACATTTTTCATTTAGTTATCAATGAATAATGGCATTCCTGCGATCGTCGTTATTTTCAGAACCATCTTCCAATCCCACTGCTCCAATGATCGGGAGACATCTAGTTTGCAGCATGCCTAATATCTAAAGCAAACCGAAAGTTTGGCCTCCACCATTCTAGCGCCAAGACTTGGCTGGCCACTATTCACGGGCCATTCGATGACACCCAATCCCAGTCCTATGCTAGTGCAAACTAGAACAGAATGTGGCTGCCAGAGAGGGATGATCTTGAATTCATTTGAAATCTTCCATCTTATCTTCAAGTTTTGTTGAGTGAAATCTAATGATAAACCAGTACCAAGAAACTTTCCAATCAGTGACTTCAACCGCCATATGCATGCACCTTCATACTGGTCATATGAAGATACCAAAGCCTCCAAGAATCTCTGCTACAAGCATGCGATCTCTTCCTCTGAAACTATTTGACTCTCCATTTGTACCGACACCTACCCTAGGTTACCTAGGCCCAGGTCCTCTCTTGTTTCGGAAACGTGGCATCAAATTCCTTTCCACTGAAGCTACCATCATCTTGGTTGGTTGTTGCATCCTTCAATGAATTTGAATCCTCCATTGCTGGTGAATCACGATCCATCGCCAGCCATTTGCCTTTTGTGCCGTTAGGCTCCTCCATTGGGGGGAGGGGCGGAGTGGGTGCTTCAGTGTGTTCACAATGCTTCCATAACTACACTTTAAGGACTCTTATGAAAATATCTAGCTATGTGTATTACATGATAATGACAAAATAAACTAGACACATGTCAACCAACCATGTTAGCACAATAATTTGAGCAGATGCCTTCGGGTCATATCTTAGCATTCTTTCTATAATGATCTATAAGAAAAATTGTTTGAGTACACTTAATTAAAAAAAATGTATACTTGCCTTTCCGGTTAATGAAATATTTCTTAAGGACCAAAAATATCCAGGAAAGAAGTTAGAATATTTCCTAGACCTTGCATTGCCTTTTTTGCAGGATTTGGTGTTTTAATTTAGGCCAGGATAAAGCCTTTGAGTTCAGCTTTAGGTCTCCAACCTTGAGGCTACATCATGAATCCTTACTAGTCAATAGGTTGAGGGGAACTGGTATCTTTTAGTTAAACATCAGGATATCAGAAAAGCTGATTTAGACATGTTAGCTCACTTTTTTAACTTCATTTTAGTAGATTATTATATTTCTGGATGCTTGATACATGCTTAGGAAACTATATGACTAGCAAGAAAGTTAACACTCAATTTGTTAAATCATTGATTCACGTAATCTACTCCATAATAATTCGTCATGCTACTCCTATGAAGTGGTCATCTTGACTTCTTTGACCATTTTCTCTGTCAACTGTGCTGCCAATTAATTCTCTTTGCCTGGGTGTTTTACAGACAGATTCATATGCTCAGTGTTCCTTCTTTCACATTGTCAGATTAGGTTAACTATCATGATTGAGGATCCCAGAGACGCTGAACGTAAAAGATTGCTTGGCATTGAGGACCCTGATGGACTCACGAGGGATGATCTGGTTGCTGCTTTGGAAGACGTATGTGCTTCAGTTCTGTAAGATGCGTAACTTCAGATCCTGTAACTAGTAAATGAATTTGTATACATTCAATAATGGCCTTATTCTAGGGGCATTGATATGTATCTACTAATTGATTATTGAAGTGTATAGTTCTTCTGTTCAATATCATTATTTATCCCTTGTCTATTTGTTATCTTTTCATGTGCTGAACTGTTGCATGTGCATGGATTGTCATGTATAATTTGACATGATTTTACAAGAAGTTTTTTGTAGAGTTCTAGCAATGTTTGTTAGTTATAGCATTGTGTGTTATTGAAACTGTCCAATTTTTTGATGTTTGATGTATAAGCTAAGGATCTCTAAATCCCCTGATATTTAGTAAGCAGTTTAGAGGTAGTAGATCACATCCGATGTTCAGATCATAGATATGAAACCTCCATCATTCAATCTAGACTTGATCAGATCCGAGCGGAGAGCCACTCTACTAAATCCTAGTCCACCTATATATATGTGTGTGTGCGTGCATGCGTGCGTGTGTATGTGTATGTGTAAAAATCAGTTCTCTACCTTAGAATGGTTTCCTAACTTCTTTCGAGAAGGAGAAAGAAGTCTAGTTAGATATTATCCACTTGCAAATTAAGGATGAACTTCCATAACTAATAGGTGAAGCATAGGATCTTGTAGGTGCCGCATTTGATTCCATCTGTATGGCCAAAGTTGCCCTTTTCTTAAGAGTCCATTCTAATAAGAAAAGTGCTTTAGCAAAAACCCTCTCCGTGGGTCTTGTGGGTCATTTTAAATCTTCTATGCCACCTAATCTGGTTTTTGCAGCTGGATATAAGCACGTGGGGCACTAGAAAAATATATAGCTCTCTCAGAAGCATAGGCAATGTCTTAAACAAGGAATGTGGAACTTGTCCCAAATTGCCTGGTTCGGGTGTACCAAATTGTGCCGGTGGCGGACCACGGTAAACGACAGGTGGGAAAGGGGGAGAAGAAAAGAGAGAAAAGGAGAGAGAGGTGAGGAGAAAGGGAGAGGGAGAGGGAGGGAGGACTGTCGGAGGCCTCCGAAGGGCACCGGAGGGGCTCTGAAGGGAGGAGCCCGTGCTCCGTCCCTTCGGAGCCCCTCCGACGGCCCTCCCTCCCTCTCCCCTCCTTCCCTTCTCTCTCTTTTTCTCTCTCCCGTTCTCCCTCTCCTTTCTTGCCCTCCTTGCTTTGTCAGTATGAGCCTGGCATAGAACGGCACGGGGCATACCGAACTATGCTGTCGGCCGACCGATACCGACACGGCAAACCTTGGTCTTACAAGCTAAGCTTCTTGTCTTTTATGCTAAGGAATAGACTTTCTAACTAGTATTCTGGCAGAGGAGGTCATTGACAATGAGGTCAAGTTTAATCATGGAAAACATCATTGCCTGTCTTCTTTTTAGATGTAGAACAATATTAACATGTTATAGCCTCCCGACAAGGTAATAAACCTTCTTCATTGAGGGAATCCTTTAGCTGTGAAGATGTACTTTTCTCTAGATTTATATCAAACCAACAATATAACCTTATATTGAATGATGGGCTGGCCTTTGCAGCCCTTCACAGGAAATATGGTGATATAAGGCTTGAGTGCGGCTTTCTTGCCATTACTCCTATACCTGGGATTTCTTAAGGTTCTGTTATGGTCCCAGCGAACTCTCAACAGAGTTGATGATATGATGAGATGGCCATTATAGTCATACAAGGTTGTGGCTTTTGGAGAGAGGCTAACATATGCTTGATGTTGCATTGCAATATACACTGACAATGAAATAAAGAATTTTGCCAATCCATTGTGATCAAATTCATAATCTAATATTAACAACCACTTCAAGGATAAATTCACATATGGCATCACATATTTGCAGTACTAATAATGCTGATGTTTTTGTAGGTGAATGAAGGGAGAATTCCAGAGAATCGTGCTGCTCTCCGTTTGCTTGCTAAGGAGATGATGGAATGGCCAGATCTTGAGGTAATACTTGTATTTCTTATCTCGTAACAGTCTTTTGAAATTGCTAATCATTGATATGCAGAACTGTCAATGACTATTGAGGTTTCTTTTAGCATGGAAAGATCCTTACAATTCCCTTTTAATTAAGTATGGAAAAGATTGTACATTTGAAGGTAATAGCAAATTGTGCTGGTCTATTGGGTTAAATAAAAGGGTATACCCCTACACTATACCTTTGACCTGCCATGGTCTTTGAACTATTGGATTCAACCTACTTCATGGTGTTGTGCAAATTCACTGAGATGATTGATTTTGTCTTACAATATTAATTGATAGCAGGTCCATGTTATTTTAGTATGGACTTCTACAGTTACTAACAAGATTTGTCATACCGATTGGTACCATACAGTACTGGTATCGAACCGGTACACTGTACCATATTGTACTAACACTCGGTATACTAAATCTTATTGTATTGTATCGCATACCGATACTATAATAGGATGTACTACTATGGGATCCGGTACTTAGATGGCGAACCTTGGTTACTAAGCTCTTTTCTGTGGCAAGAAATATCTCATGGTATGTTTTCTTTTAAGGGAACCAACTACTTAATCTGTTAAGCCCAATGGTTCATTGCTAAAGCAAACTGAAACCACACCCTGGGTCATTGTTTCCGTTGGGTGGAGGTGCTTACTGCATGGATCTTGCTTGGGTAGCGGTTGACAAACTACGTGTGCCCTCTATGGGACCAAATTAGCAGAATAAAGTGTTTATGTTAAAATTGGAAACAAAACTACTACTCTTTCATCCTTATAATTTTCTACATATATATATTATGTTACCTTCAATTTTCACTTTAGTTCATCCATGTCTGAGCCATTAATTTACTTGTATGGTGCGAAATAACTTCAACCTGCTTGGGTGCTGCTTATCAAGTTGCTTTTTTCCTATCTAACAGGATTGGTTGGAGCCTTTTCAATTCTCATTTCTTTCTTCTTTTGTTTTGTTGGATAGGTCGAAGCACCGAAGAAAAGAAGTCCTACTAAATCTCCATATGCAAAAGCCACAGACACAGGTGTTGACCCAAAAGTAGCTGCCAAGAGGCTCAACATAGATTGGGATTCAGCTGCTGATATTGAACCTGGAGATGAGAATGATGAGATAGAAGTTCCCCCTGCTGTTGTAAGTACCAATACTCCATGTTCTTTCTGCTTTTAAGAGATTTACGTGCAGAGGTAAGAGTCTCGATTTTTAGTGCACCCACAATGGGTTGTACCGATTTCTGCAATCAATTTGTTTGCTTTACTCTGTTGCTATGAGCATGCAACCACTGTGATATGGCTGACTCAATTTGTTTTGTCCTCCCTACATCTTTCCTAGTCTTGGTTCACGTTTTCAGATATATAACATTGCTTAACTGCATGCAGGGATATAGTGCTCTTTACCTGGTAACAGCATTGCCACTTCTCATTGGACTGTCAGTTGTACTGATCCTATTCTACAATTCTCTCCAGTAGCAGTTTAGCAAACTTATATACCATTCTGTACTTTTCTTTTGAATTTGATATTCATTTGTAATTTTTGATGATTCAGCCAACCTTGTATGTTGTCGAGCCGTATAATTCGTTATCATTTTATTTGTTGTGTGGCCTTGTAATTATAAATATATTGGCCCACGTGCACAAGATCGCATTTTCGCTACTCAAGTTAATCTGTTCAAAATGCAATAGTTTTTCTCGAATTTGTATAGATGGTGCTTAGTTGCTATAAGAAGAACTCTTCTATTTTGATCAGTCTGTCCTCGAAAAGTTGTTGATGCTTGCTAAAATCTCTCCCTTGAACAACTTAGGCTAGTTTTGTTGGTGATGGAGATCATGTTAAGTTGCATGATAGCTATTATTAGTTGCTCACTTTGAGATGGGATCCAGCCCACATCCTAGTGACAGATATTACGACAGATTAATGGCCTCTACTTTTCTTCTTTTCATGATTCACTGAAGAGTTCTGCATGTGTTGGAAAGATCACTCGTTATTTCTTGCAGAAAATATGGTAGCTCATCCACAGGTAAAGCAGTGTAAACAGATGGTCCCTAGACGTGCGGCAGCTCGAATGGCTTTGCACATGTTAGTCAAATTTGGGTATAAAAAATTAATGCTATTATTGCTTCTAATCATCTCTATAGGTCTAGCATAAATGTCAACAGCAAAGAACCAATGGGGTTTTATACAATTGCGTGACACCGGGACAACTAATATGCCTTATATTATACAAGAATGCTTTAGTAACTCAAAAAATCACTCAGCTGGTATGTTGTACTCATTGCTCCCTTTGAATTTGCATTGTGAATGGGGCCACATTATTAAGCAAAATGAATGGTGGAAGATTTTGAGTAACTTTGTTGAGTGATTTTTCGAGTTACCATAGCATTGCTCTATAATATATGACTAGAAAAATGCTTTAATAACTCAAGCAGGAAACTAAAACAGTCACTCAGCTTGTATGTTGTATTCTGTACTAAAGAATGCAGCCCTGGTGCTATGCATGAATCATCATAGAGTGGAGGCATGAGTTATCCTTTTTATTTGTCCTTGGTCAACGTCTTGACAGCCAGAAAAGAACATGCACAACACTATACATGCTGATCGTGCTCGCCATCTTCTCCCAAAGTCAATATCTTCCTCTTCAAATACATCGAACTATTTATGGCTTCTCTTGCTCAATGCCTCTCGACATTCCATGCCTGCCTACGAGCAAAAGCATGCGATGGAAGGTTCTGAAGCCTACAAGGAAGAAGTGAACAGAGATATTGCGGTGGAGGAAGATGTTTGCTGTGAGGAAACCTCATTGTCCTGCCAGCTTTATGACTCCCATTTCCCACCGAACAAGGAGAAGCAAATTTCTGTGGATCCTGCATCAGTCAAGCAACCGGCAAAGGTGGGAGATCGCTTGTCACGGTCACCACCGACTCTGCCGCCACTCGGAAAACCCAAGTTCTTCAGTTTCAGCCTTCCAAGTTCAGCGCTCGCATCACCAGAGGCCGGTTCAGCTACGACGAAAAGCTCCAAGAAATGGAAAATTCCGGCACAGCACCAGCACTCCGCGGCACTATCCCGCTTGACTCTGCAGCAGGGAATGCCCCTTCGCAGGAGCAAGTCTTGCGGTGAGGGGAGATCTTGCGCGCCATCCGATGAGTACGACATTCCATCCAGAAGACCCAGCATGAAGCTGCCTGAAAATGGCATTCGTGTCCTCTATGACTGCACCGACGACGCCGGCAACTGTAAGGATTCTGAAGAGCCTGATCCTCGAGTAGAGGAAAACTTCAAATGTGGGGCCTTGTGCTTGTTCTTGCCAGGTTTCTCCAGGAAGAAACGAGTGCAAGCTAGCCAAGATGAGCAAGGAGACCAGGGAAGCGTCGTCTCAAGAGCAGTTTCTCTTGAAAAATTCGAGTGCGGGTCGTGGTCTTCTGCTGCCATTTTGGATGTTGATGAGGAGGAGGATGGAGCTGGTGAGTCCTACTTCGACTTGCCTCTGGAGCTGATAAGGAGCAGCGCTGACGATGCCGATTCGCCGGTGAAGACAGCTTTTGTTTTCGATAGGGATCGGAAGGGGGTCCTGAAAAAGAGCACGTCAAATTTGTCCCCAGGGAAGTCGCATGAAGCATCGAATCGTCACGTTAGATTTTCCACATCAACCCCTACCTCGTATCCAACATCTCCATCCTCTGCTTGCGTCACGCCACGTTTGCGGAAGGCAAGAGAGGAATTCAATGCATTTTTAGAAGCACAGAGCACGTAAAATTTTGTGCGTCTTTGATCTCAGAGCATCTGAGAATAACAGAATGTATCATCGTGCAGGTTTAATGTACAAGTGAATGCATCTCATTTCCAACCCTGAGTGTTTTTTTTTTTTTTGAATACCAGTTCCTGAATCTACTTTAATCGTTGATATAATTCGTGGAAACTTAATAATTGCTTGGGCATTGGGGTGTTTTCGAAGGCCAAAGGGCTCTGTTTACCGCCGTGTCTGCTAGCGAGCTACCAAAAGGGTGTCATTGAGGTAGTGCAGAAGGTGGCTTTGTTGGTGTTGGCAAACTCCTCGTAGGTCCCCTGTATCCGCTGGTTATTGGACGATATCCCTGATTGGGCGGATGCGTCTCCTACAAACTTGTGGAGGCATAGATCTATTTTTCGTGATTTATCTATTTTGGTGTCTGGTGATTTTGGTGATTGTAATCAATGGGATTTTTTTTTCTTTTACTTTGGCAACATAATAGGAACTGTTTCCCTTAATTTATGGGAGCCCTTCCTTCTCCCTCTTCTATAAGAGAAAAGAGAGCTATAGCCCTGCAATAAATAATAAAAAGGTGTGAGGGATTTCTACTGTGGATGTAGGCTTACTACAGCCTAACCACGTTATCTCTTGATCTCTACTTTTTCTCTCTTCCTCCTCCTCCTTTCCATTACAATCTTCTTTAGTTACCTTCATGGTATCAGAGCTTTGATATCACACCCATCCAGTATCATGGTCGATTCCAGCAGCAACACCAGATCGATTTCTAGCGATGTCACCATGAGTTCTGATTCGGCTTATGTTCTCCATCCTTCTGACAATCTCGGTATTTCTCTTGTCACTCAGAGTCTCATCGGAGACAACTATGCTACATGGTGCCGGGCCATGCGCATAGCCATCATGGCCAAAAACAAATTGGTTTCGTCAATGGAACCATCAGGAAGCCTGATTCATCCGATGCTAAAGCCTCATAGTGGAAGCAATACAACCGAATGGTATACTCCTGGATCCTGAATTCGGTGCATCCTGACATCGCCAATAGCGTGATGTATGCTGAGAAAGCCAGCAAGGTATGGAGTGAGCTCAACGACCGTTTCTTCCAACAAAATGCTCCTCGTATATTCCAACTCTCTCGGGCTATCGCTACTCATCAACAAGGTACTTCTCCCATTGCTACTTATTTTACAGGCCTAAAGGCATTATGAGATAAACTATCTTCTTATAGCACTATTCCATCTTGCACCTGCAGTTCCTCGAAGAAACTCACAACTATTCAACAGCAAGAAATGGTGATGCAATTTCTTATGAGCTTAAATGAAAGCAACAATGCCATATGTAGTCAGATCCTCTGATGGATCCTCTTCCCACTGTTAGTCGTGCATATTCCCTGTTACTTCAGGAGGAACGACACGGCAATTTGCATTTGGTTACTTCTTCTACTGATGCTGCTACACTTTGTTAGTCGTCCTCCTATTTACCTTATATTGTGATCATTGCAAGAGGACCAATCATATGATTGATCGATGTTTTCTTCTCCATGGATTTCTCACTAAAAACAATGGACATCGACAGCAAGGGAGGAACAAATTGTCTTCTTCCAATCAGTGTAGCCAACAAGCTTCTGCCTCTTTGGTCATACCACTAAAGGCCATGCTCATGGGGAGCCCTTCACTCCAGATCAGTATCGGCAGTTGATGGCCCTTCTCTCTACCATGGCTCCTACTACTTCATCTAGCCCAGCAGCCAATGTTTCTTATAATATCTCTTGTCTCTCTGCTTTGATTTCTTCATATTGGATTATTGATATAGGGGCTACACACCACATGGCTTGCTCCAAGTCCTCCTTTGTCACACTAACACCACAATCTACTATTGCTTCTTCTGTCACTTTACCAAATGGTCAGACTGCAAATATCTCTTTTACATGAACTGTTATTTTGCCTAATGGGCTTCGCCTGGATGATGTTCTTTATATCCCTTCCTTTAATCTAAATTTACTTTCTATTTCTCATCTCACACGTACTTTTCCTTGCCTTGCAATTTTTCATCTTGATCATTGTCATATTCAAGACCTTCAATCGAAGAGGACGATTGGAGTGGGTAGACTACATAGAGGACTTTATGTTCTAGATTTACCACTTGCACATCTTGCTTCTCCCACACCGCCCAGCACCTTCGACTATTGGCATTGGCGTCTCGGACACCCTTCTCTTCAGTGCCTACAGCTGATGGGGACATCAGCTAGGCCCCCATTTTATTTGCATATTTGTTTATTTTTATTCCTGGGTTTATTTGTGTTTAGGGTTTATTTGTGGTTTATTTTATTCTGGGCTTATTTGCATTTTTAGGGCTTACTTGTGGGTTTATTAGAATTTATTTCTGTGTAAGGGGATTTATGCAAATTCTGTACTTTGGCCCTATATAGGGACCTCTTTTCATGATTAGGGTTTAATGAAAGATTAACAATTTTCTTCCCCACGTTTCTTCTTCCTCTCTTTCTCCTTCTCTTCTCCTTCTTTTCTTCTTCTTCCTCCTTCTCTTCTCCCTCTTCTTCTGTTCCTGATTTAAAATTGCAACGTGAGTACATTGAAACCACTGAAGTCCACCTTCCCGGATTTGGTTCTACATCAACTTGGTATCAGAGCAAGGCTGGTTTTGCCCCCGCTGCCAAAGCCCCGATCCATCTCCCGGCTACTTCTTCCAAACCACAAAAAAAAAAAAGAAAAGAAAACTTTCTGTAGCCGAGAGAGGAGGAAGAACAGCAGCCCCTGTGCCGGATTCTCCCTGCCCATCGGCGCACTTGATCCGCCGCCACCATCAGTTGCCGCCGCTTCCCCCACCACCGGCAAACACTGTCAGCCGGTGTATGGCCGAGCGCCGACGGATTCCCGGATTCCTGTGGCCGCACGAATACTACGCCGTACGTCGACCACGGACACCGGAGCGCGTCGAAGGGCCACGTGTGACTCCCGCTGCCGGAAAGAGGAAGAGCGTCGCCGACCTATTTTCGACCTTGTCCCTCGGCACTGTCGACGCACCCGCCGACCACCGCGCACAAGGAAATTCCGGCCGCCACCACGACCAGCCGCCGCCGACAACGGAGCCACAGCTGCAGCCTCCGTCGCCGTTCCGTTCGGCCGCTCCGCAACCACCGCCGAAGCCACCGGAACGCCCTCCCGAATCGATCGGGAGGTTGAAGAAGAAGTTACGGTAACGGGTCGGTTCTAAACCCGTTACCCCAACCCGATAACCCGGGACTTCAAAAAAAAAAAAAAAAAAAAATCCCGTAGGATCACGTGACCTGCACGTGTTCCCAAAAAAAAAAAAAAAAACCTCTGTGACTCTGTCTCTGCCGAAGGAAACCCTAGGGGTTTCCGCCGCTTCCTTCGCCGCCGTCGCCGAGCTCAGCCTGCAGCGCCGCCTCCAGCCGCTCCGCCTTCGTCACCTCCACAGTCTCCGCCGTGCCGCCGAACCCCAACGAGTCCACTGCCGCCGTGCGACGCCTCCTTCGGGCGCCTCTTTCCCGCAGCCGACCGCCGACGATCGAAGCCGACCGTCACCGAGCCCCGACGACGCCCTCCCCGCCGAGCCGCACCACCTGCATACCCTTCGCCGCCTCCGTCCGCGCCGTCTCCTGCCACCGCCTCGCCGTCGCCGTCCCCGCCGCTTCCGCGACCGCTCGATTGCCACCACCGCTGCATCCTTCCCCGCGCCCGTGTGCTCCACCACTGCCGCCGTGCGCCGTTGGCCGCTGCCTACTCCGGACGGACCGCTTGTAGCGCCCATCGCCGAGCCTTCGTCCGAGCCGCTCCCATCCAGCCCTCATTCGCAATTAGGAACATCCAGGTTGCCAGCCGAGAGGTGGCATCAGGCCACATCTGAGCCCGACCGGCCTGGCCCAGTTGTCCTCGGCAGGCCGCCAGCCCAGGCCCGTGCACCGTGATTTGAGTGCGGCCCAAGGCCCTTGGCCGCAAGCCCTATTTCAGGCCCAAACCAGAGTGTTCTTCAGCCCATTTCGACAGCCCAGGAAGCTTTGTGCTGTAGATGCAGGTCCACAACTCCAACTAGCTCTGCCCGGCGCCAACTTCGTGTTCGAGACTCCACGAGCAGACGATTCTGGTCAACTGCATTCACCACAGGTAATAGGTTCTTCCTCCTTTGGGCTTGCTTATCTAAATATGTTCTAGTTCTCTTGCATGACAGCCCTATTTTGAAACTTATTTTCTTGTCAAACTGCAAAACCTAGAACATTTTCCACCACACCCGTCCTACCTACCAATTAAATCTAAATATTAAATTAGCACACCTTAGCGACAGGACATCATCAACATCCATAGATCAGATTACTTTCGGACTTTGAATGACTGTAAAACGTGTTTGCAACCTAACTTCTTATAGTGACTAATTTTCTACTTTAATTCTGAAATAACCAAAGTACAAATTAGTAACATTTAATTTTAAGTTACTTTTGTGAAAAGTTGCTGATTTCCGAATTCATAGTAGGTTGCATTAGTGGGTTGCATCAGTAGGTTGTCCTGCATCACATTTGGACAATTAGGGTTCATTAGTAGCATTGCATATCATATCACCAACTAGAGTAGTTCCTGTATGCCCACCCATAGTGGTAGAGAGTACCTCCTCACTGACTCTCAGACCCCTTTATCCACCATGGACCCCAGAGTTATACAAGATATTCTGGAACAATTAGCTGCAATACGAGCTGATCAAGATGAATTCAAACGTGAGATCCGTGCTCTAGTACAACACCCTAGGACTCCGGAACCATCAACCCCAATCGCAGCTTATCCCGAGTTTGGTTTGACCACACCACCTGCAGCTTTTCCCCATCCTCCTAGGAACCAACTTCCTCCTGATCACCAGCACGATCTTGATGAGCGACTACTCCGTACCGTACGAGTAGATGCCCCCACATTTGCTGGTCAATTAGAGCCGAGCGTGTACCTTGATTGGAGAGCAGCCATGGACAATTATTTTGAGTGGTACGATATGATTAAAGATAGAAAAGTACGGTTTGCCAAAATGAAGCTTATTGGGCAAGCTCACTGGTACTGGCATAACGTTGAACATCGGCGTGAGACTCAGAGGCTTCCACGCATCACCACTTGGGAGGATATGAAAGAAAAACTGAATGAGAAGTATCTGCCATTCTCTTACCGACAACGCCTTATGGATAGGTGGCAAAAACTAACTCAAGGAACTTCAACTGTTGCCGATTACATTGCACGATTTGAGGAGTTTCACATGAGGTGCGGTGTAATCGAAGAGGAGACTGTTACTCTTTCTAGGTTTCGAGCAGGACTCCGTGAGGAGATTCAGAAAGAATTGATCCTTCAAGAGATTACTACCCTTGGCCAGGCATACCAATTGGCTCAAGACATGGATAGTTTTTTACGAGTCCCTGTGGTGAGACGTACCGACTCTCGGTTCTTACCCCCAGGAGCCCGACCTAATCAAAGCCATCTCCCACAATCCAGACCACTCTCCAACCATCCTTCCCAGCCCGGTTCTAGCCAAACACCGACTAAGACGTTCCCGATGCCTGCTCAAAGTACATCAACTGATAAAAGAAAAGGCATATTAGGGTCCAACCCGCCCTTAAGAAACCAAATCCAGTATTTCAGGTGCCAAAAGTTTGGCCATATTGCGTCCCAATGTAATGCCAAGACCTATTTAATGACTGAACTGGAAGCAGGAACCCAGGATACTGAATGTGTCAAAGAAGTCTATAAACCAAACATCAAGGATTTTGTAGATGACTTTGGAGACGAAAAGACCGGATTAGAGTTTGTTCAAACTGAATACCAAAATGAGCCCACTGATAGGAATGACCAAAACCATAGGCTCCATGTGGTTAGGTGCACACTAGCCCAAACAAAGACCGAACAAGACTGGCGAAGAACCTCCCTATTTTATACACTTATTAAGATCAATGGTAAAACATGCAAAATCTTATTTGATAGCGGGAGTTGCATCAATGCCATTGCGTCTGTAGTTGTTTCTCGCCTTGGCCTGAAATCTACCCCTCATCCTAATCCATATAAAGTAGCCTGGGTAGATAAGACGTCCATTTCGGTATCGGAAAGATGCCTTGTCCCGATTCAATTCCTATCTTATAAAGACGAGATTTGGTGCGACTGCCTTCCGATGGACGTAGGTCAAGTCATTCTAGGAAGACCTTGGTTATACGATAGGGACGTCACACTTCATGGTCGGTCAAATTCGTGTAGCTTTGTATTCCAGGGTCGGAAAATTATACTGAATTCATTGCCTCCTAGAGAGCCCGGCCCTGAGAAGAAGGGTGCTACACCACAAAAAGATGAGTCACTTCACATCATTACTTCGAAAGAGGTAATGAAAGATATCGAAAGCCATTCACCTGTGTTCGTCCTTGTGGCTAGAGTTATCAATGTGGAGTCAAATGCCGAACATCCGGCCGCCGTAGTTCCTCTGTTGGAGGAGTTTCACTTTGTCTTCCCAACTGATCTTCCAGAGGCACTCCCTCCAATGCGTGATATCCAGCACGTAATTGATCTCATTCCTGGAGCGTCGCTGCCAAATCTCCCCCACCATAGACTCAATCCAAACGAGCACACTGAACTGAAACGCCAAGTTGACGAACTCGTCACTCGAGGGTATATTCGTGAGAGTCTGAGTCCCTGTGCTGTACCTGCACTCCTCACTCCCAAGAAAGATGGCTCTTGGAGGATGTGAGTCGATAGCCGTGCTATCAATAAAATCACGGATAAGTATCGTTTTCCCATTCCTAGGCTGGACGACCTTTTAGACTATATGTCTGGTGCTACAATTTTTTCCAAGATCGACCTAAAGAGTGGGTACCACCAGATTCGGATTCGCCCTGGGGATGAATGGAAAACTGCATTCAAAACCAAAGATGGACTCTACGAATGGTTAGTAATGCCTTTCGAATTAACAAATGCTCCAAGTACTTTTATGAGGGTGATGACACAGATCTTTCGACCTTTCTTGAACAAATTTGTCGTTGTATATTTTGATGACATCCTCATCTATAGTCAAACTCAAGAGCTCCATCTCTCACACCTAAGGCAGGTTTGTGAAGTCCTGCGGAAAGAAAGCTTCTTTGCAAACCCTAAGAAGTGTGCCTTCCTAACTGATCACGTCACTTTCTTAGGATTCATAGTGTCTTCCAAGGGTGTCTCTGCTGATCCAGAAAAAGTAAGCGCGATAGTCGATTGGCCTGAGCCCAAGACCTTAGCCGAAGTACGTAGTTTTCATGGTCTGGCTACTTTCTATCGTCGCTTTATTAGGAATTTTAGTTCAATAATGTCTCCCATCACAGATTGCATGAAGAAAGGAGACTTTATCTGGACTAAGTCGGCATCCCAAGCATTTAAAGATATTAAGCATAGGATGACCGAAGTACCTGTCTTGCGCCTCCCTGATTTCACTAAGGTATTCGAGGTCGCATGTGACGCCTCTGGCGTTGGCATAGGTGGTGTGTTAAGCCAAGAAGGTCACCCTGTCGCGTTCTTTAGCGAAAAGTTAAGTGACGGCAGGTTGCGTTATTCCACCTATGTTAAGGAATTCTATGCGGTAGTGCAAACTTTGCGACATTGGCGACACTATTTGCTACCGCAAGAATTTGTCCTGTATTCAGACCATGAGGCTTTAAAGTATCTCAATTCTCAAAAGAAACTAAACCTTCGACACGGCTGATGGATTGAGTTTCTACAAGCCTATACTTTTGTGCTGAAACATAAAGCTGGAGTTGAGAATAAGGCTGCTGATGCGCTCAGTCGACGGATCTTCCTCCTCTCCATGATGAGCACTGAAGTAATTGATTTTGAGAGGATCAGGGAACAATATACCACCTGTCCCGATTTTAGTAATGTATACCTGACCTTACGAGATGGAGTAGAGAGAGAGCACGATGATTTCTTTTTACAAGATGATTATCTCTTTCGCTCTGACCGATTGTGTATTCCTCGAACTTCTTTGAGAGATTTTCTAGTATGGGAAGTACACGCTGGAGGACTGTTTGGACATTTCGGAAGAGACAAAACCATTGAGATGGTGGAAAGACGTTTCTTCTGGCCGAGTCTCAAGAGAGACGTGGCCAAAATCGTCGCTCAGTGCCGCACATGTCAACTAGCCAAACAACGTAAACAGAACACTGGGCTTTACACTCCACTACCTGTTCCTGATTGTCCATGGCAAGATGTTAGCATGGATTTTGTGTTAGGGCTTCCACGTACCTCGACCAAACACGATTCCATTTTTGTAGTAGTGGACCGGTTCTCTAAAATGGCTCATTTTCTCCCATGTTCTAAGACTTCTGATGCTTCTAGGATTGTGAAACTCTATTTTGACGAAGTCGTTAGACTCCATGGTCTCCCTAAATCTATTGTGTCCGATAGGGATGTTAAATTTATGAGCTATTTTTGGAAAACTCTTTGGCACATGATGGGTACCAAATTAAAATTTTTCTCTGCCTATCATCCCCAAACTGATGGCCAGACCGAAGTTGTCAACCGAAGTCTAGGGAGTCTTCTCAGATGTCTGGTAGGTGAGCATACTAGGACTTGGGATCTCGTGTTACCAACTGCCGAGTTTGCATATAATAGTTCGGTCAATAGGACCTTAGGCATGAGTCCTTTTGAAGTGGTGAATGGCTATAAACCTAGGCAACCCATAGACTTGATTTCCATATCTCATCAACATAGAGTCTCTGAGTCTGCACAATCATTTGCTTCACACCTGCATTCATTGCATCAGGAGATCAGCAAACTTATTCACTCTAATAACTTAAAATATAAATCCCTTGCTGATTTGCACCGACGTTATAAAGAATTAAATGTAGGCGATTCAGTCATGGTAAGAATTAGACCTGAACGACTTCCTTCGGGAATGTTCAAAAAGTTGCAATCTCGTAGTGCGGGACCGTTCAAAGTCCTAAAGAAAATCAGTTCGAATGCGTATGTTGTAGATCTTGTGGAGTGATTGATTAAAACCCCATTTGATTTTGATGAGCTCAAAGCATTTGAGTATATCTTGTGATTACTAATGAATTCAATTGAGTGTTTCAGTGAAAATCCTGTCCAAGTGTCTCTAGACTTGGTTCATAGTATATTGGTTAAGTTAAGAAGTCTGCTGAACCAAAGTCTGAGACTCGAGTCGACTCCCGAGTATCACGAGTCGACTCCAAGCGTATCAAGTTCACTGGCACGAGCTCGAGTCGACTCCAGACTAGTACGAGTCGACTCCGACTGAGAACAGAAAGAAGAACAGAAAGCCTCATCTCAGAACCTGTCAACGAGTCGACTCCTGAAGTGCGCGAGTCGACTCCAATGTTCACCGAGTCGACTCCAGGGAAGTAAGAGTCGACTCCAAGCAGTCACAGGCAGAAAAGTCAGAGAGCAGTTTTCGGGTCTGAGATTCGAGTCGACTCCAGTGGAACGCGAGTCGACTCCGATGGTTGGCAGGTCGACTCCAAAGAAGGTAAGAGTCGACTCTCAGAGGAACACAAGGAAAAAGTCAGAGAACGATTTTCGGACTCTGAGATTCGAGTCGACTCCCGCAGTACACGAGTCGACTCCGAGACTGAGCGACCATCAACAGACAGAAGACCATGTTACTGCCTCTGAGATTCGAGTCGACTCACAGACAGCTCGAGTTGACTCCAAGACAAGCTACACGTCAAAAGGCAGAAGACCAACTTTCGGAAACTGAGAGCCGAGTCGACTCCAAGGAGGTTCGAGTCGACTCTAAGACTGGATGAGCCAAACGACAGAGAATCGAGAGTTCGGGCTCTGAGATTCGAGTCGACTCCCAGGACAGTCGAGTCGACTCGAGTGGACAAAATTCAAATTTGGATCCACGGACTTCAGTGGATGAGCCGACTCCAAAAATTGCTAGGTCAACTCCAGAAGTTGGCGAGTCGACTCCAGGTCAAGACGAGTCGACTCCCAGTCAAGACGGCAACTTTAATTCAAATTTGGAACAGTTGCCGAGTCGACTCCGGAAAAGCGTGAGTCGACTCCTGCTACAGCCGAGTCGACTCCTGATCGCGCGAGTTGACTCCAACCCACCAACGGTCATATTGTCAGGCTGCGCAGAGTGTGCAGAACGGCCAGAAAAAGCAGAGTAACGGCTAGTTTCCGTGGGGGTTGGCTTAAATAGCCACAGAGGACTGTAGCAAGGCAAATAACAACTATTCCACTCCAAGCATTCAAGCTTTCAAGCTCTGCAACGTGCTCTTCAATGAAAAAGGGGAAGATCAGCATTTACTGCAACCAACTACATCTTCCCAGCAATTACAGCCTCCTCCTCCTGCATTCAAGTCGACTACTCATTCGAGAGGAGATCGAAGTTCAAGAAGCCATTCCTCTACTTCAGCTTAAAAGCGTTTGAGGGCTTCTAAACTCCTCTTTTGATTATATTGTTTTACATCTGCTTTTGAGAAGCTTATTTTCTGTTTTCTTTCTACACACTTGTATTTACTTGGTTCAATCGGGGGATTGAATCAAGGGGATTGAGGTTGGTTGGTGAGCCGGTTTAAAACCAACGTGTGTAAGGGTTTGATTGTGAGCCCGGAAAAACAATCGGAGTTGGTTCTAGTCGGTGAGCCTGGGAAAACCGACCGAGTTCGTTGTGAGCTCGTAAAACAACAAGTTTGGTTGTGAGCTTGTAAAACAACCGGCTGTAATCCAAGGGGATTATAGTGAAATTCCCAAGTGAGACTTGGGGAGTGGACGTAGGAGCAAGGGTTAGCTCCGAACCACTATAAAACCTTGTGTTTGTGATTGATTGGTTCTTTTCTTCTTACTCTCACATCACTCACAGCACTTAGGATTAATTAAATAACTTGCAATAGTTTTTAATTAATCATCCATAACATTTTAAATATCTAAGTTAATTTTAAAACCCAATTCACCCCCCCCCTCTTGGGTTGTCTATCTGGGCAACAAGTGGTATCAGAGCCAAAAACTCTTCCACTCAAGAGTTAAAAGATCAAAATGACAACCCCATTTAGATCTTCTCACATTGAGGGTCAGTCCACCCAAAGACCCCCTTTCTTCAATGGATCTGACTACTCATACTGGAAGGCTAGGATGAGAATATTCATCCAAGCCCAAGACTATGAGATGTGGTCCATTGTAGTAAATGGGCCATACATCCCATCCATATATGTAGATGGTGTTAAGGTACCTAAACTAGAAATGGACTGGGATGAACATGACATGAGGAAGGCACAATTAAACTCTAAAGCTATGAATGTGTTTTATTGTGCCTTAGACCGTAATGAATTCAATAGGGTCTCTACTTGCAATTCTGCAAAAGAGATTTGGGACAGACTTGAAGTGACCCATGAGGGCACGAATCAAGTGAAAGAGTCCAAAATAAATATTTTGGTTCATAAATATGAACTATTTAAAATGGACTCTAACGAAACAATTACATGCATGTTCACTAGGTTTACTGATATTGTCAATGGCCTAAAAAGCCTTGGCAAGAACTATACTAACAGTGAACTTGTCAGGAAAATCCTTCGGTGTCTACCAAGGTCGTGGGAAGCTAAAGTGACGGCAATCCAAGAAGCTAAAGACTTGAACAAGCTTCCACTTGAAGAGCTCCTTGGATCCCTTATGACGCATGAGCTTACCATGAAACAACACAACGAGGAAGAGTCCTCCCATAAGAAAAAGGTAATAGCTTTAAAATCTACTTCTTCTAACAAGGACTTGTCTTGCAGCAGCAGCAGTGAAGAAGAAGAAGATGAGGAAGATGGTGGTGAGGCTCTTCTTGTGCACAAGTTCAAGAAATTCATCAACCACAAGAAGTCCTATCATCAAAGGAGAGGCCCCTCAAATTCCTACCGCAAGGACAAAGGTAAGGAAAGGGAAAGTGAGGGGATCGGGTGCTATGAGTGCAAAAAGCCGGGACACATCCGAGCTGAGTGTCCCTTACTAAAGAAGAGCAGCAAGTACAAGAAGAAGAAGAAAGCCCTTGTCACCACCCTATCGGACTCCGACGCATCATCTTCATCATCAGATGAAGAACAAGAAGAGAAGGCCAATTTTTGTTTCATGGCCAACGAAAATGAGGTAACTTCCGATACGCACTATGATTTTTCATTTGATGAACTTTATGATGCGTTTAACGAACTAATGATTGAATATAAGGATGTTAATGTTAAAAACAGGGAACTAAAAGTAACTAACCAAACTTATATCCGTAAGTATGATTCTTTAATTAAGGATAAAGATGCTATTACCAAAGAAAATCTAGAACTTAAGACAAGCAACCAACTCTTAATTAAGAAAACTAATACCTTAACTAAAGATAATGAAAAACTAACTAAGGAACTTTCAGAACTCAAAAACCATAAACAAGTCTTAAACAAGGATCTAACAAAAGAACTAAATGATCTAAAAGTCGAAAATCAAACATTAACTAAAGAACTTAACAAATACAAACCCTTAGTTGAAAAATTCACATATAGTTCTGAAAAGTTAAACATGATACTTAACAGTCAACGAGCCGTATTCAATAAAGCGGGTTTAGGGTATAAACCGAAAAATAAACAAAAACTTCTTAGTAACTTCTTTGTCAAAGCTGGAGAAAATAAAACTAAGAAAATGACCTGTTTTTGTTGTGGAAATATAGGACATAAGGCAAATGCATGTGACTATAGGAAAAGAAAAACTAAAAGAAAAATTAAACGGGTATGGGTTCCAAAAGGAACCAACTTGACTAACCATGAAGGACCCAAGAAAACTTGGGTACCTAAGATGACATAATTTGCTTGTGTAGGAGTGTCTTGCAGCCAAGGTCAACAAGAACTGCTGGTATTTGGATAGTGGCTGCTCAAGGCACATGACGGGTGGTAAAGACCAATTTTTCACCCTTGAAGCTAAGAAGGGAGGTGCTGTGACGTTTGGAGACAACAACCAAGGTCACATCATTGGTATTGGTAAAGTTCAAATCACCCCTTCTACTTTTATAGATAATGTTAGATATATTGATGGTCTTAAACATAACTTGTTAAGCATTAGTCAATTATGTGATAAAGGATATGATGTTATGTTTAAACCATCACTATGTATTATAACAAATCCTAATGATAATAGTTTAGTTTTTAAAGGGATTAGACGTGGAAATGTATATGTTGTAGACCTAGAAGATCTTGCAAAATATAACCAATGTCTAGTTGTAAATGAAACTAAAGATAATGATGCTAGTTGGTTATGGCACCGTAAGTTAGGTCATGCAAGCATGGACACAATAACTAAATTAGTTAAAAGAGACTCCGTGATAGGTTTGCCAAAATTAAAATTTGAAAAGAACAAAATATGTGAGGCATGTCAATTTGGCAAACAATCTAGGAACTCTTTTAAATCCATAAAATGTGTCTCTACCTCTAGGCCTCTAGAATTATTATACATGGACCTATTTGGTCCAACTAGAACAACAAGCCTAGGTGGAAATAAATATGGCCTAGTTATTGTAGATGATTACTCTAGGTACACATGGGTCATGTTCCTAGCGCATAAGGACCAAGCATTTTCTATGTTTAAGAAGTTCCATAAGGAAGTAACAAATGCTAGAGAGTCTTCAGTCATAGCCATTAGAAGTGACCATGGTACCGAATTCGAAAATCAATTATTTGATGAATTTTGTAGTAAAAAGGGGATAACCCATAATTTTTCTGCACCTAGGACACCACAACAAAATGGAGTTGTGGAAAGGAAAAATAGAACTCTAGAGGAAATGGCTAGAACGATGTTATGTGAAAGTAACCTCCCTAAGTACTTTTGGGGAGAAGCCATTAATACTTCCTGCCATATATTAAATAGAGTTTTATTAAGACCCATTATAAAGAAAACACCATATGAACTGTGGAAAAACAGAAAACCAAAAGTTAATTACTTTCATATTTTTGGATGTAGGTGTTTTGTCCATAATAATGGGAAAGATAATCTAGGAAAATTTGATCCTAAATCTGATGAAGGAATATTTTTAGGTTATTCTACAACTAGTAAAGCCTATAGAGTCTTTAATAAAAGAACCCTAGTTATAGAAAAATCTATACATGTTGTTTTTGATGACTCTAATGACATCTCATCTAGTAAGAAGGTTAATTGTGATGATGATATTGAAATACTTGAAGAAAAGATAGATGAGATGGGATTACAAAATGATAATCAAAAATTGATTGAAGAAGCATCATCAAGCCAAGAGCCTATTGTGGATCATGGGTTAACAAAAGCTTGGAGGTATGCTCACGGGCATCCTAAGGAACTCATTCTAGATGATCCATCTCAACCGGTTAGGACTAGAGCATCCCTTAGAAATTTGAATAACCATCTAGCTTTTGTTTCACACTTTGAGCCCAAACATATAGAAGAAGCCGAAAATGATGTAAATTGGATAAATGCAATGCAAGAAGAACTAAACCAATTTACTAGAAACAAAGTGTGGGATCTAGTAGAGAGGCCTTCTGAATATCCAATTATAGGTACAAAATGGATATATA
Organism: Phoenix dactylifera; assembly: GCF_051530095.1. Taxonomy (NCBI): domain Eukaryota; kingdom Viridiplantae; phylum Streptophyta; class Magnoliopsida; order Arecales; family Arecaceae; genus Phoenix; species Phoenix dactylifera. The sequence continues at coordinate 18,631,454 of NC_143198.1, read as the reverse complement.
AAAATAAGCTAGATGAAAATGGAATTGTTATAAGGAATAAGGCTAGACTAGTGGCAAAGGGTTATAATCAAGAAGAAGGCATAGATTTTGATGAAACCTTTGCTCCCGTAGCTAGACTTGAGGCTATTAGACTATTATTAGCATATGCATGCTCTAAGGATTTCAAACTATTTCAAATGGATGTAAAAAGTGCATTTTTAAATGGGTATATAAATGAGGAAGTGTATGTAGAACAACCTCCTGGTTTTGAAAATCATCAATACCCTAATCATATGTATAAACTGAACAAAGCACTTTATGGATTAAAATAAGCACCTAGAGCATGGTATGAGAGACTTAGTAAATTCCTATTAGAACATGAATTCTCTAGGGGAAATGTAGACACAACATTATTTTTGAAAAAGCAAAACAAAGATATGTTATTAGTACAGATTTATGTTGATGATATCATTTTCGGTGCTACTAACAATCGCCTCTGCGAAGAGTTTGCTGATTTGATGCAGAGTGAGTTTGAAATGAGCATGATGGGAGAGCTGAACTACTTCCTCGGGCTTCAAATCAAACAATCTGAAGGAGGCATCTTCATCAATCAAGCAAAATATGTCAAGGAGATGCTCAAGAAGTTTGATATGGAAGGAAACAAATCAATCAGCACCCCCATGAGCTCATCATGCAAATTAGATCAAGATGAATCAGGTAAATCTGTAGATCAAAAACTTTATAGAGGTATGATAGGATCTTTACTATATCTTACTGCAAGTAGACCTGATATTATGTTTAGTGTGTGCATGTGTGCTAGATATCAGGCTAATCCTAAAGAATCACACCTAGCTGCAGTTAAGAGAATATTTAAATACTTAATAGGAACTAAGAACATAGGGCTATGGTACTCTAAAGAATCTAGCCTAAACTTAATAGGGTACACAGATTCAGACTTCGCTGGATGTAAGCTTGATAGAAAAAGTACCAGCGGGTCGTGTCAGTTTCTAGGAGAAAATCTAATCTCATGGTTTAGCAAGAAACAAAACTCGGTTGCATTATCCACTGCAGAAGCTGAATATGTGGCAGCCGGGAGTTGTTGTGCTCAAATCTTGTGGATTAAACAACAATTAGAAGATTATGGCATTAAACAAGATAAAATCCCCATTAATTGTGATAATACAAGTGCCATAAATCTAACTAAAAATCCAATTCAACATTCAAGAACTAAACACATTGAGATAAGGCATCACTTCATAAGAGATCATCTATTGAATGGTGATGTGTCACTCCAATTTGTTTGTACTGATAATCAATTAGCAGATATTTTTACAAAACCCCTAAGTGAAGAGAGGTTTAGTGTGCTTAGGAGGGGATTAGGAGTGATTGATCTATCCTAGTGGGAGTTTCCACTAGATTAATTGATTTTGATGATTAGAATGTGGTTAAAATAGAGTTTCTATTCAATGATCATCAAATCAGATCCCAATTAGGTGATTTTTCCTCATTTGGCACGGTTATAGCATGATTTTTAGGTGCGTGCCAAGGTTAGAGACGACTCGAGTAAGTTTCAGAGCCGGCTCCTAAGGGGGAGTCGACTCGCGCATTTGCGGGAGTCGACTCGCAAAGATAGCAGCTGAGGGGGAGTCGACTCGCATATTGTCGGGAGTCGACTCGAAGTCTACAGGCGCATAAGGAGAGTCGACTCGCGCATATTCTGGAGTCGACTCGAGGTCGAGTCGACTCGCGACTCAGGGGAGTCGACTCGCAGTCGGGATCCGACTTTTTAACCCTAGGTTTGTAGTTTCGCAAACACTTTTCTTTCAAGCCGCCACTGTTCAAAAAGCCCTAGAGCCGACTCCTAGGTCGTCCCCGATCGTCTCCAACCTCTGTTCGGTCGATTTTTCACCGGTTCTTAGGGTTTTCGTCCGTTCCTAGGTCGTCTCCGGTCCGTCCCGAGTCTCCTCCGTCGACCTTTCTCCGTCCTTTAGGTGTTTCTTCCCGTTTAGGTCAAGATGCCTCGTAAGACTGTGGTTAGGAAGAGGTCCCGTCCCGAGGCCGGTCCCGAGCGGCGCTCCAAGGCGCGGCACGATCCCGCGAGGCAACCACCTCCGGCTCGTTCCCCGCCTAGGGCGGTTCCCGCGAGGCCATTGGCCGGGAAGGTCGTCTCCACCGGGAGGTATGTCGATTTCGACTTCCTCTCCCGGGAAGGGTTCACCATAGGTGAAAGACTTAGGGTCCAGGGCTTAGAGTTCTTCCTTACATTGGACCTCCCCACATATCCAGGGCTCGTTAGAGAGTTTTACGGTACCGTCCATCGGGGAGATGGGGGTATCGAGGGCACAGTAGCCGGTGTCCCTGTGTTTGTCACGGAGGATCTTATTGGCCACATCCTCCACCTTCCACTAGTAGGGGTGGCTCCCACACATCCCGAGGACAGAGTTGAGGCCCTTACGGCCGTTCTCGGGCATCCACCCCAGTCACCCGTAGATGAGGTATCCGCCAGCTCCCTACCGATTGAGATGCGGATCCTCTTGAGTATACTGTCTAGGTCCATCTTCCCTAAGACAGGGAGATTTGATTTTGTAAATGAGAGGGACCTAGCTCTTATGTTCTATATGCTTCATGACACCCCAATCAACTTCCCTAAACTCATATATCGATACATGTGTGAGCCCCTAGATAGACCTAGGCTCACCCTCCCATATGGTATGATATTCACTCTTCTCTTTAGGGAGTACGAGATTCCCATTCCTGAGGGGGAACCCTCTCGCACATTGCGATGGACTGATCGCATGGGTACGGGGACCATGCACAGGATGGGGTTTCGGAAGAGAGAAGGGATCTGGGTTAGGAAGTCGTCCCTCACCTCACAGACCACCAGACCTTCACCCAGTCCTGAGCCCGATTCCGACTATCCAGATCATCCAGACCTTCCATCCACTCCTCTTGCTCCTACCACCTCCGCCGGACCTTCCTCCTCGGCACCACCCTCTATGGCGGTCCGGATTGATCCTGAGCAGCTCCGGGAGCTGCGACAGGAGATCGTTAGAGATGTGAGGGATGAGCTGCTTCGGGAGCTCCGAGGTGCGGTGCCTGCTCCCACTCCTACACCCGTATCTTCTCAGTTGGTCCCTTCCTTGACAGCCGTGACTGACATGACGGCTCATGTACGGGAAGAGATCTACAATGTCCGGAGTTTGGTCCAGGCCCAGTTCCACAGCATGAGTGAGGTCACGAGCTCCACTCGACAGATGCGAGAGGAGATAGGTCATGACATGCACACCACCACCGAGGGGGCCGAGCGCTTGTCGAATGTACTCATCGACAAGCTGGACGCACTTCAGACATCGGTGACTGGGCTTCAGGCGTCGGTGACAGAGCTCTCCACTACACATAGCAGAGCCACCACGTCTATCATCACACAGCTTGGCCATGTCACAGATGCAGTCACCCTCCTCATGGAGCAGAGCCGATTGAGAGGAGGAGCACCATCCTCGAGAGGAGGTGCCACATCCTCGAGAGGAGGAGCCACATCCTCCAGAGGAGGAGATGCATCCTCGAGAGGGGGAGCTTCATCCTCGAGGAGGACATAGATGTGTTTGAGTTTTGTTTTGTATTGTGTTACTTTACTTATTGTATGCTCAAATCTACTTCAATTCATATCAATACAATGAGTAGACATTTTATGTTCAATTATGTGCCATTTGATGATTGGTTGTGCCATTGATTGTGTGTGATTACCTCCTTTTTGATATGATGACAAAAAGGGAGAGAACTATGTATAAAATATGTATAAAGGGGAGAAATATGGATAAAATATGTAAAAGAAATCAATAAAAAGATAAACTCTTAAAAACACACACAAATTTGTTCTAAGTGGATTCGGTACCTCGAGGCTCATTATCTCTCTTTTGGGGCTCCTAATGGAGCAATCTCCAGAATCTATTCAAGGAATATTCGGAGATTAGCTGAATCCAGACTTCTGATGCTTCTAGGATTGTGAAACTCTATTTTGACGAAGTCGTTAGACTCCATGGTCTCCCTAAATCTATTGTGTCCGATAGGGATGTTAAATTTATGAGCTATTTTTGGAAAACTCTTTGGCACATGATGGGTACCAAATTAAAATTTTTCTCTGCCTATCATCCCCAAACTGATGGCCAGACCGAAGTTGTCAACCGAAGTCTAGGGAGTCTTCTCAGATGTCTGGTAGGTGAGCATACTAGGACTTGGGATCTCGTGTTACCAACTGCCGAGTTTGCATATAATAGTTCGGTCAATAGGACCTTAGGCATGAGTCCTTTTGAAGTGGTGAATGGCTATAAACCTAGGCAACCCATAGACTTGATTTCCATGTCTCATCAACATAGAGTCTCTGAGTCTGCACAATCATTTGCTTCACACCTGCATTCATTGCATCAGGAGATCAGCAAACTTATTCACTCTAATAACTTAAAATATAAATCCCTTGCTGATTTGCACCGACGTTATAAAGAATTAAATGTAGGCGATTCAGTCATGGTAAGAATTAGACCTGAACGACTTCCTTCGGAAATGTTCAAAAAGTTGCAATCTCGTAGTGCGGGACCGTTCAAAGTCCTAAAGAAAATCAGTTCGAATGCGTATGTTGTAGATCTTGTGGAGTGATTGATTAAAACCCCATTTGATTTTGATGAGCTCAAAGCATTTGAGTATATCTTGTGATTACTAATGAATTCAATTGAGTGTTTCAGTGAAAATCCTGTCCAAGTGTCTCTAGACTTGGTTCATAGTATATTGGTTAAGTTAAGAAGTCTGCTGAACCAAAGTCTGAGACTCGAGTCGACTCCCGAGTATCACGAGTCGACTCCAAGCGTATCAAGTTCACTGGCACGAGCTCGAGTCGACTCCAGACTAGTACGAGTCGACTCCGACTGAGAACAGAAAGAAGAACAGAAAGCCTCATCTCAGAACCTGTCAACGAGTCGACTCCTGAAGTGCGCGAGTCGACTCCAATGTTCACCGAGTCGACTCCAGGGAAGTAAGAGTCGACTCCAAGCAGTCACAGGCAGAAAAGTCAGAGAGCAGTTTTCGGGTCTGAGATTCGAGTCGACTCCAGTGGAACGCGAGTCGACTCCGATGGTTGGCAGGTCGACTCCAAAGAAGGTAAGAGTCGACTCTCAGAGGAACACAAGGAAAAAGTCAGAGAACGATTTTCGGACTCTGAGGTTCGAGTCGACTCCCGCAGTACACGAGTCGACTCCGAGACTGAGCGACCATCAACAGACAGAAGACCATGTTACTGCCTCTGAGATTCGAGTCGACTCACAGACAGCTCGAGTCGACTCCAAGACAAGCTACACGTCAAAAGGCAGAAGACCAACTTTCGGAAACTGAGAGCCGAGTCGACTCCAAGGAGGTTCGAGTCGACTCCAAGACTGGATGAGCCAAACGATAGAGAATCGAGAGTTCGGGCTCTGAGATTCGAGTCGACTCCCAGGACAGTCGAGTCGACTCGAGTGGACAAAATTCAAATTTGGATCCACGGACTTCAGTGGATGAGCCGACTCCAAAAATTGCCAGGTCAACTCTAGAAGTTGGCGAGTCGACTCCAGGTCAAGACGAGTCGACTCCCAGTCAAGACGGCAACTTTAATTCAAATTTGGAACAGTTACCGAGTCGACTCCGGAAAAGCGTGAGTCGACTCCTGCTACAGCCGAGTCGACTCCTGATCGCGCGAGTCGACTCCAACCCACCAACGGTCATATTGTCAGGCTGCGCAGAGTGTGCAGAACGGCCAGAAAAAGCAGAGTAACGGCTAGTTTCCGTGGGGGTTGGCTTAAATAGCCACAGAGGACTGTAGCAAGGCAGATAACAACTATTCCACTCCAAGCATTCAAGCTTTCAAGCTCTGCAACGTGCTCTTCAACGAAAAAGGGGAAGATCAGCATTTACTGCAACCAACTACATCTTCTCAGCAATTACAGCCTCCTCCTCCTGCATTCAAGTCGACTACTCATTCGAGAGGAGATCGGAGTTCAAGAAGCCATTCCTCTACTTCAGCTTAAAAGCGTTTGAGGGCTTCTAAACTCCTCTTTTGATTATATTGTTTTACATCTGCTTTTGAGAAGCTTATTTTCTGTTTTCTTTCTACACACTTGTATTTACTTGGTTCAATCGGGAGATTGAATCAAGGGGATTGAGGTTGGTTGGTGAGCCGGTTTAAAACCAACGTGTGTAAGGGTTTGATTGTGAGCCCGGGAAAACAATCGGGGTTGGTTCTAGTCGGTGAGCCTGGGAAAACCGACCGAGTTCGTTGTGAGCTCGTAAAACAACAAGTTTGGTTGTGAGCTTGTAAAACAACCGGCTGTAATCCAAGGGGGTTATAGTGAAATTCCCAAGTGAGACTTGGGGAGTGGACGTAGGAGCAAGGGTTAGCTCCGAACCACTATAAAACCTTGTGTTTGTGATTGATTGGCTCTTTTCTTCTTACTCTCACATCACTCACAGAACTTAGGATTAATTAAATAACTTGCAATAGTTTTTAATTAATCATCCATAACGTTTTAAATATCTAAGTTAATTTTAAAACCCAATTCACCCCCCCCCCCTCTTGGGTTGTCTATCTGGGCAACAGATCTTCCTGAAGACTATGGGATTAGTGCGACATTTAATATTCAAGATTTAGTCCCATACAAGAAATCAACATTCATTCCTTCTGACCTTTTTGTTGATACACCCACTGTTGTTGATCACCCTGATCTAGCACCTGCTAGTGAGCCTCCACCTCCACAGTTTCATGCACGCAGAGAACACATAGAACATATATTAGATGAGCAGGTTATATCTACCAGGAGAGGAAGCTACCAACGTTACCTTGTTCGGTGGAAAGGTCGACCCGAATCAGATGTGTCGTGGATTTCGCGAGCTGAGTTGCAGCGCCTTGACCCGGATCTTTTGGAGCAGTACGACAGCCGACCCGATCTACACTCGATGGGGTCGAATTTTTCTCACCCGGGAGGAGTTGATGGGGACATCAGCTAGGTCCCCATTTTATTTGCATATTTGTTTATTTTTATTCCTGGGTTTATTTGTGTTTAGGGTTTATTTGTGGTTTATTTTATTCTGGGCTTATTTGCATTTTTAGGGCTTACTTGTGGGTTTATTAGAATTTATTTCTGTGTAAGGGGATTTATGCAAATTCTGTACTTTGGCCCTATATATAGGGACCTCTTTTCATGATTAGGGTTTAATGAAAGATTAACAATTTTCTTCCCCACGTTTCTTCTTCCTCTCTTTCTCCTTCTCTTCTCCTTCTTTTCTTCTTCTTCCTCCTTCTCTTCTCCCTCTTCTTCTGTTACTGATTTAAAATTGCAACGTGAGTACATTGAAACCACTGAAGTCCACCTTCCCGGATTTGGTTCTACATCAACAGCATTTATCTAAATATTTTTATGATATTTCTTTTTTCTAAGACTTGTATTTGCGACATTTGTCCTTTAGCCAAACAAACCAGATTACCTTTTTCTTCAAGTTGTATTTCTACTACTTATGTTTTTAGTTTACTTCATTATGATATTTGGGGTGGTTATCAAACCGCTTCCCTCTCAGGTGCACATTATTTTTTAACCATTGTTGATGATTTTTCTCGTGCTACATGGGTATTTTTAATGCGTCAAAAATCTGAAACTCAATCTCTTCTCCGCCACTTTCTTTCTTTTGTTAAAACAAAATTTCATACTTGTATTCAAACCCTTCGCACTGACAATGGCCAGGAATTTCTTGCCAATGACCTTCAACAATTTTTTAAGGAATATGGGCTTGTACACCAATGCACTTGTGTTCCCACTAGCTAACAAAATTGTGTTGTAGAACTCAAGCATCACCTCGTACTTGAGGTGGGACGGGTACTTCATTTTCAAGCCCATCTACCTCTTTCTTTCTGGGGCAATTGCATCCTTACTACTATATATCTGATAAACAAAATTCCTACTCCTCTATTATCTGGAAAAAGCCCCCATGAGATTCTTTTTGGCTCGCCCCCCTCCTACAGTCATTTGTGTGTCTTCGGGTGTCTCTGTTATGATCGAAATTCCCAAATCTCTCATAAGTTTGATACCCGGCATGGCATCTTTGTTGGTTATCCTCTTGGGCAAAAGGGATATCATATTTATGACTTAGAGTCAAAAAGCATATATGTCAGTCGTGATGTGGTTTTTCACGAACATATTTTTCCTTTCAGACTCTTGCATCTGAGCATTCCTCTGTCATGCCACGTCCCATTCTTGATGTTCCTGATTCGCCAGTGCCTTCAACATCCACTATTACTGATTCTATTTCAGACCCTATCACAACTCAAGACAATTCTTTCCCTCTGGCTGAACCCACATCCACCCCATCCCAGGATGAAACCACAGCACCTCCCCCTCTCCCAACTCGCCAGTCTACTCGCCTATCCAAAACCCCTGTTTACCTCCAGAATTTTGAATACTCCATTGCTGGGAAACCAAACTCCTCCTCTTTCTCTACTGCTCACCCACTTTCTCATTATCTCTCTTATTCTCGACTCTCACCTCCTCACCGTGCCTTTGTGGCTGCTCTCACATCCTCTATCACACACAGTATCTTCACTTAGGCCAACAAACACTCACATTGGCGGGCTGCCATGGATATTGAACTTAAAGCATTGGCTGACAATAACACTTGGTGTTTAACCTGAAGGAAAAATTTTCGAGTTGTCCGATAAAATCGAACGCCAGGCATGAAAAATCAGTTTTAAATTTTTTATTTTATTTATAATAATTATAAATATTAAATTTAACTTTTATGTAAAATTACCTCAAGCCTGTAGCGGAAGTTGGTCGAGGTAATTTGAATCTGGATCTGGATCTAGATCCCTGAAGGTAGCTCTGCAAGCCCTGGATCTGCAAGCCCTCTACTTCGCACGCACGTCGAGCTTCGTAGAAAGGTTGGACGATATCTGTATTTTGCAAAACCACTTTTTGCAAAAAGGATCCTAGAAGAAACACTTTTCTTTTCTTCTCCTTCTTCTTCTTCCTTCTCTCCCGTTTCCAAGCCGAGAGCTTCAATTTTGGACTGATCGCAGAGGAGAAGAGAGGAGACTAGAAAGCCGGATCTGAATGCTTGCCACTGGGAGAAGATTGAGAGAGAAGGACCACTTCTTCTCTCTTCCTCTTCTCCTTTAGAAAAATCCCACCGAAGCTGCCTCTGTCTGTGAAGTTTCTTCCCAAAATTTCACGGACAGATTCACACCTTTTTCTCTCTGATTCATTCTATATTCAAGAGGAAAACGTTGGTCTATCTATAGGCCAACGCAGAGAGGATTTAAGAGGAGTAATGACTGTCTTTACGAATCCATACGTTATAAATTCAAAACGTTCGTTTCAAAAACAAACGTGGGGAAAAAACAGTAAATCCATCCAATAACAGCCGGATTTCAAAAATCAAATTTAACCGGAATGTAGCCGGTTCAAAACCGGACATTCCGGTCTAGACGGCAGAGCGGCCAGAGGCCAGACGGTGGCACGGTGTGGAGACGAAGCCGGGAGGAAGAAGGCTCTGTTTTCTCCTCCCAGGCTTTTCTCCATCGCGGTTCACAAAAAAATCCTTAAGGGTCCATGAGGGGGAGTGGTCCACGGGTCCATGGGAGTTTAAAAACAAGTCAGCCGTAACCATTTAAATGGGATTAGTCAAATAGAAAATGGGTTAGCCCATTTTGAAATAAAGCAAGCCTATTTGATTCTAAACCAAATTGACAGCCCATTTGAATGATTTTTGATCCGAAAAAATTCCACATGAGTCCGACTCATGAGAGATACAATTAGGTCCAGTTTCGGCTCAATCCAAGTCCGACTTAGATCAGAACAAATACGAAATTAAATCCCAATTAAATCATGATCGAGCCCAATTACACTAATTTAGACCCAATCAAATTCAATCTCAACAATTGAGTCCTGATCAAGTTCAATTATATTAATTAAAACTTGATTGACCCGAAATACAGACTTAATTAGTTGTTCATCCATGAAATTTAGCATGTACCTCATGTTCAGTGCTAGCTGAACATTGACAGAACCAAATTCCAAATGACCCACAATTTAATTCTTAATTAAATTGGGTCAAGACCTTCCTACTTAGCTTGACTAATGTGCGTGACTCCGATAGGTTCGAACACTAAGCCGGTAGTACATGGACTACTCCATGCACTAATCGAGGTGACCATCTAGCAATGATACCCGACATCCGGATAGGTCGAATATGCAAAGCAACATTCAAGAACCTAGACGTATGGTTGTTGCATAATTCATCCCTATGACCATCGATGCTCAAGATGACCTCAGAGTGGACTGTCGAACTCTGGGTCCGGTCATCCATAGTGTATTTCAATTAATCAAATCAAGTGACCATCACTTGGTTTACCTTAGCCAAGGTTTTACTAAATTGAAATACAGCGAGACATCAACTCCTATAATCTGGAGCGGTCAATCCCATCTTGACTCGTACACAGACTTCGCGAGTACTTGACTGCACCCAGCATCCTTCCGATCCCTGAATTAGAAATTCAGGTCATCCAGTGCCTAAGTACAGTGAGTTGCTTGCAAGTCACCGTGACAGTCTCAGGTCTAAGAGGTACTTATGCCCATACGCTTTGCGAGCTAACTCCCGACAGTGGAGTGCTACGCAGGTGAGTCACTGTTCAGTGATGATGTACTCCTACATCTCACCTGTATGCCATACAGTGTCTCCACACTTCTTGGTTTAAGAGGACAACCAACTAAATGACACACAACGACTTATACTTGACATAGCTATTGTCCAATTGACAGCTCATCATTTGGTCGCGAACTGGTTTAAGGACTAAATGATAAAACCTCTTTTATCCACTAAATTAGTCCTAAGGACTTCATCACAATACACAGGAGTTCAATTTGAAGATGTAACACTTGTGATGAATAGAAAATTGCCAGAATAATTTTTTATTCATTTTAATAAAATATATATATAATCCAATTTCTTACAATTAAAAATTGGCTTTGGGACACAATTCCCAACAACTCCCACTTGGACTAAAGCCAATTTGTACAGTATCTTATACCCATCTTCGATTTGTGATAATCGAACTCCTTTACAGAAAGGGCGTTAGTGAATGGGTCAGCTAGGTTCTCCTTTCCATCGATCTTCTGAAAATTGACGTCACCTCGTTCCACGATCTCTCGTACAAGGTGGTAGCGACGCAGAATGTGCTTGGTCCTGTGGTGAGACTTTGGCTCCTTTGCTTGTGCAATGGCTCCAGTATTGTCACAATACAAAAGAACTGGACCGTTGATTGAGGGAGCAACACCAAGTTGATTTACAAATTTCTTGATCCAAACAGCTTCCTTTGCCGCATCTGATGCAGCAACATACTCTGCTTCGCATACGGAATCGGCTACTGAATGCTGCTTGGAACTTTTCCAGCAGACTGCTCCTCCATTCAGGGTAAACACAAATCCTGACATGCTCTTACTGTCATCATGGTCTGACTGAAAACTAGAGTCTATAAACCCCACAAGTTTTAAGTCAGATTCTCCATAGATTAACCATTGGTCCTTAGTATTTCTTAAATACTTAAGGATGGTTTTCACCACCTTTCAATGGTTCTCACCCGGATCAGACTGATACCTACTCGCCACTGCTAGTGAGTAAGCAACATCCGGTCTTGTACATGTCATGGCGTACATGATAGAACTTATTGCAGAAGCATATGGGATTCTACTCATATGCTCTCTCTCTTCGGAAGTTGTCGGACAATCTTTCTTAGAGAGAAATTCCTTGGCCTATCGGAAGATAGCCCTTCTTGGAATTCTCCATGTTGAACCGCTTCAACATAGTGTCGATGTACGTGGATTGGGACAATCCAAGCAACCTCTTAGATCTATCTCTATAGATTTTCATCCCTAGGATGTAGGATGCTTCTTCCAGATCCTTCATGGAGAACTGTGATGACAGCCAGAGTTTCACATTTTGTAATGCAGGAATGTCATTCCCAATTAAGAGAATGTCATCCACATACAACACAAGAAATGTGATCACTGAACCGTTAACCCACTTGTAGACACAAGGTTCTTCTTCGTTCTTAATGAAGCCATATATTTTGATAGTTTTATCGAAACGTATGTTCCAACTTCGAGAAGCTTGCTTAAGTCCATAAATGGACTTTTGTAGCTTGCATACTTTAGACTCGTCTATGGATGTGAAACCCTCAGGTTGTATCATATACACCTCTTCTTCCAGCTCTCCATTTAGAAAAGCTGTTTTCACATCCATTTGCCAGATTTCATAATCCATATATGCTGCTATAGCTAGCATGATCCGAATAGATTTTAGCATTGCCACAGGGAAAAAAGTCTCGTCATAATCGATACCATAACGTTGACGATACCCTTTGGCAACCAGACGGGCTTTATAGGTCTCCACCTTTCCGTCTGCGCCTCTCTTTCTTCTGAAGATCCATTTGCACCCTATGGGTTTTATCCCTTCGGGTGGATCAACTAGTGTCCATACACTATTGATTTCCATGGATTTCATTTCGGATCTCATGGCATTAAGCCATAACTCAGAGTCGGACCTTTGCATAGCATCCATATAGGTAATCGGATCCTCATTGTTCTCATCAAGCTCAATGGGATCTGCATCTTGGACTAAGAAACCGTAGTATCTGTCCACGTGACGCGGTACTCTACCTGATCGCCTTAATGGTGCTTCTACATTGGGCTCCGGGTTTGATCTAATCGAATCCGGTTCTGTGGGTTCAGTAGTTTGTGTTAAATCTTCCATCTGCTGAGCTTCATTAAGTTCAACCTTAGAGGCAACAATTCCTTCACTAAGGAATTCTTTTTCCAAAAAGGTTGCCTTAAGTCCTACGAACACCTTTTGTTCATTAGGAAGGTAGAAGTAATAACCCCTAGTTTTCTTGGGGTACCCTACAAAATAACACTTATCGGATCTAGGACCAAATTTGTCAGTTTGAGAATATTTAACATAAGCCGGACATCCCCAAACCCTAAGGTATGAAAGTGTCGGCTTATGCCCAGTCCATATCTCATATGGAGTCTTCTCAACAGACTTACTTGGAACCTTATTTAGTATTATACACGCAGACTCTAAAGCATAACCTCAAAAAGACACAGGCAGACTAGTAAACCCCATCATGGATCGAACCATGTCTAACAGAGTTCGATTCCTCCTTTCGGATGCACCATTGTGCTGAGGTGTTCCTGGAGGGGTCCATTGTGAGAGAATCCCATTCTCCTCTAGATAAGTCAAGAAATCACCAAAAAGGTATTCTCCTCCTCGGTCTGACCGAATGATCTTAATATTCTTTTCAGTCTGTTTTTCTACTTCATTACGAAATTGTTTGAACATTTCAAATGATTCCGACTTATGCTTCATCAGATAGACATACCCATACCTGGATAGGTCATCTGTGAAGGTTATGAAGTAGGCATAACCACCTTTGGCACTTACGTTCATAGGTCCACATACATCAGTATGTATGAGGCCAAGAACATCGCTGGCTCGTTCACCCTTTCCAGAAAAAGGTGACTTAGTCATCTTACCCAGAAGACAGGATTCACAAGTTGGCAATGATTCACAATCATTGATTTCTAAAATGCCCTGTTGGGCTAACCTGTTTATCCTGTTTTTATTTATGTGACCTAACCGGCAATGCCACAAATAGGCTTCATTGACATTATCTAACTTAGGGCGTTTATTAGAGGTGTACATTACATTCACAGGCAGTGATAGAGTATAAATGCCATATTTCAATTATCCACGAAAAATTTTAATACCATTCAAAATGATATCACAAAAATTTTCTTGTATTAATAAACAATAACCATTTTTGGCCAAAAGGCCTACAGAGATGACATTCATTAAAAATGTTGGACAATAATGACAATCATCTAATATGACTACTCTAGATTCAAAAACAAGCTGAATGACTCCTAAAGCTAGGACTGGAACTGATCTTCCATCTCCAACGTTCAGGAATCTCTCGTCATTCTTGAATCTTCTACTAACTTGAAGTCCCTGCAACGAATTGCAAATATTAATTGGACTTCCGGTATCCAATACCCAAGTGGTAGAATCATAAATTGAAAAATTACAAGGTGTTATCATATAATTACCTTGTGCAGCAACTGTTTGCTGCTTTTTCTTCTTAGGCCTGTTTGGATCAAGGGACGCTATTTAAGCCGGACAGTTCTGCTTCCAATGACCCATCTTCTTACAGAAGAAGCACTCTGCCTTGCTCTTATCGGCTTTACGCTTCTTAGTCTGGCTGGGCTTAGAGACCCCAGCACGAGCTTTCTGCACCTTCTTCTTCTTTCCTTTCTTAAAGGAAGAAAGTCCTGCAGAAGTCCCACCTACCACATTCACCGACTCCTTTTTGAGTTGGTAATCCTTCTCATAGGTCTGCAGTAAACCTAGCAAACCATGATAGGATACTTCAGGTTTAGTCATTCTATAATGACTAAGGAAGGTCAAGTAGGACTTGGGAAGCGAATTCAATATGGCATCCTTGCCCAATTGCTCGTGCAAAGGAAAGCCAAATTTACTTAGGCGATCGATTTGTTCGACCATGTACAATACATGATCGATGACCGATGCCCCTTCCCTCATGCGGGCATTGAATATAGCGCAGGAGGTCTTATGTCGCTCAACATCATCAGGTGTGCCGAAAGACTCCTTCAACATTTGAAGGATTTCCACTGGCTGCGCTTCCTCGAATTTACGACTAAACTCGTCATTCATCGAGGCCCTCATGATGCAATGCACTGTAGTGCGATCGTTGAACCACTCCTGATAAGCGTCTCTGATTGCATGTGGTGCATTGGCTGCAGGTTCCTCAGGTGCAGGATCCGATATCACATACAGGATCCGCTCATGCTCTAATACTATTTTCATCTTTTGATACCAGCTATCGAAGTTAGGTCCATTAAGCTTATCATTGTCTAATAGTGTTCGGAGGGATAATGAGTTAGCCATATCTGAAAAATAAAGGAAAAACCCAACTAATCAGTATATGATTTATTTAATCCTAAAGACTTGGACTTTAGTCTAAAGTTTTCTCCTACTATTTTAATCGAATTAATAGCCTCTACCTTTAATTCGAGGAATTACTTTAATTTCCTAGTGGGTACTAGAATCCGCATAGACTACATACGGGCCCAAGGAAGGCTCGGCCAACCCATGTGCATCTAAGGGTAGGTACATTACCAATTATTTCTCTAAACAATTTCTAGCAATCAATTTTGCCCCAAGTGATAATCAGTAGGCGGAGGCCTCCACTGAAAATCCTGGTTAGGTCCAACCATTAATGAACTAACTCGATGATACTACCTAATGTATGATCAGGCCCGAGGAAGGCTCGGCCAACCTAATCACAATTAGATAGCTCAAAAAGCTATCATATAATGAAGGATAATTCCAGTATTTAGAGGAACACCAGACGGAAGCGTCCTGCATGTTCAACTGTAATATTGGACTTATTATCATTCACCTTAATGGGAGGCTATGATCTAGTTATCTATATAACTTTATCATTTTAAGGACCTAATAATTTAGAGGATTTTAAATGATATGTAACTTGATCGATAATTCTAAATCCTCCCACTGATTTCACCAAATCATATAGAGAACTAGCTCTTATTGGTCTATTAGACACCTAAATCAGTCACACTGATTTCCTTAATGGCATGGGTGAGTACCAAGTCTCAAGGTACCTTAATCAAAACTTGATCGACCAAATTGGCCAGGTAAGAGAGATCATGGGAGGGTTACGCCATTAACCTCTTTCCTAGACACCAACTATATTGGCCAGGTAAGAGGTAGCCCCAATTAAAAACCATGATCAAATGCCGACTTACCTTAAACACCAATTGGTTTATCAAGTTGATTTGGGTTATCCTTGGGAACTCGGGCTCGACCACTGAGCCACAATCAGATCCAATTGAAATGTTTGGATATGATAAACTACAACTATTGAGTTTGATCATTTTATAAACCTTGATTTAGTATAGTTCAACTATTGATTAGATTAAATCATGTTTCTTAAGTTAGTCCATTTCAATTTGATTTCATGATTAGGTCTAACCTAGTCAACTAATCTAATTGTGCTAACCCATGCCCCAAATCCGATGTTCAAATTTAAATTTTAATTCGAATTTCAAATTTTAAATTTTAAATCTCTATTTGAAATTCAAATTTTAAACTTTAAATTCAACATTTAATTCTTTATTAAATGCATTATGATCATGGATTCAAGGTGTCAATTTATTCCAAATATAAACAATTTATATTTAAATTTTGTGGTCATAATAAATTTAAAACTGAAATTTCATAAACATCAATTATGCATAATTTCACAAAAATAAACTATTTATTTTATGATACAAATTAATCTCAATTTTGTGCTAGGACAACCTTTTCACTATAAGGGGTTAACCTTATAGCAGGACAACCTTATAATTCAGCACAAGATTGATATTTTATCAATAAATCTACATCTAATCTAAATTTAAAAATTAAATCATGCATAATTCTAGATATTATAGGCCAATTTCATCAGCCAACCTGGCTCTGATACCAGTTGAAGGAAAAATTTCCAAGTTGTCCAATAAAATCGAACGCCAGGCATGAAAAATCAGTTTTAAATTTTTTTATTTATTTATAACAATTATAAATATTAAATTTAACTTTTATGTAAAATTACCTCAAGCCCGTAGTGGAAGTTGGTCGAGGTAATTTGAATCTGGATCTGGATCTAGATCCCTGAAGGTAGCTCTGCAAGGCCTGGATCTGCAAGCCCTCTACTTCGCACGCACGTCGAGCTTCGTAGGAAGGTTGGACGATATCTGTATTTTGCAAAACCACTTTTTGCAAAAAGGACCCTAGAAGAAACACTTTTCTTTTCTTCTCCTTCTTCTTCTTCCTTCTCTCCCGTTTCCAACCCGAGAGCTTCAATTTTGGACTGATCGCAGAGGAGAAGAGAGGAGACTAGAAAGCCGGATCTGAATGCTTGCCACTGGGAGAAGATTGAGAGAGAAGGACCACTTCTTCTCTCTTCCTCTTCTCCTTTAGAAAAATCCCACCGAAGCTGCCTCTGTCTGTGAAGTTTCTTCCCAAAATTTCACGGACAGATTCACACCTTTTTCTCTCTGATTCGTTCTGTATTCAAGAGGAAAACATTGGTCTACCTATAGGCCAACGCAGAGAGAATTTAAGAGGAGTAATGACTGTCTTTACGAATCCATACGTTATAAATTCATAACGTTCGTTTCAAAAACAAACGTGGGGAAAAAATAGTAAATCCATCCGATAACAGCCGGATTTCAAAAATCAAATTTAACCGGAATGTAGCCGGTTCAAAATCGGACATTCCGGTCTAGACGGCAGAGCGGCCGGAGGCCAGACGGTGGCACGGTGTGGAGACGAAGCCGGGAGGAAGAAGGCTCTGTTTTCTCCTCCCAGGCTTTTCTCCATCGCGGTTCACAAAAAAATCCTTAAGGGTCCATGAGGGGGAGTGGTCCACGGGTCCATGGGAGTTTAAAAACAAGTCAGCCGTAACCATTTAAATGGGATTAGTCAAATAGAAAATGGGTTAGCCCATTTTGAAATAAAGCAAGCCAATTTGGTTCTAAACCAAATTGACAGCCCATTTGAATGATTTTTGATCCGAAAAAATTCCACATGAGTCCGACTCATGAGAGATACAATTAGGTCCAGTTTTGGCTCGATCCAAGTCCGACTTAGATTAGAACAAATACGAAATTAAATCCCAATTAAATCATGATCGAGCCCAATTACACTAATTTAGACCCAATCAAATCCAATCTCAACAATTGAGTCCTGATCAAGTTCAATTATATTAATTAAAACTTGATTGACCCAAAATACAGACTTAATTAGTTGTTCATCCATGAAATTTAGCATGTACCTCATGTTCAGTGCTAGCTGAACATAGACAGAACCAAATTCCAAATGACCCACAATTTAATTCTTAATTAAATTGGGTCAAGACCTTCCTACTTAGCTTGACTAATGTGCGTGACTCCGATAGGTTCGAACACTAAGCCGGTAGTACATGGACTACTCCATGCACTAATCGAGGTGACCATCTAGCAATGATACCCGACGTCCGGATAGGTCGAATATGCAAAGCAACATTCAAGAACCTAGACGTATGGTTGTTGCATAATTCATCCCTATGACCATCGATGCTCAAGATGACCTCAGAGTGGACTGTCGAACTCTGGGTCCGATCATCCATAGTGTATTTCAATTAATCAAATCAAGTGACCATCACTTGGTTTACCCTGGCCAAGGTTTTACTGAATTGAAATACAGCGAGACATCAACTCCTATAATCTGGAGCGGTCAATCCCATCTTGACTCGTACACAGACTTCGCGAGTACTTGACTGCACCCAGCATCCTTCCGATCCCTGAATTAGAAATTCAGGTCATCCAGTGCCTAAGTACAATGAGTTGCTTGTAAGTCACCGTGACAGTCTCAGGTCTAAGGGGTACTTATGCCCATACGCTTTGCGAGCTGACTCCTGACAGTGGAGTGCTACGCAGGTGAGTCACTGTTCAGTGATGATGTACTCCTACATCTCACCTGTATGCCATACAGTGTCTCCACACTTCTTGGTTTAAGAGGACAACCAACTAAATGACACACAACGACCTATACTTGACATAGCTATTGTCCAATTGACAACTCATCATTTGGTCGCGAACTGGTTTAAGGACTAAATGATAAAACCTCTTTTATCCACTAAATTAGTCCTAAGGACTTCATCACAATACACAGGAGTTCAATTTGAAGATGTAACACTTGTGATGATTAGAAAATTGCCAGAATAAATTTTTATTCATTTTAATAAAATATATACATAATCCAATTTCTTACAATTAAAAATTGGCTTTGGGACACAATTCCCAACATAACCATCCTTCCTCCGGGCAAGCATGCCATCGGATGCAAATGGGTTTACAAGACCAAAGATAAGCTAGATGGTTCTGTCGAATGCTATAAAGCGCAACTTGTTGCCAAAGGTTATACTCAATTGGATGGTCTGGACTATCATGAAACATTCGCACCTATTGCCAAACTCACCACTGTTCGCTGTCTTTTGGCTCTTGCTTCCATAAAGCAATGGCTACTATACCAATTGGATGTAAACAATGCCTTCCTTCATGGCGATTTAGAGGAAGAGGTCTACATGCAACTACTGCCTTATCTCTCCACCACTCAGCCCACTTTGGTTTGTAAGTTAAACAAATCGCTCTATGGCTTAAAGCAGTTTTCTCGAAATTGGTTTTCCAAACTCTCGGCTGCATTATCTGCTTTTGGTTTTCTTCATTCTAAAGCTGACTATTCTCTTTTCAGCAAATTTTCTAAGAATGGTTGTGTCCATATTTTGGTTTATGTGGATGATATTGTTGTCACCGGTGACGATGTGCAAGCCATTACTCTTCTAAAGCAATTTCTCAACACTTGCTTTCACATGAAGGACTTGGGCACTCTAAAATATTTTCTCGGCATTGAAGTTGCCATCTCCACCAAAGGCATATTTCTCAATCAGCAAAAATATATACTTGACCTACTGGATGATGTAGGCATGCTTGGCACTCGTCTCGTCGACTTTTTCATGGAGCAGAACTTGAAGATTTCCGACATTGATGGCACGCCTATGTCAGATCCATCTCTTTATTGTCGTCTTGTTGGCAGGCTCATCTACCTGACAATTACTCGACCTGACATTACTTATTTAGTTCACATACTCAGTCAGTTTATGCATCATCCGCTTCAGCCACAATGTTGTTCTCCGACTGCTCCGATATCTCAAAGGATCTCCGGCAAGGGTATTTTCTTTCCTTTTACTGGCTCTCTTCATATCCTTGGCTATTGTGACTCTGATTTGGCTAGTTGTCCAATTACTAGACGATCTACTAGTGGCTATATTACCATGCTTGGTTTCTCACCACTTTCATGGAAAACAAAGAAACAAACAATTGTTGCCAGATCCTCCTGTGAAGCTGAATACTGCTCCATGGCTCTTCTTTGTTGTGAGCTCACTTAGCTTAAGTCCCTTCTTACAAATCTTCGGATTCCTCATCATGAGCCTATCACTATTCATTATGATAATCAATTTGCGTTGCATATCGGTTCCAACCCAGTTTTTTATGATAGAATGAAACACATCGAATTGGACTGTCATTTTGTCCCTGAAAAGCTCCATGCTGGTCTCATCAAACCATCTTATTTACTTACTAAAAGTCAACTGGCAGATGTATTTACTAAAACGCTTGACCACGACAGATTCTTAGATATCATCTGCAAGTTGGGCATGTATGACATATTTTTCTCTATCTAACAACCTGCTCCAACTTGAAGGGGGGTATTGGACAATATCCCTAATTGGGCGGATGCGTCTCTTGCAAACTCGTGAACGCATGGATCTATTTTTGGTGATTTACCTATTTTGGTATCTGGTGATTTTGGTGATTGTAATCAATGGGATTCTTTTTTCTTTTACTTTGGCAACATAATAGAAATTGTTTCCCTTGATTTATGGAAGTCGTTCCTTCTCCCTCTTCTATAAGAGAAAGAAAAGCTATAGCCCTATTGTTCGTCCTTTCCTGTCTACCTAAAAATATGCTAGACAGATCATTGTTAGAACCGACGAACAAAGTTTAAATTTAAATTTCTACTCTTACCTTTCCTACTCGAAGAATAGCGGTTGTAAGAGGTCGATCCACAGGGAGGCGACTGGAGTTGCATAAAAATTAGAACATTCATTCGGATTCAAAATAGACTTTTAAATGATGGAAGAAAAACTTTACTTTGAAGATGTTGATGGATTTCCTGGTCTACCGGAGAATGTTTTCTAATTGAAATTAATTGAAAGACAGGTACTTAAATTCGAGGATCATTTATATATTTAATGAAAAAAAAACTCTGGCATAAAATGGATGAAAACAGTGCTAGGGATATTGAAGACTAGAACATCGATTGCATGAAGAAAAATTAAATATATTGCATCAAAGAAAAATTAAAAGATTGCATAATTTGAAGAACGTAGATTTAAAACAGAAATTACAACTTTAGCATGAATAAAACAAAAAAAAATCCCAAAACACTTGCTCTCAAATAAAAACTCTTAATAAAACAAAAAGAAAACTAAAGAAAGAAAAAAAAACAAACAGAATATGCTCTGTTTTCAAAAGAGAAAACAGAGCATTTCTCTTCTTCTTCCCCAACCGAGCACCCCTGTTCCTTCTTGAACCAGCCGAGAGCTCTCGCCCTCCTCCTTTGTGTCTTGGCCTCCACCGAGCACTCCCCCTCCCCACTGGCCTCTCCCTCTTTTTATAGGCCCTTGGAAATGTGGTGGAGGCGGGATCAGCGGGATCGCCGGGGCGGATCGCGGAAGGGAGGCACTGTCTTGCTTCTTTGGGCCACGGATGCGGAATCGCTGGGAGCTGAAGCGGAAGGTGGGGACTTGGCTTCCTTCTTCGGGTGCTGCTGATGCGGAAGGAAGGAGGCGCTGGGATTTTCCTTCACGGATGCGGGATCTGTGGAGGGTGCCGTGGGATGCTTGAAGATGGCGGCCTGATGCGGAAGGAAGGAGGCGCGCAGAGGGGCTGAGTCGGACGATGAGTGCGGACAGCTTGGTTTGGGAAGGAGCTGGGCGTTGAATGCGGAGGAGTGGATCACGGCTGGGGTGCTTGCAGTCGGAAGGAAAGGCTGAAGCCGGAAGAGCTGAGATGCTACGATTGCGGAGGATCTTCTCTGCTTCGGCTGGGCTTGATCATCGGGATCACACGCGGAAGAGGAAGGAAGCGCGTGGGATGAGCTGGTGGTGCGTGGATTCGGGACGATGGGATTCCGGGCGTTGCTGGCACGGTGGCTGGCACGGTGAGAACGTCCTTCTTTGGTTGCTGGGAAGGAGCGGAAGGTGGTCTGATGCGGGCTGGTGAATTCCTTTTTCTCCCCTTCTTTCGCACGGGATCTGGCACGCGGTTGGGATGCTGAGGATTTTGCCGGGATCACGGATGAGAGGCGCGCTTGGATCGGGAGAAAGGAAAGGGCGGTGATGCACTGCGGGCGGCTTGGATTTTCCTTTCCCTTGTAAGATGGGAGCTGGGAGACACCAAGTTCTGTCCAATTAGCCATATAGATAAAGAAAATAGTATGATATGAAATTTGGCTTGTAGACGGGTCATCTATCCTGGCTGGAGGTCAAGTGCAATTCTTTCAAGTCATGGGTCACCCAGCACCTTATAGCCAATTTAGATTTGCCAAAAATTATTTTCAAAAAGCACAAAAGAAATGGACCCGATTCGGACCCGAACCTGACTCGGATCCGACTCGATCTTCAACCGGGTCGAATCTGGGAAGGGATCCTTCTTTAGTCAAATTTGAACTCAATGTGCATTTTATTTATAATTTATACTAATCTATGTTAAATCCAAATATAATATTAATCTAGTGAATTTATTATTATCGGTTAACAATAACACTAATTTTAGTAACATGTAGGCCGCACTTTTGTGCTCTCATCACACCCTCCAACTAGCTTATTGCTAGTCTCTAGCAATTCAGTGCGAAAATGATAACATGAGAGAGCAAAAGTATTATTTATTATATAAATATCCTAAGATAAATACTCACTTTCGTAGAGCATTACGATTGCACTTAGCATGTGCAACAAGCCGTTAAACCCCTAGGTTACCCTAGCGGACGAGTGTTGTCTCGTGAGGGTTTGCAGTGAAGTTACCCACAAACTTCATCAGTTAGGGAATTCCAAATTTTAACTCGAAATTTGAACAAGTATTACTGTATGAAACTAGAATTGCAAGGACAATAGAGACTTGTTGTTATTATATTTAAACAGACTCTAACTCAAGTTTCATTACACCCCATCTATCTGCTAACAAGTCAAGAATGTAGTGAGGTGCAAGATAGTATCATATAAATGAGTGGCTTTCACTTACTTCCAACATGATCACTCCAATTTTCAAGACTTTCTAGAGTTAAATGGTAATGAATACCCCGGATTTATTTATTCATTTTTTTTTTTCAGACTGAGTGCTAAGAAGAATGACTTGTGCAATATCTAGCCTTATTAAGCTTTCTAGCTAACCCATGTAGCGAGTGTTAGGCCAATGACTCCTGATCCAGATGGCTCAGGGCACTAGGTGTAGAGACACCCTAACAGGCTTAATAACTCAGGTTAACTAGGCTTCAAGGCCAAATTAGTCACTCAGAGTTTAATCTCAATCATCCTCACCTTTTTACGCGAACACTCGCTGCTTGCCAGGCAAGAGGCCCGGTTACTCAGTAAGAAGACTTAAATTAAACTCATTATTTTATTTTATTTTATCTCTTTTTTTTTCTTTTTTTTTCTTTTTTTTTGGTTAGGCTAGGGTGTTCATCATACATATAACTCTAAATTATCCCAAAAATTAAAAGTATTCATATTAGTCGTAAGTTTACATACCCCACTATTCATGTGCTTACGTGTAGGTGCTAACTCATCTTGTATCATGTTAGCAGAAGATAGGTGGGATGAAAACTTAAGCTAGAACTGCTATCATATTTCTTAACTCAAAGCTATTGTCAGAGCAATTCCTAGTTTGTACAGCCAAAAAGATTAGAGTTTGAGTTAAAAATTTGAAATCCCCTTTTTTTATTATTTTTTTTTGAAATTTTAATATTTTTTTTTAATTTTTTTTTTAATTGCATAAAAAAATCAAAAATATTCTCTCCCTTTTTTTTTAAAGAAAAATCAAAAATATTCTCACCCCCATACCTAAATCTAACATTGTCCTCAATGTTAAAGAAAATTTAAAGCAGTAAGAGGACAGAGGAGAAGGTACCTGATATGGGCGGGTAAATTGGGGCAAAATACCCCCAAACCTGCAATTTTTTTTTTTTGAGAATAGTTACATGTTGGGTTGCCTCCCAAGAGCGCTAAGTTTTATGTCTTCAGCCAGACAAAATGTAAATCCCCATTTTTTTTCAACCATTATCTAAGAATGGTTTTGGAAGAGTCCAAGGAAGAACAGTTGGCTGGTGACGATCTATGCTTATAAGAGGAACAGAATTAGGGGGTGCATGCTCGACCACTTCCTCAGAATGGGCAAGATAAGCTTCTAAAGGGTCCTTATTATAAGTTTGTAAGAAAGTCTCCTGAACCAGACTTTCAATCATGTCAACTTCATTGATTTCTTTGTCGTCTGGTGGTTGTTTACTTATATTAAAGACATTAAGTTCGACTTTCATATTGCCAAAAGATAACTTCAGCATCCCATTCCGACAATTGATCACAGCATTCGCTGTGGCTAAGAAGGGTCTACCTAAAATTATAGGTGTGTGATTGTCTGGATGTATTACAGGTTCGGTCTCAAGGATAACGAAGTCCACAGGATAGTAAAACTCGTTTACCTTCACTATTACATCCTCTACAATCCCTTTGGGGTACTTCACCGTTCTATCTGCTAAGGAAAGGGTAATATTTGTGGGCTTTAATTTTTCCAAACCTAACTTTTGGTACACATAGTAGGGAAGTAGGTTCACACTGGCTCCTAAATCTAATAGGGCTCTCTGGATGATCGTCTCTCCTATTTTTATTTCAATGGTGGGGCAACCAGGATCTTTAAATTTCGGGGCAATCTGTTGTTGAATGAGAGATGAGGCTTGTGCAGCCATAACAGCTTGCCTAGGAATGCTGGTTTTTCTTTTAACCGTGGTAAGATCTTTCAAGAATTTTGTATAGGAGGGAATTTGTCTTATGGCATCGAGAAAAGGTATATTTATTTGAACAGTTTTAAAGACTTTCATTATTTCATCAAAGTTAGATTGTTTCTTTGAGTCCTGAAGTCTACTGGGAAAGGGAGCCTTGGGTGTGTATGTCTCTATTGGTTTCTCCTCTATTCCTTGTGTTTTCTGTTCTTGTGCCTTTTTCTGAGTGGGATTCGGTTCATGCTTTTCTTCTTTTTCTTGTATAGAAAGTTGAACCTTATTGTCCACTTGCTTGCCAGACCGTAAAGTAGTAATTGCTTGGACTTCATGGTTCTGGTTTCCATTAGAATCAATCTGATACTGACCTATCTGACCTTGATTTTGTTGTCTACTAGGGTTAGGCACTGGTTGACTAGGTAGTTCACCTTTCTTCCTATCCCCTAGAGAGTTAGCTATTTGGCTCAGACTAACATCAAGTTTTGCAATTGCTTGCGCATGGAATTGGTTAGTCTGGGCTTGGGCTGTATTGGTCTGTTGTTGTTGCTTGATAAAATCTTGTTGTTGTTTCATTATATTAGCCATCATGGTTTCTAATTGTGAAGGTTGCTGTGGGATAGGGGCATTATAAGGCGGTACAGATGGAACCAAAGGTTGGTTCATTTGTGGTGGACCTATCCTGGGGAAGTTGTTCTAAAAACCTGGTGGACCACCTTGATGCTGATAGGTTCATTTTGCTTATATGAGAAATTTGGGTGGAACCTATTATCAGGGTGGTAAACTGGGCTGAACGAGTTGGGAGTGGGCTTCTTAAAGGCACTATATGAATTTAGAGCATTTGCTTGCTCGGCCTTTATGGTGGGTAAACTAGGACAACACTCCACTAGATGCTCAGAACTGTTACACAAGATACATAAACTTTGTAACTCATGATCCACTTTCATGATGGGATTTAACTCTTTATATGAACTTGAGCTAGTGGAAACAGTGAAAGCATCAAACTTTTTGCTTAAGTTGTTCATTCCAGTCACCAGATTGGACATGACATTTTTGAGTTCTGGGTCTGCTTTCATTTTATAATTACCCGGTTTTCTAGACCCGAACTCATCTCTATTTACTTCCTCACCATAGCTACTCCAATTTTGGGCGTTCTCGGCTAAGTCAACAAGAAATTCATAGGCTTGATCCGGGGTTTGGTCCATGAACCTACCCTTGTGCATGGACTCGATCATGTTTCTATGTGCCGGAGGTAGTCCTTTATAAAAGAAATGTACTAGATCAGCCTTGTCAAGCCCATGGTGCGGGCATTTGACCAAAAGATCATGAAATCTTTCCCAAAGTTGGAAAAATTCCTCCTCTGATTTTCCTCTAAAAGTTCTTATAGCATCCTTAATTTTTTCTGTTTTAATCATGGGGTAAAATTTTGCCATGAACTTCCTAGATAGTTGTTCCCATGATGTGATAGAATTTGAAGCAAGGGAATACAGCCATGCAGCAGCACGATCCTCTAAAGTCATTGGAAACAATCTTAATTTAATACCCTCTTCATCTAAGTTTTGATTTCTAAACGTTTGACAGATTGTCAAAAATTTGTTTAGATGAATGTAGGGTTGTTCACTCTCGAACCCATGAAACTTGGGTAACATATTTATTGTTGCAGCCCGAATCTCGAATTGGGCTGCATTATTAATTGGTAAAACTATGCAAGTAGGGGGACTAGCGGATGCGGGTGCGAATAATTCATTCAAAGTTCTAATATGTTCACCCATTGTAGAGATTGACAGTTGGTTTACACTTCGCAAGTTGTGATGAAAAGTTCTGTCAATCTCAGGATCAAATGGGGTTAACTTATCCCTTAATGATCTTCTACCATGCATACATTTTCCACAACTTAATTAGACTCAATTTTTAAACGAAATCCTAAAAGATAAGAAGAAGGGCTAGACCAAGATGACCACAATCAACACCACACAATAGATTGGCTCTTTAATCTTGAGGTTAAAGAAGGTTTAGTAGCTTTTAATCTAGTTGCACAGAGATTTATCAGGTTAAAAAGTTCCTGAAATTCTCTCCTAGATTAGACAGCTCCTAATCTCCCTTTCAGATTAAGCTTGAGCTTACCAGTTAAGCGATCCAGTAATCAGTGACCAGGAAAGTCCCGGGGTGTGTGGTGGTGCCAGAAGGGATACACCAATACCACAATACCCGTAACAGTTCTCACTATTGTAAAACTTTCCTAGACATCACCAATTACTAAATCCTCACTGGAGTGGCTTTCAGCCGCTTCTTTCCAAGAGACTAATTGAGCTCGAAAACCCTAAGGCCAACGTCTAATTTGATTTTAATTTAATTTGGCTTAGGATAAGTATGCAAGGTGGTGATTTTTGGGCTAAGGACAGGTAATGACTTCCCGACCTTATCTTTTTAGTGGGTTTTGCCCTTAAATTATTTTATGCAAATGCTTGATGCAACAAATAATCAATAATTTTTTTAAAGTTTATGCAATGTCATTAGGTTGTATTGATTAAATGAGCAAGCAAAATATATTTTTTTTACTTTTACTTTTTTTTTTATTTTTATTTTTTTTATTTTTTTTATTTTTTTTTATTTTTTTAAGCAATAACTTGAATGTAAACTAAAACTAATCCTTATGCGTCACTCAATCTCCGAATGCCCGTTGAATAAGCTCTGGAGATTACTCCGTGAGAAGCCCCAATAGAGGTATGATCACCTCGGGGGATTGCACCTTATTAACTACTAGCAAAAATAATATTTTTTTTTTGAAATTTTTTTTTAATTTTTTTTGAATATTTTTTATATTTTTTTAAAAAAATTTAAATTTAAATTTCAAATTTCGAATTTCAAAATTCAAATTTTGAATTTAAATTTTTGAATTTTTGAATTTTGAAATATTTTTTATATTTATTTTTTTTTGAAAATTTTTTTTTTTCGAATTTCAAATTTCAGAATTTAATAACTACGAAATTATTAACTGAAAATAATCAAAATAATAAAAATAAAAACTTACTACCGGAGTGCGTTCACTCCGGGCATCCAAAATCCAATTTGATCTTCGTGATCGTTCTTGCTTCTCGATTTGCCTCCCCGGCAACGGCGCCAAAATTCTGTTCGTCCTTTCCTGTCTACCTAAAAATATGCTAGACAAATCATTGTTAGAACCGACGAACAAAGTTTAAATTTAAATTTCTACTCTTACCTTTCCTACTCGAAGAATAGCGGTTGTAAGAGGTCGATCCACAGGGAGGCGACTGGAGTTGCATAAAAATTAGAACATTCATTCGGATTCAAAATAGACTTTTAAATGATGGAAGAAAAACTTTACTTTGAAGATGTTGATGGATTCCCTGGTCTACCGGAGAATGTTTTCTAATTGAAATTAATTGAAAGACAGGTACTTAAATTCGAGGATCATTTATATATTTAATGAAAAAAAAACTCTGGCATAAAATGGATGAAAACAGTGCTAGGGATATTGAAGACTAGAACATCGATTGCATGAAGAAAAATTAAATATATTGCATCAAAGAAAAATTAAAAGATTGCATAATTTGAAGAACGTAGATTTAAAACAGAAATTACAACTTTAGCATGAATAAAACAAAAAAAAAAATCCCAAAACACTTGCTCTCAAATAAAAACTCTTAATAAAACAAAAAGAAAACTAAAGAAAGAAAAAAAAACAAACAGAATATGCTCTGTTTTCAAAAGAGAAAACAGAGCATTTCTCTTCTTCTTCCCCAACCGAGCACCCCTGTTCCTTCTTGAACCAGCCGAGAGCTCTCGCCCTCCTCCTTTGTGTCTTGGCCTCCACCGAGCACTCCCCCTCCCCACTGGCCTCTCCCTCTTTTTATAGGCCCTTGGAAATGTGGTGGAGGCGGGATCAGCGGGATCGCCGGGGCGGATCGCGGAAGGGAGGCACTGTCTTGCTTCTTTGGGCCACGGATGCGGAATCGCTGGGAGCTGAAGCGGAAGGTGGGGACTTGGCTTCCTTCTTCGGGTGCTGCTGATGCGGAAGGAAGGAGGCGCTGGGATTTTCCTTCACGGATGCGGGATCTGTGGAGGGTGCCGTGGGATGCTTGAAGATGGCGGCCTGATGCGGAAGGAAGGAGGCGCGCAGAGGGGCTGAGTCGGACGATGAGTGCGGACAGCTTGGTTTGGGAAGGAGCTGGGCGTTGAATGCGGAGGAGTGGATCACGGCTGGGGTGCTTGCAGTCGGAAGGAAAGGCTGAAGCCGGAAGAGCTGAGATGCTACGATTGCGGAGGATCTTCTCTGCTTCGGCTGGGCTTGATCATCGGGATCACACGCGGAAGAGGAAGGAAGCGCGTGGGATGAGCTGGTGGTGCGTGGATTCGGGACGATGGGATTCCGGGCGTTGCTGGCACGGTGGCTGGCACGGTGAGAACGTCCTTCTTTGGTTGCTGGGAAGGAGCGGAAGGTGGTCTGATGCGGGCTGGTGAATTCCTTTTTCTCCCCTTCTTTCGCACGGGATCTGGCACGCGGTTGGGATGCTGAGGATTTTGCCGGGATCACGGATGAGAGGCGCGCTTGGATCGGGAGAAAGGAAAGGGCGGTGATGCACTGCGGGCGGCTTGGATTTTCCTTTCCCTTGTAAGATGGGAGCTGGGAGACACCAAGTTCTGTCCAATTAGCCATATAGATAAAGAAAATAGTATGATATGAAATTTGGCTTGTAGACGGGTCATCTATCCTGGCTGGAGGTCAAGTGCAATTCTTTCAAGTCATGGGTCACCCAGCACCTTATAGCCAATTTAGATTTGCCAAAAATTATTTTCAAAAAGCACAAAAGAAATGGACCCGATTCGGACCCGAACCTGACTCGGACCCGACTCGATCTTCAACCGGGTCGAATCTAGGAAGGGATCCTTCTTTAGTCAAATTTGAACTCAATGTGCATTTTATTTATAATTTATACTAATCTATGTTAAATCCAAATATAATATTAATCTAGTGAATTTATTATTATCGGTTAACAATAACACTAATTTTAGTAACATGTAGGCCGCACTTTTGTGCTCTCATCACCTATCATAAATAATAAAAAGGTGTGAGGGATTTCTACTGTGGATGTAGGCTTACTACAGCCGAACCACGTTATCTCTTGGTCTCTACTCTTTCTCTCTTCCTCCTCCTTCTTTCCATTACAATCTTCTTTAGTTGCCTAGATTCTATCACTGATGCTGCTAATCGAAGTGGTATATTCTTAACCTTATCTAGGTTGAAGGCCTGCCGCCCAACACACCAAGCATTAGAATGGAATAGAACGAATTAAGCTTGAGGAAAATTGCAAACAACAAGCTCTCCAATAGGAACGAAACTTTAGTTAGGTCTGGTTAAGGCCTAATTGATACACAATAGAATTTTCAAACTATTTAACTCTAATTTCACCAAACTTGACTTAGAATCTGACCAACCGAGTCAGACGCATCGTAACTTGGTAATTTCTAACCAAGAATTTACTTGGGTAATGCTAGGTCAAGTTAGTTGGACTAGGACCAATTTGAGTTGTATTTGGTTAAGAGTGCTTATATCACATCATGACTGATGCTTGGAGTCCCCAGATCTGATGTAAAATGACATGCAACAACATCATATACCATTCTAATCGCAGCTTGATATTTGATGGTGTAAACTAGATGCTTAATGGAACATCCGCATAGTAACTTCGGAGTCAATGCTAAGTGAAAGGGGATATCATCAATTTCAGCACATACATTGGAGGGGATGAGTCGGTGAGGGAGTTACTGTTTTGAGCCATAAAAGAGCTGCACAAGTTTGTTCAATATGTTGTACCATATTGTTGCTACCATAGTAATTATGGCAATGGCTATTGAGTCATCGACAAGTTCAACACTGTTAGCACAACTTTGCAAAAAAGGGGAGAATTGGAAGGCTAGTGCTTGTCATAATTTAACTAGGATCCTATTTCTAGATTTAGCCTAGTTATTCAATTGTTCCTAAGAGATTAGAAGTATTGCTTGTGCCTAAAAAGTTGGTGCAAGATTCTCGATTAGTCATGAGTGAGTGAAGTAAAGCATGGATGTGGAAAGTAGGAGTCTCCTCCAATTAGAACTACATATTCTTGTCTCCTATTGATAGATGTTAGATGGTGGTTCCTAGAAATTGCAAATAATTGTATAAAATAATAAGTTTAAAATTTAATAACAAGATAAATTTCCAAATAAATAGAAAAAAAGGTGTGACTGGAATGAGGCGTGAATACAATGCCCTAAGAATGAATATCACCCTCTCTTGCAGGTTCATGCCAAGATCATCCCAAAATATAATAAAATTGGCTTAGCCCAAAGCATTCTATCACGAGCACGACAATGTGCAGGTCTAACCCAATGGATTACTTAGTTGCCTAGGAAGGAGAGAAAGAAATACTTAAGAAATATTAAAAAGAAGTAAAAAAGGCTAGTGGAGAGCTATCTCTTAATGTAGTAGATAAAGACTGTTCTAGGTCTGTTGTGTTGTTTTTGAGACTCAAGATTTAGAGCTTTTTATGGGCTCTATTTAAGCAACCTTTAGAGAGGCCCATAAAGACCTCAATAACTCTCTCACTGAAAACCTGAATGGCTTGCTAGCATTAACACCTCATAATGGTCTGACAATGCATGTACATTAAGACCTTATATATTACAATGCACAAGTCAACCGAGAAATAGGGTTTTCAAATTTTAAATTCAAATTCAAATAAAATCAATTCATAATATTTACGTTCCAATTACAAAGTCCAATAAGAACTCAAACTTACTTTGTAACACCTACATTATAGATATGAAATCAAATTTCAAGTTTAAATTCACTAGGTTAGCTCAAACCCTTTGTAGCTTTTATGACTGCTCTCACATAGGTGAATCCTCCAATAATATTGCAACCTAAAACCATACAAACTTCCTATCTTGGATCTATTAAGGGTGTAACTTAGCTTTTCAATTTACTTTGTCACTAATTAGAGCACTCACTATAGAGATACGAAGATATATTCTCTAAAAGTTATGCTCTCGCATGACCACTCAATCCACTTCTTTTCTACCATATTAACTTCTTTCGAACCATCTTTATATTTATTTTTTGAAATTAATTTTTCTTTATTTTCGTGATATCTAAAGGTTTTACAAACAATTTAAAAAATAAAAGGGCTTCATCATTGATATCCATTCAATTTTCTTCTTGGTTTCCAAAATAAAAACAAAGAACAAAAGAAATACCAAAGCGAGCGGGCTTCATTGCTACTCCATAAAGGATCTCAATCACACTCTATTTCCATCCTTAACACAAAGATATTGTAGATGCATATTTAATCATAAAAAAGGTAAAATTGATGTAAAAATCTTGAAAATATATCTAATCTTGGTTTCTTTTGCCATATC
Organism: Phoenix dactylifera; assembly: GCF_051530095.1. Taxonomy (NCBI): domain Eukaryota; kingdom Viridiplantae; phylum Streptophyta; class Magnoliopsida; order Arecales; family Arecaceae; genus Phoenix; species Phoenix dactylifera. The sequence goes on along the minus strand of NC_143198.1, from coordinate 18,599,264 downwards.
AATTAGTTCAATGTTGCTAAATATTGATTTTGCTCTTGGAAAAAAAAAGTCTTCTTTGTCGTTGTTTTGATTGCCATTTAACTATAGTTCAAACTACAAGAATAATGGTCATTAGCGACGCATTTTTTGGCCTTTAACGACGCTTTTAAGCGTCGCTAAAAATCATCCCGACGCTTTCATAAGCGTCGGCAGATTTACCGACGCTTTTTAGCGTCGGCAATTGCAAAATTAGCGACGCTTTAAAGCGTCGCTAGCTGTAATTTAACGACGCTTTAAAGCGTCGCTAATTGATTTCTGGTCGAAATTTTAGCGACGCTTTAAAGCGTCGCTAATTGATTTCTGGTCGAAATTGTAGCGACGCTTTAAAGCGTCGTTAGAATATTAATTTTTTTTTAAAATAATTTTTAAAATTTGTAAATCCTGTTTACAAAATCAAAGTCCCATCATATTATGTGAAGGGCTTCTCTTGAGACTGTTGAGTTTATTTGATGAACCGCATGGATGAGACTCCGCATACAGTCCGTTCTACCAGCGTGCATGACGTAATTTGTCGATGGCTATCATTCGGCGGTCGTACCTGATACACCATTTTCTTTTCTTGCAAAAGAAAACCATTCCTCTTGTTATATTTCTTCTTTTATAGAAGTACGTACCATCCTGTGCTGATCCAAACATGCTTATGACCAAGAACCACTCAAGTCACATTTATCACACAAGATGGCAAGCCTTAAATCGGCATTATATACGGAAAGGTGGAGATAAATTTGAGACTTTAGGACTACGTTGACAGTCACAGACCCCACGGCAATGCCAGTGCTTAGTAGATCCCATCATAAAGAAGGAACGTTATTGCGCATCTACAAATGTTAATGCCTCTGTAATCAGATGGTTTGGACCCCCGGTGTGCAGCTACTGATTTGAAATATACTCATCTTGGTTGAAGTCCTGCCCTTATCTCGGCCGAGCCATCCCTACTTATAACATAATTTCTGGTATCAGTAAATACCTACAGGTTCCCATTCGACTGCATAAAGAAATAATAAAAAGATTAGTGCCATACATACAACTCATGCCAGTATTCTCACAAATAAAAGAGCATAAATTGATCTTAATTAGAAGAATAATATTTTATCCAATGCAGAGGGAAGTAGTCAAAAAACACCTTCATTTTTGTTGATTTGTCCTTTTTCTCCGTAATGATGATCATCATAACATTAGCGATAAAATAATGAAAATATTGTAACAGTGGTTCACCCTTTTACTGCTCAACAGATTGCTAAATAACAGTCCACCGATGGAGAATAACAGTTTAATGGGAGGCTGTCACACCAATAATGCGTTTAAGGGATGACTGAAAAAAAGAGTTGCTGCACACATCCCTGAAATGTCAAGAATAATCCCTTCTTTAAGGCTGGTCCCTTCTTTGAAGTCCTCAAATGTCAAGAATAATCCCTTTTTCTTGCTATATCTGAGAGGATCCAATCCCCTAGATAATCACATTCCCAAAGCCATGACATGTTGAAAGCCATGGAGAGGATTTAAGTAAAAAAAATCGAGAGATAATTCAAAAGATCATAAAGATACAAAAGTCTTGAAGACTCCAAAGCCAAATACTGATGCTCAGTAGCCTCAGAGGTGGGAAAGTCAGGCTTAAAGCTTAGGCTTACGGTGCCTTGTGCTTTCCTGTAAGTGTACTGTCAGAGGCTGCATAAGAATTAACCAGTCCAAGCATGGAACAATTTCCAAATTACCAAAAACAAGCATCTCAATTATTTGTACCAGGTCAAGTGTAAATACCGGACATTTATATTGGATAGAATGCAGCAAGGGATTTACACATGAACTAAACATAATGGTACCAAAGTTGGACCCATTTCACCACCATCTGAATCATACTTGCAGCCATCTTAGCCTCTTGCTTTGCTGATGAGATCTTGGGAATATTTGTGGATGATGAGGAATGAAACTTGGGCATAAATCCCACTCTTCAAGCTAACATTAAATTCATTAAGTATGGGTAAAAATAAAGATATACTTAAGAACTGCACTAAATTCATATGGATCAAAACATTTTCTCTAGCAGAAGTTTCCAAGTTTATCTATTTGAGTTGTTCTAGAACATCACAATATCTAGGCATTCAGTTGTTTTTTGTTGACATAGCCATCTCTACAGAAGAAGTAACTATCAAATAACAGCAGAAATTTTAATTAGAATACGAACATGTGAGAGTGTGATCAGCCTTGAAAGTAAAAGACATACAATTTTTTACAGAAGCTAATGCCCCATTGCCTGATCATATGCATTTGTTAATATGTAATTCAATTTAGATTATTTGCAACAGAGGACTAAAACATTATAAGACAGTTCAAAAGGAAATAAGGAATTAAAGAAAAATCATGTAGGTCTCATCCAAATTTGTTTATCCTTGATTACAAAAAGTAACTGAAGAATCCCGGTGGGGAAAGGAAATATAATTAGAAAGGTGAAGGAAAGAGAACAAGATTTCCAGGTCTGCATCAATATTTCTGTGTATTCTGGCATGCCTTCAAGAGTACGTTAACAGCATAATCATCCCATATCTCTCACTGCAAACTAAAACTATCTGAGAAAGAAGAAGCCATTATTATTAATGGAGAAAGAAACGATACCTGTGGCGAAGATAATGGGATAATGTTCTTGAAATTCTCTAATGTCTTCTGCTGAAAAAGGATAAACAAAATGTATCAGCATATTTTAAGATCAAAGCAATGTGATCGGTAATAGATCCATAGTACTCGGACATATTTAACCCTCCAATAGGAACTTGTGTAGTCATAAACAAGTATTCAGCGGTGCGCAATTGCATGTTCAACCCTTTTAGTGTGATCTGGTACAAGGCAGCCCCTTGAGACTGATGCATGGGTGAACCAACCCTGAATCAAGCTCATATAACTCAATATGAAGCTTAACAGGGTTTTTACACCTTGTTTCCAACTTTCATTACTGATCTGTAGCTTGTGTTGGTATGGTCACACCGGTCGTTCGAAGTCGCAATTAACAAACAAGGATAGCACCACGTAGCAAAAGAAACAGTTGCTAGAAAGGAATAGCATTTTCCTCGAAAAAAAAGTTTTAAGTTTGCCAAACGGGCAAGGGAAAAAATGAAAAGAAAATTTTTAAGAGCTTACCAGCAAAGGAATTCACATAACAAAAATAAAGAACATAAAGTTTCTGTTCTTATTCATATATAATTATGCATGTAACAGGCAAGGATAGCACCATTAGGCAAAAGAAACAGTTATTAGAAAGGAATAGCATTAGCAGATTATAACTATCTGTTTAATCAGTGATGATAATTCATTAGCAAATAGGAGAACAGATGAAACATGTACCAGATTTCTTATAATAGAAACATGTACCATAGTTACTAATTCTTTTTCCCTGACAACAGAAATAAAATTGTTTAGTAAAAGCAAAAGTGAAAATTCAAAGCAATTATATTTTCTCTGCTATTCTCTAATTCATCTACTTTTAAGACTTACAATGAGTAATAGACATCGATCATGCCTAACCAGTCCAAATTCAAAACTCCATGACTGTTAAAATGTTTTAAAAACATAACAATGCTGTGATAGTATATATGTGGATGCAAAGTGAAAATATCAGTCCAGATGAAACAATGGTTTAAGAGAATCAGGCATCAGACCCAACTCTGTGAGGGCCTGTGCCGCGGTTCTAAGCTGATGCATTTGCATGGTGTCTCAAGAACCACCCCAAGTTGTTTCTCTTGGACCTCATTCCAAATTGCCACATCGACTTCATCTGAATCAGCCCCATGTCCCCAAGTCCCTGCACCCTTTACCCTCTCACCCATCCACAGGTCTTCTACCGAGTAAGAAGCTCCACCAGAACAGGGAAAAAATCCAAATAACACACTAAATCACTACCTAATCACTATTGAACCAGCTCATAGCAAACCACATAAATCACAATCCATAAAAAAAGAATAAGCAGATTAGGCCAGAGCAGACAGAAAATTTCAAGCATCTAATTGCAAACAGTGGATGAAGCACAAACCTTTTCTCCAACTAGACATTGAGGTGTAGAAGAATGAAGTTTCAACAACTACTAATAAGTTACCCATGAGATTTGCAAGCTGCATTAAGCTCCCGACCTCCTCTCTTCTCTTTTTGCATGCAGAGTATGAAGTTCCTTATCATCTATAATCACTGAAGGCTAATTTATATTTCAAGAACAAATTTAAATATAAAGGTTAAATTCTATAATACTACTAATAGTTCCTGTCCGGCTAATTTGAATGATTAGTGTTCACTGTTTGTGTCCACAGTCTGATAGGCAGAAGTTGTACAATAAGAGCCGGCTAAGTGATTGGTGTTCACTGTTCTTTTTTTTTTTTTTCTTTTTTGTAAACTGAGTAGAATAGACATTTATACATGATGGATAAATGTCTGGTGCAAAGTGTCCTTTACTAATGCAGCAAGTGAAATCATTTCTGACTAATGTACTAGCTCCATTAATATCAAATTGTTGAGTATTGTGTTTGTCATCATTCACTGAGGATACCTTCATGATAAAGGAAATAAGGTAACCCAGATTTTGTCCAAGTTCACATCAATTCTTTGACTGAATTTACTATTAATTGAAATGAGACATGAGTGTCATCTTTTGTATGAACAGATGATTTATGTAACATAGCAAGTTAATCTAACTTAAGCAATTAAAAGCATGAAGTATTTTATTCTCACACATTGAGTGATAAAGGAAATGATAATATATGAAACTCTAGAACATAAATCCTATGATTGAAAAGAAGAACATGTGATGTACAAAAATTGAAATGAAAAAATTTACTTTTTAAGCCCTCAAAAAAGTTTGATGGTGGTGAGAAACAATTGGTGGCAGGAAAAAGTATTTGGTCATTTCTTGAGATGGAAACCCTCCAGACACTTATGATTACTAGAAGGTTCTTAAACAAAAGGAAAGAATATGTATTACTTAATATATCAGCCACTAGACAATATCAGCTATATCAAGAATATGGTCTTGCTGCTTATGCTGATTAGTATGAGATATAAGAGATGAATATATTTTCCTGTCTCTGTTCAAACATGAATTGCATATAAAGGGATTCTAGTATAAGCATAGACATGAACTGAAAGGATGTCTACATGGTGGTTACCTGAACTGGTACATATAGGGTCTAGTTAAATAGGCAATATGTGAAACATCAGAAGAATTGGTCACAAAAGCATATCTATGCTTTCAGGTGATTTTATACGTGGACGTGCTGGAAGCATTTGCATATTCTAGACTTTCATAGAAATTTGTTTTCTGAGTCCATATGCTGAAGTTTATGAACAAACACTACTGCAATCATTTCTTTTTTTTCTTTTTTTGGCAGAGTAACCATTTTCGCCAGTCACGGAATGAATGCAAGACATGCTTGTCAAACACTACTGCAATCACAGGACAAAGGCGACCTCGGCCAGTTCTTCCCTTAGATATCGATTTGACTATCAACCAACCATGCCTTATTCCAGATTAAAAAAGAAATGGTAGTTTGGCTGCAGGAGAAGGAGGAATACCAGCTTATTCCGCACTATCCCCAAACGAATATGGGGATTATTACAGGAGGAAGCTTGGGTCAGCAGTTGAACTCACCTGAGCAAAGACTCGTACGGTAGCGAGGATCGCCCCTTTCCAGGAGAGTAGAATCTTACAAACTCCTCCTATAACGGATAAATGAATTTAATGACCAGATTATAAATTCATGAAACAGAGAAACTACAACAAAATCCCTAAACAATCCGATTATAAAAACAAGAGAAAATCCAAAACATCCAAAATTTAAAGATCGAAGCAAGAGAAGAAGATCCCAAACCTGGCCTTGTCCCTGTCCTTGCCGGCTCCAAACTTCAAACGCCGCGTGAGTGCTCTGCGGCGGAGGAAGAGGAAGATGTCCACGGAGAGGAGGCCAACGGAGAGGGGGAGGAGGGGAAGGAGATGCGGCGGAGGAACGCGATTTGGGGTCGCTCGGCGGAGGGAATGGCTGAGATCGGTGAAAAGGGTTGAGGAGGGAGCTGGGAGTCGGTCGGCGTGAGCTAGCTAGGGATTTAGGGCTGCAGAGGGAGAAGGTCGATTGGGTTTTGTTGTGGGAGGGTTAAAGTCCGACGACGAGTATTTTTCCGTTAAGCCGGCGCTTAAAAGCGTCGGCAGATGTTTTTGCCGACGCTTCTAGAAGCGTCGGCGGTTACTGTGGGGAGAAAAAATTTAGCCGACGCTTTTATCTAGCGTTGGTAATATAGAGTCGGCAAAAACTATTTTTGTTGTAGTGTTCGATCCATCTTTGTTTATCTTTTATATATATATATATATATATAATGCATGCTTTTATTTATTAAATGCACTTACGAAAATTTCATGTCTCTCTTATATACACTAATGTCTTCTCTTCTACATAGGCTAGGGACTAAAAAGGCGGCAATTGAAAAAAGAGACCGAAAAGTAAAATTTTGGTAAGGTGATCCTAATGGTTAAATGGAAGGAAAACCAAGCGACATAATTGCACTAAATTCATTTCTTTTCAAAAGAGGATATTTAGATTCATGTTTATTTTGCAGACAATTCTTAACATAATCTAAAAAGAAAATTTAGTTTACAACCTTATCCAATACATATATATAATAAACATTTTAATACAACCTTATCTATAACATATAGGCAAGGAAGTATAAACATTTGTATGATCCTTTTGATGGGCAAAAAAAAGTAACAAAATGGAATACATTGTATCTTGTTCATGTCAGTATTTCGTTAAAATGATCAAAATGACTAAATCCATTAAACATAAACATTCTAGAGCATCCAAAGAAATAAGAAAAAAGAAAATAGAAATTTATTGTTATCTTGCATTACACGTATATAAAAAGAGGTCGTAATAGTGATTGTGGGAGCCGGCCCATCAGGCCTTGCCTCTACTGCTTGTCTAAATTGCCTCTCCATCCCTAATATCATATTGGAGATGGAAGATTGCGCTGCTCTCTTTGGAAGAAGAGGGCATATGATCGTTTCAAGCTTCACTTGGCCAAGCAATTTTGTGCACTACCACATTTGCAATTTCCTAAGTCTACACCAACCTTTATTCCTAAGAATGAATTCATCCAGTATTTGGATCAGTATGTAGCACATTTCAACTTGAAGCCCATTTATTGTACTGTCGTCGAGTTTGCTTCCTTCAATGAAAGAAGCAAAACATAGAGAATAGAGGCTCGGAATAGAGTAACAGGCAAGGTGGATGTGTATACTACAATGTATTTAGTCATGGCCACTGGGGAGAATGGTGAGGGGTTTATTCTGTTGGGAACCCGCCCATGCCGCTGATATTTCAAAAAAAATTCAGATGGCAGCGGAATCGGCATGAGCGGGATCGACGTTCATCGCATAAACGTTGTTTCATGAACCGTTCGTAGTTAGATAAGAATTAAAACTTTTTAAATATATTAGAAGATCAGATCTTCACCTTGTGCGGGTAGATGATCACCGCAAACTGAAGTTCATGGTCTAGGATGAAGGTTCGCTTGAAGCCGTTCAAGTGTCCGGCCTCTACGGATATCCACACGAAGCAGTGATCCGATCAAAGCTCTCTAGTCTTCCCGGGGTGCTAGCTCCCTTGCAAAGACTTCTTTTGATAGCTGATTTCCTCTCTTTCAATCAACCCTTGATTGTGCTTGAGAGGAGGAAGAAGAAGGATGAAGAAGAGGAAGAAGAAGAATCCCCACGCAGCCTTCTTTTCTTCCCTGCGTTGGAACCAAGGAAGGAGGCCAAGGAGAGGTGCGCGCCTCTTCTTCTTTTCCCTTTGCTAATGGCGGCTGAACCAAGGAAGGGATAGGGGTGGCCACGGCTTGGAGGAGGAGAAGATCTCATCTAGGGCGCCGGCCCCCTTTGCCCCTTTTTATAACCATCTAGGGCTCCTACAATCTAAGAGCCCTAGAGTAATTACCTTTCTCTTCTCCCTTCTCCACATGGAAAAGGGAGGGGCATATTGTTGGGAACCCGCCCATGCCGCTGATATTTCAAAACAAAAATCAGATGGCAGCGGAAAGGGGGGCATGTGCGGGATCAACGTTCATCGCATGAACGTTGTTTCGAGACCTTTCGTAATTAGGTAAGAATTAAAACTTTTAAAACTATTAGGAAGATCAGATCTTCACCTTGTGCGGGTAGATGATCACCGCAAATCTGAATTCGTGGTTTTTGAAAGAGGGTTCGCTTGAAGCCGTTCAAACGTCCGGCCTCTACGGGTATCCACACGAAGCAGGATCCGATCCAAGCTCTCTATCTCACCGGGGTGCTAGCTCCCTTGCAGAGATAGCTTTGATGGCTGATGTCCTCTCTTTCAATCAACTTTTGATTGCACTTGAGAGGAGGAAGAAGAAGGATGAAGAAGAGGAAGAAGATCAAAGCCCTTCGCAGCCTTCTTCTCTTCACACGCGTTGAAGCCAAAAGGAGGAAGAAGGGATGTCGCCAAGCTCTCCTTTGCTTGCACCTTGCTTGCGGCTGAACACCAAGGGAAAGGAGAGAGCCACGGCTTGGAGGAAGAGAGGTTTCAATGCTCTAGGGTGCCGGCCTCATAGTCCCTCTTATAGCCATCAAGGGCTCCTCCAAAGTTGGAGCCCTAGATAACTTTCCAAAGAGAGAAGGGGGGCGCCGGCCCCTCTCTTCATGCCGCACACAAGGAGAGGAGGAGGGGCGTGATCCCTCCTTCTTGTGATGCCCTAATCCTCTTCCAAAGAGGATTGGGTGCCTCTCTTATGGTTTAATCCCAATCCAATTAGGATTAGCCAATTGGGTTCAATCTATGCTAGTCCTAATCCAACTAGGACTTGAATGAATCATGACTCAATTGAACTCTTCAATCCTAATCCAATTAGGAGTCATGTTGATTCATTAGATTATTAATTAATTTAGACTTAAGGAATCCTAATCCAATTAGGATTTGTTTAATTTTAGTCCTAATCCAATTAGGACTCTATTTGAATCCGAAGTCCTAATCCAATTAGGATTTCTAGGAATCCTACTCCAAGTAGGAATCCTATTTTAATTCAAAATTCCTAATCTCATTAGGATTGTAGAAATCCTATTCCAAGTAGGAATCCCAGTCCTACTCCAACTAGGATTCCCAGTCCTAATCCAATTAGGACTCTAGGAATCCTACCCGAAGTAGGATTTGTGTTTAAGTCCAATTGATTAATTTCCTTTGTTCCTTCTTCAACTTCTTATCAATCAAATTGATTACTCGTGATTCATAATCACTATTCAACCATCGGATCGGTCAATACTTCTAGTGTGTGTGACCCCATAGGTTCTATTTTGACTGGTAGTGAGATATATTGTGATCTCTATCTCAATATCATTGAAAAACTCCTTTCAATGGGTTGGAACGATTCCAACTCAACTCGTTAGGGTTTATCGATCATCAAGATAATCCCTATGAGTCCCACCATCCACCAGTGACACCTAGCAGCATGTAGTGGCTACCCAGCAGAATGGAATGATGAACCTCTAGGTGCAGTTAACATGTGATACAGTCCTACTATCGTGGATCCCTACAGGACGGAGGTCATGGACAACTCGTCAAACCCCATCGTCTGTCATATGTCAAGATTTATTCGACTCGAGTTCGATAGTGGAAAACTCTTTTTCCACTTTATATTACTGCCCTGGCCAAGGTCTTAAAACTCAGTCTAACAAATCACATAGGATCACTCCTCTTCTATCAAGGTCGATAGATTCCTTATAGGTGCATACCCTACTCCTACAGTGAACCTACTGCAGCCAATCTACACTGCATGGACCCATATGGCTAGAGACCATGTATGTTCTACAATAACCTCACTGTGAGTAGCCGAAGCACCGCAGGTCAAAGAACCAGTCACACTACTGCAACATCAAGCAAGTCACTGACGAGTGGATAGACATCCAAGTGACTTCTTGTCTTGGTCACGCTCAATACCCTTGTTCTCTAACAAGTACCTGCACTATCACTTCAGTGTCCCTACACTGTGGACTCAAGTCTCGTCCATCCAGAAGGAAAGTGATCTGTGCACTGATCGGATCGATCACCGTCCTCGTGATGATTCATTGATCAGGAGCATTTAGAAATTAATCACCAATGATACATGGCTCAAATTCTCAACTCTTGAGAATATGTATCATCATCTTATTAATTTCTTAGACAATTCATAGACACATAAACAATATGAATGAAAAGATGCCTTTTATTTATTCAATAATAAATAGTCAAGTACAAAATTATGTCCCTAGAATCAACAATGTGTCAGCCAAATTGGCTTCTAGGGCATACATCTAACAATCTCCCACTTGCACTAAAGCCAATTGGTCATATATCTTAGGCCCATCTTCTCAAGGTGGGCTTCAGTCTTTTGCTGACTCAGCTGCTTAGTGAACGGGTCCGCCACGTTATCCGCGGAGTCTACTCTCTGCACCTCTACATATTTTTTCTCAACATAGTCGCGTATGAGATGAAAGCGCCGCTCTATATGCTTAGACTTCTGATGAGACCTTGGCTCCTTAGCAAGGGCTATGGCGCCATTATTATCGCAGTAGAGTGTTATGGCATCTGATGTCATCACGTCCAACTCTGCAATGAATTTCTTGAACCAGAAGCCTTCCTTAGCAGCTTCAGAGGCGGCGATGTATTCAGCTTCCATAGTAGAATCAGCAATGATCGGTTGTTTAGAACTCTTCCAATTTACCGTACCACCATTGCACAAGAACACATATCCAGATGTTGACTTCCTGTCATCGACATCAGTCATGATGTCTGAATCTGTGTACCCTTCTACCTTTAACTCTGATGATCCTCCAAAAACCAAGAATAAATCTTTAGTTCTTCTCAAGTACTTAAGAATATTCTTCACAGCTGTCCAATATTCTTCACCTGGATTCGACTGATATCTGCTTGTGACACTCACAGCAAGAGCTATATCAGGTCGTGTACACAGCATGGCATACATGAGGCTTCCTATTGCCGATGCATAGGGAATCTTGCTCATGCGTTGAATCTCTTCAGATGTGTTGGGGCACATCTTCTTGGAGAGATGAATTCCATGCCTAAGGGGCAAGAGACCCCTCTTGGAGTTTTCCATGCTGAACCTCTTCAGCACCTCCTCTATGTACATTTTCTGTGAAAGGCCAAGCATCCTTTTAGATCTATCTCTATAGACCTTTATTCCCAGAATATAGGATGCTTCCCCAAGGTCTTTCATGGAGAATTCTTTTGACAACCAGACCTTGACCGAGGTTAGCATGGGAATATCATTTCCAATCAGGAGAATGTCATCTACGTACAGTACGAGAAATACGACAGCGCTCCCACTAACCTTTTTGTAAACACACGGTTCCTCTTCGTTTTTGATGAAATCAAACGTATTGATTGCGTCATCGAAACGAGTGTTCCAACTCCGAGATGCTTGCTTTAGTCCATAGATGGACCTTTGCAGCTTGCAGACCCTGTGATCTCCATCACTGGAAGTGAAACCCAAAAGCTGTTCCATATAGATATCTTCATCAAGATATCCATTCAGAAAAGCAGTTTTCACATCCATCTGCCAGATTTCATAATCATGAAATGCTGCAATGGCAAGCAATGTTCGGATGGATTTTAGCATGGCTACAGGTGAAAAGGTCTCTTGATAGTCAATGCCTTCGCGCTGACTATACCCTTTCGCCACAAGCCTTGCCTTATAGGTCTCTACCTCTCCATCCGAACCTATCTTCCTTTTGTAGATCCATTTGCATCCAATAGGTACAATACCTTCTGGTGGGTCTACTAAGGTCCAGACTTGGTTGGAATGCATGGAGTCTAACTCTGACTTCATAGCTTCCAGCCATTTCTCGGAATCGATATCAGATATCGCCTCGTTGTAGGTTTTGGGATCCTGTATGTGATCCCTATCTCCCACTAGGAACATTTCCTCGGTATCCTCTTCTAGTATACCTAAGTATCTATCGGGAGGATGGGAGACCCTACTAGATCTACAAGGGGGTCGAGGGACATCGTATACTGGCTCTTTATGAATGGGTTCAATAGGATCCATGACTCGTTGCTTTTCAGAGACTTTCTCTTCAAGCTCAATTTTCCTCCCACTGCCTCTATCAAGGATAAACTGATTTTCCAAGAAGATGGCATGACGGCTCACAAACACATTGTGATCCTCTGAGACGTAAAAATTGTATCCTAATGACTCTTTAGGATATCCTATAAAACGAGCACTTATGGTCCTAGCCTCTAACTTGTCCGCCTGTAGTCTCTTGACGTGGGCCGGACATCCCCAAATTTTGAGATGACCCAGACTTGGTTTCTTACCATGTCATATCTCATACGGTGTGGTAGGAACGGATTTAGAGGGAACTCTATTCAATAAATAAATCGCTGTGAGTAAGGCATCTCCCCAAAGGAACATAGGTAGATCAGTGAAGCTCATCATGGACCTGACCATATCTAATAGGGTCCGATTCCTCCTCTCTGACACCCCGTTGAGTTGAGGTGTACCCGGAGGTGTCCATTATGAGACTATGCCGTTTTCTTTGAGATAGTCCCGGAATTCCCCACTAAGGTATTCTCCTCCTCGATCTGATCGAAGAGCCTTAAGAGGTTTTCCAGTTTGTTTTTCTACTTCATTCTTGAACTCTTTGAACTTTTCAAAAGACTCAGACTTGTGTCTCATAAGATACACATACCCATACCGTGAGTAATCACCGGTAAAGGTAATGAAGTAAGAATAACGTCCCCTGGCTAGCACATCGAATGGGCCACATACATCTGTATGTACTAGGGCAAGTAATTCAGTGGTCCTCTCCCCATGTCCTACAAAGGGCAGTCTTGCCATTTTTCCTTGAAGACAGGACTCGCAAACTGGATATGACTCGGAAGTCAATGAGCCTAAAAGCCCATCTTTATCCATTTTGTTCATTCTGTCCTCTCCAATATGGCCAAGCCTGAGGTGCCACAAATATCTTTGGTTTATCTCATCTCTGGATCTTTTGGATCCTTTGGCACTCACATCTTGCTCGGTAACATTCACAGATACATCCATATGTAAATGATAGAGACTGTCAATCATGAAACCGCGTGCGACTATTTTATTTCTTAAATAAATAGAACAGCAGTCTTTGTCAAATGTAAAAACATGACCTTCCTGTGCTAGACATAAAACAGAAATCAAATTTCTGCTAGCAGCAGGTACATAATAGCAGTCTCTAAGTAATAAACTAAATCCAGACGATAGTCGCAGATGGTAGGTGCCCACAGCCACAGCAGCAACTTTTGCCCTGTTGCCAACCCGAAGGGTTACCGCACCTTCCACCAGCCTTCTACTTTCCTTTAGACCCTGCATGGTAGTGCACAAATGAGCACTAGAACCAGAATCTATAACCCAACTAGAAGTAGAAGAAACCGTTAGATTAGTTTCAATTATGAGCAAGTCTATACCTTCTGAAGGTGTGTCACCTTTCTTGTTCTTCAGGCTCTCGAGGTATGAAGGACAGTTTCTCTTCCAGTGGCCTTCGACATTGCAGTGGAAACATTTTCCTTTGTCGTCAGCCTTTTTCTTTTGAACTTCCTTCTTTGGCTTCTTGTCTTTCTTCTGCTTCTTAGCAGGCTTCTTTTTCTTCCAAGTAGACTTTCTCTTGGAACCAGAAGTCAACTCAGCAGCAAGGACATTGCCCCTTGAACCTTTCAAGGCTCCCTCAGCAGTTACCAACATGTTTATGAGTTCAGTCTTAGTGCATTCAATCTTATTCATGTGGTAGATTACTATAAACTGACCAAATGAATCAGGAAGTGACTGTAGGATCAAATCCACTTGTAATTCCTTGTGCATGTCCATACCGAGCTTCTCAAGCTCCTCTAGGTCCTTGATCATGGTCAGACCGTGATCATGGACAGACTGCCCCTCGCGCATCTTCGTTTTGAAAAGCCTCTTGGACACTTCAAAACGAGCTGTGCGACTCTGCTCACCATACAACTCTTGCAGGTGTGCCAGTATGTCCCTAGCAGTCTTCATATTTTCATGCTGGCATTGGAGTTCATTTGACATGGATGCCATCATATAGCATTTTACTCTAATGTCATCATCCAACCACTTTTTATGCATCTCACACTGAACATCAGTAGGACGTGTTGGTAGTGTGGGGATATCTGAATCGAGTATGTAGCCTATTTTCTCACAGTCCAAAACAATTTTGAGATTTCTAAGCCAGTCCTTGTAATTGGTTCCGGTCAGTCGGTTGGTCTCAAGAATACGGGTCAAAGGGTTTGAAGCTGACATTGTATCTGCAGAGAGTAAAGATTCTAGTTAGACTTTTGTACTTGATCCTAATCTGTTCTAAGGTCTTTTAGAACAAATGTAACTCCCACTATTTTCTCGAATCCCTCACACTCCCCTGGTAGGAAAACGGAAATCCCACACGACTAGGATTTCTAGTGGGTAATGTGGTCCCACCGATTTACATGCCACCTCACCTAACAGTTATTGGTGACACATAGATGGATGAGTGTACAACTCTTGTACAATGCTTCTCAAGCATGTTGCAGTGTAACTTGGTCTCTAAGCCATGAAGACCTCACCTAACAGTTATTGGTCCCATTTCTTAGTTAAGTCAGACCCACCGTATAACCGTAGGAATAAAGTCGTCATTGGGTCCTCACCTAACAGTTATTGGTGCCCAACCCCACCTTTACCCTACAACATCTCATGTCTATAGAGAGGTCCAGCCCCCCGATGCAACTTGACCACTGTATCTAGCCGAGACAAATCAACATCAGAAAGGCCTTAGCAGCTCTACTACAGTGGAAGACCTATTGACTTAATATTGGTTAATCAGGTCTTAGTGTTTGCAACTTGAGCCCTTCATAAGAGGTAATCGAACAATTGGCCAGGTAAGCAGGTGGGAGGCTCCCCTTACTCAGAGAGTAAGGTCCTAATTAAGTAACCACCTTTTATGCTTTCCTAGACACCAATTAGATCAATTAATCTAATATGACTTGCTCATGTCGGTTCACTCTCGACTTGATTGAGGAGGTTTTGATTTAGGTCTCAATTGGGTTTGCTACATCACATGTAAACCTATCTACCCGACTCGCATTCACATCACATGCAAACGGCACATCACAGGCAGTTATAATCGCAGCATCAAATTAAAGCTAAACTTTAAATAGGTGATGATCATGGATTCTAGTTAGGTCGTATTACAAGCACATGCACGTCAATCGATCAACTGGTCTTCAACTCTTGAATTGGTTTCAAGCCTCCTTGATTCGATTCTTGACCAACTCTTGATCCAATCGCCATCAACCGCTTAGACCCCTGTTCATCTCATGCATCGTCTTGGACTTGATGGTTGACGTACATCACATCACAGAAATACAACCAGATGTAAAATAAAAATAAAAATAAATTACATCTCCTTTTAGGAGGCACGCAGGCCTCTCAAAACATCAAATAAGATGCATGCAAGCATCTGAAAAATTACATGACATCGCAGATCACATCGCAGGTCATTACATTTGATACCAAAAGGGTTTGAATCCTATGATCATCACCTTATGCAACAATTATAATTTTCAGATCTGAAAACTAACTGATTATGTCATGACATAGGTCGCTGATCATGCTAATCATGATTCTAAACTTTGTAATCTCATTAACAACGCAATTAGAATCATCATTTTATCACATAAAAATCAGCATGCAAAAATCAGCACCCCTGAAAAATCTGCATGCAGAAATTTTCAGCATGCATGATCATTCAATTTTCAGATCTAATAAGCCTTTAGATATTTAATTCTTACCTTAATCTACGATGCCTAGGCTCTGACACCACTGTTGGGAACCCGCCCATGCCGCTGATATTTCAAAACAAAAATCAGATGGCAGCGGAAAGGGGGGCATGTGCGGGATCAACGTTCATCGCATGAACGTTGTTTCGAGACCTTTCGTAATTAGGTAAGAATTAAAACTTTTAAAACTATTAGGAAGATCAGATCTTCACCTTGCGCGGGTAGATGATCACCGCAAATCTGAATTCGTGGTTTTTGGAAGAGGGTTCGCTTGAAGCCGTTCAAACGTCCGGCCTCTACGGGTATCCACACGAAGCAGGATCCGATCCAAGCTCTCTATCTCACCGGGGTGCTAGCTCCCTTGCAGAGATAGGATGGCTGATGTCCTCTCTTTCAATCAACTCTTGATTGCACTTGAGAGGAGGAAGAAGAAGGATGAAGAAGAGGAAGAAGATCAAAGCCCTTCACAGCCTTCTTCTCTTCACACGCGTTGAAGCCAAAAGGAGGAAGAAGGGATGTCGCCAAGCTCTCCTTTGCTTGCACCTTGCTTGCGGCTGAACACCAAGGGAAAGGAGAGGGCCACGGCTTGGAGGAAGAGAGGTTTCAATGCTCTAGGGTGCCGGCCTCATAGTCCCTCTTATAGCCATCAAGGGCTCCTCCAAAGTTGGAGCCCTAGATAACTTTCCAAAGAGAGAAGGGGGGCGCCGGCCCCTCTCTTCATGCCGCACACAAGGAGAGGAGGAGGGGCGTGATCCCTCCTTCTTGTGATGCCCTAATCCTCTTCCAAAGAGGATTGGGTGCCTCTCTTATGGTTTAATCCCAATCCAATTAGGATTAGCCAATTGGGTTCAATCTATGCTAGTCCTAATCCAACTAGGACTTGAATGAATCATGACTCAATTGAACTCTTCAATCCTAATCCAATTAGGAGTCATGTTGATTCATTAGATTATTAATTAATTTAGACTTAAGGAATCCTAATCCAATTAGGATTTGTTTAATTTTAGTCCTAATCCAATTAGGACTCTATTTGAATCCGAAGTCCTAATCCAATTAGGATTTCTAGGAATCCTACTCCAAGTAGGAATCCTATTTTAATTCAAAATTCCTAATCTCATTAGGATTGTAGGAATCCTATTCCAAGTAGGAATCCCAGTCCTACTCCAACTAGGATTCCCAGTCCTAATCCAATTAGGACTCTAGGAATCCTACCCGAAGTAGGATTTGTGTTTAAGTCCAATTGATTAATTCCCTTTGTTCCTTCTTCAACTTCTTATCAATCAAATTGATTACTCGTGATTCATAATCACTATTCAACCATCGGATCAGTCAATACTTCTAGTGTGTGTGACCCCATAGGTTCTATTCTGACTGGTAGTGAGATATATTGTGATCTCTATCTCAATATCATTGAAAAACTCCTTTCAATGGGTTGGAATGATTCCAACTCAACTCGTTAGGGTTTATCGATCATCAAGATAATCCCTATGAGTCCCACCATCCACCAGTGACACCTAGCAGCATGTAGTGGCTACCCAGCAGAATGGAATGATGAATCTCTAGGTGCAGTTAACATGTGATACAGTCCTACTATCGTGGATCCCTACAGGACGGAAGTCATGGACAACTCGTCAAACCCCATCGTCTGTCATATGTCAAGATTTATTCGACTCGAGTTCGATAGTGGAAAACTCTTTTTTCACTTTATATTACTGCCCTGGCCAAAGTCTTAGAACTCAGTCTAACAAATCACATAGGATCACTCCTCTTCTATCAAGGTCGATAGATTCCTTATAGGTGCATACCCTACTCCTACAGTGAACCTACTGCAGCCAATCTACACTACATCGACCCATATGGCTAGAGACCATGTATGTGTGCAGTCAAACTACAATAACCTCACTGTGAGTAGCCGAAGCACCGCAGGTCAAAGGACCAGTCACACTACTGCAACATCAAGCAAGTCATTGACGAGTGGATAGACATCCAAGTGACTTCTTGTCTTGGTCACGCTCAGTACCCTTGTTCTCTAACAAGTACCTGCACTATCACTTCAGTGTCCCTACACTGTGGACTCAAGTCTCGTCCATCCAGAAGGAAAGTGATCTGTGCACTGATCGGATCGATCACCGTCCTCGTGATGATTCATTGATCAGGAGCATTTAGAAATTAATCACCAATGATACATGGCTCAAATTCTCAACTCTTGAGAATATGTATCATCATCTTATTAATTTTTTGGACGATTCATAGACACATAAACAATATGAATGAAAAGATGCCTTTTATTTATTCAATAATAAATAGTCAAGTACAAAATTATGTCCCTAGAATCAACAATGTGTCAGCCAAATTGGCTTCTAGGGCATACATCTAACACATATTCCTCTCCTCATGGTAAACCCTAATCCACATTAAGTAGGGTTTGAAATGCCCTAATGTGGTCAAGCCCTAATCCAATTAGGCTTAGCCCATGGGTGAACCAATTAGGATCCAATCTAGGTAAGTCCTAATCCAATTAGAACTTAAATCAATTTTGACTCAATTGAACTCTTCAATCCTAATCCAATTAGGAGTCTTATTGATTCATTAGATAATTAATTGTGACTTAAGAAATCCTAATCCAAATTAGGACATATTTAATTTTAGTCCTAATCCAATTAGGACTCTTATTTGAATCCGAAGTCTTAATCCGATTAGGACTCTAGGAATCCTACTCCAAGTAGGAATCCAATTTTGATTCAAAACTCCTAATCTCATTAGGATTGCAGGAATCCTATTCCAAGTAGGAATTCCAGTCCTACTCCAACTAGGATTCCCAGTCTTAATCCAATTAGGACTCTAGGAATCCTACTCGAAGTAGGACTCTTGTTTCAAGTCCAATTAATTAATTCACTTTCCTTCTTCAACTTCTTATCAATCGAATTGATTACTCGTGATTCATAATCACTTTTCAACCATCGGATCGGTCAATACTTCTAGTGTGTGTGACCCCATAGGTTCTATTCTGACTGGTAGTGAGATATATTGTGATATCTATCACTATATCATTGAAAACTCCTTTCAATGGGTTGGAACGATTCCAACTCAACTCATTAGGGTTTATCGATCATCGAGATAATCCCTGTGAGTCCCACCATCCACCAGTGACACCTAGCAGCATGTAGTGGCTACCCAGCAGAATGGAATGATGAACCTCTAGGTGCAGTTAACGTGTGATACAGTCCTACTATCGTGGATTCCTACAGGACGGAGGTCATGGACAACTCGTCAAACCCCATCGTCTGTCATATGTCAAGATTTATTCGACTCGAGTTCGATAGTGAAAAACTCTTTCTCCACTTTATATTACTGCCCTGGCCAAGGTCTTAGAACTCAGTCTAACAAATCACATAGGATCACTCCTCTTCTATCAAGGTCGATAGATTCCTTGTAGGTGCATACCCTACTCCTACAGTGAACCTACTGCAGCCAATCTACACTGCATGGACCCATATGGCTAGAGACCATGTATGTGTGCAGTCAAACTACAATAACCTCACTGTGAGTAGCCGAAGCACCGCAGGTCAAAGGACCAGTCATACTACTGCAACATCAAGCAAGTCACTGACGAGTGGTTAGACATCCAAGTGACTTCTTGTCTTGGTCACGCTCAGTACCCTTATTCTCTAATAAGCACCTGCACTATCACTTCAATGTCCCTACACTGTGGACTCAAGTCTCATCCATCCAGAAGGAAAGTGATCTGTGCACTGATCGGATCGATCACCGTCCTCGTGATGATCCATTGATCAGGAGCATTTAGAAATTAATCACCAATGATACATGGCTCAAATTCTCAACTCTTGAGAATATGCATCATCATCTTATTAATTTTTTGGACGATTCATAGACACATAAATAATATGAATGAAAAGATGCCTTTTATTTATTCAATAATAAATAGTCAAGTACAAAATTATGTCCCTAGAATTAACAATGTGTCAGCCAGATTGGCTTCTAGGGCATACTTCTAACAATCTCCCACTTGCACTAAAGCCAATCAGTTATATATCTAAGCCCCATCTTCTCAAGGTGGGCTTCAGTCTTTTGCTGACTTAGCTGCTTAGTGAACGGGTCTGCCATGTTATCCGCGGAGTCTACTCTCTGCACATCTACATATTTCTTCTCAACATAGTCGCGTATGAGGTGGAAGCGCCGCTCTATGTGCTTGAACTTCTGATGAGACCTTGGCTCCATAGCTAGTACTATGGTGCCAATGTTATCGCAGTAAAGTGTTGTGGCATCTAATGACATTACACCTAACTCTGCAATGAACTTTTAACCAGAAGGTTTCCACTGCACCCTTAGATACGGCTTAACATTCAGCTTCTAAGGTAGAATCTATAATGATCGGTTGTTTGGAACTCTTCCAATTTACTGAACCATCATTGCACATATTCTGATGTAGACTTTCTATCATCAATATGTGTGCATCCTTCTACCTTCAACTCTGATGATCCTCCAAAGACCAAGAACATGTCCTTAGTTCTTCTTAAGTACTTAAGAATATTCTTCACAGCTGTCCAGTGTTCTTCACCTGGATTCGACTGATATCTGCTTGTGACATTCACAGCAAGGGCTATATCAGGTCGTGTACATAGCATGGCATACATGAGGCTCCCTATTGCTGATGCATAGGGGATCTTGCTCATGCGTTGAATCTCTTCAGATGTGTTGGGGCACATCTTCTTGGAGAGATGAATTCCATGTCTTAGGGGTAAGAGACCCCTCTTGGAGTTTTCCATGCTGAACCTCTTCAGCACCTCCTCTATGTACATCTTCTGTGAAAGGCCAAGCATCCTTTTAGATCTATCTCTATAGACCTTTATTCTCAAAATATAGGATGCTTCCCCAAGGTCTTTCATGGAGAATTCTTTTGACAACCAGACCTTGACCGAGGTTAGCATGAGAATATCATTCCCTATCAGGAGGATGTCGTACAGTACGAGAAATACGACAGCACTCCCACTAACCTTTTTGTAAACACACGGTTCCTCTTCGTTTTTTATGAAATCAAACGTTTTGATTGCGTCATCGAAACGAGTGTTCCAACTCCGAAATGCTTGCTTTAGTCCATAGATGGACCTTTGCAGCTTGCAGACCTTGTGATCTCCATCACTGGAAGTGAAACCCAAAGGCTGTTCCATATAGATATCTTCATCAAGATATCCATTCAGGAAAGCAGTTTTCATATCCATCTGCCAGATTTCATAATCATGAAATGCTGCAATGGCAAACAATGTTCGGATGGATTTTAGCATGGCTACAGGTGAAAAGGTCTCCTGATAGTCAATGCCTTCGCGCTGACTATACCCTTTCGCCACAAGCCTTGCCTTATAGGTCTCTACCTTTCTATCCGAACCTATTTTTCTTTTGTAGATCCATTTGCATCCAATAGGTACAATACCTTCTGGTTGGTCTACTAAGGTCCAGACTTGGTTGGAATGCATGGAGTCTAACTCTGACTTCATGGCTTCCAGCCATTTCTCGGAATCGATATCAGATATCGCCTCGTTGTAGGTTTTGGGATCCTGTATGTGATCCCTATCTCCCACTAGGAACATTTCCTCGGTATCCTCTTCTAGTATACCTAAGTATCTATCGGGAGGATGGGAGACCCTACTAGATCTACGAGGTGGTCGAGGGACATCGTGTACTGGCTCTGTATGAATGGGTTCAATAGGATCCATGACTCGTTGCTTTTCAGAGACTTTCTCTTCAAGCTCAATTTTCCTCCCACTGCCTCTATCAAGGATAAACTAATTTTCCAAGAAGATGGCATGACGGCTCACAAACACATTGTGATCCTCTGAGACGTAAAAATTGTATCCTAATGACTCTTTAGGATATCCTATAAAGCGAGCACTTATGGTCCTAGCCTCTAACTTGTCCGCCTGTAGTCTCTTGACGTGGGCCGGACATCCCCAAATCTTGAGATGACCCAGACTTGGTTTCTTACCATGCCATATCTCATACGGTGTGGTAGGAACGGATTTAGAGGGAACTCTATTCAACAAGTAAATAGCTGAAAATAGGGCATCTATCTAAAGAAACAAGGATAAATCAGTGAAGTTCATCATGGACTGGACCATATCAATAGAGTCCGATTCCTCCTCTCTGACACTCCATTGAGCTGAGGTGTACCAGGAGGAGTCCATTATGAAGCTATACCATTCTTCTTAAGATAATCATGGAACTCTCCATTAAGGTATTCACTTCCTCGATCTGATCGAAGAACCTTAATGAGTTTTTATGCTTATTTTTCTACTTCATATCTAAGCTTTTTGAACCTTTCAAAAGTTTCATATTTGTGTCTCATACACATATCCATACCGTGAGTAATCATCGGTAAAATGAAGTAAAAAATTACAACCCCTATCCTGCACATCGAATGAGCCACACACATCAGTGTGTACTAGGGTAAGTATTTCAGTGGACCTCCCTGTGTCCTATAAAGGATAATTTGGCCATCTTTCCTTGAAGGCAGAATTCACAAATCAAATATGACTCGAAAGTCAATGAGCCCAAAAGCTCATGTTTCTCCAATTTGTTTATTCTGTCTTCTCCTATATGGCCAAGCCTGAGGTGCCATAAATACTTTAGATTTATCTCATTTTTGGATCTATTAGATCCTATTGTATTCACTGTTTGCTCAGATATATTCACAGATACATCCATATGTATGTGATAGAGACTGTCAATCATAAAACCATTTTGAATCAATTTTTTTTTAAATAAAAATCTTTCTGTGCTAAATAAAATACAGAAATCAAATTTCTGCTAGCAATAGGTAACAGTCCCTAAGTATCCTGAGCATATCT
This sequence comes from Phoenix dactylifera, assembly GCF_051530095.1. Taxonomy (NCBI): domain Eukaryota; kingdom Viridiplantae; phylum Streptophyta; class Magnoliopsida; order Arecales; family Arecaceae; genus Phoenix; species Phoenix dactylifera. The sequence continues at coordinate 18,576,538 of NC_143198.1, read as the reverse complement.
GACATATCTTCTGAAGGTCTGTCACCCTTCATGTTCTTTATGCTTCCCATGTATGTAGGACAGTTCCTCTTCCAATGGCCGTCCATGATGCAATGGAAACACTTTTCCTTGCAATTGGACTTTTTCTTGGAACTTTCTTACTTGGTGTTTTCTTAGTCTTCTGCTTCTTCGCAGGCTTCTTCTTCTTCCAAATAGACTCTCTCTTGAAAGTAGAAACCAACTTGACAGCGAAACCGATGCCCCTTGAACTTCTTCAGGGTCCCTAAGTTAGTTACCAATTTATTTAACAATTCTATTTTAGTGCATACAACCTTGTTCATATGGTAGTTTACTATAAACTATTCATATGAAGTTGGAAGGGATTGCGGGATCAAATCCGTTTGCAATTCCTTGTGCATGGTCATGCCAAGCTTCTCAAGCTTCTCTAAGTCTTTTATCATGGTCAAACCATGATCATGGACAGACTGCCCATCGTGCATCTTGGCTTTGAAGAGCCTCTTGGACACTTCAAACCGAGTTGCGTGACTCTGATCACCATACAACTCTTGCAGGTGATTTAATATGTCCCTGGCAGTCTTCATGTTCTCATGCTGGCATTATTAATTCATTGGACATGGATGCCATTGTGCAGCACCTAACCTTATTGTCATTGTTCGTCCACTTTAGCATGCGTCTTACGCTGATCAGTGATCGGACAGATTGGTAACATGGGGATTCCATGGTCTAGCACATACCCTAATTTCATAATTTCAAAATTATTTTTGAAATTTGCTGAGCCAGTCTTTATAATTGGGTTTGGTCAAACGGTTGTTCTATAGGATATGAGTTAAAAGTCTAGAAGCTGACTTTATAATCCTCAGAGAGTAAAGATTCTAGTTAGAATTTTGTACTTGATCCTAATTTGTTCTAGGGTCTTTTAGAACAAATGTAACTCTCACTATTTTCTCGAATTCCTCACACTCCCCTGGTAGGAAAACGGAAATCCCACACGACTAGGGTTTCTAGTGGGTACTGCGGTCCCACCGATTTACATGCCACCTCACCTAACAGTTATTGGTGACACATAAATTGATGAATGTACAACTCTTGTACAATGCTTCTCAAGCATGTTGCAGTGCTACTTGGTCTCTAAGCCATGAAGACCTCACCTAACAGTTATTGGTCCCATTTCTTAGTTAAGTCAGACCCACCGTATAACCGTAGGAATAAAGTCGTCATTGGGTCCTCACCTAACAGTTATTAGTGCCCAACCCCACCTTTACCCTACAACATCTCATGTCTATAGAGAGGTCCAGCCCTCCGATGCAACTTGACCACTGTATCCAGCCGAGACAAATCAACATCAGAAAGGCCTTAGCAGCTCTACTACAGTGGAAGACCTATTGACTTAATATTGGTTAATCAGGTCTTAGTGTTTGCAACTTGAGCTCTTCATAAGAGGTAATCGAACAATTGGCCAGGTAAGCAGGTGGGAGGCTCCCCTTACTCATAGAGTAAGGTCCTAATTAAGTAACCACCTTTCATGCTTTCCTAGACACCAATTAGATCAATTAATCTAATATGACTTGCTCATGTCGGTTCACTCTCAACTTGATTGAGGAGGTTTTGATTTAGGTCTCAATTGGGTTTGCTACATCACATGTAAATCTATCTACCCGACTCGCATTCACATTACATGCAAACGGCACATTGCAGGCAGTTATAATCGCAGCATCAAAATAAAGATAAACTTTAAATAGGTGATGATCATGGATTCTAGTTAGGTCGTATTACAAGCACATGTACGTCAATCGATCAACTGGTCTTCAACTCTTGAATTGGTTCCAAGCCTCCTTGATTCGATCCTTGATCAACTCTTGATTCAATCGCCATCAACCGCTTAGATCACCTGTTCATCTCATGCCTAGTCTTCAACTTGATCGTTGACGTACATCACATCACACAAATACAACCAGATTGTAAAATAAAAATAAAAATAAATTACATCTCCTTTTAGGAGGCACGCAGGCCTCTCAAAACATCAAATAAGATGCATGCAAGCATCTGAAAAATTACATGATATTGCAGATCACATCGCAGGTCATTACATTTGATACCAAAAGGGTTTGAATCCTATGATCATCACCATATGCAACAATTATAATTTTCAGATCTGAAAACTAACTGATTATATCATGACATAGGTTGCTGATCATGCTAATCATGATTCTAAACTTTGTAATCTCATTAACAACGCAATTAGAATCATCATTTTATCACATAAAAATCAGCATGCAAAAATCAGCACCCTAGAAAAAATCTGCATGCTGAAAATTTTCAGCATGCATAATCTTTCAATTTTCAGATCTAATAAGCCTACTAATAATTAATCCTTACCTTAATCTACGAAATCTGGCTTTGATACCACTATTGGGAACCCGCCCACGCCGCTGATATTTCAAAAAAAATTCAGATGGCAGCGGAATCGGCATGAGCGGGATCGACGTTCATCGCATGAACGTTGTTTCATGAACTGTTCGCAGTTAGATAAGAATTAAAACTTTTTAAATATATTAGAAGATCAGATCTTTACCTTGTGCGGGTAGATGATCACCGCAAACTGAAGTTCGTGGTCTAGGATGAAGGTTCGCTTGAAGCCGTTCAAGTGTCCGGCCTCTACGGGTATCCACACGAAGCAGTGATCCGATCAAAGCTCTCTAGTCTTCCCGGGGTGCTAGCTCCCTTGCAAAGACTTCTTTTGATGGCTGATTTCCTCTCTTTCAATCAACCCTTGATTGTGCTTGAGAGGAGGAAAAAGAAGGATGAAGAAGAGGAAGAAGAAGAATCCCCACGCAGCCTTCTTTTCTTCCCTGCGTTGGAACCAAGGAAGGAGGCCAAGGAGAGGTGCACGCCTCTTCTTCTTTTCCCTTTGCTGATGGCAGCTGAACCAAGGAAGGGAGAGGGGTGGCCACGGCTTGGAGGAGGAGAAGATCTCATCTAGGGCGCCGGCCCCCTTTGCCCCTTTTTATAACCATCTAGGGCTCCTACAATCTAGGAGCCCTAGAGTAATTACCTTTCTCTTCTCCCTTCTCCACATGGAAAAGGGAGGGGCATATTCCTCTCCTCATGGTAAACCCTAATCCACATTAAGTAGGGTTTGAAATGCCCTAATGTGGTCAAGCCCTAATCCATTTAGGCTTAGCCCAAGGGTGAACCAATTAGGATCCAATTTAGGTAAGTCCTAATCCAATTAGAACTTAAATCAATTTTGACTCAATTGAACTCTTCAATCCTAATCCAATTAGGAGTCTTATTGACTCATTAGATAATTAATTGTGACTTAAGAAATCCTAATCCAAATTAGGACATATTTAATTTTAGTCCTAATCTAATTAGGACTCTTATTTGAATCCGAAGTCCTAATCCGATTAGGACTCTAGGAATCCTACTCCAAGTAGGAATCCAATTTTGATTCAAAACTCCTAATCTCATTAGGATTGCAGGAATCCTATTCCAAGTAGGAATCCCAGTCCTACTCCAACTAGGATTCCCAGTCCTAATCCAATTAAGACTCTAGGAATCCTACTCGAAATAGGACTCTTGTTTCAAGTCCAATTAATTAATTCTCTTTCCTTCTTCAACTTCTTATCAATCAAATTGATTACTCATGATTCATAATCACTTTTCAACCATCGGATCGGTCAATACTTCTAGTGTGTGTGACCCCATAGGTTCTATTCTGACTGGTAGTGAGATATATTGTGATCTCTATCACTATATCATTGAAAACTCCTTTCAATGGGTTGGAACGATTCCAACTCAACTCATTAGGGTTTATCGATCATCGAGATAATCTCTGTGAGTCCCACCATCCACCAGTGACACCTAGCAGCATGTAGTGGCTACCCAGTAGAATGGAATGATGAACCTCTAGGTGCAGTTAACGTGTGATACAGTCCTACTATCGTGGATCCCTACAGGACAGAGGTTATGGACAACTCGTCAAACCCCATCGTCTGTCATATATCAAGATTTATTCGTCTCGAGTTCGATAGTGGAAAACTCTTTCTCCACTTTATATTACTGCCCTGGCCAAGGTCTTAGAACTCAGTCTAACAAATCACATAGGATCACTCCTCTTCTATCAAGGTCGATAGATTCCTTGTAGGTGCATACCCTACTCCTACAGTGAACCTACTGCAGCCAATCTACACTGCATGGACCCATATGGCTAGAGACCATGTATGTGTGCAGTCAAACTACAATAACCTCACTGTGAGTAGCCGAAGCACCGCAGGTCAAAGGACCAGTCATACTACTGCAACATCAAGCAAGTCACTGACGAGTGGATAGACATCCAAGTGACTTCTTGTCTTGATCACGCTCAGTACCCTTGTTCTCTAACAAACACCTGCACTATCACTTCAATGTCCCTACACTGTGGACTCAAGTCTCATCCATCCAGAAGGAAAGTGATATGTGCACTGATCGGATCGATCACCGTCCTCGTGATGATCCATTGATCAGGAGCATTTAGAAATTAATCACCAATGATACATGGCTCAAATTCTCAACTCTTGAGAATATGCATCATCATCTTATTAATTTCTTGGATGATTCATAGACACATAAATAATATGAATGAAAAGATGCCCTTTATTTATTCAATAATAAATAGTCAAGTACAAAATTATGTCCCTAGAATTAACAATGTGTCAGCCAGATTGGCTTATAGGGCATACTTCTAACATATTCCAGATATCCCCGAGCTTAAGAGCTTCCCTAGGGAAGTCATCCACTCATCATACTACAAATCAGGGAAGTTATACATCAATAAGAAGGTTCTTGTTATTGGTAGTGGCAACTCTGGCATGGAGATTGCACTTGATCTCTCAAATTATGGAGCCCAGACCTCCATTGTTGTTCGAAGTCCGGTAAATATAGTTTGTATCTTGACCTTGAGAAAAGTTTAGACAAGTCTGCATATTTCTGAAGTAGCACATAAATATAACAAATGTAGGAGATGATGTCATATTGTTTCATGGGCTTTTTGTGCATAGTTTCATGTGATGACAAAGGAGTGGATATGGTTAGGGATGGTTCTTGTAAAATACCTCCCTATCAGATTTGTTGATAGCCTTCTTCTCATGCTGAGCAAATTCAAGTATGGGGATTTGTCCAAATATGGGATTGTTAGGCCAAAATTGGGCCCGCTTTCTCTTAAAGCCGCCGCTGGTATGTCTGCAGTTATTGATGTTGGCACCATAATAAAGACCAAGAGTGGAGAGATTCAGGTAATTCAAACATATAAAACCATTTTATGTTTAGAGTTCTATTCACAATGTTATGCTTCACATAGAAGGGATTTAAATCATTTTGTTGAATTGATTGCAAGGTTCTCAAAGATCCATTACACATTAGACAAGATGAGGTCACTTTTTCAGATGGCAAGTTGTATCAACTTGATGCTAAAATTTTAGCAATAGGATACAAGACTACCATAAAAACTTGGTTGAAGGTGAAAAAATACATCATAATGATATTTTTGATTGTTCTTTTTCACTTCATTGACCCTCTAAATTTGAGGAGCCTACTTAACCTACTTGCAGGATTATGATTTCGTCTTAAATAAAAATGGATTCCCCAAGCAAAAATTACCAAACCATTGGAAGGGAATAAATGGACTATACTTTGCAGGTATGGCAAGACAAGGGTTGCATGGTATCTTCGTAGATGCTCAAAATATTGCAATTTATGATATTAGAAAAACTAGTCAATGGAAACAATGAAGCACCTTAATCTTGACTATGGGTTTTCTTGAATACAAGCATTCAAATGTTGGAAATTTATTTGGTTGACACTCTTGTAATAAACATTGTCGCAAACACAATAACATTTGTTTCTAATAAAATTTATTTGTTGTTCTTGTTAGAAACACTTGTCAGACTTTGGTATATTTTGATGTATTGTACATATTTTAGAATTTTTATTTTTGGGGTATGCGACCATATATGTGTGTATACATGATGCAGCATAACTCAGTAAAGTTAACGACATGTAGCCCTGAGAATAGCATGTTATGGTGGGCGTAGGCATGTGTTCTCTCCATATCTTAGTTACCATGTACCTTATTTAGCTCATCTTATTTTTTTTAAATTAAACATATTAATTCAATTAGATTTTTCTAGATTTTACCATAGGGAATTTTACCTTTTTTCTTCTCATATAAATTTACCATATTTGTGTAATAACTTAATTGGCTCAATCTACTAGTAAATTATTTCATAAGGGCTGATTATTTCTTATTTCTACAGCCTAAATCAAGGAACAATTATGTGAGCTTTGCTTTATAAATATGGGTGTCTCTATAGGATTTTCCATTAAAGCTTTTAAACTTTTCTTTTGTAAACCCTAAAACTCTTTTCAAGCTGAGTTCTGGATTATTGTGGCCATATTATTCGGGCTTTAGTACTACCTAATACGTACACAATTTGTGAGATGATCTTTATATCTTTGGAGAAAGCCACCAAGTTACCTATGCACCTTATGGAAGAAAATGGTGAGGAGAGCCTCATACTTGGCTTTACTGTTGGATGCCTAGAAGCCAAAATGCAAGCATAGTCCACCATGACTCCATCTGGGCTGGTGATGCTTAGCCCAACTCTACTTCACTTTAGGTTGGAGAACCCGTCAATATGGAGCACCTAGGAAGATTCTTGCTCATATTCCTTTGCCTCTATGTTGACCTCTATATCTTTAAGAATTGTGCACTCTATGAGGAAGTCATCCAATGCTTGAGCTTTGATGGATGATCGGAGTTGATAGTGGATATAAACTCTCCGAGCTCGACTGCCTATTTAGTCAGCCTTTCCAACATTTCCAGTTCTGCAAGAATTGCCCTAGTAGTTGGTCGGTCAATACGATGACGTAATGGGCCTAAAAATAGGGTCAAATTCTTTTAGGCAAGGTGATGAGAGCATAGGCCACTTTTTCAAGCTTAGGATACCTTGTCTTGGCCTCTCATAGGACTTGGCTCATATAATAGATCGGCATCTGTACTCCATCTTCTTCTCGAATGAGAGCTAAGCTTAGCACCGAGGGGCACATGGTCAGATAAAGGTAAAACATCTCCCCCGAGCTTGGTTTGGTGAGTAGGGGTAGCGAGCTAAGGTATTGCTTAAGTTAGTTGAAAATGATCTAGCACTCCTCAGACCATTGAAAGTTTTTGACCTACCTCAGCGCTATAAAGAAAAGTAAGCATTTCTTGATTGATCTCGCCACAACCCTGCTCAATGCTGCAATTTGGCCTGCCAAACATTGGATCTCCTTCTTCATCTTCGAGGATATAATTTCCATCACTAAGCAGATCTTTTCTTGATTGACTTTGTTCCTGCATTGAGTAAGTATGAGCTCAAGAAACTTTTCTATAGTGACTCCAAAAGTACACATACTTGGGTTGAGCTTCATGCAAAACATTTCCAAGGTAGCAAATGCTTTCTATAGGTTGATCACATACTACTCGATCTCTTTGCTTTTTACCAAAATGTCGTCAATATAGATCTCCATATTGTGATCGATCTGGTCCTTGAAGATCTTGTCAACCAAGCATTGGTACATGGCTCCAATATTCCTTATTTCGAATGGCATGATCTTGTAGTAGAATAGCCCTTTATCGGTAATGAAGGTGGATTTTTCTTTGTCCTTGGGTGCTATTTGAATTTAATTGTAGCCTGAAAATGCGTCCATGAAGCTTAGCATCCGATGCCCCGATATTGCAACCATGAGCTGATCAATCCTCGATAGTTGGAAGTTGTCCATGGGACAAGCTTTGTTGAGGTCGGTGGAAGCAATCCACACCTGCCACTTTTTGTTAGCTTTCTTCACGATGACTACATTAGCTGACTAGTCGGGGTATGAGACATCTTGGATGAAGCCGGCTGCAAAGAGCTTGTCCACCTCGTCGATGGCATTTTTTCTCTCGAGGGAGAAGCTTCTCTTCTTATGCTGAACTAGCCTGTATACTAGGTTCATGCTTAACCTATGAACAAGAACATCATTGCTTATACTTGGCATGTCGAAGGCTAACCAACCGAAGACATCAGCATTGGTCCGGAGGAAACCCACCAGCTAGGCTTTAGTAGCCTCATTGAGGTTGACTCCGATCTGCATTGTCCTACTCAGATTCACTTCGGTAAGAGAAACTTGAAGGAGCTCATCCCAAGCATTGAACCCATCAATTTGGAGTGCTTTCATAGGCTTCTTTCCTTGGAGAGTCACCACATAGCATTGCCGAGCCAAAGCTTGATCATCTCGAACTTCTCCTGCATAGTATCTAATCAAAAACCTTATGAATAGGTGGTAGGTGGATATTATGGTGTGAAGGATGTTCAACCTAAGTTGGCCCAAGACGGCATTGTATATCGAGGAGATCTTTAGGACTAGAAAATTAAGCATCAAGGTCATTTGCTTCTAGGCTCGGCTAGTTGTGATCTAGAGGGAGATAACCCCTTCTAAGAAGATGAGACATCCTGAAAACCTGATTAGAGGAGGTTTTATCCTTCTTAATCAGTTAGTAGACAGATTCATCTTACAAAAAGCCTCATAAAACAATACATCCATCAAGCTTCTATTATCTACTAAAATATATTTTACATCATAATTAGTGATAGTTAAGGAATCAATAACAACGTCATCATACGGAGTCTGCATGTCCTCGATATTAGCATCCAAGAAGAAAATCACAGCCATCCTCACCCTCTTTGCATTTGAACCTCCTGCTTGGGCAGCGCATGTGTAGTTCCCTCACAGGAATAGGCTCGTTCCACCAACATGGACCACCCAAAATAGCATTGATGATGCCTGTCGTAGGTCAATTGTCAATTTTCTACTTAGGTGAAAGCAATTCCCATCCAATAGTGTTTCGATCTTGCAGGTGGTCGATGAAATGACCGAGGTACCCTCACTGGATGAGGGCCTCAATCTCATTCTTGAGCTGCTTGCAGTCTTTGATGTTGCGACTGAAGTCCTGGTGAAATTTGCAGAATTTGCCTTTATCTTTTTGGCAGCTTCCTTTATCTTTTGAGGTCATTTCACATAGCCTTGGTTCTCTATCTCAAGGAAGATCTATATTCGAGGGCTGTTAAGGGTCATGTATCTCTCAACCGTCAAGTTGGCCTCCTTGGTCGACAAGGACTCTGGTTACTCGTACTTGGCTTCTTCTTGGGCTTGTCTTTATCCTCCCTAGCATGTTTATTCTTTTTTTGTTGGGCTTGTTCTCGGCTGACTCTCGTCAAGCTGTCATAGCTTCTTCTGTATTTAGGTACTTCTCAACTCAGGCGAGGATCTCTAATTAGCTTCTCGAGAACCTTTTCTCGAGGTAGAAGAGGAACTGAGAGGTCTTCAGCCTGCATTTCGATGCAGATACTGCGACTAAATGATTCAAATTGCACACCCTCAACCTGCATTTCAATATGGATACTACGACTAAATGATTCAAATCACACACCTCCAAGATTGCCATGTTAAAATGGTTGACATAGTCTCGGAGGGACTCTCCATCTTACTGCAAGATAGCGAACATGTAGTTCGAAGCTTTCTCTATTTGTGGTTTCTTATGAAGTGTACAATAAATTGTCGACCGAACTACTTGAAGGAATGAATCAAATTCAACTACAACCCCGTGTACCATAACTGAGCTGCCTTTCGAAGAGTGGCTAGAAAGGCTCAGCAAAGTACTACATTGGTGGGCCGTTGGAGCATCACGAGGGTTCTAAAACTTTTCGGGTGGTCTAGAGTGTCGGGTAGTCCTATTATACGTCTCTAGTTGGCACATCTTGAATCGAGGAGGAAAGGGTGCCTCTATGATGTTCGCCAAGAATAAGGGGTCGGTTGTGAAGTCGACATCATCCTTGAACTCGACATTACTATCTCTCAAAGCTTCAAGGCTTCAATCCATCTCCTCAAACCTCTCTTTGGAAGATCTTCTCCAATTGGTGGTGGGACGAATGTCCTAGAGATAATCCCACCCGAGACTATGAGCATGGGGATCAGCGCCTCCTATCTCGCCCTGTGCTCCATGGGTAGAATAATGATTGTGCTGGGCTCATCTTGGACTCTGAGGATGGGAATGCAACTTAGCTGCACTAGATCCTATTGATCTCCTAGTGCATGACTGTTGCGGCAGCTACTACGACTGCTGCTAATTAGCCATCGTCCGTTACAGGTTCTAGATGTCAATGGTCAATGTCTGAACTTGCTACATAAGTAGACAAAATTACTCAGCGGCGAATCAGGCTGTAGCTTCTACGGAGGAGCCCTCCAAGAGCTCTATAAAGAGTCATTGGACTCTAGGGTTGCATCTTGCTTGGTGGCTGCGATCACGACCTGTGTTCTCCTTAAATTCACAGATGTATGTTGCCTATTTGATCGATCAGACATCCAAAGATAGGATCAAAATCCTTCCTTTAGTGCCACTCTACTGCCGCTTGGAACTAGCCTGACCCAAACGCTAAGTTGATGGTTGCTGGAGATCTTAGCTTGTCTACCATTCCGATTGAAAAGATCGGATGGGATTGTTGCACGCCTCTATGATGATGGTATAATGGTTGCTGAGCTCAATCGGTGATGATCTTGATGTCGAGCATCCATGAGTTGGCGTTAGATGGTGGAGAAATGGCCTTGACCGGTGCTCCGATGCTGGCTCCGACCTGAAACAACAAAAACTAAGAAGTCCATCTACCAGAGCATGTCCGATTTGAAAGTGAATCCTAGGTTCTTCGGTGTTAGGCATGCTGGTTTTTTTTAAAAAAAAAACCATGGCTGAACCTGATCAGGTTGCCTACGTACCCCTTCATAAGGGGGATCAAGCCATACGTAGTTCTTTTTAAGTTTTAAAATGCAGCGGAAAAATCGAATCAAACAATTTAATCCATGCATGCTTACAAGATCAAATCTAGAAATCAGCACCTTAAGAACACATAGGATTATGCCGGAATCGTTTAAACAATTATGCTAAAACTTTCATGCATGATTAACTATCAGATCTGAAACTTAAAAACTCTATTTCGATTAATCTCCGAATATCCATTGAATGGATTCTGGAGATATCTCTATGAGGAGCCCCAAAAGAGGGTAAAACCTCGGAGAATCAGACCTAGATCTTGACACCATAATAAAAGATTAATGTAGGATTAATACCTTTTATGATGGATGAAACTTGTGGATCTGATCCTCGACTTCGCAGCCACGCACACGAATGGCCTCTACGAGAAGTCCACGCGAAGTTCCTGAAGAGATCCAATCCTGCGGAAGTGCTAGCTTGCGCAGAATTTCTTGAGGCTGAAATTTGATCTTCCAAACGCTATCAACTTTTGATCCGCCTTCTTGGAAGAACTTGGAGGAAAGGTTTAAAGAGCTTGAAGAGGACTTAGATCTGATCTAAAGACTCTTATCAGGGACCCCTAACACTAATGGCGCGATGGACTTAGAGGAGGAAGAAGTCAGCTAGATTGAATGCAGAATTTTTCCATGCATGAACTAGGGTTCCTCTCTTTTCTTTTCCCTTTTTTCTTCTTCTTTTTTTCTCTTTTTTCCTTGAATTCGACCACCAGATGATGGAGGTCCTTTTAATGTTGCTCTCCTACCTAACTTCATGCCAACCATCCCGTATTTGTGGAGGATTTTGTGGGGTTTTGAATTTTGAATTCAAAATTCAAGTTCATGTGCCATTACATGATGAAGCTTGATCTAATCTAAACCATTCATCATGTTGCCACTTTCCTCTTTCAATTTCAAAATTCCCATGCCCCCAAACAGATTAGAGGGTCACGTGGTGATTTTGTGATGATTAAATTCGAAATTCAACCTTAATTAGAAGTGAGATAAAGATAAGGATGACATATGTCATGAAGAGAGAGAATTTGATCTTATCCAATTCTTTTCATGAATTTATCTCTCCATTTCGACCCATCTAATGATGAAAGAGGTCCCTGATGTTGCCAAGTGTCCTATGGCACCATTAAATAAATTAAATTAATTTTTAATCATATTAAAAATCAATTTATGGCGCCATGTATGGATATGTGACAAGTGGATTTCAAGATCCGAACAGTTTCAGATCAAACCCATTTAATTTAATTAAATCCTAACAATTAGAATGATCCAATTACCATGGGTTGAACCTAATCCAATTAGGTCAATCCCTAATTAAGCATAAATTTAATCTAATTTAATTTGGTCAACCTAAGTCCTCTTGATTCAGACCTAATCCAATCAGGTCAAAAATCCTGATTGAGCCCAGAATTGAATCTAATTCAATTTGGCTCATCCTTAGTCTAATTACTCAATCCAATTGAGTTCATTAGCAATCTAATTACTAATTAATCCTCCGATAATTACTTTAATTATTTTATAAGATAATTTGCCAATCGAATTGACCAAATTACCCTAAAATGATTCTTAATCATTCATCAGCCTTCTTGATCAATCAGGAATCTTCTATGCGTGTGACCTCATAGGTTCGAACCTAAGCCGGTAGTATAGGAATGACTTCCTACACTAATCGATGTGACCATCTAGCAATGGTACCCGACGTCCGAATAGGCCGAATATATGCGAAGCAAATATTCTGGAATCCCGAACTATGGTTACTGTATAATTCAATCCCTTTGACTCTTAATGCCATGATGACTTAGAGTTCACTGTCAACTCTATAATTAGTACATCCGTTATGTGATTAACTTTAGATATCCCGTGACTCCTCACTGGGATTACCTTGGCTAAGGTTTTGCTAAATTAATCACAAGACATTATTCCTGTTTCCAGAAGGAGTCAATTCCATCTTGACTCACAACTGTCTACGCAAGTACTTGACTGCACCCAGTGACCTTCCGTCACTGAATTAGAAATTCAGGTAGTCTGGTACCAAAGTACAGTGAGTTGCTTGCTAGTCACAGGTTGCGGTCTCAGGTCAGAGGGCCAAACTTATACCCATATCCACTCGGAACATCTCTCGACAGTAGAGCGTTCCGGAATTGGTCACGTTCAGTGAAATGTACTCCTACACTTCACTTGTATGGCATACCAGTGTCTCCACACTCCTTGGTTAAGAGGACAACCAACGTATATATCACACAACGACCTAATCTCGATAATATTGTCGTCCTAGTAACAACATATTATTTGATCACGAACAAGTTTAAGGACTCAAAGATAAATCCTCCTTTATCATAATATAAGTCCTAAGGACTTCATCATATAAGAGTTCATTTGAAGATGAAATGATGAATAATGCCAAATAATACTTTATTAATTTGTCAATTTATTTACAAAATTCAATCATCAATATGCTGACGATTGACATTTAGGATACAATTCCCAACAACTCTCACTTAGCCTAAAGCCAATCGGCACAGTATCTAATACCCATCTTCGACTTGTGTTCGTTGAACTCTTTGATGCCGAGGACTTTGGTAAATGGGTCAGCCAGATTTTCTTTTGTGTCAATCTTCTGAAGATCAATATCACCTCGTTCTATAATCTCTCGAACCAGGTGATAGCGTCGCAGAATATGCTTGGTCCGCTGATGTGCTTTAGATTCCTTTGCCTGAGCTATGGCTCCAGTGTTATCACAAAATATAGGAACTGGACCATCAATGGAAGGTGCCACTCCCAGCTCGGTGATGAACTTGCGCAACCATACGGCTTCCTTGGCTGCTTCAGATGCTGCAATGTATTCTGCTTCACATGTAGAATCTGCCACTGTATGTTGCTTGGAACTCTTCCAGCAGATGGCCCCACCCTTAAGAGTGAAGATATATCCCGACACACTCTTGCTATCATCTTGATCTGACCGAAAACTTGAATCGGTATATCCCTCAAGTTTTAAGTCAGAATCACCGTAGACAAGCCACTGATCTTTAGTATTTCTCAAATACTTAAGGATGATTTTTACAACCTTCCAGTGGTTGCTACCTGGATCAGACTGGTATCTACTCACTACTCCTAGTGAGTATGCCACGTCTGGTCTAGTACATGTCATGGCATACATTATAGATCCCACTGCCGAAGCATATGGAATTCTATCCATACTTTCTCTTTCTTGAGAGGTTGTCGGACAATCCCTTTTAGAGAGGTTAATTCCATGGCCCATTGGAAGATAGCCTTTCTTGGAATTAATCATACTGAACCTTTTCAGTATAGTATCAATATATGTGGATTGGGATAATCCAAGCAATTTTCTAGATCTATCTCTATAGATCTTCATCCCTAGGATGTAAGATGCTTCTCCCAAATCCTTCATGGCAAATTGAGATGATAGCCAAACCTTTATTCCTTGTAATGCAGGAATGTCATTCCCGATTAAAAGAATATCATCCACATACAAAACAAGAAATATAATAACTGAACCATTAGCCCATTTATAAATGCAAGGTTCCTCTTCATTCTTAACGAAGCCATATGATTTGATCACCTTATCAAATCGTATGTTCCAACTCCGTGAAGCTTGTTTTAATCCATAAATGGATTTTTGAAGCTTGCACACCTTAGACTCATCTACAGATATAAAACTTTCAAGTTGCATCATCTACACCTCCTCTTCTAAATCTCCATTTAGAAAAGCGGTTTTAACATCCATCTGCCAGATCTCATAATCTAAGTGTGCTGCTATCGCAAGCATAATCCGAATGAATTTGAGCATTGCCACAGGAAAAAACGTCTCGTCATAGTCAATACCATAACGTTGACGATATCCCTTGGCAACCAGACGGGCTTTATAGGTCTCTACTTTTCCGTCTGCGCCCCGTTTTCTTTTGAAAATCCACTTACACCCTATGGGTTTAATCCCTTCGGGTGGGTCAACTAATGTCCATACATCATTGACCTTCATGGATTCCATTTCGGATTGCATGGCTCCAAGCCATGCATCAGAGTCATGCCTCTGCATAGCATCCATATAGGTGATCGGATCCTCATCGTTTTCATCAAGTTCGACAGGATCCCCGTCCTGGACCAAGAAACCGTAGTATCTGTCCGGCTGACGTGGTACTCTACCTGATCGCCTTAATGGTGCATCTAAGATGGGTTCTGGATCTGATCTAATCAAATCCGACTCAACTAGTTCAGTAGATGGTGTCGGATCTTCTACATGTTGAACTTTCCTAAGCTCAACATTAGAGCTTTTAGTTCGTTCACTAAGGAATTCTTTCTCTAAGAAAACAGCTCTATTGCTTAAGAATAACTTTTGTTCTTTAGCAAAGTAGAAGTAATATGCTTTAGTTTCTTTAGGATAACCAACAAAGAAACATTTGTCAGACTTGGGTTCAAGTTTGTCTGTCTTCAAACGTTTGACGTACGCTGGACACCCCCAAACCCTAAGGTGAGAGAGCATCGGCTTACGTCCAGTCCACATCTCATGTGGTGTTTTATTTACAGACTTACTTGGAACCTTATTTAGAATGTAGCAGGCTAACTCAAGAGCATATCCCCAAAAGGATATGGGCAGATCAGCAAACCCCATCATGGATCGAACCATGTCTAACAGAGTTCGATTTCTCCTTTCTGATACACCATTATATTGTGGTGTACCAGGAGGAGTCCATTGAGAGAGAATCCCATTTTCTCCTAGATATGTCAAAAACTCACTGGTGAGGTATTCACCTCCTCGATCTGATCGAAGAGTTTTAATACTCTTTCCAGTTTGTTTTTCTACTTCATTACGATATAATTTGAACATTTCAAATGATTCAGATTTATGTCTCATTAAATAGACATAACCATACCTAGAAAGGTCGTCTGTAAACGTAATGAAATATGAATACCCACCTCTAGCATTTGTGCTCATTGGCCCACATACATCAGAATGTACAAGGGTCAATAAGTCACTGGCTCGTTCACCTTTTCCGGTAAAAGGTGATTTGGTCATTTTACCAAGAAGGCATGATTCACAGGTTGTCAATGATTCATAATCATTAACATCGAGGATTCCCTCTTTACTTAACCTGTTCATCCTGTTCTTGTTAATATGTCCTAGCCTATGATGCCAAAGGTAGACATCCGTGACATTATCTATTTTAGGGCGCTTATTGGACTTGTACATTACATGAACAGGCTATGACAAAATGTAAATGCCAATACTCAGAGTTCCATTCATTACAGCAGCACCATTCCAAATGATATTGCAATAATCCTTTTTTATTGATATTTCATAACCATTTTTGGCCAAAAGGCCTACAGAAATGACATTCAATAAAAAACTTGGACAATAGTGACAATCACTAAGGACATTTACATGAGAGCTAAATTCAAGTTTAAGAATTCCTAAAGCTAGAACTGGAACTGATCTTCCATCTCCAACATTCAGGAACCTTTCTCCTTCTTCAAATCTCTCACTGACTTGTAGCCCCTGCAACGAATTGCAAATATTAAAAGGACTACCGGTATCCAATACCCAGGTCGAATTATCACAAATAGAAAAATTGCAAGGTGTTATCATATAAGTACCTTGATTGGCAACTGATTGCCCACTTTTCTTAAGCCGGTTCGGATCGAGAGATGCAATGTAAAGAGGACAGTTCCTCTTCCAATGTCCTTGCTTCTTGCAGAAGAAGCACTCCACCTTGCTCTGATCAGCCTTTTTATTCTTTTTCTGACTAGGCTGAGCATGGTGCACTTGTTTCTTTTGGATTTTATTTTTCTTTTTTCCTTTCTTAAAGGGCCGACCCTTGGATGAACCTCCCACAAAGTTCACCGTCTTCTTAAAAAGTTGGTGATCATTCTCAAACGTCTGTAGTAACCCCAACAATTGGTGATAATTCACTACAGGTTTCGTCATACGAAAATGAGTGAGAAAAGGACGGTATGATCCAGGCAATGAGTTTAGTATGGCATCCTTCCCCAATTGATCATGAAGGAAAAAACCAAGAGAGCTTAGACGCTCGATCAACTCAATCATGTACAGTACATGATCAGTTACCGAGGTTCCATCTTTCATTCGGGCGCTGAAGATGGCACAACTAGTTTTGTGCCTCTCAACGTCGTCAGGAATACCGAATGATTCATTCAACACTTGAATAATATCTTCCGGCTGTGTATTCTCAAAACGCCTACTAAACTCATCACTCATTGCTGCCAACATGATGCATCGAACAGTGATCCGGTCACTAAGCCACTTTTAATAAGTGTCTCTGGCCGATCTTGATGCATTAGCAGCGGGCTGCTCAGGTGCTGGATCCGTTATCACATAAAGGATCCTTTCATGCTCTAGCACTATTTTCAGTTTCCTATGCCAATTATTAAAATTTGGACCAGTCAACTTGTCATTGTCCAACAATGAGCGAAGTGACAAATTAGTGGCCATTTCTGCAAAAAAAAAAAAATTTGGCTATTAGTATATGAATTGACTAAACACATTAGACTTGGACTTTAGTCTAAAGGTACTCCCACTATTTTATACAAATTGGTAGCCTCTACCTCCAATTCGAAAAATTACTCCTAATTCTTTAGTGGGCACTAGAACCCAATGGATCGCATATAGGCCCGAGTGTGGCTCGGCTAACCCATATGCACCTATTGGTAGGTTCTAAACCAGTTGCTTCACCAAGCAACTTCTAGTGATAATTTTGCCCTAGGTTCTTCGGCAGGCGTGTGGCGCCTCCAGCGAATACCCTAGTCAGGTCCAACCATTAAATGATAGGGTTAAGTCTAATCAACTAATAGACGACCAAGCCCGAGTGTGGCTCAGCTCACCTGACCGCCTATTGAAGGTACACTTAACTCATCATATATTGAATGACAATTCCAATGCATGATAAGTACCAGGCGTGTCGCGCCTCCAATAATTATCAAAGCATTGGACCCATTATAACCAACTTAATGGGAGGCTATGACCTAGTTATCCCCATAACTATTTCATTTTAAGGACCTAATAATTTTAGAGAATTTCTTAATTAGGATAGATAAGAAGATCCGGTTAGTCTAATTTCTCCCACTGACTTCACCAAATCAGATTAGACTCAAACCGGTTAAGGAGGCACCTAAATCAGTCAAACTGATTTTTCTTATAGGCATGGGCTAACTCGAATCATTAAGTGATCCAATCAAAATGTGATTGACCATGTCGGCCAGGTAAGTGAGATCGGTGGAAGGGATATGCCATTAACTCGGCAAAGACGAATCAGTGCGAGTAGCTCCCAATTAAAAACCACCGGTCAAAACTGCCAAACTTATCTTAGACATCGACTGGTTAATCAATTTCGATTTGATTACTAAAATGACTCGGGCTACACCTCTGAGCCTAAATCAAGTTCCATCTTGGTCTAATCAAAGACACGGACTTGATCCATCTACAACTATTGTAAATTGACCTAGAATTTCCTTGATCTAATCTAGTTACTACTTAATTAGATTTAATCAATTAATTCTATTTGTCCATGTATGATTCTAACCTTAGGTCTAACCCAATCCTAGGAACTTAATTCAAGCTAACCCATATGCCCAAATAATTATGCAATGTCAATTAATTGAGTTACAATTCTATTTCATAACACTTAATTCTCAATTAAGTTTAGACTTATGAAAGTTTTGATCATTGCATATTTCTTTTTAATTACATATTAATTACAATATTTCAGTTCTTAAAACATATTTTCATATCTGAGTTTTTATAATTAATCACATGTAATCAGATTTAATTCATGTTTAAGTCATTATGTTTTATGTTCATGCATCACATATACACAATAACATGAATTAATTCAAACAACATACATCTTATGTATTTATTTTTTCACTTTTATTTTCAGATCTGATTTGTTCATTAAAATCAGAGATCATATAAATCATAAACTTTATTTAGATCTGTTGGGGGAATAAGACTTTTCCCCCCAATGACACGAATGCCCCCGAGAAGCCGCACAATCGCCGACCCTGGACAGCCGAAGTCGGCGTCCGACCTCGGAACGCCCGACCTCAAGACATCCGGCCTCGAGACCTCCGACCTAGGAAAACCCTGATGTTCAAAGTCTACCTTTATCAGCCACCTACTACGGCCATGCCCCTCTGAGGTCCGGCCGAGGACCATACTCTGACGCCCCCCCCAGCATTTATTGCGCATGGCTACTGTAAACCTCCAGTTCACTCAACAATTAATGCGGATCTCCGGCTTACTCCATAATTAATGCGGATCTCCGGCTTACTCCACAATTAATGCGGATCTCCGGCTTACTCCATATTTAATGCGCATGGCTCCTGTCATCTACGGACTCTCAGCTCTCCACGGCAAGTTAGCCCAGCAGAGTCTAGTCAACCATGATAAGTCTCTGATCTCGGCCATACCTCCGACACCAATGCAATAATTCGTCTGGTAGCGTGCAAGCCCAGGTCGTACGACGACCTCACCGCCGACATCAATGCAATGATTCACCTGATCGTGCGCCGACCTAAACAACATGCCGAGCCGTACTACGGCCTCGCCCCGTTACATCACAGGTAAACCGACCCCCGCCTATAAAAGGAAACCTTGGCCCCTCAGGTGGGGGGGTTGGAAAAATTACGCACCCTACAAACACTATTCTTCTCCTCTCTACACTATTTGCCCCCTCCCTGACTTGAGCGTCGGAGGGCCGGCGCCGAAAAACCCGGCCACCGGCTTGTCTGCAGGCACCCCAGACGGAGGACGCCGCCCGCCGACGGATCGCTGCCCCGCCGTGAGGACCTGCTGCTCCCTCTCTCCGACCACCCCAGATGGAGGACGCCGCCCGCCGACTGGTCGCCGCCCCGCCGTGGTGACCTCCCGCTGCTCCCTCTCCTCGACCGAAGATTGCCCTCATGGCCCTACAAGGGTCCTCGGAGGCCATACTTTGCAAGGCCTTCCCAGCAACCCTCCGAGGGACCGCTCGGCTTTGGTTCTCTGGACTGAAGCCGAACACGGTATCCTCTTTTGAGCAACTCGGCAGGCAGTTTGCCACTAATTTTGCTGCCAGCCGACGCCAACGACGGACGTCAGATTCCCTCTTGGACATCAAACAGAAGGAGGGGGAATCCCTTAAGGAGTACCTGGACCGCTTTACCGCCGCCACCTAGGAAGTTCGCGAGCTAGACCAGTCAATAGCCATGTCGGCTTTGAAGACTGGGGTTCGCTCCTACCGATTCCTCTTCTCCATCGAGAAGAGCTTCCCGGCCGACTTCACCGAGATGCTGGCCCGAGCCCGAAAGTACGCCAAGGCCGAGGAGGCGGTCGCCTCCAGGCGGGGTGCAATTGAGCCCGCCTCAAAGAAGCAGAAGAAACGCCGCGAGGAACGCGGCCGACAAAGGAGTCGATCTCCCCGTCGAGAGAAGAATCTCCCCCGGCTGAGGAGCCCGCCCCGGCAGCAGGGACGACCTCAGCAGAGGACCCCTCCTCGACCGAGGTCTCCACCACGGCCTCGGACGTACACGGGGAGGTACGAGAACTACACGCCTGTCAATACTCCCCGGGCCGAGATCCTGATGGAAATCGAGGGTCGGGACTTCTTCCGACCCTCGCCTCCTATGCGAGACACGGGAGTTCCCCGTAATCCCAGGAAGTACTGTCGCTTCCATCGGGACCGTGGGCACGACACGGAGGACTGCTTCCAGCTTCGGGACGAGATAGAAGCACTCATCCGTCGGAGAGTACTCAATCGGTTCGTGAGGAACCGACATGAGGAAAGGAGGCCGGCGGAGAATACCATACCGTCCAAGAATCCGGACGACAACAGGCCCATTGCCGGCACCATCAACATGATTGGAAGGGCCTCGGCAGGAACGGCCGCCCAGGGAGCACCCCCGAAGCGCCCACGCACTGATGAAGTCAACTCGTTCTCGAACGAGGACTTAGAAGGGGTCGAGACCCCTCATGATGACGCTGTGGTCATCTCTATGATTGTAAATAGGTTTGATGTAAAGCGTGTCCTAGTTGACAATGGAAGTTCAGCCAACGTTTTGTATTATCATGCCTACCAAAAAATGGGGTTGCCAGAAGGACATCTCCGGAGAATTAATGCCCCACTGGTTGGGTTCACTGGGGATTCAGTCCCAGTTGAAGGTGAGGCTAGCTTCCTTGTCACAGTTGGCCTCGCTCCCCGGGAGAGCACTGTGAGGACGGACTTCCTGATGGTCCGTCTGTCCTCGGTCTATAACGCCATCCTTGGGCGCTCAGGGCTAAACGCCCTCCAAGCCGTAGTTTCAACCCGCCATCTGCTCATGCGGTTCCCCACCGTCCAAGGAGTAGGCGAGGTCCGTGGAGACCAGCTGGTTGCCAAGCAATGCTACATGGCGGCCCACGGAGTAAAGCAACCAACCGGGGCAACGATTCAGCCAACGGGCCCCTCATTATCCATAGAAACCCTCGATGCGAGGGACACCCCTTGGAAGAAGCAAGTAGAGCCCGGTGAGCTTCTTGTTCAAGTTCCACTACGAGAAAATTTTCCTGAGCTAACTGTGCAGGTCGGCTCCGGCCTTGGCGCCTGCGAGAGGGACCACCTCGTCAGCTTCCTGCGGGACAACGCTGACGTCTTCGCCTGGTCGCCCGCGGACGTGCCAGGAATTGACCCTGAGGTCATGGTCCATCGGCTCCAGGTGAAGCCAACTAGCAGACCTGTGAAGCAGAAGAAAAGGGGCTCCGCCCCAGAACGACAACGGGCTGCGGCCGAGGAGGTGGACAAACTACTCGGAGCCGGCTTCATCCGGGAGGTCTCCTACCCGGACTGGCTCGCCAACGTAGTCCTCGTAAAGAAGGCCAATGGAAAATGGCGCATGTGCGTGGACTACACCGACCTAAACAAGGCCTGCTCGAAAGACAGCTTCCCCCTCCCGAGCATCGACCAGCTCGTCGACTCCACCTCAGGACACCAATTGCTAACTTTTATGGACGCCTTTTCAGGGTATAATCAAATCCGAATGGCGCCGGAAGACGAGGAAAAGACGGCCTTCATCACCGACAAGGGCACCTACTGCTACAAGGTGATGCCCTTCGGCCTGAAAAATGCTGGAGCCACCTATCAGAGGCTGGTCAGCCAAATTTTCAAAGATCAGATTGGCCGAAATATGGAAGTCTACGTGGACGACATGCTGGTGAAAAGCCGAGCGGTGGAGCACCATGTAGCTGACCTCAACGAGACATTCTCCAAGCTCAGGAGATACCGAATGAAGCTCAACCCGGCGAAGTGCGCGTTCGGAGTCACCTCGGGCAAATTCCTGGGTTTCATAGTCACCCAACGTGGAATTGAAGCCAACCCCGAGAAAATCCAAGTGCTGCAAGAAATGGCGCCTCCGAAAACAGTTAAGGAGGTGCAGCGGCTTGCAGGGCGGGTTGCCGCCTTGGAAAGGTTCGTCTCCCGGTCAGCCGAGCGCTGCCTCCCTTTCTTCAAGAGCCTCAAGCGGCCGAAAGACTTCCGGTGGTCAGAAGAATGCCAGCGAGCCTTTGAAGAGCTCCGGAGCCTTCTGGCCTCTCCCCCGCTGCTCACCAAGCCCCAGAAGGGTGAGGTCCTTTATTTATACCTGGCCGTCTCCCCAGCTGCAGTGAGCTCAGTCCTCATCCGGGAAGAGGACAAGCTCCAAAAGCCGGTCTATTACACCAGCCGGGTTCTCAGAGATGCTGAGACCCGATATTCTAAACTTGAGAAGACCATCTTCGCTCTCATCATCTCAGCTCGGAGACTCAGGCCTTACTTCCAAGCCCACACAATAGCTATACTGACCGACCAGCCTATAAAGCAAATATTGCAAAGGTCGGATCGTGCGGGGAGGATCGCCAAATGGGTGGTCGAGCTCGGAAAATTTGACCTCGAATATCGGCCCAGGCCGGCCATCAAAGCTCAGATACTCGCCGACTTCATCGTGGAATGTACCCTGCCGGACGACCCCGAGTTGCCTCCCGTATCTACGGAGGAAGCACCGAGGCCACCATGGGTCCTACACTCGGATGGGTCTTCAACCTCGGGAGGTAGCGGAGCCGGGCTCATCCTCACCAGTCCAGATGGAGTGGTGGCCGAGCAAGCCTTGCGCCTTGAATTTCCAGCCTCGAACAACGAGGCTGAATACGAGGCTCTCATCGCCGGGCTCAAGCTGGCGAAAGAACTGAAAGTGAAGGATCTAAAAGCCTTCAGCGACTCCCAGCTGGTAGTGAACCAGATCCAAGGAGACTTTGAAGCTAAAGAGCCATCCATGCAAAAGTATCTCCAAAAGGTGCGGAAACTCTCATCTGCCCTGAACTCCTTCAGTATTCAGTACATTCCCAGAGCGGAAAACCTCAGGGCAGACCAGCTGTCCAAATTGGCAACCTCCCGCATGAGCGAGCTTCCCAAGGGAACTACGCTCGAATATCTTCAGGTCCCCAGCATGGAGGAACCAGAGCCCGCCATGTGCATCGACTCCGAGCCAAGCTGGATCGACGGGTTCGTTTGCTATCTCCAAGATGGGACCCTACCTCATGACGGGACAGAAGCTCGCCGAATCAAGCGCCAAGCCCCCCGGTATGTCTTGTACGAGAATAGACTTTATCGTCGATCATTTACTTCTCCCCTGCTCAGATGCCTCCGCCCCTCCGAGGCGGACTACGCTCTCCGAGAGGTCCATGAAGGAATCTGCGGAAATCACCTGGGGGGTCGGGCACTGGCCCATAAGATCCTGCGGCAAGGATATTACTGGCCCACACTCCAGAGGGATGCAACAGATTTCGTCCGCAAGTGCGACCGATGTCAACGGAATGCTAATATCCAGCGCCGACCTTCGGCCCTGCTGACCTCCATCATCGCCCCCTGGCCGTTTGCCCAATGGGGGATCGACATCCTGGGGCCCTTTCCCCTGGCCACCGGACAGAGAAAGTTCCTGGTCGTCTCCATCGACTACTTCACCAAATGGGTTGAAGCCGAACCTGTAGCCCGGATCACCGAACAAAAGATGCGGGACTTCATGTGGAAGTCCATAATTTGTAGATTCGGGCTACCTCGTATCCTTATATCCGACAATGGTCGGCAGTTTGACAATGTCCATTTCAGGAAATTTTATTCTGAGCTCGGCATTCATCACCGATTTACCTCGGTTGCCCATCCCCAGACAAACGGGGAGACTGAGGTAACTAACCGTACTATTTTGCAGGGACTCAAGGCTAGGCTCGATCGGTCCAAAGGACAGTGGGTCGAGGACTTATATAACGTCCTCTGGGCGTATCGGACTACTTTCCGACTGCCCACGGGAGAGACCCCCTTCAACCTAGCATACGGCACTGAAGCCGTCATCCCGCTAGAGATCGGCCTTCCTTCCCCAAGGGTGGAGCATTATGACCCCGACACCAATTCCTCCCAGCTCAGGAGCAACTTGGACCTCGTCGAAGAGACACGAGAGGTCGCCCGGGTCCGTATGGCAAGATACCAGCAGAAAACGGCCCAATACTACAACTCCAGAGTCAAGCCCAAGCTCTTCAAAGTAGGAGACCTCGTCCTCAGGAGAGCCGAGGCTTCTCAACCGACCGAGCAAGGAAAGCTCGCCCCGAATTGGGAAGGGCCATATCAAATCGCCCGAGCACAACGACCCGGAGCATACAAATTGAAGTCCCTAGAGGGGACCCTGATCCCGCGAAGCTGGAACTCCGAGAATCTACGAATGTACTACCAGTGAAACCCTGAGGGGTTCAAAACAATCAGGGCAATAGACTCAGCCTCTTTTCTGCAAATAATTCTCCCATTTTGATAATCATAATTCTCTTCTAATGTTGGGTCGTCTGTGATCCCCAGATCCCCCGACCAAAATCGGGATGCCTCGAGGTTCGACCGTAAAGTCCCAAACTCCCTCGACCTCGGGAAGTATCGCAGGACGATGGAACATCGACTTGGCGCAAGATTCCCTCGACTAAGGTCGGGATGCCCCGAGGGTCGACCGTAGAGCCCCAAACTCCCTCGACCTCGGGAAGCGTCGCAGGTCGATAGCGCGTGCCCAGACCCATCGACCTGACAAACGATCCCTCGACTAAGGTCGGGATGCCCCGAGGGTCGACCGTAGAGTCCCAAACTCCCTCGACCTCGAGAAGCGTCGCAGATCGATAGCGCGTGCCCGGACCCATCGACCTGACGAACGATCCCTCGACTAAGGTCGGGATGCCCCGAGGGTTGACCGTAGAGTCCCAAACTCCCTCGACCTCAGAAAGCGTCGCAGGTCGATAGCGCGTGCCCAGACCCATCGACCTGACGAACGATCCCTCGACTAAGGTCGGGATGCCCCGAGGGTCGACCGTAGAGTCCCAAACTCTCTCGACCTCGAAAAGCGTCGCAGGTCGATAGCGCGTGCCCAGACCCATCGACCTGACGAACGATCCCTCGACTAAGGTCGGAATGCCCCGAGGGTCGATCGTAGAGTCCCAAACTCCCTCGACCTCGGGAAGCGTCGCAGGTCGATAGCGCGTGCCCAGACCCATCGACCTGACGAACGATCCCTCGACTAAGGTCGGGATGCCCCGAGGGTCGACCGTAGAGTCCCAAACTCCCTCGACCTCGGGAAGCGTCGCAGGTCGATAGCACGTGCCTAGACCCATCGACCTGACGAACGATCCCTCGACTAAGGTCGGGATGCCCCGAGGGTCGACCGTAGAGTCCCAAACTCCCTCGACCTCGGGATGCACTGCAGGTCAGCAAAGCGTCCTCAGACCCGCCGACCTGACGTAAGATCCCTCGACCAAGGTTGGGGCGCCCCGAGGTCCGACCATAGGGTCTCAAGCTCCCTTGACCTCGAAAAGAGCTACAAATCAATAAAGCCTCCCCAGGTCCTCTCAACTTCGGCGGGTGTCGTCGGGTCCGTGAGAAGCCCGAGCCCTTACAAGTCAAAAATGACTCCGGAAGTCGACGAGGAAGGGAAGCAACCTACTCCGCCATGTGGAGCACAACTCTGAGAATGCGAGAGGTACATCTAACTCGATGCCGTCCTTGTCAAATTTTATCTACATATTGCTAAGCAGAGTCTCATCTAACGTTGGGGACTTATTTCGCCCAAAGTCGGGCTACTCTAATGGGTCGGCTTAAGACCGATCTCCTGATGACATTATGCATGCTCCGCTCGTCAAATCTCCACAACTCGTACAAGTTTTCACAAATTAGGGCCCAACCCGGCCCCCATACCTAGACTCCGATGTCTAGCTGAGAAAGTGACTCCGGCCGCGAGTGTATCAGCCGAACACAAATACCAAGGCAATCTTTAAAGACCCTAGCCTTGCTCACCGAAACCTCGGCAAAGCCCGAGAACGATAACTATGAAAACATTCGGCGATAATTCGACTATTAGCCCGCGCTCCCTACGAAGGACCCGGGAGTCGAGTTCGGAAACCCTACTAGACTCCCCGAATAGCGGCACGAACAGACCTAGCCCGGTCTTACTTGAAGGGCTAAGGCCCGACCCCGATGCCTTTAAGAACCTAAAGGCCAGGCATGGCAACTCCTGCGATTCTAAGATCCGAGTTATAGGACTTGAAAAAATTTTCTAAAAAACCTGGGCTCGGAGCTCCCTTTGGTCGGAATGACTGGGATCCGAGAAAGCCCAGATATAGCCCAGAAAAAAGGGCGACTTTGTTAAGCAACCCGAAAACTAAAATACAAAGTTAGAAGTCGGTGAGACGGTTAGCTAAGACTCTAGCCTCATTCACGACAAGAAAAGGAAAGACGAGCACAGGATGACAGCATTTTTTCATTAATAAAGGGCGGAGAGGCCAATTACAAAATTGGAGGTCGGCCATCCAAAAGCCGACCTCGGATACAATGAAAAAGAAAAAAGTACGCCAAGTCTTAAGCGGCGGCAGCAACATCCGCGGGGTCGTCTGGCACGGTGATGACCTCGGGACCTTCAGCCAGCACAGGCTCGGGGTCGGGGGCAGGGGCCTCGGGTGCCGCCTCCGGGACGCCGTCCGTCTCGGCCACCCTCGTCGAAGGCTCGGCGGGATCTTGTTCATATAATCCTGCCTCGGATGTCAAAATGGCAGGAAGGTCTTCCGTGTCGGACCCGTAGCCCAGGTTCATCCTCGGACGGACCGTCGAAAGGTCGAACTGGGGACAGAACCGGGCCATCTGCTGCCGGAAGTTCTCGAAACTCCGGAGAAACCCGTCGACCGTCTCCTCCTCTAACATGTCGCGGAACTCTTCCGACTCCTTGAAGAGTTCCACGGCATGTTCAGCTCGCTCGAGTGCCCTCCTCTCTCGGGCCTCAAGCTGCTCGATTCGGAGGCGGAAAACCCCGTCCTCATATTTGAGGCCCGCGACTTCTGATTGGACCTCCCCCAGGCGCGCCTCTGAGGCGCGCAGAGCCGACCTGGTCAAGGCGTGGGCGGCTCTTTCCTCCTCGAGCGCCTCCGCCATAGCAAGGCGCCCGGCCTCGGTGGCCTCTCGCCGAGTCTCGGCCTCGGCCAATGCCGCCTCCAGCTCGGCGATCCTTTTCTTAGCCGGCTCCAACTGCCGACTGACCCGCCGGGTCTCTTCCTGACATCCCTGGGCGATGAACACCAGGGTGTCGAGCTCGTGAACATGCTGTAGAGAAAGAGACAAAATGATCGTGAGTTAAAAACATATGAATTCGCTAATAACTTTAAGGAAATCGAGAAAAGGACTTACCCGGGCGGTGTTGCAGTAGGTACTGTCAACGACCTCTTCCAGCGAAATGTTCCGGAACTCGGCCCGGTCCGCCGGAAGCATCGCACGCCGGAACACGGCGCGTGCGACCTCAACATCATGAATAGCTGAACTCCCCTCGGGGATAGGGGAGTCCAGCTCATCCGACTCCTCTTGAAAGTACCTTGAGGAGCTCGGCACGTCCGGCCTCGGGATCTCGGGGCCGCTTGCTTCAGGGCCCCTGGTCGGCTCGGGCCCCGAGCGCTGTGAGGAACCCGAAGCCGGGCCCTCCCACTGGGCAATGGGGGCAAGGCAAGGAGGGGCCGCTGGGCCCGCGTCGCTGACGACCCGCGCCCGCCTCGGGTCGGCTGTGGAGGCCCCCGCCTCGGGGCCACTCGTCCCGGCCGACGTGGAAGCGTCGGCCGACCTCGCCTTCTTCCGAGGCTGGGGCATAGCTCCCCCGGCCTCGGCCTCACGCCTCCTCAGGCGGGAGAAGAGGGATACGTTGCTGGTTGGCATGTGAGGGATGTCTGAAATCAAAAATTTCCCAAGTGTTAGACCAATATAAACGAAAAGAAAAGACAAACAAGAAGGTAATGCAACTGCTCTTACCCTCGGGGCGCGCCGAGCTCAGACCCACGCTCGCCAGGGCGTCCTCCCGTTGGAGCTCGGTCAGGTCGTAGCCCTTCCCGAGGGCTCGCAGAGAGTCCAGGACCCTCAGCTCCCTCCCCGAGGGCTCGGAGAGCTTGTTGAGGGCCTTCAACCGAGGGTGTCCCCACTTCGGATTGAACCCCCACGGCGCCTCGAACGCCAGGAAGAAAAATTTCCCCTTCCACTCATGAATAGAGGAAGGGGCCCCGTGAAAGAGCGACATACCGCCTCGGAAGGCAAAGTATAGCCACTACGCGTCCGCTGGGTTCTTCTTTAATAAGAAACACCGACGGAAGACGCTCACGGTAATCGGGATCCCATGCCCGAGACACAGGGAGAGGAACCCGATGATGGTTCTCCACGAGTTCGGAGCGAGCTGTGCTGGGACGAGTTGGTACTCGACCAGCAAGCTGTTCACGAACTCGTGAACGGGGAACCGTAGGCCGGCCCAGAGGGTCTCGCGGTGAACCGCGATCCGACCTGGGGGCGGCCGCGTCACCCTATCTTCCGGCCCCGCAGTTTCGAGGCGGAACCCGGGCTGGAAGAAAAATCGGGAGCGGATCAACTCCAACTCCTCCCCCGACAGACTTGACCCAACCTCCTCAGGACCGAGGCCCATTTTTATAGAAGAGCGAAATGAGATTGAAAATGGAGGATGAAAACTGGGGAAGAAAAAGGAAGAGGAACCCTAGCAGTTGCAGGGTAGGGACCTACTGGACATCGCCGAAAATCGCTCCGGGCACCGACGGCAGGAGTTGGACGGGGAATAGAGCAAGAAGGAGGATAGCAAAAATAAGAGGCAGCCAAATAAAACCTTTAGGGCAACCTCGAGGGGTTTATATAGGCCCCTCTGACGGCCCAGATCGGCAGGGTCGGTTCCCATCCCCCGACCGGATTGCGCCACGTGTCGACCTCGGAGGCCGAGGCACCGTATTCACTCCGGATCAATAAATCGGGTACGAAATCAAAATGTTGTCCCATCGGATCTTGGGGCCTCATCATGGGTCTGCAGAATCGAATCGCCTTGAAGAACGAGCGGACGGCGCCCCCGCTCCCCTCATTTAATAAGGCCCTGGGGCACGTGGAGCCCCGATGTAGCCTCCAACTCGCCAGATCCATGATCCGGTAACACGAGATCGGAAACGTCCGACCTCAGATCATGCCGCGTGTCCATTTTGAAACACAAAACGGCACACTCATTGATGAACGGGGAGCTTCGACCACAGGATCAAGGCGCCGCCTCGCCGAGCTCGAGGACCCTCATCATGGGTCCACCGCACGAAGCGACCTCGGTGATCCAAGAGGCGCCACCCCCGTTACAGCCTCCTCGAAAAACGTAAGGATACAAGCCTCATCATAAGTTCACTGAATAAAGCAACCTCGAGGGACCAAAGGGCGCAAGTTTCACTATAAAAACTCCGACAAACACAAGGGCACGGACGAGATTCGCCCAACCTTAATGATAGACTTTACTTCCCACGTCCGAGCCCGCAAGCCGCTCGAACTCGAAAGTCGGGGGGTAGTGTTGGGGGAATAAGACTTTTCTCCCCAATGACACGAATGCCCCCGAGAAGCCGCACAATCGCCGACCCTGGACAGCCGAAGTCGGCGTCCGACCTCGGAACGCCCGACCTCAAGACATCCGGCCTCGAGACCTCCGACCTAGGAAAACCCTGATGTTCAAAGTCTACCTTTATCAGCCACCTACTACGGCCATGCCCCTCTGAGGTCCGGCTGAGGACCATACTCTGACGCCCCCCCCGGCATTTATTGCGCATGGCTACTGTAAACCTCCAGTTCACTCAACAATTAATGCGGATCTCCGGCTTACTCCACAATTAATGCGGATCTCCGGCTTACTCCACAATTAATGCAGATCTCCGGCTTACTCCATATTTAATGCGCATGGCTCCTATCATCTACGGACTCTCAGCTCTCCACGGCAAGTTAGCCCAGCAGAGTCTAGTCAACCATGATAAGTCTCTGATCTCGGCCATACCTCCGACACCAATGCAATAATTCGTCTGGTAGCGTGCAAGCCCAGGTCGTACGACGACCTCACCACCGACATCAACGCAATGATTCACCTGATCGTGCGCCGACCTGAACAACATGCCGAGCCGTACTACGGCCTCGCCCCGTTACATCACAGGTAAACCGACCCCCGCCTATAAAAGGGAACCTTGGCCCCTCAGGTGGGGGGGGTTGGAAAAATTACGCACCCTACAAACACTATTCTTCTCCTCTCTACACTATTTGCCCCCTCCCTGACTTGAGGGTCGGAGGGCCGGCGCCGGAAAACCCGGCCACCGGCTTGTCTGCAGGCACCCCAGACGGAGGACGCCGCCCGCCGACGGATCGCTGCCCCGCCGTGAGGACCTGCTGCTCCCTCTCTCCGACCACCCCAGACGGAGGACGCCGCCCGCCGACTGGTCGCCGCCCCGCCGTGGTGACCTCCCGCTGCTCCCTCTCCTCGACCGAAGATTGCCCCCGGGTCCAATTTCCAGCAACAAGATCTAATCTAAATAATATTATAATTTCAGATTTATTCATGTTACTAATCCTAACACAAACATGCATCATATGCATCCAAAATTTCAGATCTACTTAATCATGCATAATCAGCAATTAAATCAATACTTTAGATCTAATCTAAATATGTTAATGATTTCAGATTTAATTACAAGAATTAAAACATAAAAGTTTAAACATGAACCTGGCTCTGATACCACTGAAAGTGGGAGTCTCCACTCCTACATGGGTTCGGTCCTATTAAAAATAGGGTGACACCCATGTATACCTATCAGAGCACGCATCTCTATACGCTTCCGGATGGAGAGCCATGCTTCGTCACACGATCACGCGTGAGAGTTTCCGAAGATCGGTCATAACTCTTGGACCTTTGCTCTGATACCACTGAAAGTGAATCCTAGGTTCTTCGGTGTTAAGCATGCTGGTTTTTTTTAAAAAAAAAAACCATGGCTGAACCTGATCGGGTTGCCTACGTACCCCTTCATAAGGGGGATCAAGCCATACGTAGTTCTTTTTAAGTTTTAAAACGCAGCAGAAAAATCGAATCAAACAATTTAATTCATGCATGCTTACAAGATCAAATCTAGAAATCAGCACCTTAAGAACACATAGGATTTTGCCGAAATCGTTTAAACAATTATGCTAAAACTTTAATGCATGATTAACTATCAGATCTGAAACTTAAGAACTCTATTCCGATTAATCTCCGAATATCCATTGAATGGATTCTGGAGATATCTCCGTGAGGAGCCCAAAAGAGGATAAAACCTCGGAGAATCAGACCTAGATCTTGACACCATAATAAAAGATTAATGTAGGATTAATACCTTTTATGATGGATGAAACTTGTGGATCTGATCCTCGACTTCGCAGCCACGCACACGAATGGCCTCTACGAGAAGTCCACGCGAAGTTCCTGAAGAGATCCAATCCTGCGGAAGTGCTAGCTTGCGCAGAATTTCTTGAGGCTGAAATTTGATCTTCCAAACGCTATCAACTTTTGATCCGCCTTCTTGGAAGAACTTGGAGGAAAGGTTTAAAGGGATTGAAGAGGACTTAGATCTGATCTAAAGACTCTTATCAGGGACCCCTAACACTAATGGCGCGATGGACTTAGAGGAGGAAGAAGTCAGCTAGATTGAATGCAGAATTTTTCCATGCATGAACTAGGGTTCCTTTCTTTTCTTTTCCCTTTTTTCTTCTTCTTTTTCTCTCTTTTTTCCTTGAATTCGACCACCAGATGATGGAGGTCCTTTTAATGTTGCTCTCCTACCTAACTTCATGCCAACCATCCCATATTTGTGGAGGATTTTGTGGGGTTTTGAATTTTGAATTCAAAATTCAAGTTCATGTGCCATTACATGATGAAGCTTGATCTAATCTAAACCATTCATCATGTTGCCACTTTCCTCTTTCAATTTCAAAATTCCCATGCCCCCAAACAGATTAGAGGGTCACGTGGTGATTTTGTGATGATTAAATTCGAAATTCAACCTTAATTAGAAGTGAGATAAAGATAAGGATGACATATGTCATGAAGAGAGAGAATTTGATCTTATCCAATTCTTTTCATGAATTTATCTCTCCATTTCGACCCATCTAATGATGAAAGAGGTCCCTGATGTTGCCAAGTGTCCTATGGCACCATTAAATAAATTAAATTAATTTTTAATCATATTAAAAATTAATTTATGGCGCCATGTATGGATATGTGACAAGTGGATTTCAAGATCCGAACAGTTTCAGATCAAACCCATTTAATTTAATTAAATTCTAACAATTAGAATGATCCAATTACCATGGGTTGAACCTAATCCAATTAGGTCAATCCCTAATTAAGCACAAATTTAATCTAATTTAATTTGGTCAACCTAAGTCCTCTTGATTCAGACCTAATCCAATCAGGTCAAAAATCCTGATTGAGCCCAGAATTGAATCTAATTCAATTTGACTCATCCTTAGTCTAATTACTCAATCCAATTGAGTTCATTAGCAATCTAATTACTAATTAATCCTCCGATAATTACTTTAATTATTTTATAAGATAATTTGCCAATCGAATTGACCAAATTACCCCTAAATGATTCTTAATCATTCATCAGCCTTCTTGATCAATCAGGAATTTTCTATGCGTGTGACCTCATAGGTTCGAACCTAAGCCGGTAGTATAGGAACGACTTCCTACACTAATCGATGTGACCATCTAGTAATGGTACCCGATGTCCGAATAGGCCGAATATATGCGAAGCAAATATTCTAGAACCCTGAACTATGGTTACTGTATAATCAATCCCTTTGACTCTTAATGCCAGGATGACTTAGAGCTCACTGTCAACCCTATAATTAGTACATCCATTTATGTGATTAACTTTAGATATCCCGTGACTCCTCACTGGGATTACCCTGGCCAAGGTTTTGCTAAATTAATCACAAGACATTATTCCTGTTTCTAGGAGGAGTCAATTCCATCTTGACTCACAACTGACTACGCAAGTACTTGACTGCACCCAGTGACCTTCCGTCACTGAATTAGAAATTCAGGTAGTTCGGTACCAAAGTACAGTGAGTTGCTTGCTAGTCACAGGTTGTGGTCTCAGGTCAGAGGGCCAAACTTATACCCATATCCACTCGGAACATCTCTCGACAGTAGAGCGTTCCGGAATTGGTCACGTTCAGTGAAATGTACTCCTACACTTCACCTGTATGGCATACCAGTGTCTCCACACTCCTTGGTTAAGAGGACAACCACCGTATATGTCACACAACGACCTAATCTCGATAATGTTGTCGTCCTAGTAACAACATATTATTTGGTCGCGAACAAGTTTAAGGACTCAGAGATAAATCCTCCTTTATCATAACATAAGTCCTAAGGACTTCATCATATAAGAGTTCATTTGAAGATGAAATGATGAATAATGCCAAATAATACTTTATTAATTTGTCAATTTATTTACAAAATTCAATCATCAATATGCTGACGATTGACATTTAGGATACAATTCCCAACACGATTTGGGACCCTCCAATGCTTAACTTAAATACAGCTCTCAAAAAATAGGAGGCCTAGAAAGGGTAGAGAGGCAACGTAAGAGAGCCAAAAGAGAACTTACCTAGAGAGGCAGGAGCCCGCCGTCGAGTAATCTGAGGCTATACACTGGTTGATATGATAACAGACCGTATATCTCATCCGCGAATCATGCCTGTGCTTCTCGGACATATAGATTTGCTCGGGCGTTATGTTTGTTTGGTCACAGCCGAGTTGTTGCCAAATGGAAGGAGAAATTGAAATACAGAGAACTCTTTGCATGTCTTTTGAGTCAGCAATGTAGCAAGCTTTGAATGGTCAACTTGTAGTTAGGTGGCAAGCTTTCATTGGTTGGCTTGTCTTGTCAACGAAGATCAGTCCTAATGTGTATCAACACTCTCATGCCATGGGTCACACTAAGAAAACAACTAAGTTGATTAAAGCAGAGGAGAAAGCTAGGATGGCTAGCTATTCATATAAATATTTTGCAACAAAAAATATTGTTCCAATCTCGAAGCAAACTGTACCTAATATGTTAGCCTAATTCATAAAATGTTCATATAAAAATAGACATGCATTTAATTCATAAATCACAATTATGAGAGAACCCAACCCCAGACAAAACTCAAAGAGTAAGAAAGATTATTGGAAGCTTACCTTGGGGTTTTCCCGGCATCACGCAATTGGCACAACTTGCTCTACATCGGCATCTGCTCGATCATGAACTATGTGTGAGCCGAGAACGAGGCGAGGACCGATTCCAAGGCAGAGAAGAAATCCACTTGGCCATTAACCAATACCTATGTATGCAATAGTTAGCTACCAAGAATTAGATGTGGTAGTAACCATCAAAGCTTTCCTGCTCCCAGTTATCATGCAACGTTACGAACCCTTTCTCGATCCATGGCTGGAGAACCTCCATCAACCCTGGGTGAACGCCACCGTCGTCGTGGATCACAAAGTGGGACTTCTCGCCGAAGAGCTTCCAGCGGCAGGCTATCCACTCCCTTATCCTCTCGGGATTGAGATTCTCGTAGAAAGGAGCCGCAGTCAAGGTAGTCAGGCTTAGGGGCCTCTTCCGGACCAACGAATCTCACCTCGCCCTGCGCATCCCATCCGCCTCCATCGGCACTGATGTCGGCGGTGAATGTGCAGTTGAGGGCGAGGACCATATAGATTCGATCATAGCCCTAATAAGGATTGCTGAACCGATATCGGTAGGCGTACCGATCGGTTATCAAACTGGTTCGAATCGGTGCCACTGGTTCGGCCTCCAAAAATCTAAAAAAAATTGACTTAACTAGTATGGGACGGTATCGGCCGATACAGGCCAGTATGGGGGTCGGTACCGGTCGGTACAGGCCAGTACAGAGGCCGGTATGGGCCAGTTTGGACCTGTATAGCCCGATACAATTTTTTAACGCCGAACCAGACTGGTTAGAGACCATACCGGTTTAGTACGGGTTAAAACGGCGAGTACAGACCAGTTTAGTACAGGCTGAACCGGCTGGTACAGGCCGGTTCAATATTTGTTGAGCCCTAGTCATGGAGGATCTTATGACCAGGGCGGTGACCGAATCGACGGAATTATCGTGCGAGACCCGCTTGTAGATCAATTGGGGCTAGGCGAAGAGGTGGAGGGGCTTGGACGACCGCGAAGGAAATATATCACCCACAGATTAATTCAAGCCTGAACCTGAGACCTTCGGGCATAATGGGATCTATAATGTTCGAGTATGATTGGGTCTTTGGCCCGACTGGGCCTAGTGACAATCCTCTCCACGTCCCGTTCAACCTCATCTCTGCTTCCCGGTATTTGTGGAATTAGGTTCTTGGGATGAGAGTCTCGATATATTAACCAATCGTGCTGGCATAATAGGAATCGATAGCAACATAAAAAGAGTGAGCATTTATTTCCCTAATGCATATGCCAATCAAGAAAATTATCTTGTCTGGCAACGAGTGGAAGCCATGGTGATCGAAGAGTCGAGGGAAGTGAAGGCGATGTCATGCAGAGCGAAGAACCAATCTATGGAGAATTTGTGCAAGCGGAAGTGCTTTTCTCTTCTTTTTCTGGTCTTTCTTTTGACTTTCAATATAAAACATCACTTGCCTTTGTTTGGGGATGTAGGGTGCTGGCGAGCTCCAATTAATAATTACCGATGGTTGAATGGGTGCGGTGACATGATCATCAAAATATCTATATATGAATATATGTATATACGGATATATGAATGTACATATGTATTATGTATATACATATATGTATATCGGGTCGGATCAGATCGATTTAGATTAGTTTTTTAAAAACTCAAATTGGAACTAAACCAAATTTTTTGGTACAGATCTTTGTCAAACCAACACCAAACCGAAACAAATCAATTCAAATCGGGTCCGCAGTTTAGCTGGTTTTTTGTGCAAGCCATAGCCTACCTCATTGGTGATTTTATACGCGGTCAAGTTGGATCGATATGATCCGGATATAATTAAAAAATTGAACCCGAAAGAACCAAACTAGGGTAGGAATCCAAATTCTCTCTCTCCAACACCTGCTGTAACTGCTGCCCTAATATCAAGTGCAGGGCTCCATGAAATGGCTGACTTAATGGATTCAAGTTGCTAATTGTGGATGCCACAAAGAGACCCTTGTCAATCTCCCTTTTTAACCTAGTAGACCTGCCACCTATTAAGCCAATGGATTCAAGCTGTATCTTGGGTAGCTTCCTAGACCTCGCTAACCCATTGTCCTACAACCCTAGCCTTAAACTTAGACCCCAACCTTATTCTCAATTGGAAGGTATTTTCCCTCACCTAACCATACTCCCACCTTCTCATCCTATCCCCTCAATTTACCTCCCTAAAGTCATGCGAGAGATGATGTCAAGTCATGCTGGGAAAGAGGTCACATTGGATGATGAGAAAAAGAAGGAAGATAGCCTCTCCGCCTGCCAATCTACTAAGGAGAGAGGCCCCATCGAATGTGGACTCTTTTGGCAACCTGTCTGCCAGCATGTTGACCAGGGCCTCAGCATAGATATAGTTGATAACTAAGAGAAGACAACCATTGACGTGGGGAGACCACCAAATATCTTGAGAAAAGATGCAAGGTTAAGAGCGATCAAAGCGGTGAAGCTCTCCACTGTTATTCACACAAGAAAATGAAGAATGGAAAAAAGGAACCAGATTGTTCCCTCATGCAGGTTCATAGGGAGATCATTCCTAAGATATAATGAACTACGCTCAGCCCAAAACCTTATATTAAAAGCACAATGATGTGAAGGTTTGAACCAATAAACTCCTTCAATTTTCTAAGAAGGATGGAAAGAAATGCTTAGAAAAAAAATGAAACAAGAAAGAAAAGTAGAGTGGAAACAGAGAGAAAGAATGGAGGGCTATCTCTCGGACTAGAGTACTAACACAAGACCTCTTAGATCTGCTGAGTTGTACTTACCCAAGACCTGAAGCCATTTTATAGTTTTAGTTCAAGTAACCACTAAAGAGGCGCATAAAGGCCTTAATAACTCTCACAAAAAAGTCTTCATGGCCTGCTAGCCCTAGTACCTCATAATTTCCTAACAGTATGTGTGTGTTAAGATCCTGATAGGCACAAGGCTTTCTCCCACCATCTAAGGATGAGCATGTCAGCAAGCTTATTTCATTAGTCAATGGCAAGATGGATAGATAGATGCACAGGTGCGCCACTGATGTTAATACAGTCGGAAAGAGAGTGGTTGACGGAAGGATATAAGAGTTGCATGGATCCAAATGCCTATAATGGTGATTGCAAGGTAAGCATAAAGGTATGCAATGAGGAATAACAGCAGACTGTCTGGCTTTAGATGTAGAACTGTGTTGAATTAGCTTATCTAAAATCTTTATGTTATTTGATTGATAAGTAAATGAATTGAAAATTCTTTTCTTTTAAGCACATTAAATTTAAGCTGACAAGATAAACAATTTGCAGGTATTGACACAGAAAACTTAAACCTACTAGGCAGCTGGTCAAAATCTGTAATAGCTTTCTCCTATCAGCAATAAATCAAATTTAAGGCAACGCAATATAAACGTTAAAGCTTTTCAAAGACAAGAAATGGCAAGCAATGCTTCGCATCCTTTAAAGATTCTCCCTTTTTCAAATCAATTTGAGCATTACTAGAAGGCAGAAGGGCAGAAAATTGGATTGAGCGATGCTGCTTTTTTTTTGTGCTGAAACGGGTTCTTCATACAATATGTGTACGAATACACACAATAAAGTCAAAAAAACACTAACTCGCAGAGTGCCTGTGGCAGCTCCCTCTCTTCCGTCCAGAGGGTGTACCCTGAATGGTGAGCCGCATAGGCAGCCATCCAGTCGGCCGTCCCATTGGCTTCTCTAAATACATGTTTGGTTTGGAAGGCCACCCCATCCCTCCTCATCATCCCTATATCCCGGATCAAGGGATGGTCTGTGCTCTCACCCCTCGGCCCCTCCTGGATCCACCCGATAACCATGGCTGAATTGCCCTCTAGAATGATCGAGCTGGCCTGCAGCACCTGCCGCGCATGTCGAAGACCAGCCCAGATGGCTCACAGCTCTGCCCCTGGAACCGACGTGCCAAACAACTGGCAGCCACCCACTGCCACCACCCTGGAGTGCGAGTCCCATATAACAAAGCCCGTACCACACCGCGCGCCTCCATCCAGTACCAATATGTCGAAGTTAACCTTGAGAAAACTCGAAGGTGGAGGTTCCCAGGTGAAGAACACCATCTGAGGAACTGCCTGAGCAAAGAAGGAACCCCAAATGTCCTGAGCTGACAAAAGTCCATCTGAAGAGAGGGTGGGCCTAATCTCTATCGCTTGTACTCGAGCAAACTCCGCAACAAACCTAGGTGACACCCTGTTGCTCGCCGAATGTGCGGGCATTCCTTGCCAGCCAGATCTGATGTATTATGCAAGTCGCTCTGATAGCCTACTGATATATCCGAGGGCGAACCAACCACTGCTGTATCACATGTAGAAACTGAAGTCTCCCACTCCAGGCCTCCTGCGAGATCCCTGTCCACTGCCATGCCGACCTCCCCCAGCCACGCCTACTCAGTACTATTCTCATCGGAAGACGGTCCCACGTCACCTTCCATAAGAAGAGTGCAGTCCTCGGGTGAAGCCGACCTCCAGATCCAAGTGCAGTCCCGCCCCGCCTCATCCTCCTGCTGGATGACACAGGAGAGGTCTCCCAGTCTGACACCGGTCCTGCAAGAGGTGCCCCAAATTCTGACATCTGGCCTCCCACATCCAGGTACCAGAAGGGACCGAATCCTCTCAGCTAGGTATACCCCAAACAACTATCGTAGTCTGCCATCATCCCACGCTGTCTCTTTCGGAGCTAGGAGATCGCACACTCGCAACCCCTCCACTGCCTCAATATCAACCATGGTCGGCCAGCACCTCAGGAG
This sequence comes from Phoenix dactylifera, assembly GCF_051530095.1. Lineage (NCBI taxonomy): Eukaryota > Viridiplantae > Streptophyta > Magnoliopsida > Arecales > Arecaceae > Phoenix > Phoenix dactylifera. The sequence goes on along the minus strand of NC_143198.1, from coordinate 18,537,314 downwards.
AAGGGTATCCACCTATGGATCAGCAGTCACCTCGATGCTCCATCCATCACCTATCAGCCACCTAGTGTTTGCCGACGCAGTCGGCAAGTACCTTCCAATCTTGCGCTACATGAACGAGACTCGACGCCCACTCCATGCCCCCTCTTAGCCCCCTTGACCATATATGGCTGCCATCACCTGACTCCAGAGCTCGTGTGGCTCTAACAGGAACCGAACTGCATACTGAGCAAGAAAAGCCTCGCATCGCTCCAGTAGGGATTGCATCTTGAGACCACCCTCACTGGTGGGCCGGAAGACCTGCTCCCAGGCCACCAGATGCACCCCATGGCCTCCACCGTATGACCCCCACAAGAAGCACCGAAGGAGTTGCTCGATCCTCAGCAAGGTCGCCTTCGGTACCACAGTGTTGGCCATTAGATATACTGGCATGGACCCCAACACCAATCTGACCAGTGTCAATCTCCCCATCATAGATAGGGAAGACGCCCTCCATCCCTCCAACCTGCTCTATACCTACTGCACCAGACTAGAGCGCTCTGCCATCCATAGTCTGCGGCCAATGATGGGGACTCCCAGGTAGGTCAATGTCTCCTCTTGCTCAGGTATGTGCAGAATCTCTCGGATCTTCTATCTGAACCTGCTCTCCATGCTCGGGCTGAAATAGATAGCTGACATCAGGAAGTTTGCCCCCTGACCGGACGCCACGCAGTAACCCGCCACCACCCTGCGGAGGACCCGTGCATCAGAAACTCGTGCCCTGGTCCGAAGAAGACAATCGTAAGCGAAAAGTAAGTGAAAAAGAGGTCTAGCCCCCAGTGCTGGAACATAGGCCTCTAGCTTCCGGCTGGCACACACTCTCTGCAAATCACGAGACAAAATATCAGCACAGATAATAAACAAATATGGTGATAAGGGACATCCCTGATGGAGCCCCATGGTGGACTCAAAAAAAGGTGACGGTGTGTTGTTGACCAAGATAGAGAACTTTGGCCCCCGGACACACCTCAGGACCCATCCAATCCACCGCCTGTGGAAACCGTAAGCCTCCAATGCCTGCTGAAGAAAACTCCACTTAATCCTGACGTAAGCCCTCTCCATATCTAGCTTGATAGCTATCAAGCTTCGTCGCTTCGATGCTCGCTGAAGATCCCACATCATCTCCTAGGCCAACATAACATTATGGAAAATGTTTCTGCCAGCTACAAATGCCCTCTGCTCCTGGCTAATGATGCCAGGCAATAGGGGCTTCATCCTGCCCACCATTATTCTTGCCACAACCTTGTATAGGGTTGTGCACGAACTAATGGGCCTGAAATGACAGGGCTCTGCTGCCTCCTGACGCTTCAGTATGAGCATGATGAAGGTGGCCTTCCAATCCTCCGGCATCACCGCCTGAGTAAAAAAGCACTGAATAGCCTCTACCATAGCTACCCAAATGATACCCCAGTACTGCCGAAAAAAGAACGGGGGAAAACCATCAGGTTCCGAGGCCTTGTCTACTGCTAGAGCCTAGACTGTCTCCTGTACCTCCCATGTCGACACCGGCCAGATCAGGGTTGCGTTCTCATCATCATCAATACCCGCATCCATCCTCGGGAGGTGGTCTCCATCATCGAAGTCCTCATCCTCGGTCCATCTGGCATGGAAGAAGTCAAGCAAGACCTGTCTGATGGTAGGCTCGCCTTCCACCCGATGGCTAGACCCATCTCGTAATGAGTGGATCGTGCTCTGCTATCTCCGGATAATCGTAGTCTGGTGGAAGAACCTAGTATTATGGTTACCCTCACTTACCCACTGAACCCGGGATTTCTATCGCCAGAAAATCTCGTGCTGCCGTAGTAGTGAGTGGTGAGTCGCTAGAAGCCCCCGAAGGTCAACCATGTCATCCACCAAGAGTGCACCTTCTAGATCTTCCATCCTTTGCAACTCAGTGATCGCAATCTCTATCCCCTCTACTCTCCGAAAGATATTGCCCACAACCTCGTGGTTCCAACGACGAACACGCCTCTTGGTTAGCTCTAGTTTGCGCGAAACCCGTCGCATTGCATCCCCATGCACCGGGACGCGCCATGCATCGCGGACAATATCCCAAGACTAGGGGTACGATAGCCAAACCTTCTCAAAGCAGAATGGGCTATGATAACTAGGTCCCGATAATATGGAAATCAGCAGAGGACAGTGGTCCGAAGCAATCCGAGGTAAAGGGCTAACTCGACAGGTAGGAAATCGAAGGATCTAGTCCGGGGACGCAAAGGCTCTGTCTAGTCGCTCCCAAACCCCAGCACTGCCAAGCTGATTGTTGCACTAAGTAAACAGTGGTCCAGAGAAACCTAAGTCTACCAGGCCGTTTTGCGACACGAAATTGCGAAACTCCCTGCTATCCACTCTATCTATGAAGGCTGCACCTCCCCTCTTATCACACGTACTCATGATATAATTGAAATCACCAACTACCACTGGCGGAACACCCTGAGCGGCAAGATTGGTGATCTCCTGCCAGAGGACTCTCCTAACCCTGTAATCCGTGCTTGCATACACACTACACAGCATCCACGGAGCAGCATCAGGTTCTGACACGATCATAGCTACCTATTGAGGGCAGTTGTGGAAGACATCAAAAGTCGCCACCCCTCGCCTCGACAGGACCAGGATACCTCCCAACAGCTCCTGGGAATCGACTGCATATATCTCTCAGTCCCTCTCCCAGGCGCCGCCTCAGCTGTATGAGCCCCTCACTAGATAATCGAGTTTAACTAAGGAAACAGATCTCCGGACAATGGACTTGCACTAACCGCTTAAAGGAGGACATGAAGGACGGCTTGGCCACTCTCCTACAATTTCAGGCTAAGATCCTCATGGATCACAGTCCACATAGTCGACCTCAGATTCATCCTCCCCCTGGGTCACAGGGGCTACCTCAAGCTCGCTGCCTAGGCCCCCCTGCTCATTGATGAGAGCACAAAAGTGCGACCTACATGTCACTAAAATTAGTGTTATTGCTAACCGATAATGATAAATTCACTGGATTAATATTATATTTAGGTTTGACACAGATTATCAATTAGAGATAAAATGCACATTGAGTACAAATTTAACTTTAGAAGGATCTCTTCCCAGACCCGATCCGAGTCTGGTCCGAGTCGGGTTCAGGTCCGAATTGGGTCCATTTTGTTTGGGCTTTTGGGAAAGAATTTTGGACAAATCTAATTTGGCCATATTATAACTATAAGGTGTTGGGTGACCCATGACTTGAAAGACTTGCAATTGACCTCCAGTCAGAACAGATGACCCGTGACGAACTAACTCCCATCTCAGGAGGGCAAAGAAAATCATGGCATGTTTCCCCCATCTCAGCAATCAGCCGTCATCCGCATCGCAACGCCCGCGTCCCCAACGTGCCAGGCCGTCCATCTTCCACGGATCATCCCGTGCCCGTCCGCTTCATCCACATCAAAGCAAGCTCTCCCCTCTTCCGGATTCAAGCCGTCCACGGATCACGCCAAGATCGCTCCTCCTCCGCCTCAGCCCGCATCTCTTCCATTCCGCGTCTTCAACGCTGCTCCCAGCGGCTCATAGCCACTCATCCCGTCCGGCCTCCTCCACATCGAGAGCTCCCGAGCCAGCTCTTCCCTCCCGTGATGCTAGCAGTGGTCCCGCGGCGTCTTCTCGCCATCAAGGAGCTGCTCCAGCCCCGCATCCAAGGATCACGCGCCCATTGATTCTCCTCCCTGAGTCCCAGCAATTTCCCATCATCCACCGCGGCAGCCTCCAAATGATCCGCAGTGCCCCACGGATCCCGCACCATCCCAGCGTCTTCAACGCATCTCCTTCCTTCCGCGATCCGAATCCCAGCATCACGCCCATCGCCTCCTCCCATCTCCTCCTCTTCCAAAGCTTCCGGATTAGCATCCACCTCCTCCGCCGCTTCTTCCGCCCCAGCAGCACCCGTCAACAAGCATCAAGTCGCCGTCTCAGCCAGCACCTTCTCTTCCTCCACGCCATCAACGCGATCGAAGCCAGGACGGCCGCATCCACAGCGCGTCTCCAGCCGTCCGCGACCCGTTCCCATCCATCTGCGACCAAATCCCCGCGCCTCAGCCCGCGCCGCCCTCCTTCCGTTTCCAAATCCCAGCCCCCAAGCAATCGGATCCCCAGCAATCACGCATCCTCCCCCTCTCAATGCGTCAACGATTGATCTATAAAAGGGGGGGGGGAAGAAACAGAGGAGGGTGGGGAGCTCGGCTGGGTGGTTGGTTCCAAAGAACAGAGGAAAGAGGCCGGCGGGTCCAAGGAAACAGGGGAGCTCTTTTGGGAAGAAGAAGAAAAAAAAAAAAAAAGAGAAATGCTCTGTTTTGGTTTGAAAGAAAGAATAAAAAAATAGAGGAGGGGAGAAAGAGGAGTTTTCTAATTTCTTTTATTCCTTCCTTTGTTTTTTTTATGTTTTATTTTGTAGAAGGAGGAGGCACTAGGCTTCCAAACTTCATTCTATTTCTTTTGTAATTATCCTGTTTATGCAATCAGTACATTTATTATCATGCAATCCTTGTTCTAGGTTCAAGTTAATTTCTGTTTTTTTAATGCAATCTTTTAATTCTTCTTTGATGCAATACATTAAATTTTCTTTGATGCAATTTATGTTCTAGGTTTTTGATCTTCTTAGCACTTGTCTTCATCCATTTTAATTTATGCAAAAATTTTCCTTTGAATAGTTAAACATTTCATGAATTCATAAATACTCTTTGATTTCTAAGTACTTGTCTTTTTATTATTTTTAAATAAAAATATATTCTCCGGTAGACTAGAGAATCCATCAACATCCTCAAAATAATGTTTTTCTTTTATCATTCAAAAATCGATTTCAAATCCGAGTGAACGTTCTAATTTTTATGCAACTCCAATCGCCTCCCTGTGGATCGACCTCTTACAACCGCTATTCTTCGAGTAGGAAAGGTAAGAGTAGAATTTAAATTTAAACTTTTGTTCGTCGGTTCTAACAACGATCTGTCTAGCATATTTTTAGGTAGACAGAAATCGGACGAACAAAATTTTGGCGCCGTTGCCGGGAGGCAAATCGAGAAGCAAGAACAATCATGAAGATCAAATCGAATTTTGGATGCCCGGAGTGAACGCACTCCGGTAGTAAGTTTTTATTAATTTTCTTTATTTTGATTATTTTTAGTTAGTAATTTCGTAGTTATTAAATTCTGAAATTTGAAATTCGAAATTAAAGTTTTCTAAAAAAAAAGTAAAAAAAAAATTTTGAAAAATTTTCAAAAAAAGAAAAAAAAATCAAGAATTCAAAATTTTAAATTCAAAATTTGAATTCTGTGATTCGAAATTTAAAATTTAAATTCTAAAAAAAATAAAAAAAATTAAATTAATTGAATTAAAAAAAATCAAAAAAAAATATTATTTTTGTTAGTAATTGATAAGGTGCAATCCCCCGAGGTGATCATACCTCTATTGGGGCTCCTCACGGAGTAATCTCTAGAGTTTATTCAACGGGCATTCGGATATTGACTGACGCATAAGGATTAGTTTTAGTTTACATTCAAGTTATTCCTATATAAAAAAATTGTAAAAAAAACAACATAAAATTAAAAAAAAAATAAGAAAAATAAAAAAAATAAAAAAAATTGCTTGCTCATTTAATCAGTACAACCTAATGACATTGCATAAACTTTAAAAAACCATTGATTATTTGCTGCATTTAGTATTAAGCATTTGCATAAAAGAATTTAAGGGCAAAACCCATTAAAAAGATAAGGTCAGAAAGTCATTACCTGTCCTTAGCCCAAAAATCACCACCTTGCATACTTATCCTAAGCCAAATTAAATTAAAATCAAATTAGACGTTGGCCTTAGGGTTTTCGAGCTCAATTAGGCTCTTGGAAAGAAGCAGCTGAAAGCCACTCCAGTGAGGATTTAGTAATTGGTGATGTCTAGGAAAGTTTTACAACAGTGAGAACTGTTACGGGTATTATGGTATCGGTGTATCCCTTCTGGCACCACCACACACCCCGGGACTTTCCTGGTCACTGGTTACTGGATTGCTTAACTGGTAAGCTCAAGCTTAATCTGAAAGGGAGATTAGGAGCTGTCTAATCTAGAAGAGAATTTCAGGAATTTTTTTAACCTGATAAATCTCTGTGCAACTAGATTTAAGAAGCTACTAAACCTTACTTAATTCTAAGACTAATAGGGTCAAATTGTTGTGTGGTGTTGATTGTGGTCATCTGTGTCTAGCCCTTCTCTTCTCTTTTAGGATTTCGTTTAGGAGTCGAGTCTAATTAAGTTATTGATAATGTATGCATGGTAGAAGGTCATTAAGGGATAAATTAACCCCATTTGATCCTGAGATTGACAGAACTTTTCATCACAACTTGCGAACTGTAAACCAACTGTCGATCTCTACAATGGGTGAACATATTAGAACCCTAAATGAATTGTTTGCACCCGCATCCGCTAGTCCCCCTACCTGCATAGTATTGCCGATTAATAATGCAGCCCAATTCGAGATTCGGGCTGCAACAATAAACATGTTACCCAAGTTTCATGGGTTCGAGAGTGAACAACCCTACATTCATCTAAACAAATTTTTGACAATCTGTCAAACGTTTAGAAATCAAAATTTAGATGAAGAGGGTATTAAATTAAGGTTATTTCCCATGACTTTAGAGGATCGTGCTGCTGCATGCCTGTATTCCCTTGCTTCAAATTCCATCACATCATGGGAAAAACTATCTAAGAAGTTCATGGCTAAGTTCTATCCTATGGTAAAGACTGAAAAAATTAAGGATGCCATAAGAACTTTTAGAGAAAAATCTGAGGAGAAATTTTCCCAACTTTGGAAAAGATTCCATGACTTGTTGGTCAAATGCCCACACCATGGGCTTGATAAGGCTGATCTGGTCCATTTCTTTTATAAAGGACTACCTCCAGCACATAGAAACATGATTGAGTCCATGCACAAGGGTAGGTTCATGAACCAAACTCCGGATCAAGCTTATGAATTTCTTGTTGACTTAGCTGAAAATGCCCAAAATTGGAGTAGCTATGGTGAGGAAGTACATAGAGATGAGTTCGGGTCTAGGAAACCAGGTAATTATGAAATGAAAGTAGACCCAGATCTCAAAAATGTTATATCCAATCTGGTGACTGGAGTAAACAATTTAGGCAAAAAGTTTGATGCTTTCACTGTGTCCACTAGTTCAGGGTCATATAAAGAGTCAAATCCCGTCATGAAAGTGGATCACGAGTCATATAGTTTGTGTGTCTTGTGTAACAGTCCAGAGCATCTAGTGGAGTGCTGCCCTAATCTGCCCACCATAAAGGCTGAGCAAGCAAATGCTCTAAATTCATATAGTGCCTTTAAGAAGCCCACTCCCAATTCGTTCAGCCCAGTTTACCACCCTGATAATAGGTTCCACCCAAATTTTTCATATAAGCAGAACGAACCTATTCAGCATCAAGGTGGTCCACCAGGTTTTCAGAACAACTTTTCCAGGATAGGGCCACCACAAATGAACCAATCTTTGGTTCCATCTGTACCTCCCTATAATGCTCCTATCCCACAGCAATCTTCACCATTAGAAACCATGATGGCTAATATGATGAAACAACAATAAGATTTTATCAAGCAACAACAACAGACCAATACAGCCCAAGCCCAGACTAACCAATTCCATACGCAAGCAATTGCAAAACTTGAGGTTAGTCTAAGCCAAAATAGCAAACTCTCTAGGGGATAGAAAGAAAGGTGAACTACCTAGTCAACCAGTGCCTAACCCTAGTAGACAACAAAATCAAGATCAAAGAGGTCAGTATCAAATCAATGGAAATCTGACCTATGAAGTCCAGGCAATTACCACTCTAAGGTCTGGCAAGCAAGTGGACAATAAAGTCCAACTTTCTGAACATGAAAAGAAAAATAAAAATGAATCCGATAAGAACCCAATTCAGAAGAGAGGACAAGAACAGGACAAACCAGAAAAAAGGGAAGAACCTATAGAAACATACAAACCCAAGGTTCCCTTCCCCAGTAGACTTCAGGACTCAAAGAAACAATCTAACTTTGATGAAATCATGGAAGTCTTTAAAACTGTTCAAATAAATATACCTTTCCTTGATGCCATACGACAAATTCCCTCCTATACAAAATTCTTGAAAGACCTCACCACGGTCAAAAGAAAAACCAGCATTCCTAGGCAAGCTGTTATGGCTGCACAAGCCTCATCTCTCATTCAACAACAGATTGCCCCGAAATTCAAAGACCCTGGTTGCCCAACTATTGAAATAAAAATAGGAGAGACGATCATCCAAAGAGCTCTATTAGATTTAGGAGCCAGTGTAAATCTACTTCCCTACTATGTGTACCAAAAATTAGGTTTGGGAAAATTAAAGCCTACAAATATTACCCTTTCCTTAGCAGATAGGATAGTGAAGTACCCCAAGGGGATTGTAGAGGATGTAATAGTGAAAGTAAATGAGTTTTACTATCCTGTGGACTTCGTTATCCTTGAGACTGAACCTGCAATACATCCAGACAGTCACACACCTATAATTTTAGGTAGACCTTTCTTAGCCACGGCAAATGCTGTGATCAATTATCGAAATGGGATGCTGAAGTTATCTTTTGGCAACATGAAAGTCGAGCTTAATGTCTTCAACATAAGTAAACAACCACCAGACGACAAAGAAATCAATGAAGTTGACATGATTGAAAGTCTGGTTCAGGAGACTTTCTTACAAACTTATAATAAGGACCCTTTAGAAGCTTACCTTGCTCATTCTGGGGAAGGGGTCAAGCATGCGCCCCTTAGTTCTGTTCTCCTTATGAGCATAGATCGTCATCAGCCGACTGTTCTTCATCGGACTCTTCCAAAACCATTCTTAGATAATGGTTAAAAAAAAAGGAGGATTTACATTTTGTCCGGCTGAAGACATAAAACTTAGCGCTCTTGGGAGGCAACCCAACATGTAAATATTATTTAAAAAAAATCAATAATAATAATAATAATAAATAAATAAATACTAATAATAATTAAAAAAAAATTTGCTAACGTGCAAGTTTGGAGATTTTTGGCCCCAATTGTCACTTTATCCACCCATATCAGGTAACTTCTCCTATGTCCTGTTACTGCTTTAAATCTTCTTTAACATTGAGGACAATGTTAGGATTAGGTATGGGGGTGAGAATATTTTTGATTTTTTTATGCAATTAAAAAAATTTAAAAAAAAGGATTTCAAATTTTTAACTCAAACTCTAATCTTTTTGGCTGTACAAACTAAGAATTGCTTTGACAATAGCTTTGAGTTAAGAAATATGATAGCAGTTCTAGCTTGAGTTTCGTCCCACCTATCTTCTGCTAACATGATACAAGATGATTTAGCACCAACACGTAAGCACATGAATAGTGGGGTATGTATACTTGCAAGTAATATGAATACTTTTAATATTCGAGATAATTTAAAGTTCTATGTGTGATGAACACCCTAATCAAAAAAAAAGAAGAGAAAATAAAATAAAAATAATGAGTTTATTTTAACTCTTCTCACTGAGTAACCGGGCCTCTTGCCTGGCAAGCAGCGAGTGTTCGCGTAAAAAGGTGAGGATCGTTTAGATTAAACTCTGAATGACTAATTTGGCCTTGAAGCCTAGTTAACTTGAGTTATTAAGCCTGTTAGGGTGTCTCTACACCTAATGCCCTGAACCATCTGGATCGGGAGTCATTGGCCTAACACTCGCTACATGGGTCAGCTAGAAAGCTTAATAAGGCTAGATATTGCACAAGTCATTCTTCTTAGCATTCAGTCTGAAAAATAAAATAAAATATATATATATATATATATATATATATCTGGGGTGTTCATTACCATTTAACTCTAGAAAGTCTTGAAAATTAGAGTGATCATGTTGGAAGTAAGTGAAAGCCACTTATTTATATAATACTATCTTGCACCTCACTACATTCTTGACTTGTTAGCAGATAGATGGGGAGTAATGGAACTTAAGTTAGAGTCTGCTTAAATATGATAGCAATAAGTCTTTATTGTCCTTGCAATTCTAAGTTCATATAGTAATACTTGTTCAAATTTCGAGTTAAAAATTGGAAATTCCTGACTGATGAAGTTTGTGGGTAACTTCATTGCAAACCCTCACGAGACAACACTCGTCCACTAGGGTAACCTAAGGGTTTAAAGGCTTGTTGCACGTGCTAAGTGCAATCGTGATTCTCTACGAAAATGGGTACATATCTTAGTTTTGTGTATTTAGTTTAAAAAAAAGAAAAAAAAAAAGAGAGTCATAAGTTAGACTACATCTTTTTGTGCCCACATTTTACCGTTTGCTTGTTAATTGCTAGAGACTAGCAATAAGCTAGTTGGGGGTGTGATGAGAGCACAAAAGTGCGACCTACATGTCACTAAAATTAGTGTTATTGCTAACCGATAATGATAAATTCACTGGATTAATATTATATTAAGGTTTGACACAGAATATCAATTAGAGATAAAATGCACATTGAGTACAAATTTAACTTCAGAAGGATCTCTTCCCAGACCCGATCCGAGTCGGATCCGAGTCGGGTTCAGGTCCGAATTGGGTCCATTTTGTTTGTGCTTTTGGGAAAGAATTCTGGACAAATCCAATTTGGCCATATTATAACTATAAGGTGTTGGGTGACCCATGACTTGAAAGACTTGCAATTGACCTCCAGTCAGAACAGATAACCCGTGACGAACTAACTCCCATCTCAGGAGGGCAAAGAAAATCATGGCATGTTTCCCCCATCTCAGCAATCAGCCGTCATCCGCATCGCAACGCCCGCGTCCCCAACGTGCCAGGCCGTCCATCTTCCACGGATCATCCGTGCCCGTCCGCTTCATCCACATCAAAGCAAGCTCTCCCCTCTTCCGGATTCAAGCCGTCCACGGATCACGCCAAGATCGCTCCTCCTCCGCCTCAGCCCGCGTCTCTTCCATTCCGCGTCTTCAACGCTGCTCCCAGCGGCTCATAGCCACTCATTCCGTCCGGCCTCCTCCACATCGAGAGCTCCCGAGCCAGCTCTTCCCTCCCGTGATGCTAGCAGTGGTCCCGCGGCGTCTTCTCGCCATCAAGGAGCTGCTCCAGCCCCGCATCCAAGGATCACGCGCCCATTGATTCTCCTCCCTGAGTCCCAGCAATTTCCCATCATCCACCGCGGCAGCCTCCAAATGATCCGCAGTGCCCCACGGATCCCGCACCATCCCAGCGTCTTCAACGCATCTCCTTCCTTCCGGGATCCGAATCCCAACATCACGCCCATCGCCTCCTCCCATCTCCTCCTCTTCCAAAGCTTCCGGATTAGCATCCACCTCCTCCGCCGCTTCTTCCGCCCCAGCAGCACCCGTCAACAAGCATCAAGTCGCCGTCTCAGCCAGCACCTTCTCTTCCTCCACGCCATCAACGCGATCGAAGCCAGGATGGCCGCATCCACAGCGCGTCTCCAGCCGTCCGCGACCCGTTCCCATCCATCTGCGACCAAATCTCCGCGCCTCAGCCCGCACCGCCCTCCTTCTGTTTCCAAATCCCAGCCCCCAAGCAATCGGATCCCCAGCAATCACGCATCCTCCCCCTCTCAATGCGTCAACGATTGATCTATAAAAGGAGGGGGGAAGAAACAGAGGAGGGTGGGGAGCTCGGCTGGGTGGTTGGTTCCAAAGAACAGAGGAAAGAGGCCGGCGGGTCCAAGGAAACAGGGGAGCTCTTTTGGGAAGAAGAAGAAAAAAAAAAAGAGAGAAATGCTCTGTTTTGGTTTGAAAGAAAGAATAAAAAAATAGAGGAGGGGAGAAAGAGGAGTTTTCTAATTTCTTTTATTCCTTCCTTTGTTTTTTTTATATTTTATTTTGTAGAAGGAGGAGGCACTAGGCTTCCAAACTTCATTTTATTTCTTTTGTAATTATCCTGTTTATGCAATCAGTACATTTATTATCATGCAATCCTTGTTCTAGGTTCAAGTTAATTTCTGTTTTTTTAATGCAATCTTTTAATTCTTCTTTGATGCAATACATTAAATTTTCTTTGATGCAATTTATGTTCTAGGCTTTTGATCTTCTTAGCACTTGTCTTCATCCATTTTAATTTATGCAAAAATTTTCCTTTGAATAGTTAAACATTTCATGAATTCATAAATACTCTTTGATTTCTAAGTACTTATCTTTTTATTATTTTTAAATAAAAATATATTCTCCGGTAGACTAGAGAATCCATCAACATCCTCAAAATAATGTTTTTCTTTTGTCATTCAAAAATCGATTTCAAATCCGAGTGAACGTTCTAATTTTTATGCAACTCCAATCGCCTCCCTGTGGATCGACCTCTTACAACCGCTATTCTTCGAGTAGGAAAGGTAAGAGTAGAATTTAAATTTAAACTTTTGTTCGTCGGTTCTAACAACGATCTGTCTAGCATATTTTTAGGTAGTCAGAAATCGGACGAACACTCATTATCATCACCTGCAGTGGATACGACCTGCATGACTACCGCCCTAACTCGCGGCATGGCAGTTGGGTGGTCTATACCCCCTCCTAGCGTCAGTGGCTCGACCAGACTCCCCTCTGTAAGCGACACGGGGTGGCCCCCGGCCTCGCTCCCACCAAGGGCAGCCTCCACCGCTCACCTGCGGTCGGGGGCGGAGGACCGAACCAGAAGACCCCATCTGGGCCTCTTCCGATGCCCTCATGCGCGTCCCATGGCTGCGGCTTGCTCATCACGCCCGACGTGAGAAGGGCCTGGCCAACGGGCATGGGGGACCCCAGCTCCAAATCAAGCCTCTAACAGGGTGGGCTATACTGAAAAGGCCCTGTTGCACCTCACTCTGGGCCTACAGTTCTGGGTCGGCCTAACTCCCCAGGCCCGAAGCTGACTGGGCATGTGGGCCCGTCGAAATCTGGGACAAAGGATCCACTGCGAGCTGGGCCTGGTGACCCTGGGCTCGCGGGCCCTCATCACGCGGCGCAGCCATCTCCCCCTGGCTGTGCGCGTCTTCGCACGGGCCCAGCACAATCTGGGCCCACGCACCCTGAGCGCGGGGCGCACCCACGGCGCAAGGCGCGCCCGCCTTGGGCCGAACTCGCCGGCCCACGTCCCCGGCGCCCAACCCTGTGGGCTCGGGCATGCTAGGCCGGCCCATTTGAGGCCCGCTGGCCCAACACTAGTGTCGCATGGGCCGGCTGGGCACCTTGCCCTGGGCCCCCTAGCGGGCTGAGGCCCGTACGCGGCCTGGGCCGCTTCTAAGTTTGGGCTCAGGCCTTGCCCGCCCGGCTGGGCCCTGGGTCAGCCCGCACTGGGACCGGGCTGACTCACCAACTCGGCCCCGAGTCCCCTGACTCGGCCAAGCCACCCGCTGGCTCGTCGGCCGAGTCGACCTAGAGAGGGCCGAAGGGGGTTTCCGGATGCTGCCCGTCCCCCCATCAGCCAGCGGCGACCGGCGGTGCGCAACCTTCGCTGGCTTTTGCCAACCGTCGGTGTCCGCCGGGGACACCGACGTGGTTGGGCGAGCCATCGGAGATGGCGGCCGAGTTGAGGACAACCTAGGCCCCGATTGAGGCCCGGTCGTCTCCCTCGACCGCTGCGGTTGGTTCTCCCACGGGAGTCTCCACCATGTCGCCACCATCCAAGGGTCATAGATCGGTCCTTGGGCCTCCTCCCTGACGCCCGGAGGCGGCTGAGCAGGCCCGCCCCCGGGTCCACCTCCATCGAAGGCAAACCCTCCTCGGCACGGGTAGTCGCCGGAAAATGGCATGCCGCCACCTAATGACCCATCCGCCCACAATGGGGGCAGAGGGCCGACACATTTTCGAAGACGAAGGGCTACGATCACACCTTCGCCTTTCCCTGGATCAACATGCCCGGTAGCAAGGATTTGGTGGTGTCGACCGCCACCTTCACCCGGGCGAAACCCATTGCCTGTCGTTGCTCGGTGACGCCGTCCACTGCAATCGGCCGGCCCGCCCGCCCGGGCCACGATGTGGAGGATGGTCGACGTTAACCAGTACTCCGGTGGCAGACGAGGCAGGCGGATCCACACCATCTCCATCTGCATAGCTTCCTTCTCGGGCTCGAAGTCCGGGACCCATGGGCTCATGGCGAGAAGCTGCCCCACCACCACCCACGGGCCCTCTCTCTGGGTCCGATCCCAGTCCTCCGTCAACCGGAACCTCAAGGCGAGATAGTCGTCCTCGAGCGGGACGGCCACCACCTCCTTCAACTTTGTCCAAGCAACGACATCCTTGGCCACCCATTCTGCTGGGACACGGCAGCCGAAGCTTCGGACTACCGCCGCCCGTCCTTCCCACTCCAGCCAAGCCACCTCAATCGGCTCCTTCGGAAGAACTTAAGCTTCTGGGAAACAACGGCTCAGCCGCTCCACCTCCGCGGCCATGGGCCATTGAGTCACCCATGGCCTCGGCCTCGACCAAGCGCCGGAGCTTTCCCCATGCCCGTCACCCTTACGTTGCCTCTCGCCGCTCCCTCCGTAGCTGTCCCTGCCGGCTGCTTCCCCTTCCGATCCATTGGTGGAGTTGCCGCCTTGCAAGGAAGAAGACAATGATTAAGAGATGGAGGCTTCCCTGGAAACGCCGAGCAGTCCGCAGAGACCATGTCGCTCGCCCCCAGCTAGGTACCCGCTTGCCCCTTGGGATTTTAAGCTGGCCGGCCCCCCGCGATGCCAGAGCACCCCTTCGCCTTGACCAGCGACGACCTCGCCGAGTTTCTCACTGGCGAAAGCTAGCCATTAACACCTTGGAGGAAAGTTTTCCCCAGAGCTTCTCTCACTAGAAACTAGCCGTTACACCCCATTTTTTTGGGTCTTTTTTCCTTTGCTTAATTTTGGTATGCTAGAAAGGCTACCTATATATGGAAACATTAGAATGGAATGTACTAATAATTGAGTACGATGGGAACCCTTCCTCCCATTCAATTACTTGGACATCCTCCATCCTTTCGAGACTCGGAGATAACTTTGATGGTTCAATGAGTAACTCAAGTACGGAAGCTAGATTCATTATAAGGGAAAGCCAACCCATGCTGTCTCAAGGTCTATGCCTTATTGCTCTTCTATTTATGGTGAACCTGTAAGGGCTTGGGAAGGACTTATATACGTTTATAAGGCACCACGGATATGGATAAAATTCTCAGCCTGTTGTCATCCAACGGATCAGCGGTTCCAAATCTTCTAACCCAAATTATATTCCTGGCCTTTTTTTTTTAGTATATCGGCTGCTCACACTAATTTTACTTGAGCACAGACAGAAGTATCAAGAAAGTGAAGACGACTCAGTGGAAAAAAAAAAAAAAAAGTAAAACTCTAAGTCCAAAAAAATTCCCAAAATGCTATGCGGCATAGGAGGCGCAAAATGCTATGCGGCATAGGAGGCGACCCAGTCAACATCTATGTTCATCTCTCGGTATACGTGTACGATCTGAAAGGCATCATACTTCCTCATCAGCCACCGTATATTGTCTAAGAGTGGGTGTTCCTGTCCTTAAACGGCAGCAGAAGAGAGATTTACAGGTTGCCATGGTGGCCCATATGTTTGAAGCCAACCAACCAACTGATTGGTTGGCTAATGTTGCGCTAGAAGGAGATGTTGTTCACTTCTTCAACTCTTTTCTTCCCTTCTAAATTGCTAAGGCTTTTGATTTTTTTTTTTTAGAGGTTGATTTGGAGGCTTGGCTCCTCGTATGTGTACACCCATACAGCCTCAGATCAAGCCCAAGCCTAGCCCGGTCCAGAGCTCAGGTTAACTCAGTTTGTGTTCAATCCAATAGACAACTTGGCTTTTATCACCTTTACCTTTCCAAGAATTTGCGAAAACCCGAGGCCAAGTCGTAACATAAGCAGATGTGAAGCCGGACCGAAGTCAATCAGAGTTCTGGCCCGGTCCGGCCCATTTCGCCCGGCCCGATAACCCCCAAGGTGCCGTCCATGGAGTGAGGTCGAACCACCCACAATAAAAACAAAACATTTTTCTAGGAAATCGTTGACACGAGTAGCCGCACAAAAACAAAGATGGGAAAGTGGTGAGGTGTACTGCGTACAGAAAGCAAAAGGATCCAAAGTGATCAGGTGTAGAGAAAGCAAAAGATGCAACGCGATCACGCACCATCGCCGTAGAGTCAAATAAATCATATCCTCGGTTATCAAATCCATCCGACCCAAACGTCGTCGTCATCATCAAGTCCAAAAGCAAACACAAGAAAGAAAAAGGCAGAGAAGGAGATCGGATCGAGATCGGATTGCGGAGATGGGGAAGAAGGCTTTGCTGGTGGGGTGCAACTACCCGGGGACGAAGGCGGAGTTGAAGGGTTGCATCAACGACGTGCGGCGGATGCATCGCTGCCTGGTGGATCGCTACGGCTTCGCCGAGGAGGACATCGCCGTCCTCATCGACACCGACGAGTCCTACCCCCAGCCCACGGGAGCCAACATCCGCCGCGCTGTCGCCCAGCTCGTCGCCTCCGCCCGCCCCGGCGACTTCCTCTTCTTCCACTACAGCGGCCACGGCACCCGCCTCCCTGCCGAGACCGGCGACGACGACGACACCGGCTACGACGAGTGCATCGTCCCCTGCGACATGAACCTCATCACCGGTCCGTCCCATCCATCTAAATTTCTTCCACTAGATCTTTTTACCTTGTTCTCCACTTCGTGGTCGAAGTGCTTTATTGCTTACGAGATCGTAGATGCATCGGATTCCGATCTTGGATTAGGGTTGCTGTAACATAATAATTAGCTAACTTGCTAAATCATGAGAAAGTGCTACTTGTGATATGGATCAATTCATTGGATCACAATTTTGGTACAATGTGAAAGAAAAAAAAAAGGATTAGGAATTCTACCTAAAAATTTATTTGGTTAAATTCTCAACATGATAAATCTCTCCATCTTTCCCTTCTTACCTTCTATCAAAATATTTATGTATGATTTGACTCGCATGTCTTGATGAATCTATGGTATTTTGTCAACGAACTTTGCAGAAATTGGGAAAAGAAACATCAATAATAAATTAGACAAATCGATGAAAATAAATTATGTTATGCTTCCAACACTAGATCTAATTCATTTCAAAGGATTTGGGAATTATGCACCCGAATCTGAACGAGCCAGTTAGATTGGAGAAGGACTTGGTTGTTATTCTTGTAGCAATAGAATGTATATGTTTCTTTGTTTGTGCAGATGATGATTTCAGAGAGTTTGTTGACAAAGTCCCGGAGGGCTGCCGGATCACCATTGTGTCGGATTCCTGCCACAGCGGTGGCCTGATTGATGAATCAAAGGAGCAAATAGGAGAGAGCACCAGAAAAGAGGAAGAAAGTTCTGATTCTGGCTTTAGCTTCAAGGGCTTCTTGAAACAACAAGTCCATGAGGCCTTCGAGTCCCGTGGTATCCACATCCCTCATGAAGGCCATCACCACCACCGCCACCATGAAGCCGAGGATGATGAGGACAGACAGTATAGTGAGCATGGTCGCATAAAGAACCGCTCCCTCCCTCTCTCCACATTGATTGAGATCCTGAAGCAGAAGACAGGCAAGCAAGACATTGATGTGGGGAACCTTAGGCCAACCCTGTTTGATGTCTTTGGCGAGGATGCAAGCCCTAAGGTGAAGAAGTTCATGAAGGTCATCATGAACAAGCTCCAAAAGGGGCAAGCTGGCGAAGGCGGTGGATTCATGAGCATGGTTGGCAACCTGGCACAGGACTTTCTGAAGCATAAGCTGGAGGAGAATAATGAAGACTATGTGAAGCCAGCAATGACGACCGAGGTCTACAGCACTCAAGAAGTTTATGCAGGAGCGAATAAGCGGGGACTTCCCGATAATGGGATTCTGATCAGTGGTTGCCAGACAGACCAGACATCAGCGGATGCGAATAGCCCGAGTGGAGCTTATGGAGCTCTCAGCCATGCTATTCAGACAATTCTTGCAGAGGCTGATGGTGAAATCTCGAATCAGGAACTCGTTATGAGGGCTCGCAAGATGCTGGCCAAGCAAGGATTCACGCAGCAGCCCGGTCTGTACTGCAGTGATGATAATGTTGATGTTTCCTTTGTCTGCTGATAGGGGAATGTGATACCTTGTTTCTGCAAGTAGAATGTGGAGTGCTTATATGGTATGGTTTGTTGAGAAATAAACTTCAATAGAAGAGGCTCTCTAAACTGGTCTTTACATTGGGGTGTATGTCTTTCTAAGTTTTGGTATGAAGAGTGGGTACTGTTTATTCTCCTTTGCTTTGTTGACTAATAATTATAACAGGACAGGCTCTGTAACTTGGTTTTTGAATATGGGTGTGGAGGCATTGTGGTTTCAGTTATGTTCTCTTTCTTTTTAAGATGTGTTTCAGGCAGAAAGTCTTATGAGATTACAGACCTAAAAGGGGGTAAAGGGATGAATGAGGAATGTGCATTTGCACATCAAACTGTGTATTATTTTTCTGCCTTCTCCGTGCAAGTCTTTGCTAGTTTGCATGATTAAAAAGGAAAAGGGTTTCAGAAGGATGAAATTGCTGCCATGAATTCTAAACCTAGATTATCTCCTTCCAAATTTGTAATTGCTATTATTAAGCTGTGATAAATTTAGAAGGCAACGTGGGTGGTATATTGAACCTAAAGAAGATAAATGATAGAATGCTTATGCATAACAGAGGAACATAGAATGACACAGATCGACTTTGTTCTACTGCTAGACATGGGGCTTCTTATCAGAAACATGGATTCTGGAGTATTACAGAGTCTCCCAAACGACTAGATCTTATCACAAAATATGGCAAACATTCTCCTCCTACTCTCCTATCTATCTATCTATCTATCTATCTATCTCTATCTCTCCCTCTGGCACACACACAACCTTCTATGATCTTGTGCAAAGTAATATCATCAGAATACTCATGAAAATTTGAAGCTAATTGAGCCACTGCACTTGGAGCAATAGGCCCAAAAATTTGATGATCATCAGTCCTGGTTTGCATATACATGCAAACCCTGCTTCTCTTATAAGTGGTTTACAGATCCCTAAATGGAAAATCTTCATAAAAAAATAGTTTATCCTGTTTTCACAAGGTGTATGGATCTCAAGGTCTCTCGATCTGAACTCTAAATTTATTTTTTTTTCCTCTGCCATTTTTATGCAACTGATGCAAGCTTGTTTTCTTTGATATTAAGCTAGTGAGCAACAACCACCGTTAAGGTTGGTACGATAAAAAAAATTTAAAATCCCTTCTTTAGTTCTTTTTGATGTAATCCATTTAGAAATTGTTGTCGCTAGGACCGGTCTGACCCAGGTGCCAAGTTGGTGGGGGTCGCTGGAGATCCTAACTTATCTGCTATCCAGATCAGAGAAATCAAATGGTGCATATCTCCACTATGATACTCCAGTGGATTGTTGCGCTCGATCGGCGGTGATCCCAATGTTGAGCACCCACGGGTCAAGGTTAGACGGCGGAGAAATGGATTCAGGCAACGCTCCGATGCTAGCTCCGACCTAAAACAATAAAAAAAATAAGTTCTTCTAGTGGAGGGAGTGCAGTAGGGACCCTCCAATACCTAAGTCAGACATAACTCTCAAAAAATAAGAGGAGGTCTGAGAAGGGTAAAGAAACAATACAAGAGAGTCAAAAAAGAAATTACCTAAAAGACCCCAGGAACGCAATATATAGATAAGGGTTAGAGCCCATCGTCAACTAGTTTGGGGCTATATGCTGATTGATAAGGCAACCAACCGCATATCTTGCCCGTGAATCTCGCCTATGTCTCTTGGTTGCAGCATTTGCTCGGATACCTCGTTCATTAGAAAACAGTTAGCAAAATAGCGGAGCTGTTGCCAACTGTGGGAAGAGTTTGAAATATAGAGAACTCTCCACACATCCTTTGGTTGACCATGTGGCAAACTTTGAATGGTCAGTCCGTGGCTAAGTGGCGAGCTTTTCTTGATAGGTTCATCTTATCGACATAAGTCGGCTCCAAGGTGTATCACTTGCCCCCTACTTTTGAGATCGAGATGACCTAACCGACTTAGGTGAAGGAAGTACCTTTCCTTGGGCAAAACTAATCAATTAAGACGAGTTAGGGAGTTCATCATTCAGGGCTATCTTGTTAGCTTCAAAAGCCTTTGGGAGACTGCATTTATGGTATGCTGCCATTCCTAAAGTGACATCATAAGTGGCAGGGGCGACAATTGGATGCTTTATCAATAACAATCTTGGCGACGATTCGAAGTCAAACGTCCGATCGACACGTGGTGAAGATCGGACTAATGGTTGTAATGGTCGCATCATCTGGGCCACCAAAGGCTCTATACAATGCATGTGGTCTATGTTTCATCCTCACTTCAAAGCTTCCACAATCTGTCATCCTGAGAACCAGCATTGTACCTCTGAAATCCTCCCTCTACTTTATCTTTTACGAGGGTTCTCTATCATAATCCCTTCTCCTAGTTCTGCTTGTTTTTCCTTTCTTTTATTTTTTGTTCGAGAGAAGTGTCAGGTTGATGGTGGATAGGTCATCGGACGATAAGCTTATCGCTTAACGCTTGTTTAATTGAGCCTTCGGAGGCTCAGAAAGACCTTATTTGGCAGTCGATTTTGCCCCATACTGAAAAGAGCATATTAGGGGACGTCAACTTAGAGAGGATTCACTCCAAGTGCCACATCCCTTAGGACTTCATCTTGGAGTTATCTGGCCCTTCTGATTGAGAGATGTCATCGAAAAAGAATTAGCTCTTTCTTTATGAGGAAACTCTAAAAATGGGTCTAAGACATTCTATCCCAAACTTTTGTGCAGAGATTTTGTATAGATTTCAGCTTATCCTGACCCAACCCGTTCCCAATGCTTGGTGAATGATCGTTAGATTCTTTTCTTTTGTCATTCTTTATGACTTTCGTCCACCTCCTCATCAATGGCTTGTTGGCCCTCAGGAGCGAAACTCCTTTTCTTCTGTCGAACTAGTCTGAATGCTGAGCCCATGATCAACCTATGACAATCACATCAGAGCTTATATCTAGTATATCATAGGCTAACTAGGTGAAGACATCAACATTGGTCTGGAGAAAATCCACCAATTGGGCTTTGGTAGTTGCATCGATATTGGCTCCGATCTGCACTATCTTGCTTGGGTCTGCTTCGCTAAGAGGAACTTGAAGTCTGATTGAAATAGTATTTATCCTTTTTAATTGATTAGTAGGCAGATTCATCTTACAAAAAGCCTCATAAAATAATACATCTGTGGAGCTTCCATTATCCATTAAAATATATTTTATATTATAAATAGTGACAGTCAAGAAAACTACAATGGCATCATCATGCAAAGTTTGCACGCCCTCTATATCAGCATCTGAGAAGAAAATTAACTCGTCCATCCTCTACCTCTTTGGATTAGAGCTTCTTGCTTGGGAAGAGCGTGTTTAGTTCCTTCGCATAGATAATCTCATACCACCTGCTGCTAGACCACCTAAGATAGTGTTGATGATGTTCACATCAAATCAATTGTTGATTTGCTGCTCAAAAGCAGCCAGCTCTCACCTAGTATTGTTCCATCTTGCGGGTGGTCCATGAAGCGCCCGAGGTACCCTCACAGGATGAGGGCTTTGATCTCATTCTTAAGCTACCATCAGTTTTTGATATCAAGGCTGAAGTCTCGATGGAAATTATAGAATTTGCTTTTATCCTACTTGGTAGCTTTCCTCATCTTCCGAGGCCATTTAATATAGTTTCGATTCTCAATCTCCATCAGGATATGCATTCAAGGTGTATTAAGAGGGGTGTATCTCTCGAACTATCAAGATGGACTCCTCAATTGATGGGGACCTCAATTACCCATCCTTTACTTCTAACCTGGCTCATTATTGTCCTTCCAAGCCTGCTTAATCTTCTTCTTTATGGACTCATTGTCGTCTGACTCTCGTCGAGTTGTCATAGCTTCTTCTGCATTTATCTACTTTTCGGCTCAAGCAAACCTCTCCTCGAGGGAGAAGAGGAATCGAGAGGTCTTCAGCCTCCACTTCAATGCGAGCATCACAACCAAATAATTTAAGTTGCACATTTTCGAAGTTGATGTATTACAATGATTGAAGTAGTCATGAAGGAACTCTCCATCTTGTTGCTTGATGGAGAATAAATACTCTGAGCCTTTCTTCTGTCAATGGCTGCTGATGAAGTGCACCACGAATAGTCAACCAAATTGTTTAAAAGAATAGGTTGAGTTTGGGTACAACTTAGTGTATCACAATTGAGTTGCCTTTCGAAGAATAGCTAGAAGGCTCAACAAAGCACTACATTGGTGGGCCCCTTGGAGCATAATGAGGGCTCTAAAACTTTTCAGGTGATCTAGGGGGTCGTTAGTCCCATTGTAAATCTCCAAATAGGGCATCTTGAACTTAGGAAGACAAGGTTCGTCCATAATCTTCGTCAAGAATGGAGGGTCGATTGTGAAGTCAACTTCATCTTGAGCTCAGCAATACGGCCTTTTAAGGCCTTGAGACGTCGATCCATCTCCTTGAGTCTATGGTCAAAGTCGACACCCCTTCTGAAGATCCTCTCCAAATGATGGTGGGATGAATGTCTTAGCATTGATCCCTCCCAAGACTAGGAACTCGAAGACTGACGTCGCCTCCCTCACCCTATGCTTCATAGGCAAGAATAGTGACTATGTCGGGCCCATCCTAGACTTCAAGGATAGGAATGGCAACTCGGCTGCACTGGGCCTCCTGATCTTCTAGTTTATGAGTTTGCTGTGGCGATTGCTACAACTACGGTTGCTGCTGCTAGTTGGTGATCATCTGCTGTAGGTTCTAGACAATGACAATCAGCATCTGAACATGCTGCATGAGCAGACAAAATTGCTCGGTGGTGACCAGTAGATCAGGCTGTGGCTTTTGCTAAGGAGCCCTCCAAGAACTCTATAAAGGGCCATCGAACTCTAGGGTTGCGTCCTGCTAGACGGTTGTGTGTCATCCGCTTGATCGATCAAACTTCCAAAGATAGGATCATGACCTTTTTCTTAGCACCAATCTGTTGCTATTGAGAACCAATCCAACCCAAGCACCGAGTTGGTGGGGGATGTTATAGATCCTGACTCGTCTGGCGTCTGGATTGGAGAGATCGGATGGGATCGTTGTACGCCTCCACAGCAATGCTCTGGTGGACTATTATGCTCGATTGGCGGTGATCCCGATGTTGAACACCCACGTGGCATTGAACGACAGAAGAACGGCTTTGGGCAGCACTCCAATGCTAGTTTCAATCTAAAATAACCAAAACAAAAAAGTTTACCCATCGAACCATATTCGACAAGGAACTCTCTAATGCCTAAGTCGGACACAATTCTCAGAAAATAGGAGGCATAATGGGGACAAAAAGATAGTGCAAGAGAGTCGAGTAGTTTGGAGCTATATACTGGTTTGTAAAGTAAAGAGTGCATATCTCACTCATATTTCTTGATCACAGAATTTGCTCAGGTATCGCATTTGTTAGGAAACACTTAGCAGTATGGCCAAGTTATTACCAGCTGTAGGGAGTTTGAAATATAAAGAACTCTCTGCACATCTTTTGGGTCGACCACATGGCAAGTTTTGAATAGTCTACTCGTAGTTAGGTGGCGAGCTTTCATTAATCAGTTCGCCTTGTCAGCATATTTTAGCTCTATGATATATCAGAAATATCGCAAGGAAAGGATAGCATCTTGTTATAGGGCTGACCCAATTTTTAACTCTTTGTAACATTTCTGGAGGGTCAACACTATGCATCATCAGTTTTTACATTGTCTTGTCTCATGATCTCATCAGCAATGCTTGCTTGCCTCTCACCTATTGCCTGGATAAATGCCAAAAAGAGCTAGCGTCCCCTCATTTATCTTGCGGTGCTTGGACGCCAGCCTTTTCTTGCCTGGTGGCTCAGCGCTGAGCCAACCATCCAATTCCCGTCTCATATGGCCATCTGGCTTGGCTTTATTAAGGACCGCACCTAATGTGACAATGCCACTCACGATGCCCGTTTGCTGTTCCAATCGATTCATCGGATCCCTCGTCAGGCGACCACCCTTTCCATGGCTGGCCCCGCGTCCGATGCGGCAGTCAAAGCCGCGGAGGCCATCTCCGCCGCAACGAACGCCTCATCCTCCATTTTTCCATCCACCTCTCCTTATAATCCCATCCTCCTCCTCTCTTTTGTTTGGCCCCAACAACCCAAGCCCGGTAGCCTGTTTCATTTCGATTCTCTCTCTCCAAACAAGCGGAGGTTTAAAGTTTGAACCCACGCCAACGTCTACGGATGTCTTCATTTATTTCCTTGTTAACTTCTCCTGCAACCAAATCTTTGTTTAACCCCTCCAAATCTCTCTCCGACCCCACACAGTCTCAACTAGAGCCATGGATTCCGTTGCGCGCCACCACCTTCCTAAAATAAGCCCCACCCCTCTCTCTCTTCCGTTTCCAAGTCCAACGGTCTCCCTCGGAACCATCCATTTCTGTGGAATAGCAAGTTAGGTAATTTTTGGCCACTCGCCACCGCCTCCTACAAATCCCACCTTCCCATTTCCGTCCCTTCTTTCAAGGCTTCTCTTCGCCTCAGATGGCCTCCTCGGTGGCCAGACTGCCCACCGACGACTGGCGCGACCCCAACCGGCTCGCCGCCGGCGTCTTCGGCGCCCACGCCCACCGCCCCTTCGGCAACAACCTCAGGAAAGTCCTCGTCCGCGAGCTCGACCGCGACAGCGACGCCGTCACCGCATCCACGTCCTCCTCCTCCTCTGCCCCGATGGCTATTGGTGGCAGGGACGCCGTCGGTCCGAGAAAAATGACCGAGCCGTCGTCCGCCGTTGGCGAGGACTCTGGGTCCCCGCCCACCGCCCGGAAGCGGCAGTCCCAGATACTGGACAGGTGGGCCGCCCGCCAGGCCCGGGAGATGGTCACCACCATCGAACGCCAGGCCCACGAGGCCGAGATCTCCGCCCTTACCACCACCACCCAGCCCGTCTCCGCGCGCGCCGCCTCCTTCCTTCGCGACTCCTCCCCCGCCTTCTCCGACACCTCCACGGCCACTGCCCCCGTCTCCGCCGCCAGCGCCAGCAGCAGTGTCGACCTCCCGCCGAACGTGCGAGCATCATCGCTGATCCAGATGTGGAGGGAGCTCGAGGCCGAGGCCGTCATCACCCCCACCAACCGCACCACCAGCGGCGGCAGCAACTCGGCGTTCGCGAGCGCCGCCGCCGCCGCCATGGCCGAGGAGCCCTCCGGTGGCTCCGACGTCTGCGATGATTCGGAGGCGTTCGGGGATTGGGATTCGGATATCACGATGACGACGGCGCATTTGTCGATGAGCGAGAGCGAGCGGGGCCGGGTGGGGAGCATCGTGAAGATGCTGAGCTTGGCGAACGCGACGCGGAGCTCGACGGCGACGTCGTGGAGCGAGGAGGTCGAGCCGTTGAGCCGGGCGAGTTCGGGTGTCTCTGATCATGGGGAGAGCCGGAGCCTCCGCAGCACCGGTGCGGGACTTCGGCGCTTGAGAGGGCGGCGCGACATGGAGGATTTGCTCGCGAAGCTGGAGCAGGAGCGTCGGTGCGAGCTCGCTTCGATGGCCGAACGTCAGCCCGTGTCACGTTTCTTATATCGTGGCCGGCTCCAAGTAAGTTGCAGTATTATTAATAATGATTCAAAAGTAGATTCTCTTGGGCACAGCAGGATTTTTAATAAGTTTTGTTCTTTTTCATGTTGTCTTCAAGGAGATGAGTAAACAATGATGATTCATCTTACTTTTCTTTCTCGGTCATGAATGAATATTTAATGTCGCAGTTGTGCATATAAATTGATAAGTTAGGAATTTTAGATTTTATTTTGAACATGAAAAGGGTTCCCTGATTCTAAATCGTGCCAAATATAGACAGAGCTATACACAAAATTTTGTTTCCCTTGTTACTTTTAGAATGGTAATAACTATTTCTCATTTCATATTGATCGTTCAAGAAATCTAAATGGAAAACCAATAACTTGCCAGTCGAACATTTTTGTAATATGGAAATTTTATTATGAGTTAGCTATAAAGAGGAGAGTTCAAATTAGACAAGGGTACTTTTCGTGGTTCATACCTGTACACCACTTACACAACTATTCTTGGTGGGGCTGTTTATCAATTAACTTGCACTATAGTTGATACCGATATGCATTTTCTCCAGTCGATGCTTAGGCTCAGAGCTCTCCGACGAGAAGTGGCAGTCCAAGATCAACTAGGGACTGCTTCAACAACATTGGAATTGGACCGATTGCAAAGTGCATCTCTAATATCATTCCTCAGGTACTGCTCTCCACTGCTTGAGACAATATATCTTTGCTGTGTTTACTAGTTGATTTGTGAGTTGGATAATTTTTACGTCTGTATTGCTAGGATGATTTGAATAGTGCTGTAATTCTGGACACCAAATCATTTGGTAAATTGCTTGAGAACTTCTATTTTATGGCAGCGTGCTGCTCATACGAAACAATTTTAATTTATATTATCTCTTAGTTTTAAACTGTAATATTCTATAAGTAATTACCTCATTACTAGTAGAAAAAATATACATAGATTAACCAAATGGATTGATCTTGTTGTGTTATGTGGAAATGTCTCTGAAGAGATGGATGCTATTATATATTTGTTTGTTATATGCATTCTTATTGATTGTTTCAAATTATTTGATGGAGAAAATGATGAAATCATAATTATTTTCAAAACCTGCTCTTCATTTGGCTGGTTGTGATTATAAACTGATGTCCTTCTTGATCATAATCAGGCAGAGATTTAATAATAGAGGACAGGATGATGGCAGTGGAGTGCTAGTTGTGGAAAGCTCAAGCTGTGTACATAATCAGTTCCCTATCGACACTCAAAGTTCAGAGTATCCCCATTCTGCAGATCAGTATACTGGTGATAGCAATCAATATCAGGTGGTTCTCTCTCCAAGAGTTTCGGAAAACTCGCCACCTGAACTCAGCTCACCTCATTCTAGAAGTGATGATCTACAAGAAGGAAGCCATACTCTGGACAGTTCTTGGGATGACAGAAGTTTATGGGTGAGCAATCTTGATTGGCAAAGGCCTGTGGATTCTTCACCCTCACATGAGTCACAAGGTGACGTCATAACAGAGGAAATGGAATCTTACGCCCACCAAAATATTGGAAGCAGCGATCCTATGTGGAGTCCTGCCAATTCATGGGGAGAATGGGGAGTCAGAAGACAAGCAACATACCGTGACTTGGGTGGAAATTTTTCAGACAATGAGGAAATTCGTGATCTTCTAGAGAGGTATAGCATGGTTGATTTCTGAGCAGATCAAAATTGTTGAAATTTAGATTATTGTAGATTTAGTTTTATGCAAAGTAGTAATTGGCATCAACGAGCAGGCTTTTCAATGTGTTTTTTCATGTATGATGTTAGCTCGGACTGTCCACTTTCATAGCTCAGGAATTGTCATCTTATAATTCTCTCCTTAGTTTCCTAAAATTAAATTCTTTCCTTTATTTTCGTGTGCAGAAGAAGGGTTTCAACTTCACTTGCGAGCGACTTTTGTGATAAAATGAATAGACTGATATTGTCATTCTTACAGAGACAAGGACAACAATCATTTGATGATAATTTTGCAGAAAATTATGAGGAACAAACTTTCTGGAGACAGAATGATGACTTCCAAAATGCTGATCAAGTTGAATCTGCATCATCATCATTGATACCCATACCCTATCAGACACCACACCATCCAGACAGTTGGCAGCACACTTCATTCGGACACCATTCATCTCAGAATTTCCTAGTAAGTTATATATCATTTCCTTTATTAAAGAAAATCATATACGTATAGACACACACACAGAAAACTACATACATATATACATTTGTACATACATACATACATATATATATATATATATACAAACACATACATACATATATGTATGTATATACATATATATATACACACACACATACATACATACATATATGTATGTATGTATATATGTATGTATGTATGTATATATATATATATATATATATATATATATACATATATATACGTACATACATACATATATCTATATACATACATACATACATATATATATATATATATGCATATAGACATGCGTATACATTCTTCTTTTTGAATTTCATTTTTCATGTTTGCTGACCAATGTTTCTAATATGACAGGAAATGGAAGCCATGAATGATTTGAGGAGTGATATGGCACAAATCCATTGGGAAATTAACAAACTACGGGAGTTGGTAGAGAATTGCATGGAGTGGCAGGCAAGTCTGCAGCATTCAATTAAGCAGGAGGTTTCTGATGCAGTTCGTCAATCTCGTAAGTGCTTGCATTTCTTTTATCAGCCATCAAAAGATTTGTTCTTTACCAAGGAAGAAAAAAATTCGTAACCATGATGTGTAGTCACACAATTTATTAATTTCTTTGTAAGGACAGTTGGTCTGGGGAGTATGTCACTTTTTTCCAAGTCGATAACAGGAAGGAAAGGCAGTTGCTGCATCTGCTATGAAATGCAAGTTGACTCACTACTTTACAGGTACGTTATTTCTTCGACACAAGGTCTCAACAAGAAATGAAGATCAATGTATTATGGCTTATCCCAGATTTACACTATGCTGTGCCATGCCCATATGACACGCCCTCTCTCAAATTTCAGAAACACCTTACAGAAGGCGTGTCTTGCTAATAATCTTTCATATCTGCTTAAATGTTTTATCATGTACAAATCGACAAAGGGGGAACTACTGAATTGTGTCTCTGAGTTATCTGATTTACTACCATTCTTTCTAATGGGGATGCATGGTATTCTTTTCAGATGTGGGCATATGTGTACCTGTTTCAAGTGTGCCCATGAGTTGCAATGGAGCAGCGGAAAATGTCCAATCTGCAGGTCTCCAATTGTGGATGTTGTTCGGGCATATCCTAATTCATAAATTGGACCTTGATGATGGCACCGGCTTTGTAGTCCGATCAATATTCAGGCTATGACATGGATTTTTGAAGGCATACTCATTTTCATTAGCAAAATCTGCATAACCCTTATTGAGAATAGCACCTTCTGACTATAGTGTTAACTTTTGCCTACAATTATACATGTAACATCAGAAGTTTTCTCAATTTCCAATCTACTCTATAATGTTGTTAATGAGGATAAGGTGCCCCCTTTTTTTGTCTTCATCAGCATTAATGAGGATAAATTACATTCTCTCCTGTTGAGGAAATATTGAAAATAAAATTTGGCATCCCTTTCCACATACTTGTTTATGCTCAGGAAGTTGCTCTGCCTGCAGATTCTATTTATTTATATATAATTTGTACGGTGGCATTCTTTTGTACTTCTTCTAGAATAATGAGATGCTACCCATTCCCAACCACTTTAAGTTATGCTTCTGATAATGAATGAAGAGTTGTATTTCTGGTGAATTACAGATGCACACACAATATCACATTTCTGAGCATTTGCTTGATGACCAGGTAATGACTGACTTCATGTAGCTAAGGACCTGATGCTTCTTTATCTTATGGTTGGTAGAGAGCGAGTGTCAGTAGCAGTAATCATTTTTCTCTTTTTAATCATCCCATCAATTTATTTGATCATAACCTTGTTTAAGAGAAAATATCATGATCATCAGGCCTCATCTATATTTTTATTTTTAAGTTAATTGGGACTTTTCCTCTGTAAGGCTCATCTAAAGACCGGTTTAGGCATTGATTTTATGGAATGATATCAGTTTTAGTTTATCATTCTGACAGCAACAGAGTAATCTCTAATACTTCTTTCCCAAGTATCCAAGTAAAGAAATAGAAAAATATTTCATTCCCTTTTGAAACTCCAATCGATGATTTTTTTTTTTTTTAAGTCGAACTTGCAATCAATGATTTCACCACACATGTACTGGCCACAGCAAAAATACTCAGTTTTTCCTGCATTACTATTTATTTTTTTAGAAAACAAGAGCTGGTAATTCAGTCCCTTATTCATCTCGGTAATGAAGCACACTGATTTCATATATGACTCTTCAATGCATTCAAAAGTGCATCAAAGTATGAATTCCAGGAATCATGGATTCACAAAATTGCAGTTGGTCCTTATCTCTCCCTCATTCCCTGTGAGGACCTGGCTGTTTGCAAGATTCACCATGGACACTGCAAACTGCTGGTAGAAGAGCATTGGTTGTGAAGCTAATGCTTTGACAATTGGTGAAGTCCTGGAGTCAGAGTAGAGCCATTGGTCAGTCGACAGCAGTCCCATCTTCTTCTCAAGATTCTTGTAGTACATGGAATCGAATGTGGTCGGAGTGGTGGCATCGAGCTCAACGACTTCAGTAGCCCATTGGCATTTCCTCCTCAGGAAATTAAGGTATCGAGCATCAATGGAGGGGTCAGGTCTTCCAGTGCCATTAAAGCTGTAGAGCCTCTGCTGAATCGCATCGCAAATGCATCGCCCGACAGTGTGAGATCCTGCAGTTTCGTGATCGAGGTGGAGAGGTGAGGAAAAGAAGTTGGAAAGAAGAACAGATCAAGTAGCATTCCACAGGATTGTTCTTGTTTAGCCATCCAAGTGAACTGAGAGGAGAGGTGGTGAGATACCTGAAAGGACCACAAGGTCAAGAAGGCTTAAGCCTCTGCATTGGAAGAACTCAATGAGATAGGTGACGTTTTCATGCCCGGCAGGGACAAGTTCAGCTTCCTTTGCCAAGGACGTGCGTCCATCCTTTCTGCCATACTTGTTTCCCCAGAACGGACCTCCAATCTGTTCATTTGACGCAATGAGTAGCTAAACACATGCACTATACTAGGATTTATGGCTAAGAAATATAATGGATGGATTGGAAACATGATCGATAGCAGTGCTGTTTACCAAAACTTGATCACCTGATAGATGGATATTTACTGCATTATGGATTTATTCACATTACCTTGACGGTGGCATCGCGAGCAGCAGCGGTCAGTATGTCGGCGCAGGACACAGTCTTTGGGCATTTCTTCTCCACCTCCGCTTTAATGTCATCAATTACCTCAAAACCTCTCAGTGTCTCGCTTGCATTGGCCCTCCTCTCACTTCCCCAATGGTTCAGTAGAATGGAACCACCCTGCATTGTCCCACATATCAAACTCAAAAATTATATACTGAAAGACTTCTTCCAATGAGAAAGTGAAACAGGAAGCAAAGGTGGTAGTTTGATTACCCTAACAGCACAATCATGGAAGTGCAACCTAATTAGGCTTGCAGCAAGAGTGTAGTCCTTGGAGACCCAATGCTTAATCTTCCTGTCGACGATAGCTTCAAAGTTTTGGCAGGTCCTGGCATAGTAATCAAGGGAAAGCTGGTCTGCAGCTGCCATTGTTGTCAACGCTGGATTGCGAGAGCCCAGCGCCATGATAAAATGGGGAAGAAGCAGCATGAGTATTTGGAAGGAGAGAGACAGCTCCATGTTACACAGCTAAGAAGGGAGATAGGAAGGGTGTTAACAGATGCCACAGGTCTTGTTATGTTGAGGTTGGGACATGCAAGCTCTTATAGACATGTCTGCCTGTGTAGTGTGTACGTGGGTGCACGTATAGAGTTACTATGTGTCGATTTAATTATTCAAAGGTTTTAAAGAGAACAGATACTAATGAGCCGAATGGACTTCGTTGAGGTGCAACGTGAACTTGATTAAAATGACATGTTAGCACGTCGGGTGAGGTGTATATTTTTGGAACCTTAAAAGTTGTTATTATAGATGAATCCTCTAATATTTGGAAGGATGCTAACGATAGATTGCTGATTAACAAAACGGAATTACGCTTCGACCAGTTAGCAAATTGAAGTCAAAAAAGAAGAGCCTTGAATTAGCTTATTTAGTAGAGTTTTGAAAATCATTTGGACATAGAAATTGCATTGATTCCTGTTGCGCCTTTCTTACCAAAAAATATAAGGAAATGCATTAAACATGACAACTAGAATTAAAGCCAAGTATAAAATAGAAAGTGTCTATAATTTTCTAAGTGGCCACTTATAAGACTTGAGGAAAAATTCTATGAAATAGCAACAAGGTCCACAATGTTATGTTCTTTAAAAAGTCAAAAACATTGCTTCGGTACATGTTAAAGCAATATAAAGGAGAACAGATTAACATGAACATCAGGGCTTGATAACGCAAAAAAAAATCTTAATTAAGGCCTCAAAATAAGGAGATGGGCTGGGATATGCATTTAAATGTCAAAAGAGAATATGAATAGAAATTGTAGGAAAAAGATTGGAAAGAATTTTATAACATGCATGAAGCCCCTTAGGCATGACTAGCAGAAAAAGATAGGACAAACGAGCCCAAACAATTGGGAAGCCCTGATTGTTATGTTTAGTTGCCTCAAGTTATAATTACACTGTTGAGAAGAACTCCTTTCTCAAAACTTTTGCTCGCACCTTAACCTAAGCATTCAGTGCAGTACATTCACTGTAAAGTTAATCAAATGATGGAGGATAGTTCTGTAAGGAAGTTATCATGACACAGAACGAGATTGCAATTTGAGCAATAAGATAGGAAGCTTGGTTGTCTTCAAGGATTTCTGCATGAAGTCGTCCTCAAGAAAATTCTGGAAGTACACTTGAATTCATTCCTTCAGCATCCTGATGAGACAATAGCCGCCAATTTGTGAGCAGACATTTAAAGCATCCATGAACCGTGGTGAAACCAAAAAAAATGACTACAAGTCACTTCGCATGTCCTCCATATGTGCTACAAGTAGATCATTCCATGTATCTGTCAATCCAGGCAAACACCAGTGCATGCAATCCTCATGCTTTTTTCCGCCTGTGGTTGAAGGATGAGCATCTGCTCTGAATTCACTCATATGTGTAACGTCCAGTATGTGAAAGCTTGACCCTTTTAAGGCCTTGTACAGGTGCTGATTTATGAGGCGTGCCTCCACATTAGTCCCATTGTTCTCTACAGAGAAAAGATTTTCGACCTGCATGAAAAATATATCTCACAATTGTTAATTCTACAAACCTAACTTCATAGAATAACAAGTTATCATGGAGCATTAAATTTTAATCCAATATGTAATTAATGGGCCCCTTCATCTCTCATCAATTGCAGGGTATCTACCATGTAGGCAAGGTTTTAGATATCAATGGGATAGTGGGGTTGCTGGGTAACTACAATGTAAGCAAGGTTTTAAATATCAGTGGGATAGCGGGATATCTCGCCATTCCAAATGTCAGGATGGGGCACCATCCTAAGTGTCAAGACAGGACAATTCGGGAAATGGATCAGGATGGGACAAGATATCCACCATATCAGGTGTCAAAATACAGGATGTCCTATTCCACAGAACAACTGGGATGGCCCTGTCCTACGGCATTTAAAAACTTGCATGTAAGTGCCTATCGTTTTCTCTACATTAAGATCGGAGATTGAAACTTCAAACAAACTTATAAGAAGGAATAAATAATATTAGCAGATGAGGATATTAGAGAAAAAGACTTAACACCAAGAAAGAAGAAAGACATGCCAGAGAATCATGTTTATCACTTCATCTCCAAAACACTCCAAGACCATGCACTATTAAGACAATGCTGTTGAAGGAATTGTTTTAATCATTTCCCATGGGAATATATTACTACGTGTACCAGCCATCAACTCATCGTTAAACTAGAATAATCTTTTAACTATAGCAGTCTCACAAGAACTAAAATGTCTCTCTTTCCAAGCTTCAAAAGATTAAGGACCTAATCAAGGATGGGCATGGACTATGTGTGGAAGAAGTGAGATAAATAGGGTGGTTTGCCCCGCTGGCAGAGATATCAGCATTTTGGCCAAGCCTGGTGGTGCAGTTGGGTCTGCACATATAAATGGTAGGAAATGACTTGACATTTAGGACCCAAAATGGTTCCATATCCCAGGCATACTCTTTAAGTGCCTCAGTTTGTCAGTATGTCCATATGACCCCTTTTCACAAGTCACATCTTCTAACAATTTCACTTTCTAATACTTTCACACACTATACCATTTTCTTCATTTACTGAGATTACAATATCTGTAGATGTTTGAAGGAGAGGTGCTCTAATTACTATCCCAGCCAAACAGTAACTATAATGCCACAAAAAGATATGCAAATTTAAACAACTCATAATGATCATACTGACCATATTTCTCAAGCCCTAGACTTTGCTGCCGTTGGCTTTATTTATATGTGCATGTACGGAAAGTGGTCATTCTAATATCAAAAATCAATGTCCACGATCTTAAACCATGCTGCACATAAAAGCTCCTACTCCACGTGATATCCCTGGGCATTGGTTTTGGGACCCAAAGCCATGCAGCTGTCAGAAAGGATGGACCCATACCATGAACCGTGTCAATGTTATTCACAACTCTGAAACAATATGAAGTGAAAGCAAAGAAGCATTCAGGGTTCTGCTTGACCATCTGAAGACAACTGATCATTCTTTTGCTGCACATGAAATTGTACTCTCCCACAGGGCAATGTGCCAATGTGCTTCAACTTTGGTAGGGGAGAGGTATTGGGACGTCGGAGTTATCCCATGATGGAGGCCTTGATACATGGGAGAGATGAGGTGGAATATCACTTTCCTTATGAAATTCCCCAGTTCTGCTTACAAGAATTACAACAAACTAGCATATAAGTGAAAAACTTGGCCTATCTGGCTATCTCCTAACTTATGTTACCCCTGAGCCCATCCTTGCTTAAGAACAGTGGGGCTCAGCTACTCCATAAGAACTATGCCACATAATATTTTTCTAGCTCATGATGGACAATCAAAGATCACTTGCTCTGTCATCAAAGCGGAGTTAAATTTATTAATGAACAAACTCTTAACTTCTTCAAGAAAATTAATGGCATATTAATACTGTAAGTTTTAATGTGTAAATGTTAGTGAAAAAGCATGACATGAACAAAGTGGATGTTGTGCACTGGGGCTGCCCCAGTGATCACACACCTCTGCTTCGCAACTAGAAATTCTAGGTTCAATTCTTGGATGGTGCACCCCCGAAAGTCTGGACTTGGGTAATTATAGTACGGGTGGGTCTCCCACCCTTTATCAAGAAAAAAAAAAGAAAAAGAAAGAAGGATGTTCCATAGAATTACGAGCAAAATAGAACAATGAAGTCGATTGACCATTTTCATGATAGAAAATATTACAAGTGTTACTAACTATTAATAATAGTGGGTTAATGCCCACTTTCAGAATACCCTAATAGATGAACAAGAAGCCAACAGCCTAGCACCAATTCGCATTTAAATAGCATTGCATTAAATGGACGTGATAGATATTATCTTTTAACAAAAAAAAAATTGAAATGCATATAGGAAATTTGCAAACAAAATTTACTAACCAAATGCCATTGCAAGCGCATATAGATATATATATATATAATGGATCTAATTGACAAAAGTGTCAGATCTCATACAATAGAATATACCTGTCTGGGCAACAGTGGTTGTATACGTCGACATGAACCACCTTTATTCCAATCACCACCCTCAAAATGCCTTGGAGATTGAGTACGGAAGAACTTTACTGCATCAATACCAATTCTTTCCACGTATAATTTCTGTTCCAAAATACAGACGTTCAAAAATTTCATAGAAGTGGGCAGGCAGAAGAAAGGGAAAAGGAAGGAAAAGAGAAGAGTTACTGGTGCATGCTTGTGCACACATAAAGCACAATAATGTGCAACAGATCCTTAGAACACATCAGCAGACAATTTATAGACCTCCATTGAAAAGCCATCATGTAAGATTCCATTTTAATGAAGCAATGAAGTGATCATCTCCCATTTTCAAAGTCTCCATTTATGATCATTTGAAAAATCTAAGAATCAAAAAAGTCAAAAAGTCAGGATAACTCACTTGAAAGAAAATTTCCAACATGATGTCCTCTCACTTGCAAGATGTATTAGATTTAATATAGCATATGCTCATGCAAGGCATTGTTTTGCACTCAAATGCAATGTTTTTATTCAACGATTTTGATTAACTAACATCCCCCCCTCCCCCCCGCGCTCCCAAAACAATAACACCAGCATACAGGCACATGCATATATCACGTCTCCTTTGAAAAATGACAAGAGGTAGGAATTTTTTTCCTTTATGCCTTAGAAGGATATCAAGCACTGCCCACTAAACATTGGCATGCGTAAATTGAATTACCAATCAACTTATGAAGCATTAATATTTCTACAAACTAAAAAAGGATCAGTAGTCATACCATATGTTTCAAAGCCATATCCAAGCCAATCTCTGGATATACAGGAGGCAATACTGGCAACCCCTTCTCAAAGAAAAGCATCGGTGACTGAACAGGATCAAATTTTGAAGGAGCCAACCACCTAAAAGTATATCAAACAAAACGAAACATTAAGAACAACAAAAATGAACCGAACATCTATCTTATAACCTTATTGACCAATAGTAATGAACTAGAACCTATTAGAATGAACCTAAAAGATGCTAATTGAAGTAGAATTTACAATAATCAAACATTTGCAATCTGATGGACAAACCAATCCAAAAATAATGGGAGAACCTTGTTAAAGAAAATCATTAAGGAAAAAACAACAAAGATATCTTGAGGCCTACCCAAAGAGACATGCAAAATAAAATTGAAAAATAAGAACAAACTCAGGCTCTCTGGAAACATGATTTCAAGCAGTGTATGCCGAACCGGCCCGTACCAGCCGGTACGGGCCGGTACAAACCGGTCTGGCCAGTTATCGGTACGCCGGAGCCGTTGAAACCGGTACAGGCCGGTTCCTTGCCGGAGACGAAGAAGACGAGGAGAAAAAGAGAGAGCGCGGGGAAGAGAGGGAGGAAGCCCACCTTCGGCCGCCATCGGAGAGCCGCGGAGGGGCGTAGGAGGCCGGTGGGGGGCGGCGGAGCCCGGCGGGGGACGGGGGAACCCGCGGGGGAGCTGCGGAGGCCGCGGCCGCGTTTTTTAATTTGGGGATTTTAAGTAAAGTCGGCAAATCGGTTGCCGACTTCACTTAAAAATTTCCATTTTTTTAATTTGGGGATTTTTAAGTGAAGTCGGCAACCGATTTGCCGACTTCACTTAAAATCCCCAAATTAAAAATCGCGGTCGCGGCCTCCGCAGCGCCCCCGTGGGTTCCCCCGTCCCCCGCCGGGCTCTGCCGCCCCCCACCGGCCTCCGACGCCCCTCCGCGGCTCTCCGATGGCGGCCGAAGGTGGGCTCCCTCCCTCTCTTCCCCGCGCTCTCTCTGGTTCTCTTCTTCTTCCCCGCCGGAAGCGGGGAAGAGCTTCCCGGTTCGTACCGCCCGGAGCACGGTACGAACCGGCCCGTACCGGTCCGGTAGGCAATCGGTACGCCTACCGAACCCGGTACGGCGGACCTTGATTTCAAGCAATACACCTCAAGTTAGAGAAATCACATATCTAGAAAGAAAAATAATATCTAGCTTTCTTTAGCATAGAATTTCTATCATGGAAAATGGATTAGGAAAAAGTCAAATTTCCAATTTACTAGTTTATCATCAACTTGAATATTTTCATGGACCAAAAGAATGAACTAATTTCTTTGATTCTCTATACCATATGCCAAAAGACCCCAGAAGATATGAACTAATAGTGATCGCATTCATCAGCATCCTTCCACAGATTGTAGTCAACTACTCGGCAGCTTTCTATATTTGTGTTTATTCAAATCCTTAATCTAGCCTCAAATCAATGGAGCAACCATGAAAATGAGAAAAGACAAATAAATTGGCAAAGGTTTGCTCACAGATCCACCAGGAGTCCACAACCAATATTAGCAAGATTCGTCGTACCGATTGGTATTGTACCGTATGCAGTCTCGTACCGACCGATACTCAGTATGCCTTGCTATCTCGTACCGTACCGCATACTGATATGGTAATAGAATGGTACTAATACAGGATCCCGTACCAAAATAGCAAATCTTGAATATTAGCATTATTGAGGGAGGATTTAGCAAAGCTGCTCAACTTAATCCATATCAAAAGTTAAAGAGAACAAAAAGGTTAAGTATCCTGCACAACTTGGACATCTATGATAAATTGATAACATTCCTAGACCTGGATTCTTTCTCTTTGTCCAAATTTCAGAAATATCAATAAAAGGGAACACATTCCTCAGAAATGTGCCTGAGAAGAATGTAATCTAAAGTCACTCAAAGAAAGATATCAAACAACAATATCCAGCTCATTTGAAGAATTAAAGATGAATTAGATATTCCATTGGGCAGCCAAAGCTACTATAAATGATAATCAACAAGGAAATATCAAGATGAGAAAATAATTTGCCATAGTATTGATGTATCTCAAATCAATTCAGATTACCGTTGAAGCACACAACACACATCTAATAGTCTCCAAGCTGTCTTCACCAAATACAAATTTCCTTCTGACCAAATAAAATAGACTTATAACATAATCCTTGTTAAGTATAACCCTTTAGAGAACCTCCCAAACTATAGAACAGGATAAATATCCTCAAACTCACCAAGATATTAATGACGCAAGACTGAAGGAGGAGGAGAGAGAAGAAGAGAAAAAAGAAGAGGGAAGAAAAGAGAGGAAGAAGGAGAAAAAGAATCAAAGAGAGAGAGCAACTTAATATTCTTAAATCTCAATAATACAAAACTTGTCTTCTCAATTACATATCAGTGGGGTATTTATAGACCCAAAATCATAATAAAAGTCCGTATGAAAATAAAATATTAAAGTCCTAACAAAACTCTAGTCCTAAGAAAAATAGAATGCCCAATAAAATAAAATTCTCTAATTTTCAAATAAAATTTTCTAATTCTTATATTTGCGCCTAACAATAGTGCACCTAGATCTCCAATAGGATGGTCCTCCATCATACTCCCCTAGTTGGAAAGAACTTGACTCCAGCAAGTTTGACCGCAAGTACCACTCGAAAAGCTCTAGATCCAAAGCGCGAAATGTGTCCTCTATAATCCAAGAAGCATCAGATGAAGAGTGGCCTTTCATCGAACAAGATAACAATAGAAACCGCCATAAGAAGAAAGTAACAATCTCATTATCCAAAACAGCTTCAATCTTATCTTACTATGAAGGAAAATATGGTGTCTTAGAAACTGAAGTACCTTTCGAATCACTAGATAGCCAAGCAAGAGGCTCAAAGGTATCTCAGTAAGGTAATAAATCCTCAACATTGAAAATAGGACTAATATTCATTTGATCAGGTAAATCAAGTAGAATGCATTAGATCCAAGTTTTCTAATAATGGGGATTGGACCAATAGCTCGGACATGTAATTTCTTGAAAGAATTTTTAGACAATCGCTCTGAACGAATGTGAACCAATATTATCCCCTATATTAAACTCCTTAGCCCTACAATGCACATCAATAGCAAGTTTATAATCCGCGTTACTCAATTTTGTGCCTAATCTCTATATACAAATCATGCATATGTTGGGCAAAATTTTCAGCGAGTTCGGAAACACGGGTATCAGATGGCAAAAAAACAAGATCAATAGGACTACAGGGTTGATATCCATAAGACACTCAGATGGGCTGTTACCATAGACCTATAAACATAGTTATTATAAGAAAATTCGATAGCAGGTAAAACACACCTAACGACATCACAATAGTGGTCAACTACCTCTGAATCATCCTTAAACTCTTTGTCATCTTCAAAATATTCCATGGGATCTACTACTTGGTCCTCACCCTCTTATGGATCATCAAACTCTTGTTCTAAAGCTAAAGCTCGTTGAGGACAATTTGTAGTTATGTGACCCCTATAATGACAATGATGACACTGCACTACTAAAATGAGGATCACAGATGGAACCACTAGGACGAGTCCCAGACTAAGGTTCCTTATTCCTAGCAGTACTATATGTAGAAGCTATCTAGGAAACAACCCTAGACTGACCTTTCTATAGCAATGTCATTTTGATAAGCCTCCACTAAAGAATCAGGCACATATAGTTCTACTTTCCTCTTAATATCTTCCCTAAGCCTATTGATAAATCTCATAATTGTATGGAATGGATCTTCCTATATCCTGGTCCTAAGCATAAGCTCGTCAAATCTCTTCATGTATTTGAACAAAGTTGAGGTTTGCCTATGGTACAAAAGCTGATCAAACAAACGATTCCTATAATAAGAAGTAGGCACTTCTCCATTAACTTCTATCTCCTGACTACCCATTGGGTGATAAGCACTTCACCTAGACATTGAAGATTTTGCTAGACACCTTGCCAATATTTCTTAGGAGCTCCTACTAACTTCATCTTAGCAAAACGAACTCTCTCTCTATCTGTTATATAATACCAATCAACGTAATCCTCAAACTCATTCAACCAATCTAATAAGATGTCACGATCTAATTTACCATTATAAGAACGCACAACTTCCTTAACCAACCTAGTAATGACAATAGTGTCCTCCTACTCGTGTCTATGAGGTGGAGGAGAATGGTTATCAACCTATCATGATATCTAACATGCTGATCAACTAGTCTATGACAGACTTCACTTGGACAATCATGAACTAGCTTCCTATGGTCTTGTCTACACCAATGCCTAGGAATATGGTGCTCCTCTATAAACTCATCCTCCTCATGCCCATCCTCATGCGCCTAGGCTCCATATTATAATAAGAATTCCTACGTTAAACCCCAACATGTCTAGAAACATAACTATCACACTCCGAACACGTCTCCTGGGTCGACCACGTGACACGGCCACATGAACCCTAAAGCGATGCTCTAGAAATCATGCAAGTCCTACGATGAACAATTTTCAATAATTTCATAAATTTAAATCAACAGTTAATACCCAACTAATCCAACTAAGTAAATCCACTATGATCAAATAACCAACTTGTTCAATTACAAAATTTTTAACTATTCATTGGTATCAGAAAATAAACTAACTAATAACTCCGATGCTCAAACTCAATGTCCAACCGATCAACAATTGCAACACCAATATAAATAAAACAAATTAAAGATAAAGATAATCAGATAAACAATATCGGTTGAAATAAATACCATAACATTATTCAGAAAGCTCATTCAAAATAATATATATATATGTATATATGTCATGATGGTGTAGAAGTGGAAGGAATGGGATTTGTGATAGTTTGGTCCATAATAGATGGATGGTTACTCTATTTATTTCTGGTCATAGAGTGATGCACTCGAGTGTAGGGCAATGAAAGTATACAGAGATAGACTAAAAATTTTAATAAATAATTAAGATTCCTAAACTACTATAATGCACACACGTAAACTAATAAGTCTAATGCATATGATATGCCAAAGTCCAAAAACTAGAATAGGTACAAATAAGAGTTTGATGCAAGAATATTGGTTTTTTTTTTTTTTTGGGGGGGGGGGGGGGGGGGGGGTGTTGAAGATAGGGATAAGGTTAAACTTGGACTAAAGCAATTTACTGATTACCTAAACAAATAGATATCAATCAAACTTTCAAAAGAAAAGATGTTACCCCGCTAAGAGCACTTTAAACCACTACTTCACCTTCTAGCAAAAAAAAAAACTCACTATAGAGGCAGAATCAGCAAAAATAGACAAAAAATAAAATCAGCATGTCCAAATTAGCTAGGGCTGGTTCCTAATGCTGACGTGGCAGGTGACGTTGTGCTGACGTGGCACAAGCCGATGACGTTGGTGGGCTGCATGTCTATGCTTATATGTCAATGGTTGCTGAAAGGATGATCATGCTACTAACTAGATGGTGACGTGGCAAAAGTAATGATGTGGCAAAAAAAATTAATTGGGTTGGCAAGTCAGATGTGAATCAAACCTAGATCCACAGAGTACTTACCGAGTCTGGATCCTTGAGGATCTAAACCGAAATCTACTAAGGCTTCT
The DNA here is from genome assembly GCF_051530095.1 of Phoenix dactylifera. Taxonomy (NCBI): domain Eukaryota; kingdom Viridiplantae; phylum Streptophyta; class Magnoliopsida; order Arecales; family Arecaceae; genus Phoenix; species Phoenix dactylifera. The sequence continues at coordinate 18,495,397 of NC_143198.1, read as the reverse complement.
TCTAGGTTAGATCTTGCAGATCGAATTTGATGGGTTTGAACCCGAATCCACAAGTTAGGTTTCTTCCTCGCGAGCTTCGTTTTGAAGCCCTAGCGCAAGCGGCGAAGGGCCTTGGCCAGAATGCTGCGGACTCGATCCAACTGGCGAGGGAGGTCGAGGTCGATGGCGAAGGCCGACAGCGGCAGCAATATGAGGACAGCATCGACGAGAGGGGTGGATCAAGACAGAGGCCACGAGCAAGGTTAACTGATGGTGGGAAGTATCCTTAAGGCTAATCTTGTCTGGCACGGTGGAGTAGGAGATCCAACGACTGAGGTAAAGGAGTCGAAGCAAAGAGATGGGTTTCGAAAATCGGGGAGTCCAATGAGAGAGCCGGCGACAAGAACTCCGCCGTCAGAGGGCAGAGTCGAGCCTGAGGAACAGGAGCAGCCGAAAGCGAAAGATCGATGCTTCAGATGGGCACAATGATTGCAGATAGATGAACAGGGATTTGGATGATTTCTTTTTTTTTCTTCCTTGGTGATGGTGTGGGGGACAAGCACAGGTCTTGAGGTGACACTGATGGAGCAATGATGATGCTACAATAGCGGTAGTGGATCAAGGTTGGCTCTGATACCAAACTGACGCAGGATGGAAGGAGGATAGAGAAGAAGAAGAAGAAGAAAAAGAGGGGGCAAGAAAAGAGAGGAAGAATCAGAGGAAGAAGGCAACTCAATATTCTCAAATCTCAATAATGCAAAATTTGTCTTCTCAATTACATATCAGTGTGTATTTATAGACCCAAAATCTTAATAAAAGTCCGTATAGAAATAAAATATTAAAGTCCTCACAAAACTCTAGTCCTAATAAAGATAGAATTCTCGATAAAAATAAAATTCTCTAATTTTTAAATAAAATAAAATTTTCTAATTTCTTTATTTACGCCTAACAATAATGCACTCATATCTCTTACAGGACGGTCCTCCATCAACTAATGAGTATAAATGGTCTTCATCAACAATAAATATCTGCTGATTTTTGGAGTGAGATTCCAGAAACTATACATTGGTTTAATCTCACAGTCATTTTACAGTTACATCCTTTAGGCATTTTAGCAAACTCTTCCACCAACTTCTCAAGAGGTCACATGCAAAATGTATGCTTAAAGGCAAGAAGAGGAACAAGAAAAATGAAAAGATAAATGATGATTACCAGTGTCCTGTGTTAAAGATGAGAATGTCATGGAAGCGAGGTGCCTCTGCCCATGTCTGATCTGGAACATCGACGTCCACTCTATAACCTTGTTTGTATCCAAGAGATTCTAATGCACTTGAATTGTAGCTGGCTGACCACCTGTACAGAATGAGATGGTAGATTTATCACATTGATAACAAGGAAGCAACAAAGCAAATTTGGAATTCTTTCTTTTTAATTCAGCATTAATATGAAAGAGAAATAAAGTAACCCTTGTTGTGAATGTAGCCAGAACGTTCTACAATGCCAAGATTCAATAGTCTAGGTCTGTTAAAATGGTTGTGTTTATTAACATATAAAGATATATGATAGTGATACCAAAGCTGCACAGGCCAAAAATACAACTCTAACTCAATCTCCCTCCTCCTACCTCAAAACAAATACAATAAACAAATTGTAGGGGGGGGGGGGGTGGGTGTTGTGGAGGACTAAATAAAGACAAGCAAAAATCAAATAAATCAAAAATTTCCTGTCTGCGTTTGAAATCATATGTCAAATTGATTCCTTTGACCAAGCTCCAAGCTACTCCACCCATAGAATATAAATTTCCAAGACAATGCAAATACAGACATGAGAATGAGATATGAACCAAAAGGAATGTAAACTGAAAGTAGCATGCACTCCATTTCAACAGTACAGTACTCATAAACTTGAGAACGCTATATGAATTGCCGAATGAGCATTGCTTACCTACCATAGCGTACCAAGAGATTGGTCCGATGGTAAGCCACCGTAAGGTTGTACGCAAGAAAAGTGAAACCACGGTCGGCCCCTGCCGGCCGCCACTTCTTCACTTCACTGCTCGCTCCTCTCAGCATGCAAACCAGTGACACAAACATATTCCTATTCAAAGAATCCCCCACAAATCCTGCACTAAAATTCAAAGTTATGTTAGCAAATTCGAAGAAAAGAGAAAAAAGATTCAAACTTTCAACGAAAGAATAGAATGGAAAGCAAAAGAATGATCAAAATTCGCCTATGCTGCATCATAATCATACCAAGAAAAACTAGAATAAAAACTTAATCTTTAGCATAAAAAAGGAAACGGAGTGATCACGAATTGCCTATGCTGATGTTCCTGTAGCGTTCGAGGAAGCGAAGGGGATCGATGCGAGGGAGATCGCAGCTGGACGGCTTCCATCGCCAGCGGAGCAGATCGGGGCCGTTGGATTTGTGGTTGGCGATGCAATTCCAGCCCTTGAAGATCTCCTTGCAGGTCTTGTCGTAGCGAGGGGCGAAGGAGTCCGGGTCCCAGACCCAGGCGCCGTCGTAGTAGTTGCAGGGCGCGCGCCACAACCGCTCTGAGGGGTCGCGGAGGCGGTCGAGGAAGCGGGGAGAGGAGCGGGAGGGCTGGCGGACGACGGAGGACCTGAAGGAGAAGAGGAAGAAGAGCGAGGTGAGGCAGACGAGGGCGGCGAGGCACGAGAGGGTGGTGGTGGAGAGGTGCCTTCGCGCGGGGTCTCTCGCCGCCATGGACGGTGGCCAGAGGGAGGGATCCGAAGAATTAGCGCAGCGCTGCCACCGTAACGCGGAGGTCTGAGCTTATTTCTGGGCCGGACGACTGACCGCTCGTTTCCGCGTTTCCCTTGGACAACATTTTTGAAAATCATATGATAGCATAAAGTTCGTAAAGTTATATAATGACCAAGGTATCCTTAACATCACTTGCTGAGTTGCTGGTGGGGTGCAAATTCTGGGTGCACTTCTGGGTGCCAAGATGCTCTGAAACATGTGAGGTATCACATGACCTCAGATGATTCCTTTCCGACAAGCATTGTTTCTGCATCCAAAAAATCATAAATCAAATTGATAGGAGAAGGGAGGTGTGGGAGAGGGAGAAGGGAGAGGAAAACCATTGAGGCATATCAAATTCTTTTACTTCCTTGTCCTCTCGGCCAATTGATTTCTGCCATTATGGAACAAGGTCGCCTTTGAGGATCTTATGAACCGTTGGAAACCCTAGTCGGTATTTAGTTAGATGTACGATGTATGTTGTCATTTTTCTCTTTTTGCATTTATTGTCCAATTTTTGACTTAAATCTCTAGTCTCAATTTAGTGTTCCAGAAAAATGAAAGATGTGATTACTTCTGTTAGTATGATCCGTCTTCAAATACAAAGGATGAGGAACAAGATCTTGCAAATAGAACAAGAAGCTCGATGCTTAGCTTTCAAGCTACAAAAGAAGGATCAAATGAGCGGTGTTTCGTATCCTGATGTTTTGGGTTGTTATAGCTAGTTATTTTATGATATCTCAATTTTGAATTTATTAAGGATCCCAAGTTAAATATTTGGGGTTTGTGCAGTTTTCTAGGTTGGATGTTTTTGGGTTTGTCCTATTTGGGATGTTTTGCTCTTAGGGCTATTTTAACTTGTTTTGTAATCTCTAAGCTATTTGTGTAACAATAATGATATTTTTTGCCTTAAATAAATAGCTTTACCCAACCTACTAAGATCAATTTTTGCATTAGATGCATTCCACAGGTTTTTGATCCCTAGTATCTTCCAAATACCTTGCACATTTTGAAGCTGAAATGTATAATTGAATATTCGATAAAAATACCATTAAACTTTTATGTTGTTCCAGTTACACCCCTTATACTTTTCTATCTGTTCCACTGACAGCCCCTCTATTTTTCTTATGTTTCAGTTATACCCCCTCTACTTTTAAGATTTTGTAAATACACCCCCTTTAATTTGAAAATGATAAATAGAGGTATCTTAGCATATGCAAACACAGGTATATATCTATATGATTGCACAAGGATACCTACTACATCATTCATTAATACCTAACAATTCTGAACGGAAACATAAAAGAAAAATCAAAATACAGTTAAACACTTGACAAATCATTCACTAATACATGCTATTTCGCAAGCAATACAAAACAAAAGAAACAAATCAGAAACGAAACACAAGTAATACATAATTAAAAGAGAAGAATCATTATATTAGCACATAAATGTCCAAAAATAGAGTCAAAACAGATTATACCACAATATCTAATAATGTATCACAATGTTTCACAAGTACACTAAAAATATCACAATAAGCACCAAAAGTATCACAATAAACACCAAAGGCGATACACCAAAAGTATCACAATATACACTAAAAGTATCATACCAAAAGTATCTCAATGTACACCAATACTAACTAAATAGAGGCTGAACCAAAAATATGCTGAAAATAGATGCAGAACATCATGGCTATGAGAGTGCTTTTGCATGTTGTGAGGAGGGTGCTTGCTGTGATGAGGTAGGCTGGGAGGCTGCGGTCTCTAAGGAGGCAAGAAGGGAAGCTACATGCTGTAAGAAGGCGGGTTGAACGGCTGCAAGCTATGAGAAGGCAGGCTGAGAGGCTAATGGCTGGAGGAGGTAGGCTGGAAGCTTCCATCTTTCTTCTTTGATGGTCTCCCAATATGCCGAATCTAGAAAATAAACAGAAGACAAAACATAAATATACATGAGATAATAGTGGCTGAGGATGAAACATAAATATATAATATTGATCATCTCTCCCTTTTGCTGCACCCTTGGCTGCTGGCTTGATTGGATCTGATACCCTAATTTTCTTCTCTGTCTTCTCCTTCCTATGTCTTTTGCAAGTCCTAGAATTATAGCCCCATTAAAGGCAGTTGTTGCATCTTAGAGAGGTATTATTTCTTGTGATTCTAGCAGAATCTTTTGGCTCATTCTCTTTTTTTTTCTTGCCTTTTTGGGTCTTCCTAGAGAAGCCCTTAGGGGAGTGGGATGCTGTGTGGCTGAGTAATGAAACATAAGTACATAATACGAATTATCTCCCCCTTTTGCTGCACCCTTAGCTGCTGGCTTGATTGGATCTGATGCCCTACTTTTTCTTCTTTGTCTTGTCCTTCCTAGGCCTTTTGCAAATCCTAGAATTATAGCCCCATTGAAGGCAGTTGTCGCATCTCAAAAAGGTATTATATCTTGTGATTCTAGCAGAATCCTTTGACTCATTCTCTTATTTTCTTCTTGCCTTTTTGGGTCTTCCTGGAGAAGCCCTTAGGGGAGTGGGGTGTCGTGTCCTTAGCCAAGACTACATGCTAGGGACTAGTTGAATGATATGCTCATAAGCCCTAGCAAATATATTACTGCTATGCTAAGCACTGACAAAGTACTCTGCCTCCTTGCTAATGAACATAATTGCTACCAGAGCGTGGCAGTATGGGAAGCTTGATAGATCCTATCTTCTACATCCGCAGGCACCTCCCCCAAGTCTGCGACATATCGCTGATTAAGATGTTCAACTTTAAATTTCTACACTTCTCTCCATATACAATGGCAATCCATAACCTATAACTTAGCTCTCTCTAGCTTTTGTATCCTAGCGCATGGAGGACCTGCAATTTTATCTTAGCCTTTTCTTTTATCTCGGAATAGTTGCATTAACAATCTTCTTATAGTCTCCAACAAGGTAATTGTAGGCTTGTCTTGAGCATTAATTATATACTTGTTGAAGGATTTGTACATATTATTTAGCATCATATCAGACTTGCATCTTGGGTTGAATGCATGCCTTGACCACAATTTAAATGGTTGTTGTGTGAGCCACTGCCATGCCTTTGCATCTAATTGCTGAATCTCCTACATGGCAGCTTCAAAGGCATATAGAATGGTTGCTCTAGCATATTTCCAAAGTGCATTTTTAAAACTATTACCCTTGAACCCTACACTTTTAAAATTTGCATGCAAGTACCGCACATAAAATCTATGATTGGCACTAGAAACAACAATCTAAAATATTTTAACTAGACCCTACACAAGTGAACAAGTTAGTATAAAGTTAGTACTGAAAACTAAATGTACGAAACAATAAATACTTTCTATCTAATGGACATAAAGGTCCATCCATATTCCTCCATGGGCCCAATGTCTCCTGATAGGCATATAAGAAACTAACTCCAACTGTCTTTCATCTCTACCTCGGCCACACCCTATGAAATGGGAAACATATTGTCATTACCATCCTTCCCCATTGCTGCTAGTAGCTACCCACCAAAGGATCCCTTTAGGTGGCATCCATCAAGTTCAATAATGGATCTGCATTCTCTTACAAACCTATGCTTGCATATGGCAAGACATCAGTAAAACCTCCTAAAAGTGGGTTGGTTGGCCTCATTTGGCCTCTTGACATCCAACAAGATCACGCTCTCGGAATTAGTGCTCCTTCTGATCTCATAGTACTCCCATAGGTGGGTATACTACTTATTGTGGTTCCCTTGCATAATTTCTACTACTCCTTATCTTGACTCTATAGTACTAGATCTTAGGAACAGAAACCTTGACATCCCTCCTCACTTGCTCGTTGAAGCCTTTAACACCCACTTTGCATCAAATCTGATCTTCTTAATGTACTACTCCACAAGAAACCTCGATGTCATGTAATAATTTTCAAATTGCCTTCCACACCTATGCACTGATTGGAAGTTCTTGATCTAATAAGTATCCTCCCTTTGTACTGGTGAACTATATACTCTCCACTCACTGCCTTTGTTGCATATAGTTATGACCTTGCTTTTTTCATTCTTCTTATACACAAAATCAAATTTCTTCTGAATTCAATAAAGCCTCAGCATCTTTCTAAACATAATTGCAAAGCTAAACTTCATCCCAATTGTAAGCTTGATTGTTTTTTTAATATATGAAGTTTCATTGAATTCAAGATATTCTGTATCCCAATCTCATCATCTAAATCACTGTCATCAACCAAATTGTTAAGCTCACAATTTCACAAGTCTCTAGTTCTCTCCCCACAGCTTGCTCATCTTTAAAAAAATCTGCATATACGTTGATCTTAGAATACTTTGTCCAGCTCTCATCTCCTCATCGATAAAATGTTTATCAACATACTCATCAAATAAATCATTATTATCCTTCTCATCTGAATCCCTTAGCTCACTAAAGATGCATTAATGTCACTACTGGTGTCATTGCTATTTGTAGGATCAGAGTGGCAACACCTCCTTTCTTTTTTCCTTCCCAGTAGCTATCTCTCCCTCATGTGTGGCTGCAATTCTCTTCCCCTTGTCACCAACATCTTTCTCTTTCAAACTATAGCTAATCTCCTCCTACCAACTCTTTTGATTGCTCCTCTCTTAATCTTAGTCTTGGACTTGGATGCAATTGCTTCTTTGAGAGTGGCTACAAATCCTACTACCTTAGCCTCATTAGCCCCCTTAAAAAGGCATCTCTCCGTCAGCTGTTGCCATGCTACCAATAGACCCAACAATCATCTATGAAGGATGATGGAATGGAATCAATAGAGTATCTTGGTGGCTCACATCTGTTTTGTTGCCCAAGATGACAACCCAAGAGGGGGGGTGAATTGGGTTTTCTAAAAATTGTGTTTCCTAATTTTTTACTTTAATTGAATGTAGCGGAATGATAAGATGTTATCTACTTAAGCTCTAGGTAATTATAAGTAATGCAGTGACAAACTAAGCTAGAGCAATTATACTATGGCTTTAGAACGCAATTAATCCTAAATTAACTTATAGTTGTATGATCAATTTAATCTATGTAAATTGTAAGAATAGAGTGAAAGCTAAGAAAGTTCTAAACAATCTCTTATACTCAATTAGGAAATAAAGCTAGAGATATTACACAGTCAAGTATGTATGTAAGGCATGAAATGCAAGAAATAAGGCATCACAAACACAAAGATATATAGTGGTTCGGTGCACCCCAGCACCTACATCCACTCCCCAAGACCTCTTGGGAATTTCACTATAATCCCTCAGATTACAGTCGGTTGTTTTACAAGCTCACAACCCAACTTGTTGTTTTGCGAGATCACAACGAACTCGGTCGGTTTTCACAGGCTCACCGACTAGAACCAACCGATTGTTTTCACGGGCTCACAATCCAACCCAGTTGGTTTTCCCAAAGGCTCACCAACCACAACCTTACAATGATTGTTTTTCGGGTTCACAATCAACCCAGTTGGTTTTCCCAAAGGCTTACCAACCACAACCTTACAATGTTGGTTTTTCCCTTTGGCTCACCAACAAACCTTAACCCCTTGATTCAATCCCTTGATTGAATCAAGTTACAAGATATTTAGAGCAAGAGTTTAAATCAAGTACAAGCTTCTCAAATAAGCGAATATAGCAAATATAAACAAGTAAAGTAAAGAAAAGAAGCCCTCAAACAAATTTGTAGATGGAGGAACTCGGCTTCTTCTTTACTTGACCCTCTTCTGATTTTACACGAAGTAGAGGATCACCGAGGCAGCACACGGATGGAGAGGAAGCTTTGGGATTCACTTGGATGCTCTTCTTCTCTCTATTTTACTTTGAATGGCCCTTTTGTGCTTATGGAAGATTTTTCGTATAATCTCTTTAAAATTTTTTCCCTGAATGTTCTCTCCCACTTCCATACTCTCTCTCCTTGCTCTCCCCTTGATTTTATAGCTTTAGAGGGAGTGAGAACAAAAATCTAGCCATTAGAGACAAAAATAGAGCCATTGGAATCAAGAAAAAACTAGCCGTTATGCCTCCCAGCGTGCTCGAGTCGACTCGGCTGAAGTAGGAGTCGACTCGGCTGAAACAGGAGTCGATCTGTGAATAGTAGTCTGCCGGCACTGTAGCTGGGAGTCGGCTCCGCACTGTAGCGCTGAAGTTGGAGTCGACTCGAGATCACTGTAGCGCTGAAAATTAACTCTCTGTCTTTTTGTTTATTCTCAGTCGGAGTCAACTCGTAGAGTATCGGAGTCGACTCGAGCACTGTTTCTTGAAACTCTAGAGTGCCAAAGTCGACTCTAAACTTTTCGGAGTCGACTCGAGGACTATTCTTTTGAATCTTTCTTTGAATTTGCTCCTTCAACTTGAATTCTTTGAACTTGAAACTTGGGCCAATGAAGTGAAGCTTTCTTCCAACTTTTTTTTGAGAGCTTTTGAGGCCTTCTTGTATTTTTCCAACTTGCTATGTTCCTTGCAAAATAAATTATCTTTATTCTTGCAACACAAACATTAATAATTATACTTCAAGGTTTTGTGATCATCAAAATCAATCTTTAACTCAATCTTTGGGTCATCAGTCTCCCCCTTTTTGATGATGACAAAACTTGGAGTATGTGCAATATAAAATATATTGTGTTCTAGAACTAATGCATAGCTAAGTTGCATGAAGTAGAAAACATATATATTTAAAACATACTTCATGATAATGCTTTAGATTTAATCAGCTTAACACAATCAACATATTTCAATTTAAGCTGATTTGTATTCAATTCAAAACATAAAGCATTATGAGCATATAATCAGATATTTCTCCCCCTTTTTGACAACATCAAAAAGGTTATAATATAATGAAACATTAAGCACAAAGATAAGAATACTCAAATATGTCTTTTTCTTTTTGTACTCTGATTTGCATGTCATATTATTGCAAGAATATGAATCATATAACTCAAGGCAATAATGTTAGAAAAAGATTAATGAGCATAGATCAGAGCCAATTATAATGAGAACACATCGAATGTGGTTCCAAAGATAGTTTTCAAATCAAGTGTAGGTGGAAACTTTCTTAAGTTAATTCAAGAAGTACCACAAATAATATTCAAGAAAAGCACGAATGGAAATCTGACCTCTCTTCAATAATAAGTATGAAAGCTTGTTCATTTAAGATCTTTTGCCCAATATATTAAGTATGATTGCAAAGTTCTTTTATGGTGTAAGAATATTGTGGCATAAATACCAAAATATGAATTCATGCAATTTATGATATATCTTAGAATATACATAAAGTTCAAAGCTTTGAAGGTTCTTTTAAAGCTCTTTTAAAGACTTTATTCCTTTATTCCTTAAAAAATAAGCACAATTTGATACATAAAAATATGAATTGGCACAAAATTGAAGTTCTAAAGAGCAAGCCAATTAGGACTCATTAGTGAATTCCAAAATAGATTTTTTGAGAGATACTCAAGAAAATTCAACACATTATTCTCCCCCATTTTTATTAAGTTAGAGGCTCTTAAGATCAACTGTTTGACTTGCAATTTGGTTCATGATTTATGCATAAGATATATTAACCAAATAACAAGCCTCAAGGTGTATCATAAAGATTTTCATATTTAAATTTCAGATGATACATATTGGAGAGTATTAGGATCACTTTTCATTTAGTATTCTGTCTCTCTCCTTTAGTTATAGATTTATGCGATTAAGTTCCATAAGATCTCTCCTTCTGAAATTTTCTTTCTCCCCCTTAATTGATCATTCCATTTAAGAGTTTAGAATTTGAAGATAATGTTCAATAAAATTGTCAATCTCAAAAATATATTTTCTATAAGTTTCAGCCTATTTTCATAAGACTCAAGGTTTGAGATAAGACAACCTTTATAGAACTCATCTCAAGGTATAAACTTATTATATAATTAAAGCAAGTCTTGCTATATAAGGAGGTTCATCAAAATCAATCCATAAAAATCAAGGTATGCATCAAATTAAAGTAACTTTAGGATAAGATACAGAATATCTAAAGCTCCCCCTCAAAAGATGCATTCCTCTTTAATCATTCTTTTCTTTTGTTGAATTTCAGATTTTAATGACAAGCATGAATAAAACTGAAATTCTATGATATCGAGAATGTAGAATAATCTAGAACTATTCAAAATTTATAGCAATCACACTTTTTAATCTTTCAAGAACAAGTTATGCTTCCTCTTAATCTTTGAGAAAATGTACTGAAATATTAATCAGAAAATAATTCATTTGAAGCTCAAATTCTTTCAAAAGCACTTACATTTTCTTTCTTTTAAGAGTCATTTGAGTGAGCTGAAATATTTCTAGACTTAAGATAATTCACTCTTTTAATATGATGACCCAAAGATTGATTTAAAGATTGATTTTGATGATCACAAAACCTTGAAGTATAAATACTAACGTTTGTGTTGCAAGGAGAAAGATAGTTATTTTGCAAGGAATATAGCAAGTTGGAAGAACACAAGAAGGCCTCCAAAGCTCTCAAGAAAAGTTGGAAGAAAGCTACAATTTATTGACCCAAGTTTCAAGTTCAAAGGACTCAAGTTGGAAGAGCAAATTCAAAGGAAAATTCAAAAGAATAGTCCCCGAGTCGACTCTTGAGGAACTCGAGTCGACTCCTGAACTGCGCGAGTCGACTCCGATGTTCACCGAGTCGACTCCAGGGTAGTATGAGTCGACTCCTAGGAGTCACAGGCAGAAAAGTCAGAGAGCAGTTTTCGGGTCTGAGATTCGAGTCGACTCCAGTGAAACGCGAGTCGACTCCGATGGTTGGCAAGTCGACTCCAAAGAAAGTGAGAGTCGACTCTCAGAGAAATACAAGGCAAAAAGTCAGAGAGCCAATTTCAGACACTGAGAGCCGAGTCGACTCCCGCAAAGTCCGAGTCGACTCCAAGACAGCGCAACCCCAAAGACAGAAGACGGTATTTTCGTCTCTGAGAGGCGAGTCGACTCCAAGACAGTTCGAGTCGACTCCAAGGCAGCGCGACCCCAAAATACAGAGGATCAGTTTTCGGGCTCTGAGAGCCGAGTCGACTCCAAGAGAATCCGAGTCGACTCGAGGAAGAAAATCAGAAAATATGTCCTCTGGATTCCTGAGAATGAGCCGACCCCTAAGTGCCCGAGTCGTCTCCAGCTATTGGCGAGTCGACTCCAGTTTGGTCCGAGTCGACTCTAGGACAAAGCGAGCACATTAATTCAAATTTGGAACAGTGGCCGAGTCGTCTCCAGTCAAGCACGAGTCGACTCCTGCAACAGGCGAGTCGACTCCAGATCGCGCGAGTCGACTCCGATCCCAACGGAAATATTGTCAGGAGGTACAGACTGTGTCCAACGGCTCTATTTTTGTCTCTAACGGCTAGATTCTTGTTTCCACGCCATCTAAAGCTATAAAATCAAGAGGAGAGCTAGGGAAGAAAGTATGGAAGTGGGAAAGAACATTTAGAGAAGAGATCTCAAAGAGATTACAAGGGAAATCTCCCATAAGCACAAAAGGGCCATCCAAAGTGAAATAGAGAGAAGAAGAGCATCCAAGTGAATCCCAAAGCTTCCTCTCCATTCGTGTGCTGCCTCGGTGATCCTCTACTTCGTGCAAAATCAGAAGAGGGTCAAGTGAAGACGAAGCCGAGTTCCTCCATCTACGAATTAGTTTGAGGGCTTCTTCCCTTTACCTTACTTATTTATATTTGCTATATCTGCTTAAGTGAGAAGCTTGTATTTGTCTTTAAACCTTTGTTTTAATATCTTGTAACTTGATTCAATCCTTGAATCAAGGGGTTAAGGTTTGTTGGTGAGCCAAAGGGAAAACCAACGGTGTTAGGTTGTGGTTGGTGAGCCTTTGGGAAAATCAACTGGGTTGATTGTGAACCCGAAAAACAATCGTTGTAAGGTTGTGGTTGGTGAGCCTGTGGGGAAAACCAACTGGGTTTGATTATGAACCCGAGAAAACAATCGGTTGGTTCTAGTCGGTGAGCCTGTGAAAACCGACCGAGTTCGTTGTTATCTCGCAAAACAACAAGTTGGGTTGTGAGCTTGTAAAACAACCGGCTGTAATCTGGAGGATTATAGTGAAATTCCCAAGAGGTCTTGGGGAGTGGATGTAGGTGCTGGAGTGCACCGAACCACTATATGTTTGTTGTGTTTGCGATGCTTTTTGTCATTGTCTAACTTGCTCACTTACTTACTTAGATAAATTGCTTGCTTAACTCTTATCTGCGCATCCTTTAGTTGCAAGCATATTCAATCTACTTAATCAAGTCTCATTCAATAAATCAAACTGTTGCTAAGTTTAAATTCCACTGTGCATCTATACAACTTAGCATAATTAATTGAAAAGTTTTAGAAGTAGTATAAAAGATTTAAAAGACCCAATTCACCCCCCCTCTTGGGTTGTATCTACTGGAAAACAAGTGGTATCAGAGCAGGTGCTCTATAGTTTCTTGCCTTGTGTTTTTGACCTAACCGTCAAAGAGCCAAAGATCATGACAACTCAAATAGATAGTTTTCTAGGAGAGGGACAATTAATTGATAGACCTCCACTATTTAATGGCATAAACTATACACATTGGAAAGCACGCATGCGCATTTTTATACAATCACTTGATTATAATTTATGGAGCATTATAGTCAATGGAACACACACAAACACTAGTCATAATGAGAAAATGGTTCAACAAAATTCAAAAGCCATGAACCTATTATATTGTGCATTAGATAGGAATGAGTTTAATTGCATATCTTCTTGCATGACTGCTAAAGAAATATGGAATATGCTTGAAGACAAATATGAATGCACTAACAAATCTAAAACATCATGTGTAGAAGAAGAGCAGTATCATATTGCAAATTCATGTTTCATGGCACATGAGGTACATGCTGAAACTGAAAGCAATTTTACATTTGATGAACTTCACGATGCCTTTTCTGATTTGTATTTAGAATATAAGAAACTTGTTTGTAAGAACAAGAACTTGAAGAATGAAAATCAAATTCTAATAGATGAAAAACTGAAACTAACTAGTAAAACTGAAATCTTAATTAAAGAAAATCAAGAACTAAATCAGAAAAACCAACTTCTCACTGAAAGCCATGATAAACTTAAGAAAAATAATGAATTGCTTTCAGAAGATAACAAAAGATTAACTAAAGAAGTTGACAAATTAAAACCTGTTGTTGAAAGATTTACTTTGAGCTCTGAAAAGTTGAATCTAATGATAAATAATCAAAGAGCTGAATTTGACAAAGTTAGATTGGGATATCAACCATGGTACATCCAAAAATCTTTCAAGAATACAGTTGTTAAATCCTCCATTGCCTATCCTAAAACAGATTTTTATAAATATGATGAACAAAAGTTAATTAAAATCCCTTTTTCTCATCCTGAAATAGTTTTTCATAAATTCAATGAACCTAATGAACAAAATCAGAAAATTAAAAATTCATCATCTACTTATGTTAAATCTATGACTGTTAAATTTAACAAGAATATGCAGAAATACACATCTTGTAATCCTAAAATCTACAGGCCTATGGACAAAATAGCTATTAAGAAAATATGGGTTCCAAAAGGAACAATAATAGCTAACTTGCAAGGACCCAAAAGAGTTTGGGTTCCTAAGTTGAAAATCTGATTATTTTTCAGTAGGTGTGTCTAGCTCTCCAAGGTTCTAATAAAAGATATTATCTGAACAATGGGTATTCTAGACACATGTTGAAGAATGGAACTTAAATGTAAACAAGAAAAATAATTAAAATAGAAGAAATAACTTCAAATTTCTCCATCTTTCTATATTATACTTTACTTATTGTTGGATAAGTTGTTAAATAATTAATCAATTTATTAAGAATAACTCTATGAATTCTCTATATGCTTGATTGAGAGTTTTTTTTTTTTTTTTATCCATGGCATTATTGTTTATCGATCATAGATATGAAAATGTGCACTTGGTATGCCTTTGGATATATGCACTATGAATACCAAGATTAAAGAAACCATCTTTGGGATATAAAATTAACTCATGCTAGTATGTACTTAATCTCAAAAGACCTTGCCATTGGCTTACTTAGAGTATCTTCTGAAAGGTCAAAGGTTACTATGCATGTTAACTAAGGAAACAAACAAAAATCAATTTCTAAATCTAAAGTTGTTGTTTCCAACACTAAGTTTTCAAAAGCTTACATTGGTTTTGTTCTTGGCACTTAAATTGAAATATTTTCTGCATTGGCACAAACTCACAAAAAGGGATCAAATGAAAAAGGTTTGCAAACTATGAAAGTAAAGAAGTATCATGGCATAGTGTTGAAAACCAATTTTATATTAAGTTGTGCACAGAAAATAATATTGAATGCAATTGTTTCTGCACCAAGAACACTATAAGTAAAATAGGATCAATAGAATCCTTGAAGAAATGAAGAAGGCAATGTTGTATGATAGTCATCTACTTAAATGATTTGTTAAAAGCTATCATCATTGCTTGTCATATATATGGTTTTTATTAGGTCTATAATTGATGAAAACTCTATTTGATCTTCTAAAAAATAGAAAATGATCTATTGCATATCTTTCATATTTTTCAGTAGCTTATGATATGCTTGATATGGTCTTTTGAAAATAATGCCAAATCTGATAAAGATATTTCTATCCTTGGATATCATTCATCAAGCAATGCGTATAGAATGAAAAGATTCTAGTTGAAGAAATATCAATTCAGTTTATTCTTTATGAGACTAATGATTTATTATCAAGATAGTAAAATCAAATTATATATGTATATGGTTAATCTTTCACATATAATAATCTGAAAACATGTTAATAATTAGAACCAAATTGAGTTCTTCAGAAATGCACTTAATGAAGAAAAATTGATAACTAAAAACTAAATCAAGAAAAGATGAAATAGATCTTGATGAAATTCTTGCATGATTAGAAGTAAAGATCACCATTATCATTTGCTTGCTTTATGAGCTATATATCCTGTCAAATGAATGTGTAGAATACACTCCTGTGTGGTTATTTCATTAAAAAAAAAGGGATCTATGTAAAATAACCACCTTATTTGAAAACATTCATTACAAATATGATAAAACAATTTGTGATTTGGAACAAGCATCAAAAGCATGATAGAATAATTATTTTATCATATACCTAATAGACCAGATTGTGTGATCATTATGTGCCCTTGTGCAAGACTTCAATCTAACTCTAATGAATCATAATTTATTGATAACAAATGAATCATAATCTGAATTTTGATAGAAACAATTGTTTAAGGCAATTTGATCAAAACTTAGCTAGCATGCCTTATTGATAATTATCTTAAGCAAATAGAATCTAAACTAAATTGATGTTGAAAATAAGAAATTAATTTGACCTTGATGAATCTTCCTATTGCTTCACATGCTTGTCCTTGAACAGTCTTGGTTAATGAAACTATCTCTTTAGTTCAAGTGACATATGTTTGCTTATATTTAGGCAATCTCTTGAGTAAAGTGACTCAACATTCAATTATTATCATATCTTAGGTTGAGTTACCTAGTTAAGAAATATGCTATATGAATGTTTTGTATCTTGAAGAAACTAATAACTCTCTTTCAAGAAAGAAAAGAATTTTGTTAATAATGCAGGATCCTTGAGCAAGAAAATGAGAGATTTCAACTTGAAGGATATCTCCACGTAAGATACAATAAACATTCTCATGCAAACAAGAGAGAGGACCTTCTTCAGCCAAAAGTTCATACATAAGAAATCTAGTAGGTATTTGACTGAAGAATGCAGAATGGATTGGTAATTTTAGATACCTCTCTCATAAATTAATTGAGCAAAGTCAATAACTTAAATCTTAGTGTGGCATGGTTAAAATCTTTAATTATTAATTCCTTGATATCATGTCTATATATATGTATTCATTGACTTATGCTTTTAGAAACTGATTCATGGTTTGCTCAAATTAAAATGCACCTTTGCCTATATCATAACCATGAAATACACAAGTATATGCTTAAAATTTTGATGTAAAATAACTTGTGAGAAGTTATGAATCCTTGAGCATAATGAAAATATTGTTTGCATGATATACATCTATATG
The DNA here is from genome assembly GCF_051530095.1 of Phoenix dactylifera. NCBI lineage: Eukaryota > Viridiplantae > Streptophyta > Magnoliopsida > Arecales > Arecaceae > Phoenix > Phoenix dactylifera. Next base: position 18,478,575 of record NC_143198.1, on the reverse strand, counting down.
ATACATCAGATTATTTCTTTATTCTGCTCTTTTATGTAAATTACTTGAGAATAACAAAAAGAAAGAGAGATAAAGAAAAGATAATGGATATTATTCAAGAGAAGTAAAATCTAAGTAAAGGCAAATACTAATCTTAAGAAAAAACAAAACAAGCATAATATATTCAGCACTTGTGTGAGCATTCTCTTGGAAGGATAAAATCCGTAATGAATTACACTTAAATAGAGGGAGAGTTTAAAGTAAATAGTTTAACCTTTCTATATTGCTCATCATAGGGATGGTGCCAATGGGGAGGCTAGTGATAGTACCCGGCACTATTTGACCCAACTATTCGGTGTAGGGCATATTAGGGACGGCACAAGAGGAAGGCTAGTGGTAGTACCTCATGCCCCTTTCCAACTCCACCGGATAGGGAGCAAATAGAGTATAGAGCGTAAGAAAGTTAAAAATGAAAGACAAAGTAAATGAAAGTATATAAGAAGAATCAAGTCAAATTTTTTAATCACTTGAAAACACACTTTAAGGATGAAATCAGTGCAAAATTATATTTAAATAGGGGGAGTTTATTTGAAAAGAATTGATTTTGATCCTTGACATTCTTTTTCTTAATATTTTAATGCATGACTTAACACATGATATATTTTGCATATGGAATGATGTTCTGAATTATGGATTCTCAATATTTTGTAATGTTCCATGATTGGATAATCTGATTGAATGTTTGAAATACTATATGAAGTTATTTTATTTTATTATTGAAAAGAAATTTCAGATTTGTCGTTCACAATCATCTCTAAAATCTGAAAGTTGAATAAATTTGTAAAAAGGAGAAGAGAAGGATATCTCTATTTAGGAAAAATAAATTGATTTTGTTCTATCCTTCAACTTGCCTAAATTTGGCATATAATGTTCTAATTTGTACCAAAACTCAACATTAAATACAAAGATTCTGAATATGCTCTTATATGTTTGAAATATGTGTTTTCAATCGTAATGATTTAAGATGAGCTATAATGTGGAAGATACATATCTCAAATTATGATTTTGAAAGCCTCTATTGAAAATCCTATGTAATTCAGAATCTGATTTTGTATAAAAGCTTAAACTCCATATGATTTCTAAATAAAACCTTAATGTAAGAAAAATAGAATTAATTTTGATGCCTTGGTTGATTGCTCTCGATACGCATCCGAAACATATCTTTTCTTATCCTTAAAGTGTACTAATATTGGTCTAAATGATGTGTCTTTCAATGATCTTAATTGCAAACAAATATTTTTAAATATATGATTTTATTTTGATATTAAAAAGATTTATTGTGTTTCATGTATACATTGGTGAAAAACTATGATTAAGAAATTGAGTTCTATAAATATATATACCTCGATGATCATCTATATGTTTTTCTCTCCTACATTCTTAAAGACTTCCATCAGAATATATATAGAGTGAATAATCCTAAAGCTAGAAATATTTCAGCTCACTCAAATGATTCTAAAAGAAAGAAAATGTAAATGCTTTTGAAAGAAACTGAACTTCAAATGAATCATTTTCTGATTAATATTCTCTAAGATTAGGAGAAAGCATAACTTGTTCTTAAAGGATTAGAAAGAGTGATTACTATAAATTTTGAATAATTCTAGATCACTCTACATTCTCGATATCATAAGAAAGAATGATTAAAGAGGAATGCATCGTTTGAGGGGGAGCTTTAGATATTCAGTATATTATCCTAAAATTACTTTAATTTGATGCATACCTTGATTGATTTTGATGAACCTCCTTATATTGCAAGACTTGCTTTAATTATATAATAAGTTTATACCTTGAGATGAGTTCTATAAAGGTTGTCTTATCTCAAACATTAAGTCTTATGAAAATAAGTTGAAACTTATAGAAAATATTTTTTTTGAGATTGACAATTTTATTGAACATTATCTTCAAATTCTAAACTCCTAAATGGAATGTTTAATTAAGGGGGAGAGAGAAATTTTTAGGAGGAGAGATCATATAGAGCTAAATCGCATAAATCCATAACTAAAGGAGAGAGAAAGAATACTAAATGAAAAGTGATCCTAATGCTCTCCAATATGTATCATCTGAAATTTAATCTGAAAATCTTTACGATACATCTTGAGGCTTGTTATTTGGTTAATATATCTTATGCATCAATCATGAACCAAATTGCAATTCAAATAGTTGATCTTAAGAGCCTCTAATTTAATGAAAAAGGGGGAGAATGATGTGTTGAATTTGCTTGAGTTTCTTTTAGAAAATCTATTTTGAAATTCACTAATGAGTCCTAATTGGCTTGCTCTTTAGAACTTCAAATTTTATGTCAATTCCTATTTTTATGTATCAAATTGTGCTTATTGTCTAAAGAAATAAAAGAAAGTCTTTAAATGAGCTCTAAGATGTATCAAAAATTGCATATTTTGGTATTTGTGCCCCAATATTCTTATTATCATAAAAGAACTTTGAAGTCATTAAGAATTAATGATCCAACATGATGATACGTTTTTCAAGTATATGAGTTTTGCACTTATACTCTGAAAATTAATTAAATTGCTCTCATGTTGATAAAATACTTAATATATTGGGCAAAAGATCTTAAATGAACGAGCTTTCATACTTATTATTGAAGAGATGTTAGATTTCCATTCGTGCTTTCTTTGAATATCATTCGTGGTACTTCTTGAATTAACTTGAGAAAGTTTCCACCTACACTTGATTTGAAAACTATCCTTGGAATCACATTCGATGTGTTCTCATCTGAAATTATCCTAATTGGCTCTGATCTATGCTCATTAATCTTTTTCTAACATTATTGTCTTGAGTTATATGATTCATATTCTGGCAATAATTTGACATGCAACTCAGAGTACACTAAGGAAAAAGAATATTTGAGTATCATTTGTTGCAACCTTTGTGCTTAATGTTTCATTACTTTGCAACCTTTTTGATGTTGTCAAAAAGGGGGAGAAATATTTGAGTATGAGTATATGCTCATAATGTTTTATGTGTTGAATTGAATACAAATCAGCCTAAATTGAAATATGTGATTGTGTTAAGCTGATTAAATCTAAAGCATTATCATGAAGTATGTTTTAAATATATATGTTTTCTACTTCATGCAACTTAGCTATGCACTACTTCTAGAACACAATATATTTTATATTGCATATACTCCAAGTTTTGTCATCATCAAAAAGGGGGAGACTGATGACCCAAAGATTGATTTAAAGATTGATTTTGATGATCACAAAACCTTGAAGTATAAATACTAACGTTTGTGTTGCAAGGAGAAAGATAGTTATTTTGCAAGGAATATAGCAAGTTGGAAGAACACAAGAAGGCCTCCAAAGCTCTCAAGAAAAGTTGGAAGAAAGCTACAATTTATTGACCCAAGTTTCAAGTTCAAAGGACTCAAGTTGGAAGAGCAAATTCAAAGGAAAATCCAAAAGAATAGTCCCCGAGTCGACTCCTGAGGAACTCGAGTCGACTCCTGAACTGCGCGAGTCGACTCCGATGTTCACCGAGTCGACTCCAGGGTAGTATGAGTCGACTCCTAGGAGTCACAGGCAGAAAAGTCAGAGAGCAGTTTTCGGGTCTGAGATTCGAGTCGACTCCAGTGGAACGCGAGTCGACTCCGATGGTTGGCAAGTCGACTCCAAAGAAAGTGAGAGTCGACTCTCAGAGAAATACAAGGCAAAAAGTCAGAGAGCCAATTTCAGACACTGAGAGCCGAGTCGACTCCCGCAAAGTCCGAGTCGACTCCAAGACAGCGCAACCCCAAAGACAGAAGACGGTATTTTCGTCTCTAAGAGGCGAGTCGACTCCAAGACAGTTCGAGTCGACTCCAAGGCAGCGCGACCCCAAAATACAGAGGATCAGTTTTCGGGCTCTGAGAGCCGAGTCGACTCCAAGAGAATCCGAGTCGACTCGAGGAAGAAAATCAGAAAATATGTCCTCTGGATTCCTGAGAATGAGCCGACCCCTAAGTGCCCGAGTCGTCTCCAGCTATTGGCGAGTCGACTCCAGTTTGGTCCGAGTCGACTCTAGGACAAAGCGAGCACATTAATTCAAATTTGGAACAGTGGCCGAGTCGTCTCCAGTCAAGCACGAGTCGACTCCTGCAACAGGCGAGTCGACTTCAGATCGCGCGAGTCGACTCCGATCCCAACGGAAATATTGTCAGGAGGTACAGACTGTATCCAACGGCTCTATTTTTGTCTCTAACGGCTAGATTCTTGTTTCCACGCCATCTAAAGCTATAAAATCAAGAGGAGAGCTAGGGAAGAAAGTATGGAAGTGGGAAAGAGCATTTAGAGAAGAGATCTCAAAGAGATTACAAGGAAAATCTCCCATAAGCACAAAAGGGCCATCCAAAGTGAAATAGAGAGAAGAAGAGCATCCAAGTGAATCCCAAAGCTTCCTCTCCATTCGTGTGCTGCCTCGGTGATCCTCTACTTCGTGCAAAATCAGAAGAGGGTCAAGTGAAGACGAAGCCGAGTTCCTCCATCTACGAATTAGTTTGAGGGCTTCTTCCCTTTACCTTACTTATTTATATTTGCTATATCTGCTTAAGTGAGAAGCTTGTATTTGTCTTTAAACCTTTGTTTTAATATCTTGTAACTTGATTCAATCCTTGAATCAAGGGGTTAAGGTTTGTTGGTGAGCCAAAGGGAAAACCAACGGTGTTAGGTTGTGGTTGGTGAGCCTTTGGGAAAACCAACTGGGTTGATTGTGAACCCGGAAAACAATCGTTGTAAGGTTGTGGTTGGTGAGCCTGTGGGGAAAACCAACTGGGTTTGATTGTGAACCCGGAAAAACAATCGGTTGGTTCTAGTCGGTGAGCCTGTGAAAACCGACCGAGTTCGTTGTTATCTCGCAAAACAACAAGTTGGGTTGTGAGCTTGTAAAACAACCGGCTGTAATCTGGAGGATTATAGTGAAATTCCCAAGAGGTCTTGGGGAGTGGATGTAGGTGCTGGAGTGCACCGAACCACTATATGTTTGTTGTGTTTGCGATGCTTTTTGTCATTGTCTAACTTGCTCACTTACTTACTTAGATAAATTGCTTGCTTAACTCTTATCTGCGCATCCTTTAGTTGCAAGCATATTCAATCTACTTAATCAAGTCTCATTCAATAAATCAAACTGTTGCTAAGTTTAAATTCCACTGTGCATCTATACAACTTAGCATAATTAATTGAAAAGTTTTAGAAGTAGTATAAAAGATTTAAAAGACCCAATTCACCCCCCCTCTTGGGTTGTATCTACTGGGCAACATAATAATATATATATATATATATAGTTATAGATCTCAATTTCTTAATCATAGTTTTTCAGCAATGTATACATGAAGCCCAATAAATTTTTTAATATCAAAATGAAATCATATATTTAAAAAAATATTTGTTTGCAATCAAGATCATCGAAAGACACATCATTTGGACCAATATTAGTACACTTTAAAGATAAGAAATGATATGTTTCAGATGCGTATCGGGGCAAGCAATCAAGGCATTATATTGGGTACACTTTATAATGATATGTTTCAGATCTTTAGTACACTTTAAAGATCATCGAATTATTCTATTTTTCTTAAGTTAAGATTTTATTTAGAAATCATATTGAGTTTAAGCTTTTATACAAAATCAAATTCTGAATTTCATAAAGATTTTCAATAGAGGCTTTCAAAGTTATAATTTGAGATATGTATCTTTCACATTGTAGCTCATCTTAAATTATTAAGATTGAAAACACATATTTCAAACATATAAGAGCATATTCAGAATATTTGTATTTATGTTGAGTTTTGGTATGAATTAGAACATTATATACCAAAGTTAAGCAAGTTGAAGGATAAAACAAACTCAATTCATTTTGCCTAAATAGAGATATCCTTCTCTTCTTCTTTTTACAAATTTATTCACCTTTCAGATTTTAACAATGATTGTGAACGACAAATCTGAAATTTCTTTTCAATAATACCAAAAAAAAAATTATGTAGTATTCCAAACATTCAATCAAATTATCCAAGCATGAAGCATTACAAAATATTAAGAACCCATAATTCAAGACATCATGCCACATGCAAAATATATTATGTGTTAAGTCATGCATTAAAATAATAAGAACAAGCATGTCAAGGATCAAAATCAATTCTTTTCAAATAAACTCCCCCTATTTAAATATAATCAATTATGGATTTTATCCCTTCCAAATGTGCCGAATATATTATGCTTGTTTTGCTTTTCCTTAAGATTGGAGTACTTGCCTTTGCTTAGATTTTTCATCTCTTGAATAATATCCATTTTCTTTTCTTTATCTCTCTCTTTTTATTATTCTCAAGTAATTTACATGAAAGAGCAGAATAAAGAAATAATCTTATGTATCATATAGATGTATATCATGCAAACAACATTTTCATTGTGCTCAAGGATTCATAACTTCTCACAAGTTATTTTAAATCAAAATTTTATGCATATACTTGTGTATTTCATGGTTATGATATAGGCAAAGAAATATTTTAGTTTGAGCAAACCATGAAACAATTTCTAAAAGCATAAGTCAATTAATGCATATATAGACATGATATCTAGAAATTAATATTTAAAGATTTTAATCATGCCACAATAAGATTTAAGTTATTGACTTTGCTTAGCTAATTTATGAGAGAGGTCTCTAAAATTACCGATTCATTCTGCATTCTTCAAGTCAGATACCTACTAGATTTCTTATGTATGAACTTTTGGCTGAAGAAGGTCCTCTCTCTTGTTTGCAGGTGAATGTTTATTGTATCTTACATGGAGATATCCTTCAAGTTGAAATCTCTCATTTTCTTGCTCAAGGATCCTGCATTATTAACAAAATTCTTTTTTTTCTCGAAGGAAAGTCATTAGTTTCTTCAAGATACAAAACATTCATATAGCATATTTCTTAACTAGGTGACTCAATCGTAAGATATGACAACAATTGAATGTTGAGTCATTTTACTCAAGAGATTGCCAAATATAAGCAAACACATGTCACTTGAACTTAAGAGATAGTTTCATTAACCAAGAAGGTTCAAAGACAAGCATGTGAAGCAATAGGAAGATTTATCAAGGTCAAATCAATTTTTTATTTTCAGAATCAATTGAGCTTAAATTCTATTTGCTTAAGATAATTATTAATAAGACATGTTAGCTAAGTTTTAATCAACTTTATCTTAAACAGTTGTTTCTATCAAAATTCTAATTATGATTTATTTGTTATCAATAAAATATGATTCATTAAAGTTAGATTGAAGTCTTGCACAAGGTCACATAATGAGCATACAATCTGGTCTACTAGCTGCATGATAAAATAATTATTCTATCATGCTTCAATACAGCTTTAAAACAATAGATCTACTTTGCACATCCTTTTCAAATTCTACAAGATTGGGTCATAGACATACCTTCTTCATGCCAATCTTCTATAAGAGTTTTCTTGTGGACTAACTTTGGTCAATGAAGATCCCCTTTCTTGTTTGTCTTAATTTGGAGTTTGAGAGAAGATGTTAATTCATTCATCATACATATTTCAAACTCACCTTACATGAGCTAAGTAAAATCTTCATATAACTCTTCATTAGTAGAACCAAAAATGATGTCATCAATGCATACTTTGAGCAAATAAGATATCACAAATTCTTCTTTTTGATGTATAGATTTATCACTATTACTTTCTATCAAAAAGATTACTTAAGCTTTTATATCATGCTTTTGATGCTTGTTCCAAATTATATATTGCTTTAACATATTTGTAATGAGTGTTTTCAAATATGGTGGTTATTTAACATAGATCTTCTTTTTAATGAAATAACCACATAGGAGTGCATTCTACACATTCATTTGACAGAATATAAAGCTCATGAAGCAAGCAAATGATAATGGTGATCTTTACTTCTAATCATGCAAGGATTTCATCAAGATCTAATTCATCTTTTCTTGATTGAATCTTTTAGTAGTCACCAATTTTTCTTCATTAAGTGCATTTCTAAAAACTCAATTTGGTTCTAATTATTAACAAGTTTTCCGATTTTATCGGCAAGATTTCAAATTCTCTCTCTTTTAAAAAATGATTTAGTTTAACTTGACCAATTATAATCTTGCTCATTCTTCTTAAGGTGTTTTAGTTTTAGATTGTTATATGCAAGCAAAAAGATTAACATATACACATATAATCTGATTTTAGTGACTTGATGAAAGATCATTAGTCTCATAAAGAATAAAATGAATTGATATTTCTACAACTAGGATCGTTTCATTGAATATTCTATATGCATTGCTTGATGAATGATATCCAAAGATAGAAGTATCTTTATCAGATTTGGCATTATTTTCAAAAGAACATATCAAGAATAACGTGTATGACTGAAAAATATGAAAGATATGCAATGGTTCATTTTCCATTTTTCAGAAGATCAAAAGGAGTTTTCATCAAAAAATAGATCTAATAGAAATCATATGTATGACAAGCAGTGATGATAGCTTTTAAAAAATTATTTAAGTAGATGACTATCATACACAATTGTCTTTTTTATTTCTTGAAGAATTCTATTAACCCTATTTTACTTAAGGTGTCCTTGGTGCTGAAATAATTAATTTCTGTATAAACTTTATCAGGATTTTGGTTTTCAACACTGTGCCATGATACCTTCACAGTTTAGAAACCTTTATCATTTGAAACACTTTTACAAGATTTAGCAAATACAGAAAATATTTCAATTTTATTTGCCAAGAACAAATCCAATGTAAGCTTTTGAAAACTTAGTGATGGAAACAACATTTTTTAGATTTAGAAATTGATTCTTGTTTGTTTTCTTAGTTAACATGCATAGCAAACTTTGACCTTTCAGAAGATAATCTAAGTAAGGCAATGGCAAGGTCTTTTGAGATTAAGTACATACTAGCATGAGTTGATTTTATATGCCAAAGATGGTTTCTTTAATCTTGGTATTCATAGTGCATATATTCAAAAGCATACCAAGTACACATTATCATATCTATGATCAATAAACAATAATGCCATGGATAAAAACTCTCAATCAAGCATATAGAGAATTCATAGAGTTATTCTTAATAAATTGATTAATCATTTAGCAACTTATCCAATAGTGAGTAAAGCATACTATAAAATGAAGTGATTTGATTATATTTCCAAAAGTATTTTTTATATCACAAAATTGATCAATACTTGCAATTCAAATTTTAATCAAATACTAAAGCAAAAATAATGATGAGATGCAAGGATTACTGATTTCATTATTATTATTTTTTTATTTAAAATTACTTTTCATAAGTATATTTTAAGTTTCATTTTTGACGTGTGTCTAGAGCACCCATTTGTATGAAAGTTCTATTTGTTCCATGGGTATCTTGGCACACCTATGTCTACATCCTCATAATTTCATTTTGGGTACCCAAGCTTGCTTGGGTCCTTGAGAGTTAGGACATATGGTTCCTTTTGGAACCCAAATCTGTTTAAAAGTAATAACTTTTCCATTTGATTTAATTGTACTAGAACTATAGGTAAGGTTGTTATGTCCATTCTTTTGATGTTTGAAATACGTTATCCTTTTTGATGATTTGCTTGACAAATTTAAAACCTTTTTCTTTTGGGATTCATTGCTAAGTGAAGGAGTTAAGCCAAATTTTGATTTATCAAAATCAGCATGTTGGCTTTCAAACATCATTTTTAATCTTTCTGAACTTACAGTGAACTTGTTAATAAGAGATTTCAGTTGGTCAACTTCTTCACCCAAGTTTTGGTTTGTTTTGATTAAGCTATGATTTTTCTGAATCAATTTTTCTGAATTTAACCTTAAGCTTTTATTTTCAGAATTTAGTTTGTCTTGTATTTCAGCAATAGAATTTCTTTCTTTTGAAATTTGCAAATTTAGCTTTTTAAGATTTTTATTTTTCATAGCTAATTTTCTACATTCACCATACAAATCATGAAAAGCATTTAAAAGTTCATCAAAAGAAAATTCTTCTTGAAAATTATTTGATGTAAAAGTAGATTCAGATTTTACCTTATCTTCTTGTGCCATAAAGCAAAAGTTAGTTACCTCTTGTAGTTCTTTGGAGCTAATATCATCATTGTTGCTCCTAGCTTTCATTTCCTTGCTTGACTCTTCCTTGGTCAAAACTTTCTTTCTTTTTATCTCTTTCTTTCTTTCTTCTTGTTTCCTCTTCTTCTTTGTCTTTAGGAAGCTTTTGAATTTTTTTGTTGTTCTTTCTTCCTCGAGTCGACTCGGGTTTACTTGGAGTCGACTCGACTGACTTGAGAGTCGACTCGAGATCTTCGGAAGACGTCTCGTTCTCAGAGGCCTAAAAGATGATTCTCTGTCTTTTGAACTGTTCTGCCTCGGAGTCGACTCGGGCCTTGTCGGAGTCGACTCGGTTAACTTAAAGGTCGACTCTGAAATACTTGGAGTCGACTCGTTCACAGGATCTCCAAAACTAAGTCTCTATTTTTCTCTAGGAGTCGACTCGGACAACCTGAGAGTCGACTCGGCTGAGGTGGGGGATTCAACACCTTTTTCTGCAGTCTCATTGTTAGTATGTAATTGAAGCACATGTGAGCTAATCTGAGATTTATCATAAATATTTTCTAAAGTATCCCAGATCTCCTTAGCAGATAAGCATGCAGAAATTTCATTAAACTTCGTTTCATGAATAGCACAATATAATATGTTCATAGCATTAGCATTCAATTGTGCTAAGTCCTTTTCATTAATAGTTTGAGAGAGTGTGTGAAGGTCATTTATTATGATTTTCCATAAATAATAGTTTTGTGATTGAATAAAAATGCGCATGCGTGCTTTCCAATATGTGTAGTTTATGCCATTAAACAGTGGAGGTCTATCAATTAACTGTCCCTCTCCTAGAAAACTATCTATTTGAGTTGTCATGATCTTTGGCTCTTGATCGTGAGATCAACAATTAATCTTGAGCACCTGCTCTGATACCACTTGTTGCCCAAGATGACAACCCAAGAGGGGGGGTGAATTGGGTTTTCTAAAAATTGTGTTTCCTAATTTTTTACTTTAAATTGAATGTAGCGGAATGATAAGATGTTACTTACTTAAGCTCTAGGTCATTATAAGTAATGCAGTGACAAACTAAGCTAGAGCAATTATACTATGGCTTTAGAACGCAATTAATCCTAAATTAACTTATAGTTGTATGATCAATTTAATCTATGTAAATTGTAAGAATAGAGTGAAAGCTAAGAAAGTTCTAAACAATCTCTTATACTCAATTAGGAAATAAAGCTAGAGATATTACACAGTCAAGTATGTATGTAAGGCATGAAATGCAAGAAATAAGGCATCACAAACACAAAGATATATAGTGGTTCGGTGTACCCAGCACCTACATCCACTCCCCAAGACCTCTTGGAAATTTCACTATAATCCCTCAGATTACAGTCGGTTGTTTTACAAGCTCACAACCCAACTTGTTGTTTTACGAGATCACAACGAACTCGGTCGGTTTTCACAGGCTCACCGACTAGAACCAACCGATTGTTTTCACGGGCTCACAATCCAACCCAGTTGGTTTTCCCAAAGGCTCACCAACCACAACCTTACAACGATTGTTTTCCGGGTTCACAATCAACCCAGTTGGTTTTTCCAAAGGCTCACCAACCACAACCTTACAACGTTGGTTTTTCCCTTTGGCTCACCAACAAACCTTAACCCCTTGATTCAATCCCTTGATTGAATCAAGTTACAAGATATTTAGAGCAAGAGTTTAAATCAAGTACAAGCTTCTCAAATAAGCGAATATAGCAAATATAAACAAGTAAAGTAAAGGGAAGAAGCCCTCAAACAAATTTGTAGATGGAGGAACTCGGCTTCTTCTTTACTTGACCCTCTTCTGATTTTGCACGAAGTAGAGGATCACCGAGGCAGCACACGGATGGAGAGGAAGTTTTGGGATTCACTTGGATGCTCTTCTTCTCTCTATTTTACTTTGAATGGCCCTTTTGTGCTTATGGGAGATTTTCCGTGTAATCTCTTTGAAATCTTTTCCCTAAATGTTCTCTCCCACTTCCATACTCTCTCCCCTTGCTCTTTCCTTGATTTTATAGCTTTAGAGGGAGTGAGAACAAAAATCTAGCCGTTAGAGACAAAAATAGAGCCGTTGGAATCAAGAAAAAACTAGCCGTTATGCCTCCCAGCGTGCTCGAGTCGACTCGGCTGAAGTAGGAGTCGACTCGGCTGAAACAGGAGTCGATCTGTGAATAGTAGTCTGCCGGCACTGTAGCTGGGAGTCGGCTCCGCACTGTAGCACTGAAGTTGGAGTCGACTCGAGATCACTGTAGCGCTGAAAATTAACTCTCTGTCTTTTTGTTTGTTCTCAGTCGGAGTCGACTCGTAGAGTATCGGAGTCGACTCGAGCACTGTTTCTTGAAACTCTAGAGTGCCAGAGTCGACTCTAAACTTCCCGGAGTCGACTCGAGGACTATTCTTTTGAATCTTTCTTTGAATTTGCTCCTTCAACTTGAATCCTTTGAACTTGAAACTTGGGCCAATGAAGTGAAGCTTTCTTCCAACTTTTTTTTGAGAGCTTTTGAGGCCTTCTTGTATTTTTCCAACTTGCTATGTTCCTTGCAAAATAAATTATCTTTATTCTTGCAACACAAATATTATTAATTATACTTCAAGATTTTGTGATCATCAAAATCAATCTTTAACTCAATCTTTGGGTCATCACAATGGATTGGGATGGCAATAAGCACCACTAGAGGTCTATGGCTTGTTCCCTTTTTGTGTGGTTTAAGCTGGTGTAGATGGCTTGCAATGTTTATGATGGAGAGGGTTACCTTTTTGTGTAAATCACTTTAGCTAATATATATTCTAGTTGCAACAATGACATGGAAGGAATTGCCAATTTTATGCTTTTGAGTAGTAAAATGTCTTGTTCAATCTTTTTCTTGCTATGTCTCATCAAGCATATGGTATAATATGATAATGCTCTGAACACAGGCATTATTAAGATGAAAGCAAGATGGTCATATAATCAATAACTGGAGCACAACTACTACTAAAAATTTACAATTCTCATTCATTTCTGTAAGAAGATTATAGTACACAAATTTGTTTCATTTGACAGTTCAAGATCAACCTTGACAGTTCAATAGCAACTTTTACACAAAAAAACCATCAACAAATAACATTTGCCGTTATCAACAAAAAAAAATACCCAAATAACTACTTTGCCATTGACAAGGAATACTTCCCACACCATAAAATGGTATATCCCAAAATCTGAAAACAAACACCCTCAAGGCCCTCAACTTTATATATTCTCCTACATTGCTGCATTAGTTTATTCTAGCAGACTAGAAGCTTTTGGAATTTGTCACTGACTTTTCTCTATGAGCATTTGGTTGCAATGCAGTTGGTTCAGTTGGTTCTGGATGTGGTGCCACCGACTTTGTCTGGCTTTGCTATGTGCTAGGGGGTGTTGTGGGTTGAGCTAGAGTTGATGGGTTAACTTAATGTTGGATATGATGCCACTATATCTAGTATGGTAGATGGTGCAAGTCCATTTGACTGTGATATTTGATTTTGGCTGGTGCCCTGAATAGAAAATGACAATAATTAAATTTAGAAATATGCAAGAAATAAAAAATAAGATATATAAAAGGAAGGAATATAACAGTGGCATGGGTAAGCTCACATTAGGCATCCACCTAACAGTAAATGTTGATGAGGTCCCTCCAACATATGATGAACTCTCTCCATAGATAGTCTTCTTTGTAACTTTCATTTCAAAAAATTCAATATGTAAATCAAATTAAATTTACAAATATGCAAGATATATAAAAGAAAGGAATATAGCGGTGGCATGTGTAAGCTCACATTAGGCATCCATCTGATAGTAAATGTTGATGAGGTCCCTCCAACATATGATGAACTCCCTCCATAGGTATTCTTCTTTGTAACTTTCATTTCAAAATATTCAATATATAAATCAAACTTATAAAATGCATTCATTTAAAAAATATATAAAAAGAAACTCTATTTGATCATCTTTATTAGTAGACTGTTATGGGTGCATTTCCTCTTATTGATCCACTTGCTTGATTAGTTGGTGGTGGATGTAAACTGCTTCAACTAGTCCTTTTACCCTTCAATTCAAGAAATAAGTTATCTATCAATATAAACATCATACTTCAGAAAAGCATTCATATAAAAAAAAATAAAGTGTTAAAATATGAATTACTTTTATAGTTCCATTATTTCCTCTTGAGCCACTTGGATGATTAGCTGATGGTGATTTTAAGTTTCTACCACCATCTCTTCTGCATATGGTTTTGTTATTCCCTTCACCACATTGTCCACAATATAGCTTGAAGCTCGTTTTAGTTTGGTTGGCTTTTGTGGCTCATCTAGCTCATTCCTCCTTGCTATTTTGGATCCGAAAATCAAAAGGTAGTATTCCCCCATATCAATCTTTGGCCATAGCTTAGGCCCATTAATTGGGTCAACAATTGGTTCATATATCTTTAGATAGGTGTCCTTTCTGTTATCCGAAATTGCTTCTATAGCATATGTACATGAGATCCCATTTAAGTCCTACTTCCTACAGGTGCAAGTGTGCTCTCTCAAATCAACTACAAAACTATCCAAGTTATCTGGACAGCTTATCCCCACTTTTGGACCCCCTGAAGAGCTAAGCCAACACCTGGTAGGCTGCTCCTTATACTTCTCCAACTCTTTTTGAATTTAGGGGCAAATATCTCCTTTGTACCTCATCATCTTGTTCCTCTTGTTTATGATCCTATTCATTATTTTTCTCTTAATAAGCTCTAGCAATGTTAAAATGGTCTTTTCCCTCACATCCAAAACAAATTTGTTGAAAGCTTCACAGAGATTATTTAATAACATGTCACACTTGGCATATGTGCTAAAATGTAATCTTAATCAATGGAAAGGTGACTGGTCTTAAAGCCACTTACAAGCATCCTCAAACAGCTCCTTCCGTTTGCCCATCTTTTCCTCGAAGTCCTCCACATATGTTGAAACAACAACATATATAGCTTAGTAATAGTGGTGGTCCCATAATTTGTTCTTCTCAGCTCGGCTGCATAATCACCAACCTCACATACTGCTTCTTATAATCCCCCTCCAGCATCTCTAATGCCAGGCTTCAACCCTCCAAAGCTTGCTTCTAGGCACTAAGATGTTATAGTCCTCCTTAGCAACATCTTCAAATAAATTCACAGATCACTTGGGTTCTGACTTAATCCTATTTAAGTATTTATGTGCAAGAATCTTTGAAGTAATTGTTTTGTTGATGTGGAATTTACTGCAATTGTGCTCATCAACATAACTTTTTTGCTTGGTATGTGGGGTTTTGGGGAGCATTGCTTACAAAATTTGACCATAAACAGCCTTTTTTGTACTTCTATATAAGTTTTTCAGAGCACAAATATTAATGGCAGCCTTGATCTGATTTGTACTGCTGAACTTCACCAACCACAAACTTGGGATAGCTCATATCAGTCTCTCTACACTCAGGGCACCTCTGTGTACCAATTCCATCATTATCAAATGAACTACCAAATGCTATATGGGTCATCTAAATCCTTATGCACAGAGTCATTATCATCATCAACTATATTGCTTTGAAATCCAAATAGGCAAGGTTCTTTGGCTTTCTGCTATTGTTTCCCCTTATGATCTCAACCCTTCGGTCCACATTTCCTTCAAATTCCAAATCATCATATGTGAAGCCATAGTCACTATCATCAAATTCAGAGTCACTATCTTCGCTGCCTGAATCCTTTTGTACCCACCATCTTCAGTCTCATCAACCTCATCTTCAGCCTCCATGTCAACACCAATTGCAATCTCATACGCATTCTTCATAGCCTTATCTCTAGACACCTGCTCTATGTACACTTCAATCTCCTTATTTGCAAGGATAATTTGCAAGGATATGCTTCACCAATTCTATCACATCTTGATCACACCTCGGAGGTCTTAACCTACCATCTAAACTCTTTGTTGGATCTCTCCAATAACAATTCATAAACCAGCTATATCCTAATTTCTCTACAATGTCATCAATTTCGAGCATAGACATTATGTCTACATTAGTCATAACAGTCAACTTTGCCATGAACATATCATTTATTTGGCACTTGGACAAATTGACCATTATGGTGTAAAACCACTGTGAAATGGTCAGGATCATCTGCTATGCATAAACATAAAAATCAGAGCAGTTTTTTAAACATATAAACAGTGTTATCAACCATGTTTTCAACATAAAAAACAATGAAACATATTCATCATAAAAAAAAACAGAGCCATTTTTTCGAGATATAAGCAACGTCTTCAACATGTTCAACATAAAAAATGGAGCTGCAAGATATAAACCATGTTGTCAACATAAAAAATAATGAAGCATATTCGACATAAAAAACAGAGCCATTTTTCAAGATATAAATGATGTCTTTAATATGTTCAACATAAAAATAAAAAAGAGCAATTATTTTAATATATAAATATTATATTCAACATGGTAAACTTATCATGCAGGTATCTATCAGTGCTGCTTAAAGTGATCATCTTCACAGATCAATAACAATAAAATAAAATAAAAACGCCACACACAAACACATCACACTGGAAACAATGCGGGCATTACTCTTACCATATGGAGGGGTCGACTACATGGATGCAAAATTGCGTAATACAACCTCCTTCCCCTCTACGATTTCTTCGTTTACTTCTCTCCCACACCTCGACTCCTTCTCATCAGGCAATGTACTATCATTCTACCACGAATTGGTAATGGAACAGCACTCCTTCCCTTCTCCTTTCACCTAAGTCTTAGTTAGTAATGGAATGACGAATCCAGGGTTGAAGTGATTAGAAATTGTAAAAATCGAACGACGAATCTCTGATCTCTTTTGCTTTTGATTTCTTCCCCTGTAATTTAGAGGACATGCAAGGGCAATACTTGCTTGAGTGCTTAGAGGTCAAGTAGTGGGCGGGTAGTTCTAAATACACCCCCCCGATTGCTCAGGACACCCCCCAAAAATTAAAAAAAAATTAAATACTCTCTACACCCCCCCATTTGCTAAGGACACCCCTAAAAAAATAAAAAATCCTAAATTACCCTTCACCCTCCCCACCCCCTCACCTAAATTGCTCTCTACACCCCCCAAACCCCCCCCCCCCCCCCCCCCCCCCCCCAACCCCGCTCTTCCCCTCCAAAACTCCACTCCAGCCGGCTTCTCCCTTCCGCCCAAAAAACTTCGCCTCAAGCACCTCAAGCACCTCGCCGGCGGCCAAACCCCCTCCGTCTCCCCCTTCTCCCTCGCCCAAAACCCCCCCGTTCCCCCTTCTCCCTCTCGTCGCCGGCATTCTCCCCTTCTCCCTCTCGTCGCCGGCATTCTCCCGGAACCACCTCCCCGGCCATCTCCCGAGCAACGAGCACCTCGCCGGCGCCTCCACGACCACGTCGAGGTAGCTCCCCGCCCCCCCGCCTCCAGTGCTCCGTTCGGCACTGGATCGCCGAACAGAAGGGTTCTGTTCGGCTGAACAGTGCCGAACAGAAGCCCTCTGTTCGGCAACACTCAACCGAACAGAAGCCTTCTGTTCGGCTGCACGGTGCCGAACAGAAGCCTTCTGTTCGGCTGCACAGTGCCGAACAGAATGGTTCTGTCCGGCTCTGAGCAGCCGAACAGAAGCCTTCTGTTCGGCTCTGTGCAGCCGAACAGAAGCCTTCTGTTCGGCACTGTGCAGCCGAACAGAAGGGTTCTGGTGCCAAATCGCGTGCCGTGCTGAATTTTGTGCCGAACATTTATGTATGCAATTGAATTATTTTCTTTGATATAGCCTAACATTGAATTTCTATATTTTCAGACATGGATCCCCGTCCCGCCAGAGTTAGACCTACGGCGTCAGCTAGGAGACGTCGTGCTAGGATTGCTTCTCCCGAGCCTGCTCATATGCCATCGGACTCTCCTGAGTCAGAGCATGATGATATGCCCGCTAGGGGCGAAGACGATGAGTCCGTTGGACCATGCCAGGAGGTCCAGAGGATGAGTCCGTCCTGATCAGTTTCAGGACGCATATAGCAGCTTCCATCTGGAGGCAACAGGTATTGTTTATTTGTTATAGCATTATATTTTGTTTATTGATGTTTTATAAAGTAGTAGTAATTATACATTTATATTACAGGAACGAGCTCCACTAAAGTGCATGAACCATACTGCCAAGGTTGGTGAATGGAAGTGGTGGTCTTCAAACCAACCAAATACCAGGTTCAGAGCACTATTGAGGCAGTCGGGCCTCGTAGAGTTAGTACAGTGCTCTTATCGATTCATCGATAAGATTCTGATTTCGGGCTTCGTAGAGAGATGGCAGCCCGAGACGAACACCTTCCATATACCATTTGGCGAGATCACTATCACGTTGGATGATGTATCCGCCATTTTAGGGATTCCTGTCGCAGGTTCCTCAGTATCAGTTTCTCCTGAGAGGATGAGTGATCGGGATGCTGAGGAGCTACTTGTGGAGTTGTTGGGGGTGTCAGCTGGAGACGCGCGTCAGGAGGTACTGTCATCGCGCGGTCAGTCTGTGAGGATGGAGTGGCTGAGGACTCAGTTTCACTCTGTATCTGATAGAGACAGGCAGCAGAGGATAGAGTGTGCAGCACGAGCCTATTTGTTATTTTTGTTAGGCTGCACACTCTTTGCTGATAAGAGTGGGACCAGGGTGCCTATAGCGTATCTGTGTTTACTGCGGGATCTGGATAGGGTGAGCACATATGCCTGGGGTACAGCTGCCTTAGCATATTTGTATCGGCAGTTGGGGATTGCGTCGAGGTCATCAGTGAGACAGATCAGTGGTTATATGACGCTTCTGCAGGCATGGATTTATGAGCATTTTCCAGCACTCAGTCCTCACCCGTCGCTCGAGTATACTGATGCCAGTCCCCGCGTGCACCGCTGGATGCCCGGTACTCCATCCCGTACCACGATGGACCATTTAGTGGTTCTACGTGAGTCATTGGACCTTTTGAGCATCGATGAGGTACGTATCATATTACCATTTGCTTGTGTTTGTCAGTACATTTAATATGCGATATAGTATAAAACTGAAATGGACCTTTTGTTTTACAGGTTATTTGGGATCCCCATCATCGGCTTCGGGGAGATCGCCCATATATACCCGTCGCATTTTTTAGTGGCTCCATCAAGTGCCTTGATATCGTAGAACCCTATCATCCAGAAAGGGTTCTTAGACAGTTTGGTCGTATTCAGACCATCCCTCGAGCGCCACTAGCCCCTACGCGAGCCAACAGAGGTTCCACAGCAGGCTCGTACCGGATACATTACTCCTATATGGATCAGCTTTGGGAGCGGTGGGAGGACCACGTGCTGAGCCAGGCGAGCAGGAGCCACCCAGTTACCCGGCCATCAGACAGCGTACCGGGATACATGGAGTGGTATCTCCGTATCACGCACGTTGCAGTTCAGCCTCCTCATCTGCGCTCGAGTACTCATTCTGGAGCTAGGGGAGGTCATGATGATGCTGACATGCACCGGCGGCGTAATGCAGCTGCACTCGGTATCAGTACCGACATTGTACGGATGGGTCCCTCAGAGGCTACGTCACTAGGTGCCGGGCACCTATATGATGCTATTTCTCAGATGCATCAGGTACTTCTGGGTGATGAGCCTGGCCCGAGTACAGCACCCTCTCATTCGGATCCAGGACCCTCTCATTCGGACGTACAGCAGTACACGCGTCGACGATGGCGTCATAGGGATTGATGATGGAGCCTTTGTAATCTTTGTAAAGCCTTTGATATTAATGAAAAATATATATTTTTGGTACATTTACGTGTAATCTTTGTAAAGCCTGGCCCGTTCTATTTTACACAAATATAACAGTGCACATAACAATCAATCTAACAATGCGAAGACAGATATTTTTTGATTTATATTGATGATGGAGTTTCAAAAATTGTACATATATAAACAATCAATCTAACTCTACTGTCTTGCCTCCACCTCCCCCTGAGGAGATGGAGTCCCGTGGGGGGTTTGACCCTGAATCTGATACGACTGATGTTCTGCCTCCACCTCCCCCTGAGGTACCTCCAAATGTTGTTCCAATCAAAGCTGACCCTGGACAAAGTTCCCCTCCAAAAAAGGCAGCAAAGCCTAAGAGGGTGCCAGTGGCAAGACCTGGCCTTGCAAGGAGAGGGCAGCCGATTAACCTCTTAACCAAGAACATCACAGAGCCCTCTTTTCCAACAAATGTGTTAATCATCTGCTCAAGCTTGTCACCGTTAAGTTCTTGTACATCAGAAAGGTCTATTAGTTCCCCTGTTTGATTTGTTTGCTCCCACCAGCTCTTAAGTATGTTTCTGTTTACATCTGAAATCTCAACGGAAACAACAGTCGTCATATGTATTCCCAGCTGATGATGGAGTTTCACAGTACATGACTCTAAGAGCCCCAAAAAATTTACAACTTTCAAAAATTGTACATATATAAATAATCAATCTAACTCTACTGTCTCGCTAATTATAACATTAGGTGAGATGCTCTCTTTGAACTGTTGAATCTGTGCTTCATATGAATTTTTCCATCCGGTAGCACAAGGAAGATGATATTTTCGCCAGTTGGTCGCTACTGGCGGAACGGGATGTCCCGGCAACAAGAACACCTTCAAAATTAGAAATAAGAAAATATTAATAGCTACAAAATTATAAATAAGCAAAATTAAATATTCGCAAGTGTTGTGAACGTAGTACCTCAACAAAATGATTTCCATTTACGAATCCGATAGCGATATCTTTGCGGGATAGAAGAGGTACTGGCACAGAACGGAGAGGTAGGAAGGTCAGACATTGTTGCAACGAGAGATGGTATAGGACAACATTATAGCAGGATGCTATAAGATGACCCATGTCCGGCATAGTCATCCATCTGTCATATGGTGGACAATCATCATAATATGATAATGCATGAGTGATCTCAGCAATCGTCCCTTCCACACCATATAATGTGCGATAGTGGTCCGAATGACATTGCAACTCTTGCAATAAATTCTTCCTAACACGCACCCAGTCATCTTCTCCAAATCCCAGTAAGTCAGCTATTGCCCTAAATCCGCAATTCCCATCAGCTCCTATATCCTTGATATGCTGGATGTATGGTCTCAAGGCAGAAGGAATAGCATCAATATAGATAATGGGCGTATGTGACTGGGCTCTAGTACGAAAAATCTGCAAATAATATCAAATGATAGAAAATATGTAACAATGGCAGAACATGTCCCGTATCGGCACATCTCGGCACGGCACATCCCGTATCGGCACATCTCGGCACGGCACATCCCGTATCGGCACATCTCGGCACGGCACGTCCCGACATGTCCCGTATCGGCACATCTCGGCACGGCACGTCCCGACATGTCCCGTATCGGCACATGACATACCGGCACGGCACGGACCGTCCCGCAGACGTTGTGATACCTATTGTAAGGAAATAAATATTTGGTACTTACCTTTTGCTTGGGCCGTCTCTTTTGAATCTGAGTAGATGGATTGCGGATGGTAACTTTCTCAACACCAGGTGAATAACTATCCTGTCCAGATAGAACCAACTCAAACGCAGACGGGTCACGTCGAGTAGACGTATCAACCTTCAGTGAAGCGCGCCCACGTGAACCGGTCTTCCGTTTTGCAGGCTCTAAAAGAGGTGTACTATCTGGACTTGCAATCTCTCGTAACTTCTTGATCATCTGCAATTGAGAAGCCCCATCTAACTTCTTGAATCGTAGCGCAATCAAATCTAACTCTGCATCACAACTCAACTGAATTGGCTGCACGGGGGGGGTAGGCAGAATATCAAGTTTCCTCCAATGAGGATCTATGCAGTCGAGAGGAATGGGCCGACCTTCCACCCTGTACCGCGCAATCTGGTGAGCACATGGTATACCATGTGTGCGTCGAATAGCGCACCCACAATTTGAATCATCAAACCCAACTGAATTGGCTCGTTTCGATTGGGCGAGGACATGATTTAACGCACTTATAGATATGAAACCTCGCAACTCTTTGAATTCAGCTGGCTTGAAGTTGTGCTGCACTACCAATAAACTCTTCTCCAATGAGGCTTTAACGGAGCTGTGCTGCAACTCAATCAATCCATGTATTCTAGTCCAAGATGACTCGAAACTTCCTTGGCTTGATCCAAGCTGCTTTTTGAGCTTTGCATGTGCACTCTCGACCCTAGTAAACAAATGAAAGTTAGATATAAGAATTGAGGCAAATTAAATTTAAATGAGTCTTTATTTGTGATACCTATTTGTCGTCACATTTCCGTAGTGCCTGCATGTATCAGTCCACGCCGCAACAAATCTTTCCTTGTATTTGCTTAGCCAAGTATCTGACACATACTGTAGTGCATCTGGATAGGTACCGAACTCTCTCTGCAGTGCACTCCAGCGATCATTATACTCGTCTTCCGTGGAGGACAGCACTAGTACATTCCAACTCATAATAAATTTATCCCATTTCTCCTTCAATTCGAAAAATTTTTTGCACTTGGCCAAAACATTCCTACTAATATGCCATCTACATAATAAATGTCTAGCAGTAGAAAATACTCTATGAATTGCATTCATCAAAGCCAAGTCTCTATCTGTAACAATCAACTCAGGCAAAACATCATCAGCTATGACACTGCGCAATCTCTCTAATGCCCAAGTATAGCTTTCTTCCCCCTCAGAATTTAAGCATACAAAAGCAACTGAAAATGTCATGTCAGTAGATGTCACCCCCACAATCTCTAAGAGCGGAAGACGATACCTATTCGTCTTGTACGTGCAATCCATTATCAACACACGGGGAAATGCACGGAACAAATCAATGCTGCCAGGGTGTGCCCAAAATAAGTCATGCACAACATCCGTATTAGTACAATTCCTATGCCACTCAATATATTTAGCCTCTGATAATTTACCTAATAGATGTTGCATTTCAGACCTCCCGGCTTTCTCTGCAACCTTAAACCGTTGACGTACATTGTAGATAGTCTTGATAGTCGTAACATTGAGGGCATCTCTTTCCTTCAATGTGGATAATATGTCCTTTGGACGAACCAAACTCTTCGACATATCCACTAACAATTCCGTCTCCTGCTCAGATAATCTCCCTGCATATGAGTGCCCCTCCAGATTCTCTGCAGCGGGATGATTGTGCACTCCACATACGACCAGTAATATCCAATCATCCGCAGTATCCAATTTCTTTCCTCTTAATGCAAAAGGGCATCCACACTTCTTTGTCCCACAGGCAGTCTTTATTCGCTTTTCTTTTGTGGTTCGGTACGTCCCACCCCTCTCACAACCTAACGTAATTCTGGGTTTCTTAGAAATGGTACCTGCATCGGATGATTTGATTACAACAACAAAACCATTTCGCCTCCCAGCTTCACGACACCAATTACACAAGTCCTCTCTACTCTTGAAGATCTATACATTAAACAATTTATGTAAGTACACAGTTGTAAAAATAGCTCGCTAAACTAATACAAAATTGCACAATATATTATAATACCTCGTAAGTTGTAAATTCGCTTGTGTAATCCAGTACAAATTCTGATCCAATTATACTCGATTCGGTTGTAGCATAGCCCTACATATAAAATAATTTATCACCAAGAATTAATGAATCAGAGGATCTGTTCGGCACAAAATTCAGCACGGCACGCGATTTGGCACAAGAAGGCTTCTGTTCGGCTGCAGAGTGCCGAACAGAAGCCTTCTGTTCGGCTGCAGTGTGCCGGACAGAAGCCTTATGTTCGGCACTGTGCAGCCGAACAGAAGCCTTATGTTCGGCACTATGCAGCCGAACAGAAGCCTTCTGTTCGGTAGAGCGTTGCCGAACAGAAGGCTTCTGTTCGGCACTGTGCAGCCGAACAGAAGCCTTTTGTTCGGCGATCAGTGCCGAACGGAGCACGAACCGTGAAAAAAAAAACTTTTCGAAACAAGGTGGAACACGTACCTTTGCGGCCGATTCTTCGTCCCAAATCACTAGTTGCTTGTCCATGCTTCGAATGGGGCTTAAATCTCCTTCAAAGATCGCCTAAACGATGTAAATGGATCGAGGGGTTTAAGGGGGGTTTGAGGGGTGGTTTTTTTTTTCCTTTTCAAAACGAAACGGAGGAGGAGGAAGGGGGGTGTACTGAGAAAATTTCAAGGGCAATATGGTAATTACACTAAAGGTTAGTTTGGGTATTTTTTTTTTGGTTTTTGGGGGGTGTCCTGAGCAATCGGGGGGGTGTATTTAGAACTACCCGTAGTGGGCTCACTCGGAAAGCCCGGAAAAGCAATACTCTTTGCGCCAAAGGCACATCAGGAGACACTTGAGTGCACTACCACCGTTGAGACAACTGAAGTGAAAAGTCCCAGATGCAGGTTGAAATTATCAACATTTATTTGATCCAAAATCTTCAGCAAAGTAAAATATCCAAATTGAATCCTTCTTCTGATCCATTCTATGCTTTTATTCTTCTTTCTAATAAAACAATCACCCGTCGTGGATCTAAAGGAGACTGAAGTCAACTAGATTTCTTTCAAAACTAAGATTAACATCATGCGGATGGCTTGGGATAGCTTCAGTCAAATTTTAAAGAAAACTTTGCCAAACCCAACACCAATCAAACCTAAATACTTTATTAACAAAATTGGACCTATTGAAATCTCCTCAAAGAGGTCCATTAAACTTAGCTTTCATGAGGGCTAACCTCATGAACGTTTTCAACTTTTAGGAACAATTTAGCAAGGGGCAATGATCCGAAAAATTAGAAGGAACCCATAATTTTGATATAAACTTTTGAAAAATCATTTAACTAATAAAAATAACATATCCAAACAATTATCTTTAAAAGTATGAAATAACTAATTAATGTTATTGAAATTTTTCTGCACTTCTACCCACTTCGTTTTGGGGTTAATATATTTCTAGAAAAATGTTTAACATTAGATAAACAAGGACTTTTGCACCAGCGCATGAAGATCAAATGTATGAAACCTTATTCCTTGTCATCTCCCTACTAACCTCTGACCATAACAAAATAACCTTACCACAAAGCTCACGCTTTGAAATTAGGTGCAGAACAACAGCATAAACATGATGGTTTCAACATGGATAATATGAATAGCAAGGAGAAAAGTATTCATTTTTTGTTTGCTACCAGGTCTAACCACTTAAAAAACCAAAGTAGAATAATTATAAGTACATCGGGAAACAGATTTCTGAAAGATGCTTGCCTCAATTACAAAACTGCAGCTTAGGCAAGATCAACTACAAAAGTGGGCCCATAAGTGCATGCTGTGATACTGTAGCATTCTGGCGGCAACTAAGCAGCTACAAGGAAACAGCACTCCAGAAAATTTCATTGTAGACACCAGTATGACCAAACTTCCCCTATTACAGATAACAGATAACCCGTGGCAGGGAGTACATGTGAAGAAAAGAGAGGGAAAAAAAACAAGAAAAAGGGGAAAAAAAGAAAAGAAAAGGGGGATATAAATACAGGTACAAAAATCTTGCTGGTTTACAAGATGATAACCCTACGGTGATCCTTCAACGAATGCACTGATATACATGGAAAGGACAAATTCTGCAAAGTCAATTGGGTCATCATAGTGCCCATGGTGCATTGCAAGCTAAATCTCAGGCTTCGTTGCCAGTGCGCATATGCAGGGATGTTGCTCTGATCTTGACACCGGCAATCAGCAAGACTCCAACCTTAGCTGCCACTTACAGTTACAACCCACAGCCACGATGTTTGCCTGTATAGTTACATATCGCATGCACATCATGTCCCAATGCTGGCAACAAACGGCACAAGACGTTTGTAGTCCCTCTTCCTACCAAGGGCACACGTGTCAAGCACACGCCCAAGGAGTAAGCGAGTGTTCCGCAGCGCCACCTCTCTTGGTGATAACCCACCTTCTGTTGTACCTCCACCACCCTGCATTCCTGATCCAGCCCCCAGCCCTGATCCAGCTCCATACTGCAACTGTCCACTCCGAGCCTTGAAAGAGCTCTGAGGTGCAAGTATGCCTTGCAAAACCTTTTCTCCTGCACCCACCCCATTCTCAGTTGACCCCAGTTCATCCATGTACCCACTTGAAACACTGCTACAGCTCTGCAAGAGCGCTTCCAGCACACTCAATGCCTCCCAACACAATGTGCTTTCCACAAGCTGCGATACAATTGCATATACATGTGGACTCTGAGCCGCATCCACAGGAGTTTGCTGGAGTAGTGCTTTAAGCATCAAGAGTATCACTCGCTGGTAATCAAGCGGGCCCCTCTCAAGAAGCCTCAGCAAGTGCCCAAATGCTAAAGATGAGTGTTTCGGAAACCACTCGGCACAAATTTGTGGTGACGCACGGCTAAAGAGATCTTCGGTAGATGTGATTTCACCACGTGAGTAAGCTAGAAATACTTCTGCAAGATCTTCTAGCAATTTAGCATGGCACCAGAATGAAATATTAGATGCAACATAGCATGCCTTCTGGTACTGCTGTTGTAGAGGTGAAGCTAAGCCAGTGAAGACTGGTTCCCTAGCAAGCTGTAATCCCAGCCATGGCAGCAAGCCTGTGATGTGCATCAAAAGCCGTGTCTCTGGATTCCCAAATATAGAGTCGCAAGTGGGAACTGTAATTCGAGATAATACCTCAATAGCAGACCCATGGCTAACAGTGGATGTGAGCCCTTTCAGCACAAGCGGTTGCACACCTTCAAAGGTTGGCACCTTTCCGCTCTCTGCTGGCAATGGTTCTCCGCCAGTCCGCGATTCTTGCCTGTGAAGTTCTGTTGCATCACAACTGTTGGAATCAAACTCATCACGGGGCATGCTAGATAGTAACACATTCTCAGTTGTCCGTTCACGGAATGACAGCCGATCAATCACTCGGGCAAAGAGTTCCAGCACCTGACAATAGATGTGCACAAAGTCTGTATGCATCATAGCAACGCATCCCCAGAAAAGCTGTGGGTAGAGTATCACCTTCTCCGGCTCCATGTTCTCTACCATCACTTGCAGCGTCAAGAGAATCTCCATTGCAAAGCCTAAAACTGCTGGAACAGGATTTCCAAGACATCTGTGAAGACACCGGAGGAGCAAAACACAGCTATCGCTTTTTACACTAGGTCGTAGAGCTCGGTATATCTGATGGGAACGGCATGCAAGGTGCCTAGATGTGCATTCCATAGCCCACTTGAGTGCCTCAGCACCCCATGTTTCACGAAGGTCCCCTTGGAAAAAAATGGCATCAACCATGCTCAGTACAAGTGCCGACAGGAGTGCAGTACTAGGGAGTTCTGTTCTGACAAGAGTAGGATCCTCGTTCTCCCACATTAAACTGCCACGCTTAGACTGAATGTACTTTATTAAGCTCACCACCTGCTGCTTATTCTCCCCCTCGATGCTCTCAACCTCATATAATTCTAGATGCCGACCAGCAAGTGAATAGAGGAGATTAACAAGCAGATGCTGGCAGTGCTCGAGCACAATATCTTCTGAGCTATCCATAGAAACACATATAACATGGAAGAGCAAGGGCAAGTTCTCACGGAAGTCCTCATCATTCTCATAAGCAATTTCAGCAAGTAGAATCAATGCTATGTCGGCACGGGAAAGCAAATGTTGATGGTGTCCCTGCAAAGCTGATTGGAGCTCACTGGCATTAATCCCATGAAGGCCACTGCTCCCAGGGTGCAAAATATCCTCACCAGAGTTAGGTGTATCAATTAAGCAATCTCCACTATCCCGAGACACATGGCGACTCCTCAAGTTTCCAGTTGAACTTCGGACACCCATCAATGGCCCTGACATGTTCATCAACGATGGAAGGAGCTGCCCTGAACGGCCTGCAGTAGTAGTAACTGTGCTGACCTCAGAAGGCATTGGACTCAAAGGGCCTGAGATGCTGCGGCCTGTTATCCCAGAAGTCCGCCAGCTTAGGCTCCCACTAGTGTTTCTAAGTGGACCATCAATGGACCCACGAACAAGCAATGGTGACATGTGAGGTTGGTTATCTATAACGGTTGCAATTTGGGCAGCTGTAGGCCCTTGAGAAAATTCCAGGATAAAATTTGCAGAGGCATCCCCTTTACCTGGCCTAATTGGCTCGTCACTCTCCTCCAGCATCCTCTGAGACAACTCGCAAACCAAGTGATCAATGGTCTGTTGGGGGCAAATGCGTGCAAGATATAAACTGACACGTTTAGCAACTGAAAAATATGTCGCAAATGCTCCACTTATCTCTGTTGATGTATTAGAATCACAATCTTCAATCCCTTTGGTAATCAAAAAGTCAAGAACTGGAATAATATTGCGGGTATTGCTAGCAACAGTGCTCCAGAGCTTCTCAATCTCATCAGGAAATTGATCTCCATGTCTCCATGTCACATAATAAAGGCTTTTCAACAATCTCTCACTCCAACCAGATTCCCACAGCTTCAAAAAATTAAGATTTTCAATCCAAGGAGCCATGCATGTTAGAACCTGATGCTGTGCAATTATGTCCACTGCATCAAGCTGGCGTTGCATAATTTCCTCACAAAGGAGCTCGCTCAGCTCAGGATGGTCTTTGGCAAGTTTGGCAGAGAGCTTGTACTGGAACTGTTGGTAAGAATCTGGGAGGTTGCCAACCACAGAAGCTCGGTAACGGCCAGTGCCCTCAGTGTCATCCTCAGCCCATTCACGAACAGAGAGGGTCTCCAACATTTGGAGGGCAGTGTCACGGATTTGTCTAGATTGGTCAACGACCTTGTAGAGGATCAAACTTAGTAGTCTCTGGATCTCACACTTTGGAATTTCTTGGTGCATGTAGACTTCAGCCAGCACACTAAAGTAACCATCTGCTATGGAAGAATCTGGAGAGTAGCACTAGAATGAAAGAATATGATTATTAGTGTAATGAATGGGGTCATATTTGTATACAGAAGTTTAGAGGGAAAAGATTTTTAGCATTTAAATAATTTACTTAAGCAATAAGCAATATGTAGTGCAACTCTCTGTTAGTGATCACCAAAGTTACGTCTTACATCAATTTAGCCTTTGCAAGGAGATAGTAGTGAAAAAGGCATGCTTATGACCAAAAAAAAAAAAAGATGGAAACAGGCTTACTATTTTTACATTTATGACTTCAGCTTAATAAAATTGCAGTTTGGCCCACACATCCCAGGTCATTGTGCAGTTAGTGAAAAAGCTAGATGTTCAGCAAAGACTAAAATGTCAACATATCTGTAGTATGATACAGATATACAGTGTGACTCAATTCCTTACACTGCACTTTTAAAGAAAACCGCTCTCAAGACTCCTCTTCCAAATTCCAATAGTGTAGAGAGAGAGAGAGATGCACAAAAATAGACATGCGCTAACCAAATACGATAGTGTTTTATCAGCATAATACATAAATAACTAAAATCTCCCAGTAAAAAATCATTCTGAAATCAAAATATCCATCAAATACCCTCAGCAATTTTGAAATGCATAATGTATGCAGAGTACTAGTTCCTATTTACCAGTATGCTCAAGTTTGACTTCAAAGATAACAAGGATCAACAGAATTGGAAGTGCATACATACAATAAACATGGTTCTGAAGCAAGTTTCTTTCATTTTATATATGCTGGTTGACTAGCTACTGATATCCATGTAATGATTAAACTTCAGATACATCCTTCTCTTTTCCATGTGTTTCATTCTCAGATGGAACACCCCTACCCCACTTCTCTCTCTTTTAAACAGTGATCCACCAGTTTATGTTATTGTTGCTAAATCAGCTGATGGAAAAGCTTACCATTGGAGATTTTTATTTCATGAAAATGGAAGAAAAGAACCTTGTAGAAAAAATTGGCAGCTACTACTGCAAAAATTAGACTTAGCAGAACATTTCATATATTTTAAATTAGTACAGCTGACCAGTTGTTCTAGAACTGAGCAGTTTTCACTAAACAGTCAGGCTGTTGAGAACACAATATGCTTAATTAAATGCATGAACTTCTAGAAAATTGGAAAGTTTTCTGACTTTTGCTTAATTCTTGAACAAGTCTGTTCACCCACAGTCAGGCTAGATCATGAAATCTGTTCTAATCAACCTGACAGTTTCAGAGTCAGCCAATGATTGAGTTTCATGACCACTTAAAGCGTCTTAATGGTGATACGTTCCTAGATGCTTTATCATGGCAGAACCATAAAACTGATGCTTAGGTAGGTTTTTTTATATTACTTGTTAAAGGGCTTACATATTCCTCAACACGGTTACTATGTAGCCCCAGTTTTTTAATAGGACAAAACAGTTTCTAGTAAGTGACAAGACTCTTTATAATTGCAGAACCATAAAAGTGACACTCAAGTAGTTTTTGATATTGCTTGTTAAAGGACTTACATATCCCAGGACACAGTATTTACTATGTAGCCCCAGTTTTTTAATGGAACAAAACAGTTATAGTTCTCCCAATAGTGTATTACTCTTCAGCAAGACATTTACAATGCATCACAGGAACTTTCATTGGCCAACATTATAATCTATGTTCTACCCAAGATTGTGCAGTTAGAGCCGATATGGAATTTCTGAGTGGTATCAAAATATGCAATGAAGAAAGAAAAGGAAAATTAAACTCACCTGGTCAATGCAAGCAGGAAACAGGTCCAAATTTGTTTGCAGAAGATTTTTCAAGGCAGTTTTTGCTAAGAGAACTCGGAGGTGACCACCTTTCTGTTTATCCCTAGCACCAGCCAAACGTACTCCCTCTCCAGTATACTTTGAATATGATGGTGTTCGTGGATCCACCGGTGAATAACCAAATGGTGCTCTGGGTGCTTGTTCCATGAACAAATTGTTGATCCAAGATATTACTCGGCCAGCCATCTTTCTTGCATTATCATCAAAACAAGGCCCATATAAAAGAGAAGCAATAGCATTCATGGAGGCCCACTGGGTTGCCTCCACTTGCTCAACAACCTCCTTATCAAATGAGAATTTATCTATTGACTCCCTTGACCGATTATGTTGACCTGATTTGTAGCGCTCAACTTCTCTGCGGTAGTCACCGATGCTTTCCTGGCCCCATGTGCTGCCTGTATCATCACACCAGGTAAGAAGGAGATCAAAAAGCTTCTTTCGAGTTCTGACATCAAACCTCTCAGACTTTGACTCCACAAATTCTGGAGCTAGATATCTTAGAACAGAAGCTAATGCATAGCGAAGTGGTTGTAAGTCCTGAAAACTATCAGAAGTTGATGTGTTGATATGACGGTATGTTTCTTCAATGAATCTCTGAAAATGCAAGCGGAAAACAGGCTTGCGGGTAAGCATCCCAGGCCAAATCTTCTCAGCAATTGTGCGGTATATGTTTGCAATGTGAGTACGAAGTTCTTCACGGCGAGCCTTCTGATTCTGCATGCATATATATACATTACAAGGCCATCTCAACCATGACATACATACCAAATGCTTAATTATACTTAGCCTGGTTAGTAATATTTTGATTTGACTTAGAGTAGGTTTGGCCCTTTACTTTTCACTCAAACGAGTCATCCCATTGACTTGCTCAGATTGTACATATATGCATATTCAAAATAAGAAAATATAAAATCTTCAGATATGTTCCAAGAAATTAATAATGCTACATGCATGAAACAAGGAAGAGACTATCAATGTCTTTGTTTCTATGGAGCGAATAATATTGCAAAAATGGTATTTCTGGTATTTCTATAATCTAAAATACATATTTTTAACTTGGAGAGTTAATATCACTATTAAATGCCACTGAATTGACCAAAAAAAAAAAACCATAATGCCCATTCTAACAACAAATAAAAGCTCGTTCCCTGTGATAGCATAATTGAAGAGCCAGACATTCCAAAACATAATGTTCATTAGGGATGACCAGTTAACCACTTGCTTGTTAATACACTAACAAATACTTCACTGTAGGTATTGAAGAATTAAAATCCAAATTCAACATAAACTTTAAGAAAGAATGTCCATCCATTAGTGAGTTAAAGCCTCCTTATGTCATTATCGAAAGGCACAACAAAAGCTTAATGTAGCATGATTTCCAATATATGTATATGCCATTACCAAAGGACGCCAATAACCAACAAACATAAACTCAAATCGATCAAATAGTAACCTAAATTGTTTGACCAAGTGCATGGAAATGATACATTTACTTAAACAAACTACCAAGAAAGATAATAACCATTTTCACATGTTTGTATATGATAACAAAAGGTGGTTCAGTCAGTTATACCTTCCATTTTGTTTTTCCTTCCGTCTCCGAAGAAACCTCTTCAACAAAAGATGCAAGCTCACCAAACATGGTTTCACATACTTCCAGGTGTGAGTGACCAAGAGCAGTGGCAGCTGCTTGCTAGAAAAGAAAAAAGTGAAAGTTCAGTTAAAGATCATCTCAATTTTGCACAAAAATTGCAAAGATGCAAAAGATAAACTTGCAAGCAAAGCCTCCTTAATTTTAAAATTGTTATACTAGCTCAATTTCTTTCATGGATCGCCGAACCGGTACCGGTAGGCGTACCGGTCGGTACCACTGTTCACGCATCCGAAAGCCAAAAAAAATTTGGTCTAGCGGTACGGGCCTGGAACGGACCGATACGGCCAGTACCAATTTTTAACGCCGAACCGGACCGATTAGAGACCGGACCAGTTCGGTACGCCCTAAACCGGCCAGTACGAGCCGGTTCAACATACCATGATTTCTTTACACATGTTGGAGTAAACTAGAAGCTCACATAAGATCAGATCAGAAAGTAGATTATCTATGTGACCATCAACGACACACCAATGCAAAATTATGTCACTTGTACCTACTCATTAGGTATAGATTCAACATAGTAATAGCTAGATATCACCCAAACACCAATTTTGAGGATACAATACAATATGGAGAACTGAAATAATATAGACCATTTCATCTCGATTTGGACATGAACCCATCAGTATAAACAAACACACCCTGCTTTTGGAACAAAATGATTGAAGAAAAGGTACATGTTTTGGCATTGGAAGTTATTAGATCTAGATATAGAAAGTTGAGTTCTATTTGCCTTCACTCTCCTCTTTAATTTTTCTTAAAAAATTGAGAAAGTATATGATTTTGTCAGATTTCAGCATAAATTAGATAGTGGATAGCTACATTGGTGCTAGAGGTTATCAGATATCATAATGAATCAAGATTTTGAATGATAACAAAAAGACTTCAAAATAGGAGCAAGATATCTTTCCTGATTTAGCAATCATAGCAAAAGATGGCTAAATTTTTCATATGGTTTTATACACTAGATTCGCTTATAGAGGGAAAAAAATGTTCTACAAGGCCATTGGGATAGAGATGCATAGCAGATTTCCCTGGTATGCCTCTAAAAGGGAATTTGAGCATCAACCATCAAGGCCTCGGCAAGGCCAGGTGGTGGACTGCCGCTATAACCTAGGCAGCCACCTAAGGAGGAGCCCACCAAACATCAAATTATGCATACCTTCAGTAACATACATAAGAAGACAGACATACATATACAGCACAAGCATTTCTTTTGTCATAACCATTTTCGCAATCCAAAAATCCATTAATGATCAAAGTCAAGAAGAGTTTAGTAAACAATAGTATAATACATCAATATATCTGAGAAAATGAACACTTGACAATTATAGGATCATAGGCCCCAGCATACACCACATGACATTCCATCAACCAACACAAAATGAAAGAAAAACAGAAGTCTATGCAAAGCTACCATTCTCATTGACATTCCAAACAGACTTCCATTTCGTCCTACATCCAATATGTGGTAAGGGGCTCCTTACTGCCAGCAATCATACATCTTCACTCTCAGAATCATCTTCATCAACATACACTTCATCCTCAGTCACATTTTTAAAAGCAAACCATCTCTCTTCATTAATTGGAACCAGTTGTCTAGATGAGGAAAGTAAAACTCTTCTTCTTTCACTTCTAGTATTAGTAGATGCACTTGTTGTCCTTCTTGGTTATGTGATCTTTTAGCACTTGTTTAGCTTCTAAAGCTTCATCAACTAGCATACACGTGTGATCACCTAACGGAACGCACCAAATACATGTTCTCTAAAAGTATTCGTTTAGATGAGTGAACTTTGGTTCAAAGGCTTAACTTAGAAAGAATATGCACTGGATAATGATCTATCATATGACTCGTGAGCATAGTCGCATATGTCAATGAAGGTATGGAAGCTTCACAGGTAGTAATTAATGAACCGACCCTAACCACGCAGTTTGGCCTGTATCGAACCAATCCAACACCAAGTTGGAATGGTTCAAGGGTTTGCTTTAGTTTAGTTATAACCCCCCCCCCCCCCCTCTTCCTACCCCCAATTCAGCTATAAAATGCCTCTCATGATGTTCCAAGAGCACCCCCCCTGGTTCAAGGGTTTCGATGGTGCTGGCTGTTGCGCACTCCCTCTCGGCCGCCACCTATAAGTTCCTCTCTCTCTCTCTCTCTCTCCCCCCCCCCCCCTCTCTACTCCGCTAGGGTTAGAGGGTTAGGGTTTAGCCGTCGGCCCTCCCCCTTCCTCTCGCTCTCTCTCTTTCCACTAAGGTTAGAGTTAGGGTTTAGCCCACGGCCTTCCCTTTCCTCCCTTTCTCTCTCCCTCCCTCTCTCATTCCCTCTCTCTCTCTTCCTCTCCCCTTTCCTCCCTCTCCCCCTCCCTCTCACTGTTTAGCACTCAAGGATCACAACAACCAGAGAGGAGAATAGGGTGCATTGACACATATATTAAAGTGAAAGATGAAGAGTTTCACCTTCCCAAAACAAGGAAAAGATGAATTTGCTAATGAAAGTGAGACTGATGATGAAGAGTATGCCAATAACGATGACTTTGATTTCACCAAAAAAAATAAAGATGATTTTGAAAGTGAAGATCTTGGATGTGCTAGTGGTGAGAAACCCAATGCCAAAAATAGGATGGAAGGTGCCATGGAAATGTGTTTGAAGTATTGATGGAGATTCTAATTTTCCATGGATTTATGTTTTGGTCCTATTTTGGGCTGGTCAATGAAATATTATTTATTGCATCATGTGTCACGGCCTATGAATCTATGATCACGACTATAATATTTTGATATTACGACTATGAACCTATGCTCATCTAGTGTTGGTCCTTGTTTTCATTTTGTGCAAGTTATTTGGTTGGTATTCAGTTGTCATGACTTTGCATGCCTGCCATATTCTGACATTATTAATGTCTTTTAAAATTGCTTCTAGCTTTTAATACTATGTTGACTTTTGGGATGCAAAAAATAGGTAAAATTACAGTAGATATGGTGAAAAGAGCATTTATATGATACATACATACATGAATACATACAGAGTTAAGCTTGGCTGCTTCAGAGGGCATGACCAAACATTTATCAGTTCTTCTTCCATTAGATTCAAATCTAGATGGAAAGGATTGCATGTTCAATGTGAAAGAAAACCATTCTATTTCCCACCATGTAACTCTACAACTCCTTTCTTCTCTCCTTCAAATCGCCCCCTCATCTTCTCGTTCTTCCTCCAAAATCTCCTCACCCAACAACCCAATAGTCCCTTTCCTATCATACCACCCAAAAACCCAATAGTCCCTGCCCTATCATACCACCCATCAACCCAATAGTCCCTGCCCCTCACTGTAGTCACCTTGCTTGCATCTTGAGATAGTCTGACAAGCATGAGTGGAGGAACTTGCTGCAACCCTTCCCCTTTGATCTTGTCTAAGGACAACCCTATAGCCAGCAGCCGAAATACGAGCATGCAACACTCCTAGAGAAAAGTGGAGGTCTGATAAATGGACAGAGGAGTCTTCTGGAATAAATAAAAATCCATGCTCTACAAGTGACTATTTGAGTTAAAGCAGATGGTGCAGCACCAGAGGAGGCAGATGAGGGAAATATTTCTGACATGGCATTTAATGGAATTCGCAAAGAGGCATGATTGGTGACTACAGAAGCAGTCGAAGGAAGCAGCCTAGCAACAAAGGAGGGGTGACACCTTTTTTGGACCATATCTTACAGCAATCAAGGAAGAAGGGGTGGCGATTGCCGAAGCAGTCACCAACAGGTGCAAGCAAGAAGAAGAGGGACTAGAGGGGCAATCGCTGACAGCAAGATGAAACTAGCAACATGAAGGATAGAGAGAAGGGTTGGTGAAGACAGGGAGGTTGAAGAAGAGGTTAAGGCACCAGACCACGACCATGTGGCAAGAGCAGCAGCTTAATTGGCAAGAGGAGAGAATAGGAGGATAAGGTCCCAAGCAGTGAGATGGGCCTGGCAATGGGAGAGAATCAAGGGGGGCTATAAAGGAGAAGAGCAGTCGGTTCAAAACATTGCAGGGAGGCATTTACTTGAGCATCATTCTGCCATTTTCAAAAAAAAATTAGCTGCATATATGTTGAAGCAAACATGAAGGCAAAAAAGATGTGAAAAACCCTATCTCTTGTGAGTATTATATATGGCATCAAAAGCGTGCATGATTTAACGCTGGCAGGTTTTTCTCCCGGGTGACCCCCACGGCTTTTTTTTCTTCTTGTCTTTTTTTTTTATGGGAAGGGGAGGTCCTGTCTTTGCCTATGTGGCAACACTATATTGCTCGCTTAATTGTACCTCGAATGTACTCTTTTCTTGACTTCCGTCACATGTCACCTCCCTCAACTCCATCAATTTGTTAGATCCATTTTATGGTTTTGTGAGCATCCACATGATAGAGCTAAAAAAATAATTCAAATTAGGGATAAAAAAAATGGCAATTTACTCACTTTCTTTATGATATGGGACATATTCCTTAAGAAATTATATTTAGCAGAAAAATAAATGAAAATCAATTTTAGACTCTCTCTCTCTCTCTCTCTCTCTCTCTCTCTCTCTTCTAACATAACCAGCCAATTATGAGAAGCATCTTTAAGAGCCACCTAATTCACATAGTCAGGAATGCAATTAATAATGTAATATTGGTTATTACTAGATAGACACTATACTTTTTACTAATATTTTATCTATAACATTCACTACTTAAATATTTATCTCAAAGTTAAGTTTCCACGAAAACAACTTTGGCTGGCAAACAAATGCAAGTTTATTATTTAGCAATTCATAACAAATTACAATAACAAACAAAATTACCACTATGAAATGTTTCAACATTCTTAATGTTTTAAAATATTGTCATATCTACTTCTCTATCATTCAAACCAAAATCCTAAAATATTCTATCAATATATTTTTTTTAAAAGAAGAAATTAATTTAAAACGTATAATTAGTGTGATTTCTCCAAGTATTATGACCAAAATCCTAACGTATAATTAGTGTGATTTCTCCAAGTATTATTACAAACTGAGTGTTACGACATTGAAACATGAAATACCTTAGGATTTACAATGTGTCAACAGAGCTGAAGTACATTGAACTGCAATTATCCAAAAATGTTATGAAAGATAATAGCTGAAATGTAGAGTACTCATTCCTCTGAACTTACAGCATGCGCCTCAGATCCATGTCTCAGGGATGGGAAAATGAGATGAAAGAGCTCTTTAGCTGTTTTAAAGCCACCATCATCTCTATAATCAGGTGGACAAGAGCATGCAAACATCGCATACATTAGCCACTGGTCCAGTTTGTTTTCTGCATCTTGTGACTGATGAGCCTTCCCACCCAATTCCATAGGTGTAATTTGGGCAAGTCTATGTCCCACCTCTATCCTGCCAAATGGCAAGTTACACTTGAATCTCAAGCCACCAGAAATTCACAACTTGCTAACACAGGCTCACCTACTTTACATGTAAAATTAACCTCATTTGATCAAATAACATGACAATAGCAAGAATAATTTTTAACAAAAAATGCATCTCCAAGTATCTAAATAAGGTATTTAGACTTTGTGAGTCCATATGTTTGCAAATCCTAGTGTTTGTTAATTAATTATTTTGATGAATGTTTCTGAAATTTGATAGATAAAGAAAACAAACCTGTCATTATTCATATTTAAGAAGTCAGAATATGTCTGCACCAAAGATTATACATATGTATCTTTAATAACGTGAAAAATACTAGAGAGAACATAAAGACATGTTTTTTTTAAAAAAATAATATAATTTTAAATGGAGCAATACTTACCCTCCCTGCGCCCCACCCCCCACCCCCCCCAAAAATAAAAGAAAGTAGCATCTAACACTCGCACTTCAATATGAAAACAATACAAAAAGGAAAAGGCATCACTATATTGGTTTGCCTACCTATATTTGTTTATCTCATAAATTTAATAACCAGATTCTCAGACCAGCATTCAAAGGGCTGTTCCTTTGCCACGTAATACCAAAATGACGTTTGGTTGCTTTTCTTTATACAATTTGGAAAAAATGGCAGTTCATAAATCTTAATAAAGAAATTTATAAAAGCAGGATCTCCCTTGTTTTCTTACCCAAAAGCAGATAATACTCTCATTTTCTTTTGCAAATCTTACAGGTAATCGAGTAGCGTGCTAGGGTTGATTTAGGGAAAGATCAGGAGCCTAAAGTTCTGATTGAAGTCAAGACCCAACTTTGGTACATACCATGAACTTAGGTTTCAGAAATTCTAATTTCAGAATAATGAAAATGTTGGAACTCATATAAGAAACATCATAACCATCATTATAACCATTCAGATTCATTCCAAATAATTTTTATGCATCTCTTCTGCCCAGTCATTCAAATTACAGTTATGAAACAAGCTTCACTATTTAGGTTTAGATCTGAGCACACACATGATACATGCATCCAGAACAAGTGTCCTTATCTTCAAGTAATGAAACAACCTTAAAAAGGTATTCTCTGGATCATGGCAGCAGCAATGAATAAAGCCTTGAATGTTATCAACATGATAACAGAAAAATATATAAGAGAAGTGAAGAGGAAGAAAGAAGAATAGAAAGGAAGAGAAGAGATGAGTGGACTTCAGACAAGAAACAGAAAGCTTTGCACCTACACTGACCAAGCACTCCTTTTATTACAATATATACTTAGGTGACAGGTAAATAATTCATGGCCATCCAACATGCCCTTCTCTAGAATCAGCCTTGTATGGTAGCATAATTTGCCAATTGTGGGTTCAAAAAATATTAACATGACCCAAAGCCATCTAAACTTGTATCACGTGGACCAAAATAATTATATTAAGAGCAGCGTACTGACCTGATGTCAAACCATATACTTTAGCTGATAAAAAACAGATACGTAAGGGGCAGGTAGGATGCATTATAGAAACCCCTTTTTTTTGGCTATAGTATGTGGTTCACAATTGCAACTTCAATTCAACAAATGTAACTTTCAGGTGATAATATATTTTTTATACCAAAAGCCATAAAAAGCAGGCAGAAAACTAATGCAACAAAGAAGACATTTAAGCTGATGCATGACTTCCTTGCCTTGCTTCCTGCACAGAATTTGGGCAAAGCTCTGCAGCATATTTTACTAGTTCACTAAGACAACGAGCCCATCTGTTCTTATCCGGGCTTTCAAGAATGGACTGAAGAGTTATATCAGGAGGAACAGAATCCAACTCCCGTCTTAAATCATAAGGACGACCAAAATCCCAGTAGCAGCTCTGAACAATATCATCCTGTAAGATAAATCAAATCTTAAATGTTAGGAGGTTTCAAAAAGAATAACAGTAACATAACTACGAAGCTTGCCAATTTTTTTTGATTTACTTTATGAATCCTAATTTGCCAATTATTCATGTTAAGAGCAACATCTAATGTCATCTCAAGCTCTTTCAAATCTCACTCACAACTTCTGTCTTACCCCTCTTTCCCAAACCATCAGAATAAGACCTACCTCACTCCCTAGCAGGGATATCTTAAATTTGTCACATGTTCCCATAACAATTCAGCAAGGAAAAGTTGATCTTAAAAGCAGAAAACAAATGCCAAAGAAAAAAAGATAAAGAACATAAACCATAGAAAGAAGCTCACCCCATTTTCTTCCAAGACATCAATGATAAATATTGGTTCTGATTCATATCTTAACTTAAGATCAGCCTGTTCACTTACGGAGAGGTCTCTGATATCATTTCTCAAAGCACGAACACAGCGCAGTAACTCTAAAGCAGTATGTCTTATCTGAACATCCACAGAACTGAGGAAAACAAGACCCAGTGCATCCATTTCTGATATACGGAATTCAGATGGATCTGCTGACTGGAGGAAAGGAGATCTGTGGAGTGAATCATTTCCCAGACTTGGTCGCTTTACATATTGAGCATCATTTGGTAACGTTTCTTCAGAAAGACAAGCCCTCCACAATCGCATAAGTTCAACCAGGCGACCCAATGATGTTTGAATGAGAAGAGGAAACTCATCAGGAAGTTTAAGTATGAAGTTAGCCATCCCTTTCATCACAGCATAACGACGGTGGGGAAGATAACGCACAATCCGGTTCATCACCTGCACTGCTTCTTCGCGAACGCCAGGATCAATGCTTATGCTATGCTGAGGAATGATTTCAGTTATTTTATCACTACGGCCCACTTCTTCTATCAAATATGGTATGCACTTCAGCACTGACCTGAAGAGAGACCCTTGCGACTTTTCCTTTGTTACAGTATCTGGAAAAGTTTATATTGGATTTTATGTCAATGAATATACATACATATAATAAATGAGTAGACTTAGACAACCAATGTCATAACTCCTGATATATAATAAATATCATAAAAAAACAAAAGGAATGACATTACACTAAGCAATCTTAGTAATCTAGATGCAGCTGTTTCAGACAGACAGATCACAAATTAAGATAAAGGAGATCAAAATCTGAGGCGGCATAGTCATTTAATCACAAATTCCATTTTAAACCTCCCCTTGATATTAATTTTGATTTTATTTTTTCTAAAGATAGGTGTTGAAAAAAAATGCCAGGAAATTACAAAGATTTTAGTAACCTAAACATTATTACCAGCAAGAAGAAGCTTGGCGATGAACAAGACCAAAGAAAGCAGAGTTTCAAATAACAAAAGCATTCCAACTCTGAAATTAGTCATGGTAGATATTCTTCTAGTTCCTTCACCAA
Organism: Phoenix dactylifera; assembly: GCF_051530095.1. Lineage (NCBI taxonomy): Eukaryota > Viridiplantae > Streptophyta > Magnoliopsida > Arecales > Arecaceae > Phoenix > Phoenix dactylifera. Next base: position 18,437,390 of record NC_143198.1, on the reverse strand, counting down.
ATGAATCCTGAAGGGACTGGTTTAAAGAGTTAAATGTTCTGTACATCTTCAGTATGCTTTTCATGGATCCTTCTCTTCCAAACATTCATGGTGCTGTCATAATTGTTTAATTTACAAGCTCATCCCCCCAACATGTTAAACTTTTGATCCTGGTTTAGCATTAGTCATTGATCATCTTCAATATGATTAGGATAAACATCTCCTTGACTTGTTCATGAGATAATCTTCAACTTTTCCATTCAGACGACATGATGCAATTCAATCTATTCAGCTGATGAATAACAACCAAAATTGTAATTTCTTATTTTAGTAATTTTTTAAACCTTAGTCTATTTAGGAATCTCAACTCAACTAAACCTTAATCCCAAACTAGTTAGGACCGGCTACATGAATCCTTTTCCTACATTCCACTCTGTTACAGGCCACACTTTTTGAAAGACGGGGTGATATCAAGTCCTTTCTTTACTATTTCATCCCATGTGATTTTCAGTCTACCTCTACCTCTTTTTTCTTCTATATGTATCAAATCACTTCTTCATAGTGGTGCATCCCACGGGTCTACATTGTAGAAACACAAACCATCTAAGTTGTCCTTCTCTCAATTCATCCTCAATTAGTGCTACTTCTACCTTTTCCCAAATGACTTCATTTCTTATTCTATGTTTTCTTCTATCACCACACATATCTCAATATTCTCATTTCAGCCATACTCATCTTATGCATATGTCGTTGTCTAGCTGTCCAACATTTTGTACTATAAAGCATGCCTGAACATATGACTATCCTATAAACTTTTTCAACTTGGCAAGTATCCTACAATTACATAATATCCTAGTTGCACTTCTCCATTTTAACCAACTTACCTTAATCCTACAGATAACATCCTCTTCAATCTCCTGTTTTTTTATGAATAATTGATCCTAAATACCAAAAATGATCACTCTTAAAAATTTTATGGTTCTTAATTTTCACTACACCTTTATTCTTCTAATTTTACTAAAACTACATTCCATGTATTCCATCTTAGTCCTTCTTAACCAGAAACCTTTGCATTTTAATACACTCCTCCATAATTCCGATTTATAATTAACCCCAGCTTTAGTTTTATCCTTTAAGACCACATCATCCATAAATAGCAAGTACCAAGAAATATCACGCTGAATATGCCTAATAAGCTCATTCATAACTAATGTAAGAAGATAAAGGCTTAGATTTAAATCATAGCCTATTTAGGAATCTCTAAGGATACAATCTGATTTCAGATGAACATACAAATTGAGAAAATTCATGATGATAAGGTGAAGATTCTCAAAACTGACTAAAACTTGAAGAAAAGGAAAAAGATGCTCTGATGTGGTTAGGTTTACATGGGGGGCATAGGGGCATAGGTCAAAGTTCATTGATTGTCTTGTACTATTTCTTTAAGGATTCTCTAGTAGATTCAGAAGGTGTTTAGAAGGTATAGAATAATATCTAGGAGGCATTCAGAAGGTTCAAAATAGGGCCATTTGAGTCATTATTTCTCTTATAATTAATTGCATAAGTTGCTCCTAGGTTAAGTGATAAAGCACCGAAAACATATAAAACATGAAAAGAAACAAATGATTTAGACAGCCATTGGAAGGGATCCACAGAATGTAACCAAGCAAACATCTTAAATTCAAAGAAAGTCATTGCGAGCTTTATCGTTGGCAAACTATGCTCCTCTCCCATAAAAGTTTGCCATGGGTCTTTTGTTTTCTATGCCTACCTATTGTGTAGCCTCTTTTTTCTGCTTATAATTAGCCATGACCTTCTGCCTCTCTTCTTTTTATAATATAACTGTTTACTTTTCTTATTCTTGTGCAAAATAAAAAATAGCAACAAAATTATAGTAGTTTTAATGCAAGACCCATTCACTATTGATGTCATCATTGGAGGCTCATAAAATATTCTCTCCACTAATATAAAGGGAGAAAAGGCAGTGCGAGAATGATTTATGTATACCTCACTTATAACAAGCATGACCACTAAACCTTATCTCATAAATGTGGATTCATGTTAACAAATCTTGCTTCTCCCTAAGGTTGTAGCCTCTGTCACACTGAATTTCCTCATATCTGTTATCAATATCTCCGCCCAGGTCTTCATCCATGTTCTTCTAGTCTTTCTTTCAGAAATCAAGCAAGATCCTTAAAGCCCTCTTTACACAATTGACTTCAGATGCCTAGTTTATTCTTCAATGGAGATCATTATAACAACAAAGATGTTCTCCAAAATTTCTCGTTCACAAGTAAACCAAAAATGAAAATCAAAATTCCTACAATTTTTGGAATTTTTACAGAACATTTGATATATTCTACCAGAATCACCATGGTGTAAGCAAACTCTCTCATGCTGATGACTATAATGTTGACTATCTCATGCAGCAGTGCCATTTTTTGTTGCATATCTCATGCAGCAGCGCCATTTTTGTTATTTTCACATATTACAAGATATAAGAACTCTAGCACTAAGAATGAGAAAAGAAGCATACCTATTGTAGTCTTAGAGGATGTAAGAAGAGCTTGGCTATAGACTTTATTGCAAAGCCTTAAGATGGCCTCGATTGCAGATTTTACTTTCGGAATATAGTGTCCAATACCACGAACTGACATTAACAAACAAAACTGATCTTTAGATAATTTTGAAAAACAAAAACGGGCATCAAAATGCAAGAGAAAAACTTATATAAAACCAGGACGTATTACCATGGAAAACTTCTAAACCAAATTGCTGATTTTCAGGAGACATAACAATGGCAAGCAATGCTCTCAGACCAATAACCTTTGCTTCACTCAAACTATCAGATTTTAATAATTCTAGCATCATGTGATTCATGGCAAAGTCCAGATTGCTTTCAGCTAAAGTAACACTGAATTCAACAAGCTTATCATGCTGAACATCTTGAGTTAGCAAGCCTTTCTTCAAAACAGTCAGCAATTGTGAAGTTACACTATCTAAATAATCCCATACGCGATTTTTAGGTTGGTAATCTGCATAAACATTTAAATAAAATTTCACAACCCGGTGAAGACAGTCCAGAGCCATTGAGCGATGGTTTTTGTCCTGCACAGATATGGTTACTCTTAAATTAGCTCTTCATAGGAAGGACAGAGATTAAGAAGATCAGTATCTCCCTGCTTTTGAACAACATAAAAAACTATAATAACAATTGGTGCATAAATACTTGAAAAAGTACATGGCGAAGTTGCACACAACTTAAAACAAACTGTATAAAAGCAGCACTTACTTTAAGAAGCTTATACAAAAGCTCCATATGTGGGCCAAAATTAGTGTTGAAAGTTTGTGGATCTCCAAGACAAAGTAGAAGGGTCGCCAATGGGAAGCCAACCTGGGAAAAAGAAAGTAAAGAACATCAAAATAATTTGGATGGTGAAATAATACATAATACAAAAATCCCATAATTATAATTAAAAAAAAGCTTTCTGCAAGCAACGCACAAGGTAAAAACAGAACAGAAGCAGAACCCTAGAGAATTTTTTAAGACAAAATTTAAAAGTATTTCCAAGGAAAAAGATTCAAGGGAACTATCTTACAGGTTTCTTTTCCTAATATAGGTACCTTGGACAGGTTTTTTCACTATTATCCTAGGCTACCTAATTCCACAAGATAACAGAACAATTATTACATGCAGGATAAACTACATGATGATATGACTGCCAAATTACTTTCATTTTGAAAGTTTCTAAAGAAAAAGAAGCAATATCAAGCAGAGCTTAATCTTTCATTTTCTTGGTACAGATCTGAAACAAGAAAAATAATCCCTTTGGCATTAGTTATGCAATGCAACATACACATCTTAAAATAAAATTTGAATTCCATACATAGTATGCTGAATCGGCCCGTACCGGTCGGTTCAGCCCTTACCGGACCGGTCCCTGACCGGTCCGGTTTGGCTGTAAAAAATAGTTTCAGCTCCTTTGGGGCCGCAACCGAGCGGTATGACCTATGTACCGGTGCGAACCGGACCGGTTCATACCAGTACGCCCTTGTACTGGTGCAAACCGGTCGCACTGGTATCATTTTTTCTTTAATCGTGCGTTGCTGCGCGCGACCTTTTAAAAAGGCCGACAGTGCGCGCGTGCGGCCTTTTAAAAAGGCCGACAGCTTAAAAGGCCGCACGCGCGCGCATGCGCTGTCTTATCTCCGATGGAAGTTAAACGCGTGCTTTGGTTATAAAAACCAAAGGATCTGCCTGAACCAGCCATGAATTGAAGCAGATAGCAGAAGAACCACGGTGGCGAATTGAGGAGGGATCCAGAGGCGGCTTGTAGAAAAATTAAGGAGGTAAGAGAGAGGTGCTCTTTTTCCAAAAAATTCTAGCAAAGGTTAATTAAGGTATAGTTTATTTCCTCTATCTTTTTTCTTTAACATTTTTTTAAGTTGCTTAGAAAAAATAGGTTAAAAATTCTAAAAAAGGAGATCATGCCCAATCTTGAAATCTGGGCCTGATTTTTTTATATGTTGTAGATATATAGACGATATGCATGGTGAATTGGTGACATTAATTTTTTCGCAATATATTTTTATATTTTAATTAAAAATTATAAAATATTAAAAAATAAATTTTCTAATATAAAAAAATTAAAAAAAATAGAAAAATTTGAAAAAATAGACGTACTTCCTAATAATTCAGAAGTCATTTTGGAGAGAGAATTTTTTTTTGAATTTACAATAATTATAAAATTAAAAATAAATTAGAAAATAAAAAAAATACCGTCCTTGTAGGAATGGAGCCATCAAGAAAAACCAACCCTCAAGAGCGTAATATTGGATGGGCGCATGAAACATGCTCGAAAAAAGGCAGCAATTTCAGTGCAAATATTGCCAGAAGTGCTTCAAGGGAGAAGGGGTAACCAAATTGAAACAGCATTTAGCCGGTCATTCCGATGAGGTAGCTACGTGCCCCAATTGCCCACATGAAATCCGCCTGCTGATGAGAAAGAACCTCGCAGACATCAAAGAAGCCAAGGAGAGGGTTGTCAAGAAGAAGGTGGAGGTAGCCCAACGCATTACCAGTTATATTGGAAAGATCTCATGTTGATGGACATTGGAAAGATCCATAGGGTCCACCATACGGTGGAGATAGCCCAACGCATCACCAGTTATATTTATAGCCATACTTGGGTTCTTTCACTGATGAGAAAGTTTGTAGGGGGAGATTCTAAGATCAGAAGTCATACGGTTTGCTATGAACTACATTGCACTTAATAGCCTTATCAAGAAGAAAGAAGCCCTATGTTAGATGTTTGTCAGTCCCGAGTGGCAGCAAAGTAGGTATGCCCAGGCCAACACTGAAAAAAGCAAGATGGAAGACTTGGTTACAAGGCAATCATTCTGGCAGCGGACCATTACGATAGTCAAAGCTATCAAACCATTATACGAAGTACTGCAGGCCGTAGATAACGAGAGATGCCGCCAGATAGATTTTCTGTATCACATGATGGACAGAAAAAAGGTTCAGATCATTGAGGCAGACCCAGCCCATGCCCACGAGTACATCGACATTATTCAGCGGCGGTGGGGAGCCCAAATGAGTAGAAAATTGCATCTAGCAGATAAGCAAGAATATTGATAATTATATTGATGGACGTGCTTGTATAATTTTACTAAGATGGTCTCGTCTATGTGCAGCATACTACCTGAAACTCCGGTTCGAGTACAGCGAAGCTGGAATCGGTATGGATGACAAACTTCTAGAAGCTTTGCGTAATGTTATTTACAAAATAGAGGCTGATCCAGAAATCGTGGCGTTATGTCTAGAAGAGATAACATGATTTAGTAGCATGTGTGAGTATAGCGACATCTTCTATTATTAACATAGTAGAACATGCTTCTTTTTCACAGATCAAATTATTTAGAGAGGGCATCAACAGCTTTGGACAGCGAGTAGCTATCGTAAGCAAGACATCTATGAATCCAGGTACGTTACACATCAGGAAGATATTCACCTGGCGTTACATTCTTACTAATATGGCAGTATCATATATGTAATTTTTTTCAATATTTTTGCAGCTGAATGGTGGATTCATTTTTGCGGTTCCGCAAAAAATTTTAAGCGGATAGCTATTCAGATCCTCTCCCAGACGGTCTCTTCGAGTGGCTATGAGCGCAACTGGTCCACCTTCACCCTCATCCACAGCACATAAAAGAACCATTTGACACAAAAATGCCTCAACGACGTTGTTTATGTGCTCTACTATCTGCGGTTGAGGCTAAAATGCATTCAGGAGGAAGTGGACCTCAAGTATGCATATCCAATCTTCTATAGGACATTTACAAATGATGACGATGATCCTATGCTCGGCTGGCTTGTGAGCCAGCAGCAGGAGCCCGAGCTTGACGAGCTAGGATCGCCTCGACGACCAACTGGCTTCATAGCCAGCGAGACTATGGTCGATCCACAGCAATAAGCTTAGCGCAATATTTCACACACTCCCATAGCTGATCAGCCACAGATAGAGGGGAGCCAGTAACCACATGACTGGTACGACACCCTCTCAGAGAGATGATCGAAAGATGCTCAGACAAGAATGCTTCGATACCCAATCGACTCGGTCACGAGGGCGTGGTAGCCAGGCAGAGGGGCACAAAAAGTAAAAAGGCAGTGCCCAACAAACAAACAAAAAATAAAGAGCTCCAATGGAGAGCGTCGAGAAGGAGACCCGGACCAGCAGCGATGAAGATTTTGATGGTGATGGATCTGCTAGCCATGGAGGGAGTGGAGGACAATATGGTACTACTTATGAGACACAGCCGGAGGCTGGTCTTCGATACATCAGTGAGTCCCAGTTTACGCATGCTACACAGGATAGGGACCACGGAAGGCCATCGGATAGAGCCCGCGAGGATACCATTGCATATATAAGACGGGCTCCTTGAGGTCGTTCCGAAGGACAGGATGCAGCTGCAAATGATCTCGCATGTGGAGTAGGATTCATAGATGTATCAAGTTTCAAGTCGTATATTGAATCCTATCATCCGCGCCTGGGGCAGTCTATAGATATGATGCGTCGGAGTCATCCTACTACCCTACGCAGCCCGGAGGGTCTCACGGCTGAATTTTGTTGTCGGCATATTCGGATGGACCCCTGCACAGCCATGTGATCAGCAAAAGGACTCCTCTCAGAGCCAGAGCTTCAGCGAGAGATCCTAGAGTTCTTATAACCTGGCACGCATTCCTCAGAAATTGAGCATACAAGACTACAACACCGCTTGGTTAAAGGAGTTGGTTGATCTGCCTCCTTATTATGCTGATGATCCGGATATCTACGAGAAGCAACACCACTCGATCCGATTTTAGATATCCGAGTGTACATTAAATGTATGTAATTGATTATATCTTAAATTGATGATATTTTATATTCTTCATTTTATGACTTATATCACTTTAAAGGCTAATTAAAATGCATCATCAAGCTTAAACCTTAAACCTAAACATAGAAACATCAAAAAATATGAAAAAACATCAAAAAACAACAAAAAAAAATCAAATTTCACTTCATTTCCTAGAAAAAAACAAAAGAAAGAACTCCAAAAAAAAAGGCCGTCGTAGCCGAAAATCGGCCGAACTAACCAAACTGGTTCGATACCGCCCGGACCGGTACCAAACCGGTCCGGTCTCCACCAGTACGCCGACCGATACCGGTTCAGCATACCTTGATTTCATATAATCCATTTTGGTTTGAATCAAGATATGCCGAACTAGCACCGATAGGTGTACCGATCGGCTACCGGATCGGTTCGGTACCGGTTTGGACCGAATCGAACTGATACCGAACCGATACCACGGTTCCGCCTAGTTTCTGATTCTGCATGCTTTTTTTGAAATTCTCTCTATTCGAACTTTTTTTATGAATTTAAGTCTAATTTGATGTTTTTTTATTGTTTGTTGATTTTTTTCATGTTTTCTAATATTTTCTATGATCCCAGTTTAAGCTAGATGATGCATCTTATTGCTTTCAAATGATACAATTATAAAATAAACAACATAAAATATTTTCAAATCAAGATACAATCAATTACATACTTTTAAAGTATTTTCGAATATCTAAAATCAGGTCGAGTGGTGATGCCTCTCATAGATATCCAGATCAACATAATCAGGAGGCACATCAACCCACGCCTCTAACCAAACAACGTTGTAGTCTCGTATGCTCATTCCATAAGAAACACGCGTCGAGTGATAAGCACTCTCGGATCTCTCGCTGAAGCTCTGGCTTTGAGAGATGTCTTCTGGCTGTGGAGGGGTCATCCGAATATGGCGGCAGCAAAATCCGACCCATGCGATGCTCCAGACTGTGTAGAGTAGTAGCCACCGGAAGATGACTCCGATGAACCATATCTATATCCGTATCCGTATGGATCATAGGTTGCCTGAAGCCGTGAATAATAAGATCCAATATACGACTCAAAACCTTATCATTTATGGATCCTACTCTACATGCGAGGTCATCTGCAGCTGCATGTTATGTCAATAATAGAAGATGTCGGTATACTTACACATGCCACTAAAGTTAAATTACCTCTTCTAAACATAGAGTCGCGACTTTTGGATCAGACTCCATCTTGTAAATGATATTATGCAGAGCCGCCAGAAGTTCGTCATGCATACCAATTCCAAGTTCATTGTATTGAAACCAGAAGTTCAGGTAGTATGCTGCACATAGACGAGACCATCTTAGTAAAACTATACAAGTACTGCATCAATATAATTTTTAATGTTCTTGCTTATCTGCTAGATGCAAGTTCCTACCAATTTGATAGTCCCAGCGCCGCTCAATGATGATGTACTTCTGAGCATGGGTTGGATCTGTCTCCATGATCTGAGCCTTAGTCTCTCTATCATATGATACAGAAAGCCCATCTTGAGGTACCTCTCGCTATTCACGACCCGTAGCACTTCATATAATGGCTTGATAGCCTCCACTATCGCAGTAGCCTGCTGCCAGAATATCTGCCTCGTCACCAAGACTTCGATCTTGCTTTCTTCAGTACCGACTTGCAAATATCTACTTTCCTGCCACTTGACACTAACATCTGACGTAGGGCTGCTTTTTTCTCTAGAAAGCTATCAAGTGCAACATAGTTGGTAGCAAACTATGTGACTTCTGGTCTCAGAATCTCCCCCTGCAAATCTCCTCATCGGTGAAAGGACCCAGATATGGTTACAAATATACCTGATGATGCGTTGGATTATCTCCACTATATGCTACACCCTACGAATCTTCGCAATGTCCATCAACATGAGGTTGATACAATGTGCAGCACATCGAGTCCAAAAAAATATGAGACCGCTGCTCCATCAAGATCTCCCTGACGGCCTTATATTGTGGCCCATTATCAGTAACGACCTGCACGATATTCTCCTCTTCTACCTGATCAAGCACCTCCTCCATCAGTTTGAAGATGTAAGCAGTGTCGTGCACCAAATCCGAAGCATCAACCGACTTGTGAAAGAAAATCTTCGTATCATCAGAAAGTTAATGCTCCGTCTGGTAGGACCAGTCCAACCATCACACATCACAGTCAGTCCATATGTGGGTCACTTGCTCTTGTAGGATGCAATCCATTTCTCTAGCTCTTTATTGCTATTAAGAAGCTCACCATAGACGTCCTTTGAGCCTGAAGGATCTACACCAGGACCAACAATCTGTATGACGAAAATGGCAAACCTGTAGTATGTATTGTCTGCCATATTCGCTGAAATGTGGCTGAAGTGGAACCAGAATCTAATAGCTCGCCACATATCCTTCAGCATTGAGTCAACCCTCTGCTGCTTCGATTATCTGCTGAAAAAGGCATACAGATCTAAATCATGTCGCTTCTTGTGGAATCTCTCTGGATGATTTTTTTTAATACCAAAAACACCCAGGATAGATGCAACCTGGCCACCGCCTTTGCTGGCACCCTTCCTGACTGAAGATGTCCTCATAAACTCTGGATCTTGCTTACTGCTCGCAGAACCGCAGCCCAACTCGTAAGACGAGGGCCCAAATGGAGCACTATGCCTGACCACCTCCTTCTGCTGCTCCTGCTGCCACTGATCATCCAGGCTCGCCTGCATGGCAGCCTGGATCTCTGCCTCCTTGTCATCTAGACCCTCGGCCTCCTCTTAACTTCCTGAAGTGATAGGAAGGTGGCTTTGTCACTCAGCATTCCACTCTCGCCTTCTTTCTAGCAAGCCCCTCCTTCGCTTTTTTGATTTCAGCGAGGTTCTTCCTCATCAGCAACCGAATCTCCAGTGGGCATTTGAGGAACATAACTAATTCATCAAAATTACCAGCTAAGTACCGCTTCAACCTGATTACCACTCCTCCCTTGAAGATCTTATGGCACCATTTGCACTGAAATTGGTACCTACCCTCAAGCATTCGCCCATGTTTTCAGCCAATATCACGCTCTGAAGGTTGTTTTTTTTTATGGCTCCATTTCTACAAGGACTATAATTTTTTTAACTTTTTTAGTCATTTTTATATTTTTAATAATTTCTAGTTTAAAAAATGTTTATTTATTGTAAATTCAAAAAAATATGATTTCTACCTTAGAAATTACTTCTAAATTATGTAATATGTACTACTATTTTTTATATAATTTTAATTATATCTTAGATTTAAAAATAATTTTAAATAATAATATTTGAAAAAATTAATTTAACATCAAACCGATGTAGAACCTAATAATAGATGCTACATATATTTTTTTAGGCCCTCGGACATGCATGAATTGTTACTTATTTCTCATTTTTTTTTAAAATTTAGGCCTAGACTACTGTTTGCCTGATCGCATCAAAACTTGAATAAGTGAACACCAAATTTTTAAAGAGTAGCTTGCATGCCCCTAAATATGTTTCTGATTTTACAATTTTTTTATTTTTAAATTTTTTAAAAAATATTTAATCCATTTTTATATTTATAATTTATATAAATTATATATAATCCAAAAATTAAAAATATTTGTCACCATACGGATCGTCCATAGAGCTACAACATATAGAAAAACCAAACTCAAATCGAAAAATTTGGCATGATCTCTTATTTTACAATTCTTAAGCTATTTTTTCTAAGCTCCTAAAAAAATACTAAAGAAAGAAGATAGGAAAAAGAAAGCACACTTTAATTAGCCTTTGGTCTTCCTTCTGATAGCCTAAATTAGTACGTATTTCTGGATTTTTGAAAAGAGAAGAACGCTCTTAAAGACCTGAATCAATTTTTTCCCTCATGCCTACGCTGAATCAATTTTATAGAACACTCTCTTCTGAAACACTTGGCATGTCGTTTGGCTTTTATAGCCGAACGTTCATGCCAAGGTCTGCCGTACCGGTACCGGTTGGCGTACTGGTGGCGGTCCGTACCGGTACGAACCGGATCCGTACCGGTTCTTCAACACTAAACTATCGGTACCGGATTCCACGCTGATCCGGTACCGGTCTCAAGCTGGACCGGTACGTACCGACCTGTACCGGCCGGTAAAGACTGGTACAGCAGACCATGGTTCACGCCCAGTGGCCATTTTGGCCACAAGCATAGGGCAACAGTGCGCGTGCTGTGGCAAAAAAAATTGGAACCGGTGCGAAGTGCGAACCGACCGGTTCACACCAGTTCTTAGCCATACCGAATGGAACCATCCGGTACGCAACTAGTACCGATCCGTTCTAGTACCGATCGGTTCTAGTACCGAAAGCTGTAAGGCTTCGCCGTTTGAGAACACCGGGGGTTCGGGGGGTGGAGCCCCCTGACCCTGCCTTTCGAATCCAGTTGTTAACCTAAAACCTAATCCCCACCGAGGGAGGCTTTGGGGCGGGAAACGTTCCATAGCCAAAGGAAGGGAAGGGGGTTCGGGGGAGAGGAAACCATCCCATCCCTTGATATCCCGAAAGTTCCCGAACCTAAGGTTACGAGGTTTGAGTTCCCTAACCATTGGAAGGGGAGGGGGTTCGGGGGAGGGGAAACCTTCCCTTTCCCAAATCCCAATCCGACAGGAACTTATTCATCAAAACTTTAGAAAGCTTAACTGGTTCGATACAAGCTGAACCGACTGGTACAGGCCGGTTCAGCATTTCTTGGTTTGAATATTGTTTGGATATCAACTCATTTATTTTTGTCTCAACACCAACATTTGAATCATTAATTTATAATAAGCATAGTGGAGCAACATCTTAAATATTAGCAACTAAACCATCTATGCAGACATCAGGGAAAAAATGTAAATTATTGCCATCAACAAAAATTAATAATCTCTATATTCCTTTTTTCAATCGACATAGTTATACATATATATACGTATATATATATATAATATAGATATAGATATATACGCATGCAGAAGACGTAAAAATTCAACAATATAATGTTTAACTTATGAAACGATGGTCAAATAATTGCTAGTTTCTCCATAGTCGATCCTTATCACATTGTTAATTTAGACTTTTTTTGCTGTCATTTATGTGGACTTCAGGAATCCTTGACTTCCCTTATGGCCATTCCATATTCTCTTTATTCACCATGTTAATTCATGCAGAATTCCTATTTTTTTTCAAGGTTCTAGGTTTGTAGTATTCTCTGCAGGATTCTCCTTCACTTCCTTTGTCATAGATTTAGGCAAGACACGTTACACACCAACGATCATTGTAGCATAGATCTTGGGCTCTTTTTTTAACAATGTTTTAGACACCTGTAAAAATGCCCCCAACGGACATGCCACTCAGAACTCCATAACTGCTGCAGTCAGATATACATGACCACAAAGGTAAACAAGAGTACACTACAAAGTACTCAAAATTTTGGGTTGCCAAGAAAAGCTTTATCAGGATCTGGGTTTAAGCACAAAGTACAAATATGGCACCAAAATGCTGAACAGGACTTGTCAATGAAAAATAAATCATTCATTAGATACATCTAACCCTCAAAAATATTAGAAAAGTAGAAGTGTAGACAAATTACCCTTTTCAGCTCTTTTTTTCCAAAAAAAATAGCGAGATGGTCTTAAATTATGGTAGAAGACAACTTCCCCATACGTATCTCAGCAGAGCTGCTTCACTTGAAGGAAATCGTACTAAAAAATCTAGAAACCAGACCTCTAAAGTTTGAAGATAAAATTATAGCATCCAACAAGAATAAAGCATTAAAAACCTCACATAATGGATAAAGAGTGCAACTATGGTCAAATAAATCATGTTCACGCTACTCACAGCTATGTGTTTGCTCTGTTTCTCCATCCAATGCATAAGGTGACCTCTAATTCGAGCAACAGCTTCATACCACAAAGTCAATGCAGGATCCACACCCAATGGAGGCCAATGGTTTTTTCCACCCTCCGCAAGTGGTGCCAGTATGCTTGAAAGCATATTGCATAAAGCATGATGCAGTTCACTCTTTCTTTTATGGGGAACACGATTAAGAGGATTTGCTTTTGCCACAAACGAAGCTGATGCATTCAATCCACCCTCTGTTTTAACCTGGCAGAGTTCAGAAGATGCATCAAGCACCCCATCGAAAAACAAAACCATACTTTGAGTACACAATAACTATATACAACATAACATTGCCCTGCAACTGATTTATTATGCCTAGTAATTGAAAGAAAAGGAACCTTTAAGTAAATTGTTCATAGATTTTTAAAGTTGCTAGGAAAGAATAAATAGGAGTCTCAATAAAGCATACTCTAGAACTGTCAGATTTGTGTTTTCTTTGGCATTATTGGGTCAAATCAGGTCATTTTGCTTTAAAAGGTGGATAAAGATTCTCAACAGAGAAACAGTTCAACCGAACTAATTAGTTTTTCCCATGATTTTCCACACCTTTATTCTGTTCATTTGCATACCAATTTAACTTATTTCATCTTTCTTATTTTTCTTGGCTTGTAATTTGACTGACATACTGGTTGTACGCTAATGGCCACACCATTTGAATGTGGACTGCCACAACATGTTCATTATCAATTACAGTTCAGACCCTCCTTTTCCTGTCATCAATATTATTTTTGAGAATATGCCTGTATCTTGCCCTCTTGAGCGTAGCTAATGTGTAAATTGTCATGCACCATGATAAGATCTTTGAATATTATAAAGCTTCTAAGGCTAATAATATAACTTCTTTTTGCAATAGCATCCCTTCAATGGTACCCTTTCTCAACTAATCACCAATAGAAGCCTGTGATAACCATGAACAACCATAATAGGATATAGACTACTAGGAAACCATAAAGATGTCTAACAGCCTTGTTTCATCAGCATGGGTTGACTTTATGAATCCTATGATGTTGGCTCCTGCAGAGGTCCACATCCAGTGTCAATGCAAGCTTAACAATGCCATGCCAATTTCAAGTCCAGACAAAATCAAAAGGGCATTCACTTCATTTAGACAACCAATTGCAAAGAATAGGTCGACAATGAAAGAGTTGATGATATAGCAAATACAAGCACCAAAAAAATTATCTTTACAACCATAAATGATTAAATATATATCATACATATGTTCAGGAAGAAAGTGGCTTTGCAGTTATAGTTCTGAAAAAATCCAATCAGTTGATCATATCATATTGACAGTAATGCATACCCCCAACTTAAGGTAGCGCATTCCATTGATTATGCTGAGTGTCTCGCTTCTAGCAACATTAGTATCAATGCGTCGAGTATTGAGCTCCATGAAAAACCGTTCAGTCACAGAACTAAACCTGTAATGAACATAATGCATGCCATTATATTGAAATAAAATAGATACAGAAAGCCATCAACTGCTGCAGCTCATACTGTACATTGCAAAACATATCGATCAACTGCCAATTCGATGTCATTTCTTGCCTTTGCATATATTTTGGAAACTTTATGGATGTGGAATTTCATAGTATGCGCATTTTGGTAACTGGCATGTCAATCATTTCTCACCTATTGTAATTATAACTGTACATGACTTGCTGGTTATGTTATTGTCACTAACTGAAACAAAGAACTAATTTGCTGTAGATGTATATGCCGATGCTTTATGCACTCAAAATATGTTTTTACTGCAGTTCCATGCAGAGACCATCACACATTATTTTTATATTGGTCACTACATTTTCTCCTAACTTATTAACGTTGCTTGTGAGTTTAATATCAGTATAGTTCATGTTATTCTGCACAATGGCATAATCTCAGAATAGTCATGTAATATTCTGCACAATGTCATTCTCCTCTTCCGTAACTTCATTGAGTTGCCCGGTATTCTAATTTCACAATAGTCACAATTAAGAGTATATTGCTTATTAACTTCAAAATTTTAAAGAACTTTGCTTGTTTTAATGATTGAATTAATCTGGATTTAATGGGTTTACAATGCATATGTTTGTGGATCTTCAGCATGAGATGACTCGAGTATAATCATGCCAATGTTCAGGAAAATATGTTACTTGACATAAATTCTTATCCGAACAATTTACACGTTAGACGATACTGTAGACTCAAGGTATAGAGCTACAAGCAAATATCTTATTGACAAGAACCACAAAAACTTCTTTATGTTAAAGTTGGCAAGAACATTACCGTTAGAATTTAAGGAAGGCATTGTAGAACAAAACTGCTGTCAAACAAAGTATTTTTGCATCAAACCAATAGATGCATGAATGAGGAAGAACAGATTGAATCTTCCAATTAAATTGTGAATTACAAAAATTGAAGTGAGAAAATCCAACCATCCATTGACGCACATTATTATTCCTTCCCAAATAAAATGAAATCCAGAAACATGAATGATCAAGAAGAATAGCATATCAAAGTAAAAATTAAAGCAACATAGGGAAGCTCAAATTGCAAAAGATGGATCTATTCTCTTGCATCCATAATTAAATAATTGAGGTACAATGGTGGTTGATGTTCAAAACCAAGATTCGCAATACCGGTGCGTACTCCTTCATAACAAGCATACTGAACGCCCTCGTACCAAACAGATACATAGTATGAGAGGGGGTGTCGAGTGACAGTACACCAAACCAACTCCTATACATGGCATACCAATGCTATACCTATATAATACCAGTATAGGGTCTAGTTCCAAGATTGCAAACCTTGTTCAAAACAATGCTGGACATTTTAGAGACCAAAGCTTCACATAATTGAAATTAAAAGATATGATCGACAAGAAGCACACATTTCAAACAAATAAACAAAATAAAAAAGAAAAAAAATGAAATCATGGTCGGAAACTAAAATCTCCTTTCAAATCTTAGCTAAACTGATAGTCAAAACCAACAAGGATTACAAGGAGATAGCACAACAAGATACTGACAATAGAAGGAAAAGACCGAACAGTGACTCAACAAGGCCTTTTTAAAATTTTAAAAAAAATGATAAGGACTAGAAAGCTCAATTGTTTAACTAGGAAATGGACTCTTCCAATTGGTTATGAATGCAAATAGGTGAAGTTAGCTTTTTAGACTCAATGGCTTGGGCCAGATCAGGATTTTAGATCCGAAGTTATTTCGGGCTGAGTCCAAGTCAACCCTAACCATCCCAATCCCAATGCAGCCATATATACGTTATATATCACAAAAAGAGAATGTTTTTATATCGTATAATATCTATTTAAATTGTGATTATATTAGAATTACCAACTACTTGCTTAATACCTGATTGGTTAGTTTGCAAATGACAATATAAAGTTTCCAAAATCACTCAATCACACAAAATTAAAATGGTCTTTTCTTCTTTACCTAAAAAAGGTATTAGGTCCGACCAAGGTTTAGGACCAGGTGGGACAAGCCAGGTCAAGCCAACCTCTGTATTTCTATAATTGGGAACCAGACCTAGGTCAAAAAGAGGGCTTAAGTCAGACCAGGCTAGGCTTGGGCCAAATGGAAGTTTGCATCTGGTTGAGTCAAGAACCATTACCCATTTTTACATCCCCTCAATTTGATGTGAGTTTCAGTTTTATCTGCTGATGGCAAGTTTACGACACCAGATCAGACTCAGTTGAGCAATGAAGGAGATTCTTGTTTTGCTAGATATCTAAATCAGGCTCAGTTGAGCAATGAAGGAGATTCTCGTTTTGCTAGATATATAAATAAAGGCTTCGCAAAAAATATTAGTTTAATGAAGTCCTAACTCTTTGATGAACTTGATTGTTTTGGATGGCAGACATGAACGGAGTGCATATGCATATAAGCACTTATAAGAGTTAAAATTGTTTGAGTTTAGTTGCATACATTTTTTGTTTTTGATGCTTCAAGTATTCAAAACATTCAAATTAAGCATCATCAACAAAATTCTCAACAGCCAGAAAATTGATCAAGTGGAGGGCGAGTTATGCCTATGGAACTGATTTTTTTGAGGACAAATATTTAGTTGAGTTGCATATTTAGCACATTAATATTTGACAAGTAGCTAGTTTCCGTTGAGTGACAACTGACATTGTGGGTCATGCTTAAATTAACAGGTTTGGAACAATAAGGTAAAGCCCAGATCAGCCTTATTACATGCTGCTCTCAAGCAGACTGCTCATACTGCTTAACATCACATGTTCTATAAAAATTAATGTAATTGTGAAGTCTTAGTTTTTTCAGTAAGAAATAATTGGCTTTCCAAACTATTTAATATACAATCAAGTAAATTTTATCAAATATAAAATACTTATATCAAGGCTTGAAATCCCATAGGACAGGGTTGTCCCGATTTGCCCATATATTGGAACGTGCTGCCATCCTGCCCCGACCCGACACTGGGGACTGAGGATATCCCAAGACATACTAATTGCGATGCTGGGATAATGGCGGGACAATCCTGACCCGATACATAGGATGTTATCCTGTCCTAGTGTCCTACGGGATGTCCCACCGAGATTTGAGACCATGGTTTATATTGTTCATATGTATAGTAGAATACTTCCACATGTTGAAGGACCTTATGGACTCTGAATCATTCAGGTCACATCCACTGAGTGGGTTCACATTCAAGATCATGCTCATAAACACTAACATCATATCCACCATTTGAACTGCAAGTCATGGTGGTGGAGCCCAATCCTATCACCAAGTGCTAAAAGATCATCATCGTGTTGCTAGCTTCAACTCTTGACATCAACTGATCCTGAGAAATCTGATCCACAACTGATAAAAGAAAGCTTTCTACCCTCTAGATCATGAGAGAATAGATCAGTGGATAACTTACATCCAATCATGATCATCAATACTATATCAATAGTCAGACATCAACAGCTAAATCTTCTACAGCTGCAAATCTTCCAAGTTGATTGGGCAGACAAACTTAAGATCATCAGCACTCGAGGCATCAGTCATAAGATTTTCAAAGATCTTTAAAAATCACTTCAACTGTTTAACAGTTGTCAATTTTCAAATCTTAACCATGTCCTTGGCTCAAAAGATCCCTAGGCAAAGTAGGAGGCAAAAAACATACCATGTTGCATGTGTCAATGCATAAGCATGCAAATTAATTTGTTATGTCGATGAAAACTTCTAGCCATATCCACAATTTATTGGTCCAGTACCATTTTGATATAAAAAGATCATGTGATCACGTTTGTGAAAGGGCATATGGTCCAATTTTGCATGGACATAGCGACAAGCAACAGGTTGAGACACATGTCAGAGCCTAAGCAGGAGCCAGAAATCAGGATTACATGTCACAGTCTAAGCAGGAGTAAGAAATCTGGAGTATTCCTTACAAAGTACATTTTATCAATGGAAAAAAAAGAACAGCTGTTAAGACGTAAATCCTCTAATTTTGAATAGCCATCTTGTGTTTTTTCTAGCAATAGTTAGAAGTTCAACATCTTCCGTCTTTACATTTCTAATATCATTAATATCAGATAATTTTTACTTGTGAAGTTCCCAATAATCTGTGTTAAATTAGCAGCAATCTGTTACAATGACATGTTACGACTTCTGCCAACTCCTTTTTTCATTTTTATTTTTGGTATCGGCAGTACCACTCCAGTTAAAAAAATGTTATGCCTTTGTTTTTGCTCAAAACTAAATGCAAACAAATATCAGCCGAAAAAAATCAATCACAATTTGCAGCAATTTCTGCATGACATCTCATTTGCAATCTATCAGGCAATTCCTCAATCCAATTTTTTGGAGAAAAAAGAGATAAAAGTGAAGAAAAGTGAGAAATTATGACAAATAAAAAACCTTGGTTTCTATACCCCTCTAATTTCCTGCAGAAATCAAATTATCAGGGAAAAATACAAAAAGTATCTATTTCTTTACTTTTGAAAAACCAAAAACAACGCCTATATCAGTGTCTAGTTATTAGAATCACCCTTGCAGCACAAGCAGGTCTCTGATGCAAATTCCCCAAAAGAACAGGACACGCTTCAACACAGGCTTGTCTGTCTCATCATGTACAAACTAAAGACAACATCTGATATATTTTATGGGGGTTCAACATCTGCACCTCAAATTATTTTGTAGACTTCAGGAAACATACATGAGAGTAGAAGGCCTAAAACAGATGGTGTGACATATTCTCAGTAATTCAAGGCTTTTTGCACATATATTTCTGTTGTAAATCATGATATATTTTCTACAGAATATTCTGATTCATGTGCTTTTAATTGGCAAGAATAGACCATCTGTCACCAAGAATTAATTGAAATAATAATATGAATCAGAAACTTGAACAAGCAAAAAATTTCCGATATTCCCAGAGAGCACCAAAATGTATTATCAAAAAGATACAGCATATTTAAAAACAAGAGGAAGATATGACCAAATTAACTTATAGAATGTCAATAAAGGATCAAGCAATAGTATATGTACCGGATCCGCGATAAAGCACCTAATAATTGTGCAACAAGATCTAAGAGAAGACCTCGCAAGTCGACCAACGACGGATAATCCACCTGGCTAACAATCCTGTATATACACCACCAAATTAATGTTAAGAATAACTATAAGCAACATGTTTAGCACAAAAGCACAGCCCCACATCCCAACTCAAAGACATATTTAATATAAGAAGCTCTTTCAGCTCCAGCAACAGCTTCTGCAGCTTATTCCTTGTAGTTATTGAGCATACCATGATTCAATTGTGAACATTGCTCAAAGTATCACAAAACTCAGAAAAGGCTTGGTAAAACATGAATCAAAGGTGATCTTTAAGAAGTTTTAATTCTTCCATTCAATGCCAAGCATGGGGGTCTGTGAAACATGAACAGAAAGTGGTTTTTAAAAGGCCATGATTCTTCTAATCTATTCTGAGCATGTGCGACACACATCACATGCATATGACTCCCCCCCCCCCCTCCACCCCAAAAGCATGCACGCACACACACCAAAAAAAAAAGAGCAAAGGAAAAAAGGACTGTAGTCAAAGTTCTGGATAGGATTTATGACTCATAGCAACAAATATATTGTTAAAGCATAAGAAGGAAAAATAAAATAACTACAAAAGATGACCTTGTATTCAACTGCATATATAACTTCTAATTCACATATATTAATTGCAGGTGAAAAATACCCAATGCTAGATAGCACCATGGGACTGCTCGATTTTCAAAGAGATAGCCACTCAGGACATATACCAGTTTGATGTAATTACACTCCAAGCATGAGACTACCACAAGCATCAGACAACCAACCAATTCTAGTTAAGATAAATGCTTAAGGAGGGCTTCTAGACTCATTGAGGCAAGGTGTGAAGTAATAAATCACCTACCAAAAAGTTCCTCAGTGAAAATACTGCATTTAACATTTTTCAGAAGGAATGATGCATACCACTACCCCTTCAAACGAACCTAATGTACGTGATTCTCTCATGCACCATAACTTTATATATAACCAAATGAAACCAACCTCTCCTTCTGTTCTTAGTAATATTAATTCTGCATACAATAATAAAAGTGCAGGATAGGTATTTTGGATGAGGGTATCTCTCAGGTGTTGAAAGTGCTGGTGCTCGTACAGTATGGAATGGTAAAGTACATCACTATTCCGAGACACAGAACACCTATTGGTGTCAGCACAGCAAAAAAGGAAGGTGCGTACAATACTGTGGCATGATACCAACTAAGGGACTTATTGGTATTGTGCATTCGGCAGATATGCACCAATACTTAAACCCTTGGCTATCATATGTTTATGCTTCGATTTGTATAGTCTCACTAATTAACATTGAGACAGTTTTGGACTCCCAATGAGGTGGTATGTAAACCTCAATAGGAAAGTTCTAGGCTTCATAAGTTCTCGCACAAAAACATTCAGAAACATGGTACACTATATCAGTCGGTACCAGTATGTACAGTCTAGCATACCATACTGGCACCGAATTGCGACATGCTATTGGGGAGAGGGGGGGCAGTGGCGCGAACCGAGTGTTGGTACGCCAAACCGACCACCATGTCAGGCCAATACTGTAGCAAGATGTAACTGTTACAGGGTCTGGTACCGAGATGGCGAACCTTGTTTAGAAAGATAGAAACATTCCTGAAATTTAAATGGAAGCTTAAGCACTTGGCATTCATATTTTGACCTGGTCATGTTACTAAATCTTGGAAAGTAAGAATGTATAATTTCAATAACAGATGTGATAGGTCTTGAAAAGCACATTACAAAGGACCCCAATTGAAAAACTTCATTAGTCAATTCACAACTTGGCCAAATCAAATCATTTTTCTCTGGAGGCTGCTAATTAAAAATTTCAAGTGTTTTAGATATTAAGAAAAGAGTAGATCATTATGAGAATGAAGCAGCAAGTTGAGTTAAATTCTCTAACAGCTAATCCATTATTAAATTTAGGTAGTTACAGGATTTTAAGTTCCAGTTGAAATTAATCTGTTTCAGTCAAATGGACCAGTTTTAGCTAGGAGGAGCCAAAACTGCCCCCATGTTTTTGGATTTCAGCTGAAACTACAGTTTTGTTCCATTTTTTTCTTTTAGAAAATGAAGGAGCATCACCTTTTTCTGTCATGTATAAATGGTTTTAATGGGTGCCTTGTTTCTTGTGTTATCTGGCCTTCTAACAATCTAAAAACCATATCTTTGCTCACATCAAGTACACCTGAGAAATGAAAACAACAGAAGATTGCTGAGTGTCATCACCCAACTTGGTGATTTTTTTTTTTTGAGCCCGTGCTTTTTTCCCCATTTTGCTAAAAAATGTTCGATTTATTCGAAGCAAGCAAGGATCTTTTTGATCTTGCAAGTTTTGTAGAAAACATTCAATAGTCAAGAAGGATCATGATCAAAAATAAATAAATAACCTTTGCTAAAAATCTAAAATTGTGTCTATTTCATAAAGCAGGGATCACATCCAGATTTTTTAGTTATATTTATGCATATTTTGTTTCTGAGAAAATATAAAAACATGTCAAGAACTAAGAAAATCTATACCTCTCCTGCATTCTTATGATGAAATCATGAAAATACATTAAGTGTATTTTGGCCCAGATCTTAACAAAAAGTTCATACAAATTTCAAGAGTTTATAATTAAATATTAACATTTGAAAACTAAAGAAATAAATATGAAATAAAGTTACGTAGCGTCATATGGTAGGTGGAAAAAAAAAGAAAATTATCATATCCTTATATTTTAGAAAGCATGCAAATAAAAAATATTTCAAAAAATTTAAGATTTTATAATTTAGAATTATAAAAATTCAAAGTAAGGATGATTTTAAGGATAACTATCGATCTGATACAAGTAATGCAAAATAATAAAATTATAGAGATATATATTTAATGCATAAGAACAAGAAATATTTTAATGCCCAGTATGACAAGAAGAATCATTCAAATTCTTTTAATAGTACCTATAACCAGGGTATGCCGTACCGGCCCGTACCGGCCCGCTACGAATCGGTCCGGGCTGGAACCGGTACCGGATCAACGTGGGATCCGGTACCGGAAGTTTTTATTGAAAAACTAGCCAGTATGACTGCCGTACCAGTACGGGACCGATATGGGGCCGGTACGGGGCGCCACCGGTACACCGACCGGTACCGGTACGGCGGACCTTGCCTATAACAGTACTCCATGTTTCCACCACTGCACTTAAACCAAGAGAAATATTAAGGTCTTACATTATCATCATAAATTTCTAAAAGGCAATTTGGTGATGGAAATATTGTTTGATTCATTGATGTTCCAACAAAAAATATACATTTAAGCAAAAAAGATTGATAAACCATTTCCAGGAACCTCACCTGTCTGCATTAATCAGCCAATCAAATACAAAATTTTCAAGCCCAGACCAAAGCTTTTCTGAACTAAGAAAGAAACAAAAACATGACATTAGAAGCTGTAAGACCAAAAACAATAGCAGGAAGAAATAAAGATCTAAATTTAAACACGAATAACCTGGAATTCCCTCCTGGGGACAACACTCCACAAAACGAATGCATGCAGAGCAGAATATGCACTCCACTGCAAGCTGTACAGCAAACAGAACATAACACATAAAAGACCAGAAGGAATGGCTTTCTAATTTATTGACCCAAAATCATTATGTGCACCGACATTATTGGAAATTCTCCTATAGCAAAAATTCAGTACCAACAGTTTCAGAAAATCATATATCGATATCAAATGTCAGTACAAAATATTTCTTGCATACATGTGTATATGCACTTACTCGTGTTCAAATACAATATTGACAACTTGTAAATATCAATACGTGCTTGAACACAAGTGGCGCACGTGGCCTTGAATGTAAGCAGATAAAAGAACACTCCATGCACCATCATATATCTCAATGAAGTCTAACTGCACGTGACAAGGACAAGAAAGAGGCAAATCCTAATCTAAGCAGTGTCCTACAAAATTGGCATAAAGAAATTACGCTATGGTACATTGTGCTCAAACTGTATTGTGCATGAACTACCTATTAGTGCATATAGAGATCACACAGCATCATGACATGCAGTGTTATGATATTTTCATGTCTATAAACATATCTAGCTTGACTAATAAAAGGTACCTATATCATCTAAAAGATTTGGAATAGGAGCAGCAAGTTTACTGCACAACAAAAGCTTTGGGATATGATATCCTCTACAACCCGCATATAAGAGACGATGTAGTTTTATTTTGAACTCCTATCAATTAAAGCACTGAGAGAACTAGCCACAGGTAGTTTGTGCTTTCTCCTTTTCCTAAGGGACTGATCCCAAAATTATTCTTGCGACAAATTGTTGAACTCCTAAAACATCCATATTATCACAAAAAAAAGGCATGATCAAGGTCTACAATCTCGGTACTGTGTACCGTATCGATACCTTATCGTTTTGGTACGTACGGTATGGTACGATACATCTCTATAATAAAATGGCTCTCTAAACATTTTTCTCAATTTTTATCTCGATACTCCTCTATACAGACCAGTATGCACCTCGGTATGTCTCGGTACATGTCGGTACGGGCTCGTGTCTACTGTGCCGGTACCGAGCCTCAGACCGGTTGCCCGACGGCACGGCTCAGTCCGGGCCCGCGTTGTGTCGGGACTGTACCGACACAGTAGAGGAGGCAGAGGAGAGGGCGAACAGGAGAGAACCACAAGAGAGAGAGGGAAAAGGAGGAAGAGAGGAGGGTGGCGAAGGCAGGCGACCCGGGCGGAGGAGGTGGAGGAGGGCTCTGCAGCCGGGTCCCCTATTTCATTCGAAACAGGGATCCAGTTGTGAAGCCTGAAGGAGCCTCCTTCGCCGGCCGGCCTCCACCTCCCTCTCTTCCTTCCTCTCCCTTTCTCTCTCTCCCCCACTCGCTCTCTCTTTTTCTCTCTTTTCTTCCCCTTCTCCTCCTCCAAAAACGGATTTTGTTTTCGTTGCTGAAACCATCCCGATCCGCCGCCGGGACAGCTCGGTACGGCCGGACTTGTTTGGTTTGGAACGATTCCACCAACCCTAATATGAGCCGTATAGAGCTTGTATCGACCTGAAGATAAATTTCATACCAGTTTCCTCCAAGTACAATATGGTACGTCCCGTATCAGACGGTACAGAAGGGTACGGCAGACCATGGGCATGATAGTGAAATTTCATGCATCGAGAATACTCAACTTCTTAACAACAATTCAATATTTTAGCATTTTTCTTGGTACTTTCGAAGGGATTTTAACTTAGCAGGTTTTATTCTCAATAATTAGGGCATTGTTTATTGAAGATACAATAAAAGGAGAGGTCATCCAAGCATATTTTGAAAATTTCTTGGTGTTTATTTTGATATAGAGAAGAATTGATATATGCTTGTCAATTTTTGGTGCCTTCTAAAGAACACTCCTTTCTAGATCAAGCGCACGAGTATAAAAAATGACCTTCAAGGACAATATGGATTCCATGATGTAACTAATGAGATAACAGAGAATTATACACTTCTTTCCTTCGTCATTTGTGCACGGACAAGGATTCATGAGCCAGAAGTTAGGCTTCTTTAGGCCATAACTATAATTTGGTTCCTCAACCTTGCTGCAAGTTCCTCCCCCCTTCCCCTTTTCTTCAGCAAAAAAAAAAAAAAAAAAAAAACCTTGCTGCAAGTCAAGAATATTCCTGGGGTCATAGAGTTCTCTTAAAATTATCTAAAACTTCAAAAGTGCTATCATGGGGTCAGGAGAATCAATTACAAGTTTACTTCTTTCACAATTTCTAGAGCATGGTGATGTTGCTATAGCAGCAATGAAGGACAATTTTCATGTTATATAAGAATCATGTAAACGTCCTGACAAGAATTATGATTAGAAGCCTCGGAATGACATAAACTGCTAGGAAATGGAATTTAACATTATAAAAATATAAAGTTAACGAGTTACTTTTGGAATTAAAAATCAGGTTCGTCGTACCGGACTCCGTACCAGTGCCGGACCCCGTATCGATGCCATACTATCATAGTATCGGTACGGTACGATACACGGTATGTCTGGCGTACCGAGTGTCGGTAGGCACCGATACCAATACCTGTACTGAACCGGTACGGTACCGTACGCTCGGTACCGTCAGGTACGGTATGGTACAGCATACCATGATTGGAACCAATAGGTTGCAAGTATAAATTCTTTCCTTGGAACATTACACGCATTTAACAACATCACACGTAGGGCTGGAAGTAGGCCAGGCCATACCCCTATCTGGCGTAAATTTTTTTGGGCTTCGAGCCAGGCTTAGGCCCAAAAATTTTTAGAGAATCCAGGCCCAAGCTCGACCCAAGCCCAGGCCCGAGCCCAACCCATCTGGGCCGGCCAGAATTACCCGTTTGGGCCAAAAATGGGTTTGGCCCAAACTTGATTGAAGCTTAATATTTTATAATGTTGCTTCACAAGTACATGGGCTAGCCAAAAATCGGGCGCTCTCCTATAACACAAGTAAATGATACACGATACATCATTCTCAGTAAAACACATTTTAATTTGTCCTTCACTTCCTCGTCATTCTCTTCAAATAACAGCATATAAAAACCAATGGATCCAAGCCTAAATTCAGGCTCCATTTCAAACCTTGTTCGGTCTTGGGCTCTGGCCAAGCCTGGGTCGGGCCAATGACATACCCGAGCCCGGCCTGAAAAACAAATGGGCTCTACATTTTAGCCTAAACACTATCTAAACTCTTTCAAGCTTAGCCTGTAGCCCAACTCGAAGTCAGCCTAAGCCCATTTTCAGCCCTAATCACACAAGCAAAATGACAAATTTATGATTATGATATTAATAAGAAAGTTAGCAAATCACAAAAACATAACATGCAATGACCAATTATGAGATAAAACTAACATTAAAACTTGATCTTTAACACAGTTCAAAAGGAATGGAAGAAAAGTTTGAAAATATGTAAACCTTTTTTTGGTATGTAGAGGCATCATTTGCGCCCTTTGGAGATTCACTGAAATACAAACAAGAAAAATTGGTCAGTTACATAAAGTTACATAAGATCTGAACAGATTCAAATAGTAGCTTTTTTAAAAAGGCAAAAAGAACCCCATAATGATAACACCCTGTTGTCTATTGTATAATATGTCTGTCTACAGAGCCTCCGTCAATTAGATAACAGAATTTTGCACATATAGCATGACAGCAGTTGATTGTTATGATATAAAATCTTAAAGAGTAATTACACCTATCCCCTTAGAAGTTTAGGGTAATTACAGATTCCCCACCCAGCATTTTGGAAATATACCTTCTACTACCTAACTTTTGCTATGTGCATAACATATAAACCCCTACCATTATCTTTCTGTTAAATAAGCTAAAGAACCTTGCTGAAGTCATCACTCTCTAACTTATTTGAGTCTTAGTTGATCTTGGAAAGGTTAAAAAATCCAGGTTAGTCTTAAAAAAAGTAAGGTTAAAATAGGTTAAGATATTTTAAGACTCGGATAAGTTAGAGAGTGACGTCAGCAAGGTCTGTTAGTTAGCTTATTTAACAGAAAGATAATGGTAGGAGATTATGTGCTGTGCACATAGCAAAAGTAAGGTAGTGGAATGTACATTTCCAACACAATGGATGGGAATCTGTAATGACCCCAAACCTCAAGGGGGGTTAGCGTAATTTATTCAACCTTAAATTAACTTTGGACCTTTTTACTCTTTCCTTTTTTACTCAAATAGCTCTAAATTTATCTATATTGTAGCAAAGCTTGCTATAATAAACAGAATTTTACAATCTAGATCGACTATTTCTTTTTTTGCTTTTTCTTTATGGGATGGACATCACTATCCAGGTAAAACTGCTATGCGTCTGCTTTTCAATCAGAACCAAATGGAAATAAACAGATACCAAAGATTCAATAAGGCTTGTAGAAGTTTCTGCATGAGATCACATCCACTCTATGAGGCAATTCCTCAATTTGATTTTGAAAAATCAGAATTCGGAGAAGAGGGAGAGGGAGAGGGAGAGGGTCGGAGAGGCAGAGAGAGAGGGGAGGGAAGGTATAAAGAGTGAGGAAGAGGGGGGAATGCATTTCAGCACATCCAAGAATGAAGGTGTGCATGTACACATGCATGCACATGCACTCAAACACATAGATATATATATATAGATAATATAGATATATGGATACATATGCTTGCTCAAGCATAAACAAGCATCCATAATGAAACTTATAGACACTATCGCAAAAATAGGCAAACATGTAATTTCCTACAGTAGTCAGAGCACAGTTCAGCACCTAGAATGTATACTGACAAAGTGCAAAATTTACTCAAGTCATAAGTGATTTTTGGTTGAGAAAAATTTTATGTATATCTAATGCACCAGCAATGGTTTTAAAACAAGGTTCTTAAAAGCTGATATATTGGTCATCTTGTTGGATGGCCAAGATTGAAAAGAACAGAAATCTTGGCTTATCTCGGCCAAGATGAAAAGTGGGGAATTTAGGAAGGATCAACTTTTTTTGAGATCTTGGACAAAAGATTGGAACCAGGATATCAAAGTGACAGCCCAAAATCAAGCGCAGCAATTATTTTTAGGCATTTGTCTTAATTAAAAAATCTATTTGAGTAAAAAGTTAGAAAATATTGGCTGATATTTTGATATTGTATCAGCTGATATCTCAGAACAGATCAGTTTATATCAGCTGAAATAGTAAGGGCAAGATTTTATACATTATCATATTGCTGAGTGCCTAACGCCGACACAAATCAAGATCTTGGTTGAGATCTCAACCAAGATGACAACCTCATTCTAAAATGATCTTGCCAGCCTCAGACTTTCTTGCAAGGGAAGCATATGATTCCATGAAAATATGGGACTCAGGATGCCAGTTTGCAGATTTAAGGAACTAAAACATGGGACATAAATTGCATTTGGCTGGTCCAGAGGGATGAACGAGTGATGGACAGCCGTGATTATAAAGGAAAAAATTCAATCGAGATAATTATGGTAAAGAAATTCCACATCCACATTCAATGATGCAAATGACTAACAAAATAGAATAAGTATTCAAGAAATAGCAACGATCAAATAAAAAGGATGACATTGCATTGGGGTGGATGCACAAAGAGAATTTTGCAGAAAAACTCTACCAGACTTCATTGTTTGCAAAAAAAAAAAAAAGTTTTATGATTTTGGCAAAAAATGCCCATAAATCTAATAAACCTTTATGCTCCTCCTTGAAAATTATGACTTAAAGCTATCAGAACCGGGGAAAAATGATCCAATAAAGAATAGACACATTATTTCTGCAAATGAGAAAACTGACCCTTTTTTGGAAAAGAAGATTCAATAGATTTTCTGCAAAATTCTCTTGGCAGGAGGTAAGATTTACCAATGCCAAACAATAGTAGCGAGTATGTGATTAGCCGTTATGATTGATAAAGGAATAAAATATGACACACAGCGGATTCTTAGAAAAATGGGGATGATCACATACTACCATCCAAACAACTGTGTAACAGGCAGCAGGAAAAAACAGCTTCACAAAATATTGCTTTGCCATCAAGAGATAGAATGTCTTTTTTTCCATATCTGAAAATTTGCCCATTGGGACTTCAAAAGGACATAAGAAATATAAGGTATTACTGAATGTATTTTACGCACCCAAGCCAGAGAATATCAGAGAATTCCTTATCTCATGGCTGGCTGAAGAACTTTTTACATTGTGAACAGAAGAGATAGATATCACACTCTGATGTGTTGATGCATACCCAATCAACACCATAAGGAAAAAGACAAAATTATACAAATTCAATAAATCCAAGTCATGCAGGCAAGTACCAAGTACCCAAATTGACAAATTGATGCCCTGGATATTGAAGATGACAAATCAAAATTCCCTATAAAAGAACCTTATCTGGGATAACATTCTATGTTGCTGGTTGAAGTTGGAAGAGTTCACTACAAAGATTGTACACGTTGCATGGATATTACAAAGGATGATGTTTTTGCCAGCAAATAAAGCTCAATAAAGGAAAACTAAAACAAATCAGAACAAAAGAATCTAAAATCTTGTAGGTACCTGTCTCTCCACCGAAGAAGAGCTTCCAAAAGAGGCACTGGTGTATGATGAGCAACCATAGCTAATGAATCTAACACTTGTTCATAAGCTGGGTCAGAGGGTCGAAGGTATTGTCCATCCTGCTTGTTATATGTAGTTAGAAGTTAGAAGAGCAAAACAAACTTTAAAAATAAAATTTTGCCACTAATCTACTGAAAACAACTAAACAATATTTGCCTAAACACAATAACACATGGATATCTCATTGTTATCATCTTGAAGTTAAAAATCTTCCACTACATACATAAAGAATATGAGAGATCGATTTAAAAGGTGGTCTGCACAGTCCCACAAAACTTCGACTTGCAAGGCCTAACAAATTCTCCGAATCTTCTTATTTCTCCTCCCAGGACTTTCCATCAATTAAACCAAACTTTTCTAGTCATATTCCCACCATAAATGAGAACATGTTAATAGAATAGGACAGTCAGCATCCAAACAACCCTTCAACTACATTAAAACAACACTCTCCGAAGTAAAATTCAGAGAAATAACTGTACATAATCACCATGTATTGTCCTTCCTGGATTATTAAACATTGAACCACAAGGGAAATAGCACCATGCTTCAAAAATGATTATCAGCTCATGAAAACCAACCAACCTAAACCATATTTCTCTTAAGTCACTCATGAAGTATCAGGTCTAACCAAAGCCACACCTTTCGTTATTATTTTCCTGACTAGATTACATCGGATGCAAAAACAAAGAAATTTCAAACATGAGCAACCCAAGGCTGATAATTACAACGAGTTTGCATTAGCGTAAGCAAGCTAGTTGGTCTCTAGGTGAAGCATAAATATGTACTGTGATAACAAGAACATCATTGTGCTCTGCAAACCAAAAATTTGGCGAAAGATTAGAACTCTTGCATA
Source organism: Phoenix dactylifera (assembly GCF_051530095.1). Classification (NCBI taxonomy): domain Eukaryota; kingdom Viridiplantae; phylum Streptophyta; class Magnoliopsida; order Arecales; family Arecaceae; genus Phoenix; species Phoenix dactylifera. The sequence continues at coordinate 18,406,572 of NC_143198.1, read as the reverse complement.
TAAGATAAAGCAAACTAAAATTGAGGAATTCAGCTAATGGGTTGCAGCTACCCAGGGAAGAGAAACATCGAAAAGGCCTGAAAGAAACATCGGGAAGAAGAAAAACTCGAATTAGGGCAAAAGATTGTATATTGAGATCAGCTTCGAGAAATCCATCAACTATCAGGAACCGTCTCGAGAACGGATCGAGAACCCTGAATCGAGGACTCGGGCCCTCCATGCCCTCATGGAAGGGTTGATTCAGGAGAAATGTCGCTCGATAATGCAATTACGGATGAAGAAGGAGATAGAAACGGAGATTCGAGAAGAGAGAGGTGAATAAAGAGGGGAGAAGGGAGGAGAGGTGTGGACCTGGGCCTGGGCGGTCTCGATGCGGCGGCGGGCCAAGGGGAGGAAGCGGTGGAGCAGCGCGTCCACGATGAGCTTCGCCGCGCTGCCCGCGTTCATCGCCAAGCTGCCGGCGTTCATCGCCAGGATAGGAGAGAGAAGGTGGGCAGGGGAAGGAGAGAGGGGGGAGGGGGTGTGGCGATGACCGTCGACGGAGCGCAGCCTACCCTTCTAATGACACACTAGCTCTCGACACGTGCGAGGCACGTGCAATGCACCGACCGACCATGGCCAAAGTGAAGCAGCCGAGATGGCTATTCGTAATATTTATTTTGCAGAAATAACAAGTGAAAAGTTAGGCTAGCCTCAGAGCCAGCTCAACTTTTAAACGACTGAGGCGGTATTCTAAATCTCTAAATCTAAAAAAGCCTTTATTTATGGCTCGCAAGTAATCGATTCTGTGCATCCATGGAAGAGTGTTACAATAAGAGAAGTTCAGGAAAGCACTGTTGTGACTAGCCTCAAGAAGAATGGTACTCGTATTGGATACGGGACCAGAGCGGTGACACAGACATGGTCAGGAGCCGACGCGTGGAGAAAAAGAAGAAGAAGAAAGGAGGCAGATTTGCCCTGTGCCAACGTGTGGATTATGAGGAGTGAGTGATGATGACGAGGAAGTACGTGGACCGAAGAGGAAAGCAAGTCATAGAGCAGAAGCCTTATAGCTCGAGAATATGGGGACCAGTACCTTGCAGTAATCGAAGATTATGAAGAGGGCATCGGGAGGAGAAGGGGGAGGTGATCAAGTACTTGATCATGGCTGCCTTTCTGCTTAGTGTGGAGGGTTGCGTCTTGCACAGTGAAGTTGTGTCCCAGCTTTGTCTTTAAAAATAAAATTAAAAAAAAAGTTCTCACGCAAGACAATTTCTATCTCCTGCAGTTTCCTCACCTGTAAACTTCTGTTTCCTCTCGTTCTTTGCATGGGCTATGTCCATCTTGTTCTTCTTTATTTTTGCTTTAAAGGAGAGGGAAAAAAACTCTGTTAGTTTGCTTGTGGATTAGTGGACTTGTACTTTAAATGTATCTAATCTTGCATAAATGACGAAATTTGCGTTCTCCCCATATTTTTCCTACGGCTGGCGCGCATGTGTTAACATAATAATGAGATTTTTTTGGCCTTTTTGTCAAAGCGATGGGCTGAAGTTACTCATGTGGAATCAATACTTGTTGATATAGATAATAAAACTTCTGCTCCAGTCCAAATCGAGCAACAAGTTGGTTTGATGTATTAGACAAGTGAAGAGGAAAAATGCAAAAAAAAAAAAAAAAAGGTTTGAAAGAGCCGGTCACCTCTAATCATGTTCTTGTGATGGTCTACTTGGTCCATCCCTTCTTGCATTCTTTAACAGTGATGTTCTATCGCTTCTACATATAGAAATTATTATTGACAATGGGTTAGAAAATGCCTTTTTAGTGAACTTATAAATATAATAAAAATATAGACTTGAGGTTAATGATATAAGAAAACAAAGGTATGACAACGGGTCTAATATGAAAGAAAAACATCAAGATGTGCAAAGAAATTTATTGGATATAAATCCTAGAGCATTTTACACACCATGTGGATGTCATAACTTGAATTTAGTATTGTGTGATGTTGCTAACTCATATCCTAAGTTTTTTTTTTTTTTTTGAAGTGATACAACGAATTTATACCTTGTTTTCTTCTTCTATAAAATGATGAAAATTTTTACAAGATAATGTATCCACATTGACTCTTAAACCCTTGTTACAGACACGTTGGAAAAATCGTATTAAAATTGTCAAAGCAATTAAAAACCCAGCTCCTAAAATAAGAAATACCTTAGTTCAATTAGCGGAAACTAGTGAAGATCTTAAAACAAAGAGTAAAACCACATGCTTAGCTACATATGAGATTAAAAATTTTGAATTTTTATTGAGCATTAATATTTAGTATGATATATTGTTTATTATTAACTCAATTAGTAAAAACTTACATACATATTGATGTTGTTATAAATCAATTAAAAGGTCTTCTTTCTTATTTGAAAAGCTATAGAAAAAATGGATCCATGTCTACTTTGATTTCATTCAAACAAATTGCAAATGCAATGAAAATAGAACCTACATTTCGTGAAAAACATATGATTCGTAGAAGAAAATAATTTGATTAAAATAGTGATGATGGGATAGCAAGATTAGCTGAAGAATCTTTTAGAATTGATTACTTTTTGTATATAGTAGATCAAATTATTTCTTCAATTCAAAATAAGTTTAAATAACTCACCATATATAAAGATATTTTTGGTTTTTTGTTTAATTTTAGAAAGTTAAAATCTTTGAATGAAGAGAATTTGAAAAGGTATTATCTTAATCTTGAAAATATTTTAAAGAATGGTAAATATTCTGATATTAATGATCTTGATCTGTTTTCAAAGCTAAAAGTTTTAAAAGAAATTTTATAAACAGAAACTAGTACCCCTATTGATACTTAAGTTTTATAAAAAAATATATTTTTTTTCAAATGCATGCATTATTTACAGGATATTGTTAACAGTACCTGTAATAGTTGCTTCTATTGAAAAAAAATTTTCAAAATTAAAGTTGACAAAATCTTATTTGCGGTCAACTATATCACAAGAAAGATTAAATGGATTAGTTATATTATCGATTGAAAATAATATTTTAATGAATTTTGAGTACAAAATTAGTTTGATTAGTAATTTTGCATCTCAAAAAGCCGAACGAATTATTTTTAAATGAATTTTTAAAGTATTTTGCACTTATTAATTTTTTTCACCATTTCTTAAAAAAAAACTCATTTAGTAAATCGTTTTAGGCTCCCAAATGCATTGAGCCACTCTTGACTAGTCTCAGCAAGGCGTATGACGAGATTAGTTCAAACTAATTATGGACAATTTTGACTTAGGTCACCTTATAATATATATCATCGATTCTAGAAACTTATATGGGTCTTCTAATGCTTGTGTTTAGTTCAAGCTAGTATTGGCAGGTGAATTGCAGGGTCTAGTGAAACTAAATGTGAGTAACGTTTCCTTATTAACCCTGTCTCAATATTACATATAAGTTTACTTGGAACCTGAGTTTAGCTGAAGCTAGTCTCAGCAAGTTGCATGAAAAGTTGAAATTGGGCAGGCGGAGTGCTGGGGCTAGTTCAAACGGAGCATGAATATTTTCACACATTAAACCCTATATTTTGAAAATATTATACATAAGTTTACATGGTGCTCATCTTTGGTTGTAGGAGGCTCGCAGAGACTAGAGTATTTTCACACGTTAGCCCTTGTCCTTTGTCATTCTCATATATAAGTTTATGCGATGCTTGGATTTAGTTTTAACTAGTCTTGGCGGCTTGCAAGCACTAGTTTGAAAAGGACACGGCTGTTTTCATGTATTATAGAATGTTTGCCTTTAGATTTAACTAATCTTGGCTAGAGCTAATTATGGACGGGGCTTGGGCACAGAAAATATCAAATTTTGAATAGATCTAGTCCAAAGCTTAACTAAAAATGAATAGAGTTTAGACCTAAGGCCCAACCTAATTAACTCTTGTCTCGGCACATGGAGAAGCTACTTGAAATTATTATTAGGCATACATATTTTTACATATTGGCCCCTATACTCATATGGCGTTCCATATTAAAATGGTGTTAATTCATTTTGAATATATGCATATTAGAATGGTGTAAAACATTATATCTTATCACTTTATCAATGGTGTTAATTCATTTTGAATATATCCATATTAGAATTGTCTATTTAATAAGCATTGGCATGTGCATCGATGCAGGAGATGGCTCTATAATTGCCTCTAAAGAGTGGTACATTTTATCTTTCTATTAAAGGAAAAAGATCAATATGATCAACTCATGCTCAATTATGGCACAGACATATCCAAATTTACATTACATTGCTAGATATTATATTTAGCTAAAGAGACTTCAAACATGTTGGTTAGGTAATAAATATCCTATTTCTCTTCTTGACAAAGTATCTAATCTAATAATATAACTTCTAAACTTCAATGCATCACTATTGCTTGTTAGCTTGAAGAATCAACTTGTGTCAATCAGACTTGTTGTAACTTCTCCATGAATTAATAAAGTTTTCTTTTGCTAAAAAAAATCTTCAGTAAAGTATATTTTAAATAAAAAAGAGTGCTTAAAATGCCTTTCTAATTTGAAAGGAAGCTAAATTTGTTAAAATTCAATATCACCGAAAGGGAGTCAAAATAGAAAAAAAGAATATTGTCCATCTATATTCATTTTCAAACTCACATTTATTTAGATATAAATACAAATCTCAGCATTCAACTTATACATACATACATACATACATACATATATATATATACACACACACACATATACATGGATATGTAGATACATATTCATATTTAGCAAAACAGGAATATATAGTTTGTTAGCCAATTTTTATCTGAATATCTGGTTTTGACTGTAATCCTATTTATTATTCTTGTGTAGCTTTATGAACTTAAAAGGAAAATAAGTGACAACATTATTATGTTCTTAACTTAATATACTTTCCATGCAATGATATCTTTGATTTGGTGGTTCGCAAAATTAAACCATCCAAGTTATATCGAAATCATCAATATTCGATTTGCAACCATATCCATTTAAAATCTATCTAATTTATATTTGTATTTGTTAATTAAAAATGGATACGGATATGAGCATATTAAAATATTATTTGTGTCTAATCCATTTTTAACTCTAGCAACACGCTTCAAGTTTTTGTTACATAAACAAGTCAAGCATTTCTAACAATTTTATTACCAATTGAATATTAATTATCTCCATGTAAACCTTTGACATATTTAATGCAACTTGGGAAAAAAATTTAATATATATGTTAAATAGAGGTTTTATTTCTATAGAGCTTTTCATTTGCCATGTGAATGCTCATATTAATAACATTATTAATAGATCCCTTTATTTTGGAGAATAAACAGGGCCCTTATTTAATATGATTTTTATTAAAATATAACAATATAATATTATTAATAAGAAGCTTATTCATTAATTAAATCTTATTAAATAAAAACTTTTTGTAAGTACTACAAAATTAATACAAAATTTAATGCTATTATTAATAACTATATTTGCTTAATGTATGCTAGTATTAATGAAAACATTTTTTATTTGTATTGTATTCTACCCATAATCTATGTGGGTCATTAACTACATTAATATTTTATTAATTTATATTACAATTTTATAATCATAATTTCATTATCTTGTTATAATATATTTAAGAGAAAATTAGAAGGACATCCCTTAACTTTAAGCCAATCTCACTTACACCCCTTCGACTTAAAAAAGTGCCAGACTAACCCTTTAAGTTTTCAAAATATTCCAAACTGGTCCTTTGGCTCCCCAACCAGCGAACGGTGTTAGTTTTTTAGACTATTTGAAACTGATTTTGGCTATCTCTCTCCCAATTTCGAGAGTTGTTCCATTTGAATCCCCTACTCCCATCCTCTATCCTTTGACGATTTTTTGGTGAACATCAATAATCCCATCCTCCGCTTGGTTCTGGTCGTCCCTCCTTCCTTGTGCACCACCATAGCAGGCATTCATAGAGCGTGAAAAGTATCCATCAAGCTGTAAAAACTTCACCTCTTTTTTGATCAAAAATATTTTATTTTAAAATTTTCTTTGACCAAGCTTGATTTAGTGCACAATATGTATTATAGAACCTATTTGGAGGCCAACTACAATTTAGCCATCAAAATCCTTGATTTAGAAGCCGAATTTTGTTTGTTCATGCGCGCAATTGATTGTTCTATATGGTTCCATGGTTTAATATTGTTTATGTACATGTGGTGTGTTGTGGTCCCTCTTATCCTATGGTCCAATGATTGGTGTCCAGCAGTCCCTAATTAAGAATTTTGTTTTTTGATTCTGTGCCCATGTGTCTTGATTCCTTATGTATAATTTGGATACCCCATTCACTATTTTTATATATGTTCCATTCTTTTTTAAGTCTAACTATGCTATAGTGAAAGCATAAAAAAAATACCTTCTTGATTGTAGTAGCTATTGTGGAAGCTAAACTATGCTTTTGACTCCAATAGCCATAGCAGAAGCCTTAGGAGCATATAATTTTTGACTAATGCGGTGGTCTTTTTAATGCGTAGTGGAAGCATACAAAAAGCTTTAACCACTGCTGCGACTTTTATGCTAAACTAGATAACAAAAGGCTAGTTGACTTAAGCACTTTGTTTCATTTTTTTTAACCCATGAAACAGGAGTCAAGGCATGCATGCAATAATTTTCAATTAAGTGCAAGACATTTAAAACTCTCTCTTGCAACAAAATCATGGTTCCTTTTATGTTATGGCTGCATATGTTGCTGATTTCATGTAAATTGAAATGTGTCATTTCATGTAGTTGTCTATGTTCATATAAGTTCATAAAGTTATCTATTTTACGTAAGTTCATATATTTTTATTTCATGTAAGTTATCTATTTTAATGTAAGATCACGTAAGTTTGCATAAGTTATCTATTTTCATGTAAGTTTCATGTAAGTGTAGTCTCTATTTCATCCAATAATGCATTATTTCTCCTCGTTAATGGGATTTACTATCATTATGGATTACTCGTGCATATGCAATGTCATTGTGATTTACTTGTCCATTTTTGCAGAGATGGACAATGATTTAGTCACTGTACAAATCCACTATGGTGGATCCATCAAGCATCTCCCCCACTTTTATTACAGTGGTGGTTTAATCAGCTACTTTAATAATTATGATCCGAATAGGTTCAAAGAGCTTGGGGATATGATAGAGCAATTAGGGTACAAGAATTGTGCTCATTTCTACTACCTCATGCTAGGACGCACCTGTGAGAATGCCTTGAGGGAACTTAGATGAGGGCTATGAGAGGGACGGATGTTGCTGAAGTGTATGTAGAGTACCAAGTGAATAAAGCATGTTGTCAGGATCAAGCGCTACCATTACACCAAAACCGACCGGTGTTAGTGAAGGCGCAACTCTATTTCCTTAAACCCCACCAAAGGCAGCGCCACGAGTCGACTCCGACCAAGGCCTCGCCCAACCCTGGACTCCGACCTGGCCTTGCCATGGGTTCAGGAACCCCTCAGGTATAACCCACCTACTAACCAGGCCATCGTCGTTGGCAGGCGGCAGGACATGCTGACAGTGACCCTCCCTGTGCTGCTCAGGGACCCCGCAGGTATGGCCCGCACAGCGGCCGAGTATGTCCAACATTCCCCCCCCCAACGCGATGCCTGGGTTTCGAACTCGAGACCTCTGGCTCTGATACCAGTTTTCAGGATCAAGCGCTACCATTACACCAAAACCGACCGGTGTTAGTGAAGGCGCAACTCTATTTCCTTAAACCCCACCAAAGGCAGCGCCACGAGTCGACTCCGACCAAGGCCTCGCCCAACCCCGGACTCCGACCTGGCCTTGCCATGGGTTCAGGGACCCCTCAGGTATAACCCACCTACTAACCAGGCCATCGCCGTTGGCAGGCGGCAGGACATGCTGACAGTGACCCTCCCTGTGCTGCTCAGGGACCCCGCAGGTATGGCCCGCACAGCGGCCGAGTATGTCCAACACATTGCATTGTTGTGTTCTAGCTAGGCAAATAGGAAGACAGACAACATAAAACATAGATAACTTAGTGCAAACCCCAACAAGGAAACAACATAATTTGAAGCATCTATACTTTTTCCTTTCAGCTGCATTTTCTCTCTCTATTTTTCTAACCTTCAGCAGTAGCCCTAAAACAACGTACCTTGCACGATCATTAAGTGGGGGTCATATCAAACGAAGTATCTGTTGCTGGAAATTGGACCCGGGGGCTACCGTGAAGCCGGAGAAGGAGGAGCTTCGCTGTAGGGACGGTGGTCGGCGGCGCGCCGACTGGTGACGTCCTCCTGGAGGGGTGTAAGTCCTGCAAAAAGCCGGTGGCCGGGCTCCCCGGCGCCGGCCCTCCGATGCTTAAGTCAGAGGGGGGCAGATATGTGTAGAGAGCAAGGAAGAGAGTATATGGAGAAGACAGCAGGAATATTTGGATAAGATGAAGAAGATGAAGAGGGTGATATCCTCCATTGTGCCTGTGCTGTTTGCTTCTTTTCACCCGGTCCAGGAGGGTTCTGTCCGGGGGCCCCCCATCCTTTTCCCCCCAGGTTTTCTTTTATAGAAGAATTTTTGTTACCTAGGAGGTGACAGGAGGTTTGTCCTCTTTTGTAATAATTGGGCACGATTTGGCCCATTAATGGCGTAGTGGAGAACGGGACCGAATCGGACCGAAATCAGGGAGTTGTCATGGTCGATCGGACCTGTTGGAGTGGTTGAACCGCCGGCTGTGGTGGGCCTGGGATCCGTGGATGGTAAGTGCATTTATTACCGAATGAACCGGCGGTCAGGGAGAGCCATACGCTCTGATGGTTCAGTGATCCGGAGATCGTCTTGAGCCGTGCTCATTAAATGACTGGGTGCATCGGAGACTTGAGGGAGTCTCATGCATTAATGGCAGGTCGTGCCGAATACCTGCAGAGATCTTATGCCTTGATGGCTTGGAGATAGTGGCAGGCTATAGTAGAGTCGCGTGTATAGCCGCCGGACCTTTCGAGAAAGCTTGGCGGGGAGGAGTATTAGTTAAGGCATCGGCTCGGCAAGGGTGCCGAGCCGAGCTGGTCGCCCAGAGGGGCGCCCTGTGGCGGGGTTGCTTCAAGTACTCCTGGTCGGCGCCCTTTGGGCGAGCACCTTCTAGCCGAGCGCCTCTATTTGGCGCTCTCTCTAGTCAGCGCTTTCTAGTTGAACGCTTCTCTGGTCGGCGTCCGCTGGTCGGCTCTTCCTATCCGAGCATCTCTACTTAGTTATTTTGATTGGGCGCCTCTTGGCGCTCTCTCCGGTCGGCGCCCTTTAGTCGAGCGCCTTCCTGGTCGGCATTCTTTGGCCGAGCATCCTCCTGGTCGGCGCTCTTTGGCCGAGCGCCTCCGTGGCGGTATGACTTGGAGTTTTTCCCCCAACACTACCCCCCGACTTTCGAGTTCCAGTTGGCTACCAGCTGGAGCGCGGGAAGTAGCTTTAGTTGGGGCATTACGAGTTCCGAAAATTTTAATTTGTTGCGCGTTTTGAATTATCGAGCGCTTTGAGGTGCCTTTAATAGGCGGCGTCTCTCCTTTCCCGAAGAGTCTCATTATTGGGACACTTTTTGCGAAGCGTCCTCGCGTCGTGGGCTCATGATGGGGCCGCACGATCCGATGGGGCGCTTCGGTGTCCGAAACGCTAGCCCTAATTAAATGCGTCGTTCTGTCTTTTGGACCGACACGCGTCACCATCCAAACAGGATACAGCATTTTTCTCGCTGATCTGGGCCGTTGGGGAGGTCTATTTAAACTCTCCCCTGGCCCCTTATCCTCTTTCTATTGCCTTCTGTTTCCAGCTTTTCTTCCAGTCTTCCTCATACCGAAGTTCCTTCTCTCCGGCGTTTCCCTCAGGTCCCTCTTCTTTTGATTTCTTTTTCTCGCAATGGGTTCTCTCCCTAGCGAAGTCGAGTCCACCATGAGCATCCTGGAGGTCGAAATGACCGAAGAGTGGTTTTTCCCTCTTCAGGGGTTCCGTTTGGAGCCCGCCAGGCGAAGGGATCGGATAACCGATCCTCCGGTAGGCCGGATTGGAGTGCACCTGGAATCGCTCTGGGCCGGCCTCCGATTTCCTCTTCACGGCTTCATGAATGAGTTGCTGACGGTATGCCAGTTGGTTCCGGCGCAACTCACTCCGAATGCCTGGAGGACAGTGATGGGCTTCCTGTCACTGTGTTTACTGCAGGGGATTCCGACCTCTGTCAACGTTTTCCGGCGATTTTTTATCTTTAAGTCGAATCCGAGAGACGGGGAGTGGCTTTACATCGCCCTTCGGGCGGGTCGGCCACTCTTTCATGGTGCCCCCTCGTCCATTCATAGCTGGAAGGAGAAATTCTTCTTCCTTGGTTCTGCACAGTCTTGGGGGTTTGACCCACGGTGGGGACCGGCTCAGCTCAAGTCCATCAACAAACCCCCCAGACTTTCTCCACGTGAGCAGGGGATCCTCGACGCCATCCGTAGCTTCGGGGACGACATCTTACTGAACGACCTCATATGTGAGGACGCTTTGGTGAACGTGGGCTTGAGCTCGGCACGTCCCCACGGTAAGGATAGTTTCAAGGTGTATTTATTTCCTTACTGTTCTAATGTTCTAATCCTTTTTGCCTTTGCAGATATCGCAAAGATGGTGACGAAAAGCGAAGTCCTCTACGCCCGCTTCCAAAAGAGGGCAGCCGAGCTCTCGGGCGAGCCCACCGAGCCGAGGAAGAAGCAGAAGGTCTCGGCGACCCCGGCGACCCCGGCGCCTCCGGCGGCAACAGTGGCCGAGGCGGGTCCTTCTCGCCCCGCTCACTCCGAGGCGGGCCCTTCTCAGCCCGCGCGCCCCGAAGCTGGTCGGAGGGAGGGCGCAGATTCTGGGGGCTCAGGCTCCAGAGGAGCCTCGGTGGCGCCCCCATGCCCAGCGCCTTTAGCGCAGATTCCTGGTCGGCAGGACGCTTCAGTTGCCGACCAGGGGAGGAGTTCCGCGGGTCCCGTGCTTGCACGCCCCGCTATAGTTGTGCGGCGGTCAAATCAGCCGCTCGTTCGACCCCAACCCCCTAGCTCCGAGCTGGGGAGCAGCCAGGGAGCCTCGGGGTCGGCTCCATCCAGGTCAGCTGATGCTGACCTTCCGGGCCCATCAGGCTCGGGGGAACGGGTGCCCCTCGCACCCACCTGGTCGGTATTCGAGGGTGATTCAGCCCTCGAAAACCCTCGAGTAGCGCGTGAGATATTCCGGGTCGCGCTGCTCCCAGCCGACCGGGCCGCGATGCAGTCTATGAGCTACAATGCTTTCATGGACATTACCCGCTGCAACGCCGTCCGGGTAAGTAAAATTCTCCACCTGTGTAATCTGTATAAGTTTTCTACTAGTGGCGCCTTATGTTTTTCTTTTCGTCTCTTTTACAGCATTTGCACGAGACGGAGATGCTGATGCACCTAGTACAAGAATACCGGGAGAAGGCCCGGAGGTGCCAGCGCGGGTATGACGAGGCCCAGACGAGGTACACGGCCGCCGAGGTGAAGTACCAGGCCTCTGAAGCGAAGTACCAGGCCTCTGAGGCCGAACGACAGGTGCTCCAAGAAAAGGTCGGAGCATCCGAGGGAAGAATTCGAGCCCTTACCGCCGAGCTCGATGAGGAAAAGGGCGCGCATGCGTTGGCGAGGTCCGAGCTGCGCGCTGCTGAGGCTCGATTGGCCGAAGTCGAGCAGGCGCTGGCCTCCCGCGAGCAGGAGGTGGGGAATGCCCGCCTCCGACATTCGGAGCTCGAGCGGGAAATAAAAACCCTCGAGAAGAAGGCCACCTACCACGAGGCTCGGGAGCTCGAGGCTCGGGAGCAAGCTCAGAGCGCGGTGGCGCTCTTTCGCGAGTCGGAGGAGTTCCGCGACCTCCTGGAAGAGGAGGGCGTGAATGGGCTGATCCAGGGCTTCCGGGATTTCCGCAATCAATTGCGGCGGCTCCCGAATTTTGACGTGAACTTGCTCCAACCGGGAGCAGGGGTCGAAAGGCCGGATGCGGAGGCGGATGCTCCGGAGGCCGAGGCGACCGAAGCCGCCCCCGAGGCTACTCCCATCGCTGCCGAGGCCGAGGAGGTCCCGACTGCTGAGCCCGCCGCTCCCGATACTGCCGAAGCCGAAGTGGTCGGGCTCGGGCCTTAGAGTGTAATTTTGTTTTGTTTTGTAAAGTCGGGATGGCCTCCCGTACTTGTAAGGGCCGAACCCAAATTTTGTACTTAGCCTACGGGCCTTTTTGAAATGAATATACATTTTTTTTTTTTTGGAAACTCGTCTATCGTAGTCCAAGTTTCTCTGCTCGGATCTGTTTTAGGTTCCGAGGATATGGGCTCTAGGGCCTGAGTTTTACCCGCCACAGGGTTTGAGTTTAAGTTTGGCTTGCCGAGCTCCATTGCTCGGTCCTTCAACCAGTGGTATAGCAACGCTTGTACTTATACCAAGGATTTGGGCTCGGAGAGTCTTCCCGAGCTCAGTCCAGAATTCGACCGAGCCCTAAGGCGGTCTCTAGGACTTAAAATTTTTGCGAAGTTAGTGAACTTCGATCCTCGCGTTGCCGGGGCGGACCAGATTCGTTTCCAACGAATGGGTCGAATGCTCGTCAGCTCGTGATGGGAATTCACCGGACTTAGTATAATAATGTGCTGGTGTCATGAGCACTCCTTCGCCGAGGCGATTGAAGACGCTCCTCTGCTCGGTGTCCGTTCTTTGAGGACATCGGCAGAGAAAAATCCAAGAACAGAATAGATAATGTAGAAACATTAAATAAATGGGTACCTTGTACCGTGTGCGTCCTTGCGCCTAGGCGACTGAAGACGCTTCTCTGCTCGGACTCCGTTCTTTGGGGACGTCGGCAGAGAAATCCAAAAATAGAATAGACAATATAGACATTAATGTAGAAACATTAAGCAAATGGGTACCTTGTACCGTGTGCGTCCTGGCGCCGAGGCGACTAAAGACGCTTCTCTGCTCGGACTCCGTTCTTTGAGGATGTCGGCAGAGAAATCCAAGAATAGAATAGATATAGAGACATTAACGTTAAGTAAATGGGTACTTTGTACCGTGTGCGTCCTTGCGCCGAGGCGACTAAAGACGCTTCTCTGCTCGGACTCCGTTCTTTGAGGACATCGGCAGAGAAATCCAAAAATAGAATAGATATAGAGACATTAACGTTAAGTAAATGGGTACTTTGTACCGTGTGCGTCCTTGCGCCGAGGCGACTAAAGACGCTTCTCTGCTCGGACTCCGTTCTTTGAGGACATCGGCAGAGAAATCCAAGAATAGAATAGATATAGAGACATTAACGTTAAGTAAATGGGTACTTTGTACCGTGTGCGTCCTTGCGCCGAGGCGACTAAAGACGCTTCTCTGCTCGGACTCCGTTCTTTGAGGACATCGGCAGAGAAAAGTTCAAGAATAGAATAATGTAAAGACATTAAATAAACGGGTACCTGGTACCGTATGCGTCCTTGCGCCGAGGCGACTAAAGACGCTCCTCTGCTCGGGGTCCGTTCTTCGAGGACATCGACAGAGAAATCCGGCGATGGAGAACGAGCCGAGCTCGTCGGCTGGAGCCGGCGGACAGCGAGCCGAGCTCGTCTTGGTCAATGAAGACCGCATCCCAACGCATCGGGGCATCTCGATAAACCGGGGCATCTCGACGTCTCGAGGCATCCCGGCCGAGGTCGGGGTAGGAGCACGAGCCGAGCTCGTCCGGTCAGAGAGGACCGCTACTCAATAGTCGATGGAGCACGAGCCGAGCTCGTCCGGTCAGAGAGGACCGCTACTCAATAGTCGATGGTGCACGAGCCGAGCTCGTCCGGTCAGAGAGGACCGCTACTCATAGTCGATGGAGCACGAGCCGAGCTCGTCCGGTCAGAGAGGACCGCTACTCATAGTCGATGGAGCACGAGCCGAGCTCGTCCGGTCAGAGAGGACCGCTACTCATAGTCGATGGAGCACGAGCCGAGCTCGTCCGGTCAGAGAGGACCGCTACTCAATAGTCGATGGAGCACGAGCCGAGCTCGTCCGGTCAGAGAGGACCGCTACTCATAGTCGATGGAGCACGAGCCGAGCTCGTCCGGTCAGAGAGGATCGCTACTCAATAGTCGATGGAGCACGAGCCGAGCTCGTCCGGTCAGAGAGGACCGCTACTCATAGTCGATGGAGCACGAGCCGAGCTCGTCCGGTCAGAGAGGACCGCTACTCATAGTCGATGGAGCACGAGCCGAGCTCGTCCGGTCAGAGAGGACCGCTACTCAATAGTCGATGGAGCACGAGCCGAGCTCGTCCGGTCAGAGAGGACCGCTACTCATAGTCGATGGAGCACGAGCCGAGCTCGTCCGGTCAGAGAGGACCGCTACTCAATAGTCGATGGAGCACGAGCCGAGCTCGTTGCCGGTGGAGAGCGCGCCACGAACTCACGAACATCTTCAGGGAGCCCGCGTAGGTACTCCATCATCCCGAGGCATTGGGGCATCCCAACCGTGGTCAGGAAAGAATAATCCTGATGCCATGAGATAATCAGAAAAATTGGTGAGCTCGGAATAAGTTCGCAAACCATCAGTTTATTGTGAAATGAAATTCATAGAATGAAATTCAATGGTTGAATAATGGGGAACCCCTTAGGGTTCTACTGGTGGTACACGCGGAGATTTTCAGAGCTCCAGCTCCGCGGAATGGGAGTCCCATCTAGAGACTCCAATTGATAAGTTCTGGGTCGGCGAATGCGCGTGACTCGGTATGGTCCTTCCCAATTCGGGGCCAGCTTCCCTCGCTCAGTTGGTCGGGAGGCTTCAGCTCTTCTTAGGACAAGGTCCCCTGGTCTGAAAGATTTGACTTTGACCCTGGCGTTGTAGTACTGAGCTGTCTTTTGCTGGTACCTCGCCATACGCACTCGGGCGACCTCCCTTGTTTCCTCGATCAGGTCGAGGTTGCCTCTGAGCTGCGAAGAGTTGGAGCTGGCATCGTGGTGCTCGACTCTTGGAGAGGGGAGCCCAATCTCTAGTGGAATGACGGCCTCCGTCCCATATGTTAGGTTGAAGGGAGTCTCGCCGGTGGGGACGCGGAACGTAGTCCGGTAAGCCCACAGGACATTGTATAGGTCTTCGACCCATTGTCCTTTGGATTTGTCGAGCCTGGTTTTGAGACCCTGCAAAATAGTACGTTTTGTTACCTCGGTTTATCCGTTCGTTTGAGGGTGCGCGACCGAGGTGAAGCGATGGTCAATGCCAAGCTCGGAGCAGAACTCTCTGAAATGGATGTTGTCGAACTGGCGACCGTTGTCAGAGATAAGGATGCGGGGAAGCCCGAATCTGCAAATGATGGACTTCCAGATGAAATCCCGCATCTTCTGCTCGGTGATCCGGGCGAGGGGCTCGGCTTCTACCCACATCGTGAAGTAGTCGATGGAGACGACCAGGAACTTCCTTTGCCCGGTGGCCAGTGGAAATGGCCCTAAAATGTCAATTCCCCACTGGGCAAAGGGCCAAGGGGAGCTGATAGAAGTCAAAGGAGCCGAGGGCTGGCGCTGAACATTGGCGTTCCTTTGGCACCGGTCGCATCTTTGGACGAAATCCATAGCATCCTTCTGGAGTGTCGGCCAATAATATCCTTGGCGCAGAATTTTATGGGCCAATGCTCGCCCTCCCAGATGGTTTCCACAAATCCCTTCGTGGACTTCGCGCAGGGCATAATTAGCTTCCGTTGGGCGAAGACATCTGAGGAGGGGAGAGGTGAAGGATCTCCGATAGAGCTTTCCCTCGTATAGTATTGTCACGACCCCCGCCCCGTTCCCGGCGGGCCGCCGCGACGGTCCTAGGGTGCGGGTAGGCATAAGGCCACCAGCCACCACGTAGAACCCTATTACCTATCAATCATTAATAAATTCTGAAAATTTTGGCATGATGCATGCACAAAATGATCACCTTTCCTATGGTGACCTGTCAGGATTATCTCATTACATACAACAACGCTACCTGTCAGAGCAGCAATCACATAATCTGTCACATAATAAACCTGGACAATATATAGCAATACATTATCACAGGCACACCACTGATCTGCACACACATATATACCTGTTTCCCAATCCATCCATGGTCAAACCCATATCCACAACAGGATCTATGACTGTAACTATGCACTATATATAATAGAAGGTTTATAATACACCAAAAGGGGATAAACCTCTATCTACATTATACTATACTATGGAGCGGCACAGCTAGTAGGCAACCACTAATCCTGCTCCTCTCTATACAATACCTGCCCTGCAATCAAAAACATCAAACTGGGGAGTGAGTATATAAATACTCAGTGAGTGGAGTAGAGAGTACTATGCACATGAGACAGAATATAATCATGGCTCGAGATGAAATCTCAAGATCAATAACAACATGAACATGAACTCAACATAGAGAATATGGAGTAAATCATCAATATCACCACAATCAATATCAACTCATCTGAAGCATATATGGAATAATCAAGTCAACATATATGCTACTCATGAATATGTTCAACAGATCATAATGCTGGAACATACAAATCAGGTGTCAATATGCTGAAATTATCACTAGACAGCTATC
The DNA here is from genome assembly GCF_051530095.1 of Phoenix dactylifera. NCBI lineage: Eukaryota > Viridiplantae > Streptophyta > Magnoliopsida > Arecales > Arecaceae > Phoenix > Phoenix dactylifera. The sequence continues at coordinate 18,389,978 of NC_143198.1, read as the reverse complement.
GGAAGGTGGGTTTTACGCCCCAGGCGAACCAGCAACAACTCCCTACTGCCATATGCATATATCGAATATGACACCACACCAATATGTAAATCATCACTAGACAGCTGTCGGAAGGTGGGTTTTACGCCCCAGGCGAACCAGCAACAACTCCCTACTGTCACATGCATATGCAGGATAAGACACCATACCGATAACATAAATGCTAGACAGCTATCGGGAGGTGGGTTTTACGCCCCAGGCGAACCAGCAACAACTCCCTACTGTCACATGCACATGCAGGATAAGACACCACACTGATCATATAAATGCTGGCCAGTATCCAGAACAGAAATCCATCTCACATCTACATACTAAACGGCACCTCGCGGGAATTCTACATCCGCGGAAAGCCATACTGCACCTCGCGGGGTCTTACTATGCCCGGCGGCAAGCAGAATATAAGTCGTAGGACCGGCCGATCCTACGCCTAGGGCCGTGTCCCCCCCTAGGAAGGGACTGGGCTCCGCCCACCCAGAAGGCTACTATGTGCACAAAGGCCGATGTTCAACCCCCATCGACTATAGGTGTCCTGCAGATACTGCCAAGCCATGCATAAATGCCATAATGCACCCTCCCAATACTCTACTAAAAAGGAGTATAATCAAGATTATCACTCACTCGATCATGACCCAATCATAAACTAACATCAGGGTTGGGAGTGAGGAATCACGGGAGTACAATGCAACTCAATATACCATGAGAAGGGCTCTACAAGTCTTTGAAATAGAGGAAATGAAATCAATTTACAAAAGAAGTCATTTCACAATTCGGAATCAATTTGATTACTCATCAACCCCTCGTAATTCCTCTCAATGTTCCCTCACATGCATGTACAGAATAATCAAGCATGGAGAATCAAGATTATAGAGGAATCTACTACAATATCAATCAATATGCTCAAGTGGAATCAATTCACACTTGGCGACATTCATGAAAATGAATTAAGAATGCTCATAGTGCAAAGTACATGACTCCCACTCACCTGTCAATCTGGCACAGCCCTGATACGCCTCCAAAAATCTACAGCAGGCAGTGGGGAACTTCTTCCTCTTGTTCCCTAGCTTCTTGCCCAACTGTGACATGCATTTACAATACATTTAGTTTTGTATCAAGGGCTATAATCTACGTGCCAATTATAATATAGGGGACTTTAATTAATTCAACTCCCCCGTTCCCTAAATCTTTTCTTTTCTTTCTCTTTTTCTTTTTCTATTAATTAACTCATCATTTATATGTATTAGGGACTCCCTTGCATGAGTACAAGGTCCCTTAGCTTAATCTGGGCTTAATATCCTATTATGGCATGAAATCTCCTATTTTCCCACTCGGATGAACAGTAACCCGGACCGACAGCCGGTTACTTCATCCTGGGTTTGATCCACTTTCCAAACTCCAAATTTGATGAAATTTTTACCTAACATTCTACACTCATAGGGGATTCCAAAGAGATAAATGCATCATCATCGGAGGCCGTTTGACCCCCTAAATAATTCGCCGAAGTTGGAACTTCGGCATAGTTTTTCCGTAGTGCCGGAAAAATTTGTCAAAATCCGATTCTTCTTCTTTTAACCACCTCTACAACCCTTATCCGACCCCTCTAGACTATATCCACCCTTTGTATAGCCTAATGTCATCAAAAGACTAGATAGGGATGGATATTTACCTTTTTCTTTTTGGAAATCGAGGTCCTTGCGTAGAGGGGAAGGAGATCTACGTTTTTTCCTTCAGCTGGAAGTGCAACCGGGATCCCTTTCCTCCTTGAATCCCCTTCCTCTTCTTCTTTCTTCTTCTTCTTCTTCTCTTTTTCTTTCTTTCTTTCCTCTGTTTCACGCCTGAGAACCCCCTCCCTCTTTCTCTCGGTTTCACCAGCTCAAACCCTCCAATTAAATCACATCAAAATACTATTCACCCTTTGTTTAATATTATTAAATTCCCATTTTGCCCCTAACACTTCAACATATCTACCGTTATGCCATTAACTTTTGATTCCTTCCAATTTTACCCTTACCACTTCAATGCATCTACAACTATGCCATTATCTTTTGATTCCTTCCAATTTTACCCCTTATATCAATTTTAAAGGACTATTCTATCCCTTTTTATATATAAAAAAAAAAAAATTTGGGGTTATTACATCCTCCCCCCCTTATATAAAATTCGTCCTCGAATTTAAAAGAGTAAATTACCTGTCATAGCTGCATTCGATGTCTGTGCCTCCTGTGGATTTACCGTGAACACCCTTCCTTGCCCTCTGCCTACTGGAGCTGACAGTTGAGATGGTCCAGCACTCTGCTGTGATGTTTGTGCTTGACCTCTACCTCTGCCTACAGGCTCCCTACTACTAGGCCTGTCCATCTGCACAGAAGGATAGGATGCCAAAGGCACAAACTGCTGGGTGGCACCCTGCGGGCATTCTCTGACAAAATGACCCGGCTGTCCACATCTGTAGCACACTCCCTGACCCATTCTACATCTGCCAGGGTGCTGCTTCCCACATATGCCACATACTGGCCATGATTGGAACTTGGATTCCGTTCTGGCCATAGTGACCGGAGGACGAGGTACTGATGGCAGAAAAGTATCTTGTGATTGACCTCTTTTCCTCCATTTCCTCTTACGTGGGACAGGTGGAGCTAAGCGTACAGACTGCTCCATCGGGCCCTCCGAGAGATCTACTCCCTCAGATCTATCTCTACTGCTTTGCCCTTTCCCCATACTCATTTTCCTCTGTTCTCTTTCAGCTCTTTCCTCTTTGTTTCTGGTCTCCCACTGTTTTGCTTTATCAATCAGCCTAGATAAGGTGGGGACCTCTACTGCCAGTACTGCATTATAAAGCGGGGAAATCAGACCCCGCCTGAATCTTTCTATCCTGGCAGCTTCAGTGGGGATGATGTAAGGAGCATACTTCCCCAATCTAGTGAACTCACGAGCGTACTCAGATACGCTCATTCCGGGCATCTGCTTCAGCCTCTCAAACTGAAGAGCCCGATTCTGCCTCTCAACCGGAGACAAAAACTCATCCATCACTGCTTGCCTGAACTCTTCCCAGGTTGGAGGATTCCTACTGTACAATTTGTCCTCCACTTGTCTCTGGTACCAGCCCCAGGCATCTTCTTTCATTGTGAGCCCTACAAGTTCTATTGCCCTTGCATCAGAACAGGGCAGTCTCCGTATCATCTTTTCAGTCTCCTCCAGGAATCTCTGAGGATCTTCACCTTCTTCCCCCTTAAACTCGGGGGTTCTGAGCCTCAGAAACTCCTGTACAGTAATCCCCTCATCATCTAGAGCCCGCCTGGCCAAACTTCTTGGCACAGGTACAGGAGGTGGGATAGATACTACTGACGGGGCAGGAGATTTCCCCCGAGCAATCTGCTCCCTCAGAGCTTGATTCTCCGCCAGTAACTGTCCCATCAATGCATCTCTACTTCCTACCTCTCCTTGATCATCGACCCTCCGTCTATCAGCAGGAGGAGGTTTTTCTCTTTGGGGCTCGACATGTGCAGAACCCGCATCCAATGCTATATCTGGCTCCATCCTCCTTCCAGGACGAGCAGATCCTCTCCTTGGAGGTATTTTTTATATGTCTCTAAAAGAGTTAAAAAAGAGAGGATGGTCGTTACACACTGAGTCATGATATATTTTACTGAGTTGTAAATGACTCATAAATTAACATACAGAAAAACCTTATGCTCCATAGTATAATCCTATACTTAATCCTGACTCACCCTATTGCTCTGACAGGACTCTTCTTAACCTTTGCTCTGATACCAAGCTTTGTCACGACCCCCGCCCCGTTCCCGGCGGGCCGCCGCGACGGTCCTAGGGTGCGGGTAGGCATAAGGCCACCAGCCACCACGTAGAACCCTATTACCTATCAATCATTAATAAATTCTGAAAATTTTGGCATGATGCATGCACAAAATGATCACCTTTCCTATGGTGACCTGTCAGGATTATCTCATTACATACAACAACGCTACCTGTCAGAGCAGCAATCACATAATCTGTCACATAATAAACCTGGACAATATATAGCAATACATTATCACAGGCACACCACTGATCTGCACACACATATATACCTGCTTCCCAATCCATCCATGGTCAAACCCATATCCACAACAGGATCTATGACTGTAACTATGCACTATATATAATAGAAGGTTTATAATACACCAAAAGGGGATAAACCTCTATCTACATTATACTATACTATGGAGCGGCACAGCTAGTAGGCAACCACTAATCCTGCTCCTCTCTATACAATACCTGCCCTGCAATCAAAAACATCAAACTGGGGAGTGAGTATATAAATACTCAGTGAGTGGAGTAGAGAGTACTATGCACATGAGACAGAATATAATCATGGCTCGAGATGAAATCTCAAGATCAATAACAACATGAACATGAACTCAACATAGAGAATATGGAGTAAATCATCAATATCACCACAATCAATATCAACTCATCTGAAGCATATATGGAATAATCAAGTCAACATATATGCTACTCATGAATATGTTCAACAGATCATAATGCTGGAACATACAAATCAGGTGTCAATATGCTGAAATTATCACTAGACAGCTATCGGAAGGTGGGTTTTACGCCCCAGGCGAACCAGCAACAACTCCCTACTGCCATATGCATATATCGAATATGACACCACACCAATATGTAAATCATCACTAGACAGCTGTCGGAAGGTGGGTTTTACGCCCCAGGCGAACCAGCAACAACTCCCTACTGTCACATGCATATGCAGGATAAGACACCATACCGATAACATAAATGCTAGACAGCTATCGGGAGGTGGGTTTTACGCCCCAGGCGAACCAGCAACAACTCCCTACTGTCACATGCACATGCAGGATAAGACACCACACTGATCATATAAATGCTGGCCAGTATCCAGAACAGAAATCCATCTCACATCTACATACTAAACGGCACCTCGCGGAAATTCTACATCCGCGGAAAGCCATACTGCACCTCGCGGGGTCTTACTATGCCCGGCGGCAAGCAGAATATAAGTCGTAGGACCGGCCGATCCTACGCCTAGGGCCGTGTCCCCCCCTAGGAAGGGACTGGGCTCCGCCCACCCAGAAGGCTACTATGTGCACAAAGGCCGATGTTCAACCCCCATCGACTATAGGTGTCCTGCAGATACTGCCAAGCCATGCATAAATGCCATAATGCACCCTCCCAATACTCTACTAAAAAGGAGTATAATCAAGATTATCACTCACTCGATCATGACCCAATCATAAACTAACATCAGGGTTGGGAGTGAGGAATCACGGGAGTACAATGCAACTCAATATACCATGAGAAGGGCTCTACAAGTCTTTGAAATAGAGGAAATGAAATCAATTTACAAAAGAAGTCATTTCACAATTCGGAATCAATTTGATTACTCATCAACCCCTCGTAATTCCTCTCAATGTTCCCTCACATGCATGTACAGAATAATCAAGCATGGAGAATCAAGATTATAGAGGAATCTACTACAATATCAATCAATATGCTCAAGTGGAATCAATTCACACTTGGCGACATTCATGAAAATGAATTAAGAATGCTCATAGTGCAAAGTACATGACTCCCACTCACCTGTCAATCTGGCACAGCCCTGATACGCCTCCAAAAATCTACAGCAGGCAGTGGGGAACTTCTTCCTCTTGTTCCCTAGCTTCTTGCCCAACTGTGACATGCATTTACAATACATTTAGTTTTGTATCAAGGGCTATAATCTACGTGCCAATTATAATATAGGGGACTTTAATTAATTCAACTCCCCCGTTCCCTAAATCTTTTCTTTTCTTTCTCTTTTTCTTTTTCTATTAATTAACTCATCATTTATATGTATTAGGGACTCCCTTGCATGAGTACAAGGTCCCTTAGCTTAATCTGGGCTTAATATCCTATTATGGCATGAAATCTCCTATTTTCCCACTCGGATGAACAGTAACCCGGACCGACAGCCGGTTACTTCATCCTGGGTTTGATCCACTTTCCAAACTCCAAATTTGATGAAATTTTTACCTAACATTCTACACTCATAGGGGATTCCAAAGAGATAAATGCATCATCATCGGAGGCCGTTTGACCCCCTAAATAATTCGCCGAAGTTGGAACTTCGGCATAGTTTTTCCGTAGTGCCGGAAAAATTTGTCAAAATCCGATTCTTCTTCTTTTAACCACCTCTACAACCCTTATCCGACCCCTCTAGACTATATCCACCCTTTGTATAGCCTAATGTCATCAAAAGACTAGATAGGGATGGATATTTACCTTTTTCTTTTTGGAAATCGAGGTCCTTGCGTAGAGGGGAAGGAGATCTACGTTTTTTCCTTCAGCTGGAAGTGCAACCGGGATCCCTTTCCTCCTTGAATCCCCTTCCTCTTCTTCTTTCTTCTTCTTCTTCTTCTCTTTTTCTTTCTTTCTTTCCTCTGTTTCACGCCTGAGAACCCCCTCCCTCTTTCTCTCGGTTTCACCAGCTCAAACCCTCCAATTAAATCACATCAAAATACTATTCACCCTTTGTTTAATATTATTAAATTCCCATTTTGCCCCTAACACTTCAACATATCTACCGTTATGCCATTAACTTTTGATTCCTTCCAATTTTACCCTTACCACTTCAATGCATCTACAACTATGCCATTATCTTTTGATTCCTTCCAATTTTACCCCTTATATCAATTTTAAAGGACTATTCTATCCCTTTTTATATATAAAAAAAAAAAAATTTGGGGTTATTACAAGTATGTACCGGGTGGCGAGGCGCTTGATTCGGCGAGCCTCTCGTTTATCAGCGGGGAGGGTTTCGTCTTGCAGGTAGCTGATGAGTTCATCCATCCAGCTTGGCTCGAGCTCGGTGCAGAGGGTCTGCTCGGGCTCGTCTGTGCTGGACTTTTGGAGATATTCCAGTACTGCCTCTTTGGGAAGCTCGCTCATGCGAGAGGACGCCAGCTTTGATAGCTGGTCGGCCCTGAGATTCTCCGACCTGGCAATATGTTGAATGTGGAAAGAGTCCAAGGTCGAGGCGAGATCCCGTACCTTCTGGAGATACTTCTGCATGGTCGGGTCTCTGGCTTCGAAGTCGCCCACAATTTGGTTGACGATGAGCTGAGAATCACTGAAGGCCTTCAAGTCCTTCACTCCTAGCTCTTTGGCTAGCTTAAGCCCGGCGACGAGCGCTTCATACTCCGCCATGTTATTGGAAGCAGGAAACTCGAGGCGCAGGGCCTGCTCGGCGACCACCCCCTCCGGGCTGGTGAGAATAAATCCTGCTCCGCTACCCCCCGAGTTTGAAGAGCCATCGACATGTAGAGTCCATGTCAAACTCGGGGTCTGCTCCAGCGGTGGCTCAGGTTCAGGCTCGACCTCATCCGGTATGGTGCACTCGACTATAAAGTCTGCGAGTGCTTGTGCTTTGATCGCCGGTCTGGGCCGGTACTCGATGTCGAATTCTCCGAGCTCAATGGCCCATTTAGTGATCCGACCCGCACGATCTGATCTCTGCAGGATCTGCTTGACCGGCTGGTCAGTCAGCACAGCCACTGTATGAGCTTGGAAGTAGGGTCGGAGCCTCCGAGCCGAGATGACCAAAGCATAGGCGGTCTTCTCAAGCTTGGAGTATCGGGTCTCAGCGTCCCTTAAGACCCGGCTGGTGTAATACACTGGTTTCTGAAGTTTCTCCTCCTCTCGAACCAGGACCGAGCTTACTGCTACAGGGGAGACAGCTAGATACAAGTAGAGGAGCTCACCCTGTTGAGGCTTCGTGAGCAGGGGAGGGGAAGCTAGCAGGTGCTTGAGCTCTTCAAAAGATTGCTGGCACTCGTCCGACCACAAAAAGTTCTTCGGCTTCTTGAGGGCTGCAAAGAATGGAAGGCAGCGCTCGGCCGAGCGGGAGATAAATCTCCCGAGGGCTGCCACTCGGCCCGTGAGCCGCTGTACCTCCTTGACCGTCCTGGGAGGCGTCATCCCTTGGAGGGCTCGGATCTTCTCTGGATTGGCCTCAATTCCTCGTTGTGTAATGATAAAGCCGAGGAATTTGCCGGAGGTGACCCCGAATGCACATTTAGCTGGGTTGAGCTTCATCTGGTACTTTTGGAGTGTGGAGAATGCTTCATTGAGGTCGGCTATGTGGTCTTGCGCCGCCTTGCTTTTCACCAGCATGTCATCCACGTAGACCTCCATGTTTCGGCCTATTTGGTCTTTGAAGATCCGGCTGACCAGCCTTTGATAAGTTGCCCCGGCATTTTTTAGACCGAACGGCATCACTTTGTAGCAGTAGGTTCTCCCGTCGGTGATGAAGGCTGTCTTTTCCTCATCTTCTGGCGCCATGCGGATCTGGTTGTATCCGGAAAAGGCGTCCATGAATGCCAGCAGCTCGTGCCCCGAGGTGGAGTCTACGAGCTGGTCGATGCTGGGAAGTGAAAAGCTGTCCTTCGGGCAGGCTTTATTCAGGTCGGTGTAGTCCACGCACATACGCCACTTCCCGCTAGCTTTCTTGACGAGGACCACATTGGCGAGCCATTCCGGGTAGGATATCTCCCGGATGAACCCGGCTTCAAGGAGCTTGCCGACCTCCTCGGCTGCTGCTCGTTGTCGTTCAGGGGCGGCGCCTCGCTTCTTTTGTCGCACGGGCTTGCAGGTCGGCTTCACCTGAAGCCGGTGGACCATGACCTCCGGATCTATCCCCGGCGTGTCTGCAGGCGACCATGCGAAGACATCCATATTGTCCCGTAGGAAGTTGACGAGGCGGCTCCTCTCGTGTTCGCCAAGGCCAGAGCCGACCTGTACGGTTAGCTCGGGAAAGTTCTCTCGTAAGGGAACTTGAATTAACAACTCACCAGGCTCTACCCGCTCTTTCTGGGGGTTGACCCGTGCCTCCATAATTTCAGTCGAAGGCTAGTCAGTCGTTGGGGCAGGCACCTCGGCTGGTCGTCTTGCCTCGTGGGTCGTTAGGTAGCATCGCCTTGCCACTATTTGGTCCCCTCGAACTTCACCGACTCCCTGGCTGGTAGGGAATCGCATCAGCAGGTGGTGAGTTGAGACCACTGCTCGGAGGGCGTTGAGTCCTGGTCTTCCGAGGATGGCATTGTAAACCGAGGGCAGGCGTATTACAAGGAAGCTCATACCCACGGTACTTTCACGAGGGGCGAGCCCGGCTGTGACCAGAAGGTCGATCTCGCCCTCTACTGGGACTGAATCCCCAGTAAATCCAACTAACGGAGCATTCATCCTCCGCAGCTGTTCTTTTGTCATTCCCATTTTACAATAAGCACCAAAATACAAAACATTCGCCGAGCTTCCATTATCAACCAGGATTCGTTTTACATCAAATTTATTTATGATCATGGAGATGACCACGGCATCATCATGGGGAGTTTCGACTCCCTCTAGATCATCATCTGAGAAGGAGATGGCTTAAGAGGTGCGCGGGCGCTTTGAGGGGGCTTCTTCTCCTGAGGCTTCCCCAGCCGAGGTCCCGCCTCGGATAGTGTTGATGACGCCGGCGATGGGCCTGTTGGCATTTGAACCTTCAGGCTGTGCTGCTCCTTCGGCTGGCTTCTTCCCTTCACGCCGGCCTTGCACAAACCGATCGAGCACCCCTCGGCGAATGAGTGCTTCGATCTCATTTCGGAGCTGATAACAATCCTCGGTATCATGGCCGTGATCCCGGTGGAAACGGCAATACTTCCGGACATCACGCCGGATTCTGGTGTCTGGCTTCGGAGGTGGGAGCCGGATGCAATCCCGACTCTCAATCTCCATGAGGATTTCAGCCCGAGGAGCATTGAGGGGAGTATACTTTTCATACCTCCCTTCAGGTGCACGGGCCTGCAGTGGGAACCTCGGGCGGAGTGGTGACCTCTGCTGCGGCGGTCCTCTCAACCGGGGTGGACTCTTCGGGCGGGGCGGAGTCTTAGCTCGTCGCGGAGACGGGCTTCTGGGCCGGCCGCGCTCCTCGCGGCGTCTTTTCTTGGGGTTCTGCTCGGTCCCACCCCGCCTAACTGCCACGGCCTCTTCTGCCTTGGCATACTTCCGCGCCCGAGCGAATATTTCGGTGAGGTCCGTGGGGAAATTCTTCTCGATCGAGAAGAGGAATCTGTAGGACCGGGCTCCAGTCTTCAATGCCGACATGGCGATTGACTGGTCAAGCTTCCGGACCTCCCATGTTGCGGCGGTGAACCGGTCCAAGTACTCCTTGAAGGATTCTCCCTCCATTTGTTTGATATCAAGAAGGGAGTCGGATGTCCGCCGCTGGGGCTGGCTGGCGGCAAAGTTGCCAGCAAATTGTCTGTCGAGCTGCTCAAAGGAAGAGACAGTACTCGGCTTCAGCCCGGTGAACCAAAGCCGGGCTGGTCCTCGGAGTGTCGCCGGGAAAGCTTTGCACATCATGGCCTCCGAGGCTCCTTGTAGGGCCATTAAGACCCGGTAACTCTCCAGGTGGTCAAGGGGATCGGCCTTGCCGTTGTAGGGCTCCACCTGGGGCATCTTGAACCGTAGCGGAACCGGTTCATCTTCAATCTCCGGGAAGAAGGGCGACTTCGTAGTAAACTCAAAGTCGCCATCGCGCCCCGATTTCCTGCCATGGAGTGCCTGGATTTGGCGCTCCAGCTTCTCGACCTTCCTGTCGAGTTCATCGTTCTGGAGGATTGCTGCAGCGGTTCGCTCGGGTGCAGGTTGCCCTGGAACCGACTCAGCTTCTGAAGGTTGTGGCCAGCCTCCATTGCCTCTGACGGGGTGCTCTCTCCAGAGGGAGGCCTGGACTTGAGAGTCCTGACCTCGAAGGGGAAGTCCGCTTGCAGGAGGCTCCGGTTGGACTGGAGCCGGAGGAGGCGGTGCCGTTGGGATGCCCCTGGGTTGCAGGCTTTGGACAGCGGTGGCCAAGGCCTGCACCTGTTGCACCAGGGCATCGAATTGCTCCGGCCGAACTTGATGAACTGACTCAGCCGGAGGTGGTGAGTTCCGGACGGAATGCTCAGGACTGGGTGGAGGACGTCGAGAGGCATTGGAAGCCCCTTTGCTTCTTAGCTTCATGGCAGCGAACTCGGGCCCTTCCTCTAGCGCCAACTGTTGCTGGAAATTGGACCCGGGGGCTACCGCGAAGTCGGGGAAGGAGGAGCTTCGCTGCAGGGACGGTGGTCGGCGGCGCGCCGACTGGTGACGTCCTCCTGGAGGGGTGTAAGTCCTGCAAAAAATCGGTGGCCGGGCTCCCCGGCGCCGGCCCTCCGATGCTTAAGTCAGAGGGGGGCAGATATGTGTAGAGAGCAAGGAAGAGAGTATATGGAGAAGACAGCAGGAATATTTGGATAAGATGAAGAAGATGAAGAGGGTGATATCCTCCATTGTGTCTGTGCTGTTTGCTTCTTTTCACCCGGTCCAGGAGGGTTCTGTCCGGGGGCCCCCCATCCTTTTCCCCCCAGGTTTTCTTTTATAGAAGGATTTTTGTTACCTGGGAGGTGACAGGAGGTTTGTCCTCTTTTGTAATAATTGGGCACGATTTGGCCCATTAATGGCGTAGTGGAGAACGGGACCGAATCGGACCGGAATCAGGGAGTTGTCACGGTCGATCGGACCTGTTGGAGTGGTTGAACCGCCGGCTGTGGTGGGCCTGGGGTCCGTGGATGGTAAGTGCATTTATTACCGAATGAACCGGCGGTCAGGGAGAGCCATACGCTCTGATGGTTCAGTGATCCGGAGATCGTCTTGGGCCGTGCTCATTAAATGACTGGGTGCATCAGAGACTTGAGGGAGTCTTATGCATTAATGGCAGGTCGTGCCGAATACATGCAGAGATCTTATGCCTTGATGGCTTGGAGATAGTGGCAGGCTATAGTAGAGTCGCGTGTATAGCCGCCGGACCTTTTGAGAAAGCTTGGCGGGGAGGAGTATTAGTTAAGGCATCGGCTCGGCAAGGGTGCCGAGCCGAGCTGGTCGCCCAGAGGGGCGCCCTGTGGCGGGGTTGCTTCAAGTACTCCTGGTCGGCGCCCTTTGGGCGAGCACCTTCTAGCCGAGCGCCTCTATTTGGCGCTCTCTCTAGTCAGCGCTTTCTAGTTGAGCGCTTCTCTGGTCGGCGTCCGCTGGTCGGCTCTTCCTATCCGAGCATCTCTACTTGGTTATTTTGATTGGGCGCCTCTTGGCGCTCTCTCCGGTCGGCGCCCTTTAGTCGAGCGCCTTCCTGGTCGGCATTCTTTGGCCGAGCATCCTCCTGGTCGGCGCTCTTTGGCCGAGCGCCTCCGTGGCGGTATGACTTGGGGTTTTTCCCCCAACAGTATCCATATACACTAGATTGCTAGAACCAAAAAATACAGAGAAGAAAATAAAGGGAGTCAAATATTTTGTGCATCAAACAAACAAAGAAGAAGAAAAACATATAGACCTCTTCCCTAGAAAGAAGAAAGAAGAAAAATAAAGACACTCAAACCACCCCATAGCTTTTGCACCCGAGAAATCTCCTTCCTCGATTGGCCTTTATCTAGTAAGTTTTCAAAGAAGTACTTTCTCCACAAAAACAGATGGGGATGACCACAGTAGGGGCTTTCATCTTTGTAAACCAGGTCTATTTTCTCTATCTCATTCAATCTTTTCTCTCTCTCTCTCTCTCTCTCTCTCTCTCTCTCTCTCTGCGGGCTTGCACTGTTCTTTTTTGATTTTTTATTTTTTATTTTTTGCTAAAACGGAAATATCATACATAACGTGCATGGATAAAGTAAAAAAAATCAAAAAGCAAAACATCGTGGAGGGCATTGTTCTCCCTTCTTTCTTTGCAGACCAGAGCTTCTTTCTCTCTTATTTTGGTGGGATCTTCCCTCCAAGCCACTAACATAGTAATTTTTTTCACCAATTATCTCTCTACCATATCTTGATCTATCGATATCTTTTTGCTATGTCGTAAAATACATGCCATCTATGCAGCTTTAATGATGATGGCTCAATTGAATTATTTTTATAATGTCATGGGTGACATTGTAACTGCAAAGTGTTGCGGACTCAAATGAGTTTCAAGCCAAGGCTTAGGGACGAATTTGTCTCTTTTCGAAATCTTCAAGCAAATTTATGTCCGGTCCAGTGTCCGTGTCAGACCGAACGGAACGTCATCCCTCCTCCCGTTCCGGTCCGATCTTTGAACTCTGGAGCCGATTCCACCCACCGCAGCGGACAGAAGCAGTGAAAGAGATCTGCGACTGCGAGGGATTCTCACGCTCTTGTTAAATCCCTGCCGAAATTAGGGCTTCTTTTCCCCTCTCGCCCGAGCTCTCTGTCCTCTGCCCCTCTAAGATCTCGTCCGTTATTTCGTTCTGCGATTCGGTTATTTCGTTCTTTCGATTCGTGTATATTATCCCATTGTTTTTATAAATTTATCGCTTATTTCGAGATTCATCGCCGGGCTGCGTGGGAGCTGGAATCCTAGGTGACCTTGGGCCGGGGTTACGGCAAGCATTGGAGATTTTGGTGGATTTCGGGCGGGGCTTGGGGTTTGGGCATGGCTTCAGCACAGGTCCTGCCAAATTCTGCCGCTTCTTCACGCAAAGGCCATCTGGAAGCTGGGAAGAAACGGGTACGATATCAATCCATTTTGCGATGTGGTTTGATTTCTCTGTTTTGTTTGTGGAATCTTCTGAGATCTCTTTTCATAAATTCTCCAAAATACTCATCCTGGTTGCAAATCTTGAACCTTCTGATGATTGACAAGAAATAAATTTACTTCTTGAATTGAGGAACAGGGAGAATTTGGGGGGGGGGGGTTAAATTAGTCATTTTCGAATAACTCTTATGCTCCATCTTGATTTCTGATTCTCGAGTTTGGAGTGAGTACTTTTGGTGAACTGGTGGAAACAGCTTGAAGTGAATATTTCTTGTCTTAGAATAGCCTATGGGAATCAACCTCCAGATTAACCACTTTTTCTTTTTGTCAAAATTTTTCACGGTTCTCTTCAACTGTATGTCACACGGTTCATCATTTGCAAATAATACTGAAACTCTACGTGCCACTATCTTGTCCCTTCAGAATTACAAAGTTGTTTGTTTGATTTTGGTATATACCACTTTGACAGGAAAGGGATCTTGAAAAAGTTCAAATTTTAAATAGAGTTTATCTTTTTTGGAAAATATTGGTAAAAGTTCACCAGCGCACTATGTAATATTTAGTGAATCTGTGTCATAATATCATGGAACTCTGCTCGCTAAACACAATGATGGTGATGGAAAAAAGCTAATTTATGATATCATAGAACATACGAGGATTTGAAATAGAGTTGTAATTTTTCATTTCTCTCCTGTTTCCCAGTTCCCCTCTTGAAACTTGTAGCCACAATCAGTAATCTGGTAGCCCTTTAAATAACCACTAAAATGTTTAGGAGACATTTTGCTATCGCATGCATACAACATGCATAACATTTTCTATGAGTTGAATTGCTATTGTATGTTTTATTGTTTGTTCTTGACATCATAGATGTTAAATATTATTGTAAAGCATGCATCTTTGCTTGTATGGACATTAGGTGTATTAAGCTGATCTTAATCTTTCATAAGGAAGAACTCTGATATCTGGGATGATTGTTTTTCCTGGATCAGCTAGAGGAGTTTCGTAGGCAAAAGGCTGCTAAGAAGGCTGCATCTACTGGTCAGTTGCAGGCAGCTGATGTTGATCAATATGGTAAACACTCTCCAAATAGTGAGCATGTGATAGATGGAGTTGCATCTGGTAGAGATGATATTGTTGTTACCAATCCTTCTGGATCAGTTACAGCTCATGAAAGTGAGACAGTTAATTCTTCCCAAATCACTGGTGTTGGTTCCTCAAATGGGACATCTGCAACCTCTTCTACCTGGCTTAGTGGCGATCATACACTAAATGGTGGATCAGAACAAGAAGCTGGGAGTGATGAGGTTTCTAAATTACATGGAAGCTCAGGCTTCTCTCTGCTGGCTAATGGTTATTATGACCACTTCAGAGAGAACAATGAGCTTGCCCATACCAAATCTGAACCAACTGATGTTATTACAGCAGATCAGCTTAGTAGTTCAGATTCAGTTTATACAAAGCCAAATGTTGACGGGAACATAAACCATTCAATTTTTCATTATTCAGATAAAGCTCAATCAGGTGGAAACAGAAATTCTTCAGGAATTTATATGCATGATCCTGATGCATCCGGTGCTTATCATACGAGCACTCATCCTGTGACGTCAGAAAGTATTTCTGCACTGAACAGGTTGGGGTTTCCCAGCACTTCAGCCGATACGTCTGGAGTACGTAAAGGTATATGTAATTTTCATATTTTCCATCAAGCTGCTTAATGATGATTTTCCTTTCTTGAATTAACTTCTGATGTGGGGTTGCTGCTTTGTGCAACCGCCAAATAAACAGACTCAACTCTTGCAGTGGAGCAACCTTTTCATGGTGGCAGTATGCATCATGATAGTGCTTTGGGTATTAATAAAGGAGGGAAGATTTCTCATGCCATTAGTCATCACCTCAGTGTTGTTGGCAGTGCACCTTGGCATGCATCAGAACCATCATCTGCAGATCCTAGTTCAGCTTTTAGAAGCTCCTCTAACCAAAATCCATTTCCTTCATCTGGTTATGGAACTACTGCCGGTCGATCTCGCCCATCTTTTCTTGATTCCCTTGGTGTGCCTAGAGTAGCTTCTCTGTCTCATATGCCATATGGTGAGCTTGAGAAAGCCAATCCACCTGCTTCTTTTAATAGTCCAAAATTCGACAGTGCGGAGACTCTCTTATCATCTTCTCACCAGCTGCTGTCTGCAGAGAACAGCACTGTTGAGCAATCCTGTAACCCAAGAACTTCAGGTGTTAATATTGAGAAGAAGCCATCCCTGACTTCTGTTTCTATGAATGATGTGCAACTTTTGAATCAGGGGGCGGTGGATCATGATATGCAGAGGGACCACAATATCCCAACTGTGAAGAAAGATGAAGATTTTGCAGCATTGGAGCAGGTGATTATTTTTATATCTTTTAATTTTCTCCTCTGTATGCCTTTATATTGCGTTTTTGTTGCTATTTACAGGCTAGTACATGAACTCAGAATGAAGGAAAAAGGAGTCAGCTAACTGGTTTAGTTTCCCTTGCAGAAAAAGTGAATTATGTATTTTCCACTTGAATTCTTGTTCATTTGTTAAACACTGCATATTTACAAATAAAAGACATTAGAACAGCTGTTAAACATGATTATTAACAACAGTACACAACTAAACCTTTTTGACCTGCAAAACTGTAGATGTAGTTGATGGATGTCAAGGGTTTGAACTTACTCAAAGTAGAAATCCAATTAATTGAAAATGAGAAAACTTTGCCTGAAACCTACTTATATGACTTCTAAAACAACATTCTTACTTTAAATTTTCACTTATGTGTACTTAATTATTGTGAACTATCGCCACCATGTGATTGTTATTATCTTTACTTATTGTGAATTGTTAGGATCTTTTTCATTTCTGTCCATAGTGCTCGTCTTTTGCAGTACATTGAAGATTTGACACAAGAAAAGTTTTCTCTGCAAAGAGCTCTTGACACATCACGAGCACTAGCAGAGTCTTTGGCTGCTGAGAATTCATCTCTGACTGAGAGCTATAACCAGCAGGTGCCTTATCTGATTATGAGTTGGTCTGAAGCTGTATCCATGTATTTAAAAAGCTGAAGATTTGATTGCGTCACATTTTTTGCTAGCAGTTCTGACTTTCCTTCTCGATCTCATTTAGTACTTGTTACATGTTGCCTGAGGTGTAGTTAGTACTGTTTGACTTTTAAATGACATGCCACTTTCGTTCAGGTTTGATGTGGAATATACAATATTTGCTACATGGTATGCTCGTTGATGTACATAATGAAAGCTCATATACTCCCCCAGTGACTATAAATCTGGCAGCCTGGTTCTATTGAGTGACAATATAAGAGGCCAATAACTGCCTAAATATATTAACATCATTAGAACATCAATTATATATGGAATGAGAACAAGGTCTTACTTTTCTGGTTGGATTAGTTATGTGTAGCTTCATGGTGGGGATTTTAAGTTCGTCTTATCTGGAATAACTACTGTTATCATTCATGCAAAGGAATATCCACTGTGATAGACAAGTCTTTGTACTGCACAAGGCTATGCCGAACTACCCTCCTGTCATGATATTTATGTAGGAAGATAAATGAAAAAAAATATTGGTTTATTGGATATTGGAATCTCTATGATTTCTTAAAAAATAAAAGAGTTCTCACTCTGTTCATCCTAAGATTACACTTTTATTTCTGTTGCAGTCCATCTTTAGGTATGTAGAAATTAATAAATCAACCCTGCTGTATTTATTCCTCTATAGTTACTGTATTATTTCATATTTTACATCTAAGCTTTGATTTTTGATTTCAGGGAAAGGTTATCAGCCAGCTAAAATCTGACATGGAAAGGCTGCAGGAAGAAATTAAGGCTCAATTGGTTAGTCCTCTGTGCCCTCCCCTTGTTGGCATTGCATGTTACTATAATAGATGTGAAATATATACTATATATATGTACATATGGGAGAGAGGGTGGAGGGTCGGTTCATGGAGTGGGTATTTGTGCATGCATATTTATGTATTTATCATATATTTTGCATGTCTGTGCATGTTTATATGTTCGTACATATATATGGTATCTTTTGCATTTCAGTGTTTAAGAACTTGAGACAATACATTTCTGGAGTTTGTATTTTTTTACAATAGGGTTGGCACTTGGCAAGGTGGTTGGTTCGGGTTGGTCGTGTTTGCAAGCTCAATTCATATTTGACCTGTCTTCAAATTGTGACTGCTTGATCCATACCTGACCACAGGTCAATCACAGGGACCTGATTTGACCTGACTGACCCTTACTTTGCCTGCAATACAAATCATGCCAATCCAACTGGACACTAACTTATCTAGCTTGACTTTACCCATTTTAACCTGGTATGTCTTCACCTGGCCTGACCCATCTCAGCCGGACCTGTCTTATCCATGTCATGCTAAAATTCCCAACAAAACAGAAAAGGAAAAAGAAGACATGATTTGACTTAATTTTGTTAAAAAGTGATATATGTTACTAATTTTATTTCCACTAAAAATGAAACAGCAAATAGCAAATAAATATAAAGGATCCAAGTTAATCTGACTTGGGCGGATCAGCCTGACCCAAAAAAACTCTACCCTCGAGACCCACATTGGTGTAAACTGCAAAGCTATGTAGGGTTTGGTTGGAGCAGGCCAGTTTTTGCCACCCTACCCTGTGCTATGTTAACAGATTTTGTCTGCACTCTGCAGTTAATTCCAACTCATGCATCTGAGTTGGGTCTTTTCTAATTAGTTGAACCTCATGTTCATAGATTTCCAGTGTCTTTTTTTGTGGTTATCTGTCATGTCAATAAAGGAGCACCCCAATAGATTATACCATGACACAGATGCTCAGTTTTGCATTACATGCATTTGTTTTTCTTTTTCCTGCTAGGTGAGCAGCAGATATATGTTTTTTTTCCTATTTAAAAATGAAGAATTTCATTATGTGACAGAATGATTTATAGTGGTGGTTAATCATTTTTCAAATTTTAATTCCCTTGTCTTATGTGAACCCATTCTTCATATAAAAAAAGGATGCTGTGCTTCTTCTTCATATTCTCACTTTATATAAGGTGTATGTACGATTTTCTTGTTTTTCTATCATTCATTATCCTATTCAAGCAATTGTTATTCGCTCATTATCTTATTATATATGACAGCTGGCACTGGAGTCTGTCAAAATGGAATATGCAAATGCACAGCTAGAATGCAATGCTGTTGATGAGAGAGCAAAAATACTTGCATCTGAAGTCATTAGCTTAGAAGAGAAGGTAGTCATTTTTTCCTTTTTCCTTTTCTATATTTAGGCTAGTTCTTTGTCAATGACTTTCTACATGGAGCTTATTTAATTGATTTGAGACTTCTTAAAAGGAGACTATCTTGCGTAAACCTTGTGGAGACGACACTTAATCAATAATTGGAAGGACTTGCAGGATGTTACTGAAAGTTTTTTCATTCACCATAATGAATAATAAATTTTTGTTTTTCAATGTTGACATCTATCTTTCACGCCTTTCTTTTCTTTTCTTTTCTTTCTTCTGTTTATCTTGTGGTAATCATAGTAGCATGGTCGGCAGAACCGTTCCGAACCGTCCGGTTCTGGATGTTCCGAGTTGTACTGGCGGTGGACCGAAACGGTTCCGACAACGAAAACAAGAACCAATGATGGAGGAAGAGAAGGAGAAGGAAAAGAGGAATAGAGAGAGAGTGGGGGAGGGAGGGAGAGGGAGAGGAAGGAAGAGATTGGAAGGTGGACGCCGGCCAGTGGTGGCCGGGGAGCCGTTGTGTGGAGGAGGCGGAGGCCGGAGAGTTGCCGTGCGGAGGCGGAGGAGGGGCTCTACTTCCAGTCTCCTGTTTCGATCGAAACAAGAGCCTGGAGGGGGCCCCATTGCCGATATTCATTTAAAAATCACAAATAAAGGGGCCCCCCTCTGGGCCCCTATTTCAAATGAAACTGGGGACCGGAGGCGGAGCAGTTTGAAAGAGGAGACCGGAGGTAGAGCCCCTCCGCCTCTGCACGGCGGCTCCCTAGCCTCCGTCTTTTCCGTGCGGTTGTTTCTCGGCCTCCGCCTCCTCCACGCGGGGCCTCTTCTCTCCCGTTCTCCTCTCCTCCGCCTCTTCTACTGTGTCGATATAGGCCTAGCCCAACATGGCACGGGGCCGTCCCGGGGCCCGATACCGACACTGCAGTCCTTGCATAGTAGTTTGCTGATGTGGCTGTAAAAGATTTTAAGCATGAATGAGCCATAAGTTTGTAAGACGATCTATAGACCCAATCCCATATAAATGGAAAAGCTTCTCGGTTATGTATGTGAATCCATCTTATATATTTTCTTGTTTCTTTTATGGGTTTGCAGCTACAATACTTACACATTTTGTGTAGAATAAGATCATGAAATGTTATGGTGAGTGAATGGCCAGCAACTGTTGTTTCCTTTCCCTTTATGGGCTCTCATAAGTTACTTCTACCTTCTAGTTTATTAGGAAATATACTCATAATAAATAGCCTTTAGAACCTAGCATCCATTATAGCAAAATACAATTTAAACTTTTGTGCCCATTTGGCATCGCTTTGTTTTTTGATTTCTATTTTTGGAAATAAAATCATAGTAACCAAGATAGAAGAACAAGTTTGGAGCTATTGTTCTTATTTTCTATTTTTTAATTTTTTATTATTATTTCTAAAAAGATGAAAGTAAGAAAACCTTATTTTCAATATTTTAAAAAATAAGAAACTCATAATTTTTTTCCACCACCAACACCACCTCCATCACCACTGCAGTTGTCTCTTCTACCACCACCTCCGCCACCACAATAACCACCGCTATCGCTGCTTTCATCACACCGCTGCCATTGTTACTACCTACGACATATTGCCGATACCCCTCTCCACCATTACCATCGATGCCTCATCATTGCTACCATCATCACCACCTCCACCACCTTGCTAGCACTCTTGCCGCCGCCGCCGCCGCCGCCTCCACCTTTGCCACCTCCACTGCACACTACCACCACCATCTCCACCACACCACTGTCGCCATTACTGTAGCATCCACCATATCATTAGTGCTCCTGCCACTACCATTATTGTTGTCACCTCTGCCATACTGGTGTCCCACCACCAATGCCACTGGTTCCTCCACTGCCTCAGTCATTACTAGCATCACCTTGGCCACTATTACCATGTTTATATTTTAAAAAATAATTGTTCATTCCAAACATGTTTATATTTCTAAATTTAAAAATATAAATAGAATTTCTAATTTTCTATTTCTGAAAATAGAAAAAATGAAAGTGATGCTTAGAAAATTTGTATCCATGGCTTTCTTTAAAGTGGTGATGGGCCAAGCTTTGAAGGTGACGGACCTTTCAAGCTAATTGACAAGCCTTAAGCTCTTTTGTGTTGATGAAAGTTAGTTAGCATTCTTTTGATCCCATTTTGTTAGTTTGGTCAAAATGATTTGTTCTAAATGCCATTTGGTCAGTATACTTTTAAGCAAGGAATGCTGAACCGGCCCGTACCGGTGTTAAAAACCGGTATCGGCCCATACCGGCCGGTTCAGCCCGTACCGGTGTTAAAAATCGGTATTGCTTCGTACCGGCACGTACCGGTCGGTATCGGCCCGTACCGGCCAACTGTACTGGGCTGTAGCAGTTCCAAATTTTTTTAGGACTTTTGGATGCGTGAACCAAGCCAAACTAGTAGTATCGGCGCCCACCGGTACGTCGGTACGGTCGGTACGGCGGACCTTTTAGCATAATTTTCTATTCATATTACCTGTAATTTGAACTGTGATTTCTAAGATACTACTGCTTGACACGTCCAATGTACGTACGTGTCTGTGAAGGAAAAAATGTCAAAATGTCAAGTGTTGTCCTATGCTTGGAGCTACCATGTGAGAGTTGCATGGAAGTTTGGTAATTATTGCAATGTTGGAGCCAAAAGGAGGTTGAAGTCCTATCTTTAGGAGTTTCCATTATAATAGTAGAGATATAAGAAGCTTAACATTGAACTTCTAAACATCAATTTCAATCAAATGTATACAATCCTCCACATTGCATGAAATTTTCACTTGGGAGTTTAGGTTGTGTGGTGAAGTGACATCTCCATCCATGACAGGCTTTAGCAAATGCGAGAAAATGAATTCTTCAAGAATGAGTTAAAGAGAGAAAATTTCAGGATAGTCTCACAAAAGCTCTAGATCAAGTTGACGCATGTGCATATTGAGGAATATATTCCTTTTTTATTGCAATGCTGGAGCCAAACGGAGGTTGAAGTCCTATCTTTAGGAGTTCCCATTATAATAGTAGAGATATAAGAAGCTTAACATTGAACTTCTAAACATCAATTTCAATCAAATGTATACAATCCTCCACATTGCATGAAATTTTCACTTGGGATTTTAGGTTGTGTGGTGAAGTGACATCTCCATCCATGACAGGCTTTAGCAAATGCGAGAAAATGAATTCTTCAAGAATGAGTTAATGAAAGAAAATTTCAGGATAGTCTCACAAAAGCTCTAGATCAAGTTGACGCATGTGCATGTTGAAGAATATATTCCTTTTTTATTTTAAAGTAGGATGTGGCAAGGCATGTAAATCATCAATCCTGGTTTAATGTGAGTTTTGTATCATGAGAGGTGATTGCTAGTTTATAGGTGCTGCTTGAATATAGATGCTTGTAACATATACACAGATATCTGTTGGTTTTTCTTTTCTTAAGGTGAGATGGCATCCAATAACTTTCCATTATTATTTGTAATACTGTAGGTTTTTGTATTAGTAGTAACTGGCTATGGTAGAGCTTTAACTAAGGTCATTGCTAACATAACATCTTTTTACTTAGAAGTTTTAATAAATGCGAGTGCTCTCCTATTCTTGGTGAGGATACCAATTTTTAAATGTGATGGCTCATTCAATGTAGTTGATGGTTATTATGCCATATCAATTCCATATCTTTGTTTTTAGTTTAGCCAGTCAGAAAACCTTCCATCAACTCATCAGCCACTTGCAATTCAAACTCTGCCTTGTTATAGATTTGCGATCTTCTTATCTTTTAAAAATTCCTGTTCTTATGTACTTATTATTCAGGTTTACTAGAATTTCATTATCTGTTGAAAGAAATTCTAGCAATGTCAAAACTTAACCCTATCTTTAGAATCATAAGCTAAATCTAAACCCTTTTTGTCCACTGTAATCTGGAACTTAAACTCAGGGTTCTTAATTAGCCAATCCAAGCCTATTTTTTGGATCGGTCCAAGTAGGCGAGAGAATAGGCTGGTGAATGAGAATTCACCAACATGCTCTCTCCTTTTGATATTTGCTGGTGAATCATGGTCTGGTATGGATCAGTCTGATAGAAGAGATGTTTTCGGCATCAACAATCTAATGAAGGATGCATGCTTTGGTTGATGATCTCATTCATTTTCTTATACATTTATATATACATTTTATAGGCACTCAGATTGAGATCAAATGAGCTGAAGCTGGAAAAACAATTGGAGAATTCGAATTCTGAAATCACTTCATACAAGTAAGTTTGACATTGTTTCCGGATTGTCTCTATGTTAAATTTGTTAGTGCTGGATGCTGAATTGGAAAGGAACTGGATATGTTGCTTTGATGTGCAGTGAGTTGTGTTAAGATGGAGATGGAAACGTAAGTGTTTATAATTACATCTTATGCTGCTGTTTTCCGTAGTCCAATAAAACAAGAGTAATCTCTGCAGTAGTTAAAATTAAGCGTTAGGTTTTTACCTATATCAAGTCAATTAATGTTTAAAAATTTAAGCCCTTCTATATATTATCTCTTCAAAATTTGAAACGTTTCCTAGCTTAACTTATCATAACCATTCTCTTGAATAAACAAACTTGTTGAGTCAGGTTGATGAGAGTTTGATAGTTACCATGAGCAATGAAAAAAAATTGAAGTTCCTGAACTTGTAGAGCATATAACCATCAGTTTATGCTGGCTAGACTTTTATGGACCCTAGGAATGTATCACAGTAGGATCCAGAAAGTTGATTCCAAACAGTTGGGATAAAGTTTATCAGTTGTGGTTTGCAGTTCCATGGCTAAAATCATTAACCACTTTTTCTTCTTTCTGAATCATACAGACGTAAGGTGTCCATTTTAGAGAGGGAGCGCCAGGATTTTCAGTCTACAATTAATGCTTTGCAAGAAGGTATAATTTTCTTAGCCTGTAACTTGGTATTTTCAAATTAGATGTTACCATCACCTGTAAAATATGGCAGTTCCAGATTCTTGAGATTTCTGACAGAGTTCATTGTAGAAATAACAATTTTTTAATCTAATTGGTTGTTTTCACCCTCTACTTAAGGAGAAAAATGCTATAAACACATAATTGTTGCTAATAAATTTCCCTTCCATGCATTGTAAATTCCTTATCCTGTTTACAGAATTTTTTTTCTTTATTTTGTTTAATTTAGTGCTTTATATGTGGAAATAAGTTCTTCTGTGCATTGCATGTTGTGCATGCAATCTCATAGACGAGCACATTGCTTGTCATGAATAAACTCGCCTTTGGTTTTTGATTATATTTGTATTGCACAGAGAAGAAACTTTTGCAGTCTAAGCTACGGAAAGCAACTTCAGATGGAAAAGTCAAAGATACAACAAAAACTTCCCCTACTGGAAGAGATGCATCTACTTCTACGGAGGATTTAGGTTTGAAACTGACACATGCTAAGCTTGGTCATGAATCTCACATGCTAATCTCTGTTATTACTGAATCATGCACTTATAAGTAGGGACCGAAATTCTTATAGTAACATCTGGAAGTTAGCTTTGCACTGTGTATATCATACTTGTTTAGCAGTACCAGACATCTCATGATAAACATCTTTGATTCCATAAATAGCTGATGATTAGTGATTTTGCGAGAACAGATCTAAATATTAAGAATTTAATTTGGTTCATTTTTCTATTAACCAAATGATCAACAAATTCCAGGATCTTTGTTTAGTTTATTATGTTTGTACCATTGAATTATTTAAAGATGAAGGTTATTGGATAGTTGTTTGTCCTCTTGTTTTGAGCTTGTTTTGATCATTTAAGGATCTTAATCATCTATAAGATGATGGAATTTTACTCTTTTAGAAAATTCTGTTTGGTTGAAGAAATTAATTATTTTAGATATATGTGCTGTTGCATAGGTTTATGCATAGTAAGGTAAATAGAAGTAATATAGTAATATATTAAATATTTTTATTATATAAATATAAAAAATAATAATATTTTTCTACTAGAATTTAAAATTATCCTTCAATAATAATGGGATAATAATATGATTAGTAATATATTATAATATAATATATATCATTAATATAATATATAATATCGATATTATATATATATTGACATAATATATTGATGGTATATTGATATATCAATTTTTTTGCTAACCTGAGGGGCATTTTTGTCTTTAACTTTCAACCCAGGATCACTGCCCTAGGGTGATCTTGAATTTCCGACCTCAAGGACGGGTATCCCATCACCGAGTTGGGGGGTGATTTGAGGAGTGGAGGTGATTTAAGATCACCGCTATGTAGGATCACCGTGGTGCAACCAAACATGGTGATCTCATCACCTCCACCCACATCACCCTTGATCTTAGGATGATCACCCCATACCAAACGCCCCCTAGAGTCCTTGCATTTTTCAAGGACGATTAACTTCAAAGGGTTCTAAATTAGTTATATGTAGAATTAAGGAGGATTTCACTCACACCCCTGTTCCCTCTGCTTTCTGGTTCATTTGCTTCGTTTTTTCTTTCTACCATCACTGGATCCATGACTAAGGGGGTCATCATCTTTTGTTCACAGCCCATTGTGACTGGATCTATGGCAGAAGATCGTCTTCCTTGCAGGATCTGTTTAGGAGGAAATTCGTTTCTGTTGAATTTGAAGAGGAGGATGCCTGCCTTTGCCTATTCTGGGAGAAGGGCAATAGATCTGTGGAAGTTGATGCCCGTCGTTGCCAGATTTTAGAGGGCTGGTAGTCTTTGCTTCGACCCTCTTCCTCTTGTTGATTTTTTCTTTATTTTGTTGGTTCCAGAACTCCCTGCTCCAATGCAACCTAAATTCTAGTGTCAAGACTCATGAGAAGGAGAATTAAATGAGATAGTGGGAGAAGGAGAATTAAATGAGATAGTGACCTGGTTTGGCCCGTGGTCAGCTTGCAGTTAGACCGGTAACCTGAGACTTAGCCACAACAATGGGTCAGGCCGGGTCGGCGGGTTCAGACCACTGATTTCTTGTCCTTATTTGGGGAAAGAAGGAAAAAAGGGATGTTGGCCACCCTTTGTTGATATGGAAGTCAAATTGCTTGGAATTATAAAATATGGTCGTTCGTTACTTCTCTTGAGCATTTCGAACCTCTGTTGTTCCTCCTTTTCACTCGATGCTTTCAATGTAGAAAATTAAGATTAGAAAAAGTGTAAGCTGTTTGAAGTTGTGGTGGGGAAACCACCTTTTCATAAAGCAAAGTGTAAACTGTAAAACTATTCACATTTTGCTTTATGGGAGAATGCAGAAAGAAATATAGAAGAAATAACTGTGCAGCCGCAAGAATGGCCACACAACAACACAATGCTGCTGAAATCACCATTAACATAGATCCATGATTAGTCATGAATTGTTCATGATTAATCTGTAGAGTTCATATTTAGCAAACAGTTTATAAATAACTCCATTATTCAGTTCAAGTCTGAATGACCATTTGTATTAGAATATTCTGTGTGTGGTTTAGAAACTTTTCAATAATTTAGAGATTGTTGCGACTATAAAACCAAGAATACTTATCATGTGAAAACTATGCATCTATACTAAAAGACATAAAATTAACAAAGAACGGTTTATTATTGATTTCGATCTATGTTTTCCAGTTCATGAGATGGAATCACCTTTTTTAAGTATTCCAGTAACCACATCCATTCTAGACACTACTACAACATGGACTGCTAACAAGCTTCCTGGTTGATGCCCACTTTTTCAGTCCTAAATTGACTCAAATTGGATAAATCATTATGGGCTCCTTGCTATCATTTATACCTCTTCTATTGCTAAATAAATTCCATCATGAACTATGAAATTTCACTTCCAGGTGTTGAACATGTGAATTTGGTTGATGGGGAGAGGAGTGTTCCAGAGACAATGCTCAACAGGAGCCTAGATGCCCTTCAAGATATCAGACCGTTCATGTCTCTTCCTGAAGATGGAAGATTAAATCTTCCAGATGGATCTGGCAATATTCCAGTAGATCAGCTTAGAATGATTGACAATATCAGTTCGTTGATATCTGAGGTATGCATTTAAGTGTATCTTGATATATTTTCCAAGTGTGCAATTGTTCCCAAAATAATGTTCAAACCCCTTTTTTCCATTCACTGCTAAAATCCTTTATTTTGTCAAATTTACTGCACATTGGGTACTTGCAGCTAGCGCTGGAGAAAGAAGAGCTGGTGCGGGCTCTGAAAATAGAATCATCTAATTGTTCCAAGCTGAAGGTAATATACTTATGGTGACAATTGTTGCTGGTAATTTAAATACATTGCACTGTTATATTTATTTCAAACTAATTAACTGAGATCAGATAAATAAATCTAATGTTTAAATTTCATTCTGTTATTCTATAATCTCATATGGTATGACAGTACTAATTAATCTAGAAATTTTTATTAGGATCATTTTGTTAGTATTTGTCAATCTGAAGGTCCTTAGCATGAGTCTGAAACTGCAACTAATACTTTTTAACATCGATGGTTGAAGGACTTGAGCAAAGATCTATCGCAAAAGCTGGAGGCACAGACCCAGAGGTTAGAGCTCATGACTGCTCAACGAATGGCCAACGAGAATGTTTTGACAAAGCCTGTAGATTCCCACATTATGCATGATACAACAGAGTATGCCGATGAAGGGGATGAGGTATGATAGTCATTAGACGATGTCATGGTTAACATGCGTATCTATTTAAGTGCAGGTGTTGATATTTTTGTCACTTGCTTCTTAAGAATTGTCCTGTTTTTAGAAGACTCAACATCTACAGGAAAGCTAGTCCAGTTGCTATTAGCTGGTTTGCACAACCAGCTGCCAATTGTTTTACGACTTGTAAATTGGCAATGCTTTATCTGCAAAACACCAAGCTTTTCCATCACTTGGTGGTGTTATCCTATAAGTCTTCCGATCAGTTGTATGCTGCTAAACATTAGTCTGTTGTTTTTTCTCCTCCAGGTAGTTGAGAGGGCGTTGGCTTGGATAATGAAACTCTTCCCTGGAGGCCCAGCAAAGCGCCGCACTAACAAGCTTCTGTAACAGGGAAAAGAAGGAACTCTGTTACATATGGTGACACCGTCTTTCTTTTTTGTTTACTTTTTCTTAATATTGGTGATAGGATGGAGGTCTTTGAATCTGTATATTGCGTTGTTAAATTTAGTCATTCTTTTTTTTGATTAAAAAAAAAGGAATACTTGGTGTTTCTTCCATTAATCATGTATGGAAGTACACCCAGTGATTGGGAAGTACACACCATCATTCTTTTTGCTGAAAACTGTTTTGGGTTACCTTTGGGAGTGACAAGTGTAAGAAGGAACTGTTGTATTCATTATGTTGTATTTTCTTTCAATTTCTAAGTTGCTGTATCTGGAGACAGATCTTGGTGTCTGGCGGACTGACCCTTCGTTTGTGCTATACTCCATTGATGATGAGGATTTTACCATGCGGCAATTCCACATCTTGCAATTGCTGCGATGCTCGTCATCGAACAACCAGTGCTTATGATGCAGGTGCATGAACATCAGACAACTTGCATGCCATTTTCAGAGTATTAAATGGCCGAATTTAGAAAAGTTATCATCTCTTGACGTTTCGAGAGGAATCCTATCGCATTTCTCGTGGTGGTGTTGACGCAAACTTCAACCAACCATGGCAAGCCGAGGCAACCAAAGTCGTTCTAGCGATGAAGAACCTCGTAGAGAGCGAGATCTTCGCGACATAGAGAATGATGAGTTGCGGCGGCAAGTCCAAAATCTTACCGAAAGGTTGGCTCGTTATGAGCAAAATCCGAGTGAAGAGAAGGGCGGCACCACTGAAGAAGATCGCAACACCTTCCGTGACCAAAGTTTACGTCGTGGTAGGAGGAGCAACTCTTCTTCATCTCACCAACATCGTCATCAATTTCGATTTTCAGACATCAGGGTAGACATTCCTGAGTTTGAAGGAAAAATGCAACCCGACATCTTTCTAGATTGGCTTAACACTGTTGAGCGGATCTTTGACTACAAAGAGGTCCCCGATGAGCTTAAAGTGAAGATTGTAGCCATCAAGCTTCGAAAGCATGCATCAATATGATGGGAGCGCCTCAAGTTGCAAAGAGCAAAGGAGGGCAAAACCAAGATTCGTACTTGGGAGAAAATGAAGAAAGAGCTTCGCAAAAAGTACCTTCCCGAAAATTACCTTCAAGATGCATTTCTCACTATGTATCAATTCACTCAAGGAATGCGAACCGTGGAGGAGTACACTGAAGAGTTCGACAATCTTATGGTTCGTTGTGGTGTAGCAGAGGCCGAAGAGCAAACAATAGCTCGTTACCTTAGCGGATTGAGGCGTGACATCCATGATATGGTACACCTCCATTCTTTTATTTCTCTTAATGATGTTATTAAACTTGCTACTAAGGTGGAACGCCAACTTCAACAACGGCGAGAAAAGGGTTTAACAAATGCTCCTGGAGGCCGAAATTTCAAGCGTGAGGGCATTCCTAACCGGGGGAGTGCATCGCAATCTCATTCATCTTCTACATCTAAGCCAACCACGATGGTGAAAAAAGATGCTTCATCTTCTTCTCGGCCAACATCATCTCGACCTCAATGTTTCAAGTGTTCTGGCTATGGGCACATTGCTTTTGAGTGTCCAAATAGAAGAGTGGTTTCTCTTGCCGAAGAAGGTGATAGTGAAGAAAATGAGTCAGACTCTATATATGATGAAATTGAAGGAGACATCACATATAGTGATCATGGTGAAGCTCTTGTGGTCCGTCGAACCCTGAATTCAATACGAAGCGAAGATGATCACATGTGGCTCCGGCACAACATCTTTCATACTCGATGTACGGCTCATGGCAAAATTTGCAATGTTATTATCGATGGAGGAAGTTGCGAGAATTGCGTCTCAATGGAGATGGTGGAAAAGTTGAAACTCAAGACAAAACCTCACCACCACCCATATTCTCTTTCTTGGCTCAAGAAAAAGGAAATGAGGTAAAAATTTCCCAACGTTGCCTTGTTCAATTTTCAATTGGGAAAAATTACCGTGATGAAATATGGTGTGACGTGGTTCCTATGGATGCTTGCCATTTACTTTTGAGAAGGCCATGGTTATTTGATAGAAGGGTTGTTCATGATGGATACAAAAATACTTATGCATTCTTGACGGATGGTGTCAAAATAACCCTTGGGCCTTCAAAAATGGACAACACACCCAAACCCATTAAGGGAGAGGGAAGTACCTTTTTGTCCATGGCAGAGTTTGAAGTTGAAATTCGAGAAGCCTCCCAAGCATATGCTCTTATAGTGGTGGAATCTAATCTGGAGGACAATTTATTGCCACCCAAGATTACTTCTTTTTTGCAGGAATTCCGAGATGTGACTCCCGATGAAATTCCTTCTGGTCTTCCACCAATGAGAGAAATTCAACATTGCATTGATCTTATGCCAGGTGCAACTTTACCAAACAAGGCGGCATATAGAATGAGTCCCAAGGAGCATGAAGAATTGCAAAGACAAGTGAACGAGTTGGTGGCCAAAGGCTTGGTACGTGAAAGCATGAGTCCATGTGCGGTTCGTGCCTTACTTGTCCCCAAAAAGGATGGAACATGGCGCATGTGTATTGATAGCCGAGCTGTTAACAAGATCACCATCAAATACCATTTTCCTATCCCTCGGCTAGACGACATGTTAGATCAACTTGCCGGCGCTTGCATCTTCTCCAAGCTTGATCTTCGAAGTGGCTATCATCAAATTTGCATGAGACCGGGTGACGAATGGAAGACGGCATTCAAGACAAGAGATGGACTATATGAATGGCTTGTGATGCCATTTGGGCTCTCTAATGCACCAAGCACATTCATGCGCCTCATGAATCAAATCTTCAAGCCTTATATAGGTAAATTTGTTGTTGTTTACTTTGACGACATTTTGGTCTATAGCAGGGATCAAGAGCAACACTTGGAGCATCTTAGACAAATTTTTATGACGTTGCGAAAGGAGAAGCTCTATGTCAACCTTCGCAAATGCGACTTCTTGACCGATAGCCTAATATTTTTGGGTTATATGGTCACCGCCAACGGCATCAAAGTTGATCCTAAGAAGATTGAAACTATCTCTAGTTGGCCGGTACCTCGTACCATTCACGAGATCCGGAGCTTTCATGGGTTGGCCACATTTTATCGAAGGTTTATACGACATTTTAGTTCTATTATGGCCCCCATCACAAATTGTTTGAAAGGTGGATCCTATCAATGGACTATGGAGGCTCAAGAAAGTTTTGAGAAGCTTAAGGTATTAATGACAACGGCCTATCCTTGCCTTGCCAGATTTTGAAAAAGTTTTCGAGGTGGATTGTGATGCCTCTAATGTGGGCATTGGCGCAGTGCTTAGTCAAGAAGGACGCCCTATTGCCTTCTTTAGTGCCAAACTTGGAGATGGGCGAAAGAACTATTCAACATATGATAAAGAATTTTATGCTATTGTTGAGGCTCTTCGTCATTGGCGGCACTATCTTGTGACTAAGGAATTTGTTCTCTACTCCGATCATGAAGCCTTGCGATTCCTCTATACTCAACACAAGCTTAGTGCAAGGCATGCCAAGTGGATTGAATTTTTGCAATCTTTTACCTTCACCATCCGTCATAAAGCCGGAAGTCTCAATCAAGTTGCGGATGCTTTTAGTCGAAGACATGCTTTGTTGTCAACCTTGGAGATTAAGGTAATCGGTTTTGATTTCATCAAAGATCTCTATTCTAATGATGATTATTTTGGCGAGATTTGGGCTCGATGCAGTGATGCTCTTCATGAAGATTATTCAATTCAAGAAGGTTACTTATTTAAAGGTAACCAATTATGTATTCCTAATTGCTCTCTTCGCCAAGCAATCATCAAAGAAGCCAATAATGGAGGACTTGGAGGACACTTTGGCCGAGACAAGACTTTAATCCTTGTCAAAGAAAATTTCTTTTGGCCGAAGATGAAAAAGGATGTAGAGAGACATGTCAACTTATGTCGAACATGCCATATTGCCAAAAGCCGAGCTCAAAACACCGGCCTTTATACTCCTCTTCCTATACCTCAAGCTCCATGGGAGGATGTAAGTATTGATTTCGTTCTTGGTCTTCCTCGCACTCAACGTGGAAAGGATTCGATCATGGTGATTGTTGATCGATTCTCTAAAATGGCACATTTTGTACCTTGCGAGAAGACCTATGATGCATCTAAAATTGCTGATCTTTATTTTCGAGAGATTGTCAAACTTCATGGCATTCCAAAGACTTTCACTTCGGACCGAGATTCAAAATTTGTAGGACACTCTTCCTCCTTGCACAAGAAATTTATCTTATCTTTTCTCCCACTTTTATTGGATTGCAAATTGATCCAAGCGGTATCAGCTTATGAAATACCACTATATATGTGTGATCTCAGGACTTCGGCTGTTAAAAAGTATTGTCTTCCTCACGAGGGTGTATTAAATTCAATTCTACTGATTCTGAAGCAACGAGAGTTTAAAACTTGCTTGAGTGGTTTTTGCGTCAGGTTTAAGCATGCTACATTAAGTGATGGACGTGCAGGATTACCTTGTTATCATAGAGATTTCCTTGAACTACAGGAGGCTAACAAAGATCGAACTTTTGATATTATAACA
The DNA here is from genome assembly GCF_051530095.1 of Phoenix dactylifera. Taxonomy (NCBI): domain Eukaryota; kingdom Viridiplantae; phylum Streptophyta; class Magnoliopsida; order Arecales; family Arecaceae; genus Phoenix; species Phoenix dactylifera. Next base: position 18,357,408 of record NC_143198.1, on the reverse strand, counting down.
TGATGACACTGTGGATGATCTATCAGCTGCCTGTGCTCATGGTCGAGTTGCAAATAATACTTGTAATTTCTTTATCTTGTACTAGGTTCTCAACATGTCAACATCTACAGAAAATTGAGAGTCGTGTTACTGGTTTATTTTGGATTAGAATCAAACAGATTTACCGAGATGTGAAGTATTTTATTTTAATTTTAAAATCAAAATTAATTGAGACCATCATCTAATGTAGGTTGAAATCATTCAAAAAGGAGATGGGGTCAACTTTTTGATCTGACAACAGCTGGTGGTGATACTACACTGGACGACAGAACGCTTCCATTAGAAGCAGGATACTGTTAAAGGGAAGCTCGCTATTAGAATGATCTGATGGCAGAAATTTACTATCGGATTCATAAGACTCGAGAAAATAGAAAATATATGAGCAGATGATAACTGAGGATGGAAGTATGTATGTATGGAAAATATATATATACATATATAGATACAACTCTATTCGTCTCCTAATACACATGAAAAGGCCTCAAAACTTGCCAAATCTCCAATAGCATTCCAGATGTCCAATAGCAGAGGGTGAGCATCTGGGAAATGGTAACCCATCCTCAACCATCCCATAACAGTGCTTGAGTTTCCCTCCAAAAATAATATGACTGGCCCGAAGAGTCCTTGTTGCATATCTAATCCCTTCCTATGCTCCATGCAATTCAGCCAAAGGAATGATAGCGTCATAGCGAGGCAATCTCTAGCCACCAGGAGCACCAACTCTCTCTCAAGTTTATGAGTTTAGCTTGGCTAGAAGGCATAAGTTTAATTCAGATTAGTGTCGGCTCTCAAGAAATATGACAGTTATAACTAGAGAGTAATAAAATTCGCCCATCCTAATCTCATATATATACATAATACATATATATGTGTGTGTATATATATATATATATATATATATATATATATATATATATATATATATATATATATATATACTCGACTACGTCCGATCATCCACGACGACTTATTGGCTCCAGCCTGATCTCCCACGGCAATGCATTAATTCACACGATCGTGCTCAATCATAACGGTAACTCGTTTGCCCCGTCACATCACAGGTAATCCTGTACTCCTCTATAAAAGGGAAACCCCTACCTCTTAGAGAAAGGTGCGAACTCTGAAAACTTTAGGAGATAATCTCTCTCCCTCCTCACATTAGCTTCCTCTAACTTAAGCATCGGAGGGCCGACGCCGGAAACCCCGGTCACCGGCTTCTTGCAGGTCCTCCGGAGGACGCAGCCCGCCGATTGACCGCCACCTGCCACTCTTGCTGGAGCTTCTCCTTCTCAGCCAGTGGTCGCCACTAGGTCCAATTTCCAGCAACAGAATTGTTGTAAGTACAAATGCTGCAAATTGAGCCTGAATCTAACTTAACCTTCATCGGTTTCCCTCTAGTAGAGGATGTATACAAACCAAGTTATTATGTTTGTCGAAGTTTAATTCTGTCGAAAATTTATTAAATGGACCAAGGAGCCAGTAGCTTAAACGCATAAATTAGGGTAACTAGCTAAGCAATCTTTTAAGACATAGGTGAACTCAATCATCAGGCTAGCATTGCACTTACAGATGATAGCATAAAGAAAATAGAGTCAAAGAGGGGTGGTTTACCAAATAGCCGCTTCATAAACGCAAAAGCTAAGGAACAACCAATCTCCTCTCCCCATGATTCGTCCCACTCCAAAGTGCATCTTGTAAATTGGAGTAGCTAGGACGTTTTCATTTCGTAGACACATTTGTAGACTGAAGGCACAAAACATCACACTCTACTATATTTTTATGTACAGCGTTCTAATTGAGTCGCTGCTACATTCCCTCCCTCTCCCCCGGTAGAACAGAAACGGTACAAAGACGCCTGGGTTCGGTGGCTCAACTCCAATGACGTCCCAATGCGTATCAGTTCGCATGAATGGAAAAAAAAATCATAAGCAAAATCAGAGAGAGAGAGAGAGAGAGACAGTTAGGGGGAAAAGGGGATGTCCTTGTGTCACCCTAACTTTTTTTTTTGGACACCTTCTTGAAGAACTGTTTGTAATTATCTTTTCCTTCTTTTGTTAAAGGGGAAAAAGAGGATGTCCTGGTGCCCCCCAATTTTTATTACTCCAACTTCTTCCATGTTCTAGTGGCATATTTGTAGGCAGTTGAACATTGACTGCTAACACTCATGGCAATAGACAATGCTTTTATCATACAATCATGATGACTCTTTTTATTAACTTACTGTCCATTATATAGAATAATAATTTTTTTAATATTTCTAATATGAGAAACGTTAGATATCTTGAACTTGGACCAGATTGACCTCGACAATCTCGGTATAAACCGAGGAAGGTAACATCGACCCCAGCCGAGGTGCCAACTGACCGAGATGAACAGCTTCACCTCCGACCGAGGAGCCAATCGATACGTGCCGACTAGGACGGGTAGTTTTGGCAATTGACCGTCATGAGCTTTGCATCCAATGTGTGTCGAAACCGTACACCGCCCATGTCAAGATTATACTACATGCCACCACCTGACCATTGGTGCATGCTGACTCAGGTAACGACAAAACCGACTCTCTTATATAAAGAGGTAGTTCGGAAGATCTAATAACATGCACTATGCAATATCGTAACCACATTATGCTGAAATTTTTTTCTTTTCATTACTGTTATCTTTCTATTCTAACTTAAAGAATCGAAACATCTCCCACCGAAAACTCTCTAGCAAGCATTCTTTCTGCAGGGTTAGGTTTTTTTTTTTTTTTTCGGGGCCTAGATTGGCTTCAGACTTCTGGCCGTTCTCCTTAAGGCATCGAAGAACCGGGGAATGAATTCTTTATAGGGCGTCGTGTATCACCGTCAAGGATGTTTCCACGCGCGTCCTTGCACTTGCCCCCGAAGAAAATTCAGTGTTCTTTTCTGGGCCATGTGATCAAATTTTCTATATGGCATGGAATTCTTGCAACATTTTGGCATCTGCATTTAGTACACACCAGAGGCCTCAAAACAGTTTCGAGATTAGAGCTCCAAATAAGGATATGCAACAAAGCCTCTTGCCGCTGGATGCAGTATGCGTGAACTGGTTTAGGTAAGAGACAGGTAAACCACAAATTGGATTGGGCAACAACCAACCATGAATAATGGATTGCAAGTATTGCATGCTAGCAATTGACTGATTTCAGAAGAGCATTGAAAAACCATTCTGCTGGCAATAGCTGTCCATTAATTAATTAAAATTCTGTGAACCCACAGCTTATTTTAAACAAGATCTTAAATTCACACACAGTAGAGATTGAGTGTACGATAAATTGTTGCACGAGCACTGCTGGATATGGCAATTTTCAAAAAGAAAGATGTGATAATGCCTACGAGAGTCCTGCCCCCATGTTGCAAACAAACAACTGGCAAACCATAGCTCTCAAAGCACTAATCTTCATCATCATCTGCAACAAGATGAGATAACTTAAGTCTAGGTTACAGGATACTGAAAGCATAAAAGCATAATATAAATCTTCACAAATGATCCTGTTATCTAATGAAAAATCATTTCACAAACAGGAGAAATGAAAGTAAAAAGTACATTAAATTCAGTCTATCAAGCATTCATCATCTAAACACTGAAACATCCGGTCAGTCATGCAACAGGAGGCGTTTTGACAAAGTAATTCAATTACCACAAAACAAGTTTTCCTTAAGTGTCACCTTGGTCTGTGATATTTGGATATATTGAAGTTCAACAGACTATCACATTAACCACCTGTATTTTAACCGCAGGCATATATAAGATCAAAACCATGTTAGGTGGTCTAGAGAAGCCGCTAGAATTTAGCATAACCGTTATATCATAACCATATTAGGAGCTGATCGATTAGGTGCCAGCAATCCCAGTTTGACTAGTAGTACGGACTGATTCAGTTTTGTGGTTATATTATTTATTGCTTATTTTGCAGATGTTACTGAGAAACAAGCAGTCACTTCAATGGGCCTGTCCCAAGAACTCATCATCAGCAAGGGCTGGAAATGGGCCCCAGCCAGCCCAACTTTGGCTTGGGCCTTGGGCCAGCCCCGAGACAGTATGGGTTGAGCTTGGACCTAAAAATAAGGTCTGAATTTTCAGCCAAGCTCCATCATTGCTTGGCCTGACCGGCGCCTGACTGGAAGCTTGAGCCTGGAACCTGACCCAATCTTGGCCCAAATTCTCTCAAGAGAAATCATGTTGTAGTTGAGTCATCAACAACCTTCCTTTACAAAACTGATTAGCTCTAGCTGTGTTGGTTGTAGTTTAATGTGTAAGCTTCTATTACGGTCATTTAATATTGATCTTTTGCTAAGAGTCTTTCAGGTCAGGCTGAGCATTTTGGGTTAATCAGGAGAAGAATTTTGGGCTAGTTGAGCCAAGTTGGGTTGGGCCCAGCCTTTCAACCAAGCGGGCTGATTTGGAATGGACCCGATTGGGGCTCGGGCAATGCCCAAGCTCAGGCTCAAGATGGGATTCAGGAAAAAATGCCAGCTTAGGCCCAGCCCCTAAGCCGAAAAAATTTACGGGCTGTGCTCAAGTAGGGGTGTGGCCCTACCCAGCATGATTCCAGCCCTATCTTCAGCAGAAGATAGCTTGATCAATCGGTAGTCATGGGAAATCCACTTGTACCAAACAATGGGCAAAGAATATAATGACTGTTGAGCTAATTTGATAAACAACAAAACAACCAAGTTCTTTAGCTGCCCATAATACAAGGGCAGGATTGCTACATCTAACCCTATGACAGAGAAATTGCTTAAGATGTGTCTCCAAAGTAAGCAGCAAATTGCAATGGTTTGAGCAATTTTTATTTATTTTTAATTATTATTTTTTTCAATGTTAAGTTTGGTGCATGCCAAGCTACCATGAAAAGCCATTACAAAATGGTCTCATCAGTAAAACTACAATCGTCAGCTTCTGGCCTTCACGGATCTGATAAACAAGCAAAGCAAGTTTATCTAAGACTACTACAGCACATGTTATAACATTACTAAAGATTTCAACAAAAAAATCAAAAAAAATCATTTTTATGATGGGTTTATTCACAATAATTTAATAATTGATGAATGACCCATAATAAACTTGATGGATGAGTATAAAGTATATGAAGCAGAATTAAATTAATGAATGATTCAAGGTAAGCCTCATAAAAACAAAATTTTATTCTCAAATAATTGTATGGAATTATTGATTTCCGATCAAAGTAGAGTACTTTTGATTTTATAACAATAGGTGATAATAAGGGTCAGAACCCTAACACATAAATTCACCAATGAAGGAGGTGAGATCCCAAAGCTTTTGTGCCCCAAGCATACCCTCATCTACTAATGAGAGAATTATATGACTAATTTGTCCACTTCACAAGTCAAGTTGGATGTTACCTACATTAGGGGCATTTAGTTCATTGGATATTTAATGAAGAAATTTTTATGTAGGCATCACTCACATGAGTTTTTTAGCTGATATCTCCCTCATGCTCCTACAGTAGCTTAAAGGGTACAAAACTTTCATGTACTACAATATTCCTAGTGAGATGAGATCTATCAATCCCATTGTAGCTAGGTCTACAAAACAAACATCAGACATAATTTACAGAATGATCAGATGCTTAGCAATAAAGTATTAAGATATTAAACCAAACAATACCTCCTCATTAGCCAATTTTGATAGAATTAGCTCAAATTAGTTAGCTTTAAATAATCAACATAAGGACCAGTCTATTTTCAAGAATGTCCCTGAAAGATAGCAAACACATAATTCCATCTTATGTAAAAAAGATAGCAAACCACATACACCTTCAAAAACTTAGCAAACCAGTCAAACATCATCAATAATACTCCCAAACCCAAAACAATAAGCATAAACCCCTCATTTAGTCATTTATTGCAGAAAATCAACCCCAATATATTGAAAGTATTAGCAGGGCAAGAAGAAACCTGTACAATCACTCTAAACACTCTAGTTCATGAAATCAGCTCAAAGCCTTATACTTCTCCATAATTAATTGATAACTCTAGCCTTCTTTTTTCTTTGGAGAGAAAGGAGGGGGTATAGAAGAAACCCGTACAATCACTCTAAACCCTTTAGTTCACGAAATCAGCTCAAAATCTTCTCCATAATTAATTGATAACTCTAGCCTTCTATTTTCCTCAGAGAGAAAGGAGGGGATATCTAGGATACCCCCCATCATTTGAAAAAGAATAGAATAATACAATGGGGTGCCATGTAAGACCAGAAGCAGTCCAAAATCTCATTGCGGGAGATTAAACTTTAGGAAACACATAAGGCTCTCCAAGAGCGAGCCAAGGCAATGGCTGCTTCTAGGATAGAACTAGATGATTTTTTCTTCAGGAAAATCCTTACGTTCCACTCTCGCCAGAGTTGCCAGCAACAGCCAGTGGTAGTTGATCCCAGGATCTTCAGAATGGCTTGGGCAACCTCTTCCTTCTCTAATGGGTCCATGTGAAAGAGATGCTGCTCTACCTATCTTCAGTTTATCCTTGATGACAATCCATAGGCTTCTAGAGGAAAAAACATTGAACAAAAATGTGGTTCACAAGTTTGACAGCTGCACCACAGAAGTAGTTTTGATCCACCACCCAACCTTTCCTAGCAAGAAGTTTCTTGGTATGTAATCAGTTTTCCAAGGCTAACTGCGTGCATGTTTTGACATTTTTGGCACCGCAGCTTTCCACAAACAGGGGCAGATGATTCCTCCTTTGTTATGAACTCATACAAGGAATATGACCATGAAACTCCTGTCTCTTGTTAGCTTCCAAAGGGAGTGATCTGAGGCTCTTGAGGATGTGATTTGTCAGAGTAAGCCATGAGGTCCTCCAGTTCATCAGCTTCCACCAAGTTTAGCAGCCTATTAATATCAATTGACCAATTTAATTCCCTCCATCACCATTGGGACGCTATGGAAACTTTGGGTTTAAAATCCGAGTTGAAGAAGTGGGGACAGCCATTCATCCTCCCAAGAGCTTACATATTTGCTATGTCCCAATCAAACACGAGGGAAGGCCAAAAGGCATCCGGAGACCTGTCAATATGCTTCGATATCGATGAGAATCCAAGGTTCTTCCTTAAGCTTCTAAGACCTAAATTTCATCTCAAGTAGTAGCTTACTCCACTTGGTATCTTTATTAGGGATAAACATGGTATGCCAAACTAGCCCGTACCGACTGGTACAAATCGGTCCGGCCAGCTACCGGTATGCCGGAGCCGTGGAAACCAGTACAGGCCGGTTCCGTGCCGGAGACGAAGAAGACGAAGAGAAAAAGAGAGAGTGCGGGGAAGAGAGGGAGAGAGACCACCTTCGGCCGCCATCGGAGAGCCGCGGAGAGGCGTCGGAGGCCGGTGGGGGCCGGCGGAGCCCGGCGGGGGGCGGGGGAACCCACGGGGGCGCGGCGGAGGCCGCGGCCGCGTCCCCTGTTTCGACGGCCTTCGTCATGCCCCCGCGGGTTCCCCCGTCTTCCGCCGCCCCCCACCGGCCTCCGACGCCCCTCCACGGCTCTCTGATGGCGGCCGAAGGTGGTCTCCCTCCCTCTCTTCCCCGCGCTCTCTCTGATTCTCTTCTTCTTCCCTGGCTCCAGCGGAGAATAGCTTCCTGGCTCATACCGCCCGGTTTCGATACGAACCGGAACCGTACCGGTCCGGTAGGCAACCGGTCGCCTACCGGACCTGGTACGGCGGACCCTGGGGATAAATGTCCAAGCCCATTCAGAGAGTAAGGCGACCTTCCAAATCTTTGATGTCGAGTCCTCTTTCCTTGGATTTCCAAACATGGGACCAATTAACAATGCAATTGAACCACTTATCTGATCTTTATCCTTCCAGAAAAAGGCATGCCTTCTTCTATCAATTCAAGATAGAACCCATTTAGGTTGCCTATAAATTGCCATGCGGTAAGTCAGAAGTGCCATAAAAACTGCATTCAGTAGAGTGATCCTCCCACCATAGGAAAGCTGTTTTCCTTTCCATGAAGGTAGTCTAGAATCCACTCTCTAGAAGAGGCAACCATGCACTTAATGAAGAACCTAGGTATACAAATGGCAACCTGTCCGGTTGACAATTAAATAGCTCTACAAACCTCTGCACCTCCTGCTCTTCAATATTCATACCAACAATAGAACTCTTCAATAAATTAATCATGAGGCTAGTCACACTTTTAGAGGAGAAGAAGGCCATCATGGCTATCAACTTTGAGGTTGTACCTTTATATAAGAGGATAGAATCATCTACAACTTGGAGGGCTAAAATGGATCCAACATAGTGATCATTTTCCAAGCCGTGACAGTGCTGCTAAACCAACTTGTTGCCAAAGCTCAGGGAGAACATTGGCAGCCAAGATGAATAGACCTAGAGAGAAATGATCATGCTGCCATACTCCTCTTTGCCATGATATTCAACTCCTGAGGTGACCATTAGTTAGAACTCCAATCAAGGATGTGCAGAGTAGTTCGTTCACTCAATTCCAAGTGGGTTCTACCATCATCAGCCAGAAAGATTCCCCATCTAGCGAACCGAATGCTTTTCAGTGGCGAAGAGGGAATCAAGTCAGCTTGGTTAGATGACTTTCATCGGAAAAGCCAGATGACTTTCTTACAAACCTCCCCCCAATCTTGCTATTGATCCAACTAACCAGAAAATCTCTAGCCTTGAGCACATCCAAATGACAACCACTTCAGCTTATCAAAGGCCTCTCCAAAATCTAATTTGCAAAAAACCCCTTTACCCCTCTCAGTTCTCTTACAGTATGAGATTATCTCATTGGCAGTAAGGAAATTCTCCAGAAGTTACTCGTCTTCAATGAAGCCAAGCTAGGCATCATTGACAAGCACAAGAAGAAATTTACCAAGCTTTGAAACCAAAACTTTAGTTATGATTTAGCAGAGGCTACTAAGGAGACAAATTGGTCTGAAGTCCTTCATGGAAAGCTATCCCTCCCTTTTGGGAATAAGAGTTATATAATAAGCAGAGTTCAACCTGTTCAAATTGAGAGTTCCTGCATGAAAAAAACTCGTAGAGAGTGATGGGATCATCTTCTGGAAACCCCAGTATCATTGAAAGAATAAAAATGGGAAGTCATCCAGAACTGTGGCTTTGGATTTCCCCAATGAAAAGATTGCTGCCTTGATTTATTCAACAATGCACGGTTTAATAGGCTCTGCCAAATCAACAGAAGGCTGCCCATATAATAAGTTCCAATTAGTGGAGCTAGGGGAGGAGCCTAAAGAAGAATAGACTGCTGAAGAAGTGATGCAATTTTTCCGCTATTTCCTCTTGAGACGGCATCTTCATACCATCTAAGGAAGCAACAATGTTTCTACACTTGTGCCAGAAGCTACCTTATGAAAGAACATGAGGTTCTTATGATCCTCTAATAATCAGTCACAAATGCGATCTCTAGAACAATTATACTTTATCATAAATCTCATTAAGTTCATCCTTAAGGATTCTTCTAGAAGTTATCTCAATAAGGGTAAGATCTGCAAGCTCCTTTTTATCAAGCCAATCAATTTTCCAGATAAGTTTCATCATGATCTGTTGATTTCGAGTCTTCTTGGCAGCAGTCCACTGTCTATGAGCAGCACTCCACCTTCTAAAGTTTTCTACCCAACCTCGTACCACACATGGATTGCTTCTGACAGATATACAGTTGTTCTTGATGACATGTCCAAGTCTAATTCCATTGTCTACCAATGCTTGAAATGGAAGATAATAGACTTCTTGAAATGGAGGTTGAACTCGAGCAATAGGCATATGGTCTGAACAGCTGTTAGGAAGGCCCTTCTGAATGGTGAAGGCGAACTTATCTTCCAATTCAGCTGAGAGAAAGAAGCACTCCAGTTACCTGTCCCGTAGACTACTCCATGTAAAATCACGTCTTTGATGTCAAGATCAAGCAACCGTAACTCGTCAATAAAATCACATAATTCCAAATTATACTTCATACTCTAAGGATTTCCTCTATGATCAACCAGAGACTTTGTGATGTTAAAAGTCTTCGCCCAAAGCCTATATATCAAGAAATTCATCTCTGATGTTGACAGTTCCTTCCAAAAGTCTAGGCATAGGCTTCTCTCATTTGGGCCATAAACGATGATGTAGGTCTAAGTCAGACAAAGGGAATTGCACAGCAACTCAAGTGTAAGGGAATAGATTCCTTTGTGGGATCATAGAAGAGAAAACATTCTAATGTTCCAACCTATTAGGATTCCTCCAAAAGAACCTATAGATTCTAGACAAAACAAAACATCAAATCAAGACCCTTGAATGGACTTCAGGTAGGATTGGGAAGGTCAAGCAGTCTCAGTTTCTTGCAAAGAAAAAATATCACAGTTAGATTAGACCAGAAACTCTTTAAAAGCACGACGCTTCTCAGATGCTTCGGCTTCTTGAACATTCCAAGTGAGTAAAATCATAGAGGAAAGAGAAAGAAATAAGCAAAGGTAACAGTAAGCTTCTAGCCAAAACAAACACCAAGGAGGAGCGATCAGCTTGCTCTAAGAGCGGCCTTCTATTTTTTAATGCCACGGCCACCTTCAAGATAATATCAGCTTCTTTGTCATCAAAGGAGAAGGTTTGCCCAAGTCCAACAAAACCTCCTGAGAGAATTCATGCGGATAATCATAGTCTCCAAGAACCATTTTCATAAGATTAAATGTAAATCTTGTACATCTATTTTAAATTTCAATTGCTTCCAATTCCAGTGTTCTTAAGTTTACAATAATTCTATGTTTAATCATAAGAGAGTGATTACTGAAGGCTAGATTTATCACTTACGAGTCCATGGCACAGCTGTCAAAAAAGAAAACTGCTAACAGCAGCACTTTTGAGGCATGATTTATATCTGCCCTGCACTTAAAGTTTCAAATAAAGCAACAAATGCATAAGTCACTGTTTTGTTTAGCATCTAAAAACCTAGAAGGGTCGACCCACCCACAAAAGAATGTCAGTCGATCACGTCCCTATCTGCAATAACCAATTCGGACCACCAAATGGTTCAACCATTTGAACTGCCCAAGTTGGGGGCTCTTATAACCAGCATTCCATGTTGGGAAGCATGATTTTCTTTTTTCTACAAAGATGAATTCAAAGTGAGAGGAAAAAAGAAGGGAGGAACAGGGATGGTGATCCACCCAGTACATCAGCCCTAAGTGTGTCTCATCCATCTTCTTTTACTAATTTGTGAATCTCATCGCCATAGGCATTCCAAGCCAATAAATGACGAGGCAATCGCCATCTCTTCTCATTAAATCTGCATTCAAGTCCTCACATCCTTGTTGCCACCATAATCAGCCCCAAATACCCTTCTAATTGGGCATGTACTTCTTTTGCTATGAGGGTGTACACCACCTCCATTAGGTGGGATTATCGCAAGCTCATAGTCAAGTGCTTCAATTCTGTACGCAGCATTTTAAACAGTCATGGAGACAATGAATCCTAGTAAAAGGACTTAGGGAATGAGAATGGTTTAACAAAGATCTTCATCAGGAAAGGCGAGCGGTAGTAAGGTGGGCGATGGAGTGTCTGCTAGGGTGACTAGATGGCTCTTAAGGTGGTGGGAATAAGGTGAAATTAGATTACAATCAAACCACAACTCAATAGATTCAAATTGGTGATTAGTAAGGGCATGACCCAACCCTTAAAATGGCTGGGTTGAGTCACTGGTTTAAAACCACTGGTGGTTATTGTCTTTTTGGTTTCATTCCTGGACATTTTTATTAATGCCAAATATATTTATTGATGTAAACCTTGTCACTAACTACTTTTATCTCTTTGGAACCTAGATGGGTCTTTAAATTTTATAAATATTTATTCATAAATATAATTGGTAAGAGTAAAAATGTTTAAGAAATTAACAGGATGAGTAATACACATGGACAAGAAAGTCTTCCGTGAGAGTCATAACCCTTCTCTTACAACTCAAAAAAGTAAAAATGACTGATAATTAATACTAACTACACAAATATACTTTTAAGAAATAAAAAAAAAAGATTTCAAAACGACATTAAAAGACAAAAAATTAATAAGTATTATCTATGATTGGTTTTGGTCATTTTTGATCAAAACTAACCAAAACCATCAAAGCCCAATATTGGAGGTCGATTTCTCTCAATTTCAACCAAAATCAATGTTTCCATTGGAGCAATCAACTTTAGTCGATACTTAAAATCTTGCTATGTAGGTTGATTGGATTGTTTGCATACAACATGCGAGGTCATGGTTCATTTAACTCGATATAGGATTAAATGTGACAAAAGAAAAAGGAAAGGTTTGTAAAAAAATAAAACAGCAGTTAGTTATGGGCTAAAATGAAGTGAAGAAAATAGGACCTGACAAGCCCATTCGGATATTTAGGACAGAAAATCAAGATTTATCAACATGCAACAATTATTCTCTAAACTGATGCTGCTGCAACATTGATACATAAAGCCCCTCTTCCATCTAGTACCATGAAAGCACTTAATAGGCATCATGAATTAAAATCACATGTTTTTATAATAGTTCACAATTGCGTTTTGTTTAGCAATAAGTGAGATTCCTCAAATTCGTAACACATTAAAATTCACATATGATCCAGAACTTGTTTATTTTCATCATTTTCTTCTTCTACTTCTTCACAAATAAATCAGCAGTTAGTTACGGGCTAAAAACAAGTGAAGAAAATAGGCTCTGATAAGCCCATACTGATGTTTAGGACAGCAAATCAAGATTCAGATTCATCAACATGCAACATTTATTCTCTAATTGATTCTGCTGCAACATTGATACATTAAACCCCTCTTCCATCTAGTACCATGAAAGCACTTAGAAGGCGTAGTCAAATGAGTTGTTTTTAGAATAGTTCACAGTTGCGTTGTGTTTAGCAATAAGTGAGATTCCTAAAATTCATAGCACATTAAAATTCACATATGATCCAGAAGTTGTTTATTTGCGTCATTTTCTTCTTCTTCTTCTTCTTCACAAATAATTCAGCAGTTAGTTATGGGCTAAAAACAAGTGAAGAAAATAGGACCTGACAAGCCCATGCTGATATTTAGGACAGCAAATCAAGACTCATCAACATGCAACGTTTATTCTCTAATTGATGCTGCTGTGACATTGATACATTAAAACCCTCTTCCATCTAGTACCATGAAAGCACTTAAAAGGCATTACGAATTAAAATCACATATTTTTAGAATAGTTCACATGTTGTGTTCTCCCTCCTCTTTCTCTCCCTCCCTCTATACTTCAATAAGTCCTGACATTCTCCCTTTATTTTTGCCCATGTACCTGTTCCCTGCTAGCATTGCAGATCTTAATTCTCAACGTGCTAGAAGTTATCAGGCCCTTGGAGGAACCTAGCAAATTGAAATTATGTAGAAGTATGATTATCCGGTCTTGTTCACTAGTCAGGTAAAAACATTAAGCTGACTCTTGATAGCATGGAGCTGGTGATGATTTCACGGAGACCACATCATCTTCCATGGCTTACTGCCTAACCAGAATCATCTACAACTTGGCATCTACCACTATAATCATGTGTTAGATTATCATAACCTTTCCCTTTAATATCTATCAAAGGAATCATCCATTGCAAGCATACCTTTTCCCCTAACGATCTCCTTGATAAGTTTTATTTTGCGGATGAATCAAGAACCTTAGCATCCCCGGTGACCTTTTTAAACTCATCTTTTAGCTTTCTTTAGAAAAACTGATGATATTTCAGATTGCATTCGATAGTTAGGGGGAAATTAAGAAAAGAAGAACGTGAAAAAATGATCGGAGATAAAGAGAGATAGGGGGGCAGGATCGGAAACGAACCAAAGTATCTGCGCTCGTTTGCGGCCTTGGCCTTGTCGAGCAACTTGTCGAGATCCTCCCTGAACTTCTCATCCCACTTGACGAGCTGGTTCACGAAGATGGCACCAAGCCCCATCCCCAGCAAGTGCTCCCATGGGTCTGCGATCCAATCAAACCCCTCAAACTAGAGATCGTAATCCCAAAAAAACGAATCGGAGAACAAGTTGATGTCAACGAAATGGGATTAGGGTTTGGAGGGGAAAAAGGGGAAAGGGAAGAGGTCATACGCCGCATGTAGGGAAGCTTGCGAAGGGCGTTGGAGTACAGCTGCGTGCCCAGCCCCAGTAGGGCTCCCACTACCGTCGTGGTCGCTGGCATCTTACCGCTGCGTCGCTGCTCTGCTCTCCTCTTGCCCTCGGCGGAAATTAGTGCCTACTAGCGGCGCAAACCCCCTTTCCTTTAACCTTAGGAACGTGCGGTGTGCGCTCACATATTCGTGAAATTGTAGTGGGGAGGGGCCTCACTGAAATATTCAAAAAAAAAAAAAATCTAAAAATATAATATCCGAAAAAAAAAGCAGTTTTAATAAGTTTGATGGGTGATAAAAAAGTGACACGGAGGAAGGACCGATGGAGTCGCAGATGGGGGAGCTTAGGAGCAAATTATCCATGCATTACTCCCTTCCACGGCAGCATGAGGTCCTATGGAGATAGAAGTCTAGGATATAATGGATTAGGGAAGGGGACCGTAATACCAGATTCTTCCACCAGTCGACGATTATTCGGAGGCAGAGGAACATGATCAAAGTTGCCAGAGGCGAGGATGGGCAGACTATAGAGGATCCAGATGCTATTAGGTGGATTTTTTAACAGTTCTTTCGGGCCAGTGGACAGATCAGGTGAGCAGTAGGGTCAGCACGTTGTACAACTCCCACTGACCAGAGTCTCGGAGGAGGAGAATGCAGAGTTGATCAGACCGATCACTGCGGATGAGATTTAGGTGGCATTTTGGTCCCTAGCTGTGGACAAGTCCTCAGGGCCAGATGGCTTCTCACCCATATTCTTCAGGAGATACATACCATTGATCAAACGGGATGTGGTGGGGGCCATCCAGCAATTTTTTAGCTTAGGTATGACGCGGGCAGATTGGAAGAAGTCCTTTGTCATACTTATCCCAAAGAGGCAGGATGCTACAGAGTCAGGTAACTACCTGCCGATTAGTTTGTGCACCACCCTGTACAAGGCCACGATGAAGGTACTAGTGGCCAGATTGAGGTGTATCCTTCCGAGGCTTATTAGCCTAGAGTAGGGTACCTTTGTCGGAGGCCGGAGTTATCCGATAATATCCTTATTGCCTACGAATTCATACATTATCTACAAAAAGCCTCATGCTAGAGGAGTCTCATGGGGATCAAGTTGGATACGGAAAGGGCCTATGACAGGGTGTGTTGAGATATTTTGCAGTGTTCACTGGTAAGCTTTGGATTTCATGAGGATTGGATAGGCTGGGTGATAGGGTGTGTTAGGTCTCCTTTCTTTACCTTATTGCTCAACAGGACGCCTACACACTTCTTTGAGTCCTCAATTAGACTGCGACAAGATATCCACTATCCCCACTATTGTTCATTCTGAGTTAGGATGCGCTCTTTAGAGCACTTCGACATGCGGTGGAGACCAGAGCCCTAGAGGCATACAGCCCAGGGGCGGCGACCATTCATGTATCACATTTGCTTTTTGCCGATGATTGTCTGCTTTTGGTGTGGGCTATGAGGCAGGCAGTGTGGACTATACGGAGGATTCTGGGAGAGTACTGTGTCGTGTCTGATCAGCATGTCAATCGAACCATGTCAGCCATCAGTTTCAACCCGAAGACCAAGCCACAAGTGAAAGCATCCATCAAGGAGATACTACGAGTGGGAGAGCATGAGGGCACTATAAGGTACCTAGGTTTCCTATCACGGGCCGACGCCTCTGCGGTAGGAAGTGTAGTGATATTGAGCTTAGTATTAGACGGAGGATTAAGGGGTGGCAGGTGGGAGCATTGTTAATGATGGGCAAAATTACATTGGTACGATTTGTCCTTAGCTCGATCCCAATCTATTTGCTATCAAACACCAACGTGCCGGTATCACTTTTGAGGTCTGTGGAGCAGCTATTTAGGAACTTTATCTGGGGCAGACAGGAGGGAAGAAGGGGTGTCACCTAATGGCGTGGAAGGTGGTTTGTCAGCCAGTTCTCAGAGATGCCTGGGGATCCAATCACTGGTAGCAAGGCGGGAGGTACTGGTGCTGCAGCATGCTGCTAGATATGTGCTGGAACCTGAGAGACTATAGAGTGCCTTACTAAGAGCAAAATATGAAGTCTCTACGGTGGCTGCGAATTTTTAGGCTGGGCGGCAGTACTCGTTTATGTGTCGGGACATTTGCACTCATGCATCGGCGTTGCTAGCTGCAATCAGATTGGAGGTTGGGGACGGGTGATCCATCGAAGTCCTGGAGGATAGGTGGGTTCTTGAATAGCTGCTGTACCAAGTGGCTACCTTCGTCAACTTAGCGAGGTTGGAGGGTTGTAGGGTGAGCGATCTGATGGTCCCGGATCGGAGTAGGTGGCATGAGTCGCTGGTCAGGGAGGTCTTCAGGGAGCACCTGGCAGAAAGGGTCATGGCCACTCTATTGCTGATGGGGGGTACAGCAGATAGGATGGTGTGGGCGGCCATAGGTAGGTCTAAGGTGCGGGCCGCCGACTTGCAGGTGGTGATAGGAGGAGAGGCTACCAGGCAGTTAGACGATAGATGGATCTGGAGGATGCAGATACATCATCGGGTGGCTTTGTTCCTATGGAATGCACAAGGGTCCCAACCAGGAGTGTGTTAGCGAAGAGGGGTGTCAGGATTATGCCGATTCGTGTATGGTGTCCGGACGAGGAGTCTATTAGCCATGCCTTACTTGGATATCTGAGGGCGATGTAGATCTAGAGTAGGGTTGCCTTGGCCTGGCCTCAGACTACTCAATCAGTTGAGGACCTTCTCCATCAGATGATGGAGGCTATGCAGAGCCCGAGGATGGCAGCTTGGGGGGTGATGAGTGCCTACTTGGCGTATCATATATGGCTAGAAAGGAATGCCCGGGTGTTTGATGACAGATGGGAGGCACCGAGGCGTGTTGTAGAGAGGGCTTTTATCCAGGCTACTGAGATCATCAAGGCTATAGAGACGATTTTATCTAGGATGGTCAGGGACATCTAGAACTCTCACCTTGCTGACTCAGCGCCCAGGTTCATCCTTGTTTCTTGAGAGCCCCCACCTCCTTGCCATCTTAAGTTGAACTATGATGGTAGTACTACTGGTGATGGAGATATAGCAGAAGTGGATTTTGTGATCAGGAGTCAGGACTCACAAGTTATTGCTGCGGGCGGGGCGAAGCACAGACGGACTGTCAGCTATAGGGCCAGAGCTCAGGGCAGCATGGAAAGGTATCTCCTACGCGACACAGTGGCTGAAGGCGAAACGTATCATCCTTAGGGCGACTCGACTACGGTGATCAAGTAATTGTGCGAGGAGGGGCGGAGGGGGCATGTGATTCCTCTACTCAGCAACATTCGGTGGATGGTGAGAGATTGTAGTGATTTTTAGGCAGTGCATGTGTAAAGGAAGATGATAGGGCTTCCGACTGGGTTGCATCCTATGCAACATAGCACTTCAAAGGGGTTCTCTGGACTGACCAAGATATTTCTCCTTCGCAGTTTTGTCAGATTGTTGCTCTTGATTTTGCTTGTTGTACCTATACTAGAATAGGGTGAGCAGCCATTGTATCAAAAAAAAGTGGTACCTCTCAAAGTGGCTTATATTTAGTTAAACATTTAGAAAAGTTATATGAAATACCTATTATATACTTAATAAAGAAAAAGATATTGTCTATGAATTTTGATAGCTTAAGGATACTTTTGAAAAAAAAAACTCAATTTCTAACTGGTAGAAAAATAGCTTTTTCATATCTTACATGAGTTTTTCTTTCTTATAAAATATGAAAATCTTATTCTCATAAGAATGCTACTTTTTCATCTCTCTTTTTTTAAAACTTCAACCAAACAAGAAGTTTTTTTTTTTCTTTGACCACACTTTTCTCTGTTGGAATTTGTATCCTAAATGTCAATCGTCAGCATATTGATGATTGAATTTTGTAAATGAATTGACAAATTAATAAAGTTTTATTTGGCATTATTCATCATTTCATCTTCAAATGAATTCTTATATGATGAAGTCCTTAGGACTTATGTTATGATAAAGGAGGATTTATCTTTGAGTCCTTAAACTTGTTTGCGACGAAATGATATGTTGTTACTAGGACGACAACATTATCGAGATTAGGTCGTTGTGTGACATATACGTTGGTTGTCCTCTTAACCAAGGAGTGTTGAGACACTGGTATGCCACACAAGTGAAGTGTAGAAGTACATTTCACTAAACGTGACCAATTCCGGAACACTCTACTGTCGAGAGATGTTCCGAGTGGATATGGGTATAAGTTTGGCCCTCTGACCTGAGACCGCAACCTGTGACTAGCAAGCAACTCACTGTACTTTGGTACCGGACTACCTGAATTTCTAATTCAGTGACGGAAGGTCACTGGGTGCAGTCAAGTACTTGCGTAGTCAGTTGTGAGTCAAGATGGAATTGACCCCTCCTGAAAACAGGAGATAATGTCTTGTGATCAATTTAGCAAAACCTTGGCCAGGATAATCCCAGTGAGGAGTCACGGGATATCTAAAGTTAATCACATAATGGATGTACTAATTATAGGGTTGACAGTGAGCTCTAAGTCATCCTGGCATTAGGAGTCAAAGGGATTGAATTATACAGTAACCATAGTTCAGGGTTCCAGAATATTTGCTTCGCATATATTCGACCTATCCGGACGTCGGGTACCATTGCTAGATGGTCACATCGATTAGTGTAGAAAATTGTTCCTATACTACCGGCTTAGGTTCGAACCTATGAGGTCACACGCATAGAAGATTCCTGATTGATCAAGAAAGCTGATGAATGATTAAGAATCATTCGGAGGTAATTTGGTCAATTTGATTGGCAAATTATCTTATAAAATAATTAAAGTAATTATTGAAGGATTAATTAGTAATTAAATTACTAATAAACTCAATTTGATTGAGTAATTGTGCTAAGGATGAGCCAAATTGAATTGGATTCAAGTTTGGGCTCAATCAGGGTTTTGACCTGATTGGAT